>NC_083371.1:0-1414235 GCF_029542785.1 Malassezia japonica | reverse complement strand
CTAATCCTAATCCTAATCCTAATCCTAATCCTAATCCTAATCCTAATCCTAATCCTAATCCTAATCCTAATCCTAATCCTAATAATCCTAATCCTAATCCTAATCCTAATCCTAATCCTAATCCTAATCCTAATCCTAATCCTAATCCTAATCCTAATCCTAATCCTAATCCTAATCCTAATCCTAATCCTAATCCTAATCCTAATCCTAATCCTAATCCTAATCCTAATCCTAATCCTAATCCTAATCCTAATCCTAATCCTAATCCTAATCCTAATCCTAATCCTAATCCTAATCCTAATCCTAATCCTAATCCTAATCCTAATCCTAATCCTAATCCTAATCCTAATCCTATCATTCAAAAGAAAATGGCCCAGCTTCAGCGATCTCGTGTCTAACTACTCGCATGCGCCAGTGGATAAACATGAACAGCGTCTATTATGGCATACCAAGTCAATAATGTAACTATCAGTTCTTCTTGATCTTGTTTACACGCAGGTTGTTGTAGTGGCCAAAGTGCGCCTTCTCACTCGTCAACGCAACCACCTTCCTCTTGCCTTCCTCCTTGTAGCGCCACTGCGAGTGCACCTTCCCGTCCGTTTCCACGACACTAATGCCCGACACATCACTCTTTCCGTCCCACGTAGACTTAAACGCCTGCTTGTCGCTCCTGTGCTTCACATTCTCGTATTCGCACTCCTGCATTCCAAGCGCCACCAACTTAGCGTCGTCCGTCGGCACGTGTTCAATGCACATACCCGTCTCCTGCACAAGTTCCAGCCGACCAAATTTCGCATCAGGGTTCTCATCTTTTCCCTTCAGGTTGCATTCCACAAACTTCACAACTGGGAAGTACTTCGACTCTTCCTCAAACAGCATCATCATTTCTCCGTACGGCTTCACCGGCTTCTCGCTCATCACCGGGCCAATCGACTTGCTAGGCTTGTTCATCCAAAGCTCCAGCTGACCCTCGTACGCCACCTTGCACTTCACATCATTAGAACGCTCCTCAATAGTCGCCGCCATAGCGACCGCCGCAAGCGTAGCGAAAAGCAGAGCAATGTTCTTTTGCATTGTAGATGATCTTTCTTGGTCTTGTTGGAGTGGACGAGCTGTTTATTATTGGAACTTTGAGATAGCAGGTTGCGCTTGTTGTTAGTTTCACTGAGCCTTCGCAGTCATTTATATATTCATGTCTTCCATCAGGTGGACACGGAATTCCGAGCCGTCCCTAGGGTCTTGGCAGGGGAAGGGGTATAAGTAGAATTAATTACTACGCGCAGTTACCGAGTTACCGCGCGCTTGACGCGAGGGATCGGAGAGTTTTGACCCATTCACAAACTCCGTCGCTTTGCCCTAGCTGACCTGTTGCCTTGCGGTTCCGTAGTTGTTGCGGTGCACCGTATGCCAGTGACCGATGCGTGGGGTTAGTATAAGCAGTGCCTTGCAAAATTTCTAGTCGTGAATAGCCTTAGCTAAACCTCTGCACACACTAATTCGACCATTTTGGGCATATTAGTCAGACAATTTTTGAGTCGTTTTTTGTAATCGAGTAGAAGTCGGTAACACCGGTGATCACCCTAATAAACACGTCAATGTCAAAATTGGGCCAATTTCCATCACTACGAAAAACCATCATGTTGTATAAGCAGACGTCAAGATCTTCGAGCCGAAACGCCTAGCTCTTGCAAGGTATCTCTACCTTTCTTTAACCCGCTCGACCAACAAAATGGTCCCAGAGGGGACGACCTTGCACAATCGATCCACTAGGCATCACAAGAGAATCCAAGTCATTTAGTCCTTCAATATCATTTTCCATACATACAACATTCTTTTATCCCATCCCTCTTCTAGCGTTCACAGCGCCGGTTCTCTCGGTGGTACCGGCAAGCGATCGGCAAGTGATCTGCAACTGGTTTACAGGGCCGCGCTAGTTTTCCGAGTCGTCCCAGGATCGACCAGCTTCTCCATACGTGACATATCATATTTTGAACGTTTCATGTTTAGGTCCCAGCGCAACTTCCAAAGTGGAGGAGTACGTAGATTTACCGATGAATCGTCCAGTTAAATTGAGTCGCTTTGGTTGCGTCTAGGGTGGTAAGTCAAGCTGAGTTACTCGGCAACGAACTATGATGCGTGCATAAGCGCAGCGCTTTCTCCTGCATATCAATGGTACATTTCACTGGCACAAGTTGTTTACATTTGTTCACATAGATAGATGAACGTTTGTTACCATGCAAATCAAAACATGAACTCTCGAACGAGTGCTCTTCAGAGCCCATAAAAATCAGCATTTTGAAGCAAGCCATGGTACTCCCAAAATGATTATCCCTCTTCTACCTCTTGTTATCTTGTTTGCGCAGCTTGTGTCAGCTACGATTGCTGTGTCATATCCCACTGTTGCTCACCAACGCCGCATCAGCATTCCTGTACCGAGTGATGACCCTTTCTTCACCCCCCCCCATGGCTGGGAGAAGGCTAGCAACGGCGATGTTCTTCGCACGCGTAAAGTTGATCTTGCCATTCTTGAGGTTGACAAAATGAACATCAAAGAGGCCCATCAGATTCTTTATCGCACCACGGGCGTCAATGAATCCGTGCCATCTACTACCGTGACGACCGTCGTTGTTCCTTTCAATGCCAAGCCTAACAAGCTCGTCAACTATCTGACCTTTGTTGATGCCGACGGCTCCCAATGCTCGCCCTCGTACACAATGCGCAAGGGTGGCCACCTAGCCAATGACCTTGGTATGACTTTCCAGCAGCTTGTTATGACGACTTTCTTGAATGATGGTTACACAATGACCCTCCCTGACCACCAGGGTCCCAATCGCGCTTTTGCCGCTGGTCGCCTTGAGGGTCGTATGTCGATTGATGGTACTCGCGCTACGCTCAACTTTAAGCATCTTGGCCTAGACCAAAAATCCAAGGTTGCTTACTATGGATACTCGGGCGGTGCTATTGCTTGTGGCTGGGTCGCTGCTTTGCACCAGAACTATGCTCCTGAACTAAACGTCGTCGGATATGCCCTCGGTGGTACTCCTTCGAATGTTTCCAGCACTATCACAAACATCAACGGCGGGCCCTTCTCCGCTTTCGGTGTCGCTGGTGTGACCGGTCTTCTCTACACGTACCCTAACCTGTACAATTGGGCTCAGGGCAAGATTACCGATGAAGGATATGCGGCCATCGAATACGCTCGGAAAAGTTGCCTACTCCAAACCTTGGTCAGGTACCCTTTCCAGCCTTTGCTTAGCGACAAGTTCGTCAAGGGCGGTGCTCGCCTTCTGTACGAACCCGTGGTGAAGAAAATTACCGATACTCTTGTTATGGGAGTCAAGTCGGATGAGACCCCTCGCGCCCCTGTTTACATGTACCATGCTAACCATGATGAAATCATTCCTTTTGATTCGGCCTTGAAGTCTGCCAAGGGCTGGGCTAAGCATGGCGCTGACATCGTATTCGAGGAATACACTTCTCTCATTCTTGGCCATGTGGGTGGTGCTGTCGTTGGTATTCCCGACTCCTTGCTTTTCGTCCGTGACCGCATGGAGGGCAAGTCGTTCCCCAAGGGATTCACTCATAAGAAGGTTATTGACCCTCTTCTCGACCCCCGTGCCGCCCTCAAGGGTCTTGACTCGCTGATCAAGACTATCCAGGATATCTTTGGCAAGAGGATCGGTCCTAAGGACTCGTTGATCACGGCCTCTTTGTCAAGGCGCACCAGTAGCTGAGTTTACACTCGGTCTAAAGCTACACATAATGTTGATCTTTAATTATGTTGCACGCATCTTTGGACAGTATGCAATTCGCTATAGTTGTGATATGGCATCACTGAGAGAATCTCAATAATTAAACCAAGGCCTTCAACGTAATATAATGTTATCACGCATTGTTGTGACTCTACTATCTTACCATTTGACAAATTTAGAATTATAGTTGTAATGTGTCGATCATTATTTGGTGATGGGTATCGCATGCCTACCCACTTCAGCTTGTTCCCTAAATGCGTTTAATACGGATCAACAATTAGTGGGGTTAAATATAATTCCCCTAATCCTAATCCTAATCCTACATTCCAACGTCCGACACTGTTCCACGAATTGAATTGTCTGTGATCCGCTATGAATCCAAAGGGGTTTGTAACACCGTAATCGATTTGGAAAGCCTCCCGACCTTCAATCAGTAACCTTGCGCAACAGCGAGCGGTTCAGATTTTTTTTCTCGACGGATGGAATACCACTGAGGCGCAGAGATACTTCCAGGTCTGCAATCAGACAGCGCAGGACGTGCTTTACTCCTTCAGTACCATCAATAGACAAGCCATACACCCAGGGACGGCCGATAAGAACCATTTTCGCGCCCAGCGCAAGTGCTTTGGCAATATCAGTACCAGAACGAATGCCAGAGTCAAACAGCACATCCAGCTTGTCACCAACAGCATCAACGATCTCCGGAAAAACCTCAATAGACGAAACCGAGTCATTGATCTGGCGCCCGCCATGGGTTGAGACCACAATGCCATCCATACCATGCTTTACAGCAAGGTTCGCATCTTCGACACTCATGATACCTTTAAGGACAATTGGCCCATCCCAAAGCTCCCGAAGGTCACACAAATCTTCCCAAGAATGTGACGTTCCACTGAACAGATTGTGGGTCCATTCGATCGCAGCCGCGCCAATATCCTCATCCACGCTCTTTCCATGCTTCTTTTGGAAATGTTCCCGGAAGACAGGGTCGCTCAGACCCAATTCGACACCAGTGTGGTCCGGTATCACGAACGGATTGTAGCCATTCTTCATATCAGAAGGCCTGTAACCCAACGTGTAGGTGTCCAATGTAACTACCAAAGCCGTGAAGCCTGCAGCTTTGGCACGACGCAGGATGCTTGCCGTGAATGCCTTACTTTCGTTGGGAGGCCAGTAAAGTTGGAAAAAGCGGTGGCCATCGCAGTTCGCTTCTGCCACCTTTTCAATAGACGTGGATGTAGCTGAGCTCATGATGTAAGTAACACCGACCTCCTTGGCCGCCGTTGCCGGAGCAATTTCGCCTTCACGGTGGAAAATAGTGTTGACTCCTACAGGCGCAATTGCAATAGGGCTAGGCACAGATTGGCCCAATACCTTGTAGCGTGGAACAATGTCAGTGTGGTCAAAAGCAACCAGGCGGCGGGGAACGATGAGCCACTTCTTGAAATAATTCACATCACGGTGGTCCGTGAACTTGTCCCCGGCAGAGCCATTGACGTAACCAAAAGAGTTGGCAGAGAGTGCATGTCGCGCTTTTTCTTCCCAGTCAGAGAATTCGAAACCGTACGGGATAATTTCGTTGTGACTTCCCTTGTCAAACACTTCGATAGCAAGCGACTTTGGATCCATGGTGAGAGCGAAGAGGTGCGCCCCGCATAAAGGCGGTTTCGTAACTTTAGAATTTGCGCATGTACGCCACAGCTTACACGTGCCAATCCATAGGGTTCAAGTGTCACCGATGCGGGCATAACGCCATGTGGAGGGCCTACGTCAGTTTCGTACTGCAGGCACAGACGCGTGATGGGATGAGGTATGGCGGTGCTATGGTACGTGGGAAGAAGGCTATGTAATCTGATTGTGACTATAGCATTAGCCCACACTTCCTTGGGCAATTGAACTTTGTATTAAAATATATTTGCTCTATAAATTGAGGCAATAGCCCTTCAAAATGGACTCAATCTCCTCACCCACGATCAAGCCCCTAGAATTCTTTGCTGGATGGCCATATTCTTTATTTATTTACAGGGTGGTCCGAGCGAGGGTACCACCATGTATCCAAGTTTCAAGACGTTCTCTGGACGTCGTCCAGCCGTTATGTCAAAGCACTGGAAACAGGTTCCTGGGTATATTAGATAATCATTACACGACGATCCGAGGCTCTAGCAACTTGAAACTTCCGCTGCATGCTGATGCAAACTCTCCACGTTGATTCAATTAGCGTCAATTATTAACCAACACCAAGTGTCCAAGATACGCGGCAAACGTGAATCAATGTGTTTTGTCCTCGGCTTCCTCTCCAGGTCCCAATAGGTATGGCTAGGGCAACTGTCGACCAATGCTTTGTTCCTACAAACAAGGTCAAGAATGACCTGCATTATCAAATTGGTGGCCGATCATTCTCACCGCTCATAACTGCAAATGAACTCAACGCTCATCTGAAACTTCTGGCCGCATTCAAGCAGCTTAAATCATCGGCATTAACTCTTCCAGGTTATATGGATATGGTACCACCATCCTATGGCGCACATGGACCACCTCCTTACAGAGATACGATCGGACATAGCTCTGGAACTCTCGGTTTTGAAGCGGACTCGTGCAAAGGTTCATCTTTACGATGGTCTATTTTTTTTGACCAAGGCACTCCGACGTTTTGAAATTTACGTTAACAATGTGCTCAACCCCGCGAGGACTGGCGCCACGCCTGCACAACAAACCATGCGTCTCAACATTCCTCCTCTTTTGTCTTCCCAAGACGAGAGGAGATACCGGACGGATCCTGTGTTACTCGATTCTTCGCTTCTCCCTCTCCTTGATGTGCTTATGATTTGGCATACGTATTTACTTAATCCATTTCGCTACAACGAAGACCTTTTTTATATGCCATCTCGTTTGAATCTTGCTGGGATCCAGTTTCCACTTTGCGAAGTCGCTTCTCCCCTTGTCCCTTTGGAACTTCACTATAATGCACCCGAGGCAGCGCAAGAATGGGAGACGCTTACTGGGGAGCCCTTCGATTTGTTCGCACCAGGATATGCGACTTGCCCTATGCCGTGCCACAATTGTAACCAACCAAAACCAATGCGTTGGGAAGACATTGTCCAACCCACCTGGAGTTTTAAATGTGACAATTGTACTGTTGTCACGAACCAACCCAAGACCATGGGGCGCCGTTGGCTTGATGCGGTGCATATGTGGGCTCGTGGCGACTCGCAAACTCACTCTTTCCGGCTCCCAGGCGCAGGGATCTCTGGTGTAACTGGCTGTTTTTTCACAAGCGACCCCTACTCTCCTATCCTTGTTAGATTGTTTGATACCAGTCGGACAGGATCAGGGATTATGCTAGGTCCAGATGGTGAACTAAAGATGACCAGGTTTGCGGACAACTACGGTGAAATTGAGTCTGCTCATGCCAGTCCGAATGATATTTATGAAGCAGCTGGTCACGACATCCATGAAATATCAAGGTTGGTACTTGCAACAACCCAAAAGAAAATCAACTCTGTCAATACAACCATGGAAAGTCCGGCAAGCTTGAATCTTCGGCGGCGAGTGAGCCTTATGATGAGTTTTTACCTGGAAGCAAATGCACTCAGTCCTGCCAGTCGTGACCTCGTGGCAGCTGTCCAGCGTCAATTTCGATTCATTGAAAGCATTGACAAGCTCGGTTGGCTCGATTCCAGGGTTGAGCTTGACCATACAGCATCAATTTCGCGTTATCATGCGTGGCTTAACATTACTGCGAAACATTTGAAGATGCTTTGCCCTACTTTGGACATTGACTTGGCTTGGCACACGCATCAACTCAAACAATCATATTATTGTGACTGTTTTGCCACTGTGCTGCGTTTCGTCGATCATAATGACAAGGTGGACAAATCATATTTGCGTGATGCTTTTGACGATACGATGTCGCTTTGGACAGCGGAATACAAACAGCCTTATTCAATTGTTTTGCGCAACGGAAAACAGTCCACTTTCAAATCTCCGAAGGGACTTTTTACCAAACTCAAAACCAAAGCAAAGTCAAAATCGGCGCAGCCCCTCCATGAGAAAACCGATACTCAATCTCACCAAACCAACCCAAGTACACATAGCGCTGTAATTCGACCTGACTCCGAGGAGCAGCATGAAGATGAGTTTGAGTAAGTTATTCGATCATTTTGTTATTGTGGTACTAACTATAATCAGTGAGCCTATTGCATACTCCGACCTCGAACCGTTTTATTTCGCCCCTGTTTATGACGCCAACATTCCTGGTAAAGGAGGACATCCTGCCAGCGTTAAAAATCAACTTGGTAACGGTGATGGCATGTGTGTTGCAGGTGTTCACTCCTATGGTCCAATGGTTGCGTCATTGCAAGCAACGCAAAGGTCCCGGAACGAGATTCCGGTCGTCTCGCCTGTTCGTGGACAGGCAGAGTGTATGGCACATCTCAGCCCCGAATTCTCCTATGGCTATAATATGCGGAGAAATGTGACCTATGGCCCTGTGTCTTCCTCGCAATTGCTTGCCCCAGGTGGGGTCATATTTGGACCTATTGTACACTGTGGCAGTAGTGGTTTTGGCGCATGAGGCCACAGTACGGTTTTTTGAGGACTCAAAACAGGTAAATAGTGTTTAACAAGTGTGCATTGAATGACTGTTAGGCAAAAGCAAATGGAGTGCAATTCCCAGAATGTGTGCTAAGCGATCCAAAATTGGGTACAATTTGGCAAATTCTTGGTCCTCAACGTGGAGCATATTCTGTGACTAAATCAAGTGTACATCTGAACCATTGTTTAGAGCGAAAACACGATTCTTTCAACTATAATTACGGTGGGTAGTACAAGAACGCCGCCAAATTCATTAAAATATGTAACGAAACCGCCCATAGAATAAGCACTAGAAATCCAAAAGCAAAGCGGATAGTAAAACCATCGGTGAGTCCTTCATCATCGTGACGGACTCCTTAAGAGGGAATGGACAAACTTCATATTACTTTAGCATTCATCACAGAATGTTCATTACTGCGTTCAAGCCAAAGTAGGAGTTGTGGTTGGCTTTTCATCTTACCAACGGCGATAACCAGCCCAGGCCCAACCCATAGAGTGCTTGGAGCTTGGAGCGCTCGAGTGCTTGGGGTTCGAGTCATTAGAGTTTAAAGAGCTCGACTGCATCATCGAGCTCGAGGGGCTAGAGTCCTTGGAGCTCGAATGGCCCCAATGCTTGGAGCTCGAGGGCATCGAAGAGCTCGAGTGCTTCATAGAGCTCGAGGAGCTGGACTTCGACGAACTCAACGACGAGCTTGCCGGCGATGAGCTCACTGGCGACGAGCTTGACGATGACGAGCTCGCAGGGGACGACGAGCTAGGCGACGAACTCGACGACGAGCTTACCGGTAACGATGACGAGGACGAGGGCTCACATGCTGGCGCACCACGCCGACTATCGGTGGGGTCGCACGCCGAGGCCGAAGCCGAGGACGACACGGTAGACGACGACGGGGAAGCCGAGCCCGACGGCGAGCTAGAAGTGCTCGAAGAGCTCGAATGCTTCATGGAGCTCGAGTCGCCGCCGGGGCTCTTCGATGACGAGTGCTCAGAGCTCGAATGCTCAAAGCTCGAGTGCTTCGAGCTAGACGGGCTCGAGTGTTCAGAGCTCGAGTGCTTCAAACTAGACGGGCTCGAGTGCTCGGAGCTCGAGGGGCTCGATGAGCTGGACGTCGACGAACTTGATGACGAAGTGGGTTCACATCCCGGGACTCCGTGGCGACGGTCGGATGGGTCGCATGCCGGGGCTAAAGACGATGACGACGAGCTAGACAAAGACTTAGAAGCCGACTTAGACAAGCTCTCCGACGAAGGGGTTACAGAGTTAGTCGAGGACTCGGAGATAGGAATGGGAATGGGGACCCCGTTCGAAGAGATCGACGAGGCAGACGACGTCTTGGACGGTGATTTGGAATAATGTGTCGAAGACTTCGGATTGCCACTCGAGGCCTTCGAAGAAGACTCATGCGACGAGGCCGACTTCGGGCTGCCACTCGAGGCCTTCGAAGACGAAGAAGACTGACTGTTCGAAGGTGTACCAGTACCGTGGCCAAGCTTGCCTCCAAATGCGTTCTGGATTGCATTTTGAACCATGGCACGGTTATTGCCCAAAATAGCCGGGTTAAAAGGCTTGTCGTCCGTGCTAAACTGACAGCCGCTCAGACACTTCTCTCCCCGAAGACGGGCTTGAAGGAAATGAAAGGCAGGTTGGCTACCCGCGATTTCAGTTGCATAGTGATCCAATTCCTTGCTAGCGTAGGAAGTGAATTGAATCTTGGCACCGTTGTGGCACCATGCCTTATACGTGTACTTAGCATCTTGATAAGGGATCAGCTCGTCGTGCACGCCGTGGTACATAAACACCGGGGCATCTGGGGTGTCCTTTCCGCCCATAGTCTGTTCACGAACAGCATCAAGATAGGCCGTCGAGCTAAACAGGCCCTGGTTCCGCTTCAGCAACTTGTCCCAGTAAGAACCATCGCGCTTGGCAAACGAAGAAGACAGAATATCCGTGTTGGCATACTTCTTCACAACAGGAGCCAAGCAGTTGCTGCGTGCAAAATCAAGTGCTCCATGGCCTTCACTAGTTAGGGCACTGTTAGCTTCTTTCTTTAGGTCAGGGTAGGCATCCACGAGACCCGTCAAGCCCGCAATACCGTAGCCCGCAAATTGGGTGTGGGTGACGTAATCCAACAGAGAAGAAATGTTGGTTGGTGTGCCACCCAATGCCCAACCCACCACGTTGAGTTCAGGGGCGTAAGAATGCCTAAGTGATGCAGCCCATCCAAGGCCCTGTGCACCGCCGGAATAACCGTAACCAGCGACAGAAGCATTTTTATTAAGGTCGAGTTTGCCAAAGTTCAGGGTAGCACGAATGGAATCCAGGGTCATGTAGCCTGCCATCCGGCCGGCACCGAAAGCGTTCAGCGGGCCCTCGTTGTCACGCACAGTGACGATATAGCCTGCCTGAAGATAAGGGAGGAAGAGCGACTCGTCGACAACGAATCCGAGACTGTCTGTCGATGAAGAAGTGTATCCATAGCTAGGGGCACACTTGGCAGCATTTGACTCCTGCGCTTCGGAGGCGACGACAAGGGAGTCCTTGGTAGCATTGTGCGGGACGAGAACAGTCGTAACGGTGTGCTGCGGCTCTCCCGGCGCGTTCTGGCTGGTGCGGTAGAGGATTTGGTAGGCTTCCTTGACTTTGAAACCAGAGCCAGAAAATTGGGCGTCAACTGAACGCCAGCGGAGAACTTCACCTGGCTGCTTGTCTTTCCATTGCGAGTCAGGCGAATAGAAAGAGTCGTGATCCGGCGTTTCTGCATGGGTGGGAGCTATAAAGGTGGAGCTCAGCGCAAAGAGCACGAGCCAAAATGCACAGAAGCGCGTAAATATCGCGCTCCCGAGCATGGTAGCAGGTGAGGGTTGGTGCCCGTAATACTATGGCTGGGAGCAGCGCCCTGGCTTTATAGTCAGCCCGGACTATTGCTTCATCATTCTGGGCCGATCTGCCTATGGGATCCGTTTTTGAATTTGGTCTAGCCTGTCGGCTGCATGACGGTGCAAGACAGCCAGTGGTTGATCGCCCCGAAAGGGAGGGGGGTGGGGGCGGCACCACACCGGCACCGCACCGGCACCGTGTCGACATGCGGAATACATCATTACATTAAGCTCTCACCCTCACCCTCCTTGCAGTCCGGGCTAATAAAGTGGAACGTGTCTCATTCAGCATGGTGCTACAGGGCTCTATCAGCGGCAGGGCGGTCGTCGACCACGGCCCTGCATTTGCTAGATCCTAGGGAAGGCCTATCAGTGGCTGCAGAGATGCAGGACAATGCGTTGCGCAACTACCGATAATAATTGCTACTAATACGAGCAAATCAGATAGCTCACAGCGCGCCCACCGCAAGATTGCGCGTAACAGAGGGATTTAATCCACGCACGGATTGCCAGGCTAAGGTGCCCTGAGGTCGCAATTTCCTAAAAGGTAAAATAAACTTTGTCTATTTTAAGTATTAGATCCAAGCAATAATTAATAGCCTACTAATGAAGGCCGCCGCGCCCGATCGACGAGTGACGCTTAGGCCCCGTGTAAAAAAAAATGACAAGACCAGCCATCGAACCCGCCACCATGGCGCCCAGGGGGCGTAGACCTCCCTGCACTTGGACAAGGGCGTGCGTATTATTAGTAAACATAGACTGCGCAGTTTCACCGGCGTCCATGCCAACGTCGTCTGGCATGGAAGTTTACGCGGGCGCGTCTCGTGCACGTTCCCAACACTCGACGCGTGTGTTCGTGTTCGAGGAATCGGTTGTGCAAGGAAGGGCTAATCGCGTATATCCCTCGTACTAGATCACAATGCGGTCGTCAAGGAAGTGTGGCAATTTGCCGTGCAGCTTCCTCACGCTCCTTCCTGCCGACAATCGTGGTGTTTTATTTCGTCAGAGTCATTCCGAGCTAGTGCCATAGCTACCTATGTGCAAAAAGTACAATTATGGGAAGTTGTCTTTCCAGAGACAACGTACAACAGTGCGGATTAGATTGCCCGCAATAGTTACGCGCACGTGTTGTTGAAACCGTCCGAAGGGCCGAGGAACAGCTCCTGAATGGTGCTGTTCATCACATGCGTGCCGAGAACAACGCCATTCTCCGACATCACAATCGTGTCGCTCGGTGCGTCCGTCTTCCAGCCCTGCAGGGTCATTTGCTCGATGCACTTCTTCGGCGTGGCGGAGTTGGAGAACCACTGCTTGCGCAGTTCCAGGCTGTGAGAGGTGGCGCACGGCTGGAGCGAGATGCGCGGGTCGGCATCCTCGGGGTATTGAGTCGATGTAAAGTTCGTGTGGTAAATGTTCACGGCGCCAGGCGTAACGCACAGCGTCTTGTTCTGGACGCTGCGGATCTGGCCACCGCTCTTGTACTTGCCGAAAGGAGCAGCGCAGCGGTAGAACTGGAAGGTCTGCGAGGTGTTCTTTGCACGAACCAGCCCCTGGTGGCCGTTCACCTTCCTCTCGTCACTGAACTGGTACACCTCCATGTCCTTGCCGTCGACATCCGCGCCAAACAAGTGGCCGGGCTTGCCTTCGGGAGAGCAACCAAGCTGGTGGGCCATAGAAATGCCACAGAAGGCCAGGAGAGCGACGAAAACAAACTTCATTGTGGTGTGAATGAGAGGAGTGCAAGCACCCGTGGCGCAGCTGCACCCTACGCCCCTGATTTTTTGGGTACCTCCATTCGTATGCTGCGCAGCAGCCCCTGGATCACGTGGGGCGTTGTCCGGACGCGGAAGTCCTGCGCCTTTTCGCGCCCAACCACGTGGATAAATCTTGTCCGTGCACCGTGTGGAGCGTGTGGAGAGCATGACGCTGCCAGCGTCGCGCCAATGGCTGCTCCCGTATCACCGAGCGATTGTCTCGAGTCTCGTACCGGATAGTGATGACCCAGAGGTGCGCGATAGACTTGTTGTGCTGGCCCCCGGACTAGGCCTGCGGCGCATTGTCGCTACGTTGCTGCGCGTGTACTATAGCCCACAGAACTTGGTCCTGCTCATCAATGCCTCGCCGCGCGACTTGGCCGGCCTGAACCATGATCTTGGCACTCTTGGCCTTCCGCATGATATTGTACAAAATTTACACCACGAAACGGCTGCAAAGCAGCGTGCCGATGCCTACATGGCTGGTGGGATTTTGAGTGTCACGTCGCGCATTCTCATTGTCGACATGCTTGCCAAGCGCATCCCCACGTCGCTCATTACCGGGATGGTGGTGCTACACGCTGAGCGGTGTGTACTTTGTTTTCTAATGCAGCGTCTCGCCCACCTCGATTGAGGCCTTTATTCTCCGCATTTACCGGCAGGAAAACCAGGTAGGTGGCGCGTCTCACGTCAGGATGGCTTCCTCAAAGCATTCTCTAGCCATGCCGAGCATCTCGCATCTGGAAATACGACACTGCAGACGGTTATGGGGCAGCTTCGCCTGCGCACTGTCGACATCTGGCCGCGGTTCCACCAGTCGATCGACCGCGACCTTGGCCAGCACCGCGCAGATGTGATTGAGCTGCACCAGCCGCCGACGCCCTCGATGCGTGCAATTCAGTCGGCGATTGTCGAGTGCCTTGAGGCGACGCTCGCCGAAGTGCGGCGCAGCAAGCTGGCCGAAGAAGTGGACGAGTTTAGCGTGGAGAGTGTGATGCACCGGGCGTTTGATGTCACGGTCCGCCGCCAGCTCGACCCCGTGTGGCACCGCCTTGCGCCCTCGACCAAGCAGCTGGTTGCAGACCTTGGAACGCTTCGTACGGTATTGCACTACCTGATTTCGTACGATGCCGTGTCGTTCCACACCTATCTCGAGACGATCCTTGCCACGAATGCCGGCGAGCCCGGGCGGCAGCGGCAGTCGGCGTGGCTTCTGAGCGATGCCTCGAATATTGTGTTCCGCGAAGCGCAGCGCCGTGTGTGGCACGAGACGAGCGAAGGAACGACGGAGCTCACGCTTGAAGAGCCGCCCAAGTGGAAGCTGCTCCTCGATGTATTGGACGAGGTTGAGCAAGAGGTGCACTTGCGCCCCTCGCCCATCTTGATTATGACAGATGCGGAGCGTACGTCTGCGCAGCTGCGTTCCTTCCTTTCGAGTGCCGACGAGGACGAAGAGCACCCTGGGCGTCCGGTGATGGCCGCGACCTTTGCTGAGTACTTGCAGTGGAAGCAGAGTGTGCAAGCCTTTCAGCGGACAAAAGAGACGCCCGGTGCGGACGAGGCGCTGAGCGAGGCGCTGCAGCGCAAATCTGCGCGCTCCTCTGCGCTAAAGCGGCGGCGAATCCGCGGCGGGATGGCGATGCCGGTGCACACCCACGGCGATGCAGCGCCGCAAAACCTGCCCGAGCTCCCTCCTGATGCCCCCCGTGCGCAGCCGTGGGAGCTCAAGAGTGATGAGCCAGAAGAGACGCTCGAGGACTACTTCGGCCTGGTGGATCTCGGCAACATTGTGGTGATCCACACCTATCGAGGCGAGGAAGACGACAGTCTACTGCAGGAGCTGCGTCCGCGATACGTGATCATGTACGATCCTAGCCCCTCGTTTGTGCGCCAGGTCGAGGTGTACCGCACGATCCATCGTGCGGAGGTGCAAGTCTACTTTATGCTCTATACTGACTCGGTCGAGGAGCAAATGTACCTCGCGCAGCTCCGGCGCGAAAAAGACGCCTTTGAGCGTCTTATCCGGCAGAAAGCGACGATGGCCATACCCCTCACGGTCGATGGCAAGCCGGAGGAAGACGCAGACCAGCGCATGCTGCGCAACCTGAGTTCACGTGTCGCGGGCGGCTCGCAGACGCTGCAGCCCCCGTCGGTGGTGGTGGACATGCGCGAGTTTCGCTCGAGTCTGCCCTCGCTGCTGCACGCGGCCGGGATGCGCGTGATTCCCTGCACGCTGCAAGTCGGCGACTATGTGATTGCCTCGGACATGTGCGTCGAGCGCAAGAGCCTCACCGACTTGGTCCAGAGTCTCAACTCGGGCCGCCTGTATACCCAATGCGAGGCGATGTCGATCCACTACCAGCACCCCATCCTGCTCATCGAGTTTGACCAGGACCGTGCCTTTACGCTCGAGGCGCTCGGCGAGGCGAAGCATGCCAAGACGATCACCGCACGCACCTCGGCCACGGAGCTCGACGTGCAGTCTAAGCTCGTGCTCCTTACGCTGTCCTTCCCCCGCCTGCGCCTCATTTGGTCCTCGTCGCCGTACGCAACCGCGGAAATCTTTTCGGACCTCAAGCAGAACCACGACGAGCCCGACGCGGGGGCGGCCGCGGCCATCGGCATGGACGACGATGTGGTTGGCGAGCACACGTTCCATTTGACACCGGTCGATATGCTACGTGCCATGCCCGGCGTCACGGCCAAGAACTATGTTTACCTCACGAATCATGTCGAGAGCATCCAGGCGCTGTGCGCGATGCCCCTCGCTGCCATCCAGGAGCTTATCGGAAGCGAGCCGGGAAAGAAGCTCCACGCCTTTCTCCACGCCGCTGCCACGTAGACCTCCACACTTTATCTGCCATGTCGCTGATTGGAAAGGTGGTTGCTGTAGATGCTGCCGGCGCGACTGCGCTCTCTGGTGAGCTTGGTACGCAGATTGCTGCGCAGTGGAAGGCGAGCCGTGCGTCAGCCTCCAAGCCCGGCGAGATGCGTGTGCTCTACCCCAACGACTCGGTGCCGATTGCGGCCGTGGCCCTCGGCGAGCAGAAGCAGGCGCCGACCACCGCGCCGGACGCGATGCCATCCGCCGACGCTTTTCTGCGGAACGAGCGCCTGGAGCGCACGCGCCTGGATGCGGCCAAGGGTGCGCGCGCGCTGCGCGACCTCGGTGTGGACGGCGAGCCGAGCGTGGCGGTCGACTCGTTCGCGAGCCCCCACGCGGCGGCGGTCGGCTCGCTGCTCGGCCTCTGGAGCGTGAACCACTTCAAGACGCGCGGCACGGCGCCCGCGTGGGGTAAGCCCGGCCACCTGCAAGGCGGTCGGCACATCACGCCCATTCCCCTGCAAGGCGCCACGACCGATGCGGAGAAGAAGCAGCTGCGCGACGACAGCGACGTGCTGAAGGACACCGCGACGCCCCTCTCCTGGTGGACCGGTGAGGTGTACGGCCGCGCGCAGAACTGGTCGCGCGAGCTGCAAGAGACGGCAGCCAAGTACGTGCTTTGCTTTGACTGACCCAGCCTCTTGACGCCGACCATCTTTGCCGAGCGCATTGTGGCCGCGTTCAAGAACGTGCCCAACACCGAGGTGATCGTGCGCGACGCGGACTGGGTGCGGGACCAAAAGATGAACCTCTTCTTGTCGGTCGCCCAGGGCTCCGAGCAGCCGCTCAAGTTTGTCGAGGTGCACTACCACGGTGCGCCTGACAAGGACGCTGCGCCGCTGGCGTTTGTTGGCAAGGGCATTACCTTTGACACGGGCGGTATCAGCATCAAGCCGGGTGCGGGTATGGACCTGATGCGTGCGGACATGGGCGGTGCGGCGGCGGCCGTCGCGTCGACGCTCGCCATCGCGCAGCTCGGCCTGCCGATCAACGTGTCGACCTTTACGCCGCTCACGGAGAACATGCCGAGCGGCAAGGCGACCAAGCCCGGTGACATCTTTGAGGCGCGCAACGGCCTCACGGTGCAAGTGGACAACACCGACGCCGAGGGCCGTCTTGTGCTGGCGGATGCGATCTCCTACGCGAGCGATGTGTACAAGCCGCACACGCTTGTCGACATTGCGACGCTGACCGGCGCGTGCGTGATTGCGCTCGGCGACGTCTACTCGGGTGTCTTTACCGAGTCGGAGGAGCTCTGGCAGGAGCTCAAGACCGCGAGCGAGGCCGAGCACGACCTGTGCTGGCGCATGCCGCTCGCGGACAGCTTTCTGCCCCAGATTTCCAAGACGAACGCGGACCTGGTCAACACCGGCGGCCGTCCCGCTGGCTCGTGCACCGCGGCAATCTTTTTGAAGCAGTTCGTCACCGGCCTCGAGGACCGCGCCAAGGGCGAGGCGGCCAAGGTGCGCTACGCGCACATTGACATTGCCGGATCGATGGAAGCCGCGAGCAACACGATCAACGACTACCAAGGCAAGGGCCTCACCGGCCGCCCGGTGCGCGCGCTGGTCGAGTTTGCTCGTCGTCTGTCGTACGCGTAAAGGTATACGTATTTCTCGTCCTACGCTACGGCTGGAGATGGCGGATGTCGGCACTGGTCGCCTTGCCGTCGAGCAGCAACTCGGCCATGACCTTGCCGGTGCCGAGACTGTTGTTGATGCCCCACACGGCGTGGCCGGCGGCAAGGTAGATGCCAGACTCGGCGTTGCCACCGATGATCGGAGCTGCGGTGCGCGGAGAGAGCGGGAGATAGCACTACATTAGTCATGAAAACGTACCGCCTGCTCGCGCTTGAGCGTCGCATCGCTCTTCACGTCCAGGTACTCTGGCGAGACCACGGCCGCCTGGCGCTGCAACTCGTCGGTGTACTTCTTGTCAAACTGGACGTCGTCGGCAAGTTCCGGGATCGGAACGTCGTCGGTGCCGCCCGAGATGTACGCCACACCCTTGGGGCGGATGTACAGCTCCGGCGCGCCGGCCGAGTTGCCGTAGCGCATCTCGGAAAAGAAGCAGTCAGCAGACAGCTGGTGGTTCTTGGCAGCCTGAATAACGATGCTGTGCGCACGGCTGCCATCGATCTGCGCCGCGGCGCGCAGGAACGAGGGGAGGGTGTCGGGCGTGAACCACTTGTGCAGCAGCTTGCCGGTCCAGGGGCTGTGTGAGTAAAGAGACACAATGTAACGTACCCAGTCGCAATCACGACATCCGTCGCAGGGATCGTCTCCTCTTTTCCGTCAGCTTCGACCTTGACGCCAGTCACCTTGCCGGCGTCCATTTGAAGGCCCACGGCCTTGGTCGCAAGACGCAGCTGCACACCGGCCTCCTGGGCCTGGTCCGCAAGGAAACGCGTCAGATCGCCCGGGGTAACCTGGGCGGTCGATCCACCGCCACCAATCGGGCTCGTCGAGATGTACACATTGGGGTTCAGCCAGTTGATCTTGGGGCGCGAGCGCGGCTTGCGCGAGGTGTCGAGCGAGAGTTGGTGCGTCTGTGTAAGAGGATGTCCAAAAAAAAATAAAACGTACCTCGACTTCGCGGTAGCCCCAGCGCTCCGCACCGTTATTTTCCTTCGCAAGGTCGCGATGAAGTTTGTAGCTCAATGCAGCGAGACTCGATGTCGCCATGCCATGCCAGTCCAGCGCAAGAAAGCCGCCGGCCTTGCCCGAAGCGCCAGGTGCCACACCCTTGCTCGACTCGAGCAACGTAATGGCAGGGGCATCCTTGGTACGGCTCAAGTAGTACGCAATGCTCGTGCCGATAATACCACCACCCACAATCACAATATGGCGACTGTCGGACATGTTCGTCGTATAGAGTCAAGTTAAGTGCGTGGTACCTGGCAAGTGGCACGGACCCGACACGTGCAATTTCGGCCCATGGTGGGTCCATTGGGTGCGGCCACATTGTGTGACCCAAATTAGGGTCAGTCGAGGGAATACCGGAGAAAATCACAAAAAAAGAAACAAAAAAAATGTGGTAGAACTGGGATTCGAACCCAGGATAACTTGGGTGCAACGGGAGTCCGTCGAAATATTCAACAATACTTGAATCAAGCGCCTTAGACCACTCGGCCATCCTACCATACTTTCACCTATCTTGGTGCGGTTTGGACGTATATAATTAGATTGACTTTGTGCAGCGTCGTCACTCGCTTCTCGCCACGATGCTTTCTCCTCAGGGCGTGCTCGCCGAGCAGCTTCCTCAAAATATCGTGCGTACGGCACAGAATACGGACAAGGTAGACGATCAGGAGGTAACGGTGCTGTGCCAGGAGTACGACGACCGCACGCTCGTGCTTGTCACACAGGTCGGCAAGGTGGGGTACCTCGTACGTGCACGCACTCACGCAGGTCCAAGCGCAGGTGAACCCGGGCGAGCAGACTGCCGAGTTTCTCAATAACAAGGGGCGGCAGGACACGATTCGCGTGCCGACCGTCTCGCTCGTGCCGCTGTTTGGCACGCCGCCGAACGAGATGGGCGACCTGTACGCACTCTATGCCACTCAGATCGCGGCCAAGATCTGCGCGGACTTGTACACGGCCGACACGATGATGGGGCCGATGAAGCCGGTGGTCGTCGGCCTCGCGCTGAGCCCAGCGACAGATAACGAGGACCTGGCTAAGGAAAAGAATCGCCTAGATACGGTCCTTGCGCTCGTCGAAAAGTCGCGCGTATGGTGATAAAATATACCAAGTAGGCTAGGATGCTATGGGCAATGGGGGACCCGACCGCTTCGTGTTGGTTCGCCTGTCGATCGGGGGGACGCGCACCGCGTTGCTTATGAAATGAACCGCTCTTGGCCAATTCGGCCCATTTTCCTCCACACGAAATTTTTGTCCACGCGACGCCATGGCGGGTACGACAAAGCGTGAGCAGAAAGCGGCCAAGTTTCGTGCAAAGAAGCATGCCGATGTGAAGGAGGACAAGAGCGAGGATACGAACGAGTCTACCGGGACAGTTCCTACGCCTGCGGCCGAGGCGGCAGCCGAGCCTGCTGCGGAGCCTGCTGCAGAGCCGGCTACAGAGCCTACGCAGTCTACCGAGCCTGCGGCGCATGCCGACGAAGCCGCTGCCTCGACCGACGCGCCAAAGCCCAAAAAGAGCAAGAAGCGCAAGACTCCCCCCTCGAGCGAGGGTGCGACGCGCACCGTCTTTGACGATGACGGCGTCGCGAAAGAAGTTGCTGCCCCTGCTCCTGCCCCTGCCGAGACAAAGCCCGGCCAGAAATATATCGTGTTTGTTGGTACGCCCCCACTCTAACGCAGGCAACATGTCCTTTGACGTGACGGCCGAAATGCTTGCGAAGCACTTTGCCGAGACGTGTGGCGAGACACCCCAAGTGCGTCTGCTCACGAAGCGTGCGGACCCCAAAGCGCTCGAAGGTCTCTCGAACTCGAAGCGCAAGTCGATTGCCAAAGGCAAAGCACGGGACCCCTCTGCCCCCGTCTCGAGAGGCTGTGCGTTTGCCGAGTTCAGCTCGCCGACTGCGTTGCAAAAAGCACTGCGTTTTCACCATTCGCAGTTCCATAACCGCCAGATTAATGTCGAGCTCACCGCGGGCGGTGGCGGCAAGAGCGAGCAACGCCAGGAGAAGATCAAGGCGAAGAATGCCGAGCTCGAGAAAGAACGCGTACGTCCTCCCCCCCACCTCCCTTACCCAGCGCAAACATTTCGAAAAGCACGTCAAGCCGCAGGCCGAGGCGCAGAAGCAGAAGCAGGCCGAGGCTGCGCCTGTGTCTGCCCCCCCCTCGGTGCCTGCCGCGCGCGACGCGCCGCCGGCGAAGCGCCCCAAATTTGCGAGTGGCGCCAATGCTGTGCGTCTTGGGTAATCTATGACAATACATCCGTGTTCTCTGGGAGCCACAGGCTAGGTAGTGTGCTAGTCAGCGCCGGCTGTCCGTACTGGCTGAGGCCGTCGTTGAGCAGTCCCGGGTGGTTCCAAGCGAGGGCTGGCTCGAATGGCCGTGTCGCCGGCCGGTCGCCCTGGTCCTCGTCGTGCTGTGCGTGTGCGTGCTCTTCCGCATCGCTGATCGAGTAGATATCGTACAAGCTCAGGTGCGACGTCAGTGGCCCAAACACGTGGTTGACGTGCGTCAGGAACCATCCCGTGAATGCGAGGAGCGGCACAATGAGCAGACTGTTGAGCACCTGCTTCCTGACGGAAAACAGTGAGAGCTGGTACACCTGGAAGAGGAGCAGGGCCCAGATGCACCGCGTCACAGCCAGCGGCCAAGCGTGGCCGTGAGAGTCGTAGGGCTTGTCAAATACGTTGAGCAGCTGGTACTTGAGCACGACGTACGCGACCGCAAAGTACATTGCGCCGAACACGACAATGAGCGGCGCGACGATGCTGTAGATCAACGAGAGGGTAAAGATGAGCAGCGCCTGCGGGTACAGCGTGCTCACCGACATGGTCGGCGGCTGGATTGCGTGCGCACGGTCGCGCGGCGTGTTCACCACAAACAAGCGCCAGATTTGGCGGAGGAGCACGGTCGGGAGCTGGATCAGCTGGAACGGCTGCAGGGCGAGTCCCTGGAAGATGACATAAGACAACGACACGTTCCGTGCGCCCGGGAGCGAGTTCGCGAGCTTGTCCAGGAGCGAGGCCGGGTTCTTGGCGAGTTCCCGCAGCGAGCTGAGGACGTTGGAGAAAGCAAAGACAAACACCACCGAAAAGAGCAGGTAGAGGTAGTACTTGTTCAGCACGCTGTGGTCGATGCGCGAGCGCGAGCGGATGCGCTGGAAGTAGGTCGAGTACTGCATCGCGATCGGTACGAGCGCGTTAATCGAGATCAGGAGCAGAGTCGGGAGCGAGCTGCGCACGAACGCATTCAGGCGCAAGTTCCGCTGCATCTGCTCGTACAGCCACGGGAAGTTGTCCTTGATCGTACGCGGAAGGAACAGGTAGCCCAGGATACCGCTCAGCGACAGGGTAAAGACGAGGAGCATCGCCATGAGCACGGCCATGATGCCCTGGCGGAAGCGGCGGTCCCACACGCCCGGCTCCTCGTTCACCCAGATGATATCGCGCGGCTCGACCGCCGGCTGCGTCTCACAGTAGCCCGGGCGGGGATAGTGCACGACCTGGCTCGCGATCTGGGCGCTGGAGGCGTGCGTAAAAGTGACAAATGCAGTGTGTCCGTGTACAAACACCTGCTCGCGCTTCTCCTGGACCGCGCGATCGAGCTCGGCAAACTGGAACGAGAGTGCATCGATCGCGTCGACGCGCGGCGCACAGAGGTTCCACGAGGCGTGCACCGTCGGGCGTTTCTTGCCTGCGACCGTGACCTTGGCGCCGACCTTGGGCGCATCGCGCGGCGTTGGCGGCGCGCGCATCCCGAGCGTCTCTTGGCGGATGGCTTCCGGGTCGTAGTTGCGCGCACGCGCAGGGTCGCCGACGTACGCAGACCACGTCCGCTCGAGGCGGCGGAGGGCCTGGATGCGGCGGAGGAGGAGCACGTCCAGGGCCTTGGTATCCTGCAAGACACTCAGGCACTCGACCTCGAGGCGCAGCTCGCGAAAGTACGAGATGAGCGCCTCCTCGTTGGCGAGGTGCGCCGGGATCTCGCGCACTTCGACGGTGCGGGCCGTTTGGGTCTTGAGCTGCGTCAGTGCGTGTCCCTGGCGGCAGCGGATAAAAACGGTATAGGTGCGCCACAGGATGTACAGCGCGAGCAGCGAGTAGACGTACGTGCTCAGCAGCTGCGTGTTCTCGTACAGTGCGTCGCGCGTAAAGAGCTTCGGGAACGGCAGGTACGGGAGTGGCTCGCGGGGCATGTGCTTAAACGTCGCAGTGAGCGTCGCGTTGCGTCCGTCGAGCTCTCCGTCCCGTAGGCCGTCGACGGTGCCGTTGGAGTAGTAGTTTACCGGGATCAGCACAAACGCCGCCCAGAGGCTCGCCAGCACCAGGTAGGCAAAGCCCATCTTGAGAAAGAGGAGCGCGACTGCGCCGTCGAGGCCGACCATGTGCAGCACGCTGTGGTCCGAGTACAGGACGATGGGCAAGATCCAGCCCAGGATGCTGTTGCGCATCTTGTCGTACGGCAGCGCGGACCCCTGCTGGGTGTACTGGCCCAGGTACATGGACGGGTAGTGGCGTTTCCACACGCCAAACACCAGCAGCGACACTGCGCCGATAAAAAGAGAAAAGAGGATCTGCTGCTGCATCCACGGGCCCTCGAGCTTCATGCCAATCAGCCCGGGCAGCTCGGGCTCGGTTTGGTTGCCGCTCACCGGCCAGCCAACGTCGCCCATCGTGACGGTACGAAGCTGAGTCAGCACCATCATGGACGCCCCCCGCGAAGAGTCGGACGGCGAGGAGGACATGCCCGACTACCGCGTGCTTGCGGCGCTTGCGCAGCGGCACAAGGCAGGCGCCGGCGACGCGCCCTCGATCCCCAAGCGCGGCGAAAAAGACTTTGAGCCGACCGGCTTTGGCGGGCAGAACAAGGCGCTGGGCCAGAGCCGTGCGGCGCTTTTTTCGGCGATCAGCACGGAGCGCGCGCACTCGAGCAAGACGCTGAGCACTGCGACGTGGGACCCGGTGTTTGAACGCGCGTTTGTGCACACGCAGCGCGGCCAGTCGTGCACGCACGTAGGCGTGACCGAGCGGCGTCGCGTGGGCGAAAAAACGGCGACGCACCTCGAGCTCTTTCCGGAGGAGGCCGTGTACCTCGTGGAGCGCGGCGCGCTCGACTGCCGCATGACGCGCACCCCCGGCTGCGTGCCGAGCGAGGATGCGCACGCAGAATGTATACCCCTGAGCGCCGCCCAGGCCTATGCGCAGCTCCTGGGCCGCGACGGCAGCACGCTTGCGCGCTACCAGATCTATGCGTACCTCAAGCGCCTCGGCTACATTGTGCAGCGTGCAGACCAGATCGATCGCTTGCGCAAGGGGCCCGACGCGCCACCGCCGCGGTACGCGCGCCAGCGGCGGCTGCTGCAGACGCTCTATGGCTGCCTGCTGGCGGTGCTGTGCAAGCTCTACGCACCGCTGCGGTACCTTTTGCGCCTCGTGCAGAAGCGCCTGCGCATGCGTGCCTCGCCGCGTGGCCTGCTCGGCATCTCGGCGCACGACTCGTTCGACCGCGTGTTTGACACGCTCCAGATCGTCCCGACCGGCGCCGCGCACGCGTCGGGCAACGCGGCGCTGCGCCCCTTTTTCTACGCGTGGCGCCCGGCGACGCACTACAAGCGCACCGACCCGCCCCCCCCCGAGTTCCGCATCGTGGTGCTGGAGACAGATGCGCATCCGATGCTGCGTCTCGGCGACTTTGAGACGCTCTTTTCGCACATCCCCCTGCCGGCCGCCGACGCGTCGCTTGCGAGTGCGGACGACAAGCGCCTCCAAGAGATCCGCGAGCAGAACCGGCGTGCGTACGGCAAGCAGCGGCGGCCTTTGCGCCGCGCGCCGTCGTCGCGGCCCGCGCACGTCGCCTCGCTCCTTGGCCGTGTGTTGGCGCTGATCCGTATGCTTGGCGCGGTGTTGCTGCGTGTTGCGCGGCGATGCGGCGTGGCGCGCCGCGCGCCGTACCGCCCCCCCGGCAACGTCTACCTCCCGCTCAAGAGCGGGCGGCGGAACGTCGTGGTGGCGATTGTCGACCAAGGCACCATGTCCCTGCTGCGGTTTGGCGAAGCGGAATTTACAGAGTGGCGCCTTGCCGGCGCCCCGAACTAGATACGTACGAGATAGGAGTTGGCCGCGCGCGTCACGTACCGTACCCACTTGACGCTGCGGTAGTGGCTTTTTTCGACGACCTTGAGGTAGCGGACCGCGAGGCCGGAAGCGACAAACATCATCACGGAAAAGTGCACCTCGATTGGCGGGCGAGCCCACGGCTGGGTGCTGGGCGCGAGCTCTGCCTCGGCGTGCAGCGTGTGCTCGCTGCCGCCCTGCACCTTGGGTATGCGCCACAGAATGAAGTGGTCTTCCGCCTCGTACCGCGCCTTACCCAGTGTCGCAGAGCACCGCGCGTGGGTCGTGCTGCGGGGTGCGGGAATGCGCAGCGCGACATTGGTCGCCTGCAGCTTTTCGTCAAGCGTCGCGCGGAGGACGATGGTGTAGAGGACGCGCTTGTTCTGCACCTCCTCGACCACTGCCTGGATCTTGATCGGGAGCTTGACGTTGGCCGTCGCGCGGTACCGCATCAGCTCAAAGTCGCCGTCGAGCGGCACAAAGTGGATGCTGCGGTCCTGGTCAAACTGGTCGAGCTGGACGCAGGGGTGAAAGGTGCAGTCGTTCAGGTTGACCGCCGTCGCGCTGCGCCGCGCAGTGTGCCCTTCGAGCCCGAGATCCGTATTGAGCCCGACGCTGCACTCGGGTATGCCGCTGAGGTGCGCGCGCATCATCACCTTGCCGTCGACGTCCGCGCGGAGCACCGCACCTTGGCTGCTGATGAGCAGGTTCACCGTCTCGATCACGTCCAGGAAACACTCGTTCTTGCGGTACCGGATATCCGGCCGCCGCCAGCTCACCTGCTGCGCGGCCGGCGCGACGCTCATGCGCGGATCGTCGCGCACCACGTCCTCGAGGCGGATATCGTCGTTGGCAATGTACATCTTGAGCGCATGCACATCGCTGTTCTGGGGGTATCCAAAGTCGAGCGCCTCGTCCAGCAGCTCGTACACCAGCACAAAGTTTTTCTTGACCGCGTCCTCGCACAGCGGCGCGCGAAAGTACGAGCGCCAGATCGACTGGAAGCGGTACAGGAACTCGAACACGAGCGCCGCATTCGCATTGCACTTGGTCGCCGCGACTAGGTACACGTCCTCCTCGCGCACCCAAAAGAAGCTCGTGCTCCCGAGCGTCACGATCGGCACGCTGCTATCGGGGTTCGCGAGGACGTGCACGCGAAACGCATCGGCAATGCCGCGCCTGCGTTAGCCCAGCGACGTACCCCAGATCATTGCGCAGCAGCCGCGAAACCAGCAGCGCACCTTGCAGGTTAAACACAAAGAATCCCTACGTCAGTCCGTCGCGCAACGCACCGAGATCATCCCAGCCGCCCGGGGTGGTGTGGAGGCTTCTCCGAGCCATGGCGAAGCCACGCGCTGAGAAGAAGGCGCCCCCCCCTGCGCCGCCCGCGAAGCCTGCGACCTCGCGGCCCGTGCTGTGGGCGCTGGTAGGATTGCTGCTTGCTGCCGGTGTATGGTTCGGCTGGCACGCACGCGACGACCGCGCCCCGCCGACGCCCGCCGAGCCCGCCGAGCCCGCCGAGCCCGCCGGCGCTCCGCCCGAGGGCCGCGCGATGCAGGTGCCGTTCCGCCTGCCGCCGGTGCACAAGATCCCCGAAGACCCACAGAACGGCGAGGATGCCGAGAAGCGTGCGGCAGTGCGTGAGGCGTTCACGCAGTCGTGGGACGCGTACGCGCGCCATGCGTGGGGCCTCGACGAGTTCCACCCTCTGTCCCAGTCCGGCTCGAACCTCTTGGGCGAGGGCCGCCCGCTGGGCTACACGATTGTCGACACGCTCGACACGCTCATCCTCCTGCACGAGGACGAGGGGTACGCGCGCGCGCGCGACTGGGTGCGTGACGAGCTCGACTGGGCGATCGACGGCCGCCTGAATGTGTTTGAGACGACGATCCGCATGCTCGGCGGCCTGCTGTCGGCCAGTGCGCTCATCGCCGACCCCCCCGCCGGCGCGCTGCCCGCGTCGGCGGCCGATGCGGCGATGTTCCTCGCCAAGGCACAGGCGCTCGCTGACCGCCTCTTGCCCGCGTTTGCGACGCCGACCGGCATCCCCCTGCGCGAGGTGAACCTCGCGACCGGCGAGGCGTTCCCCGACCAGGACAACCACAATGCGAGCAGCCTCGCCGAGGCGACGACGATCCAGCTCGAGTTCAAGTACCTCGCGCACCTCACGAACAACGCCACGTACTGGGCCACGGCCGAGCGTCCGATGCACTATGCACGCCAGACGTCGCTCCCGCCGAGCCTCGGCATCCTGCCCATCTTTTTGAGGTACGTTTTTTCTTCTGACGCAGCACGGAAAAAGGGCAGTTTTACATGACGGATATCCGCCTCGGCTCGCGCGGCGACTCGTACTACGAGTACCTCGTGAAGCAGTACCTGCAGACGAACCGCACCGAGGAGGTGTACAAGGAGATGTACGAGCACGCGTTCGACTCGATCAAGAGCACCCTGCTCGACATCGGCACGCGCACGAACCCCCCGCTGGTGTACACCGTCGAGCTCGTTCCCCGTCCCGGTCCGCAGGGCCCCGGCTGGCAAAAGCTACCCAAGCAGGACCACCTCGTGTGCTTCCTGGGCGGCACGATGATGCTCGGTGCGGCCGCGTCGCTCCCCCCCGCTCGCGCCCCCCCGCACGGCGCGCGGCGCGTCGCGTGCGGCGATCGAAGATTGGCGCGTCGGCCACGAGCTGACGCGCACCTGCGTCAACACCTACACGAGCGCGCGCACCGGCCTCGGCCCCGAGATTGCCTTTTTCTGGCCGCCGAACTCGTCGGATACACACGCGCGCGAGTGGACCGTGAAGCGGTACGTATCTTGTCTAACGCAGCGCCCGAGGCGATGGCCCCGCGCCGATTGATGCGCGCAACATCCTGCGCCCCGAGACGGTCGAGTCGCTCTACATTGCCTACCAGCTCACCGGCGACGAGACCTACCGTATCTGGGGCTGGAAGATCTTTGAGGCCTTCCGCAAGCACGCGCAGGTCGACGGCGGCCGTGGCGGCTACTGCGGCATCGACGACATCGACGCGGATGCCCCCGAAAAAATCGACCGGATGGAGACGTTCTGGCTCTCGGAGACGCTCAAGTACCTCTATCTGCTCTTCTCGCCGCGCGACACCCTCTCGCTCGACGCGTGGGTGTTCAACACCGAGGCCCACCCCCTGCCCGTCTTCGCGCCGGCCTTCTCCACGTCGCTAGCGTAATTAGTCAGCCAATCCCGGCGCACCATGGCGGACGAAGGCGCGCGGCGGTCGCCGATGCCGGGCACGCCGATCGTCGACGATGCTGCGATCGTGAACCCGGGGGACGATGGGCGGACGAGTTTCCCGACGCTCGCCGAGCTGCGCGACAGCGTGCGCAAGCTCGAGCGCGAGCTCGTGATCGACCGCGCCAACGAGCCGCTCTCGGGGCGCATCATCCACGTCGCGCACGGCATGCCGTTTATGCTACAGCCCATGTCAGAGATCATTGAGCAAGAGAAGAAGGAGGCACAGCTTGCTGCGCGCGATACGGTCGCTCTCATGGCCGAGCGCGCGCGTGCGCGGCGGGCCGAGCGCGAGGCGAAGCAAGCGGAAATGGCGCAGATGGAAGAACAGCGCCTGCTCCAGCGGCAGCAGCTGCAGCAGTCCATGCAGCAGTCCTCGCGCAAAAACAGTTTCTGGAACCAGCGCTCGCGCCACGCGTCCGGCACGAGCGGCTTTGCGCAGATGCGCAGCCAGCTCCTCGACGCAATCGACCTCGACAAGCAGCTCATGGAGAACCAAGAGCGCTCGCGGCGACGCGCGGGCCGCCGCGCGTGGATGATGACCGAGGTCGTGGATGATACCAGCGAAGCTTCCGAGGACGACCGGTTCTCCCCGGTGAGCTCCCGGCGCAACTCGCGCTACGCACGCACCTCGTCGTCGAGCGTGGACATCGAGATGCCGTCGTGGGTCCCGCGCGAGAGCGGCATCTCGGACCAGGCGTCGCCCGTCACGCCGCCCGACCCGCCGGCGCCGCAGCGGCCGAAGTGGTACCTCTCGCTGACCAGCTCGCACGCCGCGCTGAACAGCGGGATCTACTCGCTGTGCAAGACGCACGAGCAGACGTTTATCGGCTGGCCCGGCCACATCCAGTTTGGCGCCGAGGACGAGCGGACGGACGTGAGCCAGACGACGCCAGACGAGCGCCGCGAGATCGAAGGGGTGCTCGCCGAGCTCGAAAACCACACCAAGTGGACCTTTCACGCGGGCGGCCTCCAGATGGGCCCCTCGACGCTGGACGTGGACACGCCGCCCAAGTCCGGGATCAAGTACGTGCCCGTGTGGCTCGACTACCACACGGCCCACGCCCACTACGAGGGCTACTGCAAGTCGACGCTCTGGCCCCTCTTTCACTATCTCTTGTGGCGCGACGACGCGGACCGCAGCAAGTGGGACCAGTACAGCTGGGAGGCGTACGTCAAGGTGAACGAGGCGTTTGCCGAGCGTGTCGCCGCCGAGTACAAGCCCGGCGACATTGTGTGGGTGCACGACTACCACCTGCTCCTCGTGCCGCACCTCGTGCGCAAGCGCGTGCCGGAGGCGCACATCGGTCTCTTTGTCCACGCCTCGTTTCCTTCGAGCGAGTTCTTTCGGTGCCTGCCGCAGCGCAAGGAGCTCATCGACGGCATGCTCGGTGCAGACCTCACCTGCTTCCAAAACCGCTCGTACGCACGCCACTTTATCTCGTCCTGCGTGCGGATCAGCGGCTTTGAGGTGCAGGGCGCGAGCGTCGAGTCGTACAATGGGCGCGTGACGCACGTGTCGTACAATCCGATCGGCATCGACGTCGCACGCGTGCAGCACGAGTGCCGCGCGCCGGGCGTCGCGCCCAAGATGGAGCTCCTGCGCGAGCTGTACGCGGACAAGCGCATCCTCGTCGGCTGCGACAAGCTCGACGTGGTGCGGGGCGTGATCCAAAAACTCCAGGCGTTTTACGAGCTCTTGCTGCACTACCCCGAGTGGCGCGAAAAGGTCGTCTTGATCCAAATCACCATTCCCGCGATGAACTCCTCCGCGAAGCTCGAGCGCCAGGTGTCGGAGCTCGTGAGCCAGATCAACGGCGACTTTGGCTCGCTGAGCTTTACGCCAGTGCAGCACTACCACCAAATGATCGACCGCGACGAGTACTACGCGTTGCTCTCCGTCGCGGACCTCGCGCTGGTGACATCGGTGCGTGACGGAATGAACACCATGTCCATGGAGTATATCCTGTGCCAGGACGTCCACGGAAAGGGCGCGCTGGTGCTCAGCGAATTTACCGGCACCGCCGGCCGCCTCCCGGCCGCGATCCAAGTAAATCCATGGGACATTGACGGCGTCGCGGCTACCATCCGCCGCGGCCTGTGCCTCTCTGACAAGGAGCGCAACGAGCGCCAGCGCGAGTGCCACAACCAGGTCGTGTCGCAGACCTCGCATACGTGGGCGCTCTCGCTGGTGCAGCAGATGCTCCTGCGCCTGCGCCACCGCTACTCGGCACACTCCACGCCGGTCTTTGCGCGGGACCAGATGTTGAGGCACTTTGCCGCGGCCAAGAAGCGCCTCTTTTGCCTGGACTATGACGGGACGATGACGCCGATCGTCAAGGACCCCGAGGCGGCCGTCCCGTCGCAGCGCCTCCTGGATGCGATGCGCATCTTGTGCGAAGACGAGCGAAATGTGATCTACATCATCTCGGGGCGCGACGAGCGCTTCCTGCGTAAGCACTTTGACCAGTTTGGCGCGATCGGCCTCTCTGCCGAGCACGGCAGCTACTTTAAGGAGCACGGAACTGGCAAGCACTGGCAGAACCTCTCGGCAGAGCTCGACATGTCGTGGAAGTCGGACGTCCTCAACGTGTTCCGGTACTATACCGACCGCACAATCGGCAGCATGATCGAGGAGAAGAAAAGCTCCATCGTGTGGCACTACCGCAACGCGGACCCGGACTATGGCTCGTTCCAGGCGAAAGAGTGCCAGGCACTCCTCGACAATATCATGTCGCAAAACGACCTGCAAGTCGAGGTCGTGGTCGGCAAGAAGAACGTCGAAGTGCGCCCGCTCGCGATCAACAAGGGCGAAATCGTGCACCGGATTCTCTACGCGAACCCGGACACGGACTTTGTGTTCTGCGCAGGTGACGACAAGACCGACGAGGACATGTTCCGCTTCCTCTCGAGCCTCACGTCCGAAGTCACAGACGAGGCGCAGGAACTGCCTGACCGGTCGACACGCACCAATTCCGTGGACAATATCGTGGTCCAGCCCCCGGCGCCTCTCAACCGCTCCCAGGCACGCAACACGAGCCCGCGAAAACTGAAGCTGCGCCGCGAACAGATCTTTACCACGACCGTCGGGCCAGGCTCGAAGCGGACCCTCGCAGATTGGCACGTGGGCGACGTTCAGGACATTATCGGCGCACTCGCGGCCATGGCAGGGACCGAAGAGACATAGCTCTTGTACATTCTATGGAAATCACGTCTCTTGGTCATACACAAGCCGCTTCACCGTCACGGTACGCCGCCGCGCTCCTGCTGCCGCCCCGGCATGCGCCACGTTGCCAAAGGCATCGAGCGGCAGCCGCCGAGGCGCGAGGCAGCTCGCTTGCGGCGGCGCCGCGCGCGTGGGACTCACGACCAGCCGCTTGTCCCAGCGCACACCGCGGGTGCGGTGGGGTGGGGTGGTATACTCTTCGGCCTCGCCGGCACCAAGCGCATGCCGGATCGGCTCGCCGCGCTCGTTCGTCTCGGGCAGCACCGCACGGCTCCAGTGGGGGACGCGGGGGGGCGCATCCACGCTAAACGCCTGGGACGGGCTGGGGGGGCGCGCTCCAGGCATACGTAGGACCTGCGTCTGGAGATCCACGGTATACGCCTCGTTTTGCTTGGTATGCTTGGCCGTAAGACGCGTCAGCTCCGCGGCCGAAATGGGCGGCGGCGGAGGCGCCAAACGTGCGCGAGGCGTGCGCGGCACGCGGCTTGCTGCGATCGACGACGGCTCACTGGCGGGGGGAGGCGCTTGCGGCGCCTGCGGCGGGGCAGGCTTGCTCACCGGTGTCGGCGCAGTCACTGCAGTCGCCCGCGACGGGCCTGGCGCAATTTCCTTTGCTTCCGGCGCACGCACACGCGAGGTAGAGGTATGCAGCGCGGGCGCACGTCCATTCGCACTCTCGTTGAGCCGTACGCGCTTCGCCTGCGTCTTTTCAGGGCTGTCGCCGACGCGCGACGCCGGGACAAGGCTTGTGTAGCGCGCTGGCCGCGCGTTGCGCGGCCGCTCCTCGTTTTCGTTTGCACCGGGACGCTGGTGCACAGGCACACGCTCCGCGTGTTTTTCAGGGCGTGCAGCCCGCATCGCCGGCATACTCAGCGAAGTCGCGCCTTTTCCGGGCGATGCAGACGCGTGCGGCACAAAACCCGGCACGCGCTGCGCCGGTGTGCGGTGCTCGCTGAACGGCGTGCGCCGAGGCGCGCGCGACGCGTCGACCGGGACGCGCATCGCCTTCGCCGGGCTCGTGCGCACGGTCGGCACCGGCGGCGGCGCGATCGGCGACGAAAACACGTCGCGGTGCGCCGGCGAAATCGGCACGGGCGGCGCAGCACACGGCGTGTGCATGCGCACTGGCGAGAGGTGCGGCGACACGCGGTTCGGCGAGCGCCCGTCGTGCCGCTGCGACGGCGTGTGCCGTAGAGGATCCTGGGAGAACTTGGCGGCGGCCCAGTCGTGGAGCACTGCCTGGACCGGCGTGCGCTCTTGCGGCGAGCGCAGCGAGCGCTTTGGCGTGATTTCGACCTTGGGCAAAATGCCGGGCGGCTCGCGGGCCACCGGGCTCAGGTTCGACACGTCGCCCAGCGCCTCGCGGACCAGTGCACGGTGCTGTGCGGCGGCGGGCGTCGGCGAGGCGGCGCGCCCCATGCCCGGCGAGCCGTCCGAGTCGGGCGTCGGGACCTGCACTGGTGTTACGCACTCGTATATCGGCACGCCGCTTGTGCTGCGCTGCGCGACCGCCGCGCCTTCGGCCGCGCTCGGTGTGCCAAAAAAGATGGTCGGCACTGGGCTCGCACGGGGAGGCGTGTGCGCGCCGCGGCGCGTGCGCTCGCACCACGCACTCTGTACGACACGTGTGCTCGGCTCGGGAAGCACCATTTTGGAACTACGTGCAGAAGACGGCGTCCATGCGCGCCGCGGGGGCGTCTGGGGCATCGCCGCCATAAGGAGCCTCCACTTGGTATCAACACGGCGCGTCGAGGCACGTGATTAGCGACGCTGCTTCTTGCGCACCGACGCCGGGACAAAGGCGGTGGCATCGCGCTTAAAGTCGCGCATCTGCGGCGCGGCAGACAGCGTATCGGTCGGTGCAGAGGACGCCGTGCTGTGCGGTGCGGCGGGCCCCTTTTCGGCGCTGGGCGAGGCGTGCTCCGGCGCTTGGGTATCTTTTGCAGGGCGTGTGTACGTGACAGGCGCGACTTCTTCGGGCTGCAGCCGCTGTGCCACGGCGCGAGGCTGGACGACGGGCATCGGGGCACTGGGCTTGCCTGGCGGCGGCCCAACGGGCATGACGATATCGTCATCGCTGTCCTCGCCGCCGCTCTGTGCCTCGCTCTTGTCGGGCGGCGGCGCAGATGGGAGCGCGACTTCGTCGTCGCTCGGCAGTGCGTAGGGATCCGGCGTCGGCGCTGCATTAGCACTTGCACGTACATCGCTCCTTGTACGGCATCCCTGGCGGCGGCGCGCCGTACGGATTAAACTTGGCATCATAGTATATACTGCGCGTGACGTCAGCGCCCGGAGGAATCTGCGTGAGCTGCGCGACATACGCGAGGATCTTGGGGCGCCGCGCGCTTCGCGCGCCGCTGCGTCGGCGCCATGGCGGAAGGGTGGAGGTTGCCACGTGCGTCTCTCGACGATGGCTTCGGTGGCCGTGCCCGAGCTGGAGGCGCTCGCGCGCCTCGCGCTGCTGCCCGAGGGTCATGCGGCACAAAAAGAGGCACAGCGGTACCTTGGCGAGCTTGCACAGATGCCGCTGGACGTGATCGAGCAGCAGCCCGCACAGCAGGCGGCAAATGTCAGCATGCTCCAGCACCAGCTGGCAGACGTGTGCATGCGCAACACGCCCATGTTTGTCGAGGCACAGAGCGCTTTCTACGCGGTGCCGCGCTGTGCAGAGACATGCTCGGGTGCGCTTGCGCGGATATCCGGCGAGCACGCAACCCATATTCAGGCGGCAGCGGCCGCATTTGAGCAGGATGCTCAGCGCGCGCTGGCGCGCCGCACGGCGCTCTTGCAGCTCGAAGAGACGTACGATACGTCGCTGCACCATCTGCTACAGATCCCCTTGATGATCCGCGCGTGTATTGCGCGGGGCGACGACGACGACGCGCTCGCGCTCGTGGACCACTTTTTCGGCGCGATTCCGTCCGAGGACCGCGTCGCCGAGGCGCTGCGGGACGAGGTGCACACGGCGCTGCTGACGATGCGTGTGCGCCTCCTTGCACAGCTCGAGGAGCCGCAGCAAAAGCTGCCCCAGGTGCGGCGGATCGCTTCGGCGCTTGCCCAGGCTGCCAAAGCGGCGCCGCACTTTTCCGCGTCGGCGCTTGCCATGGCGCCGGCAGACGTCTGTGGGAAGTTCCTCGCGGCACGGTACCGCGTCGTACAGAGCGCACTGCGCACAGACACTACCGAGGATGCGCTCGATGGATGGAAAGAGGCGGTGCTGAATGCATGCACAGCGGCCCTCTCTGTCTTTGGCTCGGACACGCCCTCGGCGATGCTTACTGCGTCGTTCGGCGCGCAGTGTGTGCATGACTTGCAAGCGTATCTAGAAGCGCGGCTCGCGTCCTTTGACGGGGCGCATGAAGAGGGGGGCGTGACGCTGGCGACGCTGCATTCCCGCCTTGCGTCCGTCTCGGCGAGCTGTGCGCAGATCGGGCTGGACCTGGACGCGACGCCGGGCGTGTATGTGCCGCTGGAGCAGGCCGCCTTGCGTCAGTGGACCTCGGCGCTGAGCACTGCCATTGCACCGTCGCACGACGTGCCTGCGACGAGCGCCGGGATCGCCGCTGCGCTCAATGGGCTGCGCCACTTTGCCCCCCTTTCGCTCGAGGACGCTGTGTGGCAATCGCTTGCGCTGCGTCTCGACGACGCGGCCGCGTGGCTCGGGAAGCACGAGGCGTATCCTGCGCTGCTCAGCTGGTCCGGCGAGCAGCTTGCGGCGCTCTTTGGCGCCGAGCCCGGGCGCCTTGCGTCCTATTCCCCCACGCTGCAAGCCTATCTCGCTACGCGTACTGCTCGAGGTCCAGCGTAATACTTGCGCTCGAGTTGACGGCCTGGTCGCGGTACACACCGAGGAGTGCTTGGCTCCGTTCGTAGAGCGATGCCTAGGTCAGCAAGATACCCGTACCTTGAGCGAAATCACGATAAACTGGAACTGGTCGCTGGCGTGCTGCCGGATATAGTCGCTGACGCGCGCGACGTTGTGCGAGTCACTGGGTGAGTAGAGGTACGTACAGTGCCGCGTCCACCTCGTCGAGCACAAAGAACGGCGCGGGCTGGAAGGTGTGGATGGCAAAGAGGAGCGCAAGCGCGGCCATCGTCTTTTCGCCGCCCGACAACTGGTCCATGTCGCGGAAGCGCTTCATCGGCGGCATGGCGTGATAGCGCATGCCCGTCTTGTACGGCTCTTCCGTGTCCTCGAGAGTGAGGTAGGCGACGCCGCCCATCGGCGCCGCCTTGCTCTTGGTGAGCTCTTTGTACACGCCGTCGATACGCTCCGCAATGTGGTGGTAGGCTTTGAGGAACAGGTCGACACGCCGCTTCTTTACGCCGAAGAACTCGTCGCGCGCCTCGCGTACACGCTCGCGCGCGGCGTCCATGTCGCGCTCGCACGTCTGCAGCTCGCGCTGCATCGCATCGAGGCGGCTGCCGCCTTGGGCGGACGGGAGCAGGCGCTCCATCTCCTCGCGCGCGGCGTCGATACGCCCTTGCAGCTCGCGCTGCTTCGCCGAGCCGCGGTCCGTGCGCTCGGCATCGGTCAGGAGGCTAAAGTCGACCTGGATGCCATAGTCGCGCTGCGTCTCGCTGCGGTCCTCCTCGAGGGGCACGGCGCCGAGGTCGCCTTGCTCAAGCGGCAGGTCGATCGCCTCTAGGCGGCAGCGGCGGTAGAGGGCCGTGCGCTCCGCGTCCAGCTGCTCCATCTCGTCCGTGCGGTGCGCGACCTCTTTTTTGTACACGTCCCAGTCGCGACCCGTGGCCTGGAGCGCTTTGCGCTTCTCGTTCAGCACCTCGGTCTTGGCCTCTTGCTCGGCACGCAGCGTACGCAGCTCGTCTTGGATGGCGCCGAGCTGCGTACGGATCATGTCCATCTCCTCGTCGCACGCGTCCATACTCGCCTGCAGACGGGGCAGGCGCTCGGCCTCCTTGTCGATCGTCGCCTGGAGAAAGGCAAGGCGCTCGCCGGTGCTCTTGCGCTGCTCCGTGGTAAAGGTGCGCTGGTGGCCGAGGCGCGCGAGCTGCCGCGCATGTTGCTGGGTGGCAAGGCCAAGCGCATTGGTGAGCTGCTGCTGCTGCGCCTCGTACGCACGCACGTCCTCGACGCCGATCTTGCTACAAAAGTCGCCAAACACCCGGTCGTCCGCATCGTGGATCGTGCGCTGGAGTGCGGCAATCTCGGCGCGCAGCGCCTCGGTCTCGGCCGCGTCCGCCTCGGTGCTGCGCGCCTTGTCGTGGACTTGCTTTCCGAGAATGTCACGCTCGCGTGCCATCTCTTGCTGGCGGCGCACCACGTCTCCCTGCTCGCTCTGGAGCGCCTGGAGAGATGAGGTGTGGCGCGCGAGCTGCGCTGTGAGCTCGTCCTCGTCGCCAAGCTCGTACTTTTGCTGGTGCAGCGTCTTGAGCTCGTCCATGCACCGGTCGCGCTCGCGCTGGACGCCCTCCATCTCGCGCTGGTCCCAGCGCCGCTGGGCATCCTGCATCGAAGGACCGCCAGTGATCATACCCGTCTTGTGGATGACGGTGCCGGTAAGCGTTACCGCCTTGACCCGCTGGTTGCGCTCGTAGCACAACTCGCGCGCCACGTCGAGCGTGTCACAGAGCAGCGTACTGCCACACGCAAAGTGCACTGCACGCTCGACCGCAGGCGGAAACTGGACCACGTCCACCGCGAGGCGCGCGTGCACCGACAGGCTGCGCAGCCGGTCGTTGATCGGCTTCGTCTGCACGGTATCAAGCGGAATAAAGGTGGCCTGGCCGGCACGCTGCGTGCGGAGATACTCGATGCAGTCCATCGCCGTCGACTCGTGGTTCACCACGATCGCATCTGCGTTGCGCCCAAGCGCCGTGGCAATCGCCAGCTCGTACTTCTTCTGCGTCGGCTCACAAAGGTCGAGGAGCTTGCCGTGGACACCAGGGAAGAGCGTGCGCATCGCCCGCAGCGCCTCGCGCAGCTTGCTTTCGCGCTCGTGCACGCGCTGGTCCTGGCCCATCTGGAGCAGTTTGTTGTAGCACGTCTTGAGCGCCTCGTTCAGCTTCTCTTCGCGCTGGCGGAACTCGCCGCGCTTTGCCTGCAAAGCAGCGAGCGCTTCACGCGTCTGCTGGATCTCCTTCTCGACGAGTGGCACGCGCTCGTGCAGAGACGCAAGCGTCGCTTCCAGTGCCGTGCTCTGCTGCGCAAGCCGCTCGCGCTTCGCCTCGGCCTGCCCGCGGACGTCGGCGCTGCTCTCTAGGCGATCGACCTTGGCCTTGAGGGCTTTTTCCAGGTTCTCGAGCTCGCGGCGCTGCTCGACGGCTGTCCTGCTCGCCTGGGCCTTGAGGTCGTGGTAGGTCTGCAGATCACCTTCACTCAGTTGCAGCGCAGAAGCAGCCAGCGCCGCTTCCTGCTCCTCGCGCGCCGTCGCGGCGGTACGCTCCACGAGGGCAATATCAGCGTCGAGGCGGCGCAGCGCCTCTTCCTGCGCAGTGTAGTCCTTCTGGGCCTGGGTATGAAGCGACTGCGCTTGGCGCTGCTTGTGCCGCGCATGCTCCGCACGCTCGATCAGCTTGTCTTTTTCCGGCCGCTTGGCGTCCAACGTGCGTGTGAGCTGCTTCTCTTCACCTTCTTTCGCCATGATCCGTTGCTGGACACGGCCGACGTCAGAGCGCGCAGCGGCGACGTGACTCTCCTTCTCCTCGTACCGCTTGCGCATCTGGTCGTTGCGTGCGGCATGTGCCTCGATCCAATCCGTATGGATCTCGATAATCTCGTGGATATGATAGAGACGCCACAGGAGCTGCTGCAGTACATGCCCATGCAGGTCGAGCTTCACCTTGTCGAGCCGGTCCGCGGCCTCTTTTTGCTGGCGGAACTGGCGCACCTCGGCCAAGAGGTTCTTGCGTTTGGACACCAAGGCGGAGGACTGGACGACCGATTCGTCGTAGGCCGTGCGCGCGGCGTCGTATTCATCCTGCAGCGCATACGATCCACTGACCTGGTCAATAATCTGGCTCAGGTCCTTGGAGCACTGCTCGGCAACGGCCTCGACGTCGCCCTGGAAGACGAGAAAGTTGCGGGCCTTGACGAGGATATTCAGCTGCTCGAGGCGCGTGTTGTACAGCGTGTAGGAAACGACGCGGCCATTGTATCGGTACTCGGAGCTCCCCGAAGGCGTGATTCTGTGTCAACCAAGAAAACGTACACGCGCTGGAACTTGTGCTCGACGCCTTTCTCGTCGGCGATCACTGCCGTGACACTGGCGCGGTCGGGCGCGTCGTCATCGCTGCTCTCGTCATCTGCACGCAGCGTTGATCCACGAAACACAAGATCCTTGAGCTGCGTCGAGCGCAACTGCGCCGACTTGACACCCAACACGAAGGAAATGGCATCCATCAAGTTGCTCTTGCCACTGCCATTGGGGCCAACTGAGTGAGCAGAAGATACGCACTGACTGCGCTAAACGCATGGAACGGGCCGATCTCTTGCGTCCCGCGATAGCTCTTAAAATTCTCTATGAGCAATCGTTGGAGCGGCATAGCGCCCGGGTGCCGCACCTCTTTGACGGCGCGTGGAGAAGACGCGTCGCGTCGCGGACGCTGACTAAACATGAACCACTCGCCTGGCTACTTGCTACAGGGAATTGGGCGGACCCTCGGAGAGCTGCACAGCGGCCTGCTTCTCGTGCTCCTTGCGGCGCTTGTTGTGGTCGAACCAGATCACAAAGGGGAAGGTCAGGAAGACCAATGCAAGCCAGGCCCACAGGATACCAATGTACTTGAGAATCAAGATGTCTAAAGGTCAGTTGGGGTAACGTACGCTTTCCCGTATTAAACAAGACAGTGATGTAGATGGAACGCAGCTGGTAGAAGGGCATAGCATAGCCGTACTTGAAAAAGCTCGGCGAGAGCTCAATAGGCAGGTTGGACACGCTCACGTTGCTAATGATGAAGAAGATCAAAAAGACACCGATGAACTTGAGACCGACCATCGTCATCACCGACTCGAGCACCAGACCCATGACAAGCATGCCGATGTACGAAACACACCACCACGTCATAAATCCACCACCATAGGGGAACGTGCGGCCGTACGGAAGCTTGAACGGAACATTCAGTAGCGAGAACATGAGCGAAATAGGGATGTAGCCCACAATGGGAGTCACAAGGCGCATCGCAATGACGGAGCGCAGGCGCAAAAACTTTTGAATGGGCTGACGCGCACCAAAGCTCGCCATCGTGATTTGGAATGTAAGAATCACAAGGTAAATCAAACCAACAAAGGTCGGCGCAATCGCCACCGAGTGGTCCCAGGGGCGCAGCTCGTTCATACGGATCCCAACAGGGCCAGAAAGCGTCTGGGGGGCACGCAGTGCCGTGTTGATCGCGTTGGCATCGTTCACAGATGCAGAAAGGAACTCGTGCAAGAGCTGAGCGTTCAGCTTGGCAGTGGCAGATTGCAGGAAGCGCTGCGTAGGGCTCAACACAATGCTCGGGACCACAGCATAGTTGCGTGCCGTGCTCGTCATGATGGTGATCACCGACGTCGGGTTCCAGCTGTTGTCACCACTGGAGCGGGCCGCTTGCAGCTTCCTCGTCGCATCCTGCATAATGGTCACCGCTCCCCAGTATTCCTGAAGGGGCTCAATGGCATTGGTGACCGCGTCATCGTTGGGGTATTCATTCGTCTGCGCGAACACATAAGTGGGATGCGGAAGAGGGGCCGAATTGGCCTGCTTGAGCGCATCCACAATCGACGAGCCAATTTCGCCACCGTCATAATCCATAACAAGAACACGCAGGTTAGGACTACGCTCGTTTTCTTTCCAGAGCGAACCCCAGTACATGGCCATGAAAGCCCAAATAATAAGCATCATAATCACCGTAACGAAGCCGAGCGGCTTCAAGTAAGCCATGCGCACTCCTTTCAAGCTTGGGTCCCAAAAACCGTGGTTAAACGGCGTCGGACCGCCACCCGTGTTGGCCGCTTGACCCGTCTCGAGCTGGTTCGCGGTCTTTTCATCCACAGGCGCTTGTGGTTGCGCTTGCGTCGTATTCGGGGCAGGATGGGTCTTGGGCTCGCTCACTTGTCCATTTTGTGGCTGTCCAGGTTCCGACAGCGTCTGCGTGTCGTTCAAGCTGGACTGCGTCTGGGTTGCGGTCTGGTCCAATGCCGCGTTGTAGTTCAACGGCTCGTTTCCTGTGGCGATAGGGGGCGCCACATGAGCCTGAGAAGAGGGCTGTGCGCTCATTCTGAAAAGCACAAGCCTATGGCGAGGATAAATACCGGGTGTTTGTCACGAGGTGACTGACTTGTTTGTATATATAGCAGCCGATGCCCCGATCCCTTTTTTCTTGGCTGTCCTCCGTGGAGCAACACGACGGAGATTAATTATTTAGGCCAATGGCGTTGCGTTGTGCGACGGGCAATAACAAACTCCGGGGCATTTGACTGACTAAGAGCTCGGACCTCGGAGATGATCTGCGCCAGGCGTCGGGGCAATGGGAGGACATGGTAATAAGCAGCGCCACACGCCAACCCCCACAGAAACGTCACTGGAGTCGAGAAGCGAGCCTTCAAAGTTTCCAGCTTGTCTGGCGTGCGTACGTGCTTAGGCAGCGTATTGGGCCGCCAATGTAGTATCATAATACACTTCGTCCAAGTCAAGCGGGGGGTTGGAACTGCACTCGTTTACCACGCAGGCAAATATAGTAGGAGAAGTTCCCATGGCGATAAGAGGGTGATGCCAAACGCCAGGGTGGTAACTGATGCCTTGGGATGGCGAAGCCCAATATCCTTTGAGTGTGGAGAGGTCAGGGCGATCATCTGAAGGTGAGCAAAATTTCCACCTACCACTGCCATTTAACGCAACAATCACCAAATAGCCTTCGGATCCATCTTGATTAGGTCCAGGTCCACCAGGGGCCATAGGAAGGAACATTTGCGTTGTATACCGATGACGCTCCAAGACCTTGACGTCATAGGGAAGGGCATTTTGTTTCAAGGTCGTGGGACTGCTCACATAGATATGAACATTCGTTGTGGCTGTTTCTGCTGGGGGGTATAAGTTTTTGATTTCTGCAAGGTCCATCAGCTTATCTGCAGTCCCTTGATTAACAGGTTTTGAGGCGCGCATGTCTGATCCGCCCTGGGATGGGGGGCAAATGACCTTGCCATACTTTTCAAATTCAGTGCCATTCAAATTCTCTGCATGGTGAATGCTCGGTAGGAGCGAGGCTGCTGCCGTCATACTCGACTATGCGCAAGAGAAAGGCGAGCCGGGGCCACAGATTAGCCTTGCATATTGCTATCCTCCACATAGCTGTCCAATGCATGCACGCCGCGCAGGAAAATGACTCGAGAATAAGCTCATCCATTGCTGTGGTTTTGATAGCGAGAACTTGCCTTTTGCTAGTTCTCACAATGTCAGAAGGACCTGTCGTTGAAAATCCGCATCCAGCACACATCCCTGAGCGCATTGCGATTTCGGGGGCCTATGTCACACTCGAGCCTTTGGCGGAAGAGCACGACGAGTCTCTCTATGAACTGATTGGGAACGAATCCAAGCATGATCTATGGCGATACATCCCCAAAGGCCCCTTTTCTACGCTTGAAGGATACAAGGGTCAGCTGAATGAATTCCGTCAAAGTCGATCATCTCAATTCTACGTCATTGTTTGCAACAAGACCAAAGAGCTCCTAGGCTCCATTGGTCTTATTTCAATTCATCCAGAACACCGTACCATGGAGATTGGATACGTGATGTTCAGTCATAAGATGCAGCGGACCTGCGCAGGCACAGATACCATCTATCTTCTTCTCAGGACGGCATTTGATACGCATCAATATCGCCGCGTCGAGTGGAAGTGCAACAATCTCAACGAAAAGTCCAAAAGTGCCGCTCAACGGTATGGTTTTGTATTTGAAGGAGTCTTCCGTCAACACTACATTATCCGCGGCCGAAATCGTGACACTGCTTGGTTTAGTATCATTGATTCGGACTGGCCAATTCGGAAAGCTGCATTTGAGGCATGGCTGACCCCATCCAACTTTGACGAGGAAGGGAAGCAAAAGGCATCACTGGCTCAACTTCGTACAATGTCTTCCAAAACGTGAACTATAATTGTACGCATTGTACTTCTGCAATATTGTCATGCACTGACCACGCAAGTAGGCTGTGCTCGCAGCTTTTCATTTCATATCCGGAACAAAGAGAATAAACAACAATTCATTAATCAAACAACTCTTGCTTTCATGAAGCGGGAACTTAGTTGTTCTCAAGGGCCTTGGGGACCTGGGGAGGGCAAGGGCCAAACACACCACCGACAGGCACGTCGTAGTACACACCGGTGTGGTCCTGAATGCTGAAGCCCCACTGCGAGTCCGAGCCGTGCACGTTCTCCTGACCGGGGTAGAACTTCCAGCTGGACGAGTTCGCGGGGTTAATGTAAATCTGGCCCGATGGCTGCTGGTAGCCAAGTTCACGGGGGGGAAGGCGCGACACAAGGTCGTCACCGTTGACAGTGTAGTAGAAGGTGCCCTTCAGATACTTGTCAACCTCATTGGCCCAGGTGGGGTTACCAATACGGGGAAGGCCCATGACAACGACCTTGTGGATCTGGGCATCCTTCATGGCGTGGTTCATGTGCATCGCACCGAACGCAGAGAGGGCAGCACCGAACGAGAGACCGGTGAACGAGACACGAGTATCGTTGTACTTGTGGGAGTACTCCTTGACCTTCTTCTCAACAATAGGGGCAACACGCTTGTAAGCCGCCTGGAAACCCTGGTAGACCTTGGTGCCGGGGGCGAGGAAGCCAAAGATCTCGGGGTCAGCGTCCACAAGGAAAAGGTCAGCAGAGCTAAGAAGGGAAGAAATGCTCGAAATGTTCATACCAGCCCACGAGAAAGTGATACCCATCGACTTCGAGTGGTAAATGTGCATGCGTTGGTTCTTGTCATCATCTCCCCACTGGTAAAGGAGCGTAGCATCGCCGAGGGTCTCGTTGATCTTGGAGTCCATGCAGTTGCTGCCCTGAGCCATGACAGCGAGCTGCTGGTAGGTTTTCAGTGACTCAGGAACGTGACGGGGCTGGGCAGTCGAAGAAGTGGAACCCCAGAACTCATTCTCAGGGCGGACGGGCTTGTGGTCGGGACGGAGGACATCAACACCGGCCATGGCGCCCTGGGCGCAGAGAAGGGCCGCCGAAACAAGGACAGACGTGAATTTCATGGTAGGGGTTGGGGACAAAAAGACGCGAAACTAGTTATTATGTATCTCACGTATCTCGATACTACAGAGAACCAGCATAATTCACTACGGTTTCTTCCTTGAGGCATTAACCACCACCATTGGATCGACGCCCCGTAGCCGATGCTGCACGGCCTTTTCGAAAAAAGATTAGCCAATCGGAGCCATTCTCGGAAAAGCACACTGCGCCTCAGTTACATGTGGAGGGAGAACAGACAGAGGTTCCGATGGTCCGCGTGCAACGGCGAAACACGACTCAGGTTCTGGGAGCCGCAGCTCCTCCACATTTTGGATGGGTCCCATGTGTCACGCTGAGTAAATGTGTGGAGGTATCAGAAACAGCCAATGTCAGCTGGGGTTTAAACATTTGTAGATCGTTTAAGCCATGCATTGCATAGCCTGTAAGCTAAATTTATAGCAATGTGGTGACTAGAAAGGGATGTCGGACACATTGGACTTAACGCCCGTGGGGTTTGCCACTGTCCACCACTTGTCTGAATCATGTTTTGGAAACAAGCTGTGGCATGGTGCCTTCTGGCTGTGAGCGCAGTCTCTGTCAATGCAAGTGGCTCTGGAAATGCGACCTTCACATCACCTGCCGCAAAGAGTACGTGAAAGTGACATGTATAGCTTACCCTGAAGAATTTCTCGTCTCTCAACAGATTCCGGGTGTGCCCTTTGAGTTACCCCACTCTTGGGCCGGTAACCTGCCTGTCTCTGGCAACAAAGGCGAAAACAAGGAGCTGTTCTTTTGGCTTTGGGGGCCCACAGGTTCTGTTGGCCACGATGATGTTGTCATCTGGCTGAACGGTGGCCCTGGTTGCTCTTCTTTGGACGGAATCTTTGAGGAGAATGGACCGTTCAAGTTCCCTCAAGGTCAAAATACGCTTGTGCCCAACCCCTACTCTTGGACTAACCTTTCTTACGTGGTCTGGATTGACAACCCTGTCGGTGTTGGCTTCACCGAGGGAACTCCGGACATTAAGGGCCAGGAGGGTCTTGCCAAGGAGTTTTATGGTTTCCTTGAACAGTTTTTCTCCACCTTCAAGGAACTCCAAGGCAAGCGCCTCTGGATCACGGGTGAGAGTTATGCTGGCAAATACATCCCCTACATTGCCAACGAGGTTTATTCGCACTCCAAGGGTGCTTCGGGCATAAACTTGCAAGGGATTGCCATCAATGACCCCTCGTTTACTACGAACTGGCTTGGTGAAGAGGCTCCTGTTTTCGAGTTCTTTGAGCAGTACCACAAGGTCATGGGCGTTGACTCGAATTCTGTCGAACAGCTTCGCCAAGAAGCTAAGTCTCTCGGTGTCGAGAATTACGTGAGCGACAATCTGCACTTCCCCCCTCGCGGTCACCTCAAGGTCCCTTCGAGTTGGAACAACACCAAGTCCATCTGGCAGTCTGTGTATATGACTGTTCAGAAGTCCAACAAGTGCTTTAGTATCTACGACATTAAGCCGGACTGCGATTTCCGCACAGATGCTCTGGGTCAACCTCTTACTTCGCAGCAGTCCTCGAAACACAACTTCATCAACGACACTCCTGGTTTCAAGAAGGCCATTCACGCAGATGAAGACATCCAGTGGCAGGAGTGTGTTGACAAGAAAGTATTTGTTGGCCGTGACGTTGATATTTCGCCCGCTCCTGACCGTTCCGTACTCCCTGGCGTCATTGAGAAAAGCAAGCGGACTGTGATCCAGCACGGAACATACGACATGGTGCTCATCGCCAATGGAACGGCTCTTGCTATTCAGAACATGACGTGGAACAACCAAATGGGCTTCCAGAGGAAGCCTAACACTCCAGTGAAGCTTGATGGTAAAGTGAGGGGTGTAATGACTGAGGAGCGTGGTCTCACTTATGTTCAAGTCGACGGTTCCGGCCACATGATCCCTCAATTCAAGCCCAAGGTTGCTTACCAGCTTCAGCGCTACCTTCTGGGACAAGTGGATGCTGACGAGCTTAGCTCCTAACTTCCGTATATGTTCTATGACTCGTTATTAGCACCACCCCTCTTGCGTCCATACAAGGAATGCACATGTTAACAACCTCTCGACAAAGATCGGCGGACAGCGCTGCTCGGCTGATTACCTCCACAATGTCATGCGTCCCATTTCGGCAATTCTAGATAAAACGCCCAAACCGATGCAATCAAATGGTCCTATCACGAGCGAGTACCTTATCAAGCTGATTCATATTGGTATCGTGATGTGCCTCCTTATTAGTACGCCTGCGTGAAGATTCGGTCACACGGCATTGTAACCTATTCTTGTAACATGCGTGTTGGTTCCGCTCTTCTGCGCACGCTTGCCTTTGGCGGGCTGACATCGGTCTTTGGATTCGTACAGGCCGGCAATACAACCTTTGCCTCGTCGAAGGCTAGGGGTACGCTTCTCTCAAGGATAGCTTACAACAGAATTCCTTGTTTCCAAAAATATCCCTGGCATTCCTTTCCAGTTGCCCCACTCTTGGGCCGGTAACCTTCCCATTTCTGACAACAAGGACGAAAGCAGAGAGTTGTACTTCTGGCTCTGGGAGCCTGCTGGTCAGGTCGATCACAATGATGTTGTGATCTGGCTGAACGGTGGACCTGGCTGCTCTTCCTTGGAGGGACTGTTCCAAGAGAATGGTCCGTTCAAGATCCCCATGGGCCAAAACACCAAACCAGAGTTGAACCCGTACTCCTGGACCAATCTCTCTTACGTGGTTTGGGTTGAGAACCCGGTCGGCGAAGGATTCACGAAGGGTACACCAGATATCAAGGGTGAAAAGGATCTTGCACGAGAGTTTTACGGATTCTTGCAGCAATTCTATTCTACCTTCTCTGAACTCAAGGGAAAGCGCCTGTGGCTCACAGGTGAGAGCTATGCTGGCAAATACATTCCTTATATCGCCAACGAAATCCATGACCACTCTCAAAATGCTTCTGGAATCAATCTCCAAGGCATTGCTATCAATGATCCATCCTTCACGACGGACTTCCTTGGTGAAGAAGCTCCTGCCTTCGAATTCTTTGAAAAGTATCACAGCGTGATGGGCGTCAATGCAAGCAGCGTGGAAAGTGTTCGTTCAAAAGCAAAGAAGCTTGGCGTTGAGAGTTATGTGGCAGATAACCTCCACTACCCGCCGAAGGGTCAAATCGAAGTCCCTTCCTCTTGGAATGACTCTGACTCAATCTGGGAGCCTATCAATGATATCGCTACAAAGGCAAACAAGTGCTTCAGCATTTATGAAATCAAACCTAACTGTGACTATAATTACGATGCATTGGGGATGCCTCTGAACACTCAGGAGGCTGATAAGCACAACTTTATCAACGATACTCCTGGTTTAAAGAAGGCTATCCACGCGGACACTTCCACGACTTGGACGGAGTGTACTGATACTAATGTGTTCAAGGCTGCCAAAGGCAAGTGGGATTATTCTCCTGCACCTGACCGTTCCGTTCTTCCTGGAGTTATTGAGAAGAACAAGCGCACTATTATTCAACACGGCACATACGACTACGTGCTCATTGCTAATGGTAGTGCGCTGGCCATCCAAAACATGACTTGGAACGGTCAGATGGGCTTCCAGAACAAACCTAGTACCTCTCTCAAGTTCGATGGAAAGACGCACGGCGTTATGGGAGAAGAACGTGGCCTTACTTTTGTCCTTGTGGATGGCTCGGGGCACATGATTCCCCAATTCAAGCCCAAGACTGCTTACAAACTGCAGCAGTACCTGCTCGGTCAGGCGTCCAAGTCTGACATCAACCAGTAAACTTCCAATTTGCTTGCCGCTAAAAAATAGAGCTGTATTGAATTCCATTGTGTACATTAGCTGTATTTAGGATATACTACAGGATATGTAAGCAAGCGCCATTCTTTTTCTTTACCCCAAACGTCTCAAATCACGGTACTCCTATTACAATACTGGGGATAAGCTCGTTCGCTCGGGGTAAATCTTACCTTGCATGCTCGATCTGAATACGTGCGCCATTTTGGCGCCCGTAATTTCAAGTCAATCTACTGGATCTTGGGGACTATCGTGATCAAATTGGCGTCAGGTTTTGGTCACCCTGCCGCCAAAAATGATCAAATGACCCTGTTTGAAAAATAAACGATGGGGACGTGCGCCTCCACACAATGAACATGGTTTAACAGCCTACTTAATGTGCGGTAGAGCAAAGAATGTCGCCCCCATCATCCTCATCCAAGGAAGCAAGCACTAGCTACACTGTATTGTTACTGCATATCCCTACTCCAGGCCAGCATTCTCTAATCTTGTAGACTTTTGGCTTCATTATGATACTCACTCTTTTATCCTTAAGCATACTTAGTGTCTTGATCTCAACTGTTTTGGGCTACAATGACACTGGATATGATCCAAAGGAGTATGCAAGACTGAGGAATATTCTGGGTGACAATTCAACTAAGCGTGTGTATCTACCCTAAAGGTCATCGCTAACCGTTCAGAGTTTGAAGTATCAACCTGGCTGCCCAATGTGTCCTTCCCCATTCCACCTTCGTGGGCGGGGAATATCCCTGTGTCAGGGAATCCTGGAGAAGATCGTCAACTATACTTTTGGATGTTCCCTGCTACGGGCGACATTGGTCATGATGATGTTGTCATTTGGCTGAATGGTGGTCCGGGTTGTTCTTCGTTAAGTGCTACATTGGAAGAGAATGGTCCGGTGATGTTGGATCCTATTACATATGAAGCCAAAGCCAACCCTGATACATGGACACAGTATGCAAACATTATCTGGATTGATCAGCCTGCCGGTGTCGGGTTTTCGCTTGGCACACCCAAGAATCAAACGATGGAAGAAGTTGCCCAAGAATTTAATGGTTTTTTGCTTCAGCTTTACGCCAAATTTGCCAAGCTGCAAGGAAAGCGCCTGTGGATTACAGGAGAAAGCTTTGCTGGAAAGTACATACCACACATGGCTAACTGGATTTACAATAACGAAGAGGAAAATACAAAGGCTGGCATTCTTCTTCAGGGTGTGAACGTGGATGACCCTCTTTTCGCTCCAAATGTCGTCACAAAAGAACTTCCTTCCGTTGACTATGGACTTGCTTATCAGAAGGAGTTGAACCTCACAAGTGATGAAGTACACGAGCTTGAACAGATCGGGGAGCAGAACGGAATTCGCCATTTTGTGCGCGATCACTTGACGTATCCTCCTAAAGGGCCGATTTCCATTCCTCCGAACCTGAACACTACTTTCTCGCCCTACGATCATCTCAAGCAGATGATTATGTCGCACAACCCTTGCTTTTCACCCTATTATACAGTCAACAAGAGCCCTTGTGGCACGTTGGACGCTCTCGGTGCCAACATGACTACTCAAGCTACTTTCCCACTGGGTTACTTCCATCATCCTCCCGTGGTTGCTGCAATCAACGCTCAGCCTAACATATCTTGGGTGCAATGCTCTCAACACCCTAATTTTAAAATCATGAAGACTGCAAACACCAATTATCCTGTTCCCGATGTTTTTGGGAAAGTCATTGAAAAGAGCAAGAAAACTATCGTCCAACATGGAACACACGATTATGTTGTGTTGTTCAACGGAAGTGCTCTTGCCATTCAAAACATGACTTGGCACGGAAAGCAAGGGTTCCAGCACCCTCCTAGCAAAACATTGTCAGTCGATGGTGAGAAGAAAGGCTACTACCAAACCGAGCGGAACCTTACCTTTGTTGTAATCAAGGGCGCAGGTCATATGGTGCCTGCCTATGCACCTAAAGCTGCTTCTCAGCTCCTCAGGTTCCTACTCGGCCAAATTGAGGAGGATGATATTAATACGTGAACCCGATCAATGAGAATTACTTCGTCATAATGATGGCTCGTACCGATCCGTTTTCATGGTCCATACTATTTAAAGTGTTCTGTTAAAGTAAACCAACAACAATGCCAAGCTTGTGTTTCATAGTAGCATGATAATTGAATCATACCAATCCAGAGAGCGCAACAAACTAAGTCAAACTAGTCCGTTTGTTGATAGACCGATTGCCTAATGAATATCGGACGTTTGTCGTCATGGTTAACGCCAAGTTCAAACCATCTACCAAATTTGGAAGAACGGTAGCTGGGCCATGCGCCTCCACCGTTTTAACATAAGATTTCTCAACACAATGCAACTAGACAAAGTGTAGTTATGTGTCAGCCATGCTGCCTAGAAATCTCTTATATGCATAGGTGGTTTGAAGTCTGGATAATCGCCCCCTCTACGTTATGGTATCTCCGAATTGAGCGAAACAGCTATTGGAAATTTCATTTTGGGGTTCGACGGTTTGCTGGGTAGTGTACCATATATATATCGCGAATACACGTTCTCTGACAGTGCTATGAGCTTATTTTGTTCGCAGTGGGAGAGACTGTGCACATTTTCGTTACTGAGCCGGAATTGCCAGGGCAGGTTGTCCTGCAAATAGTGCTACACCCACATTGACAACCGGTACGTGAACCTTCGCTGCGTGTTTCGATGCAGTGCAGTGCAGGGCCGGTCCTCTCATCTGCTATCGGCGAACGCCCCTAAGGTGGGGCTGTGCCTCCCCGCCGATCATCCAGAAAATACAAAATCTGATTGGCCAGTGATTTGTCAACTTGGTATTCCGAGATGGAAAGCCCGTGCGCCATGCAGGTATAGTGTCTTCTCGCGTCGGGAAATCCACTGGTTACATCATATACCAAGGTTAGCCTAGGCACAGTGTAAGATACGAGCCACTCATGATAGTAACAGAAACGGACGCCGGTAAATCCTTGACATGGAGATGCAGCCGATTTCCTTATAAAAGTGTCAGAAGCCTTGACTGTTGGAAGCCCCACTATGCAGCTCCATATCGCACTCGTCTGTGCCTTGGTCCTAGCAGTTGTCCAGTCCCTGGCTGCCACCGCAGGCAACAGCACTGAAAGCGCAAGCAGCTCTAGCATCGCAAGCAGCTCCAGCAGCAGTGCGACCAGTGCAGCAGCTGCGAGCAGCCCCAGCAGCAGTGCGACCAGCGCTAGTAGCAGCAGTGCCCCCGCCAGCTCGAGCGTGGCTGGCGGTGCGAACGGCACCACACACACAAACGGCACCGGTACCACGAACACGACGGCCAACACATATGATGAGCCGAAGCTCCGTGCTATTCTTGGCTCGAACGACACCAAGAAGTTTGAAGTGGGCATGCGCCTCCCCAACACGTCCTTTGACATCCCCCCCTCGTGGGCCGGCAACTTGCCAGTGAGCAACAAGTCGGATGAGACGCGCAACATTTACTTCTGGATGTTCCCTGCGACGGGCGACGTTGGCCATGATGATGTTATTTTCTGGATGAACGGCGGTCCCGGCTGCTCTGCGCTGAGCTCGCTGATGGGCGAAAACGGCCCGCTGTCGTTTGACCCCGTCACGTATGTTGCGAAGCCTGCTCCCCAGACCTGGTCGAAGCTGGCCAACGTTGTTTGGATTGACCAGCCCGCCGGTACTGGCTTTGCGCTTGGCGCCGCGAAGAACCAGTCCATGGAGGAGGTTGCGGAGGACTTTAACGGTTTCCTGTTGAACCTGTACAAAAACTTCCCCAAGCTGCACGGCAAGCGTATGTGGATTGGTGGTGAGAGCTTTGCCGGGAAGTTTGTCCCCTTCATGGCCGACCAGATCTACAAGAACGAGACGGAGAACAAGGCAGCCGGCATGGATCTGCAAGGTATCCTGATTACGGATCCGCTCTTTGCACCTAATGTTGTGACGAAGGAAGTGGGTGCAGTGGAATTTGGTCTCTCGCATGCCAAGCTGCTCAACTTTACGCAAGAGCAGGTGCAGGAACTGGAGCAGATTGGTAAGCAGAATGGCATCAGTACCTTTATGCGGGACAATCTGGTGTACCCCCCCAAGGGCCCCATCCAGCTGCCCAAGCAGCTGAACGAGAGCTTTTCGCCGTACAAGCACCTGCAAAAGATTCTGCGCAAGAACAACCCCTGCACGTCGCCGTACTATATCCTGAACAAGGCGTGCTCGGTGGATGCGCTGGGCATGAACGCGACGGTCGAGAAGAGCAGCGCCACGAACTACTTCAACAACATGACTGGCGTGAAGGAGTTTATCCACGCCCCCACGAACGTGTCCTGGATGCAGTGCGCGTCCGACAAGCCGTTCAAGACGATGAAGAATGCCAAGACGGGCTACCCTGTGCCCGAGGTGCTTTCGCGCGTGATTGAGAAGAGCAACCGTACGATGGTCGGCCACGGCACGTACGACTTTGTTGTGCTGTACAATGGTACAGCCCTTGCGCTCCAGAACATGACGTGGCACGGCAAGCAGGGCTTCCAGAGCCCTCCGAAGCAGAAGCTGCTGACCAACGGCCAGGAGGAGGGCTACTACCAGACGGAGCGTGGCCTCACCTTCTTTGTCCTGGAAAAGGCCGGCCACATGCTTCCGCGCTACGCGCCTGGCGCGTCGTTCCGCCTGCTCGAGTACCTCTTGGGCCAAAAGACGCTGGAGCAGCTGAATGATTAGAATTCTACATCTAGACAGTTCATGCTATTAATTCGTTGTATATCTTATCCAAGCCCGAACCACTTGCGCAGTTTCTTGCCGTCCGATCCGGCCTCGGAAGGCACGTCGATCGACGTCTTGGGATCGGCTGACGACTCGGGCTTGGGGGCGCTGGCGCTGCCTGCGGGCGGCGCCGTGCCGGGCGTTGAACCCGGTGCAGGACCAGGCGGCGCGCCAGGACGCACCGCTCCAGCGCCGGGCGGCGCACCGGGGCGCACCGCCCCAGGGCCAGGCGGCGCGCCAGGGCGCATGGCGCCAGGACCAGACGTAGGAGCGCCGGGCCCACCTTTCGACTCGGGGCCCGCACCAAACGGATTGGGAAGGCTCGGAGAAGTGGGTGCACCACTCGACGGGGGCGCGCCGGGTGCGCCGCTGGGGCGGAAGCCTGCCAGCACCGGGCGAATCGAGTCGTTGCCGGGGCCGGGCGGCGCGCCGGGCGCACCACTAGGCGCGGCGAGGCCGAGCGGCGCGCCAGGAGGACGCTGGCCCGTAGCATTCGGGCCAAGCGGTGCGCCAGGGGGGCGAGCGCCAGGTGCAAACGGATTGCTGCCGGGCAGCCCTTGCGGGGCCGGGCGGCCGCCGGCTTGGGCCTGGGGCCCGGATCCTTGCGGCGGCAAAAGACCGAGCGGCGGACGCGCGGGGCCCTGCCACGGCCCTTGGGGCGTCGGAGGACGCGCACCGGGCGCCTGGCCAAACGGCGGACGTGCGCCAGGGGCTTGGCCGGGGGCGCTCGGCGGCAGGCCAGGCTGCACCGGCTGGTTGGGCGCAGGACGCGCGCCAGGGCCCTGGCCCGGCGGCATGCCAGGCTGCGCCGCCTGGCCAAAGGGCGAGCGAGTGCCGGGGCCCTGGCCAGGCATACTCGGTGGCAGGCCCGGCTGGTTGGGCTGGCCCGGCGGACGTGCGCCTGGCGCATGGCCCGGCGGCATGCCGGGCTGTGCGGCCTGGCCCAAGGGCGGACGCGCACCGGGCTGACCCTGTGCGTTTTGCGGCTGGCCAAAGGGCGGAAGCGGCGCGGGTCCGTCGCCGGGGCGCATACCCGGTGCATCGGTCGGCCCCTGCAGGGGACGTGCGCCCGGTGCTTGGCCGAGCGGCGATCCCTGCGGTCCGCGGGTGCCGGGCGGCCCCGGGGGCGAGAGCGGTCCCTGGGGCGGGCGTGCGTTGGGCGATCCCTGCTGCGGGAAAGGCTGGCCAGGGCGTGCGCCGGGCGAGCCCTGCAGGAATGGCTGCGAAGGCCTGATCTGGGGCGATCCCGACGGCGGACGAGCACCCGGGCCGCTCGGCGGCGGCAGAGCACCTTGCGGCGGGCGCTGCTGGCCTGGCGGTCCTTGGGGCCGGCCGAGCGCGCCGGCGGGCGCCTGGGGACCCTGGGGGCCTTGAGGGGTCTGGGGGCCCTGGGGCGGGCGCTGTTGGCCCGGCGGCCCTTGCGGCGGGCGGCCTGGGGCGGGCGATCCCTGCGGCGGGCGGCCTGGGGCGGGCGATCCCTGCGGGGCGGCCTGGGGCGGGCGCGGCTGGCCTGGTGGCGGCTGCTGGCCCGGCGCGCCCTGCGGCTGACCCGGCCGCGGCTGTGCGCCGAGCGGCTGGTTCTGCGGCTGGCCAAACGGCCGCGCCCCTGATGGCGGGGACGCGGCGCCTGGGAAAGCGCCCGGCACGACGCCCGCGTTGGGCGACTGCGGCTTGGTCTCTGGCTTGGCCTCTGGCTCCGGCTCGGGCTCGGGCTTGGGCGGCAGCGGCGCAAAGCCTGCGCGTGGCCCGGCCTGGATCATGCGAATCGGCTCGCCGTTGCCCGGCTTGGGCGAGCGCGTGGCGGATGCGGCGCGTTCCTTCGGCGGGTTGCTCGGGCGCACCGGCCTCGGCATGGAGCCTGTAAGGAACGTGTTGGCCCCGCGCGGCGCGCCAAACTGGTTCGACGTCGGCGACGTGGCCTTGGGCGACGTAATGCCGAGAGCCTCGCGCTCCTTGCTGCGCTCGCGCTCGTTGGTCACTGCGACGAGCGCCTGGTAGTGCAAGTCGCGCTGGAACGCCTGTGTCTCGCGCATGGCCTTGGGCGTCGGGTACTTGAGTACGCCGAGCGAGCGCGTTGAGCCGTTCACTGGCGATCCCGGAAACGGCGCCGAGAGCGGCTGGACGATCACTGCGCTGGACTCGTCCGACGGGCTTTGCTGGCCCGCCGACACCTTCTTTGCGGCGTAGCCCGAGAGCGACGAGAGGCGCTGGTGTGCGCGGTTGTCGCCGTGCTCGGCAGCGAGGATGTACCAGCCCTTGGCCTCCGAAAGGTCCTTCTTGGTGCCGACGCCCATCTCGGCAAAGTAGCCGCAGGCGTACTCGGCCTTGGCGAGTCCCTGTTCCGCGGCGCGCTTTGCCCAGAGGTACGCCTCGGTGTCGCTCTGAGGGAGAATGCCCGGCGCGCCGACGAGGTACCACGCGGTGAGCGCAAAGCATGCCTCCTTGTGGTTCTGCTGTGCGGCAATGTTGTACATGTGGATACTCAGACCGCCGTCCTGCGGGCATCCCATGCGCCCGTACTCGTAGTTCACGCCGAGCTTGTACGCGCTCGGCGCATAGCCCATCTCGCCTGCCATTGCGAGTAGCTCGCAGCTATACTCTGGGTCGGCAAACAGCACGTTGTGGATACCCTTTTCGTGCAGTAGTGCGAGCTCGTGCAGCGCGTGCGGAAACTCGGGCGTGGCGCTCTCTGCACTGCGCTTGAGCCACTTGACGCCCTCGCGGGCCGAGCGCTTCAGGCCCAGCTCGCCGTTGAGTTCGGCGGTGCCCAGGCGGTACTGCGCGCCGGGGTGGCCCTGGCTCGCGGCCTTGCGGTAGAACTGCACGGCCTTGGCCGCGTCGCGGCGGCAGCCCCAGCCCTTTTCGTAGCAGGTTCCGGCGCGGTACGCCGCATCGGGGTGGCCGTGCTTGGCGGCGAGCGTAAAGTAGGAGTACGCCTGGCCAAAGTCCTGCTTGCCCTTTGGCGTGCCGAATCCATTGGCGTAGCAGTCGCCGATGAGGTACTGCGAGTCGCAGTGGCCGCGGTCGGCGAGCTTCTTGAGGATGGAAGTGGCCTCTTTGATGAGTGCCTCGCGCTCCGTCGCCGCTTCCTGCTCGGGATCAGAAGGAGTGGCCTCCAGCGAGTGCGCAACGTCCAGCATAAAGACCGCCAGCTCGTAGTTCAGCTGGGGGTCATTTGACTTTTTGGCATTTTTGCGGTACATGTCGAGCGTCTGAGTGTGGCTCAAGAGCGACACCGTCTCACCCGGCTGCAGGTGGCTGTGGTCGAGCAGCGGCCCGTCGGCCGGGGCGGCCGTCGGCGAGGTCGTCGTGAGCGGCGAGCCCTTGGCGTCCGAAGGCACGGGGCCGTTGCCGGTGCCGCCCGCGAGTGTCGAAAAGCCCGCGCGCGACGCAGCGCTGTCCTTGGCGCTCGCATTCGGCAGCGAGTCACCACCCAGCGGGTTCGGCATCGTCGGCTGGATGTTGGTATGGCGCTCCAGAATAAAGCTCTGCGTCGGCGACGTCACCGTGCTCTGCGTCTGCTCGGCCGGCGTCGAAGTGCCGCTCAGTGCGGCCGTGTTAAGCGGCGCAAGTGCAGGCGCGTTTGCACGCGATGGCCCTTCCTTGGCAGGGCTCGGCGGCGGGCGCGCCGCGCTTGGCGGCGCGCGGCCCGGCGAGGCATTCGCGCCGCTCGGCACGCCGCTGTTTGGCGGCAGCGCGGCTGGCGGGCCGCTACGCAGCGCGCTGGGAACGCCCGGCGTACCAGGCGCACCCGGCGCACCCGGCGCGCCGCCGGGGCTGTTACGTCCCGGCGCCCCCAGGAACGGGGGCCGGGCCGGCATGGGCGCACCGCCACCCACGGCTCCGCCTAGAAACGGCGGGGGCCGCACGCTCGGCGGCGCACCAGGACGCGGCGCGCCCGGCGCACCCCCCATCGGGCCGAGCACTGGCGGACGCGACGGGGGCGCGCCGTACGGCGGACGCGTGTTCGACGGGACGAGCGCGCCCGGTTCCATCGGGCGCGACTGCATGTATGGAATGACGGGAGGCTGACCTTGAAGGGCAGCAGGGAGCGGCGTCGTGCCGGGAGTAGGCCGCGCGATCGGCCCTTCGGGGCGTTCGGCCCCTCCAGGCACGACGATCGGCGCGGTGTTCTTAGTATCGGGCACCACGGCAGGTGCTGCGCCACGGCGGGCCGAGCCCACGGCCTGTGTCTCGACCTTGGGCGGATTCGTTCCGGCCCCTGATGCTTGGCTCATATGCGGGTCCTACCCTCTTCCCCGACCCGATCGGACGTCGGACGATGAGCGCACTGGCGTCTGCGGTCCGCGGTGAAACACCCCGCCAGGGTCGGCCGGAGCCCATGCAGCCTTTGTCTACCTTGCATTGTGGCGCATGTGACGTGCCGGGAATTACGTGGCGCGTGAGACGTGCGATTTCATAGGCTGTGGAGCGAGACCATGGACTGGGACCCTGCCTTGGCGGAAGGGCCGCCGCCGCGGCACGAGCTCGAGTCGGACGAGGACGAGGCGTCGCCTGTGCAGAGCGTCGAGGTGTGCATTGTTCCCGAGCATGTCGAAAAAGGGCGGCCGCTCGTCGTGCTGTTGGGCGACGCGGGCGCCGCGCTGCTGAACAGTGCGCACGCGCCGTCCGCCGCGTGGCCTGCGACGCACACCGTGCAGGTCAGCGGCGTAGAGGTATGTAGTGGTGCTGACGCAGCGTGCGTGGGTTTCTCTCTCTGGAAATAGTGCCCTGCTCTTTGTACCCCGGCCAGACTGGCTGCGGAGCGACGCGTGTGCGCCGCTCGCACAGGCCGTGCTCGGCGCGCTGCAGCCGACGAGCGTCGCGGTCGTGCAAGCGTACACGCCGAGTCTCTACCTCACGGACGTGCCGCCGGTCGACGCGCCGCTGCGCTTCCTCGCGCACGTCCCGGCCGGGGAGAAAGCACCCGAGGCATGGACCATGGCCCAGCGGCCGATGTACGCGCCGTGGGGTGTGCCGAACACCGTGAGTGGCGCCGCGGCCGCATTCTACGCAGAAGGCGTGTACGAGCGTCTGCCTGCGCTGCTGCTGAGCATCCCGTCGTACAAGCTGCGGCCGCACGCCAACTTCCAGGCGCCGCCCCTGCGCTGGGCCGTGCCTTACGAGCTGCAGCGCATCACGAACGACGAGGCGCATGCGCGCCTCGCGACGCTCACCGAGCCGCTCGACGAGCGGTACGCCGAGGTGCTCCGTGCGCTGCTCCCCCCCCCGCGTCCGGCATCCGGCACGACGCTGGGGCAGATTGCTGCGCAGTTCCTCCTCGCGTCCAAGTCGACCGGCGACGCGGGGCAGGTCGGCGACGGGGGCATGTACGTATAGAAAGAAGGTGCGTAGTACCTTGGCTACCAGGGTATGGTCGCTATGGGTATGCCAAGCGTGAGCGCTAGCGTGCCGACTATGCCTTGGTCGGCTTGACTTTAAACTCGGCGAGGATACATACATGACTGGGGTTAGTTTCGCAACGTACTCAGATGGGAAGTGGGCGTTGGGGAAGCCCACTACACGCGAGAGGTAGGTCGCGTCGACCTCGCCCAGGAGGCCCGACGCGGCGAGCGTGTTGGTCGAGTACCAGATATAATCGATCGCGCCGCGGAAGCCGGGCGTGTGGTTCGTGAGCGGCAGCTCGCCGATGCTGTTGTAGGCGCTGCGCAGTGCACAGCTGTGGCGCAGGCCCTCTGAGGTGTACGTGCCGTAGGTATGGTCCATAAAGTCTTCGTGATCCGGGGCGGCGGTGCCTTGGCTCAAAAACTCGTATACGCCCGAGTCGGGGGTCGAGTTAAAGTCGCCGCAGATCACCATGGGAATCTGCTTGCCGGAGGTGTACTTGGGCGGCGTCGCGTTGCCTTCCAGCTTCACCTGCGACGGCATCTTGGCAAAGCGGTTGCTGATGCTCTCGAGCTGCTCCATGAGCATCGCGGTCTGCACCATCTTTACGTCGCGGAACGCGGGGTCCCAGTGCATGTGTGCATTGGCCAGCAGCAGCTTTGCACCCGTCTTGCGGTGCTCGAGCATGGCAATCGCGGCCACATTGTCTTTGGTCATCACACGGTTGAAGATATCCTCCGTCTTTTTAAAGTCGGGGCGCTGCAGTGCGAGCTGGTTAAACTCGATCAGCTGCTTGTCCACCAGACGGTACACGCGCGAGTTGAAAAAGGTCGCACATCCATCGACATGGCGGCGCTCGTCCTCGCGCATCGTGCGCGCACGCGACTTGGGCCAAAAGAGGCCCTCGTAGTCGTTCTGTTGCAGCTTTGGCTCAAAGTACTCTTCGTACTGGCCCATCTCCAGTTCCTGGAGACAGCAGATGTCGGCACCGTAGCTCATGATCTCTTGCAGGATAAACTCTTTGCGGTAGTCCCACACGAGCGCCCAGCCCGGCGTGTAGCCGTACATTTGCGGCGTCGCGTACTTTTCGCAGAGCACATTGTAGGACAGGACGGCAAACGTGTTGTTCGCCGACTCCTCCTCGGACACGTTCGGCACGTCCGTCTCGAGCGTAATCCACTCACGCTCCGGCGGAGGGACCGGCACGGGGCACGAGTCGCGCAAAAAGGCAATCAGCGCCTGCGTGCCTTCGTGCTGGATAATGCTCATGAGGTTCTCCTGCAGCGGGTTGCCTTCGATGCCCAGCATCTCCAGCTGGTACAGCGTGCCGAGCTCGGGAGGAAGCACCGTGAGGCAGTTATCAAACAAAAAGAGTCCGCGCAGCTCGGTCAGCATGCCGAGCTCGGGGGGGATCATGACGAGCTTGTTGCCGCTCGCATCCAGTACAGAGAGGTTGCGCAGCTGCACCACGGCAGGCGAAAGTGTCGTGATGCTGTTGTGGTTAATGAATAGCGAAGTGAGGAAGGTGTAGCGGAACACTTCGTTGCCGATCGTCTTGAGGTTCAGACCCCCCATGTCGATCATTGACCACGACTGCTCGTTCGCTTCTTCATCGTTCGCTTTGGACGTGCGCAGGCCGGCGCTCTTGCTGGGGCTCGTGCTCAGGCCAGCGTAGGACTCGTCACCACCCTTGCTGTCGCCGCGCAGCGGGAACGACAGGCCGTTCGCCGCAGCGCCGGCCGGCAGCTGGATGCCTTTCTTCGAGTCCGGGCCGGCGTTGACCGAGCTACGCGCCGCCAGCGCAGCCGCGCGCGCATGGTGATGCGGCGAGTACGACTGACGCGAGATATCTGCACAGTAAATCTGTTGCTGCCACTCGGACGAGGTGCCCGCCGAGCTCGCCGCACGCGTGCTTTGCGTTTGTGTCTGCGGCGTTGCAGGCGACACGGACGACCCCATGACTGACATGTGCGGCGAGGAGCCCATGCCAGGATAGCCCGGCGACGAGGGCACACCGTGGTTGAGCGCCGCAGGCATAGGGCCGACCGGCGTCCCGTTTGTGGACTGGGCCAGATGGGACTGCTGCGGCGGAAAGCGCGACAGCCAGCCCATGCCAGCAGTGTCGTAGCGCGGCGAGTTCATCGCGCCGAACGGCGAACCATTGCCGTACGCGGAGCTCGCGGGCGGACCCGAGCTGAGCGCGGCCGCCGACGACGCTCCGCCGACAAGGCCCATGTCGCCCATCGAGCTGGCGTTCATGCCGCCGCTGAGGTGGTGGGTCGACTGCGCGTGCGACGCATATGGGTTCGACGCCAGGGACTGCTGGTGATTGAGGTACACATATGCGTTGGACGCCGCGACCGGCGGTGGAGAAGGGGAATACATGTAAGAGAATTAGAACAACGGGAGCGCTGCGCGAGATAGCGGGGGAGGCCAGCTGAGTCTCGACAGCAAGGATAGCATGTTCCCTTCGCTACGAAGGAAAGAGCAGGTTGACACGCGATCCCAAAAAGCGTCACTCGTGGTCGTGGGTCCCAAGCCCGATAAAACCAGACCCTTGCCCAAGTGCAGCGCGGCCGGAGGGAGATCGGACGGAGCCGCGCCGTGCGCTGCCCCCCGCCGCGGGCTGGTTGGCTGGCGCCGCGCTGGCCTTACAAAAAATCGGCCGAAAAAAAGAAATTCCCACGTGGTACCCCATGTGGTCTTTTTGGGTTCCAGCACCTTCGGTGGAGGGCCACATGGACGTGCAGCGAAGACGCGGCGGGGCCAGAGAACCACACAGAAAAGTGTGGAAGTGCGCAAGGGAGGCGCTGCGAATATAAAACCCAGGCCGCCCTTTCTGTTCACCAGTAACGCGAAACATCATGGCAGAGAACCAAGAGACGTTCGGCTTTGCCGCCGACATCAGTCAGCTGCTGGATCTGATCATCAACACGTTCTACAGCAACAAGGAGATTTTCCTTCGTGAGCTGATCTCGAACGCGTCGGATGCGCTCGACAAGGTCCGCTACCAGGCCCTGACCGACCCCAGTGTTCTGGACTCGGGCAAGGATCTGTTCATCCGCATCACCCCCGACAAGGAGAACAAGGTCCTCTCGATCCGCGACACGGGTGTCGGTATGACCAAGGCCGACCTGGTGAACAACATTGGTACCATTGCCAAGTCGGGCACTAAGGCCTTTATGGAGGCGCTCAGCTCGGGTGCTGATATCTCCATGATTGGTCAGTTTGGTGTCGGTTTCTACTCGGCCTACCTCGTTGCCGACAAGGTGGAGCTGATCACCAAGCACAACGACGACGAGCAGTACGTCTGGGAGAGCGCTGCTGGTGGCACCTTCACCATCACCCAAGACACCAAGAACGCTCCTCTTGGCCGCGGTACCGAGCTCCGCCTTCACCTGAAGGAGGACCAGCTCGATTACCTCGAGGAGAAGCGCATCAAGGAGATTGTCAAGAAGCACTCGGAGTTTATCTCGTACCCCATTGAGCTCGTTGTCACCAAGGAGGTCGAGAAGGAGGTCGAGGAGCCCGAGACCGAGGAGGCGGACGCCGAGAAGAAGTCCAAGATTGAGGAGATTGACGACGAGTCGGCGGACAAGAAGGAGAAGAAGAAGGTCAAGGAGCTCGTCACCGAAAACGAGGAGCTGAACAAGACCAAGCCTCTCTGGACGCGCGAGCCCAAGACGATCAACCCCGAGGAGTACGCCTCGTTCTACAAGACCCTCTCGAACGACTGGGAGGACCACCTTGCTGTGAAGCACTTCTCGGTGGAGGGCCAGCTCGAGTTCAAGGCCATCCTCTTTATTCCCAAGCGTGCTCCGTTTGACATGTTTGAGAACAAGAAGAAGAAGAGCAACATCAAGCTCTACGTCCGCCGCGTCTTTATCACTGAGGACTGCGACGAGCTCATGCCCGAGTACCTCAACTTTGTCAAGGGTATTGTCGACTCGGAGGACCTGCCCCTGAACATCTCGCGTGAGACGCTTCAGCAGAACAAGATCCTCAAGGTCATCCGCAAGAACTTGGTCAAGAAGACCCTCGACATGATCTCGGAGATTGCCGAGGACAAGGACAACTTTGCCAAGTTCTACGAGGCCTTTGGCAAGAACCTCAAGCTCGGTATCCACGAGGACGCTACCCACCGCGCCAAGCTCGCCGAGTTCCTCCGCTTCCACTCTACCAAGAGCGGCGATGAGCAGACCTCGCTCAAGGACTACATCACTCGCATGCCCGAGATCCAGAAGAACATTTACTACCTCACGGGTGAGAGCCTCGCCGCTGTGCGCGACTCGCCTTTCCTCGAGGTGCTCAAGAAGAAGGGCTTTGAGGTGCTCCTGATGGTGGACCCCATTGACGAGTACGCCGTGTCGCAGCTCAAGGAGTTTGAGGGCAAGAAGCTCGTCTCGGTCTCGAAGGAGGGTCTCGAGCTCGAGGAGTCGGACGAGGAGAAGAAGCAGCGCGAGGAGGAGGCCACCAAGTTTGAGGACCTCACCAAGACCATCAAGGACATTCTCGGCGAGAAGGTCGAAAAGGTTGCCGTGTCGAACCGCATTGTTGGATCGCCCTGCGTTTTGGTCACGGGCCAGTTTGGCTGGTCGGCCAACATGGAGCGTATCATGAAGGCCCAGGCCCTCCGTGACACGTCCATGTCGCAGTACATGGCCTCGAAGAAGACCATGGAGATCAACCCGCACAACCCCATCATTAAGGAGCTTGCTGCCAAGGTTGCCCAGGACAAGAACGACCCCACCGTTCGCGACCTCACCTTCCTGCTCTACGACAGCAGCCTGCTCACCTCGGGCTTTACGCTGGAGCAGCCTCAAGAGTTTGCCAACCGCCTGTTCAAGCTCATCTCGCTCGGTCTCTCGATCGACGACATGGGTACCCCCGAGCAGACGGAGGAGGCCCCCAAGGCGGAGGAGCCTGCGGGTGAGTCGGCCATGGAGTCGATCGACTAAATGCCCCCTTCCCCCTTGTTTTCCAGTAGATACCGTACCGGGTTGGCTCGTATAGACTATGAAATAACCCGATTGTCACGTCCCCATCAAAGCGACATGTCGTCGTCCTCGTCCAGCGGCTCGGGCAGCATCTCGCCGCGCGACTCGCCCGTCGACAGCTCACGGCGAATGTCGGGCTCGATCCCCGCGTGCTTCTGAACGCGGATCAGGTCAAGAAGCGCGAGCTTCTGGTCCGGCGTCAGGTCGCTCTTGTAGCGCTGCACAAAGACGAGCAGGCTCTGGTGCCAGAGCACCGGCATGCGGCGCTCGCCCACGACACCGGCGCGCGTCCGGGTGAGCTCGACGCCCTTGGACTTGTCGGCGAACTGCAAAAAGTGGTAGACGAGGGCGTCAATCACCTTGTACGGCAGCGCGTACTTCTTGTCGAGGAGAATGCGGATAAAGAGCGACGTCGGGCCGGTGTACTCCATCTCGGCGAGACGCAGCAGCGCCGCCGCCGAGTGCAGCACTGGAATCGAGACCTTGGACAGGACCGAGCCGATGATCGCCGCCTCTTTTAGCGTCACGCCGCCGCCGTCGCAGAGGGGAAAGATGATGCCTTTGAAAAAGGCGGCCGGCTTGTACAGCGACTTTTTGATCGCCTCGTACATCTGGTAGCTCACCTTTTTGTTCTCGCGGATCTCGTCGCGGATCTTGTCGAGGAACACGAGCTGGTAGTACCGCTCGCACTGCGCGGGCTTAAAGTTGGACACAAAGATGCGCGTCGCGGCGAGCGTCGCGTGCGGCGTCCAGGTCTCGGGGTTCGTAATGTACAGCACGTCTTCCCACGCGGGCAGCGAAGGAATAATCTTGAACGCTTTGGGGAGCGGCCCCGACTTGTATCGTGAGAGGAGCTCGCCGACCTTGGCGTAGACCTCGATCACTTTGGGGTTGATGCCCGGTGGCATCATGCGCTCGTCGTCGTCGTGCGACTCCATCGCCTCGCCCTCTTCTGCGGCGTTGATTTTGGCCATAATAAGGTCCGCAAGCGTCTTGGTGCGTGGCCGCGGCAGGCCGTCCTCGCCGACCTCGGCCAGAGCACGCTCCTCCTCCTCGTCGTGCCGGTCGAGCAGCGCGTGGTCTTCGGGCTGGATATCGAGCTGTGCATAGTCGGGGTCGTAAAAGTCGCCGCCATCATCACTGTCAAGCGACGCCTCGTCGTCGTCGCCCTCGTCGTCGTCCTCGAGGTCGTCGTCGCCGCGGAAGGCGGGCGTCGGGTGCTCGTACTCTTCTTCCGCCTCGAGCTCGCCTTCTTCGCGCTCGATCTCGTCCTGCTGCTCACGTGCAAGACGCAGAATGTTGCGACTGAGCTTGGGATCGACGACCGTCTTGCCGGCGCGGCCGCCGGTGACCTTCATGCCGGGGCTTGGGCCTTCGCCCTCGTCGTCGTCGGCCGCCTTGCTCTTCTTGTGGCGCTGGTTCGGCGTGCGCACACGGCCGAAGCGCGACACCATCTGGTCTTCTTGGATATCTTGCGCGAGCGGGCGGTGCCCTTCCGGCCGCGCGCCGCGGCGCTGCGAAGAGGGGGCTTTGGGCATCGCAGCGAAAATTGCAGTGGAGGACAAAAATTTCGACGCCTTTTCTACGCTACGGGGTCGTCGGACTCCACATCCGAGTCGCTCACTTCGTACTCCTCGTCCTCCGCCGCGGGGTCGTCGAGGCTTGCGCCGTCGCTGCTCTCGTCGTCGTCAAAGAATGCATCGAGGTTGGCGTGCCGCGCGTTCCAAGCGGCCGGGCGCGCCGGCGCCTGTGCCTCTCGCGGCTGCAGCACGACCTTTTCGACCGCTGGCGGCGGAGGCGGCGCACGTGGCGAGCTCGGCGGGCCGCTGCTCGAGATGGAGCGCACGTTGGACATATCGGGGCGCGCGGCGTTCGCTTCAGGCATGCGGATGATGGCCGGAGGCAGCGTCGCGGGATCCGCCCAGTCCGGCACCTGGCCGACGCGCCAGCCCCGTAGATGCACGTCCCACGTAGCCATACCACCGAGCGCGAGCTGCTCCGGCGCGTCGAGCGTGAGCTGGCTCGCCATGGACGCGGCATGGTTTGCGTCGTGGGAAAATAGTACGTGCTTGACCTGCGGCCGCCGAAGGCGCACGCCAGGGAGGCGCAGGCGGTCGAGGCGCTGGTGCAGGTGCAGGTAGTCCTCGACAGCGTCGGTCCCGCTCGGCAGCGCCTCGTCCTCGGCAAAGCGGCGCGTGAGGCCCGCGTAGAAGCGCGCGCGGTCGCGCACGTCTGCATCTTGGCTCTGGTTCCCGAGCGCGAGGACGGCATAGTGCAGCGTCTGTACGGCTGTGCGCACCCTGGCGCTCGACTCCTGCTCGCCGATCACGACAGTCGCCTTGGCCGAGAGCGTGAGGGTCTGGCATTGGACGCTGGGGTGCTCCTTGTGCCAGTGCGCGACGAGGCACCGCAGCACATCAGGGACAATGAGCTGGCACAGCGTCGCGCCGGGCGCAAGGTCCGTGCTCCCATGCGGCACAAACGGCACGTCGCAGTACTGGCCCAGCATCCACAGCGCGGCCGTGCGCGACGGAGGATCGACCAGGATCGGCGGCGGCGACGTACGCCGCCGGCCGGCCTGCGCGAGCGGCACAAAGAGGCGCAGCGCAAACTGCGCGACGATGCGCAGCGCCACCTTGTCGCTCGTCACCTGGGGAATGGCGGCCATGAGCATTTTGGCGACTTGCACGGCGCGGCTCGCGACCACCGTGTCGATACTCGCGTCCTGCGCGACGCCGATCAGAAGCTTGAGGCAGTGGCCCGCCGCGGACTCGTACCGGCACGCGACCTGCCCAATGGCCGTGATGCTCTCGACGGCCACCGCCGAGGCGGCCTGGGTATATACGACGAGCTCGTCGGCGATGGCCTTTGCACTTCCTTCCTGCACAAGCTGCACGAGCACACGCAGCTTGGCAAGCGCGAGGTGCTCGGGGTCGTCTGCACGCACGTAGAAAACTGTCATGTGCGGCACAAGCAGCGGCGTGTGCGTCGCACACAGGGCGAGCAGACGCAACGTCACGACATAGGCAAGGTCGTGTGACGAGCGCATGCGGCGGACCATGGCCTGGATCGCGGGCTTGTGGCGCTGCGATGGGCCCAGGAGCAGGAGCGCGCGTGCCGCGGCCAGGGCGCTCGCCGCGTTCATCGACGACAAGAGGGGCTGGCAGTGGTCCAGCAGCAGTGCGAGGTCAGAGTCGATCGCGGCACGGTCCGGCTCGGGTGCGGTGAGGTACGTGCGTGCGTAGCGGACAAGCAAGTCGACGCACATCGGTTGCGACCACTCGTCCATGTCGGCAAGCGCATAGCAGAGCTTGCGAAAGTGCCGGTGCAACAGGTCCCACTGCTCGGGGCACAGCTCGAGGTAGGTCGCGACCGCCGGTCCTAGCACCTGCGGCGAGCGGTCGCGCAGCAGCGTGCCGAGGTGCTCCATCAACACGTCGCGATTGCTGTGGTCCATCTGGTAGCAGCGCATTAGCGCGTAGGCCGCGACGCGGCGGACGTAGGGATGGGTATCACGCACGGCCTTGCCGACGGCGAGCGCGACAATAGACCACGCCGCCTTGACGCCCATGCCACTCAGAGCACGCAGCGCCATGCCGCGGATGAGCGGGTTTGGCTCGGTCAGGTCGCGCTGGAAGCTGTTGATCGACAAAAGCGCCAGGTCGGGGTGCTGCGGTGCGTAGCGCAGCACCACGATGTACACGAGCTTGCGGACCTCGAGCGAGGTCGACGACGATAACTTGAACACTGATGCTAGGAACGGCGTCGCGTCGCGCCCTTTCGAGATAAGCGCCACGACATGCTTCAGCCCTTCGAGGCGCTCATTATCGTTCGTACTCTCCAGCTGCTTGCGCACCGCGCCGGTATCGATTGCGTCCAGATACTTGGACGATCCCGATCCCAGCGCGCCTTTGACCGCGTGCAGCGCGTCCTCACCACGCTCCGTGAGGTACGCCAGCGCACGCGTAGAGTTCACGTACGAGAGCGCTTCGGAGGCCATGGCGGAAGACGGGTGGAGGTGTGTACCGTGTGCACGGCCCACGATGAACGGAGTGCCCCGTACGCTGACCATCGCCGGCTCCGACTCGGGGGGCGGCGCAGGCATCCAAGCGGACCTCAAGACGTTCCTGGCTTTGCAGACGTACGGAATGTCGGTCGTCACGGCGCTCACGGCGCAGAATACCAAAGGGGTGCAAGGCGTTCACGCGCCGAGCGCCGCGTTTGTGCGCCAGCAGTTTGAGTCGGTCGCATCGGATATCCGCATCGACGGCATCAAGATTGGCATGCTCGCCAATGCCGAGATTGTGCGCGAGGTCGCCAGGTTCCTAGGCGAATGGAAAAAGAGAAACACGACGCCGATCGTGCTTGATCCAGTCATGGTGTCAACCTCGGGCTCGCTCTTGCTGTCGCACGACGCCGTGGCAAGCCTGATTGACGACTTGTTTCCTCTGTGCAATGTAGTGACGCCAAACCTGCTCGAGGCTGAGCAGATCCTCAAGCATGCGGGCCAGGAGGCGACAGAGGAAAGGGGCTTGGTGAAAATGGTGCGGACTGCGCGCGACATTGCGCAGCTCTCCGCGGCAAATGTGCTCGTCAAAGGGGGCCACTGTGTCATTGCACAGCATGAACTGAACGACGCTCTGAAGCAGCTGGGCTTTCAGGGCATCGTCCTTGGCACCGACGCGGAAGATGCAAGCGCTTTCCGCGCAACCGATACACCTTGCCACCGCGACACACATGGCCTCGCGGCTCTTTCTACACGCACAGAACGCACGGAGCTAGGCGACATGGCACAGATTCTCGGCGCATCCGTCTTTCAGCAGGATAATCTCGACCTGCTGCTCGTGCGCGATCCCCGCGACGTGCGCGTCTTGCGCCGCAGCGCTCCGGACGAGCCGGACTTGTACACGGTCGACGTCTTGTACGAAGCAGCGTCGCAGCGTACGACCCTCTTTACCAAGCGCAACATTCCGACCTCGGCGACGCACGGCACAGGATGCACCCTGTCCTCGGCGATCTGCGCAGCGCATACACACGACACATCCCTCCGTCGCGCCGTCGCACACGCCATTCAGTTCATGCAAGAGGCCCTGCAGAGCAGCATCGAGGACCTTGGACATGGGCCGGGGCCGTTGAACCACGGTGCGCACTCAGAGCCTCGGGGTGTGCCGCTGTGCACGCCGCGGTGCGAGACACCATTGTCAACGCGCCTCATTGCACGCTCGTGGCCGCTGTGGCACCTATACACTCGCCACCCATTTGCCGTGCGCATGAGCGAGGGGCACCTGTCCAAAGCGGCGTTTGTGTGGTTCATGCGGCAGGACTATATCTACTTGAAACACTACGCGCGCGTCTGGTCGGCGGCCGCTGCGGATCCCACGAGCTCGCTCGAAGATATCGGCGACTACCTCGGTATTGCCAAGGCTACTGTGGACGAGACAGCTATGCATGTAAAGCTGTGTGAGCGTGCCGGCATCTCCAAGGCCGAACTCGAGTCGACGGAGGAGAGCCGCGCGACGATGGCCTATACACGCTACGTCATGGACGTATCGCATGAAGGAATTCTTCCTCTGCTCGTGTCGCTTGCCTCTTGTGCGTATGGCTACGCGGAAGTGGGACTCTGGCTCAAGGAGCACCGCCAGCGCTCGCAGATCTCGGCAGGGTCCATCGACCCCAGCTTTGAAATGTGGGTAGAAGAGTACGGCGGTGATGAATTCTTGGGCGCCGTTGCGAGCACCATTTCCATGCTCGAGCGCTGCGCTGCGCGCCTCATGCCGTCGGCCAGCGAAGTGGACCACCTCCAGGAAATTTGGAATACGTACGTTGTCTTACTCACCCAGCGCGACGCGGCTCGAGATCGGCATGTGGGACGAGGCCGTTGCGCACGGCGAACGCCAGTCCAAGTAGCTGCGATGGAACTATAGACGCTATTCGTCATCGTAGGTGAACTTGATCGAGCTGCATTAGTGATAGAACATACTGGGAGCCCTGGTCGATCAGACCACCACGGTAGCTGCCACGCTTCTTCTTGTTCTTTTCTTTCGTGAAGCCCTTGCCCTGCGTCACCATCAAGTCGGCACTCGCACGCGCGCCATAGTCGCCAGCGCCAGACTGTGTTAGCAAAAAAAAAGAAAAGAAAAAAACCTACCTTGGCATCGTAGCTCATATCCCTCAGACGGTCATCCAAAAATACCACCTGGTCCGACTTGACACGCTGGAAGCGCTCACCGGTCGTCTTCTTCTTCTTCTTGTGCGCAGGCGACTCGACAGTCTCGGTGACCGCAATGGCATTCGGGGCGACGGTTTCGGTGATCGACACCTCTGCCGGCTCCTCTGCCGGCTCCTCTTCGGGCGCCTCGGGCTCTTCGACCGTCACATCGGCCGTCTCGTCAGCCATGGACACATCCGCCTCCTCGTCGCCCTTGCTCTTCTTGGCCTTCTTGGCCTTCTTGGCCTTCTTGTCGTCAGTGGCCTCGTCGGCCTTGCGCGTCTTCTTCTTCTCGCCCTGCAGAGCCACAGCAAGCTCCGAGCTGGGTACGGCCAGCGCACTCTTCACTGTGCTCACGAGCGCATTCGAAATCTTCTCGGCCTTCTCGGCATCGTCCGAAAGCCCGAGGTTAGGGTATTGGTCCGCCAGCTTTGCAGCCAGCTTCGGCTTGGCGTGCGTCAAAAGAAACGCATGCACAGCCTTCACAGCGTCTTACATTAGTAGGGGTACGTACCAGAAGACACAACCACGCTCTCGCTCCCTTCGCTCTTGCTTGATTTCGCCATCGTCTCTCGGAACACAACTTTTTTTCGGCGGAAACCTCCACATCCTCCCACACGACCCTTGCTTCCGAGAACGGTCCGAGATGGACACGAGTGGCTCCCAGCTTCCCCCGGAGCAACAAGGGCGTAGCCGGCGGAAATGGAGAGAAAAGCATATCAATAACGCGTATGAGACGCAAAAGGTGCGTCTGCGCGACTTACCCAGTCTGGCGCCATCCGCGGAGCGGTGGTGTGGTCCGTCGTTGGCGCAACAGGCGTGTTCATGGCGCACCACATCTTCCCGGGATTCAAGTACGTGCATCTACTGACACAGGCGCCAAACACTTGCCCTCAAGGGCCTGCTCACCATTTCTGGTACGTGCGCTGTCTAACTCAGCCGCCTCGATCGGACTCGTGTTTGGCGCCGAGAACGCGCTTCTTCGCTACGAGCATGGGCAGCGCTCGCACGACAACCTGGTACGCAACAGGGCTATGCGGGAGCTCGGCCAACGTGGTATTGTCGCTAGCGAGAAAGAAATCGAACGTTGGCACGAAGACTTGATCCAGCGCGAGCTCGAGCTCCGGAAGAAGCAAGCGGCACAATAGGTAGACTATCCGAATACAGAGACTAGATAGCTGCGCTACCCTGCGCAATATCTCCTTGTTGAACGCGCCGCTCTTCGCAGCCGCATGGACCGAGCTCGAGGCGGAGCTTAATTCCCCATCCACGCGCTTCGCTCCGTGCACTGTTTCATGGAAGGGCGTGAAGCGCGCGTCGCGATGGGCGACGCTCCGTCCTTGACAGGTCCAGCTGGCGACCAGGATGCGTCCCCATTCAGATCAAAAGAGAGCTCATTTGGTACGTTGCCGCCCTAATCCAGACGCATCACCTTTCTTACGCGACGACTTTGACGCTCAGTCGTACGCGAGCCAGTTTCTCGGCTCCTCTCTTGATGGGGGCAAGCCGAGAGAAGACGCAGAGAAGAACATGTCGATGATGGATCGTGTTGCATCCGTGGACAGCGATATGCGTGTCGCCCTGAGCAGACTCAATATGTCCATCACCGAGGTCGACCAACAAATCCACACTTTGGTAGGTGTTTTGGCTCACACAGATCACATCGCACTCCAAAGACTTTCTCGAACGCGTTGGCAATGTTGGGCCACTGCGTAAATCGGTGTTGTGCATTCGGCAGGAGCTCGAGAAGCTCGACGCGCGGACTACAGCGTATGTATCTATACTTACCCAGCATGCGCGAAAGCGTCTCCTCCTCGTTGCACCGCATTCAATCTGCCCAAGCACAGCTGGAACATGTCCAACAATCCAAGGAGCTTGTGCTTCGCGCACAAGATGTCACAGGCCTTTGCATGCGCCTTGCTTCGCAGATGGACGTCGTGCTGGAATGCGATGTGATGCATGCAATGCAAGATACGCAGGCACTTCATCAACATGCTGGCCATGTGGTGGCCGCCGCGTCGACTCTACAGGAGCTTGAAGAACTTGTTTATGCTCCTCCGGACGAGGACGAGGTGGGCAGGGAGCTCCGGACGGAGTGTGCACAGCTCGAGTTTGTCGGACCCCACCTAACATGGCTGCCCGACGCAGCCCAAATCCTGCAGGAACAGATTGAGAATCTGCTCCTTTGTGGACTGCGGCACCTCTCACCTATGCTTTTAGGCATGGCCCTGCAAGCCGCAGAGCACCGTGGAATGCTCCCTGAGGTGGTCCGCAACCTGCTGGATGATCTTAGCGACGTGCTTCTGGAGCGTATCAGGGCAGCTCTGGACCTCTATGCGATCGGCAAGACACTGGGCGAGGCACAGCCTCCGTTGCTTCCTCCCCGCACGCTTTCTGCTATTTACCACCACCAGCCTGACGCAAGCGCGTCCCATCCCCATGCAGCGGAGCAGATTCAGCGCTGGACCTCTGCCATTTGGGAGCGTATTCATTCGCTTGTCGTGGACGAAATGGCGCCGATCTTTACCAAAGTCCACATGCTCGAGCATGTGCTCCACTTGAAACATGAACCCACGTCCGGAACAACGTTTCTAGAGGTGGTGTCCAAGGTGCGTGGGTATGGCTTACATCAGAACCTGCAATGTACGCCTACCAACCTACTGTGGAAGTCCTTCTCCCATAATTTTGGGATGCTCACGAACGAGTGCGTACACGAATCCGATTTTTGGCGGTTTGTGCTGGTGTATTCGTATCCTCGGCTGCGCCAAATTTTCCAAGAGCTCTTTTCGCGTATTTCACTGCTTACTGATCGCACTTCAGCTAGCACTGCTCAAGTGGCCGAGCCAGAGCCAGTGGTGGAAATGCTTGCGCATCAGGAAAAGACTTATCTCGGTACCGTGTCTCACAACCTGACCGAGGCCAGGCAGGCGATTCGTGCTGCTTTTGCCACGAGTGGAAATACTGCAAAGGGTCCAGTACAGGCGCGTGGCTTTATCGCTACCATTGTCACGGAGCTGAAAGCGTGTGCCTCGGATGATCGACTTGAACAAAAGGTAGTCCAGATGGTCTCTCATGCCCTCGAAACCCTGATCCAGCAAGTGCCTTCCTTGGTGTACAAAGATGAGAGCGCTTACTCATTGCAAGGCACGCAATCGTCAGGGCAACAGTCGCACAATACCGCCATGGCCAGCACACTTGTTGTGCTTCGGAAAGGGCTCAGCTCCGTCCGAAAAATGGACTCGCCGCATCTGAAAAAAATCGGAGGCGAATGGGAGCAGCAATTCTCGCAAGTGCTCAAATCCCAAATGCTTGCCCCACTTGCTAGTTCTGTAAAGCGCGAGATTGTCACGGTTCTCTCTCGCACTCACAGGTTCAAGCTGGACAAACCCCAGATCGCTGTGTCTGCCGATTCGGGAGAGTCGGATACCAGCGCATACATGCTTGAGCTTGGCGCTCGTCTTGCATTTTTGCGGACACATATTCTCAGCCAATACCACTCGACGGCTGAACTGGAAGAACTCGTTTTGGATCTTGCAAGGTATGCAATGCAGACCTTTATGCTCCATGTGTCTCTTGTCCGGCTTCATCAAGAAGCGGAGAAGTTACAAATGGTCAGTGATATGACTACGCTGGAACTCTCTCTGCTGCATTTATTGACTTGCATTCGTCGCGTGAGTGGCGAGAATGCGCTTTCGCTGGATGACTGTGGTCCCATCTTCCACGCTGTGCGTCACTTCCGCACCGTACTGTTCCAGCCGACCGATAAACTGGAAAATCCCGAGGCGGTGAAGGAGAAAATGGAGATGCCAGATATCATTTGGATCCAGCATCTATTCACGCGATCTGCGTCGTATCCACTGCCAAATGAACTGCGCCGTTTAGGCAAGTCTGCCTATGTGGAGTGGCTTCTTGGCACACGGCCCTCCCCTCAACAGTTGTGCTCTGACGAAGCGAAGGCATGTGTCCTTGCCGACGTTCACAAATGGCTTTCCACACAAACGACGGTCAATGACCCTGCGGATAAAGATACCCTACGATGCCTGCAAGCCTGGGACAAGTATCTCGGGGCCAAAACAAAATAGTACTTGTACGAAACTAAGTGTTGACTCAGTAAATGATTTTTCAAAAAATGTGACTTTACCCGGGCTCGAACCGGGGACTTCCACGGTATTATCCGTTTCCACGATTTGTTAACGATTGTTAACGTGGTACTCTAACCAACTGAGTTATAAAGTCAACACACACTCTGTCGGATCCCTTTATGTTATTTGAAGTCTCATCTGTTATCAGATAGCCGCAACGCTGAACGCTGAAAGATCCACTGGTAAAGCTGATCATACTCGTATATCAAGGTCGCACTATGTCATCAAATATGTTGCACTGCGTAATGTACGAGTTTGTTCAAGACAATTACACGCGCTCAAGGACAACAGCAATACCCTGACCACCACCAATGCAGGCGGCACCAAGGGCGTACTTCTTGTCAAGGCGGTGCAGGTTGTACGTCAGGTTGGACAGGATGCGGGCACCGCTGGCACCCAGGGGGTGACCCAGGGCAATAGCACCACCGTTGACGTTGGTCTTGTCGTTGGGGAGCTCGAGCTCCTTCTGGACAGCGAGGAACTGGGCAGCGAAGGCCTCGTTGACCTCAATCAGGTCCATGTCGGACATCTTCAGGCCAGCACGCTCGAGAGCAAGCTTCGAGGCGGCGACGGGGCCAATACCCATGATCGAGGGTTCGCAGGCCGTCACACCGTAGCCGGCGATGCGGGCAAGAGGCTTAAGGTCATGCTTCCACAGAGCGTCTTCGCTGGCAACGACGTTGGCAGCAGCACCATCGCAGATACCGGAGGCGTTACCCGCAGTCACAGTACCGTCCTTCTTGAAGACCGGGGGAAGCTTAGCGAGCGATTGCATGGTGGTCTGGGGGCGGGCGTGCTCGTCCGTGTCGAACACGACAGTGTCCTTCTTGACCTTGACCTCGACCGGGACAATCTCGTCCTTGAAGGCACCAGCCTTCTGGGCCTCAGCCCAGCGGGTCTGGGACTGGAGAGCGTACTCATCGCACTGCTCACGGGTAATGCCGTACTTCTCAGCGAGGTTCTCGGCGGTGATACCCATGGGGGTGGGGACCGGAACCTGGTCGACGAGCGAGACAGCAAGGCTGTCAACGAGCTTGAGGTCCACACCGTAGCGAGTGTTGCCGAAACGAACGCCGCTCAGGGTGTAGGGAGACATGCTCATGTTTTCGGTACCACCAGTGAGGACGACTTGGGAGTCGCCACTGTTAATCTCCTGGCAGGCGTTGATCACGGCCTGGAAGCCACTGCCACACAGACGGTTGACGGTAAGGGCTGGGGTGGTGATCGGGACACCAGCGTAGTGGCCGACGTGGCGAGAAAGGTAGGGTGCCGTCGAGTCCGAGTGCGTCACCAAACCGAAGACGGTCGAGTCGACCGGAGTGTTCGGCTTAATTTGCGCGAGGGCAGCCTTGGCAGCATAGCCACCAAGCTGAGCAGCATTAAGCTGGCTCAGTTTGCCACCAAAGGCGCCAAAGGCAGTGCGCTTGGAGCCGACAATAAATGCGTTCGTCATTGGAATACGATTCGTAAGAAGCCTGGAGTTCGCTTGTGGCCCTTTTTACAAACGGCTATGCGGGGTACGCACGGTACTGCCATCAGCCAGTTTCCATCGACCTGCCCGGAAATCTCCGACTAAGCCGGATATTATGACGCATGACGCCGGCCGAGGCTCGTCGCGGGTGCCGCGAAAATGTGGAGGTGGATGCGGACATGCGGAGATTAGCAGGGAACACGGGCGAGGCCGCTTGGGTGTGTGCCTATGTAATGCTATCTGTACATAGTACACTGTTAATCGTCGGAGATGTCGAGCGCAGATCCAGTGTGAGCCAGTTCTGCGTCGTCCAAAGGAACCGTTACTGTAGTACCATCCGAAAGTTTGCGGCGCAAGAGACCGTCTTTAGTCTGCTCCACATCGTCTGGCAGCTGCTCCATGGCAATCGAAGGCGCCTTGTCTTCACCACCGCTTGACGACGTGCGCGCATGTTTTGCAGCAGAGGCAGCAGGCCAATGTTCCGCCTGATTCTTTGCCTCGTCCTGTACTTCAGGGTTGCGCGCAGCAGGGAGTGCCTCGGACGACTGAGCGCGCTGACGGAACGATGCCGGCTTGTGCAAGTCGACGTAGGGCGAGTCATCGCCGCCGTTGTCATCCGAATCAGTACCAGACGTGCTGTCCTTGTCCTCACGGTTGAGGCCACTGCCGGCAGAGTCCGAATCCGAGTCGTTGTCGACAGCCGTGTCGGACGGCATGGCGTTCACAGCATCACGACGGAACTCAGCAGCCCAGTCAGCCGGTGTGAGGTTCTCTTGCACGGATTTAGCATCTTGCTCCTCACGGCCCGCCAGAGCACCTGTGGAAATAAAGTCAAAGGCCGAATGCGCGTTGGAGTCGGCAAAGGGACCCCATTCACTGTCCTCCATGGCATGCTCATCGCCGACAAACGAGCCGAGGCCGCTTGGCTCGCTCATATGCGCAAGCATATCGCTCTCCTCTGCCTCGTCATCTTCAGTCGACTCATTGCGCATTTGCGAGGAGAGGTAACGAGCAAACGTGTTGTTGCCTTCCGACTCGGCATACCAGTCGTCCGGCTCGTTCTCATTGCCCCACGCCTGGCCGCCGCCGGTCGGGCGGCCACCTGCGAGCGGCATAGACTCTTTGGCGCGAGAGACACGCAGTTCTTCGTTCACAAAGCTGTCCCAGTCCGGCTGGTGGAAACAGGACTCGACCTTGCTGCCCACATCCATAGGATACCTCTCCAACAGCTTGACCACCTCCTCAGCAATCAAGTTCAAGTGACCCATGTAGCCCAGGCGGATATGGCGCAGCTGGTTCGACGACTCTTGGTTACGACGCGATCCTTCCAGGATCGCGTCAATAAGACCGGCCTGCGTGAAGGTCGAGATAGTAAGCCGCTTGTTGATTCCAGTGTCCATATCGCCATTAAACAGTTGCTGCAGAATGTCGTACACAACATTGTGCAGAAAGTTGTTCCAAGGGTGGTTCAGGAACAGCTCAACCAGCGTCGGAATCACCTGGAAGTCCAGCAACTGCTTTTTAAGATAGTCACCAGCCGTCTGGCCAATCTGGTTGTCGTCCACCGACGGAGGCCTGCTCGTGAAGTGTGCAGTAAGGTCAGCCAGCGACATGCTCGACAGGGCCGAGGCAATGCTGTGCGCATCGTTATCGTCGTCACCATCCCCATTCTCTCCCTCGGACTCGGACGAATCGCCGCTCTGGGAGCCGCCTGGAGTGCCGGGAACAGAAAGGCGACCTTGCGTATGACCAGCATTGTTGTCCGAGTCGAGTTGTTCGGACGTGTGTGGTTCTTCCTCGGGGTCCTCGTCTTGGACTGTCAATGTAGGCTTGTCGGTCTGGCTCGTCGTGTCAGCTGGTTCAGGCAGCGGGGGACCATCATCGCCTTGCAGCGTGCGTGCGAGTTTCTGGAGGCCTTCGATGCCGCCCAGCAGAGAGCCAGTCGGCGAGTACTGCGGACCCACGTTGGGTTCACGGTTCAGCAAGATCATGTTGGAGCAATGCAGCATTTCCGCATAAAGCTCCGCAATGCAGTAGCGCGTATGAGTCAGTGGCTCGATCTGGCCCAAGGTAGTAGAAACATAAGGGACAGGGAGCTTGGGGTTCTTCATCATTTCCTGCAAATCGGGTATCCGGTCAGAGAGGGTCTTCAGGAGGGGACCAAGGTGAACAATGCCCATTTTTTCAGCGACTTCAGCCATGGCCTCCTCCATGCCGTCTGCGTCGTCGTCATCCTCAAAGGGAAGATCTTCCAGAGTCAAATCTGGCTTCTCTTGGCCATCCTCCGAAACTTTTTGCGCCATGCGCTCCTGGTGACGTTGCCCGGACAACTCTTGCTGGCGCAGCAGGAGATAATTGCGCAACGTGTGGAATAAGTGCTGCTCAAAGTAGTCGCTGTTGTTTTTGCGAATCAGCTCGATGAAAACACTGGCACAGTTGATAAAGGCCGAGGTGATTGCAGTTTGCGTGAGTCCTTGCTTGAGCGAGCTGGCGCGGCGCAAGCCCGTAGGGCGCACCGTGGCCGAAGAATCACGGTGGGCACCGCCACTAGCCGACACCGAGTTGGCAAGGGACATGCGCCGATTTTTGAGGTTGAGGTGAAGTTGCCAGTTTTCTTCATCCTCGTCATCGTCCTCTTCAACAGCCGACTCATCCGAAGAGCCAATTTCGCGCAGGGGTTGCATAGTATCCCTCATTCCGCGCATCGACAGAGAAGGTTTCCGAGAAGACTCCTCTGTGAAGCTGCCAGAGAAAGACTTGAATGTGGGTTTGAAGTCCAACATAAAACAGGTCATCTTGGTTACATTCTCCTCGCTAGCCAGCTCACGAACAAGCAAGTTGTTCACACCACCGGCGCCCATCAGCATCTCGCCAGGACCACCAAAGGATTCTTGGATGGTAATCTGGTTCAATGAAGACGGCGATGGAGCAGAGAGTGAGATAATCGCCTTCAAGAACTCCGATGCAGCTTTATGCAGCTCCGTAGAGACATGCGGCGAGAGCAATGCCACGACGCGCGCAATAAGATCGTTCTCAGCAAACCACTCAATAATGCCTGCATCAGGCACCGAATCCTCACATTGGATCAAACGGAAGAGCAAGTCCACAACAGCAGGCGTCTCGAATTGAGCCACGAGCCCCTCGACGGCCGCAGGCATGCTCTTGACAAACATCATCATTTCCTGAGGGTGCTTCTCAAGAAGCATCATGTTCACCTTGGCCCAGTACCCTGCGAGTACGGTGTGCCCAGGGCCGTGCGTGCGTCCCGAGTAGGTGACTTTTTCAGCGCTCCGGAGGTTTGACTTCTTGTCGGTCTTTACATTAGCATCCGAGTCACTCCCATCGTCTTCAGGGGAGTGGTAAGTGGCAGAAGTCAGTGGATGGGCGTGCAAAGGCACCGGCTGACCGGATGAGTCAGGCTGTGTCGACAGGAACTTGTCCCAGAACGGCATCAGCAAGCTTTGCGCGTTTTGGAACAAGGCCAAGGAAACCTCGGGAATCTCGCTGCTAAGCACTTCCGAGGCCAGATAGGGATATCTGTGAAGATGGTTAGTTTCGCTCGGAAATCTCTTATCAATACGTACTTGAATCCCACCTTCTCCTCGGTGTCATCGCCTGCAACGCCTTCGACTTCCACAGCACCAATAACATAGTCAAGAAGGCGCTGCAAAACTTCCGTCTGTTGCATGTATGCAATTAGTTTCTGGTTGTTCGTCTTGCATTCCTGCAAGAGATCAGGTTCGTTCAGGACATCTTCGGTTGTGATATCCGGCTTCTCCAGCAATGTAGTCAGAGTAGACACCGGCGCAACACCAAATCGCCACTATATTGTGTTAGTTTTTTGATCTTATCGTAGGAAAATACGCACAAACATCGTGATTGGGGTGGGTTTCGCACCAAATGCCTCGAGACCGCAAAACCAAGGTTATCGACACCAATCTCTTCAAAAGTCTAGTTTTCAGGAAGAAAACAAAGACGTATTGTGAGGTGGTAATCTAAGAAGCGTTGAGTTGATAAAACTCCGCCCCTTGCAACGGCAGCAAGCGTCTTGCGACGTGCTGCTAAAACAGTCGGTAGGCCTGTGACCGCGTCTGGCTCGCCCATCAGGGACCTGCTTAGTGCTCTTCAACTATGCGCTGACAATCAATTAGTCATAACTGCGGTGCAGTGCTGCCCGATTTCGTGGCGCTGGGAATCGGTACCGTATAAATCTAAGCCCCTAATTATTATACATGATTGGACAGTTGCAACGTAGTGGAGTGGCAATGCGTAATTCGTGAACCGAATGCATCAAGGGAAAGCAGCCACAAGATGTACTGGGAGACGCGTGGCGCTAAACCAAGGATGCAGCAGCCAACAGGGTGTCTTGTCCAAATTATTGCGCCGACATAGGCTGGTTTGGTTACGATACATCAGTAAGCATTGGTGAACATGGGGAGATCAGAGTGGCGGGGCGACTTCCCAATCGGAGCAATCATCACTGCAGGGTGATAAGGCGAATCTTTCAGACCAGGTACAGCATCTGGCGAGTATGTGGTGGACTTGGTAACCTCTTGTAAATAGTCGGCGGGGGATGGAAGAATTTGTTCCTTCCGGGAAAGAGGGCTGCTCTCTGCGCTTGAAACGCCAGAGTACGGCAATGCCGGAGGACCCAATGTGCTCCAACCCAAAGGAGAACTTGTAGGAAGAGAAGACATAGTCGATGACCGGGACATGCCGTGTCCGATCTCACCTTTGAGGGAATGTGTCGGGGTCAGGCTCAATCCATGGTATTCGACACTGCCACTGTGGTTCGATAGTAGATAGGACAACGCCGATTGGCTAGGATCCAGTGGTGGCGTATCTATCCGGTTCTCTGAATCAGCAGGAGAGTCGCGGCCATGACCACTGTGGTGAGATTCGGAGTGCTCCAAGCTAGGATGCTCGGTAAGAGGTGTGAGAATCGTAGACAATCGGTTCACTGTTGGCCGGCGGTTAGACCGTGCGGGCTTTGGCGGAGGAATGCTCGAAATAACAGGTGGGCTGGGAAGAACCCTTGGTGTCAGATCGTAGGGGATTGCAGCAGCAGGCGCCTGTCCTGCTTCCGCGGCAAGAAATGGATCACTGTCCGAAGAGTGTGGTTCTGAAGAAGAGAGCGTCTCGGAATCAGAGCTCGTGTCCCGCTCGTCCTGCAAGTCGGTTGTAGAGTAGATCTCAAAGAAACGCTGGAAGATGTTGTCCAGAGAATCAGCATCGTCCAAGCCCAAGTTGTTCCGTAACCGGTCAAACTCGCAGCAAGAGGCGGAGCGCATTTCCCATGGATCATCAAAAGCCGCATCGCCCGCTGACACGGAACGCCTCGTCCGGAAAAGGCGCTTAACATCGGGGGATGTTGGCCCGGCCGACTCGATGGTCGAGTAGCGATGAATGTGATCGGCCGATGATTTCCTGAAGATGGAAGGCTGTGAGAGAATGGACGACCACCGTTTCGTTGGCGATCGCACCGATGACTCTGCACTAAGTGGCATCTTGACCGAATAAGCACACAACAAAGCGAAGAAATTTCACTCGATTATGGCCTTGGGAGGTGCCCAGATAATCTGTAGATACGCTAATCAGCTAGCTGATAAGCCCAGTGTACTTGGCGTAGTCGATGATAGTATAGTGTCCGTAGGTAGGAGAAGTATGCCAGAGCTAGTTAAAAATTGAGCAGGACGTGTTCGATGCCACCCATCGACGGAGGGAACTCAGAAGATGCGCGCAGCTGCATAAGGCAACCAATGTGCCTGTCAAATCTTCCGTAATAATGAATCCGGATGTAGCAATCGAAAACGTGCGCCCCCCGATTTACTTACCTTGCAGATCGGGCCATCGGCCCGCGAGTGAATAGACTCGGCGCGAACTGCGCAAGGTGGGACATGAGGCCGCGCTCAGCCCCTGGCCAGACATCTGACTAAATACACGTGGTTTTTTAAACATGACGTAATAATTATACCCGGCTTAGACATCGGTGGGTCTTGCCGGAGCTTCGTGCAAACTATGCAATATGATTGGACAGATTTACCGTGCAGCTCGCGAAGGTGGCCCCGTATGAAGCGCACAGACTGCGGGGGTCGCGGGGCCGTCCGAGCCGGCAGCAATCCGCCCGGCTCGAGCGGGAGGATATAAGGGAATCGGGCAACGACGCTTGCTTCTTACCCACACATCTGAAATCATGTCTGTTGAAGGTGTTCGTATTCTCGCCCCTGTGCTTGGTGACCACGCCAAGATCCTCACCCCTGAGGCCATCAAGTTCTTGGCTGTGCTGCACCGCAACTTCGAGGGTACCCGCCAGGAGCGCCTGAAGGCCCGTGAGGCCCGCCAGGTCGAGCTGGACGGCGGCAAGACTCTGGACTTCCTGCCCCATACCCGCGATATCCGCGAGGACCCCTCATGGGTTGGTGCCAAGCCCGCCCCTGGTCTCCGCGACCGTCGCGTTGAGATCACCGGCCCCGTTGACCGCAAGATGGTCATCAACGCCCTGAACTCGGGTGCCTACACCTACATGGCCGACTTCGAGGACTCGAACTCGCCTACCTGGGCCAACAACCTCAACGGTCAGGTTAACCTGAACGCGGCCATCAACCGCACCGTCGACTTCAAGCAGTCGAACGGCAAGGAGTACAAGCTGAAGCCCGCTGATCAGCTTGCTACTCTCATTGTCCGCCCCCGTGGCTGGCACCTGAACGAGGACTTCTTCCTCGTTGACGGCCAGCCCATCTCTGGTGGTATCTTCGACTTCGGTCTCTACTTCTTCCACAACGCCAAGCAGCTTGTGGCCAACGGCTTCGGTCCGTACTTCTACCTCCCTAAGATGGAGTCGCACCTTGAGGCCCGTCTCTGGAACGACATCTTCAACCTGTCGCAGGACTACATCGGCATCCCCCGCGGCACCATCCGTGGTACCGTGCTGATCGAGACCATCACTGCTGCCTTTGAGATGGAGGAGATCATCTACGAGCTCCGTGAGCACTCGTCGGGTCTCAACTGCGGTCGCTGGGACTACATTTTCTCGTTCATCAAGCGCCAGCGCTACAACCAGAGTGCTGTGCTGCCCGACCGTGGTGACGTTACCATGACTGCTCCCTTCATGCAGGCCTACGTGAACCTCCTCATCCAGACCTGCCACAAGCGTGGTGTGGCTGCTATCGGTGGTATGGCCGCCCAGATCCCCATCAAGGACGACCAGAAGGCCAACGATGCCGTTATGGAGAAGGTCCGTGCCGACAAACTCCGCGAGGTCAAGGCCGGCCACGACGGTACGTGGGTTGCCCACCCCGCGCTGGTCAAGATCGCCCTTGAGGTGTTCAACAAGCACATGCTTGGTCCTAACCAATACTATGTCCGCCGCCCCGAGGTGAACGTGACTGCCCTCGACCTTCTCAACCCCAACGTCGCGGGCAAGATCACCGAGAAGGGTGCTCGCGCCAACGTGCAGGCCCTCCTCGCCTACTGCGCCAACTGGGTTCAGGGTCTTGGCTGTGTCCCGATCAACTACCTCATGGAGGACGCTGCTACTGCTGAGATCTCGCGTATCTCGCTCTGGCAGTGGGTCTACCACGGTGCCAGCACTGTGGACGGCAAGAAGGTCACTCCCCAGTACATTGACGACCTCCTGAAGGACGAGGCTTCCAAGCTCAAGCTCGACGCCAAGGCTGTGGATCTCTCGCGCCGCTACCTGTCCCAGCAGGTGCGCGCCAAGAAGCCCAGCGAGTTCCTTACCTCGGACCTCTCTGCCCACCTTGACAACAGCAGCTCGCTCGCCAAGATCTAAATATGACCATTTTTACATAGCGACACACGCCAATGGTAAATTGTGACCTGAGTACCTAATGCGGGGTATACGGAGAGTCGGAGCCCGAGGGAGGGCGGGGGTTCAAGTGCGGCGCGCGAGGATCGTACGTCGCACCCGACGGGGCGTCCATCTGGGCATGGTTAGGCGAATAAGCGCCGTGCGCATTTCCACCGAAAGGCGGCATGCCAAAAGGGCTGGGGGGGAAGGGCGGCATCGGCATTCCCATCGGCATTCCATAGGGCATCGGGCCAGGCTGCAGCCATTGTCCAGCAAAACGAGGGTTGATGTGCGGTGCAGCAGGCTGTCTATAGGCATGCGGACGACCGCGCTTGCGCGGTGCGCCACCTGTAAAGTCGCCGAACGAAGCACCGCCACGGCCACGGCGTGCCTTATCCTTGCGCTTGCTTCCGCGCGTGCTAGGGCCTTCGCCAGAAGGGTAACCGCCCAGCGGCCCCAGTGAAGCTTCCAGAGGATCCATCTCATTGCTAGGAACGGCGCCTGCATTCGCCTCATCAGTACGCGCGCGGCGCTCCTGCTTGGCACGGCGCTTAGCAGCAGCTTCTTCTTCGTCGTCGCTGTACTCTGCTTCGTCTTCACCGACTTCTTCGTCCCAGATGTTGCTTGCGTCACTGCCCTTCGTGCGGATGGCACGCGTCAAGACATAGGTGCTGCTGGTAGGTAGGAAGTAAACCGGAACACCCGGCTGGATGAGGCTTCGGTCGATCGCGTCGACGCTTGGAAATCGGATCGAGTACATGGGTTTTTGGACGGAGCCAAACGTCTCATACACCTGTGTTAGTCAATTCACGTACAAGACCAATCACGCGGCCATCCGAAGTGCACAGCAGACTCTCCGAGTCGAGCACATCAAATGGTTTGGGCTCCACAGGAAGGCCCTGTATCTCTCTAGGGTCGGGCGTTTGGGCAACCAGCACTACGCTGTCCACAATCGAGTGAATGTGGCCAATGTGTTGCAGAAGCGGCATTTCTTCCGGGCCAACTTGCGAGATCGAAGGCGTAGGGATCTCTGTCTCCAGGACCTCGTTTTTGGTCGCGGGCGGCTCATTGTCTCCTGCACCGCCTTCGTCCACATCCAGCGTTTGCGTCACATTAGGATCGACGTCCTCGCCCGAGTCGTCGGAATCGTCCGAGTCACTGTCGTCATCCGACGATGCATCGCTCGACTCGGCAGCATCGCGCTGGTCTAGCAGGCCTGCCTCTTTGAGTTCACTACGCAGCAACTCGTCGCCCTTGTCCGTAGAAGCCTGTTCTCCACGCAGACGCTGGACCTGTTCGCGGTGATAGGCAAGTGAGTCATCTGCTTTTGTAGCACTTGCTTCTTGTACAGTTTCAACGTCATTTACGACCTGTTCCGTAAAAGTTTCGGGATCGGGGTGGTCAGAAGGTCCGCCGCTCTTGACGGCGCTTAGATCAGGAGCGTCTGTAGCAACTCCCGTAGTGGAAGGCTCATTTGAGCGACGCTGGACGGCCTCGCCGCCGCGCAGCTTGGAGAGGTCGGCGCCCATGATCGTCTAGAGATTTCGCACAGCGAATTTTATGGAATTACTAACCGCGCATGTCGTGTCTGAATTTCCCCAGACTGGGAGGCCATCATGGCACGAACCGCACAGGAGTGCGTAGCGACACTGATAAAGAGATGATACTGACACAATATACAGACAAAAAAATCCCGGAAACGCAATCGGAGAGTCAGATATGCACAAAAAAGATGACCTTTTGGTGTATTACTGCCTCTGCGGCGAGTTTGTGCTGGTCTGTAACAAGGCCATTAAGCTCCTGCCAGAACGCCCATTAGACAAGACGCGCATCTTGCGCTGCTTGGATTCTGCCGAGAAAGAGGATGGCTCGCGTGAGCATGCACATATTTACAAAATCAGTGCTTCGCAGGGCCGTGGCCAAATGGTGAAGCGGTAGGTGTTGCAAATCTAATGCAGACCCGATGGAACACTCGAACACCAGTATGATTTTCAATGTACACGGTGTGGCCTCCCGATCGGCTACGAACATACCCCCCCACCGCTTAAAAGCGGCGGCCGATTTACGTTTCTCTTTCCCGGCGCACTAACGTACGTACTCCTGCTAACAGCAGACGACAGCAAGGCGTGGCACCGGCAGACGCACTACTCGAGGATGTACAGTAATAGGATTGATAATTCATTATTGGTGAACAATGTCTACGCGACCACTTTGCCTACAATGTTATACCGCTTCTTGTAGTACTCAAACTGTTAATGGTCAGCATATGCTCTTCTCGCCATGGTACATACCCAGTCGTTCAGGACCTTCATCTGCGCCTCATCGAGCGTGGAGTAGTCGGCCACAGCGTCCTCAGGGTTAAGGCTCGACATACCAAGACCCCGGGACGCATCCTTGCCAGCAAACACATGGTAACCGCTGCCAGGGGCTAGAGGTGAGCAACGAATAAACACACACCATACATCTCGCGCCTAGGAGACACGTCAAATACTGTCCCTGATACGTGTTAGTCTCTGTCCTGACGCTGCGCACGACGTACCTTTCACAGCAACGTACACAGGCTTGGACGGGTCAGCACCGTTGTACTGCGCCAGCTGCTCGGGTGTAAAAGGGTCATCCTTAGGGGGTCTGTGTGATTAGTACCGCATGTATCTTCGATAACCTACTGCGTAGGAGTCGTGCTAGGTTCGAGCTTGCCCATGACGATGCAGTGCACGTAGCAGCGGAGTGTCGCTCGCCCAAAAAGCTGACTAAAGTGGATATAGGCTGCGCGCGTTGGACGGAAAGTCAGAAAGGTAAGGCTATATATATATTCACAAGCTCTACGCCAGGCAAGCCAGGGCAGGAAAAGGCCCTTGTGTACGATATTTGAACGTATTTACTCGGTGTAAGACACACCCGAGTCCTCCTTCGAGGGGAAAACCGCCGTAGACTTCGGAACACCGTTAGAATTACGGTAGAAAGCAACAGGCTCCTTCTCCACGAAGCGGCATCCACGGATCGTCTTCCAGAGCGAAACGAGGACGTTTTCGTTGGATTTCATGTAGTGCACGCCAATACGCTTTTGAAGCGCCTGCGAGGCCTCCCAGGCGTGGTAGTGAGGGATCTTGCTGCAGACGTGGTGCACAACGTGCGTCTCGCTGATGCCGTGCAGCAGCCAGGGGCCGACAGGGCCGAGCCAGTTGCGGTCAACCGTGCAGAGAGCGCCACGGGGGAAGGTCCACACCGAGGCGTCGTAGTGAGGCACCAGAGGGTCGGTGTGCTGCAGGTAGGTGATCATTACCAGCCAGTTGTTGGTCCAGAGGTAGGGCACAATGTAGTACTTGGCCACCTCCTCCCAGCCGCCCGGCGAGAAGTAGGCCCAGGCGCAGAGAGCGGAAAGAGTGAGGCCGATGCCTAGGTTGGACACCATGACCTGGCCGCGATGACGCTTGTCAAAAATCACCGAGTCGGGGTTGAAGTCTGGAGGTTAGCGTGGTAAACTTACGATTAGTGCCCTTAGGGAAATGCATCTGGCCTGAGACGTTGAAAAGGAGGTACAGGGGCCAGCCGACCAGCTGCTGGATAAGAAGCTCCAAAAAGTTAAAGAGGGGCGCATCTTCAAGAAGCTCAGCAACGCGCTCGCCAAACGAGGCGTTGGCCTGCACGTTCTCCATGGTCTTGTCGTCACCAGCAGGGCACAGAGGAAGCTTACCCTGGTGCTCACGCGTGCGAGGAACAAAGACCTCGTCGCGGGTCATGTGGCCCGTACCAGCATGATGGCGGGCATGCGAGATGCGCCACGAGTGGTAAGGCACAAGGAGAGCAGAGTGAAGGAACCAGCCCACCGTGTTGTTCACATCCTTGCTGGGGCTGAAAGCACGATGGCCGCACTCGTGGGCGATAACCCAGATACCGGTAAAGACCAGGCCCTGGGTAAAGCTGTACAGGGTCCACAGAGTGTAGCGAACAGCGGTCTGAACTGCCGACTCCGAGGCGAAGGAAGTCGAGAAGTGAACGTAGGTGGAGAGCGTGTCAATCCAGGTCGCAGCGTACACGAGAGCAGCGACCATGGCAAAGTCCGCCAGAAGGTACAGGCTCGATTTGAAAGTCGAGCGCTCAAAGCAGTGGCTAGGGATCGCAGAGAGCAGGTCCTGAGGGGTGAAGTCAGGAACCTTGTACTGGAATAGTTCCTTCTGATCGAACGGCTTAGCCTGACGGGGAGCGAAGCGAGGCGCAGCCTCGCTCGTCTTCACTGCCTCATCGCCAGTGTTGACCGTAGGCATGCGCTTGACGGCGCCCGTAAGGTTCTTCTCCATAGCCGTAGACATGATGGGAGTGGCTTGGCCAGGTAATTTTCCTGATAGCGAGCGGCGCTATTATAATACATGCACACAACACCCCACGTGCAGGCAGCGATGCGCCGGCGCCAGTCAGATCAGCTGCATTGTGCTCATATGCAGCGTGCGTTGCTGAGGCATCTCGTCACTAGGTCTATGCACTAAAATGTATCACTAAATATATCGATGCAAATGATTGGATATATCTGTTCTACGCCAAGCGCGGGGTACAGCCGATAGGTCAACTGTCACAAATCAATTGGCGCTGTGATTGGCTGCATGTCGCTTACGTTTTCGCTCCTGCGCAGCTGCACGGATTCGAGCAATCTCGTCGGTCACCGTTGTCGTATTTGCGCCAGTGGCTTGCCGATTGCCCGATGGATTACGACTTTCCCCGCCACGCGGCGTAGGCCTTTGTCCACACGGCGCCAAGTGTGGTGCGGGTCCGAGCTGGGCTGCACCCAAATTTGTGTTGATCCAATTAGGAATTTCTAGTAGTTCACAGAAAGATGTGGTTTGGGGATTGACATACACGTGTGCTAGAGTTAGAAAGCGCGTACGTACAGGGTTTGGACGGATCGTGCTGTTGATCCACTTGGACAGGCGCCGTGCGAACAAATTGTTGCACATGGCGGATGTTCAGTGGATCCTCCACCGAGGAAGCAGCGAGCCGCGCATCGAGCCCGGCCTGTTCCTGGGCAATAGTTTCCTCAAAAGCCCTATCATGGGGACTCGGTAGAGGCTTTTGCTGGCGTTGTAAAGAGAAAAAGGGGTGAAATGCGCGCGTGATGGCAAGCCATCGCTTCTGGAAGTAGAAAGGGACTTCGGGTCGTTCCTCGGTGGGGGTCTTGTATAGATCCGCGTCTGCTGGAGCGCCTAAGTTGAAGAAATACAGATACTCTGCCTTGGGGACGCATTTGCTAAGCGAGAGGAACTCGGTCACAATGCGCTCCGAGGCAGGGTGAGGGGCGGGGGTTGCCGTGGGCATAGTGGTGGCCGTTTTCGGAGGCTCGTCAAAATCGTCGCCAATGTCGAGCGCCTCTGGGTTACCCACTTGCGCATCGGCTGGTTTTTGTTGTGGGATGGAGGCTGCAGGCGCTGAATGTGTCGGGTCATCCGTCAGTAAGCTGAAGTCGACGCGCGCAGCAAAGCGCACATGCAAATGTGCCGAGAACCAGTACCGTGGCCGCAGCTCTGCCAAGAGCACTTGGAGGGGTGGCGATCCCAGCGTGGATGTCTCGATTTCCTGGCGAAAGAAGGGTTTTTTACGCACGAGCGTCGCGGTGTCGCCGTAAAGTTCAATGCCGTTCGGCCAGTCGTGCGACAGAAAAATATCTGGCCGTGGCAAGAAACCAAGCTTGGTGATGTCAAATTGACGAGTGTGATAGACACTGCGCAGATCACCCGGTGAGTATGGCTGGCGTTCGTAGCGCCCCTTGGTATAGTCGTTCACCTTGAAGATCCCCGATGCTCCCGCAATGGTCAGGCCACCGACCTCGACGCAACCTGCGGCGCCAAGGTAGTAAATGTTGGGCGCGATCCAGCCGCCATAATACCTGTGTTAAAAGGGACGACGTACAGTTCCCAAAAGTAATTGCTAGCTTCGTGATTGCCTCCAATTACCAATGTTAAAATTGGGGCAACCTTTTCTCCCGAGTAGTACCGATGAAAGTCCCCAAGACGCCGATACTTCACCGGCACGGCCAAGCTGTGCAGGTCGGACTCGTTACGAATGGCCTGAATAAGGTGATGTCGCGTACCTGGACGTCGCCGCATAGTAAGACCAAATCGACACGTTCAGATGTTTCCTTTTCATTCGCGAGGATCTGCTCATAGATCTCGTCGAGCTCGCCGTGTGAACAGCCTTCCACGGCGATCTAGGTCAGTCGCACTACGCACTCGCATGCTGCTGCCCTGTGCTTGTATGGAGGCTTATGGAAAGATTAGTCAGATGCTTGCGAACATCTGAGCGCAACAAAGGGCTAACGTGGATCCGTGCAGCCACCGTTGCTGTTCATGCTTGTTTCCAAGCAGCTGTCACTGAGGCCTCTCATTCATTCGAGGCTTCGTTCTATTACCGCCCCTAGTATTGCAACTAGAGTGCCGCAACGCACTGTCGCGCAACTCACGACCCCTCGCGTTCTGCGTCCTGTGTCGAGTACTCCAGTGGCGTCTAAGCGTGCCCTGATGGTGAGCAACTTGCAGAGCGCACGCTCGATGGCAACCGTGGCACCTTCTTCTGGTGCCAACGTGTCTGCGTCTGGATTTGTGCAGAAAACAATTAAGTTAACGGATGGCAAGCAAGCTACCTATGAGGCATTCGGTAAGCCGATTGAAAAGCCCCTGCTTGACAACCGCGAGTACAAGCTGATCCGTCTTCCGAACCAGCTGGAAGTGCTTGTGATCAGCGACCCAGAAACTGACAAGGCAAGCGCCGCGATGGATGTCCGTGTCGGCCACCTGTCGGACCCTCACGACCTGCAGGGTATGGCGCACTACTGCGAGCACCTCCTGTTCATGGGCACTAAAAAGTACCCGCGTGAGAATGAGTACAGTGAATACCTTTCGAACCACAGCGGCAGCTCCAATGCCTTTACCTCGCTCGAAAACACCAACTACTACTTTGACGTGGGCCACGAGCACTTTGAAGGTGCATTGGACCGCTTTGCGCAGTTCTTCTTGGAGCCGCTGTTTGACGCAAGTTGTTCGGAGCGTGAGATCCGTGCTGTAGACTCGGAGCACAAGAAGAACTTGCAGTCGGATCTCTGGCGCTCGTTCCAGCTGGAAAAGAGTCTGTCGGACGCATCGCACCCCTATTCCAAGTTCGGTACCGGTAACCTCACGACGCTATGGGAAGAGCCTCGTGCACGCGGCGTGGATATTCGCCAGGAGCTGCTTAAATTCCACGCGGAGTACTATAGCGCCAACATGATGAAGCTTGTCGTGATTGGACGCGAGTCCGCCGAGCAGCTTACCCGCTGGGTCGTCGAAAAGTTTTCGAGTGTGCCGAACAAAGGAAAAGCCGCACCGCAGTTCCCCAACTCGCCTCTTGGCCCCGAGCAGTTGGGTACACAAGTTCTCTTCCGCACCATCAAAGACCTGCGCTCCCTGGAGCTTACCTTCCCTTTCCCGGAGCAGGTGCATCTCTACAAATCCAAGCCTGGCCAGCTAATTTCACATTTTATTGGCCATGAAGGTCATGGCTCGCTTTTCGCATGCCTCAAGCAGCGGGGATGGGCGAATGTACTGAGCGCCGGCTCGGGTGTCGGTGCCGAGGGTTTCGAGCTCTTCAAGATCGCCGTCGACCTCACGCCGGAAGGCTACGAGAACTATGAGCAGGTGGTCGCTGCCATTTTCCAGTACCTTGACCTGCTCAAGTCGCAGACCATCGAGGACTGGATGTACAACGAGGTGGAGAAGCTGAGCGAGCTGCGTTTCGCCTTCAAGGAGAAGTCGTCGCCTGCTTCCTATGGTTCGATGCTAGCCGGCCAGATGCAAAACTCGATGCCGCCCGAGTGGGTTCTGTCGGGCAACTACCTGCTGCGCGAGTTCAACTTGCCGCTGATTCGCGAGACGCTCACGTACCTCCGTCCCGACCATTGCCGCGTCATGCTTGCCGGTCGCGAGCCTCCAGCGGGTCACACGCTCGATTCGAAGGAGCGTTGGTACGGCACCGAGTACACGATCGCGCCGATCCCCAAGTCGCTGCTCAAGCCCGTCAAAGCGCTCGACGGGATGTCGATGCCGAAGCAGAACGAGTTTATTCCGTCGAACCTCGATGTGATTGGCGAGAAGGACGCGGCTGCGACGCCGGCTGGCCGTCCGCGGTTGCTGAGCAACACATCGATGGCCCGTCTGTGGCACAAGCAAGATGACCGTTTCTTCCTGCCCAAGGCCAACGTCTCGATGTTGCTCAAGACGCCGCGCGTGAATGAGTCGCCGCGTTCGGCAGTGCAGTCGCGTATGTGGGTCGAGCTGGTGAAGGATGCGCTCTCTGAGTTCTCCTATGATGCAGAAGTCGCCGGTCTGCTGTACAATGTCGACAGCCAGCTTGACGGCATTGTCATTGTTGTCGCAGGATACAACGACAAGCTGCAGCTCCTTCTCCAGTCGATTCTCGACACGCTGACCAAGCTCACGGTCGATCCCAAGCGCTTTGATATTGTGATGGACCAGGTCCGCCGCAACTACCAAAACTTCGACTTGGAGGAGCCATACCAACACGCTGCCTTTTACTCTACGTACCTGCTCACCGAGCAGATGTGGACGCAACACGAGAAGCTCGCTGCGATTGACTCGATCAAGGCGGAAGATGTGCAGAAGTACATTGCTTCGGCGTGCGAAAAGATGCATATCGAGATGCTCGTCCACGGCAACATTGCTGCCGAGCAGGCCGAGGGCCTTTTGGGCCAGGTCGAGAGCCACCTAGGTGCTTCACCGCTGCCGGTGAGCGAAGTTGCTCCTGCCCCGTCGCTGCTCCTGCCCGAAGGGAGCAATACGGCGTGGAAGCTGCCGGTGGAGAACCCTGGCAATGTCAACTCGAGCTTGGAGTACTACGTCCAGGTCGGTACCCCGACCGACGTAAAACAGCGTGCAGCGCTCGGCCTCTTTGCGCAGATCGCACACGAGCCGTGCTTCGACCAGCTGCGCACCAAGGAGCAGCTTGGCTACCTGGTCTTTAGTGGCGTGCGCCGCGCCGCCGGTTCGATGGGCTTCCGTGTGATTGTGCAGTCCGAACGCGACTCAGACTACCTCGAGTCGCGCATCGATGCATTCCTCGACCAACTGCGCAGCCTCCTCCAAAAGATGACGGTGGAAGAGTTTGAGGCGCACAAGCGTTCGCTCATCAACAAGAAGCTCGAGAACGTCAAGAACCTCGCCGAGGAGACGACCCGCTTCTGGTCGAATATCCACTCGGGTTACTATGACTTTATGAACCGCGAACGCGATGTGGCACTCCTGAAGGAGCTCACGAAAAACGATGTAATGCACCTGATGGATACGTATGTGCATCCCAGCAGCACCAAGCGCGCCAAGAGCGTGACGCATCTCCAGTCGCAAGGCACCTCGACGCCACTGAGCAAAGAGGCCTTCGAGGCCTTTGCCGACTTCCTTGGCGAGCACGGATCGCCGGTTCCGGTCGAAGCGCGCGACGAACTCGCTGCGCAGGCGCAAAGCGTGCAGGCGCTTAAGACGATTGTTCAGGCCCTGTACGCCCAGGGCGCCGCGTCGACGGACCTCGAAGAGCGCCAGGTGCTCGAGGCTGTGGACCGCTTTGCGGCGCAGCACCCTGCTGCCGATGCCACGCCGGCGTCCAGTGCGGCGGTGCGTGATGCGCTGCCTGTGCACACCATCGACAACGTGCGTGCCTTTAAGCAGCACCTCAAGAAGAGCGAGGTCCCTGAGCCTGTGTTGCCCTGGGCGGACTATGAAGAGGCGCCGCAAGCGACGCGCGAAGCAGAGCTGGCAATTGTTCCTCCGTCGGCCAAACGTAGCGTACGTGCAAACATGTAGAGCGTAGGAAAAAGGGTTACTACACCATTACAGGAAGTTTACTTGCGGATCACCTTGGGGGCGTTGTCGCCGCTGGTGAAGCCGTCAATGCCAGCGTAGACCGCGTCGGGCTCGGTCGACTCGATGCGGAGGAGGGCGTTGTACTTAGACACACGCTCCGAACGGGCCGGGGCACCGGTCTTGATGATGCCCGAGTTGAGAGCAACAGCAACGTCGGCAATGGTCGTGTCCTCAGTCTCACCCGAGCGGTGCGAGACCATGACCGCCCAGTTGTCCGACTGGGCGAGCTGAGCAGCCTGGATCGACTCCGAGATGGTGCCGATCTGGTTGATCTTGAGGAGGAGACCGTTGCAGGCCTTCTTCTCAATGGCGGTCTTGATACGCAGGGGGTTAGTGACCGTCAGGTCGTCACCAATGATGGTGATGCCAGCCTCGGCGCGGAGCACCGACCAGGCCTCCCAGTCGTCCTGGTCGAAGGGGTCCTCAATCGAGATGATGGGGTACTTCTTGATGTAGCCGAGATAGATCTGGGCGAGCTCCTTACCCGAGATCCACTTGCTGGAGTCCGAGTTGGGGTTCTTGAAGTCAAGGTCGTACTTGCCGTCCTTGTAGAACTCCGACGAAGCAACGTCGAGCGAGATCTTGACGCGGCCCTCGTAGCCGGCCTTGTTGATGGCCTCAATAAGGAGGTCAAGGGCCTCGTCAGCCGACTTGACGTTGGGGGCGAAACCACCCTCGTCACCAACGTTGGTAGCGTCAATGCCGTACTTCGACTTGATGACCTTCTTGAGGTTGTGGTAGACCTCAGTGCCGATCTGCATGGCCTCAGTGAAGGTCTTGGCGCCAGTGGGCACGATCATGAACTCCTGGAAGGCCAGGGTGTTGCCGGCGTGCGAACCACCGTTGATGACGTTCATAGCGGGGGCGGGGAGGATGTAGGGCTTCTTGGTGTTGGCAATCTCCGCGAGGTAGGCGTAAAGCGGGACATTCTTCTCACCGGCACCAGCCTTGGCAGCGGCAATCGAGACACCGAGGATAGCGTTGGCACCGAGCTTGCCCTTGTTAGGAGTACCGTCGAGCTTGAGGAGGAAGTCATCAATGTCCTTCTGCGACGTAACGGGGATTCCCGACTTGATCAGCTCGGGGCCGATGATGTCGTTGACGTTGGAAACAGCCTTGTCGACACCCTTGCCGACCCACTTGTTCGCGTCACCGTCGCGGAGCTCCACAGCCTCGTGGATACCGGTCGAGGCACCCGACGGCACACCAGCGCGGAAAAGACCCTTCTGGGTCCAGATGTCGACCTCGACAGTGGGGTTACCACGCGAGTCAATGATAAGACGACCTTGCACCTTCTGAATGCTCATGTTGCTACTTCGTGTAATGGAACTACGGAGCCGGCCCGGCCCTGGTTCTTATATAATCCATGACCTTCTACCCCGGTCGTGCGGGGCGGGCATAGCCGTAGTGGGCACGTGCTCGTGCAGCTCTCCCAGGGCAGCCGGCCAGCCAGCGCGCATTGTGCGGATCGCCGTTCCGATACGCTCCGGCGGCGAACGTGGCCCAAGCGCTGCGGCGAGACGCAGAAAGGGCAAACAAGATGTGTGGAGAAGATGCGTCTAGGTGTCTACTCTACGAGGATCCAGGGGACATCCATCAATTCCCACCATTCGGCCTCATTCTTGGCTGCCTCGGGGATGTCACTGTTCCCTCGTTGGTAGGAAGGGAGGCGCGTGCTTTTTACGAGCCGCTTCTTGCGCGCCCACGGCGTCGAGGGCAGCGGTTCGCGTACGTAGAACGGAGGATTCGGCAAGTCTCCAGCGCTCCGACACAGTTTCTGTAGGTGCAAAAGAAGACCACGCGCGACGGCGGGGTACATTTTGGTCTCGTAGTCGGCATAGAGCACGGCAATCAGTTGATGCAGCGTCCAGGGATGCCGAGGTCCTTGTGCAAGCTCTTGCTTCCGCACAACACGGTCAGAGAAGGCGACCGCCTCGGTCGCAAACGCCTTGTCGCCAGGCCTGCCACAGAGAAGCGCAAGGATCTGCTCCTCGCGCTCGAGGCGATGCTGAATGTAGCGGCGCAGCGTGTCTTTTCCACGCGGAATTACAGGGCCGTGACCAGGATATAAGACATTCTCGCCAGAAGCTCCAGTAAGGGGCGTGCCGTACACGCCGAGGGGAGTTGGGCGGCGGCACGACATCAACGCTTGACTCCGTTGAATGCTGCGCAGGTAAAGCACCAAATCTTCAAAAACAGTTGAGCCGCGGCCCAGCACATTGTCACCTGTGAGCAAGATGTTGTCCTCCTCCAACAAGAACGATGCATGATCCGCAGCATGGCCAGGCGTATAGAGCGCACGGAGCGACGAGACCGCGGTCGGGTCTTCCGGGTCCTCTACGCGAATGGTCTGACCATCCCGCAGTGGCCACAGAAGCTCTTGGCCAGGTTTAGCATCGGGCGCATGCGCATACGCATCGGAAGAGATGCCAGCGATCCGCGCAAAGAACGTCCCGTCCGTCACCGGCTCCACGAACTTGTGCACGCGAGGTGCAGGGACCAAGTCAGGGCTTTGCTTGCGCAGCTTCTCAAGCATACGTAGAACATACGGCATACCGCCAACATGGTCGTGATGCCAGTGTGTCATAATACTGGGTTAGTTTGGCATACATACATATCGGTAATCACAATGCACACAGGCTGCGTATCATCCGCTTCTTCTCTGGTCAGGTTGCCGCGGAGGACGGCCTCAAGAAAAGGCGCGTAGTCGTCACGGTCATCACCAGTGTCCACAAGGATGGCAGGAAGCGGCTTGGTGCGAGCGGGCCAGTTCCAGTCGCAGGGTGGCGTAATAAGGTAGGTATTGGTGCCTAAGCATGTCAGCGAACGTGGAGGTCGTACCATTCAGGGTGAATGAGCTAGGATTTTGCCCAAGAATACGGACGGAACGGGTATTCAAGCGCGAAATATCGCGCATTGCGTCCAAAGGCGTCCCGGCGCTGGCGGAGCTACTTGCAGAAGCAGACATCGTTGCAGCGGGTGACCTTCGCGCATCACGAAGTGCTGTATTTTAAACAATGTTGACTAATCAAGACGCCATTTACCTCCACTGTCGTCATGCTGCCAGCGCCGGATGCTGGCTCGCGCGAGTACAATGAGCAGGTCGCATGGGTACGTTTCAAGGCCTGACACAAGACTGCAAGCTCAGAGCCGTCTATGAGCGATGTTGCGGAAAAGGAGCGCTTGCTCCAGTACGTCTCTTGACTCACACAGTGAAATCACGGCATTGCAAGGCGACCTGAGCAGTAGGTTCTCTTTTCTCACCGCAGCCATGCAGCAGCGCTTGAACCAAGTCCAGGCGGAGTGTATCAAGTCCGAGACGAATAATGAGATGTTGCAGTCGTATATCGACAGCATTACGAAAAAGCTTGCTACGAAGCAGTAGATGTACATGTACGCTAGAATCCACCCAGACGCTTCTTTCGCTTCGGGGGCTTGGGACCCGCGGAACGCTGTGCAAAACGCCCGGGCTCGATTTGAGTTTGCACAGCTCCGAATGGATCCGCCTCAGAATCCTGGGAGGAACGCGGAGGAGCCTCCTCTTGGGAAGCCAGAGGCCGGCGCGCAGGGATCGGCGAGCTGCCTAGGTCAGCAGGGTGCGGTGCGCGGCGCGATACCACGCGAGGCTTTTGCGACGCACGGTGCACCGTCGGCCGTGCAGGCTGGCTTGCCGAGGGAGTCGGCTGCTCCTCTTCTTCTTCCGGGGCAAAGTCGAGGCCTTGGTAGGGATTGCGGTAGACATACTCGGCTGGGTCGGCCCCAAGAGGCCATTCTGCCAGGAGCAGTCGCGCGGTATCAGACAACTCCGTGTCGTGGTCATCGTTGGTAGGAGAATGCTGGAGTAGTGTAAGCTCCGGAGCTTCAGGGAGCTTGGGCCGTCCGTGGTGGTCCCAGCACCAGTTCGTATTCACCGCGGAATCCGACGGGGGTTTCTCGCCAGGGATGCAGATCGATGCCAGCAGGACATCCAGCGCAGCCTGTGCTTCCGCACGCAGAACACATGACTCTCCCTCGGACGACTGCGCATGATTGTATTGGAAGGCTTCCTTTAGCCAGGGCCACAGCGCATCGGGATCTTTAGGGATATTGTCCAGCCAAGGGAGACTGGCCGGAACAAGAGATTCAGCACCTTGGTTTTGAGCCTGTTCCAAGACATCCTGCAGAAGCTTAGACAGGTTCGGAGGCTCGATCGCTGCCGCACTGAGTGTATTGTGGGTATGCAGCTGCGACATGCCCGGGTGCCATTCGACGTCTTTCTGAAGGTCGTCGAGTCTGTGTGAGTTGTACGACGTACAAGGTTCGCGGAGCACCTGGGCTCGTGCGCTTGATATACTGCCGGAGACGGCTGAGCCGTTCTGTCGTCCCGCTTTCCCATTCACTTGGTTTTGCCGTGCCGAGCCACCCGAGGAGGGCCGCTGAGTTAATCAAGGAACGTACCTCTGTACAGCGTACGATAATCGAGCTGTGTCACTTCGGTGTCACCAAATGGCCCTGTATCTTCCATTTGCTCGGTGTCTTTCGACCACTCCTTGACCTGTTCGGGCCAGTGCACGGCCGGCTCGGCCAGGTCGGCGTAGACGCCGCCTGGATGCAAGTACCGCATCCACAGTGCGCCTTGTTGTGTCTGCTCCACCAAGCCCAGTGTCCCCTCTGTGCCGAGTTCAGCAAGGAAAGGGGGCGTCGGAGAGTCGAAGTACGCATTGGGCGGCACAGCCGAAGCGACAGAGCGCGGTGCATAGACGGCAAGTGCCTTGGTATCATTATCGGACTGGATTTGGGCGCCGTAGACCGTCAGCAGACGGTTCTTTTGCGAAGAGAGGACGTATCCATCGGATGCAATGCCAGGCACATGCGACAGGACCAGCGTACGATCGTATCCCCGGCGGTGTGCCCAGGAGCAAAGTGGGACATTTGGGTACCGCTTGTCATAGTACTGTACATCCTCTGTCGACGACAAAGCGTAAAGATGCGTGTCCGGCAGGTCGAGCGAAGACGTGTGCAAAGAGGTAATTTTGGTGCGTCGCAGGACATTTGCAGAGTATGAGGTGTCCATGAGCACCACAGGCTCGGGTGCGCGACGGTCGAGGGTATAGGCAGCAAAGCACGATGCGGCTGCAAGGATGTGATCGCTCGAAGGAGACAGAGAAAAGTATGCGTCATGGCTGTCTGCGTGGTGGCAGAGTCGAGTGACATGGGTTCTGCGTAAGCGAAAATACGCACCGTTTCTGGGCAGCAAGGTCCCAGTACTGAACCGATCCGTGCGTGTCGACCAAATAAGCACTCGACGACGAATGCCATGCAGCATCCGCAAAAGGCACAGCATCTTTTGGAGCAGATCGTTCCTTCGTGCAAAAGGTGTACTGAGGGCCAGTCTTGATGCTGTGCCCCATACATTCCACGTCGCCTATCAAGACGGCGATGCGCGTGCGTACAAGAAGGCGCCGGCCCTGGCTACCCGACCAACGAGTCACTTGTACAATGGGTGAATTGGTACGCAGGACGCTTTTTCCCGATGCATAGACGTGCGGCCCATCCAGCTCGGATATGTCTGTGTGAGAAGGGCGACATACAGAGCTCGTTGCGGTGGACGCCGCCGACACAGACGACCAACCGTTTTTCCTCCGCAGGAAGCACGGTCGTGGTGCACTTGACCAGATCCGATCCGTCATCCTCCTGAGCGATCTGCGCCTGTGCGTCGTCCATAATGGCACTGGTAAGCAGCCGAGACGGCACGTCGATACCAGGATGGTACCGCCGAAGAAACGAGATCTGGATAAGTCGTACTACATACGCCGTGAAATGCCCGTTCGTGTGTTGGCACACTGTCGATTCCCGGAATAGGCTCGCGAGCTGTATCAGGGAAAACCTTGACGGTCGAGGCGCCCGCCGTCACGAGTGGATCTGCATTAGTCGCAGCACTTACCCTCGATGTAGCCGCGCCCTGAGATGTGCCATTGCGCGGGCAGCGGTGCATGGTCCCCCGACCGATCGGCACGCGCCGGCAACAGCGCGACCGACCCGGACTCTTCGGCGTAGAGGAGCGAGCTCGTTTTTCTACTCCACCGCACAGACCTGCACGGTGGTCGGACGCGAGATGTGGAGGAAGTAAGGGCTATGGCAGGAAGGACCGCAAGAAATAGTATACATGGGATCATGAGCTCATTATACAGAAGCGGTCTGAAACTCGACACAGCGCAATGGCAAATGCCATGGCCTCATAAATAAAAACAGAGGCTAGCGACGGAACAAGCTGGTCGAGTTCATCATGTTGGCAAGCAAGTTGTCCACCGTTTGGAAACCAGTGGAAGGGGCAGAAGAGGCTTGCGAAGAACCTTGAGCCTGGGACGACGCTTGGGACGGGGGTTGGGGTTGAGGAGAAGCTGCGGGGAGCGACGGAGGGTGTCCAGAAGGGCGCGCATGAGGATACCCAGGCGAGGCAGGATAGCCCTGTGGAGGAAAATGAGGATAGCCGGGCGGCGGAGCATATCCTGGGGGCAGCTGCGAATAGCCTTGGAAGCCTTGCGGAGGCATAGGCATAGGCATATGGGGGTATGCCTGAGCATGTGGCGGAGGATAGGGGTTGTGGCCCATGGCATACGGATGAGGGTAGCCCTGGTGAGGGTGCTGGGGCCCATGGGGGCCCTGAGCAGGCGGTTGGGTAGAAGCAGACTGCTGGGAAGCAGGAGCAGCCTGCTGAGGAACAGGCGTGGACTGCTGCGAGGCAGGCGCCGGCGGCAGAGGAACAGGCGTGGAGTGCTGCGAGGCAGGCACCGACTGCTGCGAGGCAGGCACCGACTGCTGCACAGGACCCGACGGCGGTGCTTCCTTTGGCGCAGTTTCCTGCACAGTATCGTCCTTGGCAGCTGCAGCTTGGGGCACAGGTGCCGAGACAGACCGTGCCTCTTCGCCATCGTCGTTGCCCAGCTTCGACTTGCCTTTAAAAAGCGGTGCTGGCAGGCTTGCAGCCGAAGGCGAGTTCTGGAAGGTAGGACCCGCATATGCAAGTGCCGGCACGGCTCCCTTGTGCGGTGTCTGAGGCGACTTGCCCTCGCTGGACTTGCCCTTGCCGTTGCCCTTGGGCTTGCGTCGATCCGGCGTGCCCTTGACGTTCCCTCCAAACGTCTCGACGTCGCGCGTATCTGCGGCATGATCAAACTCGGGTCCCTGGCGCTGTGCCTGATTGAAGAGCTCCTGCTGCCACGTCAGGCCCGACGCCGACTCCTGCTTGGGCTTGTTGTTGGATTTCTGGGCGCTGGGCGCAGGCTTGCTCTTCGCTGGCCGCTTTTCCTTCTTCTTGCGGTTTGCATTGTTGTTCTGTGACTCGTTCAGCAGCTGCTGCTGCCACGTCAAGGCCGGCGACGGCACAGCGGGGGCCGTGGCCGGTGCGGAGAACGTTTCCGCCATGGAACGGGAAAGGAATTGGTCGCTCGGAAGCGGGATGAGCCCTGGAATGCGGGCGTTGGTATTATCTCTCTGTCTCTCTTCGTTTGTAAGGATGGGCTGTTGCGATCGTGCAACAGAAGCCATCAGACGCCAACAACAGACACGGTGGCTACAACTAACCCGCCACGCATACGGAGAGGAGGGCGACACGTGTTATTAGTCAGCTATGGATGCTCCACGACCAAGTAGGCAGGGACGTGCTTGATGTCGGCGCCGTCGTCGTCAAACATGAGTTGGTACGGCGTATGCAAGAGCTCCGTCTCGCGCTTTTGGATCTGAATGAGCATAAATACATACCTTGGAGCGTGGTGTAGATTTCGAGATCGCCGGCCCCCCGCCCTGGATCGTAGCATTGTAAAAGCAGCTGGTATCCGGATAGAGTGCCAGGACGCGCGTCCCAGCGCGGTAGTCGTCGGGCGGCAGTGAATCGACGCTGTTGGGAAGTGGTGCAATGGACTTGATCGTGGTATTGTAGGTCCTGTGTGAGTGCGTGCACATACGGGCCGGCCGTGCCTTCGTCCTCGGCATCCTGTACAATGTAGCGATGGGGATCGTTGTTGATGCTTCCAATCACGGTCGCCATGATCCATACCTCTCCATCGTCGCCGGCAAGCACCTCGCCACGCTGCGGCTGGCAGAAAGCCACCTTGCGGCCCCGCTGCAGCGGGAGCTGCGCCAAGAGCCGATCCTCGGTGTCCGTCGCCGAGAGGCTATTGGACCGCTTCAGGAGTGAATTCGAAGCAATGCGTGTGCGCCGACTCTCGGCAACCATCTTTGACTTGGTATCCAGTGCCGGAGCGTCCAGCGACTCGTCCCCGATATCGTCGGCTTTGCGCTTGCGTCGTCGGCTGTCCAGCGACGTGTCCATTGATGCTTGCCTCAGCGCAGTCAACACATCAATCTGCTCCAGCGCATTGTTGATGGCACTGCGTCAGACAGGACACCTACCGCTGCTCGTCCAATATACAGTTCTCGACGACATTGTAAATCCCTTCGACGCTCTTGGTCGGACTCTCGCTCTGTGCACGCACCAGGCGCTCGTAGCCCGCGAGCGACGCGCTGCGTGCATTTTCAAGACTCTTGAGCTGTGTGCGCACCGTCTGCCACAGCTGCAGCTCCTCAGACGAGCTCGCCCCAGCCGTTGCACGCCCCCGGCTCGCCATGGCAAAGTGGAGGAAGCGCCGAAAAGCACCCAATTTCCCGGAATCACGTTTGTTGTGCACGTCCATGGCGCTGCCGAATCTTCGGCGCATCTTTCGGTAGGTGGTGCGACTGACGCAGCTCGGCACGTACCGAGGCGCAGGATCGCGAACTCTGGTTCGCCGCGTGGCTCCGCATGCTGGGCTTTGCCTTGTCGTGCACCGCAATCGTCGTTTTGGCGAGCCGTGGCCGTGCAGCGCGGGCGTTGCCGTAAGGGGTATGATGTGCTACTGCGCTACTCGTTTTCTTTGTACGTCTCCAACAAGCCGAGGAGGCGCTGCTCTTCATCGCGCTCCACGAGCTCTTGGATAAGATAGGTCAGGCCGGCGCCGCCGTCGTCGTCGCCCTCCATAATGCTCGAAATACCCGACAGCGAGATGTTGACGCGATGATCGGTCACGCGGTCTTGGGGGAAGTTGTAGGTGCGCACGCGCTCGCTGCGATCTGCGCTTGCCACCTGCGAGCGGCGCATCGCGCGGTTCTCGGCCGCATCCGCGCGCAGTTTCCGGTCGAGGAGACGCGCACGGAGCACGTCCCACGCCTTGGCGCGGTTCTGGTGCTGGCTGCGCGAGTCCTGCATCGACACGGTGATTTTCGTCGGCAGATGCGTGAGGCGCACTGCGGACTCGGTGCGGTTGACGTGCTGTCCGCCCGCACCGCGCGCACGCATCGTCTCGAGCTTGACGTCCTTGGGGTCGACAATGTCGCTTGCTGTGTCGTTCTCCGCGAGCATAGGAAGGACTAGGATCGCGATCGTGCTTGTCTGCAGCTTGCCAAGGTTCTGCGTCGTGGGCACGCGCTGGACGCGGTGCACGCCGCCCTCGAAGCGCAAAGCATTGAATGCGCCTTCGCCGTGCACTTGTAGAATGGCTTCGCGCAGCGCATCCGACGCGCCGCTCGTCGTAGACACATCCACCGGTGTCGCAGACAGGAGCTCGGTCGTCCAGCCTGCGCCGAGCGCCGTAGCGTCCTGCGTGTCGGCCGCCTGCTGCGCGCGATTTTCGCAGTATTTTGTATACATACGCAACATCTCGCTTAAAAACAAGCACGACTCCTGGCCGCCAACGCCCTGCTTCAGCTCAATGATCGCGCCCTTGTTCCCCACGTTCCCCGAGGTATTCGCGAGGATCTTTTGGCGCAGCTCGCCATGCTCCTGGGCGACTTCCTCTTCGAGTGCGCGCATTTCCTGCTCGGCGAGCTCGCGCATATCCGCATCCTCCTCTGTCTCACACATCTGCGACGTCGATTGCAGGCTCTTGACCTTTTCCTGCCACGCCGTCCAGGCTTTGTGCACCGGATCGAGGTCCTTGATTTTCACCGAGTCGGCCGCGGACGGCGTCGGATTCGCGAGCAGAGCGTCGCGCTCTTTCAGCATGTACGTTGACAGCTCTGCTACCGTATCCGCGCGCGTCGACGCATAGCGCACGGCCGGCCGCACGCGCAGCGCGCCCCGCGCGCGCCCTATCCAGGCTAGCATGGCCGCTGCGAAGATGGCCACGTGGGATTTGTCAGCGGCCTACGAGGTCGCCCCAAACACGTCGCGGACAGCGCACGGCATCGCCCGCGGGTTGGCGCTTACCGACGCGACGTGGCCGCTTGGTCTGTGGTGCTGTTACTGAGCCATGCCTTCGGATCCTTCGGCATATACGCTAGTTGCGTCTGACGCGGGGTACCGGTTGGACCTCACTTCGCAAGAGCTGCGGAAGAACCTGCAGAGCAACAACGATGCGGTGAAGCTCGAGACGCTGCGTGCGATCATCGTGTCGACGCTCAATGGTGAGCCGCACGCATCGCTGCTCATGCCGATCATCCAATACGTGCTCCCCAGCAAGAGCAAGCAGCTTAAAAAGATGCTGCACTTCTACTGGGAAGTGTGTCCCAAGTACGACACGGACGGCAAGCTGAAGCAGGAGATGATCCTCATGTGCAATGCGATCCGTAACGATCTGCAGCACCCCAACGAGTACATCCGTGGCTCGACGCTGCGCTTTCTGCAAAAGATCAACGAGCCCGAGATTCTCGAGCCGCTCGTCCCGACCGTGCGCCAGTGCCTTGAGCACCGTCACAGCTACGTGCGCAAGAACGCGGTGCTTGCCATTCTCACAATTTACCAGCGCCACGAGCACCTGATGAGCGATGCGCCTGAGCTTATCGAAGAGTTCCTCCAGTCCGAGACGGATGCGACGTGCAAGCGCAACGCTTTCGTGATGCTCGTGCACACTGCACCGGAGCGCGCTGTGGACTACCTGTCGAGTGTTGTCGGCCAGGTCACCTCGTTCGACGAGCTGATGCAGCTTGCTGTAATTGAACTGGTGCGCAAGGTTGCCAAGCACGACAATCCCAACCAGGCGGAATACGTGCAGATTATCTCGGAGCTGCTCTCGGCGCCGAGCCATGCAGTCAAGTACGAGGCGGCGATCACGCTCGCGGGCCTCGCGCACAACGTGCCGGCCGTCAAGGCGGTCGCCAGCGCGCTGATTGACCTGACGGTGCAAGAGAGCGACAACAACGTCAAGCTCATTGTGCTCGACCGCCTCGATGCGCTGCGCGAGCGCCACGAGCATGTCCTCGACCCGCTCGTGATTGACCTGCTGCGCGTGCTCTCGAGCACGGATATGGACGTGCGCAAGAAGGTGCTTGCTATGGTGCTCGAGATGCTCTCGGTGCGCACGGTCGACGAGGTGATCCTCATTCTCAAGAAGGAGCTCGCCAAGACCGCGGCGCCGTCGCAGGAAGCCAACACGGAATACCGCCAGCTGGTCATCAAGACGCTGCATGCGTGCGCTGTGCGCTTCTCCGAGGTTGCCGGCGACGTGATGCACGAGCTGATGAACTTCCTCGGCGACTCGAACAACCCCAGCGCGGTCGAAGTGATTGCGTTTGTGCGCGAGGTCGTCGAGCGCTTCCCGAACCTGCGCGACGACATCCTCGCGAAGCTTATCCGCTCCTTCCCCGAGTTCCGCAGCGGCAAGGTGTATCGCGGTGCGCTGTGGATTGTCGGCGACTATGCCATGACAGCGGCGAGCGTGACGGACGCTATGCAGCAGATCCGCAAGGTGATTGGCGAGGTGCCGATCCTTGGCGCAGAAGAGCGCCTGCAGGAGCAGGCCGAGCTCGCGACGAGTGCCACGGAAGAGGGCCAGTCTGCGCCCAAGGCAAGCACCACGACGCGCGTCCGCGCCGACGGCACCTATGCGACGGAAACTGCGCTCACGGCCGACGTCGAGAAGCTGCCGTCCAAGGGCGCGACGAAGCCGCCGCTGCGCAGCCTCATCCTCTTTGGCGACTTTTACACGGCATCGGTGTTGGCTGCGACGCTCGTCAAGCTCGTCCTGCGCTTCTCCCAACTCTCTGGTGACGAGACGACGAAGAATGCGCTGCGCGCCGAGGCGATGCTGATCATGACGTCGATCATCCGCGTCGGCCACTCCAAGTTTGTTGCGACCAAGATCGACGAGGACTCGGAGGAGCGCATTATGACCTGCCTCAAGATCCTTGGCCAGTCGACGCTCTCGCACGACGATGCGATCGCTGCGGCGGACGTTTTCCTGCATGACACGCGTGAGGCGTACGCCATGCTCCTGCAGCACGAGCGCAAGAAGGCGGCCGCCGACGGCGAACTTGACCAGAAGCGCATCACGGCCGAGCCCCACAAGCAGCTCACCTTCCGCCAGTTTGGTACCTCGGCCGGATCCGAGGAGGAGATCGACTACGAGGCCGAGCTGAGCCGCGCGACCGGCATGACCAAGGCGTCGAAGGACGACTTTATCAGCAAACTGCAGCGCGTCGTGCAGCTCACGGGCTTTTCGGACCCTGTGTACGCCGAGGCGTACGTGGACGTGCACCAGTTCGACATCCTCTTGGACGTCCTCGTGGTGAACCAGACCGACGAGACTTTCCAGAACCTGAGCATCGAGCTTGCGACGCTCGGTGACTTGAAGCTGGTCGAGCGCCCGTCATCGTACACGCTTGCGCCGTACAGCTACCAGAGCATCAAGGCGACGATCAAGGTGTCGTCGACGGAAACGGGCGTCATCTTTGGCAACATTGTCTATGAGGGCGCTGCCGGCACGGGTACGAACAGCTCGGGCGACAGCCGCTACGTCGTCCTCAACGATATCCACGTGGACATCATGGACTACATCTCGCCTTCGCGCTGCACCGAGACCGAGTTCCGCAGCATGTGGACCGGATTCGAATGGGAAAACAAGGTGAATGTCAAGACGAATATCTCGGACGTGCGCGAGTACCTCGAGCACATCATGAAGTCCACCAACATGGCGTGCCTGACGCCGGAGGCGAGCCTCGCCGGCGACTGCGGCTTCCTCTCGGCGAACCTTTCGGCGACCAGCTTGTTCGGCGAGGACGCGCTCGCGAACGTCAGCATCGAGCGGCTCGACGACGGCACGATCCAGGGTCATGTGCGTATCCGGTCCAAGACGCAGGGTATTGCGCTGAGCCTGGGAGACAAGATCACCCTAGCACAAAAGGCCGCGGCATAGACCGATTGGCCTGGTCCTTGCGTAGCGCCCGTAGAGCCGATCCCTGCCCGAAGTGTCGGGTAATTTATGCAGAGTTATTTTTCCGCACGTGTTTTCAGGGTTTGCCCTAATGCCCCGCGCCCTTTTTGACAAGATGTGGGGATAATCGTTTGCCACTTTTGTTCGGGGACATTTTTTTTTTTGCCGCGGCCATTCTTCGTACGAAGACGTACAGGGACGATACCATGAAATTTGGCAAGTCATACTTGGACGTGCTAGCCAACCCTACGTTCCCGGACGAGTGGCGCAAGGGTGCGATTGAGTACAACGAGGTATGTGTTCCTGTCTCTTATCGATCAGCTCAAAAAACTCTTGCACAATGTCACGGACGAGCTGAACTCCATGGGACTGAGCCCTGAAGTGGTTGACGAACTTCTTCGGTCAAAATCAGGAGGCGGGAATAATGGCCATGGCGCCCATAACCAGGATGCCACCATCGCTGGACCCAGCACGGCCGGGTCAGCTGACAGCCGCTTGACGCCTTCGTCGCTTCTTCGCACCTCATCCAGCGAGAGCTCGGGTGCCGAGCCGAGCATAAAGCCGCAGGGACCTTCGCCAGCGTCGGTCTGGCTCTCGAATTTGCCGCATGATCACCGTTATCGCAAGCATCGCAAACACAGCCGTGCGCGCTCGCACAGCACGGGTAACAGTCCTCCGTTCCTCAAGACGGCAGAAAACTCGCCCAACACATTTGTCTTGCAGGCCAACGAGGGTCTCGCCCCGATGCCAAATTCGAGCCCACGCAGGCACTCATGGGGACAGTCGAGCACGCAGACCTCGGCGGACAAGGAAGCACTGCCTCCTTTGATGCTGCCGAGTGGGAAGGACAGCCCTATGGTGCAGAACAGTGGACCGACGGGCATGCCTGCAAAGATGATGCTTCCTCCGCTCATGCAGAAGCAGAAGATGCAGCCTGTTGACGAGCACGACTGGAACGCTTCGCACTGGCTCGACGTCAAATTGCCCAAGATTTTCCCGGAAGATGCTGTCTCTGTCTCATCGAGTAAAAGCGAATCGAGCACGGACTCGGACGATGAGGCTGAACACGAGCACAACTGGATTGAGAGCGATTCTGGACGTCGGGCGTGGGCCGAATACCAAATCCTGGGCCACTCTCTGCACTTGAACCCGCAGCTTGTTGTGCACATTGAATCACCGGATGCGTTTAGCAGGCGCAACTCGCCCAACTCCAACGCAAGTCCAGACACACCCAAGGTCGGAATGCGGCAGGGGTCTAATGACTCTACGCCCACGGCCTCCAAAGCGAATTCGCCGGTGGCGCGTCTCGGCAAGCAGGCTACCAGGATGTCGCTCGCCGAGTTTGATCTTGGGCCCGCTGCCCAAGAACTTCCCACGATCGATTCGCCGAGCGTCGCGCTAGAGAAGGCGCAGCACGAAACCCCGCCAGGCTTCCACCACCGCCGTATTGTGATCCCGCTGATGGCCGACGAGCGCTTCTTTGAATCGCTCGCCGAGGCTCTGCGCAAGCTGCTGCAGCTGCACATGGTCCAACAAAAGGCCTTGGTGCAGCATGTGGACGCACTCAGTGCAACGATTGCACAAGTGGCAAGCCCCGTAAACTCGCCCAAAGATCTCTATCAATGGCGCGAGATTTTCTCGTTGTGGCTCGAGCACGATATCTTTGAGAGCAACAGGGAATCGGACCGCGGTGAACTCAGTGTCGCGACGTCCGAGAAGCGTTTGCGGCATTATATGAGGGAGCTGGAGAAGCGCGGCTTCCTCGCGCCGCACAGTTCTCTGGTTGTGGATGGGAAGAAGTTGCCGACCAAGCTGGATACATGGGAAGTGGATGCGACCACGCAGATGAATCCGCTTTCCGACCCGCGCAGCATTCGTGCTCTGGAACATTTCCTGCGCTTGAACGTGGCGCTCGTGTCTCTGAAGCGTTTCCAGCGCCTCAACATTGAGACCGTGCGCAAGATCCTCAAGAAGCACGAAAAGAAGACTGCGCTGCACGCGCATCAATCGTTGGGACGCATGATTGCTCAGATGGAGCCAAATGCGCTGGTCAGAGCCGCCGCCAACGACAGTCTCTTGCCTGAGTTGGACTGGGACAAGGCGAGTCATCTCGACATCCTGAATTCGCTTTCTGCGCTGGTCCCTATTGGCATGACCACGGCTAACCAGCTGTCACTTCCCCGCATCTTGGCCTCGATGTTGACCAAGTCGCTGTTGCCTGTGCTTCCAAGTGTGGATGACTACAGCTGCCTGGTTTGCATGAGCCTCGCCTACCAGCCCATCCGTCTGCGCTGCAGTCATCTGTTTTGTATCCGATGCCTGGTCAAGCTGCAGAAACAGGGCAATGACAACTGCCCGCTCTGCCGGTCTATTGACGCTGTGAAGGATGCAGACGAGCATAACCTGGACTCTGAAATGGCGGCGTACCTCCGCCAATGGTTCCCGCAGGAAGTTGAGGAAAAGACGCAAGAGAACAAGTCGGACCGTCTTGTGGAAGAACGCAAGGAACAGGAGATGAAGAAGAAGAAGCGCTTTGCTCGCTTCCGTCGCCGCCACCATGCGGACGACGAGCGCAACCACGACTGCGTGATTGTGTAGAGTCGGTCCTATATCCACTTTCGCGTTCATGCATTAATTAATTGTGATACCACGGTTTTTCGTCACCATTACTTTCGTTTATAGTACGCTATCTCCAATAGTCCAGCTACCGAAGCAAGACGTATCCATCATTACTTGGGCAACGTGTACCTTCCCATGATTTCCCTTACTGGGGACGTTGCATTGTCTTTTCAATTTCTCTCTTTGCCTCCCATCCTCATCCGCCGTATTTACACCATTAGGGAGGACGAGGGAGTGGGAATAGGCGACCAGCTCATTGCTCTGGTCTGGTTGACTGCATAGGCAGCCAGTGACAGCGACTCGGGCGTCCAAGGACGCTCGGGGGGCCAGCGTGCCACATGTTTTCCTAGGGACTCCGTCGAGGGACGAAAGTCTTTCGAGTACCACGCCGCACTGCTTGGCCGCACAATCTCTTCGGGGTTGTCCGAAAATACGCTGGTCGCGGCACTGCTTATCGGAAAGAGGCCCAGATGAGACTCGAGTTGAAGAGCCTGGCCGGTAACGAGAGCTTTGAGGCTCTCGAGCTTGAACAAAATGTCCAGGCACCAGCTGCCGTGGTCCTCTCCCAGTTCCTCGTCCGGCATCGAGGAGCGGAGGCAGATTGACTCGAGGTCATCCAGACACATGGGTTTGGGGCCCAAAACAAAGGACCACCGCTGGTAGATGCCCATCGCCTTCATCGACCGTTCGTTTGCGTCGGTGTAGAGGAGGGAGGGGTCGAGCCGATTCTTACTCGGCCAGCAACGCCCTTCGCCGTCCTGTTCAATGTGCCATGCAATGATGTGTCCATCATCAAAACGTGTTGTTTTTACAACAATCATCCACTGCGCTGGGAAAGGCGAATTGGGTGTTGATACCAAGACGTCCAGCGCAATGATTCGGCCACGAGGAGCAGGAGCCAGCATGGTGGCTGGCACACTTGCTCTCAACTGCGTGTGCGTTAATAACGCGAGACTTTTCACAGTGGACCCTGCGAGTCAAGTCTGCCTGAACGGGTAGCTACGTAGGATGTGCCCAGGGGGGATGAGAGATAGATTCGCTCGGGGTCCGCGGCCTTAAAAACTCTTGGCGTGTCATCCATATACCCCATTCTTAATTCCGGACGCAGTAATACACTCAAATGACCTACTTTTTGGATTGGTCCGTGACGCCGCCGCCCTGACTGTCGATGCGTCATCAGGCCTAGGGTGGGCCCCCCAGATCAAGGCAGGTTCGCTTTTAGAACTCCGTGGGCGTCCGCAGGACCTTGGGGCTATGCAATACCACGCGGAACCACGCGGACCCACGCGAGGTGATCGTCATAGGCACGTGACAATTATTTTGACCAATTCGAACCAGGCCTTTTTGTCAGGCGAGAAAGAAGAGAATTCGAAGCCGCCAGTCAGGTACCTTTGGCAATCACTTGTGCTGAAGACCATGGCACCTGCGCCGACGAAGCGCGAGGAGCGCATTGCTATTGGTATGTAGAGACATCGACAAGTCAGGGGCATGTACTAACCTACCTTACAGTCAATTCGGACAGGTGTAAGCCGAACAAGTGTCGCCAAGAATGCAAGCGGTCGTGCCCTGTGGTCCGCATGGGTACGTAACAATGCACGCGCACTTGCTAACTCCAGGTCGTCTGTGTATTGAAGTTGCTCCCTCGAGCAAGATCGCGTTCATCAGTGAGACGCTTTGCATTGGTTGTGGTATCGTACGTGATCTTCCATGTTCCCAGTCTAACCATGCAGTGTGTGAAGAAGTGCCCGTTCGAGGCGATCAACATTATCAAGCTTCCAACCAACCTTGAGAACGAGACGACGCACCGCTACAGTGCGAACAGCTTCAAGTTGCACCGTTTGCCTGTACCCCGTGTCGGCCAGGTGCTGGGTTTGGTCGGTACGAACGGTATCGGCAAGAGTACTGCCCTGAAGATTCTTGCTGGTAAGCAGAAGCCGAACCTGGGTCGGTATGAGGACCCTCCAGACTGGGCTGTGATTCTGAAGTACTTCCGTGGTTCGGAGCTACAAAACTTCTTCACCAAGGTGTTGGAGGACAACATCAAGGCTTTGATTAAGCCCCAATATGTCGACAATATCCCCCGTGCCTTGAAGACCAAGGCTACGGTCAGGCAACTGCTGGATAGCAAGACTCAGCGCAACAACAAGGAGGAGGTCATTGATGCCTGTGACCTCACCCCTGTTCTGGACCGTGACGTTCAGAACCTGTCGGGTGGTGAGCTGCAGCGTTTCGCTATTGCTATGAGCTCGGTGCAGGATGCCAACATGTACATGTTCGACGAGCCGTCGTCCTACCTGGATGTGAAGCAGCGTCTGAATGTCGCGCGTACGATCCGTACGCTTTTGGATGCTAGCACCTATGTCATTGTCGTGGAGCACGACTTGTCCGTGCTTGACTACCTCAGTGACTTTGTCTGCTGTCTCTACGGTGTTCCCAGTGTGTACGGTGTGGTTACTGTGCCGAGTCCCGTGCGCGATGGTATCAACATCTTCCTGGATGGTTACATCCCTGCCGAAAACATGCGTTTCCGTGAGGAGTCACTGAGTTTCAAGATTGCCGAGACCGCAGACGACAAGGACATTGAGCGTTCTGCGACGTACCAATACCCCAAGATGACCAAGAAGCTTGGCAACTTCGAGCTCTCTATTGACCCCGGTACCTTCACCAACTCGGAGATTCTCGTGTTCTTGGGTGAGAACGGTACTGGTAAGACGACCTTTGTCAAAATGCTTGCTGGCAAGCTGGCGCCTGACACAGGCGTTGACGGCCTCCCGCAACTGAACGTGTCGCTTAAGCCGCAAACCATTACGCCCAAGTTCCAGGGCACCGTGCGCATGCTTCTCCTGAAGCAGATCAAGGCCGCCTTTATGCACCCCCAGTTCCAGACGGACGTTGTGAAGCCGATGAGCATTGAGGCGATTATTGACAACGACGTGCAGACCCTCTCGGGTGGTGAGCTGCAGCGTGTGGCCCTGGTGCTGGCCCTTGGTAAGCCCGCCGATATCTACCTGATCGATGAGCCGAGTGCGTATCTGGACTCTGAGCAGCGTATCCAAGCCTCCAAGGTCATCAAGCGCTTCATCCTTCACTCAAAGAAGACCGCGATGATCATTGAGCACGATATTATTATGGCTACTTACCTCGCGGACCGCGTGATTGTCTACGAGGGCACTCCCTCCATCAAGGCGCATGCACGCAGCCCTGAGTCGCTGCTGACGGGTATGAACTCGTTCCTGAAGACGCTGGACGTCAGTATGCGTCGTGACCCGACCAACCTCCGTCCGCGTATCAACAAGCACAACAGTATCAAGGACAAGGAGCAAAAGTCCAGCGGCCAGTACTTCTTCCTTGAGGACTAATTTAGCGTATAGATAGCACTTTCTATCTATTCAGGGGAATGGCCATGATCACATTTTTTACCTATGTACGCCGGCATGGACCCCGCGCATGCATGCGCGCCCCAGGGCAGGCACCCTGAATGCATGCACACCGCCTTGTAGGGGCCGGGGTGGGCACGTCCCCTCTTGGGGCGCCCCTCTGCACTGTAACAACGTGGCCATCACGTGGGAGGCTCTCCTACAATGTGGAGGCTCGCCGCTGCGGTGTTGGTTGTGGAGTAGCATGACAATGGAGGAAGCGCCGGTCTTGAACGAAAAGCTACACGCCAAGTTCTGGCAGCTTCATTTGTCAGGACTTCCCCAGCCATACATATCGGCAGATCACCAGCGGTGCGTGGCCTGAATAACGCAGGATGACGTTGGGTTACTTTTGCTTGGGGGGTTTGGATCTCCTGCAGAAGCTCGACGCGGTGGTGTCGGCGGGGCAGCGTCGTGCCTATATCGACTGGGTATATGCACAGCAACTATATACGGCGCATGGTGGCGGATTTCGGGGGTCCCCGGCCGCGGAACAAGGCCATCTTACCATGACGTACACTGCCCTTCTAACGCTTGCCATTCTCCGGGACGACTTTCAGCGGCTGGATCGCGAAGGGATCAAGACCCACGTACAGAAAATGCAACAGAAGGATGGAAGGTACGATCCTTGTCTAATACAGCTTTTTATGTACTGCAGACTCGGCGGAACAGGATGTGCGATTTACGTACTGCGCATTTGCGATTGCTTACCTACTGAACGACTGGAGCATGGTAGACGTGGATCTCGCTCAGGAAAATGTTCTACGATGCCAGCACTATGAAGGCGCATTTGCTCAGGAACCTGATTTAGAGTCACACGGAGGATCGACCTACTGTGTTGTTGCGGCGTTGGCGCTGGCGCAGCGGCTTGACTGCATCCCCAACCGCGACAAGCTCGAGCAGTGGGTGCTCTCTCGACAAGTGCCCCTCTCTGGATTTCAGGGCCGCGTGGAAAAAGAGCAAGATACCTGCTATTCGTTTTGGTGCGGCGCAACGGCCAAGATCCTCGGATGCCATGCGGCGATCGATGCGGCATCCGACGCTTCCTACCTCCTATCTGCCCAGTCCAAGCGGGGTGGCATTGCCAAGGTTCCAGGCGAGTCACCAGACGTGCTGCATTCGTATCTGTCGTACGTTGCCCTCGCGATGCATCAACACGACCAGCTCCCCAATATTGGTTTGCCTTTTCGCCCTGTATGCGCGTCGCTGAATCTCTCTTACTCCTCGCTGGAGTGGGTGGTCGAGCATTTGTGGCACAGCGTGCCTACGTATTCTGTTCCCTAATACCCTAATGTACATGTTTTGCGCGCTTCTTCGGCCCCTCGTCCTTGGTCGGTGTCATTTGAAAGGCAGAACAGGACAACCGTGTCTCCTCTGCAGGAGCGGGCTGCACAAACCGCGGGTGGGCGACAAAATCGCGCATGCCGGGGTCCTCTGTGAGTGTCTTGGCATCGTCGATCGTACTGGTCTCGTGGAGCTCGGCGATGCGCGCCTTTTTACGCACCACTAGCCGATCCTCGAACGTGTGCTGCATGACGTAGGTCGATACGACGACCGGTCGTGTCTGCCCCATGCGCCACGCACGCTTAATCGCTTGGCTCTCCAGATCCAGCTGCCAGACAGGCTCAGCAAATAGAACGCGGCTGGCACAGTGCAAATCGAGCCCACGGCCACCCACCGTTGTCGACATGAGCAGGCAGCGGTAGGTCGACGAGTGAGCGAAACTGCTTGCGTACTCATTTCGGAGCTTTTGCGGCATACCTGCAACATAGCACAAATAAGGCACTTGTACGACATCGAGTGCTGCGGCAAGCTCAAAGAGCACATTGTCCAGCATAGAAAAGACGAGCACCTTTTCCGACTCGATCGACGTGAGGATCTCAACCAACATTGCGTCCAGCTTCGTCGACGACGTTTTGGTGACGCGAATGTCGTCCATTCCTTCAGGGAGCGTAATCTCCTCTTCCCAAGGCGCACGCGCGCGGCCCCGTGGCTGAATCGAATGACGTGCACGCTGCAAATTCGCCGAGGCGGTCGCGTGGTCCGAGGCGAGGGTCACAACCGTCTTTGGCGCATCCGGCGTGCGTCCCGGCGACTTCCCCTGCTTACGCTGGGCGTACTGCATCCCTTTTGTAATGAGCTCGTCATAGAGGTCGTCTGCATCTAGGCTGCTCTCTCGCAACGCTTCGGCGCAGGCTCGGCGCATCGAGACGAGCTCCTCCGAGGTCATGTGCGTCGCTGAGCGGCTGGTCCACGCTTGCACAAGCTCGCCGGATGCGCCTTGCGTCGTGTACAAGACGTCTCCACGGGCCAAATGCTCCTTCCATGTTTCATCTTCGAGCGCCGCGTCAAGCTGGCACATCGCCTCATGGACGCGCTCTTTGTAGGGCTCCTTGAGCGAAGCATACTGTGTCTCGATCAGGTCGCGTGCGCTTTTGGTCTGCTCCAAGAAGCCCTGACCGGCAAAGTGAAAGCAGGCAAGCGCCAAGTTTTCCATGACAGCGGCTAGCGCTTTGCGGTTACTTGGGTGGAAGAAATAGTCCTTGTCAGACTCTTCGGATAGCGCCGCATTCAAGACAATGAGCGACTGCAGGACATTGTAAGTCTTGCGCTCCAAGTCAGAAAGGGCCAGCGATACCACGCGGTGCTCAAGCGGCGGCAAGGGGCATTCGCGCTCGACGTCTTCGACGCGGTTACGTACCATGACGCGGGCCAAGACATCATACAGACGGCACTTGGCCGTCCACTCACCGCTGTTGTCTGGCGGTGCGGCCATCAGAGCATTCCAGTCGCGCTCCTTGCCCGATGGAAGACCAGACGCCTTTGCGGCTGAGGCCATGCTCGCGGACGCCCCGACAAACGGTGCGAGTCGAAGGAAACGCACCAGGAGCAATTTCAAGCGGTCGAGACTCTTGCGTTCCGCAGGGGTCCACGATGTCGGGCGTGCCTTGGACGGGGACGTGAGCGCGGCGCCCGACGCTTTGAGACTCGAGCCGACCAGCGCCTCGGTCGGTGTGCCTGTGACGATCCAGCGGCGTTCGACACGGAGATAGGAGCACAGACGGACGACGAGCGAGTCGCCTGCGAGCATGTTACCTTCGTCAATGATCACGCGCTTCCAGTAGACTTGCATGATGGGCGACGCGTCGAGGTCCGAGCGCATGCCTTGCTGATCGTCGCCAGCTTCCTTGCCGAAACGCGAGTGGGACATGAGCACAATGTCATAGCCCTGCGCGAGGTGCAACGCATCCGGCAGGGGTGTATGTATATCAGGAACCGCCAGCACACGCAGTGCGCCGGGCTCACAGTGCTTCTCGATCTCTTCGAGCCACTGGACAAGGAGCGTGAGTGGGACAAGGACGAGCGTCGCCGATGTCAGGTAGACACGCAGCGGTGTACGGCTCTGGCTAATACGTGACATACGCGTGGGCGGCGGCGGCCATAGATGGATGAACGGTGCAGAAGCAAGGCCGAGCAGGTCTTGCAGCTGGGGCGGCAAAGTCGCAAGCACCGACGGAGGACACATGTTGGTCGTACGCAGGCGATGCGCAGCAATCTCGGCCAACGATACACGTCCTTCGATATGCTCTTTCGGCGGCGGCGTCTCAGCCTGTGTTGCTTTAGGCGGGCGTACGCGCGAGATGCGCTCGCCCGGACTCGGTGCGCCAAACGGTGCCGTGACGAGGTCAAGCGCAAGTCCTCGCGCGGGATCTGCACCTTGGTACTCGTGCTGCGGAAACTGGAGTGCCATAAGACTTGTTGTCGCGCTCGCCATGGGCTCCTGGTCCGGCTGCGAGACGTGCGAAAGGGTGCTTAGAATAAGCGCGATGCAGATGATCGTTTTGCCGACGCCCATCTCGTCGCACAAGATTCCTCCTTTCAAGTCGGGGTAGACACTCACCGCAGAGCACGGAAAGAATTCGTACGTCGCAGGATCCATGGCATAGGAGCGCTCGCCACTGCGCATCGGCACAGGGCATGTCCGCTGCAAAAAATATGGGTCGCAGTAGCTCTCTGGCTCGAGCTCGCGCTGCAACAACTTTGCGAGAGAGTTGCATTGGTACGAATAGAGCGTGCACTTGAGCGGAATATCCAGATCCAGCTGCGCGTCCGGTGGACTAGGCAGGCGGCGGTATAGTTCGGCGAGCGACCATTGCGACTGGGTGAGTAACAGTACGTACGAGTCCCTCGCGCCAGAAATGCTTGGCGTCGCTTGGCGTCGCATCGGACTCGCGGCTCAGTGCGTGCCACTCCAGCGTGCCGACCAAGACGTGCGGCAGAACGCGTTCCCAGAGCGTGGCGGCGGGCCGCGGTGGGGGCGGCCGCTTGGATTTGCGTGGTGTCCTGTGCCGCTCGGAAGCCGCCGCATAGATGCGTATGCGCATCGTGCCTGCATACATCCCTGCGCACCATAGGTTCCACGCATCGCGCTCGACCTCGGCCTCGAGCGCGTGGAGGCTTTGGAGGGCGGCGAGGTCGTGGAGGACCGATGCGGTCTCTGTGCACGCTGCGAGACGCTGTATCTCTTCCTCCTTGAGCACGCCCCCTCCCTGGCTCTCAACAGGCGACGCAGGGCGCACTTGCACGAGCACCACGCCGATAGGAATCCCCTCGAGGCACTCCGGCATGGCCATCCTTGCGCATGGACGCTGCACGCTAACGTAAGCGATTTTTTGCGTGGCGTTGGCAACCATGGCGGACGAAGGTGCGGCGCCTGTCGAGAACAAGAACAAGCGGTTCCGCAAGGACAAGCGTACGTTGACACACTAATGCAGCCTGGGACACGGATGATATTGATCACTGGAAGATTGACAAATTTACAGCGGAGGACAACCCCAACCCCTTTTTGGAAGAGAGCAGTTTTGCGACGCTTTTCCCCAAGTACCGCGAAAAGTATCTGCGCGAGATCTGGGGCCATGTAACGACTGCGCTCGACAAGCATGGCGTGGCATGCACTTTGGATCTTGTCGAGGGCTCGATGTCGGTGCGCACGACGCGCAAGACCTTTGACCCGTACATTATCCTCCGTGCGCGCGACCTGATCAAGCTGCTGAGCCGCAGTGTGCCTTTTACGCAGGCCGTCAAGGTGCTCCAAGATGACATGGCATGTGATGTCATCAAGATTGGCGGTATTGTGCGCAACAAAGAGCGCTTTGTGAAGCGCCGCCAGCGTATTATTGGTCCTAATGGCAGCACGCTCAAGGCGATCGAGCTGCTGACCAACTGCTACGTGCTGGTGCAAGGCAACACGGTCAGTGCCATGGGCCAGTACAAGAGCCTGAAGGAGGTGCGGCGCATTGTGCTCGACTGCATGAAGAATATCCACCCTATTTACCATATCAAAGAACTCATGATCAAGCGCGAGCTGGCCAAGGACCCGAAGCTCGCAAACGAGTCGTGGGACCGTTTCCTGCCCAAGTTCAAGAAGACCAGCGTGAAGTCGAAGAAGCCGGCGCCGGCGCCGACGAAGAAGGTGTACACGCCCTTCCCTCCTCCTCAGCAGCCGAGCAAGATCGACTTGCAGCTCGAGAGCGGCGAGTACTTCCTCAAGCCGAGCGAGAAGAAGCGCAACGAGCATGCCAAGAAGATGGAGTCGCAGGCGAAACATGCCAAGGAGCGCGAGCAGAAGCGCGAGTTGGCCTTTATCCCCCCCGAGGAGCCCTTGCCGGGCGACAGCAAGAAGCGCAGCGCCGACGACGCCGACGACGCGCCCAAGCCCAAGAAGGAGAAGAAGGAGAAGAAGGAGAAGAAAGAGAAGAAGGAGAAGAAGGAAAAGAAGGAGAAATCGAAGAAATAGAGTCATGCATCATCACTATACTATGCTACAGGGCGCGGGCGCTGTACAATTCCAAAGGGTGTCTGTACGCTCTCCATAGCATCATTGCCGATGCTCGGCACCGCCTGCCCAGCCGACGGTGCGAGTGCGGGGCTATCTTGCTCGACGATTGCGTCGAGCTGCGTGTGTGTGTTCTGCGCTGGGAGCGCCTCTTGCACCTGGAGTGGCGAGTTGGGCGCTGAGTGCATTTCGCCCAGCGAGCCGGACGTGTCCATATCCGCGTCTGGCGACGTGGCTGCGTTGGGGTTCCGCATTTCAGCAAGCGGTAAGTTGTCGTCTTCGTCGTCGCCGTCGTCAACCTCGACGTCCTCGTCGAGGTTTACAAACGTACGGCACAGCGGGCATGAGAAGCCTGGGTGGTGTAATGTGAGCAGGGGCCGGATACACTTGTAATGAAAGATGTGCGAGCAGGGTGCAATGAACAGGGCCTGACACACCTTGATTTTGAAGAGACAGATACAGCACTCCGTCAGCTCTGCCCCGCTCGCACGGCTCGGTGTCGCGCTAGAGGCTGCAGGCTGTGCCTCGGGCTGCGCCGTCTGCAGCTGGCGCAGCATATTGGAGCCGTAGGCCGTCGGCTGCAGGCGCGTTTCACGGTCGATCTCGACCCGAAGCTTGATGCAGCGATACAGCTCCTGGACACCGCCTTGATAGTCGATGCCAAACTGCAGCACGTCGCCATCCTTCAGTGCAAAGGGGCGGCTCAGCGCACCGGCCGGTGCCAGGCGCAGGTGGTTCAAAAAGGTGCCGCTACTCGACTTGGTGTCGCGGATATAGATCGTTCCTCCCGCTTCGCACCAAATCTCAGCATGCAGTCGACTCACCACCTTGCTCTTGAAGGTCACGCGCGTCTGCTGCCGATTCACCGTCGCCGCAGACGTCCGCGCCGCGATCTGGGCCTGATCGTCAGCCAGGGCCTGTGGCACGGGCTGTGTCTCGGTCGTGATCTCAACAGCGGGTGTCGCTGCCGCATCACTTGCCTCGCCTGACTCGCCATCCGTCCTACGGCGCTCCGAGAAGCGCCCAATCTGTACAGCATGCCCATTCTCCCGTAGCTCTAGCTCGGTCGGGACAAAGAGGAGCGAGCGCGTCATGTCCAGGAACGGCACGAGACGCAGGCGGTGTGGTGGGCCGGGTGGCGCAGTCACACCACCAAGCGTCTCATCGCCGCTCTCTTGCATGATTGCTGAAGGCACGGGCGACGCCGAATCCCGTGGCGGTGTCGAGCCAGAGTCGGCCACGAGCGCACTGCGTGTAGTCTGAAACACAGAGGCAGCCGCATTCCGCAGCGGCGTAAGACGCACCGCTCGGCTGACGGACGACGAGGAGTTTTGGCCTTCGGACGAACGCCGCAGGCGCGACCACGTCGGCGATGCGGGGGGAGAAACACTACTCACCGGGGCATCAGTCGGCGGCGTCGTCGAAACGGGCGCACCGCTCTGCTGTCCAACGCTATACCTCCGAAGCATGTTTCCAATCCTGCGCGATGGGCCGGATCCCGTTCCAGGAAGAACCGACCCGTTCGTAGGGCTTGTCCCGTTCTCCATCCAAGTGACGTACCGATCGTGCGAAGCCCGTGGGGAAGCATCGCCCGATTATCACGTGATTCCAATTTTTTTTGGTACGCATTGATCCCTCCGTCATGGTGTCGAGCAAAGGGGGGCGCGCTCTGCGCGACGACTTTGTCATGACGCTGGATTCAGATGACGAGGTAGACGTCGATGTGAAGGAGACTGAGCCGGAGCTGCCGCGCAAGGGCCAGAAGGCGAGCATCAACGCGCGCGAAAAGATTGTCGACGATGGCAAGCGTGCGAAGCGTGCGCCTGATGCCAATGAGACGCTCGAGATGGACGAGTTTGAGTTTGACGATGGCATGGATTCCGGTGCTACAGGAAACGTGCATGACTGGAACTTTCACGTGGACCGCGCGAAAGGCGCGAATAGCGCCGAAGCCTCGCGCCTGACGGTCGACGACATCATTGAGCGGCGTCGCGCCGCGCAGTCCAAGCCTGTACTTGCCGAGGTCATGGGCGAGGACGAGGAGGGTGCGTACGAAAGTGAAGAGAGCGATGGCGAAGGATTCGGCAGCGGCGCACGAGCAGTGGAAGACGGCGAAGAGGAGGAAGAGGAGGAAGAGGAGGAGGACCCTCTGGATGAAGGGGAAGACGAGGACGAGGACGAGGAGGAAGATGAGGAAGAGGAACACGAGGAAATCGATGAGGACGAGGACGAGGATGAGGACGATGCCGATGACGAACGCAAGACACAGTACTTTGCGACAGAAGACAAAGAGACCAAGCCTGAAGTCCTGTCGTTCTCTGCGCTCCGTCTGAACCGCGCGCTCCTGCGTGCCCTCGACGCGATGAACTTCCACAAACCGACGCCGATCCAGGCGCGTACCATCCCCATTGCACTCGCTGGCAAGGACATTGTGGCCGGCGCGGTGACCGGCAGTGGTAAAACGGCCGCTTTCCTTATCCCCATTCTCGAGCGTCTCTCGTACCGCCAGAAAGGTGTCGAGGATGCACGGTCGCGTGTTGTGATTCTGTGCCCCACGCGCGAGCTCGCAATCCAGTGCCACAGTGTCGGTGTGGCGCTTGCCAAGTTTATGGACGTGCGTTTTTGCCTGTGTGTCGGTGGTCTGTCGGTCAAGTCGCAAGAGGCCGAGCTCAAGATGCGCCCTGATATCATTATTGCGACGCCCGGCCGTCTTATTGATCATATGCAAAACAGCTCGTCGTTCGGTATCGAGGACATTGAGATTCTCGTTATGGACGAGGCCGATCGTATGCTCGAGGACGGATTTGAGGCGCAGCTCAACGAGATCGTGCGCTCGTGCCCCACTCAGCGCCAGACGATGCTCTTTTCCGCGACAATGACGGACGACGTCGACCAGCTGGTGCGTCTCTCGCTCGAGCGCCCGGTGCGTTTGTTTGTCGACCCCAAGCGCTCGACTGCCGCCAAGCTCATCCAAGAGTTTGTGCGTGTGCGTGTGCCGGCGAACCTGTCTGCGGCCGAGCGCAAGAACGCCGAGGATGGCCAGCGTGCGTCGCTGCTCCTCTCTCTGTGCATGCGTACCTTCCGCGACCAGGTCATCATTTTTGTGCGCAGCAAGAAGCTCGCGCACCAGCTCAAGATCATTTTTGGTTTGCTGGGCCTCTCCGCGGCCGAGCTGCACGGTGATTTGAGCCAGGAGCAGCGTCTGCAGTCACTCATGAACTTCCGCGACCGCAAAGTCGACTTTTTGCTCGCGACCGACCTCGCGAGTCGTGGTATTGATATCCGTGGCGTGCAGACCGTCATCAACTATGATATGCCCGCTCAACTCGAGCCGTATTTGCACCGTGTCGGTCGTACGGCGCGTGCCGGACGCCACGGTCGCTCCGTGACGCTTGTCGGCGAGGCCGACCGCCGCCTGCTCAAGGCCGTGCTGAAGCGCACGCCGCCCGAGCAGGTGAAGCACCGCCTCTTGTCCGCCGACGTCATCCAAAAGGTCAGCGATGCGATTGATTCGCTCAAGCCCGAGATCGAGCAGGTGCTTGCAGAGGAGAAGGAGGAGCGTGCGCTGCGCCAGGCTGAGATGCAGCTGCAAAAGAGCGAGAATATGCTGGCGCACCAGGACGAGATCTACTCGCGTCCCGCGCGCACCTGGTTCCAGAGCGAAAAGGATAAGGCGGAGGCGAAAGGCGCCTCGCGCGAAGAGTACGTCAAGAAGATGGACGCGGCTGCGGCGGCCGAGAAGCGTAAAGGCAAGGACCGCTTTGCGGGCCTGTCACGCCGGCAGAAGCGTGTGCGTCTGATGAAGGAGGAGGATGCGAAGGAGAACTTTTCGGTACGTCTATTCACTAACGCAGCGCGACATCGACGCGAGTATCCGTGCTGCGAAGCGCGCGCAGCGCCCCACCGAGCTCGGCTCGAGTGCACCCAAGTACAACCCCAAGCCGCCCAAGTCCAAGAAGCGCAAGATCTCGAAAGAGCTCACGTCCAGCGACAAGGGCGGTGCGTTTGGGCGCGACATGAGTGCGAGTCGGTCCAAGCCATCCAAGCCCAAGCCTTCACCCAAAGGCAAGGCACCCGGCAAGGCGCCGCGCGGGCGCGGGCGCCGGTAGTTAGTCGCCACCGTACACAGCCAAGAGCGCATCCGAGACACCCGACGGCGTCAGAATGCCAATGTCGCTCACGATGAACGTGACGAGCTCGGGGAGGGTATAGTCGATCTAGGTGAGCGCGTCGACGTACCAAGGGATTAAGTGCCTCCATCGCCGGCGTCATGTGCGTCGCCCCGTCGACGTTCTCCGCCTCGCCGGCGCTGGGGAACGGCAGCACTTTCGACGCGTTCGGCAGGTCGTACTGGGAGAGGGGAAACATGCGGAGGAACTTGAAGCTGGATTAGTCGGTCGACGTACCTCTCGGCCACCGCAAAGACCGGCTTGTGCGCCGCCTTGGCAACGATGCCCATCTGGTAAGAGCCGACTGCGTTAAAGAGGCCGCCCGACTCCACGACGCCTTCCGCGCCGATCAGGCACATGTCGGCCTTGTGCACAATGTAGGCAACGGCCGAATCGAGCACGACGGTGCATGGGATACCCTCGGCCATGAGGCGGTTGTAAGTACGCAGCCCCTGCCCCGACGGACGGCTCTCCGAGACATAGACGCTGATGCGCTTCTTTTGCGTCTTGGCGGCGGCGAGGAGCACCTGCATCACCACGCGTGAGTATCCGTGCGTGAGGATGACCTGCGTCAGCGTAGAAACCTACCGTATCGTCCTTGATGAACGGGAGAAGGAGCGTCGTGATGCGCTCGCGGCAGCTCGGCACCGTATTGTGTGCAAACTCGAGCGCGGTCGTAATGAGACTGTGCTTGTGAGCTTGAAAGTCCTGCATAAGTCGAGATACGTACGCCGCCAGCCCAGTTCTTTGTCGTGACAAAACGCATGAACAGCTCGAGGCCTGCCGACGCAGGAATCGGATTTGAGAGGCTCTGCTTGAGTTCTTCGGAAGCGGTCTTGATACTCTCCATAAGCTCGGACGTAGTCGCGGCGTTCGACGAGGCAATCATCTCGGACAGCGCAAAGATCGCCGCAATGGGCTGCGGGAGATCTTCGTCGTCGCGCAAGGCGCTGTGGAACGCGTCCACAATCGAGAACGGCTCGGGCATCGTCGTGGGTGGAGGTCTGTCTGTGCGCTGATGGCGGAGCGAGGCGCGGTGTCCGCCGCCGAGGTCATGCGCGCCTACCGGCAGGCGCGCGACGCGCAGCGGCGGCCGGTCTTGTCGCGCTACCGGGTGATTGGATTCTTGAATTCCGGGACGTACGGCCGGGTGTACAAAGCGCAAGAGATCCTGCCCCCCGGCGCCTTTGCACGCGAGCCGGGCGTGTATGCGATCAAAAAGTTCAAGCCCGACCGCGAAGGGAGCACGACGACCTTCACCGGGATCAGCCAGAGTGCCGTGCGCGAGATTGCGCTGAATCGTGAGCTGCGCCACGAGAATGTCGTGTGGCTGCGCGAGGTGATGCTCGAGGAGAATGCCATCTTTTTGGTGTACGAGTTTGTCGAGCACGACTTTCTGCAGATCATTCACCACCACCTCACAGTGCTGCGCACGCCGGTGAGCGGCGCAATGATCAAGTCGCTTCTGTGGCAGGTGCTCAATGGCGTGCAGTATCTGCACGAGAATTGGATCATGCACCGTGATCTGAAGCCGGCCAACATCCTGATTACCGCGCGCGGCGTTGTCAAGATCGGCGACCTGGGCCTTGCGCGCGTGTACGCTGACCCGATGGTGTCGCTGTACGCGAGCGACATGGTGGTCGTCACGATCTGGTACCGAGCGCCCGAGCTGCTGCTCGGCGCACGGCACTATACGCCGGCGGTCGATCTATGGGCTGTCGGGTGCATCTGGGGCGAGCTCATCGCACTGCGGCCCATGTTTAAAGGCGAAGAGATTCGCATGGGCCCCAAGGTCAAGACGGTGCCGCTACAGACGTACGTCCTTTCCTCGACTAAGACAGGAACCAGCTCGGAAAGATTGTCGACATCCTCGGCACGCCGACCAAGGAGCGGTGGCCGACGATGGACTCCCTGCCCGACTATGGCGCTTGGAGCGCGCTGCGCCGTGGCGACGCGTATGTACCTCTGCTAACGCAGCCTCCCGCGCACACTCTACCAGTGGTACACGAACCGTGCGGGCACCTCGGCGGGCTTTGACCTGCTCGATCGGCTCCTGCAATACGATCCTGCGCGGCGCGTCACGGCCGCCGAGGCGCTCCGCCACCCCTGGTTCTCCGAGGAACCGCTGCCGACGGCAAAGTAGGTCCCTAACTAACCCAGCGCATTCGCTTTTCTGCCGAACGGCACGTCGCCCTACCCCCCCGGCAAGGTCGTCCTTAGCGACACGCACCCGATTGTTTCGCGCGCGCGGCGCGCACCTGGCTGAGGAAATAAGCGTGGGCCTTTTCGTTGGACGGCGATGTGGCTCAGTGACCAACAGAGTGCGTAGCTGTGCTGACCGCAGAGATTGGCGTGGGCCTGGTGTCCGGCGGTGTCTTTTTCCTGTTTGTGGGCGTGCTGCTCTTCTTTGATGCGACGCTCCTTGCGCTCGGGAATATCCTGTTTGTGGCCGGCATTGCGATGCTGATCGGCCCGCAGCGCACGCTCACGTTCTTTGCGCGGAAACAAAAGATCCGGGGCACGGTGTGCTTCTTTGCGGGCATGGCACTCGTGTTCTGCCGCCTGACCTTGCTGGGCATGCTCATCGAGACGGTCGGCTTTTTGAACTTGTTTGGGTAGGTTGTTTTTCTCACGCAGCGACTTCTTCCCGGTGATCCTCAACTTTTTGCGGCAGGTGCCGGGCGTGGGCCAGGTACTCTCGATGCCGGTCGTGGGCTCGGTGATGGACCGCCTTGCGGGCGTACGCCGTTCCGCCGTATAGGGAATTTTGTATAGCTAGCAGCGCATCTCTTGCGACCATTCGGCCGGATGTACGTCGCGCTCCTCTTTTGGCTGTGGGCCGGCTGCGCGCTCGGCGCGCCGTTTGTCGCGGCGCTTGGCGCGGCGAGCTACTCGGCGGTCGTCGTGTTTGGCGATTCGCTTGTGGATAACGTACGTCGCGCGACTGACGCAGGGCAACGGCACCTACCTCTTGTCGAACAAGACGTGGCCCGCGGATCCTGCGTACTTTGAGTAGGTCGCTTCGCTGACCCAGCGGCCGCTTCAGCAATGGCCCGACGTGGCCCGAGCAGCTCGCGGACCTCTTGAACATCTCGCACGTCGACGACCTCGCGCACGGCAGCGCGACGACGAACAACAGCGTCGCCAAGGGCTACTCTGGTTACAACTCGACACTCCCGGTGCCGGATGTGCGCACGCAGGTGTCGCACTACCTGAAGAAGGCGCACGGCGCGGACCCCAATGCGCTGTACATTGTCTCGGGCGGCTCGAACGACGCCTTTTTCGGCCTGACGCCGGGCCGTAACGCAACCGCGCTCGCGCACGACGCGGTGCACACGCTGCGTGCCGAGAGCGAGCGCCTGGTGCACCACGGCGCGCGCCATCTGCTCATCCCCACGCTGAGCGAGATGCAGACCTCGCCCTGGGCACGCACCTATGCGGACGCCGAGACGAAGAACAACACGATCCTCTTTACCTCGGCGGTGAACCGTGCGCTGCGCGCGTGGGTACCGACGGTGCGCAGCGCGAACGCGACGCTCTTTGACGCGGACGCGCTTGAGTCAACGATCCAGGCGCACCCCCACAAGTACGGCCTGACGAACGTCACCGGCGCGTGCCTCGTTGGCACGCAAAAGCTCGAGAAGGGCGTCAAGCGCCACCTGTGTGCGGACGCGGATCGCTACTTTTTCTTTGATCTGTACCATCCTACGGCGCGTGTGCATGCCCTGCTGGCGCGTGGCGCAGTGCGCGCTCTTCATAGCTAGTTCCCCCCGACCTTGTCGCGAATCTGGCCCAGGAACTGCTGGTAGCCGCTCGTCTGCTCGAAGCGGTCCTCGACGAGGTGCGAGAGCGCCCAGACGCGCATCGCCGCGTCGCCGTCTTCCTTGACCAGGTAGACGGTCGGCGCGTTGGCACCGCGGCGCGACGTCGCGAGGTGCGACAAGACGGCGTTCACGCGCTTCGACATGGCATTGTCGAGCTCGGGGAGCGTAATCTTGCCCGACGCAAGCGACGCATAGTCTGGCGCGTTGAACACGTCCATCGTCAAGTTGGGCACCGCCGCGCGGCCGAGCCACAGAATCAGGTCGAGACCGTTGTCGATGAGATACAGGCCGTGGCGCTCCAGGCGCTCGCTCGTGAGGTTCAGGCGGGGAGGCAGCGTAAGGAGCTGCGTCGTAGGATCCACCAGCCCGGCCGCGGGCGGCATGTTGTGCAGCGAGTAAAAGCCGGGCAAGAGATAAGGCACGAGGCGCTGCATCGGCAGCGCGCTGAGCAGCGTGTGGCTGTACGCACGCATATCCGGCGAGAGCTGCGACGAGAGGCGCAGGCCGGGCGTGCGCAGCAGGCCGAGCACCAACAGCGGCAGCATCACGAGGTTCGCGGCGATGGTGAGCTGCTGTGCGTTGCCGCCCCGCGCGTTGGTCATCGTCACGCGGTAGCTGTGCAGAATCTCGCAGAGGCGCGTGCGCAGGTAGCCGCGCGCGTCGTCGAGGCGCGAGTGCAGGCTCTTTTCCACGGCCTTGTTCGCGAGGAGCGCGGCGATCGCGACCGGGTCCGCGCTCGAGTACACCTCGGACAGCGAGCTGGTGGTGGGCAGCGCGAGGGTCACGACGCGGATGCGGCGCTCGCCGGTCGAGGTGCTGTGCAGCACGACGCTCTGGAAGACGACGATCGGCTGCTGCACCGTCTCCTCGATCTCGCACTCGATCACGTAGCTCTGGTCCGGCGCGACACTCGGCAGTGCGAGCAGGTCCGAGGAGCGCACGAAAAAGTTGCCGTAGAACGACGTGGGCCGGATGCCGCGCGTCGCACGCAGACGCAGCACCGCCTCGAAGCTCACCGGGCTCTCGAGCACCGCACAGAGCTCTTTCGTGAAGCGCTCCGCATCCTGCGGCCGCTTGGCGTCAAACTTGGGGTAGAAAAAGGTCTGGCCACCGGTATAGCGCGGCAAGCACGCCAGCGTCGAGAGATCGGTATACGCGCCTGAGAAGAGCCACATGTCGACCGACACCTGCGAGCGCGAGCACTCGATCGGGAAGGTCTTGTAGAAGGGCGAGCCGGCCGCGAGGAGCGACGACTCACGCGGGCTGCCGTAGAGCTTGGGATCGTCGCGCATCTTGAGCGCGCCCGGGCCGAGCGTCGGGAGCGAGGCCGTGAGCACCTCGATCTTGCCGCCCGACGAGGAGATCAGCTTGTACGCCGCCTGGAGCGCGGCGCCAAGCGCGCTGCCCGGCGACGTCGCGTGCTCGTACATCGAGCCGAGGTTGCGCAGGAGCGACTCGAGCCCGGCGCGGCTCTCGGCGAGGTTCACGAGCAGGTCGTTGGGCTGCGGAAGGAACACGTCGTCGAGGTCGCTGACGACCAGCAGCGACGCCTCCTCGCTCCCCGGCGCGATCCGGAAAAAGTGCAGCTGCGCGTCAAAGCCGATGAGCGCAATGCGCGTGCGGCTGTCCTGGTTCGGGATGCGGTCGAGCGACTGGAGGATCGCCGCTGCGGCCGTCGCGACCATGCCGCTGGTCACCGCTGCGTGGCTCACGTCCAGCAAAAAGACATAAACGGGGGGCTGCGGCGGGCGCACCATGTACTCGCGCGGCGCGATAAACTCGACCACGGACGAGGAGAGCTCGGGGCGCTTCCAGCGGTCCGTCGGCTGGTTCGTCTCCTGGTCCCAGTCAAAGAGCTGCGGGACCTCGTTGGTGATGTTGCACATGCAGCAGCGCCAGCGGTGGCCGCCTTCGACAAACGTCACAAACGGATTGATATACGTGCGGCACCGCCGGCACCGCGCAATCACCGAGTCGCTCACGACTGGCACCGGCGCGTCGCCCTCGGTCTCGCGCACGCTGCGCATCGGGCTCAGCACCACCGCAAGCGGCAGCTTGCTCTTGCTCAGCATCGACGACGTGGTCGGCACTGCGTTCAGCGTGCACCGCTGGTACGACGGGTCAGCATTCGACGCACTCGGCGACAGAATCGAGCCAGGCGGCAGCTGGATCGCAGGCGGCGGCACGTCCACATCCGCCATGTTGGCCGGCTGCGCACCGACCACTGCATTGAAGAGCTGGTTCGCTTGGCGCCCAGAAGCGGTGGGCTGCGCACCCACGCTCATGTTTTGCATCTGCGCGGCAACCGCAGGCACGGCCTCGGGCGCACTCGGCGCCTCGGGCACCGGGGGGATCGTCGGCACGGCGCCCGTCGCCTGGGGGCCCGCGATCGACATGGAGCGCGGCGCAACGGAAGGCGTCTGGTTGCCTTGCAGCTGGCCGCTCACGCTGCGCATCGGCGCATGGCCCATCGCCGCAGGTGTAAATACTTCGCCGTCGCCGCCCGGCGTGGACGGCGTCTGGGCGGGATACGAGACACTGTTCGCCACCAAGTGAGCCGTGGGGTACGCGCGGCGGCGTGCGGCCGCCGACGATGCGGTGCGGCCCCGCGGCGAGGTCGCGGGCACCGTACGCACGGGCGTCGGCGAGGTCGCTGCGCCGGCCGCCGGCGGTGCGCGCGCAGCCGGGGCGGGTGGCGGGCGCGCGGCCGTCGCCGGGAGGGGTGCGGCCGGCGCTCCGGGAACGGTAGGCACTGGCGGCGCCTGTCCTGGCACCGGGCGTACTGGCCGCCCGCTCGAAACCGAGCGCTGGTGCGGCCGGATCGGTGCGCCGGCGCCGGGCGCGATGCTGCCGCGCGCCGCGTGCCCGATGCCGCTCATGCTCGGTGCGCGCCCCAGTGGACGGTGCGCAGGCCGCACCGCCCCCGGCCGGGGGTTCACCGGCATCGACATGCGTGCCTGTGCGTTGGGGTGGGCAGCACGCGGCCCGGGCGCTGGGCGCACCGGCATCGGCGGATTCCACGACGTGCGTCCCGTCGCGGTCTCGACATACACCTGTCTATTTGCTGCGGCGTCCCTGCATTAGTTGTGCCACGCACCACTGGGTCGTCCAGCCCGGCGGGAGCCGCGGAGGGGCCTGCGTCGCCATGGTGTCCGTAGAAGCCCGGTCACGTTTGCTGGCAAGATACACACCTCCATCACGTGCCACGATGACCGGTCCGGAGGCGGCGTCGACGGTGTTCGTGGGGAGCATTAGCCCTGGCGTGCCGGACCGCTGGCTGCACCAGCTGCTCGAGGCGTGTGGTGGATTCCGGAATCTGAAGCGCGTGAGCAAGGCATTTGGATTCGCCGACTTTCAGAGCGCGCCGGACGTGCTGCGCGTGCGCTCCGTCCTGAACGGCGTGGAGCTGCCCAGCATGGGCGCGGAATACGGCGCGCCGCCAAAGAAGCTCGTGGTCAAGGCGGACGAGAAGACTAACATCTTTCTCGGCGAGTTTGAAAAGACCCTCGTCCAGACCGACGTCGACCGGCAAAAAGAGCGCGAGGCGCGGCGGCGCGTCGACCACCTCGTCGGCGTCATGCGCAAGCGCGCGTCGGACAAGGGCGAGGTCGACGTGAGCGTGTACGAGATTCCCGCACACCTCAAGGACCTGCCGCAGGAAGAGCTGCACGGCCCGAAGCGCGAGCACGTCCTCTCGGAGATTGAAAAGTTCCGCCTGTCGGCCGTCGCACGCGACGCCGCCGAGCGCAAGCGCGTGCTCGAGCTCGAGCGGCGGCGTGCGTTGCTCGCGCAGGAGCGCACACACCGGCACGCCGAGCCCACGCCCGAGCCGACCGAGGAGACGGATCCAGAAGGCGCAGACGAGGCCGCGGAGCAGCGCCGCAAGCGCGCTGTCGCCGAGCGCCGCGAGCGCGAGGGGCGCGATGCAGAGGCGGCGTACAATGAAAAGGAGCACGCGCGCATCCAGTACTGGACACAGCACATGCCGCGCGACCGGCCCCCGCCGCCGCTCGACGGCCTCCGCGAGGACCGCGAGCTGGCGTCCGAGCTCTTTTGGACCGACCGCCGGCGCTGGCTCGCCGAGCGCGCGCCCCACCGCCGGCGCGAGCAGGACGCAGACCAGGCCGACCGCGAGGCGCAGGCGGCCGAAGAGGAAAAGGCACGCCAGGACGCCGAGGCCTTTCTCGAGGAGCAGGCACGCGAGATGGCGGCTCTCGCGGAAAAGCAGCGGCAGTCGGGCCTGCTCATGCACGACGGCCAGCCCCTCAAACTCCAGGTGCATCGCGCAAAAGAGGACGAGGCACGCCGCAAGCGCCTCGCCCTTGTGCACCACCTCGGGCCGCACCCGAGCCGCGACGCGGTGGAAAAGGTCCTGCCCACCGATCCGTCCGACTTGTTTGCGGTACCCCCAGACTGGCAGCACATCCAGGCGGTACGTCATTCTACTCACACAGGAAACCTATCAGCCCCTCCTCGATGCCGGCATCGAGGACAGCCTGGGCGAGGCTGTCGACGATCTGCGCGACGCCGCGCTCGAGAAACTGCGCGAACACGCACCGGCACACGAGATTATCGAAGTCTTGGAGCCGGTGCTCGAGGACGACGCGCATGCCCTCGTCGTGCGCCTGTGGCGCGCCATGCTCGTAGACGTGCTTGCGTAATCCAAATACCCTCCACCATGTGCGATCTTGCGGCGGGGGCGCAGGCGCTCACCGCGCTGTCGGAGCAGCCGCCGAGCGACGCTGCGGCGCGCCTCGGGATGCTTTCCAGCGCCGTGCCGGTCATGGCCGAGCTCAAGGCGGCGAACCGCGGCGCGTACGCGGCACTCGCCGAGCGCCGCGGCGACGTCCGAGCCGCCCAACGGCGCGTCGACGATGCGGCGATCGCGCTCGAAGAACTGGTCTATGAGCGCAAGCAGCTCGAGGCACAGATTGCCGCGTGTGCACACCTCGATACAGTCTATGAACAGGTGCCGCTGCGGCCACAGGAAGAGAGCGGCGTCGAGGGCGACGATCCCCACCACGTGATGCTCGCCCGCCTCCAGGACGAGCTCGAGGCGCGCCGCAAGCTCGAGCAGCAGGCCAAGGCGCTCGAGGACGAGGCGCAGACATACCAGCGCGAGCAGCGCGCATCCATGCGGACACTGCGCACGAAACAGAAACAGATCAGCAGCCTCGTCGAGGCTGCAAAAAAGTAGTATAGGGTATCTATTGCCACTGCACCGGCACACCGTACACAACGCACGCCGCACCGGTTAGGTAGGGAAGCTTGCACGCGCTGCGTGCGGCGGCAACGGCACGCGAGAGCGGGGCGGCAGCCGGCGAAAACAGGCCTACGCCACGCAGCACCGTCTCACACACCCCGTCGAGCTCCTTGTCGGTCGTGTCCCAGAGGTTGGCGAGCATCGCGGGGCACTGCGCGACGAGGTAGTCGTACGGCGTGCCGCTGGGATCGTACTCGCCGTGGTCGCGCAGCACGCCGCTCGAGCAGCCCCACAGCATCGACGTCGCGCACTGGCCGAGCGAGCGCAGCTGCATCGGCTGCACGTACATCTCGCCGCCCGCGTGGCCAAAGTAGAGGAACGTGTCTTTGGTCGCCAGCGCACGCGCGACCTCGTCAATAACGGGTGTACGCCCAATCGTGCCTTGCCACCTTGGCTGCGCTTGGAGCAGACCGGCGAACCGCGCCTCGCTGCGCACAAGGTCGCCGCCGGGGTTGAGCAGGTACGCGGTGCTCTGCCGGTCGAGCGTGCGGACAGCGGGCGTGAGCGCGGCGAGAAACTCCCAGGAGGGCACGCGGCTCACAGAGCGCTCGCGCAGGATCGGCATCGACTCCCACGGGATCTCGCACAGCTCGCGGTCGAGTACGAGGTAGAGGTGCTCGTCGCGCTCGGGGTCCTTGCGCCGCTTTGCCTGGTGCTCGTCCAGCGCACTGCGCAGGTCGCTGCACAGCTCGTCGAGGTCCACCTCGTCTTGCGCGATCGAGACGCCGGCAAGCTGCGTCGCATCCATCACAAAGTGCGCCCAGTCCTCGAGCACTTCGGCCGTGCAGTCAGTCGGCAGCGCAGCAAGGCACGCAAGGGCCGTATCGGGCAGCAGCACTCTGTGCTTGTGTGCCATGCGTCCCGACAGCGCGTGGTCAAACGCACGCACGACCTGGTCGCGTAGACCGCTCAGCGGGACGTCGGGCCACGGTACAAACAGGCCCTGGAACGCGCCGAGCCATGTGTCTTGGATGCTCTGCAGCAGCTCGCGCAGGCGCTCGTCGAGCGCACGGCGCTCGGTCCACCACGCCTTGCGCGCCTCGAGCGCATGCACGTCTTTCGCGCCTTGGACACCGGCATTGGACGCCGCAAGGATCGCACGCAGCTCGGTGAGCACTGCATCAGCAGTAAGTGGCTCTTCCTCGCCTTCGCGCCGGCTCTGGCGGTCGATGGGGAGTGTATAGACGGTCGGTGCATGGCCGCCGAGGCGCGACAGGAGCAGCTCGCACCGATCGCTCGAGAGCGCAAGCGTCAGCACGGCACTGTTGGACGGAGGCTGCAGAGGTGCGTCGTACACCCCTGCGACGCTCTGCGAAAAGGGCGAGACGGGCCGGGGGGGTGGCCGGATCGCAAACCAGTCAACCTTGGCCGGCTGCTGCCGCCGCGCAGCCGTATCGACATACGCACGGCGTACACTCACCGAGACGGACGCATTGAGCGACACGGCCGCCTCGGTGGCCATCTTTGCTGCACCTTCGCTGGCACAGAACGGCGCGCGAAGCAGGGAGAGGGAGCACTGCGCACGCAGCGCGCGGCGGGCAAGGCGCGCATCGTTAATGTGAAGTGGGGCAAGCAGGTCCTCGGCATCGTCGAGCCATGCCTTGACGTTCTTGGCGAGCGACGCCTGGCCCCGCGTCGTGGGACGAGGAGCTGCTCCGGGAAGAGCGCGCGCTGCTTCCGGGAGGATCGCCCACACGGCGTCTGCACGCATCTCGCTCTCGGCATAGGCGAGAGAGCGCTCGGCAAGCGTGACCGACGCAAGCTCATGGGCGACTGTGTCCCTCAGCTCGTCGTCATCGAGCGTTGCACAGGCAATGCGCACGTACAGGTCGCGCAGAAGGTCTGCACCAAACAGCTGCTGCAGTGCCGACCACGCCTCGCCTGCCTCGGCCCATGCATTCCCATATTCTCCGCTCCACTCGGCCGCGAGCACCTTGGCGTGGACCGCCTGGGCACTGGGGATTGTGCCGAGCAGCCCCATGCCATTTGCCCATGCGACGCGGGCCGCATCCATATCACGCTGAGAGCCATAAAGTTCAGCACGCCACAGCAAGGCCGCAGCACGGAGGAGCGGCGCGCGGTGCTGCTCGCTAAAGTCGATGGCTTCCTGGGCAAATGCATTCGCATCGCGTACGGCGCCGCGCTCGGCGTACATGCGGCTCAGCGCAAGATAGGTGCACGACAAGGACTGGGTCAGCAAAAATACGTACCTTGGCGACGCGCCAATGCAATGCGCGGAGCTCGAGCATGGCGTAGCGCGGGATCGAGCGCTTGCCGGGGGCCTCTTTGGTGGCAAAGACGTCCGGGTCCGGCGCGGCTGCCTTGGCTAGGACCATGGCACTGCGCAGGTATGTGCGCAGTGCCTGGAGAGTCGCGCTCAGGGCCTCTGTGTACTGGCCTTGAGGGGCGCAGTAACTGGCATAAGCCAAGGCGGCCTGCGCTTGCAGATCGTACTCGGTGCACTTGGACGACACGCGCTCCCAGGACGACGTCGCTCCCGGGAGGGACGATTGGGCGAGCTGCACTCCGCGCTCGTACTGCGCGACAATGTCGCTCGTCTCTCCCGCCTGGACCTTGCCCATCATATCAGCAAAGAGCATCGGCGCCGTCTCTTTCTCACACGACTTTGCTGTAGAACAAGCATCGGCACCAGCTCGCAGCGAGACCAGGTGCACAACAATGCGGGCGGTGGCCTCTGCATGCATCGCCGGTAGCTTTTGCTTTGTCAGGCGCTGTAGTGCACGGAGGGCGTCAAAGTAGGCATAGTCCATGCCGACGTATGCCATGGCATCACACGCAGCACTAAGCAGCTTTGCAACCGGGAAGATAGGCGTAGTGTTTGGCGCGGCTCCTTCGCCACTTCCCTTGCGAGGAGGGGTCGAAGACGATAGCGTGCTGGCCGACCGTGCCGGCGTCGAAGGCCGCGACTTTTCCGAGGGCGTCGCCGCACGCGACCGCGTCACCCGCGTAGAAACCGGTGTTGGTCCGCGCGAGCGCCCAGAGCGCGTCCGTGCAATAGGTTCCTTGTCGCGCTCCTCGCTCGGACGCTGGGTGCTTTTGATGAGCCGTGCACATGCCTCTTGCAGCAGTTTGGCTGCTTCTTCGAGCTTGGGGCCGTTGGAAGCGTGCAAGCAAACGGTGGCAATCACATTCTGCAGGTACATTGTGCATCGCAGCTCTTCGTGCCATGCCTCGAGCCCTGCGTCCTTGACGAGCGGCCTGTCGAGGCATGCGGCAATCGCCTTGTCGTCGTTCGGCGTGTCGCGGAGGGTATCATATAGGTGCAATTTGAGAAGCACGCGGGCGCGGCGCAGGGGGTATTCGGTGGGGGAATAGCACGGTATGGCTGCATGCAAAACGTCCTGCAGCGCTTTTGGCGTCTCGTCGCGGAGGAGCATAGACTCCATGGAGTGCGCAGCATACTCGAGCCACGCACCGCGCGAGGCAGGCGAGAGGTCGAGGCGCTTGAGCTGGTGTGCAAGACTTTTCTCGTGGGAGAGGTCCTGGGGGTAGAGCAGGCAATAGACGGATAATTGTAGGACGCCCTTGACCATCGCAGCACTCAGTGCAAGCGGCTCTGTCTCGAGTGCGGCGGGTAGCAAAGCATGGCCGGCCGCCTCGGCAGCTCCATCCAGTGCATGATCCTGTGCGAGGCCACGACAGTACGTGTCGTACGCGTTGTGGTAATCGGAAATGTGCTGGTACGCGCCCGCCAGGACCTGGCACTTGCGCACGTACTTGGCTCGCGTGCCCTCGTCATCCAGCCCCTCGGTGTCGCAGGCAATGCGCAAAAAAGGTACGGCGTGACCATGTTGCCCAGATGCATACAGGCGACTGCCGTAGTGGAATGCGACTTCAGAGACATAATGCTGCTTGGATGGGCCACCGTGTCCAGCCAGCCCTGCGGCACGTTGCAGGTACGTGGCACATGCATTGTAAGTGGACGGCACGCCATCTGCAAACTGAAGGCCACACAGGATGCGCGCGGCGTGCATCGCGTCTGCCAAGAGCGCTTTTTCCAGAGTACGCTCTACCGCGCCGAGGCAAGCGTCCAGGAGCTCGGCAGCACCAAGAGCGCCTGGCGCCTGAGCGTACCGCAGCGCTGCGGCTAGCGTCGTGCCGAGCGCGGGAGCAAGCTCGGCCCTTTCTGCAAGGTGCGAAGAAGAGACGCATTGCAAAGCACCAATGACGCTTTGTATGCTAGGCATAGCGACTGTGCTTGGATCCTCCAGTGCATCTTTTGCGCCGTCCAAATGCGAGAGGACCGACGAGGCGCTCATGCTTGACAAGTGCAAGGAAGAAAATGCGCTGCTGGGCGGATTCGTCTCGCCATTCTGCTCTGACTCGGCATGCCGTGTCGGTGTGGACGGAGAGTTCACCTGCACATCGCTCTGCGTCTCGCCGGACTGGAATGCTGCAATGACTGTCAAAGCGCCGCTGTGTCCCGCCTGTGTGAGCCGAGCAACGTACCTGTCGTGCATGCGTGGTCCACCATTCGCATAGATGACCAAATGGTCCGCCGTGGCGAATCTCTGGCGCCGTATCAACAAGGGACACGAGCTGTGCATGAATCTCGTCAAATGAGCCGCGTCGTGCATAGCTTGCACATACTCGCTCGACCCTGTCCCAGTACGCATCGACGTCGAGCTGTGCAACAGGAGCGAGATGGCGCAGTGTATCCATGCGAAGCATATATGCAGCCGGTCCCGATGCTTTGCATCGAGAGAGGTGCTGAAAAATGGCGCGTTCCATCGCATACGCCGCACGGTCCGCTGCAGAGTCGAGGCCGATGTTGCGCGCATGTGCCTGCCACGCGCCTGGCCCATGTTCGAGGCGGTATATGGTGTGGATCGCATCGATATCGCGCTCACCCGCTTGAGCCAGCGCTGCGTGGACAGCGAGCGCTTGTATGTCGAGCACAGAGCGGACGTGCGCTTCGCCTGGGCCGCCCATCGGAACGGCAAAGATTGTATGCATGCGGACGACGGGGGGCGGCGGTGTCCGCACCGTCCCACTTCCAACGTCGCTCCCTGCGACACAGGCCGCAACGGCAACAAGTTCCGTGAGCGCTTCTGAGTACTGTGTGAGCCAATCCACTTACCTTTGCCAGTGCAATCAATTTGCGAGCGACCGACAGCCCCACCGCGCCGAGCTGCTCGACGGACCCCTGCGCCTTGGTCAGTGTCGCCATTGCGACACGGAAGCAGTCCAGAAGAATAAAGAGCGCAAGTTCGTCGCGCAACGCGCCTTGCGGCGCGTCCAACAAAGACTGCAAGGTAGTAAGGACGGCGTTTGCCGCCTGCTTGGCGACGCGCACGATTCCAGCCTCTATTGGGTATCGGTTGTCGTCCCTAGCTGCCCATGCGAGCCCCGCCTCGCTCTCTTTGGTATTGGTACTGGTGTAGAGCGAGATGGAGCGTGCCAGGTCGGATGCGTGCAAGTGGGATATAAGGGCCGCAACGACTGCGCGGTCAAGACCGTCCGCGCGCTGGATGTGCTGCAAGACTTGGTCGAGAGGAAGCGCCTTGGCCTTGCTTCCCTCGGCGGCGCCCCGCACAGGCCGACGCGCTGCCGTGCGCATTTCGCGATCGTGTTGGAAACGCGCTGTACCTCACGTGACAGAAGAGCGTCGCAGGCACCCTAGAGCAGGGTCGCGGCGATCGTGGCCCGTCTTTGGCGGAGCGCTACGAGCTCTACTTTTTCGTTATAGGTCCGCAGAGCCCACACAAGTTTATGTTATGCTACGTTCCGTTGCGCTCCGTTCCGCATTGCCTCCCGCGCGATGCAAGAGGCAAGACCCTGGGTGGATCCGAATTGCGCCCACTCCCCCGATTTCATAAGACCCTGGCGCTTGACTGGATCCGGTCGACAAACACGTGACTCGAGCCGTGCGTCCGATTGTGGCGACGGCGACGGGCAGCTTACCAGGCATTGTTCTGTCCGCGCACTGATAGCGTCTGCTTGCAGTCGCCTTGTTTCTCTTGGCATCTGCCTTTATAGGCAGCCTTTATTCTACCAATGTCGAACGGGGCTGCGCGACCGAGCGTCGACGCGGTACCTGCGTTAGAGGCGAAAGCCTCGCTGGACCTGCAAGCTGCGCGCGAGACCCATGCGCGTAGCTCAAAGGCTGCCACCAGGCCGCGCTCGTACTACTGGAACGACCCCCTGCACACACTCGACGTGTCGCGAAAACCTTCTGTACACGTCTACGAAGCGCCGAGTGCGTCTGCGCACTCGCGCACCCCCTCCAACTCTTTTACGTCGTGGAAGACGACCGAGAGTGCGCTGACCGGCGCGACGACCCCGCAGCAGCTCGCGACGATGTCTCCGTCGAACCCCCCCGTCTCTTCGTTTACGCCCCAGGCTGAGCGGCCGAGTCATCTGCACATCTCTGCGCTGAGCCCCCATGAGTACGCCGCGTTTGGGCAGTGGGTCGAGCGCATCAAGCCCGCGCACTCGCGGCGCCGCGGGCTGCTGGATGAGCACGCCGCGGTCAAGTTCCTACGCAACGAGTTTGGAATCAGTGTCGACCAAGAAGTAAAGATCATGTCGCTCTTTGAGCGCCTCCCCCTTGGCCTTACCCACGGCCACTTTTATGCGATGCTGCGCCTTGCCTCCTGGGCGCAGCAAGGCTTTTCGATCACAAAAGAGCTTGTTTTTGTACAGACCTCGCCGCCCGAGCCCCGCCGGCGCCGCCAGCCGCCGACACGCAACGGCAGCGCGGCGACGGACCGGACGGCGCGCAGTGTGCGCCGTTCCCCGATGCTGCTCCCCCAGCCGATGATGATGGATGTCCCGAAAGCCCCCCCACGCCAAGTGCCGGACGACGACGTGCAGCCCTCGAACCGCGATGCACTCGAAGGCGACCTTGTCGAAGAGCCAGAAGGCCTCGACGACCTCTCGGCGAGTCCGTCGAGCCCGCGCGTCGTGCGCCCCAAGCCGGTCGTCGCGCGTGCGCCGCACCCCGACGAGGCGCGGCCCGGCAGCACACTCCCCCCGCTTCCGGGCGAGGAGATTGCGACGGCGCGCCAGCCGTCGCGGTCGTCGCTCAAAGCACCCGATTCGCCGAGCATGGGCCTGATGCGCCCCTCGTTCGACCGCCCCTCTGCGCCGCTGCTGCCCCAGCAAGTGAGCCCGCTCATCCAGGCGTCGCTCAATGCGCGCAGCGAGATGAAGAAGGCGTCGCGCCAGGCGTCGCGCCCCAAAACCTTTACGGTCCTCTCCTCCTCGAGCGGCCAGGTCGAGCGCGACAAACCGCGTCTGCTGACCGGCCAAGAGGCGCCGCCCCAGGCGCAGCCCTTGTCGAACTCCAAGCGGCGGACGCACTCGATCAACAAGATGTCGTCCTTCCTGGCCCAAGAGGCGCGGCAGACCGGCATCGACGTGAACGACAATGCGTCCGACTTCAGTGTGCACAGCAACACGATCGCGCCGAAGCCATCGTACGTCGGCCGCGAGCACGGCATTTTGCCTGCGTGGTTACGTGAGCAGCAGGAAGAAGGCAACGTGTCGTACGCGCCGCCGGACGAGCAGCGTTCGACGCCGAGCGTCTTTGAGGCGCTCGACGAAAAAGTGAACGAGTCGATGAACGGCAGCGAGCGCGCGGCCGCAAGCATCAACCGCAACACGCCCTTCTTTCCGCCCCACAAGCGCGACCTGGACCGCGTCGCGCAGGCGAATATGGACGGCAGCGGCCCCGCGCACTATCGCGCCCTCAACGCACAGACCTCGGCCGGAAACCGCGCGTCGAGCGAGACGGACGGGCGGATGAAGCTCTCGACCAGCCGCTCCAAGGGCGCGCTGAACGGCAAGGCGCTCCCAGCGCCGCCTCGCCGCCGCATGGACGCCGCGTGGGGCACGCTCTTTGAGGCGGGCACCTACGCCGGCTTCAAGTCGATGCCGAGCGCCCGCGACCTCCGTCTGCTGACGCCGCGCAAAGAGCCGACGACGCGCCGCGCGATGCAGTACCCCGTGCCCCCGAGCCAGGAGTTCCAGCCGATGCTCGCCCCGACCCCGGACGCAGGCGCGCTCGGCACGTCGCTCGAGTCGGTCGGCGACGCGCCTGCCGAGCCCGAGGGGCCGCCGCCGCCGGTGCGCCGCGACTCGGACCCGAACGTGCGCTCCGAGGCGTGGGTGCCGCGCATGCAGGCGCCGCCCCCACGCACCTCTGAGCTGCAGCGATTCGTCTTGCAGGGCGACGCGACGCGGCCGCAGCTGCCGCACCCCATTGCGCACGACCGCAAGGCGAGCGGGTCGTACGGCATCGGTTTCAAGACATGGCCGAAGCCCGACGACGACGACAAGGACAAGGGCGAGGCGAGTACCAAGCCCGAAGCCAAGTCGGACACCCACCCCGAACTCAGCGCCGAGCCCAGCGCGGAGAGCGCTCCAGTTCCCCCGAGCCACGAACCCGTTTCTTAGGATATAGGCCGTCCCATCGTTTAGTCAGCCAACCATGGCGCGTCGCACATCGGGGTTCCTCGACGAGGGGTCCGACTCGGGCGACGACGTGCCGTCGAGCGGTGACGAGCGCCAGCCCCGGCGTGCGCCGGGATTTGTGCCTGCATCGAAGGAGGCGGCGGGATTTGTACCCGCTTCCAAAAAGGCGCCGTCGTTTGTGAGCGCAGGCCAGGCGCCGAACAAGGACAGCGACGAGGCGCACGACGGCGCGAGCGATGGCGAGGCGCACGACGGCGCGAGCGACGACGATGCGCCGGTCTCGTTTGCACGCCGCTCGCTCGGTGCGGGCCTCGGCGCCAAGCTCGCCGCCACGCGTGAACGCGAGCAAAAAGCCGCGGCGCCAACACCAACCGACCCCGCCGTGCCGCTCTCGCGCACGTCGGGCTCGGGCGGATTCGACCCGTCGGCGTACCTGCGCCAGATGGGATGGACGGGCGGTGGCCTCGGAAAAGGGGGCGAGGGTATGGTGAACCCCATCGAGGTGCAGCTGCGCCCGAACCGCGCGGGTGTCGCATTCGGCGGCCGCCGCGAAATGACCAAGCAGGAGCGCACCGAAGAGCGCCGCCGCACCGGCGCGCCCGCCTCGAGCGACGACGAGGCGCAGGACGAGCCGGCGCATGTCAAGTCGTCGGCGTGGAAGAAAAAGGCCAAGCAAAAGAAACCCTCGGTGGTGTACCGTACCTATGAGGAGATTGTCGCCGACGCCGCGGCGCACGGCGCAACAGGGCCGGTGCTCGACGCGAGCGGCCGCGAGTTTGAGTCGGTCTCGGCGGCACTTGCGCAGCACGCCGTGCCGACAAGCGAGAGCGCGCAGCTCCCTGAGCTCCGTCATAACCTGCGCCTCTTGTGCGACAGCAGCCGCGACTCGCTCCAGAAACTCGCGCGCGACGGCGCCGCGCACCTCGACCGCGCGCGGTGGCTGCAGCGTGACGCAGAGGAAGCGAGCCGCCGCGTCGAGCGCCTTGCCGAAGAAAAGGGCGTCCTTGTATCCATTCTCGACGCCGTGACGCAGCTGAGCAAGGCGGCGCAGACGGCCGCGGCGCTCGACGACCTCGCGCCGTACGTCGACCGGCTCCTCGCTGCGCAGACGCCGGCGATGGCCGCGCTTGGGCTCGACGAGGCCGTGGCCGGGGCCATGGTCCCGGCGCTGCGTCGCGAGCTGGCCGACTGGGACCCCTTGGCCGCGCCCCACCAGTGTGCGGCGCGCATCGCGCAGTGGCTCCCGATCCTCACGGCGCCCAAGCCCGGTGTCATGACGCCGTTCGAGAGCGTGTTGTGGAATGTGTGGATGCCCAAGATCCGGTACGCCTTTACCGCCGAGTGGGACGCTGCAGACCCCGCGCCTGCGATTGCGCTGGTCGAGGCGTGGAAGGATATCCTCCCCCTCTTTTTGCTGGAAAACATCCTGGAGCAGCTCGTGATTCCCAAGCTGCAGCGCGCTGTGCGCGAGTGGACGCCCCGCCGGAGCCGTGTGGGGCTGCATGTGCTCCTCCTGCCGTGGCTCCCGCTGTGCGAGCGGCGCCTGGATACGGTGCTTGCCGAGGCGCGGCAGCAGTGGCGCAGCGCGCTGACCGCGTGGCGCGTCGCCGACGGCATTCCCGCCGAGCTCGTGTACTGGAAGCCCGTCTTTCCGTCCAAAGACTGGGAGGCGCTGCTGCTCGACAAGGTTGTGCCTGCGCTCTCCAAAGCGCTGCGCACGCAGTTTGTCGTGAACCCCGCGAGCCAGGATATGTCGGTCCTCGAAAAGGTCCTGCCGTGGCACGCCGTGCTGCGCGAGAGCGTCATGAGCCGCCTGCTCGAGGTCGAGTTCGGCACGCCGTTCCTCCGCACGCTGCACCAGTGGCTCACGCAGCCCGACGTGCGCCTCGACGAGGTCGCCGCGTGGTACGCCTTCTGGCGCTCGTGGCTCCCGTCCGAGATTGTGGCGCTGCCCGGGATGGCGACGGTGCTCATGCGTGCGCTGCGCCTCATGAACCAGGCCGTGGACCTTGGCGCGGAGCGCACGCGCCTCCCGATGCCCGACACGACGCCGATCCCCCGCGCCGAAGTCAAAGAGGCACGCAAGGCGCCGCAGGCCCCTCCGCCGACGCTCGAGGACGTCGCCTTCCGCACGCTCGTCGACGAGCACGCGCGGCAGCGCGACCTGTTTATCCTGCCGCAGAACAAGCTCGAGCCGCGCACCGGCCTTGCGCTCCTGCGTGCCGCCGCGAACATCGACGGCAAACACGGCGTGTCGTTCTACATTGACGACGACGTGCTCTTTGTCGCAGAGCGCGACGAATACGTGCCGGTGAGCCTCACCGCGCTGCTCGACCGCGCTGCAGCGAGCTAGCTGCGCTATACCGCTGTAGCCTATACCCTAACTAGATATCTCGCCAGACTCGCGGGACGACTGCGATCCGGAGCGTTTCCGGGGCGCAGGCTCCGCCGGCCGCTCGGGCGGCTCCGCCGACCGCTCGGGCGTCGCCACGTCCAGTGCGCCGCCTCGTGCCTTGAGCTCCTTGTCGCTCTTTTCGCCCTTGTGTGCACGCTGGTGCTGCAAAGGCATATGAAAGTCGTACACGTCCTGGTCGATCGCCGTCATCGCCGCCTGGGCCTCGTCCTCGTCGACGTCAAACACATCGAGCCAGTCGAGGTAGTTTTCCTCCGGCGTGACCGGGGGCGCGTCGCGTGGGCGCGCGGCATAGTACATGGCCGGGTCGATGCTGCGCAGCGCGCACGCCTTTTTGAACGCGCCTGCCGCAACGACCGGCGCGTCAAACAGGACAAACGTCGGGTCGCGCAAGCAGTCGTTTAAGATGCACCACGCGAGGCGCGCGACCGGGCGCTCGACCTCGAGGCTCTGTGTGGCCCGCACCAGAACTTCGTGGGGCTGCGGGACGACGAGGTCAAAGCACAGTGTCGTCAGGAGCGCCTCTTCGTGCAGGAGGATGCAGTCGCGCCATTTCTGGCACTCGTGCGACGTCGGATTCGCGCGGTAGGAGCGGTCAGCCCAGCGCATCTGCCCCTCGTGCGACTTGTCCAGCGAGGACATAGCCGCATCGACGACGGCCGGGAGCTTGCGCAGCGCCTCTTCCACCTTGCATGCGAGAAAGACGCACGCGGCGGCAATTTCATAGTGCGACCAGCCCTGTCCCGAGCGCGAGACCTGCAGCGCGCGCCGCATAAAGAAGCGGTGGAAGTACGTCACCGCGGTCGTCATGACATGCTGGCCCAGCTGCAAAAACTCGCCCATCTTGAAGATGAGGTGCACGCCCTTTCCGCGCAGGACGCGCTCCTGCGTCGGTGTGAGCGTCGGCACCTTGTGCGGCGATGCGGCGCGGCGCGACCCATCACTCACGCCCGTCACGCTCGGCGTCTGCGCCAGGTCCTCCTTCTGGAAGAGCCATTGCGTTTCCACCTGCGGCAGCGTCGCCGCGGCGTTCGCCATCGGTGGTGGTTTTGGGGAGTTATGCGTCCGTGGCGTAGGCTACAAATCTACAGCGGGGTGAACCGCGGGGCGGAGTTCGGCGCGTTCAGCGACGGGTGGACGAGCTGCTCATCGAGAGCCTTGCCCGCGGCCACCATGGGGAAGACGTGCTCGGACTTGACGACGCGCGCCTCGAAGAGGATGGGCTTGTTGTTGTCGTACTCGATAAACTCCTTCATCTTCGCAGGCAGGTCGTCGAGCGAGTCGCAGCGGATCGCCTTGACGCCCATGCTCTCGGCGAGCTTGCAAAAGTCGGGGTTGTGCATCTCGGTGTGCGAGTAGCGACGTTCGTAGAAGAGGTCCTGCCACTGCAGCACCATACCCTGGAACTCGTTGTTGAGCAGCAGCACCTTGACACCAATGTTGTACTGCGCGGCGGTCGCCAGCTCCATAGCCGTCATGCTAAAGGAAGCATCGCCGTCAATGTCGACGACCATCTTGTTTGGCATCGCGACCTTGGCACCGATCGCCGACGGCAGACCAAAGCCCATCGTGCCAAGACCACCCGAGGAGATCCACGAGCGGGGGTGGCGCCAGCGGTAGTGCTGCGCGGCCCACATCTGGTGCTGGCCGACACCGGCCGTGATCACGACGTTCTCCTTGTAGTTCGTGACAGCCTCGTCGAGGGCCTCGACGACCTCCTGCGGCTTCATCAGCTCGCCCAGCTCGGGCTTCGAGGCGTCGTACGTGAAGGGGAAGCGCTCCTTCCACTCCTGCAGCTCCGCGAGCCACTGGGCGCGGTCGGGCGTCTGGGCAATGGCGGGCAGGAGCTTTTCAAGGTTCGACGAGACGTCGCCCTCGACGGCGACCGTCGCCTGGACGACCTTGTTGATGTTCTTGGGCATCACCTCAAAGTGGATGATACCACCGCGGCCCTCCTGGGCAGCAGCGTGCGCCTCGGGGGCGAAACGGTCGACACGGCCAGTCACACGGTCGTCGAAACGCGCACCGAGGGCAATGATCAGGTCCGCGTTCTGCATCGCAAGGTTCGCGTAGGCCGAGCCGTGCATACCGAGCATGTGCAGCGACAAGGGGCTCTCCTCGTCAAACGCACCGAGGCCGTGCAGCGTGGTAGTGACCGGGATGTTGTGCTTCTCCGAAAGCTCACGCAGCAGGCGGCTGCCTTGGGGGTTCGACAGCAGGCCGTGGCCGGCGTAGATCACCGGGCGCTGGGCCACGTCAATCAGACGCGCCGCCGCCTCGATCTCGGGCTGCACCTCGGTGTCGGCGAGGAACGTCTCGACCTTGGTCCACGCACCGCGGCGCTGCTGCAGCGCCGTCTCACGGCTGGGCATCAGCGAGCGGTCCGGCTCGGTGCTCGAGCGGGGGATGGCCTGCTTGAGCACAGACGCAGTCATGTCCTTGGGCAGATCCACCAAAACAGGGCCGCGGCGGCCGCTCATCGCGATCTTGAAGGCCTCGTTGATGCGGCGAGGCAGCTCGGCAACGTCCTTCACCATGACGTTCCACTTGGTGCAGCTGCGGCTGATACCGACGATATCCGCCTCCTGGAACGAGTCCGAGCCAATGGCCGAGGTAGCCACCTGACCACAGAAAACAATCAAAGGCACACCGTCGCTCATGGCGTCCTGCAGGGGGGTGATGACGTTCGTCGCACCGGGGCCACTGGTCACAAGCACGACACCGGGCTTGCCGCTCGCACGCGCGTAACCCTCGGCCATGTGGCCTGCACCGTCCTCGCGGCGGGGGAGCACAAAGTCAAAGTGCTTAGACTGGTAGATCGCGTCGAAAACGGGCAGAATCGCACCGCCGGGGTAGCCAAACACGGTCTCGACGCCGTGGCGCAGCATCATCTCGTGGAAAACCTGGCCACCGGTCATGCCGACAAACGAGTCGTCGAGCTCGCTCTCGTCATAGCCAAGCGACTTGGCAGACGGTGCGCGAGCCGACTGGAACGAGGGCGCAGGCTCGGGGCGGACGGCCTGCGCGTGCGTCGTGGCACGCGATGCGTGGAGAGTACGCAGGGTCGAAGGCATAGCCCGCGCGCGCATGCTAGCTTGTGCGGTAGACCGCATCGCGCTCACGCGGTTCGCGTACAGTCGCATACTGGCAACCATAGTGAGCGGAGGACACTGGAAAGAAGCGCAGCTAAAAATGACTCGAGAAGATCGTATCACGTGATGAGAACTACGCCCTTCGAGCGGCTCGCTGCGGGCCGCCGAGCAACGTGTGGGGAGGGGAGGGAGGGCAGTGCGCCGCCTATGCGCTCGCGCTACGGAGAAGACGTGAGACGGCAGCCTGTACATCGCCGCCGCTCGCGACGAGTGCCGCCTCGGCGGCGTGTGTGGGCAGAAGGAACTCTTGCGTCTGCGTTAGTCTCGATGCGTACCAAGTAGGACACGTCGCTCGGCTTGACCTTGACGCCCTTCGCGGCCTCCTTCAGCGAGTCGGGGACACCGGCAGGGTCTTGGATGCAGATCGCCTGCACGTTCGCCTCCATGCGGCCGCGCTCAAACGTGGCACCTTCCGAATCCATATCCGCCCATTGCTGAATGACCTCGGTCTGGGCTGGTGTGCGCTTCGCTGTCGTCATCTTGCGTACCGCTGCACCGATCTTGCTCGTTGCGTCGTGATGGCCGGACGAAACGAGCGGCGACGACAGACACCTCCACATCACCACCTCCAGCGTGGCACTGACCGCCATGGCCCAAGCCTCGCTCCGTCACCGCCGCGTCGCACCGAGCAAGAACGCAGTGCCAGGAGCCGCGCAGGCTCCGTCTGGGAGTGGGCGTCTGCGCACGCTGCTCCTTGTGCTTGTCGTGACGACGCTCATCGTCGGCACACACCAGGTGTGGCGCCTGTACCAACAGGCGACGCCGCTCCCTGCCGCGCTCTCGCGCAGCGCCACCGAGGCCAAATCGGCCGTCGATGCGTACCTCGCTCGCGACACCGTCAAGGATACGCCGGGTACTGAGAGCGGCACGCTCCCGGTCCAGTTCGAGGAGGACGGCGAGCTGGACATGGCGACAATGCAGCGCATGCTCGATATTCTCTACCAGCGCCCTGCCGAGCGCGAGGGCTACGAAAAGCTCGAGACGGACAACAAGCACGAATACCGTTTCCGGAAGGAAAAGGCCAATGAGCAACAAGATATCCCGCTGCTATAGATGTACATGTACTACGCTTCCACATCCGACTCGCCGTCGTCGGCAATGTCGTCGTCGTCTGGGTTAGTCAAGAGCACGTACCGTAGGCGATGTCGCCCACGCTGAGCTGCGCCTCGGCCTGGCTCATGGTCAGCATGTCGATGAGCTTCTTGCCAAGCTCCGTCTCGGCACGCGCACCGACGACCGTGTCAACCGGGCGCAGCCCGGCATGGTTCTTGGTATCGGTCGGGGCACCTGCCTCTAGCAGCTCGCCCACTGCGTCAGAAGGGGCACGTACCAATCCAGTTGCGGGCCTCCTCGTTCTGGATGCGACAGGCAACATGCAGCGGCGTGTCGCCATCCAGCCGGTTGCGGGCGTCGACGTCCACCTCCTCGTCGAGGATCAGGTCCAGGACGCTCGTCGCGATGTTTTCGACGGCATAGTGCAGCGCCGTGTTGCCTACACCATCCGCATAATTGATATCGTAGCTCACTGGAGGTTCAGCAGCAATCACCGAGTTCAGCAGCTCGACATTGTCGGTGCGCGCCGCGTCAATCAGCAGCTTGTCCGCCGTCGTCCGCTCGTCCGCCATGGCGCGTGGGAACCGCCGCGGGGTGCTTAGTCAGCCTAGCGAATTTTTTGTCGTTCCGTCCGCGATGCCGAGCGCGAAGAGGAAGCTCGCGCAGCTGCAAGGCGCGAAGAAGAGTGCTAGGACGGGCGCGGAGGCGGAAGAGGCGCCCGCCGCCATGCCGGAGCCGGAAGCCGATGTCGACATGAACTCGGACGAGGACATGGAAGGCGGGTTCGAAGACGTCGAGGACGACGACGACGTGGCGGACCTCGTCGAGGACGAGGACGAGGACGAGGACGAGGACAAGAACGAGGACGAAGAGGTCGACGAGCAAGAGAGAGCCGCGCCATCTGTGCCCTCGCACGACTCCCGCTTCGCTGTGCCGTCCTTGGACGAGATCCATGGTTTAAAAGAGACGAGCGAGCTCTACATGAACAATGTGTTCAAGCTGCAGCTCGACGAAATGATGCGCCAGGTGCGCCCCGACTTTGCGCATGCCCAGGCGCTAGAAGGCGCGCTGCGCCGCATGCAAAAGATCTTTGACCAGATGCCGACGATCGCGCCACTGCCCCTCACCGAGGCGCTCGCCGCGCTCGAGCGCGTCGCGCCGGGCATCGCGCCGCCGTTTGCCGAGCCTGTGCCGCGCCCGGACGCTGCGTACAAGTTTGGCTTTGAGAAGCCGAGCCAGCTGCACCTTGTCGGCTCATGGCCGCTGCGCACGGCCGCCCGCCGGCCCGGCGAGCTCGACGTGGACGTGGAAGTGTGCATGCCTGCCCAGCTCTTCCAAGAGAAGGATACCTTTAATGCGCGCTACTTTCACAAGCGTGCATACTACCTCGCGGTGCTCGCTGCTGCGCTGCAAAACGACGATAAACTCGGCATGGACGTGTCGTTTATGGACGCGTCGCACAGCGGACGCAGTACCTGCCTCGTGCTGCGCCCCCGTCAGGCGAGCGCGAAAGAGTTCCGCAAGCTCAAGGCAGTCATTCGCGTCCACGCCGCACACGAATTCGGCACGTTCCCCGTGAACCGCCTCGCGCCGAACCGCAACTCGCTGCGTGGCGCCGCGGCCGATGCCGAGCAGGGCGCGGCACTTGCGCCCACGCCACAATACAATGCGAGTGTGCTGAGCGACTCGATGCGCATGTCGCATCTCTTATTTTTGCACGGCACGTCGGAGGCGTGTGCGGGCTTTGCCGAGGCCGTCCAGCTGCTCAAGACATGGGCGACGCAGCGCGGTTTTGGCACGCTCCTGCTCGGCGCCAAGAGCGAGCGGTACGCCGGCCGCCAGATGGTGGCGGGCTCCGAGAACGCGCGCTTCCTCCTGACCATGGTCCTTGCCCACCTCTTGCACGGCGAAGAGCCGAGCACCGGATTGCGGGGACGTACGCTGCACACGCAGCGCCCGAAGCTCTCGATGGGCTACAGCAGCTACCAGCTGATGCGCGGCGTGCTCGACTTTCTCGCGAAGCACCCCCTCGCGACGTCGCCTGTGTTTATGCGTGCGCAGCCCCGCGCGGGACTCGTGCGCACCGAGCACATTCCCACGACGAGCTTCTCGGCGAGCCCGCGGGCATTTGTCGACCCCAGCGGCTGCATCAACCTCTTGGCTTCGTGGCCCGCGGCGTCGGTCGACCTGCTGCAGCAAGAGGCGGCACAGACGCTGCACATGCTGAACGACGCCGAGTCCGACTGCTTTGCAGCGCTCTTTCTCACGCCGTGCACATCGCCTGTCGCGCGCCTCGACGAGGCGGCCATCGCCACGCTCCAGACCAAGTCGGACGATGCGGTGCGCCGCATGGATGCAGGCAGCGCGCGTGCGTACGGGATCGAGCACCTGCTCGCGGTGAGCGCCAAGGCGCTCGGCACACGTGCGTGGGGCGTTGCAGTGACGTACGGCGCCGAGGCTGCGCAGTGGCCGCTCGGCGAGTCGGCGCCTGTGCCATCGCGCCGCGTCGCGCTGGGCGTCCGGCTCAACGCCGAGCACGCCTGGCGCCAGGTCGAGCACGGCCCCGTGCCGGACGACTCGGTGGCCTGTGCGGCCTTCCGTGCGTTTTGGGGCGAGATTGCCGAGCTGCGTCGCTTCCGCGATGGCCGCGTCCTCGAGAGTGTCGTCTGGCCGATCACGAGCCTCGAGGAGCGTGCGGCGTTGCCCCGCCGCGTCCTGCGCCATGCGCTGTTGCGGCATGGGTGTGTGGCAAAGGCCAACAAGCTGCAGTTTGTCAACGATGCATTCCAAGGGCTTCTCGACGTGCCTGCGGACCTCGCGCAGCGTGCATACCTCAAGCGCCCGTCGGAGCTGGGCTTCCAGCCCGTTCAGGCCGCGTTTGAGAACCTGTCCAAGGAGCTGCGTGCAATGGACGAGCTGCCGCTCTCGGTGATTGGCATCCGCCCCGTCGGCCGCGCGCTGCGGTCCATGAGCACCTTTGCGCCCGGCGCGTTGAATGTCGCCGAGCTCGGGAGCGGCGTGCCGGACTGTGCGTCGTACCTTGCGGTGCACGATGTGCTGATCACCATGGAGAGCTCGGCGCAGTGGCCCGACGACCTCGCCGCGATCCAGGAAATGAAGACGGCGCTGTACGAGCGCATCGCCGCCGTCCTCCAAAACAAGATGCCCGGCGCGTCGCTGCGTGTCGTGTACGATGACGACGCCCAGACCGGCGAGACAATCCAGGACCAGACGTCGCTCGTGATCGCTCTGCCGGCCGGCTTTGCGTTCAAGCTGCGTGTCCACCACGACCGCGACCACCTGCTGCTGCAGCGCCTCGTGCGGGGCGCGTCCGGTGCCCACAAGCGCCGCGCGCAGCAGGTCCTCCGCCGGTACGAGCACCGGTACGTGCACGCGCCGGCGCACCACGCCGCGCTGCAGGCGCTGCAGGACCAGCACCCCGCGCTCGGCCCGACCGTGCGCCTTGTCGAGCGCTGGTTCGCCGCGCAGATGCTCTCGACGCACGTCGCGCCGGAAGCGCTCGAGTTGCTCGTCGCCGCCGTCTTTACGTCGAGTGTGCACGCACCGCCCGCGACGGCCGTCGCCGGCTTTGTGCGTGTCCTGCGCCTCTTGCGCGACTGGGACGCGCGCGAGGTGCTGCTCCTTGTGCCGCTCGAGGCGGCGTCGCGGCGTGCGCACGAGCACCGCGCGGCGCGTGCCGACGAGGAGCGCCAGGCGCCGGGCACGACGCCGGCCGACCTGCGCCACACGACCGCGTTTGCGCCGGCGATTGCCGTCACGTCGCAAGAGCGCGTCGCGGCGGAGCAGGCGTTCCGTGCGCAGCGTGCGCGCGATCCTGCGATTCACCACGCGGCGTGGTGCATTGCGTCGGACCTCGATGCGAGCGGGAGCGTCTGGACGCACGAGTCGCCGAGCGCGACGATCGCCGACGCCGTGCGCCAGCTCGCGGGCCGCGCGGTGGCGATGCTCGAGACGCCGATCGTGCAAAAAGAGTCGGCCATGGTCCTCTTTACGCCGTCGCTCCATACCTACGACTTTGTTGTGCACCTCCATCCCTCCGTGCACACGCGCTACGCCGAGGCGCTGCGGCCTAATGCAGACGCGTGGCTCGCGGAAGGCAAGCGCGCGTACAAGAACCTCAGCTCGCTGCGGCCGTCGGTGTACGGCAGCGAGATGCGCCCGGACTGGGACCCGGTGCAGGCATACGTCGCGCTGCTGCATACGCTCTACCCCAGCGTCTTCCGCCTGTTTTACGACCAGCACGGCGGCACGGCGATCGGCGGTATTTGGGAAAAGGCGCCGCTCGCGCCGCATCCGTTCAAGGTGATGCTCGGGTACTCCTCGACGCCGGTCGACAAGGAGGTCGTGCTGAACTCTGATGCGGTCCTTGCCGAGGTCGCGCGGCTGGGCTACGGCCTCGTCGATCGCATCCAGGTCAACAAGCACTAGCTACGTAGCATGTATGATCACAGGTACATCGACCCGGGGCCACCAGGCGGGGGGAGATCGTCCCAGTCGGGGTTGCCACGGAAGGCGCCCGGCGGAGGCGGCGGGCGGCCAAACGGCCCCACCGGGTCGAAGCGCGCGCCGGGCGGCACAGCGCCCGGCGGCAGGAAGCCGTCGCCGCCCCACGGGCCGCGCGGCGGCGGCCGCGGCGGCGCATGAAACATGGGGTGGCCGGGGCCGACCAGCATCCCGTCGCCGCGGGGGCCAAAGACGGGCGGGGGTGCAAAGCCGCCCATAAACGGGCGGTGGCCGCTCGCAGCGAGGGGGTCGCGGTCCGCGTCGCCAATCTGCAGCGGATTCGACGTGGGCGGCGGGTGCGGCGGCGCATCCGTATCGTGTGTCATGCGCGGACTCGCGCGCGGCGCACGCGCCGTCTGCACATCCTTTGCCTCTTTTTCCTCGTGCACCTCGGCGGTGATCTCGTCCAAGAGATCCGAGAGGCCCTGCACGAGCCGGGGCTCGGACTTGAGCCAGCGCTGCACGGCGCCCGAGGTGAGTGGCAACGCGGCGGTGTCCCCAAAGCAAGTGTCCAGCGGGACTTCCCAGTACGCGCACATGTCGCGCTGCACATTGTTCTGCATTAGAAAAGACACGTACCTCCTTCGCCGTGCCGAGGACTACGGCGTGCCCCTCCTGGCGCACGACGGCGGTGTCAATGCGCTTCTCGGACGCGGTGTAGCCACGCTTCCAGCACGTATCCTCCAGGCCCTTTTCCGATTCCTTCTCCCAGCCACGTTCTAATGCAATCCCATCCAGAACCAACGCAACTGCATCCAATAAACTATCAACTTCCCGCGCAAACGAGACCTCGAGGCGCTCCGCGAGCGTCATGGTGGCGGCGCAGGGGCCACTCACGTGATGCTCACGCCGACTTGGCGTGCGCCATTTGGGCGGCGCCCTTGACCAAGGGGATGGTGGCTTGCCACCTGTGTTAGCCGCGGGACGTACCAGACCGTGATCAGCAACGACAGCAGGCCGTGGATCGTGCCGATAATATAAGTCACTGGCACCTTTTCCAGAATCTCGTCCACCGGCAAATTGTCCGTGACGAACGCCGGCAGCGACACGCGCACCACGCGGGGATCGAGCTGGAAGGCCACCGCCGAGATCACCGCGTGGAAGAGCAGGAGCTGTACGGCGAATGCACGCTTTCCCGGCAGGAAATCCGGGAGCGCAAACACGAGCAGCGAGCTGACGCTCGACGCAATGAGCAGTGCGCCCAGTGACTGGGTGAGACGGGTTACGTACGCGAGCGAGGTACACGACCGTCGGCGTGATCTCGTACAGAGGAAGCTCCTGCGGCGCAAGGAAGGCCAGGATGCCGAGCGGCATCTCTATCACCACATGCAAAAGCCAAAAGACGTTGAACGGCGAGAGGGGCGCTTGGATCGGCTGCACTGTCATGGTGGTCAATGCCTGGCCATGTGGAGACCCACGTGGGATTGCGCGGATCCTCTCGAGCCATGTCCGCCGCGTCGGGACTGCAGCGGCGCCGGGCGCCGGGTGGTGAAGCGCGGACAGGGACGCCGTATGCTTCGGATGACGAGGATGACGTGGTGCGTGGGCGCAGCGCGCAGCGCGTCAAGGACGGCATTGTCGAGCGGAGCGCCGGCAGCGGCTCGATTGCTGCGATCGACACACGCTCGGGGCAGCGCTACGCATACGACCCCCGGGACGTGGGCGACGAGCGCGAGATGCTGTCGCACCCCCGCCTGACGCTGATGGAGGAGGTGCTGCTGCTTGGCCTCAAAGACCGCCAGGGCTACCTCTCGTTCTGGAACGATAATATCTCGTACACGTTGCGCGGCGCGATTCTGATGGAGCTCGCGCTGCGTGGCCGTATTGCAGTCGCACGCAACGGCGAGCAGAAGCGCTTCGAGGTGGCAGACCGGCTTGTAGAAGTGCGCGACGCAAAAAATACCGGCGAGCCGCTGCTCGACGAGACGCTGCGCATGATCAAGAGCAGCCCCCCCGCAGGGATTGCCGAGTGGATGGACCTACTGAGCGGTACGTGACGTTTCTGACGCAGGGGAAACATGGAACGTAATGAAGCTCAACTTGCAACTGAAGCAAGTACGTGAGCGCCTCGCAAAAGGGCTCGTCGATAAGGGGGTGCTGCGCACCGAGAAGCGCAACTTTTTGCTGTTTGACATGCCGACGCACCCCGTCGCGGACCCCTCTTTGAAGGATGCGGTACTGCGACGCCTGTACGCCATGATCACCTCCAAGTCGCAGAGCGTGCACCCCGACGAGTACTACAAGGAAGAAAAAGGCCAGATTGCACTGCGCATTACACGCACGCTGTGTATGGTATGCTGTGCGTACTGCGGCAATGTGCTCGACAACACCCTCGCTCATCTCCCTTCCGAAACACACGAGGAGGCATTCCAGCGCGTCGTGTCGCTCCTCGTGTCGTTTGGCCAGTGGCCCATGGCGCCAGACACGCCGGGCGGCGGCCTGCCGGGGCGCGGCACCGCCACATCTTTCTCCAGCGCAAGTGCGCCCAAGAAAAAGACCAAGCACAAGATCGGCGCGGGCGACGCGGACCTCGTCCTGGCCATGCGCCGCGAGCTGGAGCAGAGCAGCAGCGAGTCGGCATTCGAGGTCATCGCTGGTGTTCTCAATGTATTTGTGCGCATGGACGCACTGGTGTAGCTATATACCGTAGTGGCACGCGCATAGCGCTAGGGGTGCCGGTACAAATTCTCGACCACTGCACAGTCCGCGGTCTGTGTGCAGACGTAGCCGTCGCCGAGGACGCACCGTGTCTGCTCCGCAAAGGGACACGGGCACTCGTTCGGCTCGGAAACGCACGCGAGCGTGTCGCTGCAGAGGTGCTCGGTACACCGCGCTGCGTCAGTCGCCGCACCTACCTTGTCGCACCCGCTCGTGGAACCAGGACGCATCGCCGACGCTATGCGCCTCTTGCTCGTGACTCTGGAAGGCGTTGCCTTGGGTAAACATCTGCTGGAAGAACTGCGCCGAGACGGGGAGCGCGCTCAGCGCACCCGCCATCACCGCCGCCCGAGCGATCCACATCGTGGTGGAGATGGGGAAATTGGGCGAATTCCTCCACCATGTCGCTGGTGGACGGCGTGCACTGCACCTGGCCGGCGTGCCGCCAGCTGACCTTTTTGCCGCTAGCGTGCCCGGGGTGCCAGGCGCCGTTCTGCGAGGCGCACGCTCAGCCGTCTGCGCATGCGTGCACCGCTTCCCACGAAAAGCGCGAGCGCGCCGACGCCTCGCACGAGACGCGCGTCGTGTGCCAAAAAGCGCAGTGCCAGAAGCCGACGCTGGCCGTCGCCGGCGCGCATGCCGTGACGCACAATGCGCCGCGGTGCGAGCGCTGCCACGGCCTGTTTTGCCCCAGCCACCGCTCGGCGGTGGCGCACGGCTGCACGGCGCCTGCGCCGCTCACCGAAGGCGCGAAGCGCGCCGCAGCCGCCGAGGCGCGCCGTGCGCGCGCCCAAGCGGTACTCGCCAAGCACTTTCCTAAGCGTCCTTGATATATACTACGGTGGGGACCCGTCAATTTTGTCGCGGTGCTGGCGCGTCTGTGCCTGGATCGTCTCGCGGAGCACCTGGATTTCCTGCTCGAGCGCCTCGGTAAGGCGCCGCGAGTGTGCGAGCGCGTCGAGCGCCTGCTGCACCTCGTCTTCGATCATCACCGACGCGTGCCGCAGCGTAAACGGCTGCTGTTGCTTCGCGGCGAGGGGTGACAAGAGGTGGTGGGGGTAGCTGGGGTCTCTGGACACGCCTGGCGAGCCCCGGAAGAAGAGCACGACGTGCGAGAGGAGCAGGAGCACGATCAGCGTACCGAGCAGGAGCACAGTCGGGCGCGTGTTGAGCGCCTCGGAGAACGACATGGTCGTGTCGTACACCGTATCCCAGAGGCTTGCCGGCTCGCTCGGCTTCTCCTCCGCGACCTGAGGCGAGCGCAGCGAGGATGTCGGGCTCACCGGCACCTGCTTGGCGGCCGACATGACCGACGCCACGGACTGGCGTGGCGTGCTGCTCTGGTTCGGCTTGGGCAGCGTGCGCGCATACTGATCCGGGTGCTCCTCGATGTGCTTGCGCAGCGCCGTTGAGAGGTCCTGGTAGTACTGCTTCTGGCCCTCGATCGAGGCCTTGTCAATAATGCCGCGGATCATGGAGCGGCCCGTCCACTCGACCGCGCAGGTGACGTAGAGCTTGGTCTGGTTGTTCTCGGCCCATGTAAAGCAGGTGCGCGTCTTTACCGCGAAGCTCGAGCCGTTCGGGACGTCGGGCGTGCGCGTAGTGGTCATGGTCGTGCAGTAGTCGTCAAAGTCAATGTGCAGTTGCTCCTCGACAATGTCACACCTGGTCTGCTTCGGGCCGATCGGGCCGTTGAGCGGCTTGATATACGACACTTTGCGCGCCGCCGTCACCTCTTTGCTGCTCAGGTTCTCGTCTTCCCACTCGCCAATCTGCAGCTCGTTCAGATGCTGGTTGTCCGTGAGGAACGTCGCGATAAAGTCCGTGGTAAAGAGCAGGTCAAACAACTGGCGCACGGTCGCAGGGAAGGCCTCGTCCAGCACAATGTTGCCCAGATGCAGCTTGTCCTTGTCGCAGTTACACTGCGTGGGCTCGTGCACCTTGTCGGTGGCGCCCTCGCCCTCGTCCTCGCTGCTGCTCTCCGTGTCCGCGTCCTGGTCTGCATCCATCGAGGCGGAGGCGGCCGTGCCGCTTGCACCGTCGTGGCCATCCACGCTGCTATTGTCGCCTTTCTTGGCTTGGTGGCGCGCGACGGCGAGGCGCTTGCGCAGGCGCTCACGTTTCGACAGCGCCTTGGAGGTGCATATACTGTCCTTGCTCTTTTCCTGCTCCTCGTCGCTCTGCGCCTCGCTCGCAGCGTCGGTCGCGACGGCGTGCTCTTGCGTCGTGGCGCTCGGCTGCGAGAGGCGCCAGATGTTGACGAGCATGCTGTACGTCAGGTCGCGCGTAACGAGCGAGCTGAACAGGTACTTGTTCTGCAGCGTCTTGAGCTGGATCGCATTCGGGATCAGGTACGCCGTGTTCCGCTTCTCGATCGAGATAATTTCGGAAAAGGGCACGACAATCGACGTGACCCACCCAAAAATGCTCGAGTAGAAGCAGACGTGCGCCTCACTGACGTACATGCGTCCTTGGATGAGCAGGTCGCGCGAAATCGCACAACCGTAGTTCTCAATTAAAAAGTCGTCCTCAGGCACGCTCGGGAAAAGCGCGTGGAAGTCGGCGTTGCGCTTCGAGCTCGCGACCGCAAAACCCGTCACTGGGGGATTATCCTGCCACCCGTCCCCGGCCCCGTCCTCGTCGTGGGGGCCGCCGGGAAGGAACTGGCCGCGCTCGTGCCCGGGCGCGTGCTCCGTGCCGTCGACCGTCGCGACACGCGTCAGCTTGCGGTCGTGCGACAGAAACTCGGCCGCGGCCTCGAGCCCGGGCATTTCCAGTTCGGATGAGCCGCCGATCATGGGGCTCGTCGCGGTGCTCCCGGGGTTTCCGTCGGTCGAGCGAATATTGGGATGCGTCGTCGGTTCGGCCTGGTTGCCGTCATTGTCCGTCTCGACCACGGCACCCGTCGTCAGGTCGCGGTACGCGCCGGTCGCGGGGTTGCTCGTGATCGTCTCTGCCTCGTCGTGGGCGTCCTCGCCGGGCGGACCATCGAGCTGCGTCGTATTCAGCCGGGGCACATCGGTGGCAATGGTCGACGAACGGCGCACAGATGACGGATCCGTCGAGCCAAGGGACGTAGGGAGTGCATTTAGGTTCGTAAGCGCGGGCGCAGGACGCGTCTGACCGTCCTGCGTTGCACTCGGCACGCGCGCCAGCTCCATGCTCGGCTTATTCTCCGTGTCGCCGGTCCGCGGCGGCTCCATTTTGCCCTTTGGCACCTCTAACGGTGTAATGGTGGTCGAGCTGGAGCGCAGCATGCCTTGGGGACCCGACACGGCGCGGCGGCGCCCGCGGGTCTGCTCCGCGTCCTGTGCGGGGTTTGCCACGCCATCTCCGTTCGCCAAACCTTCGGTATCCGAGAGCGGCGTGCCGTCGTCCTGGATCGACGCTAGGCGCGCTATCTCGTGTCGATTTAGTTTCTGCTTGCCACTCGGCGTCTGCGGCTGCTTCATGCTTTCGCTACGCTTCAGCGGGGAGTTTGCAAACGGAGGCATACGTCGAACAGCGGGCCCATGCGCAGGTCACGGCCCAAGAATATTGCAATTTTCTCTGTGGAGGCAAAAAAGTCTACCATGGCGAGCAGCGTGGCAATGGCGGCGGGGCCGTGGGCCTCGGTGCGCCCGGCCCTGAGCCCGTGGATGTATGTGAAGCAGCTCACACAGACTGGACATGCTGAAAGAAATGGACTTTCGCCAGATGACGCCGGTGCAGGCCGCGTCGATTCCGCTGTTTCTTACGCACAAGGACGTCGTCGCGGAGGCCGTGACGGGCTCGGGCAAGACGCTCGCGTTTGTTATACCCATTCTCGAGATTCTGCAGCGGAGAGAAAGTGTGCTGCGAAAGCACGAGCTCGGTGCGGTCGTCGTGTGCCCCACACGCGAGCTCGCCGAGCAGATCGCGAGCGTCTTTCAGACGTTTCTGGACGCCCAGCCGGACGCCGAGGTGCGCGGCGAGGAGGACGAGGCACCGCGGACAAAGCGCGTGGGCGGTGTGCAGTTGTGCATCGGCGGCACGAGTGTCGTGCCGGCTGAAGACTACCGCCGCTTCCGCGAAGAGGGACCCGACATTCTTGTCGGCACGCCGGGGCGCATGGAAGAGCTGCTGAAAAAGCCGGGTGTGCGCACCAGCGAGCTCGACGTGCTCGTGATGGACGAGGCGGACCGCTTGCTCGATCTCGGCTTTACGCAGCCCATCCGTGCCCTACTCAACTACCTTCCGAAGCAGCGCCGCACCGGCCTGTTCAGCGCGACCATGACCGAGGCGCTCACCGAGCTCGTGCGTGTGGGGCTGCGCAACCCTGTGCGTGTAGTGGTCAAGGTCGAGGCAAAGCAAAAGGGGTCGACCAAGGACATTCGCATGCCGGCGACGCTCCAGAGCTTTTCGCACATCTCGCGCCCGGAAAACAAATTTGCACAGCTCCTGCGCCTGCTGCACTACGAGGCGGAGCGGGGCGCACACAAGTGCATCGTGTACTTTGCTACCTGCGCGCAAGTCAACTATTTCTTCTCGCTTCTCGCGCGCCAGAGCAAGCAGAAGGACCGCTGGACGGCCGGCATGCAGTTCTTTTCACTGCATGGCAAGCAGACAACTAAGCGGCGCACGGCGACCTTTCAAGCATTTACGCACGCGAACAGCCAGGGCGGCGGCGACGTCGCCGGCGCGACCGACGCACGCCTCAGTGTGCTGCTCTGCACGGACGTTGCGGCGCGTGGACTGGATCTGCCGGACGTGGACGTCGTCGTCCAGTACGACCCACCGAGCGATCCCAAGGTCTTTTCGCACCGCTGCGGACGTACGGCGCGCGCGGGTCGCAGCGGACGTGCGATCGTGATGCTGCACGAGGGGCGCGAAGAAGGCTACATTGGTACGTCGCGAGGCTCACCCAGAATACCTGCACGTGAAGCAGCTTCCGCTGCGTCCATACCCCTACCTGCTCGCCGGCGACGTGCCATCGCCCGGCCCCGAGCCGGAGCTCGATGAGGACGCACGCGAGCTCGAGTCGGCGCTGCGTGCGACCGTGCGCCAGGACCGTGCGTTGTACGAGCTCGGAATGCGTGCATTTGTCAGCTGGGTCAAGGCCTACTCGAAGCACGAGGTGAACTACATCTTCCGTCTGAGCGACCTCCCGCTCGACCACATGGGCTGCGAATTTGCGCTGCTGAACCTGCCGCGAATGCCCGAGATTTCGCGCTGGCGGCAGCACAACGAGGGCAAAAAGTCGCTTTTTGCAGACGAACTGCCGGATGTACGTATTGCCGCTGACCCAGCTCCGCACTTTTGCGTATGCCGACAAGCAGCGCGAGACGCAGCGTCTCGCCGCTCTCGAGCGCCAGGACGCCGAGCCCGCGCCAAAAGCGGCGCCGAAAGCTCCCAAGGCCGAGGCCTGGAGCGAGCAAAAGCGGCGGCGCGAGAACCGCGACGTGCGTCGCGAAAAGAAGGAGCGCAAGCGCCGCTGGCTGCACGAGCAGGCCGAGGCCGAGGCCGCCCCTGCCGAGCCCGAGAGCGAGGACGACTGGGGCGCCGAGGAGCGTGCTGCCAAGAAGCTCAAGCAAGGCAAGCTGCCCCAGGAGGAATTCGATGCAGAGTTCTTCGACGCACTGTAGTCTATGTCTAAAACATCATCTCAGCATCCTGGCGGAACATGGTAGAAATGCTCTCGCCGTGGTGCGAGCGGCGGATCGTCTCGGCGATAACGGCCGACATGTCGAGGATCTGCAGCTTGTCGTTGCTGTTGCGTGCCTTGTCCTGGTTGCTGATCGTGTTGGTGACAATCAGCCTCTCGAGGTTCAACCGCTTGATCAGGTCCATCGCGCGGCCGGACAGCAGGCCGTGCGAGATCACGGCATAGACGCGCTTCACGCCCGCTGCCTCGAGCGTCTTGGAGGCAAGCGCGAGCGTGCGGCCGGTATCGATCATGTCGTCAATGAGGATCGCCGTCCGGCCGGCGACCTCGCCGACCAGCACCTCCATCTTGGAGTCGTTCTCGTCCTCCGACACGCCCGCGTCGCTATCCACGCCAGTGTTCGTGCGGCGGTGGCCGCCGCTGCGCAGCCGGCGGCCACTCTCTTCGGTAATGAACCATTCGCCGCTCTCGCTCAGCGAGTGCACGCCGTTCGCCACTTCCGAGAAGTTGCTCAGCTGCGACGCTGAGAGGTCAGCGTTGCCCTGCTCGAGCGAGGCGGCGCGTTGCCGCCGGGCCTGCTCGCGGCGGCGGTTGCGGTTGATGAGCGCAAAGTCGATGCCGAGCACATCCGCAAGCGACGTGGCACTGGGTAAGACAAGAAACGCACCGCTTTGCACCGCCCGCATCGGGCGACACGATAATGGCGTCGCGCCAGTCGTCGACGTTACTCCGGATCCAGCGAGCGATGGACGGCTCGCAGGTGAGGTTGTCGACCGGGATGTCAAAGAACCCCTGAATCTGACTCGCGTGCAGGTCGACTGTGATGACGTGCTCCGCACCCGCGGCTGTGATCATGTTTGCGACCATTTTGGCAGTGATCGGCGCGCGGCTCTTGTCCTTTTTGTTCTGGCGCGAGTAAGGGAAGGACGGAATGACGGCCGTGATGCGGCGCGCCGATGCCGTCTTGCATGCCGACAAGATAATCAGCAGCTCCATCAGGCTGTCATTCACATCCACGAACGGCGAGTAACCCGACTGAATCACAAAGACATCCTGGTCACGGACCGAGGAGCCGATGCGGACGTCGATCGACTGGTCCGCAAACTTGCGACAAACGCACTCGGTGACCGGAACGCCGAGTCTGAATTAGCATAGACATACATACCGCGCAGACACAAGGTGCGCGAGCTCGGGGTGGCTGTTGCCAGTCAGTAGCTTGATCGAGTTCACCCCAGGCATGCCGTAAAAAGTGGTGCGTGCAAGCGAACAAAAGCCGGGCCCTCCACGTGGTCTTTGACTCCCTCCACATCATGGTCGATGGCTTCCGGGGGGTGTCGGTCGCGGAGGACGTGCGCTTCAAGAACAAGGAGAGCGCGCTGCTCAAGTCGACCAAATTTCCCGAAAACTTTGACCAAAAGGTCGACACGTCGAAAGTGAGCATGGAGGTGATGCGCCCGTGGATCGCAGAGCGCGTCGAGCTCCTGCTCGGCTTTGAAGACGACGTGCTGGTCGAGTTCATCTCGGGGCTCCTCGAGAACGAGACCTTTCCGGATCCCCGCCAGATGCAGATCGCCATCACGGGGTTCCTCGAGAAAAAGGCTAGGCCGTTCATGGCCGAGCTATGGTCCTTGCTGCTCTCGGCGCAGGACTCGGTGGGCGGTATTCCGCGGGCGTTTGTCGAGGAGAAGAAGCGCGAGATGCAACAAAAACGGTCAGAGACTGATGGGATGATGGAAGAGGTCCGGCGGCGGAATGCGCCACATGCGCCAGGGCGGCACGAGGGGCGGCTGCCAAGCCGCTTTGACCACGGACGGCCGCCGGTCGAGGCCGAGAGCCGGGGGTCGTACCGCCGCCGCCAGCCCGATGAATTTGTCGACAAGCGCGGAAATGTTACTCGCCGCGAGCGCGACGCGGGGTGGGGGCCGCGCGCGCGCACGGATGCCGAGGACCGGAGAGATGACCGCCGAAGCGACACAGACGAGCGGCGGCCGAGGAACGACGAGCGGTACCGCCGCGACCGTTATGACGACGAGCGCTCGGACCGCGAGCGGTATCGCCGCGAACGATACGACGATGAGCGCTCGAGCCGCTACGATGAGCGCTCGAGCCGCTACGATGGGCCCTCGAGCCGCTACGATGGCCGCCGGTCGACGAGCCCCGACCCGACGCCCGAGCGGCGCAACCCATACGCATAGCCACAATCTCTAAATGCTTCCACGTCATCTACGCTGCTGTACTCAAGTGCTTTCGTACGACCAAATTCGTGCACTGGGTTAGTCAATTCCACGTACTTGAAGTCGCCACTGCCGGTCGCAAGCAAATTTCCGCTCTGGCTTAGGTTGATCGCAATGACCGAGTTCTTGTGTCCCTGAAGCACGAGCTGAGACTGCCCCGTCTTGGGGTCCCAGAACTGGACGCTGCGGTCCTTGGACCCCGACGCGATCCAGTTGCCCTGGGGCGCGCACGATACCGACAGGACATAGTCCTTGTGACCGGTGAACGTCGCAATGCACATGGACGAGTTGGAGATCTCGTCGTCGAGCGAGTCCAGGGCCTTGATGATGCTCGACAGATCCCAGAGTTTGAGCGTCTTGTCGAGACTACCGCTGACCAGCGTCTGGCCGTCCGGCATAAAAGCAACACTGTAGATGCTGTCCTTGTGGCCCTTGAGGCGGCAGCGCAGCTTGCCTGTCTTGGTGTCCCACAGGCGCACAAACGTGTCGAGAGCGCCCACGGCCACCAAGCGGCCATCGGGGCTGAGTGTGATCGTCGTCACACCCGGCCCGTAGTTCAGGCCAGGGCTGGTGTAGAGAACATAGAGCAGCGCGCCGCCTTTTTCCATATCCCAAATGCGCACCGTCTTATCTCCCGAACCGCTGGCAAGGATCCGGCCATCTTTAGAGTACTCCAGCGAATAAATCTCCTGCTTATGGCCAGTGAGCGTGGACTTGACCTTCTTCTCCGCAATGTCCCAGATGCGGATCTGCTTGTCCTCGGCTCCGGTGGCAAGGTACTTGCCATCGGGGCTGAAGCACACACTGCGGATATAAAGGTCGCCTTGGTTGTCCGACGAGCCCTCCTGCAGCACACAAGTCTTGGCTCCGGTCTTGGCATCGTAAATTTGCGCCGCACGGTTGCATCCCGTCGCGAGGTACTTTCCATCGGGCGAAAAACGTACGCAGCACACGACACTGTCATGGATCAGCGTATGCACAAGGTTTACGTCCAGGGAAGGCTGCACCTTGGGATTGTACAGGGCCACCCAGTCGCTTCCCTCCTTCTTGAGCTGCTGGACGTTTTCGGCGCTCTCCTCAGTACTCGCATCGGCGCCAGATGCGGCCTCTTCGGAGGCCGCAGCTGACGTAGACTTCGGCGGGGCGTCGGCGTCGGCCGCGGAATGCGGCTCCTCGTCGTCCTGCCACTCGGGTGCGCCCGCTAGGTTAGCCAGTCAACGTACCTGGTCGCTTTCCTTCGCGCTCTTCACGCTTAAAGCGCGAGCGCAGATCACCGCTCGGCGGAGTCGCGTACGCTCCATTGGTTTTTGCGCGCTTCGAGGGGGGCCAAGGGCCGCCTTCGGGCGCCTGCGATGCGCGGGGCGGCAGCGGCGCAAGCGCATCGGGGTGCGCACCGCGATCGTGTCGAGGGTAGCCGCGGTTCGGCGATGATCCACGCGACGAGCTGCCCGCCGGACGCGGCGGCATACTCGGCGGCGCAGAAAGAGCGCCCGGGGCGTCCTGCGCGCCGGCGATACCGCGCGCGTCGAGCAGGGCGCGAAGGCGTTTAATCTCATCCTCGTACTGCGCGACGATCTCAAAGTGGCGTTTCTCTAGTTCGTACACATGGTCCTGCATGAGGCCCACTTCGTTGAATTGCTGCGCAACTGTCGGGTAAGCGATCTCTGGACCTACCTCGGTGCTCCATCTCATCGCGTTGGGACTTGAAATGCACAGCGTCGTTGCCGATTACATCGAACTCATGGCGCACGAGGTTGAGCAGATCAAGAAGGCGGGTCGACCAGATCGACTGACCCCCGCCCGGGGCTACCGCCCCCGCGGCCAGCGGGTGGGCGCCGGGCGGCGGCGAGGCGGGATGCGGCGGGCCATGGGGGGGAGGTAATGGCTGCGATGCAGCAATTGATCCCGGAGGACCCATAGCAGCAGTACTTCCAGGGGGAACACCCGCGAGCGGGTTCACAGATGCCATAACCAGGATACCCGTGGAAGATGGCGTTCGGCAGACCGACGTAAGGACCTAGATCGTCCGTTTGTAACAGTCACGTGTACGTCGTTAGCACTCCGACCTTCCGTCGCTTCCCCACATTCGAGCTGCGGCGCAGCGGTAACCGAAGCTTCATTATTTCCGGCGGGTCCGCGAAAATTCAGTGATTGGTCCGAATTTTAGGTGCCTGCATCGAAAAAACTCGGGCCCCAAGCGCGCACTGGAATGCATGCACTCTATGCAGCCCTTGCGCGACACGATCGGGCGACCCACGTGGCTATAAGCACCCGGACTTCCGGCCGACTATTTCAGGTGCCTAATCTGGGCATCGGCGGCGTCCATTCGCGTTCGCGTCTGCTGCACAGCCGAATCGAGATGCGTCAGTAGTTCCGCGTGCTCATTGAGCTCGCCGTGAATAGCCAGTCCGAGCTGCCGCTGCCGCTGCAGAATTTTCGCAAGCTGATCCGCCTGCTGGTCCTGGGCCTGCATCTGGGTATCGTTCTGGTGGTGAAGCAGTTCCTCGTCCGATAGCGGGCGCGTTGCGTCCGTCTCGGTCACCGGCGCCCGCGACCGGCTCCACGGGCGCAGGGACGTGGAGGGCGGCAGGGGGCGCAGCGCCGTGGGGGGGGCTCCTGGGGACGCTTTTCGGTCCGTGCGCGGCTCGTTGCGCACGTCTTCCTGGGATGCAGGCGCCTCTTCGACTTGCAAAAAGGTAAGGAAAGCGGGGTTCGTACGCCAGCGGTCGTCGCGCGCCGAGAGGATCGCACGGAGGTACAGCTCAAGCCCTTCGCGGCGCTCGTCGGTCGCCTCTTCGTCAGCACGGATCTGAGCATCCGAGGGGGGGATGAGCCCGCCCAGGCCGGTCAGCATCCGCAGCGAGCGCGTGGCAATCTGCTTGGGAGGGAGCGGTGCCGGCGGCGGCGGCGGCGCAAGTTTTGCGTGCAGCGCCGCAAATTCCGAGTAGCGTCTATATACAGTCCATGACCTGTCCGGAAGCTGGATAAACACCGCGTATACAACGTGCGGCGTCGGCTCTTTACGCCGATCGACCGACGGGATCGCCACTCGCTGGATCCGCGGCGCCGCCATGGCGGAGGTATCACGTGATGCAACACGACGCGCTCGAAAACACACACACGGGCAGGTGGAGGGTTGCGCCAGCGACGATGCCCCCACGCAGGAAGGCAACGGCGCGCGCAGAAGCTGCGCGGCGTCCAGCGCCCTTTGCTGCTGAGCAAAGGGACAGTATGGATCATATGAAAAGGCACCAGCAAGTAATGCGCAATGCCTATATTATCGCTCAGTCGCAGCTCCTCCAGCTCGCCAAGCAGATGGAGTACGACACCGACGTCACGGCGTGGGAGGATGGCTGGGACGAGAACTTGGGCGAGTTCTGGAAAGAGCTCGCAAAGAACTCGTACCAGTCCCGCGACGAGTTCCTGTCCGGCAAGCCGGTCAGCACGGCCCAGATCGTGGCCGACCTGTTCAAGTCGCCTCGCAAGCGTGGCAAGGCCAGTCCGCAAAAGGCCGCGCCGCGCCTGTCTGCGTCGCCACTGACGAAGCGCGCACTTGAAACGACCGCGCCACAGGCAAACACGGCCGACCTCTCGCACTCGGACGACGAAATGCTCCTGTCGAGTGCACGCCAAAGCGACGGCCCTCGTGATGCTGACCGCCTCTTGCCTCCGAGTGCCGGCGATATCCATGAGCCGCAGCCGGAGCAGCGCGCCGAGGCACCCGCTGCACCGACCGAGGCGCCGGCCGACCGCAAGGTCCCGCTGCCGTCCACGACACCGGGCACAGGTCTACGCCCGAAGCGCACGCTGAGCAAGGCCACGCTCCGGAGCACAAAGAAGCCAGCCGAGGCGCCCGCGCCGACGCCCGCGCCTGCGCCGTCGTCCAAGGCGCCAACACAGCGGTTCCGCTCGAGCTTCCTCAACAAGAGCCTGCACAAGGCCATCGAGGAGCGCATTGCTGGTAGCGGAGGTGCTGCAGGCGACGACAGTCTCGAGCCAAGTCCATTTGATGATAGCCACGATCATGCGCGCCCTGCCGACCAGGAGCCCGGGAAGGAGTCGGAACACAAAGATACCATGGATACCACCCACCCCACATCCCCGCCCCGGGACCCTTCGGGCCAGCTGGATGCACTGCGCACACGCCTCGAGACCGCGCGGCGTACCAGCACCACGACACACACGCATACCGTGCCGACGATCCCCGAGGCGCACGTCGGCCGGCCCGCAGTGCGCCTGAGCGCCGCTCGGCCCGCATTGAGCGAGGATCGCGCGCGCCCTGCGACGCCAGAGCCCAACCAGGAACAGACGCCGGAACTGGGCAAGTCGACGACGCCGACGCGCACGGCAGACAGCAAAAAGGCGCCGTCGCATCTGCCGGTGCCGTCGCCCAGCCGCGTGCACGCTTCACCGAGCCGTATTCCGACAGCACTGCGCTCGCCGTCGCGTCTCGAGCGCCCTGGATCGCGCCTCGATGCGACGCCGTCACGCCTCGAGCGCCCGGGGTCGCGTCTCGATCTCGCGCGGAAAGAGGCGCCGCGGGTGGACGGGGAGCGGCCGGAGTCGCGCATCGGTATGCTGCGGTCGCCGTCGCGCACTGGCCTCGATCGCTCGCCGTCGCGCACGGCGCTGGACCGCTCGCCGTCGCGTACCGGACTTGACCGGAGCATGTCGCGTGCCGAGCTCGATCGCCCTGGTGTACCGCGTCTTGCTGCACGGACCGTGCCGCGCTCGCCCGCGCGCGCGCAGGCGCCTCCTGCGTCACCGTGGCGTAGGGCGGAGACGAAGCCTACTGCGCCGTCGTTTATGCGCTCGACCGAATCGCCGAGCCATACGCCGCAGCGCCCTGTGCCGAGCCGCGATGCGACACGCTCGCCTGGCCGCCTGCGTGACGACCTTCTCTCTCCTTTCCGTATCGGAAAAGAGGCGCCGAGTGCGTCCAAGGCCCCGGCGAGCCCTCCCCGTTCCACGGCCAAGGTGCTGAACCGCATCCCGACCGCGCGCTCAGTCCACCCCGCACGCCCTGCATCGCCCAAGCTGACGATGCAGGCGAGTCCCGGCGAGCGGGCGGCGGCCCCCTCTGGCTTTGGTGCGCGTGTCAAAGGGCTGCTTGGCCTCCAGACGAGCAACGCCAAAGGAGCACGCCCCGCGTCCCCCCAGCGCCCTGCAAGTGCGCTAGCCGTGGCGTCGCCTGCTGGCGTGCACCGCCCCGCGTCGCCCGAGTCGCCTGCGCGTGCCGTGCATACGGCGCTCGGCATCCACGACGAGGACGAAGAGGATCTGCTAGCGCCCGGTGGTTTGCCCGGCGCCTTTGACGCGCCGCCCAAGGCTGAGGCGCCCGTGCGCAAAGTCGTGCTACCTGCGCGTCCCTCGGCGTCCAAGTCCAAAGGTGTGCTGGGCACGTCGCTGTCCTCTGCGGCCGTGCGTCCCATCCCCCGTGTGCCTGCGCCGTCGCGCCAATCCCAAAATGTGCGCCCCTCGCCGATGTCTTCCCGAGTATCTGCGGCGCAGTCCTATGCGTATGATGCAGAGGCCAAGCGGCGGAAGCTGTCGCAGCAGCCGCTGCACGAGTCGACCAACCAGGACGACCGTGTCTCGACCGAGTCAGCGCTCAAGAGCAAGCTCACGACGAGCGCCGGCACCGGAGCCGTGCGTCTGTCCAAAGTCGGGCATACGACGGCGCGCCCTCCCAGTGTACGTCCCCCTACGAATGCTACGCGTACGTGGACCAAACCCCCCGCGTCCAGCCGTTCCTCGGCGCTGAGCACGGCCAACGTCTTCCAGCAGCACTCGGCGGTGGCTGACGTGAGCATGGAAGAGCTGCCCGACGTGCAGAGCGAATACTCGGACTCGGACGACGAGGATTCGATCAAGAAGCGCAAGCTCGAGCCGTCCTGGACGCGTGGCCGCGAGCTCGAGGATATCCTGCTGCAGCAGTCGACGATCGACCCTGACGAGATCTTTGGGTGCCAAGTCGGTCCGGTGCCGCTCGAGACGATGTTGCCGACGACAAAAAACGGCGAGGCCCGCACCTATCGCAAGCGCACGAGCTCTGCGAACTGGAGCGGTCCCGATGGCCTGGCGCAGTGGGAGATTGACCGCTACAACGAGCGAATGGGCATCGACACCCGCCGAGCGTAGTGTTGTACGTAGTTCCCCACAGCCGAGCTGCACGTGTCATGTACGTTTGTAGCCAATCACACAATGCGGTGTGTGGAGCCAAGGGTCAGACCGGGTCTGGCAGGAAGGTCTGGCCGGGGTTACGATTCTTTATCCGCCATGTCGATGCGTTCGCTTCTTCGTCAGACTTCTGCTGTTCGCGCTGCCGTGCGCAGCACGCGCTCGCTCACGGCCGTGCCTGCGGCCATGCGTGCTCCTACGACCAGTGCGCCTGCCCGTGCGTCGGCCCGCTGCTTCAACACTTCGGCCCAGCGTGCCGAGGAGCACGAGAGCCCGTGGGGCATCAACTCCCTCGACAAGTTTACCGAGGAGGAGGAGATGCTTCGTGATGCTGGTACGTATCCCTGCTAATCCAGTCCGCCGCTTTGCCGAGAACGAGGTCAAGCCCCGTGTCGAGGAGATGGACGAGAACGAGAAGATGGACCCCGCGATCATCAAGGGTCTCTTCGAGCAGGGCCTGATGGCCATCGAGACCGACCCCGAGCTCGGTGGTGCGGGCAGCAGCTTCATGGCTGCCATCATTGTCATTGAGGGTACGTTTCCGTAACTCACCGCAGAGCTCGCCAAGGTCGACCCCTCGGTGTCGGTGCTGTGTGACGTGCACAACGTACGTATTATTGCTAACGCAGACCCTCGTCAACACTGTGCTCCGCAAGTACGCCAACCAGGAGCTCCGTGACAAGTACATGCCCATCCTCTCGTCCGAGAAGCTCGGCTCGTTCTGTCTCTCGGAGCCTGCCTCGGGTTCGGACGCCTTCGCGATGAAGACCACCGTGAAGAAGTCGGACGACGGCAAGCACTGGATCATCAACGGCTCCAAGATGTGGATCACCAACAGTGCCGAGGCCGAGTTCTTCATTGTCTTCGCCCAGGGCGACGCCTCGAAGGGCTACAAGGGTATCTCGGCCTTTGCCGTGGAGAAGGACATGGGCGTCGAGATCGCCAAGAAGGAGCGCAAGCTCGGTATCCGCGCCAGCAGCACCTGCACCGTCAACTTTGACGAGGTCAAGGTCCCGATCGAGAACCTGATCGGCGAGGAGGGCAAGGGCTACAAGATCGCCATCGAGATCCTCAACGAGGGCCGTGTCGGTATCGGCGCGCAAATGGTCGGTCTTGCCCAGGGTGCCTTTGACCGCGGCCTTGCGTACACCTTTGAGCGCGAGCAGTTCGGCAAGCCCATCGCCAAGTTCCAGGGCATGCAGTTCCAGATGGCCCAGATCGCTACCGAGATCGAGGCTGCCCGCCTTATGGTGTACAACGCCGCCCGCCGCAAGGAAGCCGGCCTGCCGTTCACCAAGGAGGCCGCTATGGCCAAGCTCTTCTCGAGCCAGGTGGCCCAGCGTGCTGCGGGTTCCGCCATCGAGTGGGCCGGTGGCCAGGGCTTCACCCGCGAGCAGGGTATCGAGAAGTACTGGCGTGACAGCAAGATTGGTGCCATCTACGAGGGTACCAGCAACATCCAGCTGAACACCATCTTCAACCTCACCGCCAAGGAGAAGGGTTTCTAACCGCGCATAGCACATAGATCCGCAATGGCTTAGCCAGTACTCCACACGGTCATGGGCGCGTACGAAGCGCTGCCGTACTTTGCGTACGACCGCGCGGGCGAATGGGCGGCGATCCTGCCAAACTTTGGCCTCGAAGGAACGTCGTGGAGCGCGCTCCTCAACGAGCTCCAAGGTGCGTCGCGCGACTGACGCAGCGCGCGAAGCAAGGGAGGGCGTGCCGCACAAGCTTGTGTACCTTGCGCGCCATGGCCAGGGATACCATAGTATGTCCGTGTGCTAACCAGACTTTGCCGAGGAAAAGGTACGGCGCGGAACTCATCCAGTACGGCAGCCCAGCGTGGAACGCCAAGTGGGCGCGCCTCTGCGGCGACGGCGACATTACGTGGGGCCCCGACCCGCGCCTCACGCCGCTGGGCAAGGCACAGGCAGGCGCAGTAAACGCGGCGTGGAAGGCGGCACGCCAAAGCAACGACGCGCCGCCCCTTCCGCAGCTCTTTTGCTCCAGTCCGTTCTACCGCAGTCTGCACACGGCCGACCTGTCCTGGGAGGGGGTCTGTGCGCCGACCTTCTGTATATACGAGAACCTACGCGAAGTCTGCGGCCAGCACACTTGCGACAAGCGCAGTACCAAGGCGGAGTTGGTTCGCATTGTCGAGCGCGAGCTCGCCGCGCCGCACCTCGTGTTCGAGCCTGGATTCGCAGACGATGACCTGTTGTGGACGGTAGGTTTTGTGCCTCACGCAGCCGGAGCGCGAGTCGGACGATGCTATGCGCGACCGCGTCCGCACGGTCATGGACTCGATTTGGCAGGGTGCCGGGCACGATGCGCGAGGTACGGTTTGTGGCTCACCCAGTCATTAGCATTACGTGCCACGGCGGAGTGATGCAGCGCATCTTTGAGATTACAGGCCACGTCATGCTTCCCCTGCCAGTCGGAGGTACGCGGCGCTTCTGATCCAGCTTTTATTCCGATGGTGATCCGTGCGCCGCCCTAAGCGTCCCAGTCGAGCCACACACTGATGCGCGCGTACCGCACAAAGTTGGCCCACGCCATAAACTGCGTGCGTGCCCAGAGGCAGAGCACGTCGCCTGGGCGCGCATCCTCAAGAATAGGATGGTCGCGCTCGAGGGTGATGGTATGTCGCCGGTAGTCGCGCGAACCGTGGATATTGTGCGTAAGGTGTGTCCGGTGGACCTCGGTGTAGCCCGGCATTGGGTTCGCCTCGTCGGCCTCGGACGTATCGTCGGGCCCTGGCGCTTCGGCCTCGCGCGTATCGGCGTCCGGTGCCTCGGGGTCTTTGCGGTGCAGCGATAGCTCCCACCACGTATAGCTCCCTTGGTAGGTCCCGATCCACTCGCGCATCGGATCACTGCTCCATCCCTGATCGTGACTATCGGTATCCACGACAACGCGCGCCAAAAAGTGGCGCACCAACTTGGATGGCAGCGGTGGCGTCTGCAGGTGGCATACGTTGGCGTCGTTCGTGTACACCTGGTCCTCTGCGCGCGTCACGCTTAGCATACGCGCATCGTCGGAAAGCATTAAAATATAGCACACGAGCTCCGGAGGAAGGCCTTTGTGCGACAGGATCTCTTGCAGCGCGCGATGGCGCTCGACTTGCAGCGCCATGTGGGGATCGCGATCCCAAACGTATGCGGTGCCGCCCGTGCCCCTGTTTTCCGGCGGCGGCACATCCTCGAATAGAAACGGAAATTGTGTGTGTGTGTCATTATCACGTTGCTCACGCGCAGCATCGTTGCCTAGCAACAAACCCCGCAGCCAGCCGGCGATGCTCAGCATGCTGGTGCCCTGTGCGCAAGCCACGTGGCACTTTACCTCATGCTTCTCCGGACCGGTTCGTTTGTGGGGCGCGCCGGAGTGCGCCGCGCGTTGCATACTTACACGCTCTCTTCGCCGAGCAGCGACGTAAAGGTGGATGTGAGCGCGCATGGCATCACATTATCGGCACCATTGCGCGGCGTGCCGAAGCCGTTTACGCTCGACTATGTCTGGCTTCGCGACGTGTGCCAAGCGCCGAGCAGCGTGCAGGCTGCATCGCAGCAAAAGCTCTTTCACACGACCGATATTCCCCAGGTAAGGGATGGCGCATCGCTCCTGCACTCGTGCGAGCGCCCCGTCGAGATGGAGGGCGAGGAACTTGTCGTCCAGTTTGCGAAAGAACACCCGGTTGTGAACCAGTTTACGCAGACCGTGTCGCCCGACGCGGTCACTGTGCCCGACGCACCCCACACGTCGCGCTACCCCCTCTCGTTCCTGCTGCAGCATATTGTGCCGGAAGCGTACCGCAAGGGCCACCGCGACATTCTCACGCTCGGCGACTACTGGGACGCTGCTTCGCTCGCCGAGCAGCGGCGTCCCGAGATGCATGCATGGCCGGACGTGCGCGACACAGACACGGGCGTCCTGGCACTGCTAGATGCGACGCTGCGCGACGGCTTTGCTTTTGTGCGCGACGTGCCTATTGAGCCGACCGGCAGTGCGCCCGGCCCCGACTCCGCGTATCTACGCGTGCTTGCCGAGCGCATAGGCGTGATCCGGCACACGTTCTACGGCACGCTCTGGGATGTGCGCTCAATTGCGTCGTCGCAAAACATTGCCTATACAAATGTGGACCTCGGTCTGCACATGGACCTGTTGTACTTTCAAAATCCCCCCCGTTTCCAGCTGCTTCACATGCTGCGCAAGCGCGTCCAAGGCGGTCAGAGCCTGTTTATCGACAGCTTCCGGGCGGCCGAGCGCCTCTGGGTCGAGGACCGCGAGGCATTCGAGATTCTCGCTTCGACACCGGTCGCCTTTCACTATGACAACGCTGGCGAGCATTACTATTACACGCACCCCACGATCGAGCTCGCGCACGACACGGAGGCGTTTGCGGGCGCCCCCCACGGCGCCGCGCAGATGCCTCGGATTGTTGCGGTGAACTACTCGCCGCCCTTCCAGGCCCCGTTGCCGCTGCACACCCCCTCGCTGTCGAGTGTAGAAAAGCGCGAGGCGTTTTACCGTGCGCTGAAGCGGTTTGCCGACCTGACGCTGTCGCCGGATATGCTCTTTGAGCACACCCTCCAGGAAGGCGAGTGCGTCCTGTTTGACAACCGGCGTGTCCTCCATTCGCGCAAAGGTTTCGACTGGGACGCCTCCGAGCCTGTCGGCGAGGTTGGCCGCTGGCTGAAAGGATGCTATGTCGAGGGCGACTCGCTCTGGAGTCGCTACCGCGCCCTTCGTCGTATCCATGAAACGTAGTCCTATATCACTATGCCTGCGGGTCCGGCGAGCGTAACGGGTTCTCGAGTACCGGTGTCTCGTACGTACCCGAGACCTGGCGGCCGGAGGGCGAGTCGGGCTCAATTACCGAGAAGAAGGTGTCCGAAACGCTGTGCGACGGCGCCTGGTTAAACAGCGGGGGTTCATTCTGCCCGAAGAGCGGCGGCGCGGCCACGGGCTCCTCAGCGGACGAGTCCTGCATCACTGATTCGTCGACCATCGACTCCCGCTTGCCTGTGTAGGCCTCCGACTGCGACACACTCGCGTCGCGACGCAAAGGAACGGCCGGCTCTGCATTCTCGCGAGCGCGTGTGTAATGAACGTCGGGCTCCTCTGGCTGGTGCGGTGTGCGTTTCCGGAGGAGGTTCTTGGGCTTGAGCTTGCGGCCGAGGCGGCGCAGCGTCGAGCGGGGGCGTTGCGAGGGGGTGTCCGAAGCTGCGTACGAGTAGCCACGATAGATGGACTCTTGGCCCGTGCTCATGTCGTAGTGGCGGCTGCTCGTGCGGCTGGCAGTCGGCATTAACGGGTAGCTGTCGCCGTGGAAAGAGCGCATCGTCGTGTCGCCTTCCATCTCCACTTCCGGCTCGTACGCTTGTGCGGCACGCATGCCCGGCATCCGCTGGTCGTGGATGTAATCATGGTCGGGGTCGCGCGAGTCGACGATACGCAGCAAGTCGATGTCGGTCGGCGCAATGAGCATGCGGAAGTACTCGAACAAGAGGCGCGGCAGAATTCCAAGGAACACGGTAAAGATGCCTGCGAACCAGAACTGCACCGAGCGGTACAGCGCATAGTTGTTGCCCCATGAGTACGTGTACGCAAGCGCCGGGGGGAAGGCCGCATAGATCGGAGCAAAGACAAAGATGAGGAAGGGTCCGATGGAAACCGCAAATACGATCCACCACGTCCACGCAAGCGTGTCGAGCGCACAATAAAGATTCGCCAGGAGCACGGTCGCCATCACCATGCCGGTGGTCGGCTCGTAAATGTTGATGTCATAGCCATCGTTGCGGGGCGTGGTGGTGTCGTAAAAGTACATGAAGAAGAAGAAGAGCACCACCGATTGGTACAGACCATCAAGCATGTACCAATAGAAACGACCCATGCCAAAGTACGAGCCTTTACGCGAGCGCGTATACAGCTCAGGCACCTCCATCAGAACACGGTCGGACACGTTGCGGTCAAAGAGGCCCACGCCCACGACTGGCGCCACAGTCCAGATCGCATTGTAGAGCAGCAGGTAGACATAGTCCATCGCCTGCGTCGTACTCCACGCACAGTAGATCTGGAACCAGAAAAGCGTACCGGTGTGCACCACTTGCTTGTAAAAGAACAGGTTGATCATCTTGCTGTTCCGGTAGAACGACCAGTGGCCGTGCACAAGCAAGAGACGCTTCAGGAAGCGGAACTGGCCGATGGCATAGTCGGACGAGTTCACAGCCTGAAGACCCTCTTCACCTGCCACACCCACACCGACGTGCGCAGCCTGGATCATCGAGACATCGTTTGCACCATCGCCGATCGCAAGCGTCATGCCTTTGAGGCCGTCACGCACCAGGCGCACAATGAGCGCCTTTTGGAGCGGCGACACACGGCAACAGACGACAGCACGGCAGTGCACTGCGACCTTCAAAAGAAGCTCGCGGCTGTACGGCTCGTCGAGCGCATAGCCGAGCGCGTGACCGTCAATCACCAGCGCGTAGCCACCGGGACGCTCGCCATTGTGCTCGCCCACGAGCGACAACTGGCTACCGTGCGACGTGCGCGACACGCCTTGCGTATCGGGCGCAGGCGGCGGCTCGTGCTTGACGTCAGTAAGCGCCTCACGACCACCAAAGAAGCGCTCAATCGCGCGCTCCAGCTGCTCGTACGCAGAGCCGGTCGTGCCGTACGCACCGCCGCGGATAATGACCAGGTTCATGTCTTGCGACAGAAGCATGGTACTGTATCCGATCGCCACGGCCGTCTCGAGCTTGTCACCGGTCGCGACCCAGATGTTGATACCGGCGCGCTTCAAGTCTGCAATCGTTTCGGGGACGCCGTCCTGCAGACGATCCTCGATGGCCGTCGCACCAATCAGCTGCAGGTCCTGCTCGAGCTCGCTGGCGAGCTCCTCCATGCGCTCCTCACGGTCGGTGGTCGACACCGAGGCTTCTTGGTACTTGTGCGCCCAGGTCTTATAGACGTTGACATCCAGTGTGCGCTGCGCAAGGCAGAGCGTACGCAGACCCTTGCTGGCAAACTCCTCGAGGTTGCCGTCGGTGGCCTTCTGCATGTCCTCCTGGCCTGGGCCCATGCGCGAGTAGATCATGGCATCAGCACCCTTGGAATACATGATGATCTCATTGTCCGAGTAGCGGCGCAAGATGACGCTCATGCGCTTGCGTGCGGACGAGAACTCGATCGTATGCAGGACCTCGTAGCGCTCGCGCTTGTCCTTGGTCGGTACTTGGAGCTCGACCGTGTTCACGTGGCGGCCGCAGTAGACGTAGCCATTGTCGGCAGCCGTCTGCACTAGCGCCTGTTCGTCGGGCGACTCGGCCTTGTACATGATCACGTTGCGCTCGTCCGTCTTGGCAATGTGCACCGTGTGACAGAGCGACAAACAGTGGAAGAAGTCGTCGGCCGCGCCAAACTGCTTCTCTGAGGGGCTGTTGAGGAGCCCGGTGAGCCGCGCATCCTTGTAAGGCGGCACATCCTCGAGCGATGGGCGCACACGCATGCGGTTGTTGGCCGGCGGCTCCTCTTCCTGGGTGCTCGCCTTCTCCTTATCCTGCGGCTCATCACCGTGGTAGACGGTGCCGGCGATGGAGCATTCGCGGAAAATCATCAGGTTCTGCGTCAAGGCACCCGTCTTGTCACTGAGAATGTACTGGATCTGGCCGAGTTCGTCACTCAGATTCCAGGACTTGGCCGTCGTGCGGCGCGACGCCTTCTCGTAGAACATGTCGTGGTCCTCAAAAATAAACAAAGCCTGAATAGTGCGCACGACCTCGAACGAGATGTACAGTGAGATCGGGACAAAGTTCTGGAAGGTAATGAGCGAGTTGGCAAAGGCGATAAGACCGTTGATATTCGGATTATCGTCGCCGTGCACCGCGCCATACTGCCAGTACGCGGTGCGCTGGAAAAAGTACTGCTCGAGGCGCGCATCAGCAATGGCGCACACGACAGCAATAACCGCAATGATGGCAAGGTTCACATATACCATCCGGTTCATGGTGAACTCCATGCGGCTGCGCTTGCTCGGCGTATCGCCCGAGTTGAGCACAATCTTGGAGTCGAGACCGGTCATGGTCACCACGCCAATCACCCAGTCGGTGTTGCGCACTGTACAGCCACGCAGGAGCACCTGGTTGAGGGTGATGGGGCACTGCAGGTACTCGCCCTCGTCGTTCAGCTCGTCGTGGAGAATCGCACGCGCGTTGAAGCGGTACATATCCGTGTTTTGCGGCTCCACTTCGATCTGGAACGGGACCGTGGCGCAGGCCTCGGGTGTGTTCATCTCGGTAAGCTCCGGGACGGCATAGCGCGACTTGAGATTGATCTCACCGTCGAGATTGCGCGTCTCGACGTAGCAGCTGCCGTCGCCCTCGCTGGTCGAGCAAATGACAATATCAGCCGGAACTTCGTCGTTGTTATTGAGCCGGACAATGTCGCCGACGTGCAGGTCCTCCCAGTGCTTGTTGCGCCAGCGGAGTCCTTTGCCAGAGTGGTGCAACGAGCGCTCACTCATGGAGCTGTGGCGCTTCTTGCTCGGCTCGGAGAAGCTGCGCTCACTATTGAGGCTGGGGCGGGCATGTGCAGGATGGCGCTCCCACGGCCCGGTGTCGGCATGCGGCGACTGCGGCATGGGCATCGGTGTCGCAAACTCTGCTGGCTCGTTCTCCTCAATGGGCGACATGGGCGTCGGCGACGTGACACGGGGCGCGTCGGGCGCGCCACGGTGCACCACATGAGGGTCCTCGGGTGCTCGTGCGGCAGCGGGCTTTTTCCCGATGCCCCAGCTCCGTGGCGAAAAGTACTGCCGCACGACCGTCAGAAGCACGCGGATGCTGCGTGACTTGGCCTCGGTGCGGTTATGGTTCTTCCATCCGCTACCGTGAAGCACGTATGTCTTTTGCCGGTTGACCGCACGGTCGGACTGGTGACGCTTAATGTCCTCGTAACCGTCCTTGATCATGGTGATAGCCAAGACAATGAGCAAAGGAAGCATAGCCACACCCGGACTGATCGTAGTAAACTCGGGGAAGAACTGGAGAATGACAAGGACTGTGTGAGCCACACCACATACCCAAGAAGAACACATTGGCTACACGTCGGAACTGCTCCAGCAGGTTTTTAAACACGAAGTTGTAAATTGTGTATTTGGACGACTTGATCTGGTTGGTAACGTACACCCAGCTCTTCTTCACGCGTCCCTTCGCATCAAAGGCTTCGGGTGGTAAGTCCAAGTTCACCATCACATCGCGTGTGGCGGGAGGGGGGCGCTTTGGCTTGAAGGCCGTCTCGGGGTTAAGGTCGATCGCCTTGAGCTTCCGCCATACCGTGGAGGCCATCCCGGACGCACGCTGTGCGCCAGTAGGGCTACTCGCATCGGCTGTCATGGCAGGATCCAATGCAGCGACCAGACACTTGTTACGCGCCACAGGTAACAACAGCGACAATCGCGCTCCTCGCCGAAAATGCAGGGAATCAACCGCCGCGGAGGTTTACGACCAACACCACTGTCCGGCAACTCCGGTCTCGGCCGAAAAAATGCACGCTCGCGCACAGACACCATGGCCCGACCCATGCCGCCCCCGACGCGTAGCGTGCCGGTGCAGACCGCGTCTCCGACCGCCGCGCCGTCTCACGCTGAATTTTTGTTGAACCAAACGCGCCAGAATGTTGCGCAGCTGTCTGCAACTGGCGCGCTCGACTCGATGCTCTGCCGTCAGCTCGAGTCGCTCCTGAACACGGCCACGATCCGTGTGCCGGATCTTCCTGCGCGCACCGAGTCGGCGGTCGTTCCCAAATCGGAGAAGGAGAGCCTCTCGGCGAAGAACAAGTGGACACGCGAGGTGCTCGCGAATTCGGACCTGCTTCCGAACCTGGTCGACGCTGCATTATCGGTGGCCGCAGGGCCGCTACTTTCCTCGTCGCAGCGCCAGTCAATTGTGCAGGTCGTGTCGATTTCGCAGGACCGCATCGCGAATGCGATTACCGACCCCTCTCGCCAGCGCTCGGCCCAGAGCTTCACGACAACATCGGCCAAGGCGGCGCACCAGGGCATCAAGAGCGGACTTCAAAACGCGGGAGAGAGCCTCGACCGCTGGTCGAAGAAGCGCGAAATGACCGCAGAGGAAAAACGTACCGAAAAACTGGCGCAGCAGGCATTCCAGGAGGAACTCAAGCGCGAGCGCGATATGTTTGCGGACGGGCGCAAGCCTAACGTGTCGGACTCGATTGGCTCCGCACAGACCTCGCTGTCGAGCATGAACCTGAAAGACACGCACGGCGCAGAGGGCGTTTCGCTCGCCCCCGACAACCCGGCCTCGGCGAGCGTCGTTGCGCTCCCGTCCGAGCACGTGTCGATGGACAGCCAAACGGGTGCTGTGACGACCACCTTTACGCCATGGCCCGGCTTGGTGCTCACCAGCACGATTGTGGCCACCACGGGCGAGTCTTCCGAAACGTCGGGTGGTGGCCTGGATACGGGCCGTGCGCTTCCGCCGCCCCCGCCGACGGCGGGCGGCGCGCCTCCCCCGACGCCGCCGTCGGGTCCCAATTTTCCTCCGCCCCCGCCTCGCCATGCCCCGCCGCCTCCGCAGCAATCGTTCGCCCCTCCCCCGGTCCATGGTCACGCTCCCCAAGCAGCACCGCCTATGCAGCAACGCATTGTCCAAGGCCAAGCGCCCAGTATGAGTTACATGAACCCCCCGCCATACTGATTGAGGCATACATATTTATAGAGGATATCTACGAAAGAAGGCTCATCAGCTGCGACACGTTGCCGCCGCCGCCGCCGCCCATCATGCTTTGGAGCTTGTGCTTCATGACGAGCTTCATCACCGTCTCGCTGGCGTGGTTCATGGCGTCCTGTTGGTTGCCGCCGTTCTTGCTCGCCGCCGAGCCGGCCATGGACATGGCCTTGCCGACCAGCGAGTCAATGCCACCCTGTTGCTGCTGGCCGCCTCCGCCAAAGTGCGACATGACCGCGCTGACAGCCGCAGCCTGGCCAATGTCTTGCGAGTTGTTGCTGCCGCCACCGTTGCCCATGACCTTGTGGAAGGCATTCTTGAGCTGGTTCTCGTCGACATTCTCGTCGATCTGGCCGTTACTCTGCTTGTTCTGCAGGAACTGCGCGACCTGGCCAAAGAGCTGCTGGTTGCCGCCGCCCTGCTGCTGGTTGTCGTGCTGGGTAGCGTGGCCGATAATGCTGTTGAGGTCAAAGCCGCCGCCACCGCCGCCCTGCTGGCCACCGCCCTGGGGCATACCGCCCTGGCCCTGGCCCTGGCCTTGGTTTTGCAGGAACTGCTTGCCCATGTTCACAAAGTTCTCCATTGTGATGTGTGTGTTGCCAAGCCTCTTCTTCCTTACCCCTCGTTTATAAAAGCCCAACACGCGTGCACGGACGGAGAATTGCTCCTGCAGCGTAGAATGATTACGTCATCGATGCGGTGGCACACGCGGGCGTACACACGATCCGATCGGTGGTCTATTCTCATTGTGGCGCGCGCCGCGGGACGTGGAGTTGAACCAGGAACCGATACACGTGACGTAATCCGACAGCCAACCACAAGAGGCCCTCTATATTTAACAGCACTTAGACGTACATAGCGCTCATTTTCACGCCGATCCGAGTTTGGCGGTGCTGAAACTGAGCCCCCACGTGGTTTTGCTCGCGTGCAGCTGCGTCGTCTCGCGCCGAACAAAGCGCGCAGCCGATGCTGTGCTAATTAAGCCTGGCGTACCCCGGAGGAAATGATAACAGCCTCCATGTCGGCTACGCCGAGCTCAACCTCTCTACCGAAAGAAAGGTTGAGAGGCAAGGAGGCGCGAAAAATGAGCATGGGAGCACCCGGTGCAGCCCAATCGAGTCGTGGTCGCGATATGGAACAAATCCAGCCTCTTATCGGCCTGAGCGAGGATGGAACAGACCTTGAAGAGTGCTGGAAGGCTCCCGTGTCAACCGCATCAGATACTCCTTATTCCATTGACTGCGAACAACCGCACGACCTTTCCTTCGAGTCCCGGACTTTCCGAGCGATGTCCAAACGACGCGTCGATGCACGCGTCGATGGGGCAGACCGGGTGAAGCATATGAGTGTCGGGCGTTTGTTGAGTCTTTGGACTCGCAAACTTTTGCTACTACTAAGACAACACCCTCTCATGGGCCTTCTTGGGCTCATGGGCCTCGCTGTGGTCGGGACCGCGATTGGGTTCACGGTCAAGTACATCCTCGACCCCGACAAGGAGCGCATGCCCTGGCGTGATGACTGCGCGCTCCAACCACCGTTTGTGAATGCGGACGTCGACCACCTTGCCCCAGTCGACGTGTTTGTCGGTATCATGAGCTACGACAAAGCGTTTGAGCGCCGCAACGTAATCCGCAATACGTACGCGACAATGACGCTGCCTCACGACGAGCAGACGGGCCGCCCTTTGGGGAATGTTCAGGTCAAGTTTATCCTGGGCCGCCCGCTCAAGAAGTACGCTGAAAGCGTCGCGTTGGAGATGGAGATGTACAACGACCTGGTCATCCTGGATGCGGAGGAAACGGGAAGCAGCTACAAGACGCTGAGCTTCTTCCGCTGGGCCGCAGAGAACGCCACCGTTCCTGTATTAGTGCCCCGTGACCAGCATGGATTGGTCGGTGCGCCCGCGCTCGATGACCAGTACGACGTGCATTGGAAACTCGCAGACTATGTGCTGAAAGCCGACGACGATACCTTTTTGGTGCTGGATGAATTGGAGCGTCGCTTGAGAGCACTCCCAAGGAAAATGGTGTATTGGGGCTGTACGTACTATTTACTTACCCAGATCTCGTCCGCGGCTGGTTTATGGCCGGCGAGGCATACGCCCTCTCGCACGATCTCGTGCAGTATTTGGCCCAATCGAAAGAAGTTGCCAGCATTTGGCACGGCAAAGAAGATACCAAGATGGCCAAATACATGACCATTCATCCTCGGAGCTCCGAGATCCAGTGGATCTCGGAACACTGTTGGATCTATGACCACCCACGTGTGGGTACCCCATACGCACATGGTTTCCTATTCCCGGATCACGTGGAAGAGATCCGCCGCGAGAAGCGGCAGGGTCTCAGTGCCGACGAGATCCAGCGTCGTGGAGGAGCCTACAACGCGCGCTCCTTTTCGACCACGAGCAAGTGGAAAGTTCCGTACAAGCCGCCCCGCCCTGACCTCTCCACAGAAGAGACCATTGAGGCGCTTGTCGAGGGCGGTGGGCGTTGGCGCGACACGTGGTACCGGCAGAGCAGCGACGAAGACTCGCAAAAGTACTTCCCGCACGATGTCGTGGTGTTTGGCGCGAACGACCCCCGCCTGTACGGCACCTCGAGTGCGGAGCTGATACCCGCCAAGTCCGTCAATATGGTGGGCGAGTATGGCCTGACGCTATACGCCAACAGCAGCTTGACTGCCAAAGCGGCTGACCATCCCACCTATGCACCGACTGCCAATCCTTATGGCGAAACCTATGGACAGTTTACACAAGACCTGATGAACAGGCGCTACCAAGACTACAAGGTAGGAAGCACTGTCATGGTGCACTACTGCAAGAAAAACGAGTGGTTCTACGAGACTGCTCTCGCCCTTCTTGGGCGCGAGCGTACGTGGCGCCGCGGTAGCGGAGGCGCGGGCAGCGAATGGCGCATGAACGGAAGCCCGATCGTGCAGCCCTACTCTCGCAGCTACGCGAGGATTGTGTCGGGGCGCGTGTAAGCCGCTACCCAGCCGTTCCTCAATTGTTTTTGCTCCCTGTCTACTTGTACTGCGATCTTTTTACCCCCGTTTGAATTACACCATGTTATATAGCTCTTACACACGGCGTCGCTGGATAAATTCGCGTACACTTTCGTGTCCTTCCGCAGTGACAAATAACATCCGCTTCGTCTCACTCTCCCATTGCAACACACCCAGACTTTGGGCATAGTCGCGCACCTGCTCATAGTCGTGGATGGAGGTGAACTCGGTGTACAGGTTGCCTGAGTAAGCAGAAACACATACCGACACACGTCGCAACACGGTTCTTTTCGCGCTCCCATAGCCGGACCTGGTCTGAGACGGTGGCAGGGAGCAGGGGGTCCTGTGTGAGACGTGCAACGTACATTTTTGTACATTTGGGGGTGGGCATGGTGAGTCAAGTAGGTAATGACCTGATTCGCCGTGATTCCCTTGTTCAACGCTGACTTGACGCTCTCGCGCGTAAGCTGGCCGACGACAAGGTTAGGCAGACGACTCTTGAGCGTGACAAACAGGTTGAGAATGGCAATGCGCAAGAGATTCGCTGGGTGAGAAGGGACACGTACAGGTATAGGCATAGACACGGTAGTTTGTCTCGAGGATCAGGTAGCCCTGCTCTTCTTGCTCGTCGAGCGTGGAGAGCAGGGAGGACGCGGTGGACGTCAAGGTTGCTGCAAGTCGCGTCGGGAAATAAAAGCCCGCGTTTTTGCTCGTACGGTACACCAGCCCATAGTCGCTCAGCTCTTCGAGCGTCTGCATCTGCGTCAACGAGAGGCCACGCGTTTCGTACGCGCGACCAAGCTCCAGACCGCCGACTGTGAAGAAAAAGGCAAGCACTTCGACAAGGTCCATATTCCTCTCCTCAGCCATGCGCAGGTACTGCAACAACAGCGCCCACAGCTGGGAATTGACATCCTGCAGTAGAAACTGGAAGCCAGCCGAAGTAATGTTGAGGTGCTTGGAGTTGGCCACATCGCGCTGCATGAGGCCTGCGCGCTGCAAGAGAAAGAGCACTGTGTTGCGCGGCGTCGCCGACTGCTCGCTGCCGACCATAAAGTAGAGGATCGTCTCCCACTGCGTTCGCGCGTATTGGTCGAGGAACTCGACGCTGACCTTTTCGCTCTGGTTCTTGGTGCAGGGAGTGCCGAACGAGTGAAAGTCGCCACTGCGTGAGCGAGGATACGTACCTTCCGTTGAGCGCGCCGACAATGCCTTTACGGAAGATGTCGTTCATGTGCAGCTTTTCGTCACGAATCTTGACGATGGACAGCCCTTCCATGCGGCGCAGCGGAGCATCGTGCTCTTTCGAGGTATCATGCTTAAAGAACTTGAGCGAGTCCTCAATCGACAGGGGGCCATCGAGAAAAAGCATGTTCATAATAATCTGCCTGGCCACCATGGGGAGCAAACTGCGTCAGTCAGGGCGCGTACCGAAACACTGCCAAGCAGCTTGCCGGCTTCTCATACAGCCTATTCAGCACAGACCGCGGCTGGGTCTTGAGAAACGCCTCAATCGGCAGCTCCGCGGCACTCATCTCGCCGGCGGATGGCGACCCAAGCGAAGCGCGGCGGGGTGCATGCGATCGGGCCCGATGGAATAAACTAATGGCTACAGTATTGAAAGACGTACGAAACGTCGCTGTGCATGATCTCTGCACGTAGTAGATCGTCGTGTAGCTCGCCGAGATGGCTGTGCGCGTAGTGGTTCCACCTGGTGTTAGATTGAGTACGTACGTGCTCGTGTCACCGTAGAGCATTGCCGACGAAGGCGCCATCTGCTTTCCGTCGCGGCACCGCTTGCACTTGTAGGTGTCGTGCGTATCGCAGATCGTATTATCCTTGAACTGGAAGAGCGCACGGAGATCCTCGCCGGAAAAGTGGCGCTCTGCGTCCAATGCGTCGTCGACGACACACGACGAGAGCGACTGCTTGTGCGACTGCCGCTGCAGTATCTTTTCCTCGATCGAGCCGGTGGCAATAAAGCGATAGACAAAGCCTGGGTTAGTAGAGCGACGTACACGACTTCTTCTGCCCGTCACGCCACACACGCGCGAGCGCTTGCTGGTCGGACGCAGGGTTCCAGTCCGGGTCAAAGAGCACAAGTCGGTTTGCACCGATCAAGTTCAAGCCGCAGCCGCCGGCCTTGGAGCTGAGAAGGAACACAAACTCGGGCGACTCGGGGTCGTTGAAGCGGTCGACAAGGCGCTGGCGCTTGTTTATGTTCATCGTGCCGTCAAGGCGGAAGCAGCCCCAGCGCTTCGAGCGGCACAGGCGCTCAAAGATATCGAGCGTTTGGGTATAGTTGCTGATGAGTACAATCTTGTCGTCCGTCGTCGTGCGAATCGACGTGAGGAAGCGCTCGAGAACGGCCATCTTTCCCGAAAGCTCCACCGGAACGTGGCGGCGGTCGCGCGGCTTGTAGCCTTCCGGGAAGAGGTCCTCGCTCCCGTCGAGGTCTTCCGGAAGATTGAGCAGGTCTGGGTGGTTGCACAACTTCTTGAGGATGCCAATCGCCTTGAGCGGCTGCGAGCCGACACCGCGCAGGAGCTTTTTGATCGACGGCGACTTGACAAAGAGGTCATACAGCGAGAGCTGGAAAGGCGAAAGATTACAAAAGACCACATGCTCGTGCTTCACTGGGAGGTACTTGGACAGGATATCGTTCGTGCGCCGGATAATGAACTGGCTAACAAGTCCCGACAGCTGCTGCAGCTTTTCGCGGCCGACCTGCTGCTGCTTCTCGGTAGCCTCCGCGTCGCGGCCACGCAGAATATCCAGCTCAAACTGCTTGCGGAACTCGGTGCGGCTGCCAAGCACGTCGGGAATGGCAAAGTTGATCAGTGAAAAGTACTCGGACAGATCGTTCTGGATCGGCGTACCCGACAGGATCACGCGGCGCTTGACCTTAATCATATCGAGCGTCTGAAACGTGAGCGAGTCTGCGTTCTTGAGACGATGGCCTTCGTCACACAGCAAAAGGCCGACTTCCGTGTTGCCCAGGAGCTCTTGCAGATTACGCAGCGTCTCGTACGAAACGATCATGACGGGGTGCGTAATCGCACGGCCAGTGCACTCGCACCAGCGCTGCACCGTCTCAAACATCTGCTCGCGGCTGAGCTTGCCGTCGAGCGCAAGCGCGCCAGGCGCCGATGTTCCAAGCCATTTTACTGGGTAAGCAAATCCACGTACCTAGCTCGTTCGCCCAGTTGCGCACTAGACTCGAAGGGCACACGATAATGCACTTTTGGATGGTGCTTTTGCCCGCAATGGGCGACTGTCGCAAGAGCGTCCACATCAGCGCAATGCACTGCAGCGTTTTGCCCAGACCCATTTCGTCGGCCATGATGCAGCCGTGCGCGTTCTCCTGGATCATACCCGTGGTGCATTTGTACAAAAACTTGACACCTTCCACTTGGTGGGGACGCAAAATCTTGCCCAGGCGGGGATCAATCACGACCGGCACCTTTTCTTGGATCTGCACTTTGGGCTTGTCGAGACCAAGCATCGCCGCCAGACTCTTGTGCGGCCCAGAAGCTATAACCTTGGCCTCGTGCTCCGCCTGTTCCTGATGCAACTTCTCTTTCTCGCGCTCAAAGTCCCTGTCGTCAATTGTGGGGTCAAACAGAACAATCGAGTGCTCGCCCATAGGATCGTGCAGTGGGCGAGGAGGAACCTCGACGGCACGGCGCACGCCCAGCGCAGCATATGTCATACGCGCATCAATGATATCGCCTTTTTCGTTTTGCATAGTAGGGATCAAAAAGCGCCGGCCCAGCGCGTCGGGCTTGGGCTGGTAAACAGCCCATTTCCGGCGGTCGGCATTGAGCGACACGCCCGACGCATCGATGCCTTTGTACACGCCCTCGAGCGAGCTCTTTTTGCGTGGTGCTTCTATCGTCGCCTCGCCATCGTTTGCCTCGCCCTCGCCAGCTAGCCCGGCGTAGTTGACGCGAGCGCGCTTCCGGAGCGAGTTCATCGCACCCTCGCGACGCGCGACGCCTGGGGGTTTAAAAGGCTTCTGTCCTAGCAGTGGCCCAAACCCGCCACCACTAGCCAGCTGCCGCCGCGAAGAATCGTCTTTCTGGTCATTCGACCGGTCGCGCAGCACCGACGCGATCGCGCTTCGACGCATCGCGTTCCAAGCAACACTTTGCCACCCGCGCGCAGCGACCAACAGTATTAGTCATACTTTGTCAGCGCGAAGGGATGTGGCAGTGCCAAGCAGCAGCGAGGCTTGGCACGAGCCATTATGAAGGTTTGGACGAGCTTGGCGGTGGTGGCCGTAGGGGCGGTCGCCACGGTGAATGCAGTGACCTGGAACCTGAAGGACACCATCAATGGAAACTCGTACATGGACAAGTTTGATTACTTCACGGACAAGGACCCTACTAACGGCCTTGTGGTCTACCAAAACCAGCAGCAGGCCCAGCAGCTGAACCTGACCTACGCGCATGGCGAAGATTTCGTCATCCGCGTCGACACGACCAAGACGCGCGCCGAGGGCCGTCCGAGTGTGCGCCTCCAGTCCAAGGCAAACTACGGCGATTCGGTGATCATGTACGTGTCAATGCTAACGCAGTCTCCAAATGTCCCACATTCCGACTGGCTGTGCCGTCTGGCCTGCGTTCTGGACGGTGACGTCGGATGTGTCAAAGTGGCCTACGGGTGGTGAAATCGATATTATGGAGAACGTCAACGACCAGTACGCGTACAACCTGGCCTCGCTCCACGTCAAGGACCAGTGCTCGGTGGCTAATGGCGATCAGTCGGGTACGACCGTCTTCCCCAACTGCAACTACCAGGCGAATGAGCAAAGCGGCTGCCGTATTGCGATGAACGGCACCAAGTCGGCTACGTGGGGTTCTAAGGTGAACTCCAAGGGCGGCGGTGTCGTTGCAATGCACCGCGATTTCAGCCAGAATGGCAAGGGTATCCGTATGTGGTACTGGGACCGCACGCAAAACATGCCAAGCGATATCTCGAAGCCGGGCAAGACGGTGAACCCCGACAGCTGGGGCACGCCGGCCGCCAACTTTGGCAAGCTCTCGTGCACGGGCGGTGCGGACGGTGCGAGCCAGTTTGACGACCACAAGATTGTATTTGATATCACGCTCTGCGGTGACTGGGCTGACGGTGCGTACAACCAGACACAGTGCCCGTCCAAGTACCAGGCGTGCAGCAACCAAGTGGGCAACGCTGGCTCGAGCTTCGACGATGCCTACTGGCAGGTCCAGAACCTGTACGTGTACCAGACCGACTCGGCCTCCTCGGCCGCGTCGCTTGCGCTGCCCATGCTGGCGTACCTTGCCGCGGCGGCGCTCGTGGGTCTCACACTCTTTGCCTAAGTAGTCCGTAGCGACGACAGACACTTTTCCTGTGCGATGTGGAGGTGGCGACGCCGGGCGACTTTGTCTGCTTCGTGCAACATGACGGCGCAATTCGACCGGCGGCGTGTGAACGGCCCGGAAGACACATTCCTTCCTCTGTACAATGTAGAGACGCGCGAGGGAAGCACGACAGATGCGCCTGTGTGGGCGCTCGATGAGCAGCGCTTGCTCGTCGACCCCGAGTCGTCGTCGGCGGACCAGCTGGAGTTGACGACCATGGTCCTTGGTGACGACAAGCTCCCGGTGCCGCGTATTGCGCGTCGCGAATTTTCCAAGCGCACCGAAAACCGCGGCATCTTGGATCCCCGGCCGATGTGTATGTGGTAAAGCTGACGCAGTCGTGCAAATTGGCCTTGTGCCCAACGCCAGCGGCAGCGCGCTGCTCGAATCGGGGCGGACCAAGCTGGCCTGCGCTGTGTACGTGTATGTTCTAACCCAGACATGGACCCCGCCAAGTGCGTGGACGGCAGTATGCCGGCCAGGCCGAACTGAACGTCAACTTTAATATGGCGCCGTTTTGCGACGTGCAGCGCTTCAAGCCGGGCAAGGACGTCGAGTCGCACAGCTCTGCGGCGCTCGTCGAACAGGCGCTACTTCCTGCGATTCGCCTGGATTTACTCCCAAAGGCCTCTATCGATGTGTACATAACGGTCCTCGACATGGACACGTCGACCGCAGGGTGCGTTGCGCTTGCCGTGACGGCCGCGAGCGCTGCCCTGGCCGAGGCCGGCATTGAGATGTACGGCCTGGTCGCAGGTGCTACGGCGGTACGTGGTATGACTGACGCAGTCTGCTATCCCTTCTCTGCCGTTCAAAGGCGAGGTCCAGCAGCAATGGCTCGTGGATCCGTCGCAGGAAGAGGCGGCGCATGCGAGTGCCCATCTTATTGTGTGCACGATGCCTGCTCTGGGCCGCACGACGTGCTATTCCCTGCAAGGCCCTGCGCACGACTTTGGAAAGGTGCAAGAGGTAAGTTGCTATTTCTTATCCAGGTCTCCAATGCGCTCGTCGAAGCGACCAGCAAGCTGCACAGCATCACGGCGCAGGCGCTGTATAAACTCTCGTAGTCCGCATAGAAAAAGTGGAGTGACCCAATTCGCCGCGACTTTTTCGCACTGGCGCCCAGGCGAATGGCGGCCGGATTCTCGCGTGCGGACGAGCAAGTGCCGGAATGGTACACAGAGGATCTGGTTCGCCGCGCGAATCAGAGTGCTATACGTACGCGCAATGACCTCCCCGGAAATATGCTCAAGTACTGGAACGCACGGCACGATCTTTTCTCTCAGTTCTCGGAAGGGATTCTTCTGGACGAAGAGTCGTGGTTCTCTGTTACGCCTGAGGCAGTAGCTTATCGCATCGCCGTTCAGTGTGCCAGTGATGTGGTCCTGGATGCATTTTGCGGTGCTGGCGGCAACGCAATTCAGTTTGCGATGACATGCAAGCGCGTCATTGCTATTGATATTGACCCGGTGAAGCTGGCCATGGCGCACCATAATGCCTCGATCTATGGTGTCGAGGACCGCATTACGTTCCTTTGCGGTGACTTTTGCGCGTTTGCCGAGGCACATGCCAGCGGTGTCGATGCAGACGGCTGCTGGCAGGGCTGGCACCGAGAAGCCATCGACGTCGTTTTTTTGTCGCCTCCGTGGGGCGGTGTCGACTACCTAAATCCCGACCTCCTTACTCCCGAAAAAGCACTCAAAGTAAACACGTCTTCCTACACGGACCTATACCCCCTACGCGAGCTGCGTCCTGTCGGCGGCCAAAAGCTCTTCCAACTCGCCTACGGCATCTGCGACAAAATCGTCCTGTACCTGCCGCGCAATGTCAATCTCGACGAAGTGGCGCGGCTCGCCCAACTCGTGCCCGACACGCCGCTCGCGATCCACGCAGAAGAGCTTTGGCTGGGCTACAAGTTCAAGGCCCTCGCCGTGTTCCTGAGCCATAGCGCCGCGCCTCCCTGAATGCATTTTTAGTCAGAATGACGCAAGCGGGCATTATATTCGGCCGGGCGAACTGGGGCAACCCTGGCGCCCTCGGCTTGCTAGGCACGGGCAGGATCGTGATCTGCTCCGTACAACTACCACGAGCAGTTTCTAAATCACCATGGGAGTACGTATACATGAGCAGTGAGGCGTCGTGATTCGATATGCAAAGGGTTCTCGCAATACTTGTGCCGATGGACTTGCATGGGAGTCGTGTGACTCGCTGCGTGCACTACCAGGGCTGTGACTAACCTTGCCAGGACTTCTTCTTCTGTATCCCCATTGTCTTTGGCTGCCCGGAGAAGACGAAGCAGGAGGGTGACGGCACCCCCTACGTCTGCCCCCGGTGCCACAACGCCCAGGTGGTGGAGGCCAAGACGCGCACCTGGTTCGAGCTGTGCTGGGTTCCTCTGGTATGTGGTGTGGTGCTTACGCTAGATTCCTTTCTCGTCATCGCACATTTGGCTGTGTGGTATCTGCCAGTGGCGCGCGCCGCGCGATGGCGGCTTCCAGCCCCAACCGGCCATGGGCGGCAAGGCGTAATTTCTCCAAGACGCTATTCTGTTACATACTCATACTGTCCTCTGTCCTCCGGGATAGTAGGTCAAAAGTGCATTTAGTCCCGAATAATAGCAAACGGATCTCTAGTCGTAGCCTTTCGCCGTGGCGTCGTGGCGCATCACGGCGTCGGCTCGACCCATTAGGCCGTGTTGCGACCTGCCTACGCCACGTGCTCAGGGCTTGCGTGGCGCCTGCGCAGCTTCACCGACGCGACCAGCAACCAGCGTTGCTACAGGAGTGTTAAAAAGCGGCGCGCGCCTGTAGGAAAAGCTCTAGGAGAGCGTAAATATCTGGAGACATAAATGGTTCGTTGACACGCTGTGCTACAACGAACGATGGCTAACACGGACGCAGTCGACACCGTCCAAAAGGAGGCTGATTCGCGATTTTAAGCGCCTTTCCTCCGACCCCCCCGGCGGCATTTCTGGCGCGCCATGTGCCGATAACCTGCTTGTATGGAATGCCGTGATTTTTGGTCCGGGTACGTATCCCGGTGCACGCCCACAGGACTAACTGCAGCGGATACGCCGTTTGAGGACGGCACGTTCAAGCTGCTCCTCACGTTTGACGAGTCCTATCCCAACAAGCCCCCCACTGTGAAATTTCTCAGCAAAATGTTCCACCCGAATGTCTACGCGAATGGCGAGCTCTGCTTGGACATTCTCCAAAACCGCTGGAGCCCGACCTATGATGTCGCGGCGATCCTGACCAGTATCCAAAGCCTGCTACACGATCCCAACCCAAACAGGTATGTTGAAGAATGCTGACCCAGCCCCGCCAATGCAGAGGCCGCCTCTCTATACCGCGAAAACATGAAGGAATATGTCCGTCGTGTGAAGCTCACTGTGGAGCAAAGTTGGATTGACGAAAGCGAAGAGTCTACCCCGGCACCGGCTGCGGACTAGATAGAACTGATTACGACCGACTCTGTCCAAAATGAATAGTGTGTTCCGACAAGACCTTCCGTCTCCAATGTGCCTTGTAGGGTGCCGCGGACGCCTGGCTGCCGCGCGGCTTGCTTCAAACCCCTCACGTCAGGCACTCTACATCCCGTGACGCACCCCAAATCAGGCGGACTGCTAAAAGCCCCGACATTAATTCCAAGGCAGCCGCTGGCGCTCCTCTCTCGTCGCGAATACCTCGGGGGTACCTTGCTCGAGGACTCGGGGCTCTGCCGCAACAAACAAAAATGGAAAACGAAACGCGGACGTTCAATGATCCCGTCTCGGATTTGGCGAACTCGCTGACGGGCCTCTTGAGTCTCATTCCGGGCCGGGACATTGTGATGCGCTACATTGCGAGCAGCTACCAGAACGACCCTGTGCGCTCGCTTCTGGAGCTGATTCTTCTGATCTTTGCCGTGCGCACCATTCTGCAGAACCGTACGCGCAGCAACCAGAGCAGGTCCAACTTTGTGCAGCTGGACGACAAGGTGTGTGGACCGTCTAACGCAGGAAATCGACTACCTGGTCAAGGAGTTCCATCCCGAGCCGCTCTGTAAGCCCCTCAATGCAGAGGAGCACAAAGACCTGGATGAAATCCCGCTGATTGTGGGCCATACCGGTCCCCGCGTCAAGGTCCAGTCGCCGGTGCTCTCCGGAACGCAGCCGCGCGAAGTGCTCAACCTTGCCAGTTACAACTTTACCGGCATGGCCGATGCCCCCGAAATGACGGCGCAGGCGCAAAGCGTCCTGCGCGAGTACGGTGTGGGCAGCTGTTCCCCCCCAGGCTTCTACGGTACGAGTGATATGCACATCAAACTCGAGAATACTGTTGCCGAGTTCCTCAAAAAAGAGAGTTCAATCGTGTACAGCCAGGGATTTAGTACCGCCACCGGTGTCATCCCCGCCTTTTGCAAGCGTGGCGACATTATTGTCGCGGATTCGGGCGTGAACTTTGCCATTCAAGGCGCGCTGCAGCTGTCGCGCAGCACAATCTACTGGTACGACCACAACAGCCTCGACTCGCTCGAGGCCGTGCTGCAGCGCATTTCCACGCAGACGAAAGGGCGCAATGAGCCGCTGCGCCGCCGTTTTATCGTGACCGAGGGTCTCTTCGAGGACGACGGTGCAATTCCCTACCTCCCCAAGGTGGTTGAGTTGGCGAAGCGCTTCAAGTTCCGCATCTTTTTGGACGAGTCGTTCAGCATCGGCTCGCTCGGCCGCACTGGTCGTGGCCTGACGGAGCACTTTAACGTCAGCGCGGACGACATTGACTTTATCATTGGCAACATGGCGATCGCGTTTGGCGCGGGCGGCGGTTTCTGTGCGTCGACTGCGTTTGCAGTGCGCCACCAGCGCATCAACGGTCTCTCGTTCATCTTCTCTGCGGCAATGCCCGTGATGATCGCGAACGGTGCGACGACCGCGATGCACTTGCTCAGCACGCAGCCGCATCGGCTGACCAGTCTCCAGAAGAACGTGCGTGCGATCCGCGCCGTCCTGGACCGGATCGACAGCGTGATGATCCCGAGTGCGCCCGAGAGCGCCATGATCCACGTCGAGATCCGCAGCAAGTACGCGCCCAACAACAGCCGTGCGCTGAACCTGCCCGGCACGGACATGGCGATCGCCACTGCAGAGCACGACCTGACTACGGAGCAGCAGGAGCGCCTCTTGCAGGACATTGTCACCCGCGCGCTGAACCAGGGCGTGTTTGTGTGTCGCTCGCGCCGCCTGCAAAGCATCAAGCCGGTGACTGCGCTCTCTGCGCCGATCGACCTGCCGAGCCTGCGCGTGATCGTCACGTCAGAGATGAGCGAGGGCGAGGTGGCCCAGGCGGCCGACATCCTGCGGGCGAGCATTGTGTCGGTGCTAGGCGACCGTCGTACATAGGACGCATCCATTCCTATTTGTACAAACGTCTACTGTGCAGTACCCGTTGCGCTGTGCACGCCCGATGCGAGGCACAGGTTGCGCGGCGAGAAGTGGATGTCGTACACCGGCGTCGACTTGGTGTAGTAGGTCGCGACGCAGTCGGCGCTGGCCTTGGTGTCGCGTGCGTCGGCGTGGAACGACGGCGCTTGCTCGTGGACAGGCGTCGGCTCCTGGCCGGCGCTACGCACGTCCCAGCAACGCACCGTTGCATCGGCAGAGCCCGTGACGAGTACTGCGCCGTCCGAGGAAAAGTCCATCTCGTGGATCGTCGCCGTGTGGCCCCACATTTTCTTGATGCGCCGCCCGCTCGCGAGGTCCCACAGGGAGATAGAGTAGGCATCTGATCCGCCTTCGGACGCCTGCACAAAGGAGCCCATCGTGTTTCCGGCACTCGCCGAGGCAAGGTAGCGGCCGTCGGACGAAATGCGTACACACGAGATGGGCGACTGGTGGCCCACAAACAGACGCACACACGCGCCACGCTGCACATCCCACAGGCGGCACGAGCGGTCCGACGAGCCCGTAGCGAGGTACAGCGAGTTGGGGTGGAAGCGCACGCAGTCCACGTCCGACAGGTGCCCGGCGTAGATGCGCAGGGGGTTGATACGCTCCGCACTCCACAGACGCGCAGTGCGGTCCGCGCTCGCGGTCGCAAAGTAGGTGCCGAGGGGGCCCCACGACACGTCCCACACGGGGTACTGGTGCCCGCGGTACGCGACGAGCGCTGCATAGGTATCCAGGCTCCACAGCCGCGTCGTACCGTCTGCCGAGCAGCTCAGCAGGTGCCGCGGGCTTGAGCCGCTGCCGCCGACCGGGTCAAAGGCCACGCCATAGACCGGCGCGCTGTGCCCGACGAGCTTGCGCGTCGAGTGGGGATATGGCACGCGGTGCTTGTTCAGCGAGCGGCGGTCGCGGATCGCCGACAGCGAAAAGTCGCTCTCGAGCTCACGCAGCGGCTCGCCTTTTAGGCTCCACAGTTGTACGTAGCTTTCCTCAAAGCCAGCCGCCATCAGCGTGAGGTCCTCCGACACCTTGGAGCACGTCAGGCCGTCCTCTGCATCGTAGAACGTGTACATGCACACGCTCGGCAGGCCGACCGTGCGCGGGACGCCGGGCCACTGCGCCGCATGCTTGGCCGCGTCGCCGGTCGCCGATGCGGGCTCGGGCGCGAGCTTCGGGTCAATGTGCAGGCACTTGCGTGCGTCGCGCACACGCTCGACTTCGCGCAAAAGGTCGACCGTGCGGAATGCCGAGGGGTGCGGCGGCAGATCGGCAAGCGTCGCCTCGTGCAGGCCAGCGCTGGGATCAGCCTCGGACCGCGGCGCGTCTTCTTCCATTGCGCTCTCCTCGCGCCCAGTCGGGGCGAGTGACTGCGAACGCGACTTGGGCGGCGCCGACGACTCGCGCTCCGACCCGTCGTCCGCACCCGGGGTGGGCGTGCCCTTGGCCTCCTGGCTCGGCGTCGAGCGCCGGAGCTGCGTCTGCTCCTCGCGCAGGATATGTTCGACCTCTTCCTTGAGGTCCTCGGCGAGGGGGATGCGAGGATGCAGCTTCAGCTGTGGCCCGGCGGCGTGTGCGTTAAAGTCGGCGATCGCGTCCGTCTCCGAGACAGCCTGCGCCTGCAGCGCGGAATTAATGCGCGATGCACCGAGGCTCGCCGTGTTGGAGAAGCTCGGCCCTGCACCGGTCAAGCCCGTTCCCTCCTCGAGCTCGGCGGGATCCAGCTGGAAGAGCGCCGAGCGGAGCACTTGCAAGCGGCAGCGCTCGTTGATGATTTTGAGCATCGCCTCGCGTCCACGACGCGACGGCTCTAGCATGTTGTCAATGAGCGACGCATCGTCCATGCTGGCAAACCCGACCGGGCTCGTCCCGTCGGTCAGCCAGCCGATCAAGAGGCCAAAGACGTTGGGCGACATTTTCAGCACGTAGCGCTCCGTGCGGAAGCGCTGTGCCATTTCGTCCGTTGCGAGCTGCGAAGGGAGTCCGAGCGAGCGCAGGTGCGCCAGCAGCGTCGAGTGGATCGGCAGGAAAAACTCAGCGTGCGCGGTGTAAAACTCTTCGGCGGCCGAGCCAAGGCCCATATCGACGAGGTTCAAGTAGCTGTGTACAAAGAGGGGAAGCAAAAGAGGCAGCAGCTCAGGCTGGTAAATGTCCAGACTGCCTCCGCACCACGTCTTGATCATCCCAAAGCCACGCGCGGTGTCCGTCGGGTCGAGCAGCAGCGCCTGCGCGCCGGCCTGCTCGAGCGCGCTGCTGGGACCCGTTTCAGGTGCGTCCTTGTCGCGGGGGTCGCGGGGGACGTTTTTGCTGGCGATTTCGGCCATGCTCACGACATGGCTGCCAAACTTGGCATCGCGCGCCTCGATCGCTTCCTGCGGCGAGGCGCCTTTCGCCGTCGCGTCCATCTCGGCCTGGAGCGCAGCAAGCGCTTTACCAAAGCCACGCGAGCGCAAATACTCGATCACAGACGACGACTCGGCATCCGCGTCCGTCTTGCGGGCGGGATCCGCATCGCCGCTCGCCAGGTCGGCTTTCCCCGCGGCACTGGACATGAGCGTTCGACGCAAACGACCACGTCACGTGTCCTCGCCCCAAGCGCGGTGCAATAAGTAAGGAGTGCTTCCTATGGCTTGCTAGATAAAAGGTATCGTGCTTCGCATTCGCGATGCCATTGCATGCATAGGCACAATTAGCTGCTGCTCATTTGCAGCTTGTTGCCAGCAAGACCGCTGCTGCCCGAGGTGCGGCGGGAGCCAGGGCGCGTCGCACCGGGCGAAGCAGGCGCAGACGTGCCGGGCGGGCCAAGCTTGCCCATCTTCATGCCCTCGTCGAGGTTGTTCAGGACGTCCATGTCGTCCTGGTCGAGCTCGAAGTCAAAGAGCTGGGCGTTGGCCTCGATGCGGTGCTTGGTGAGCGACTTGGGCAGGATGATGTTGCCCAGCTGGATACCCCACCGAAGGAGCACCTGCGCCGAGGTCTTGCCGTGCTTGGAGGCGATCGCCTTGATCTCCTCACGGTCGAGGGCAGCACCCTGGGCCATCGGCGAGTAGGCCTCAATCTGGATACCGCGCGAGAGCGTCTGCTCACGCAGCGCCTCGTGGGCAAAGAAGGGGTGCGACTCGATCTGGTTCACCGCGGGCTTGATGCGGACGTTGGGCAGGAGCGCGTCGAGGTGCTCCGCGTCAAAGTTCGACACACCGATCGACTTGATCTTGCCGGCGTCGACGGCGGCCTCCATGTCCTTCCAGGCCTTGTTGAACGACTCATGGCCGGGCTCAGGCGAGTGGATGAGGTAGAGGTCGATGTAGTCGACCTGCAGCTTGCGCAGCGACTCCTCAATGGCCTCGGTGGTCTTGGTCTGGTCCGCGTCCCAGAGCTTGGTGGTGATGAAGATCTCCTCACGGGGAACACCGTTCTCCTGGGTCCACTCCTTCAGGGCACGGCCGACGGCCTCCTCGTTGTTGTAGCGGGCAGCAGAGTCGATGTGACGGTAGCCGGCGTCAAACGCCCACTTCACCGCCTGCTCGGTAGTGCCATCGTTGGGGGCCTTGTACACACCCAGGGCAACCTGGGGGATGTCGAAGCCAGAGTTCAGCTTCACCTTCTGGGTGGAAATGTTTCCCTTGGTAACACCGGAAGCGAAAGTCGGCTGAGTCGACATGTTGTTCGTCAAGTAAGCTGGACAGGATCGACCGGGCCCGACCGCACTTATATAGGGTCAGCTGGCCCGTCCCGATGACGCTTCACCCCACGCCACCCCGGCCGGTGCGGGCACCCACCCATTATAATTACATAATTCGCCCATTCGGTAGGGTGCAGGCCCTGCAGGGTCCAATCCACAAGGGTCTTAGTGCAGAAAAACATGCAGGACAAACCGCACAGACGTACCGAGATTACTCTTGCTTACGAGCGCTGGGCATGGATGCAAAGACAACCGACGGATCTGTGCATTGTCAAGTGATCGACAAAGGACAGGGAACAATGAATTCCCGCACTTTCGCGTGTACCCTAGGAATATAGATAAGGGATGGGAGGAACGTAGGGAACGCTATGGAAGGGGGAAGGACACTCTCCTTGCCTCTGTCTACCCACTGGGAAGAGGTCAGCGCTTGGAGCGACGATGAGGGCGACGCAGGCGACGCACAAAAGGCGATGGACGAGTGGGTGGGCGAGGTGAATCGGTTCCTGGGAGGGTCCGCACGCACAAGTGACCGGGGAGGCACCGCCACACCCAAGGCCAGGCCAAGACCAAGCTCACAGCGATCGTCACGGATCATGCCCGACTCGCCCCGCACACCTCGCTCAGAGAAGCGGGGGGGGTTCCGATCACCGTCGCACAGCCCACCCACGACACCGCACGCTCCACAGACCCCGCCCGTGTTTCGACCGTACGACGGACCAAAGACACTGACCTCGCCCCCACCCACCGCACGGCCTCAGGTTCCTCCACGCTTGCCTCCGCCCGTCCTGCCTCTCCCCTCCCGCCCTGCCGCGAGCGACGTGCCGGAGGACGTGTCGTCCGAGTCGGACTATGGCGACGCGTGCTCTGAAGAAGATAAAGAAGACATTGTGCCTTGCCCCGCACTCAATGTGCCTTTCATCTACACACTAGCTCCACCGCAGCGCACAGTACAGTTTGCAGACGCATCCAAGGCCATGCACGGCCCAGCACGAACCCACCCCGAGGCTGTGGGCAGTGCGCGCATGGGCCCTCCGCCGGCGCGGCCAGTGCGCGTGGCGCGCTAGTGTGGAGTGTCTAGACGCTTCCATAGGAATTTTTTTGGGCGCCCGATCTTTAAACCGACCGTTGGACGCCACGATGACGACGGCCTGGAGCACACCGTCGCATGCCGAGTGGCAGCTCATACGTGGTGAGCTGCCACATGAGAAGGAGTCCCTCGCGTACAAAGTGGTGAATGGCGACTTTGGCGCCTTGCTGTCCTCTGGCACAAGCAAGAAGTTCCTGGCGCAGTTTGCCGAGCAGATGCAGGCGCTGATGCAGACGCCGGCAGCTGAGCAAGGCCGCGCAGTCGCTGCATGGAACCATAGGAAGCTGTCTATCACCGGCATTGACGCCTTCGAGGCGCTGTGCACGGCGATTGCCGCGCTCCATGCGTTTGTGCAACTGAACTGGACGGGCCCCGATCTGGACGTCGTGCCGGCATCGCTGTTGCGTGCGAGCGCTCCTCAAGTCTTTCCCCCACGCTCTGTCGATGCCGAGGATGACGGGGATGCTGAGTACGCGCGTGCGCTGCATGCAGTCTGCCTCGAACTGCTCACCATGCACGGCGAGCCAGCCTATCACCTGAGCCAGTCGCCCTTTTTCCTTGTCTATGCGCTCGAGATCCTGCGTGCATTGGAAGGCAATGAGTCGATCGTCACGCTTCCGTGGTGGCAGCTGCGTGCGGGCGAAGTGCATCGCCGCATTCTCGACGAGGCCGTTTCGCACGATGCCAAGGCGGTGCAGCGTGTCGCGGCGCTCGCCGACGAGTGCCAGAAGCGCGGTGCGGCCAATACGAGTGCAAAGTACGAATGGGACAACCTCGCATCGCGTGCAATTCTTGAAAATGCGCTGGCATTCCAGCGCGCGGGTCTTGACAAGGAAGCATCCGAGCACCTCGTCGACGCGGCCAAAGTGAATGGCCTCGAGTTTGAGCTGACCGGCGCGCTGGGCAAGCGGACCAAGTACCAAAAGACAGACAAGACACAGCTTGTGCTCCTTGCCGAGTCGCGTGAAGAGGGCAAGGACCGTGCCGAGGACGAGGAACAGAGCGCCCAACAAGCACAGGGCACCTCGGCTGCGGCTGAAAACCCCGACAATATGGGCTGGCAGGCGTCGGTCGATCCCGAGACGCAGGTCGACCACCAGCCCGCGACGTATGCGCTGAACGACGACACGCTCCTGGAGCAGACCAAGTTCACCGCCACGTCGAGTGCGTCCGAGCAGAACAAGCTGTCGCACCTCCGCCCTGGCGAGCAGCCGCCTCTGGCCGTGACCGATCAGTGCACGCTTCTTGCACTGTGTCTCAACATCCACAATACCCAGCCCGCACATGGCCTGACGTCCGAGCAGATGGGCGCGTTTGTCGCACGAGTCATTTCGCATCCGCTCAACTGGAGTGTGCATACAATGAGCCTGCTGCTGCGCTCGCGTCTCGAGGCGAGCCGCACGCGTACCGTTGAGCGCTCTACACTCCAGTTGCAGGCACTCATCGACCAGATGCCCACGAACGACTCGAGCCTGCGTGAGCGTCTGCGCTTCTTCCATGCCTTGAGCCTTCCTGCGCGGTGGGAGATGCAGGCCGAGCTTGCGCGGCGCTTTGTGTCGCTGGGTGTGCTGCGCAGTGCATTGGAGATCTTTGAGCGCATCGAGCTCTGGGAGGAGGTCGTGCAGTGCCTGGGCCTGCTTGCGCGCCAAGCCGAAGCAATCGAGGTGCTGCGCGATCTGCTTGCCGGCCGCAAGCTCGAGGCCGATGTGATGCTGCAGCAGAAGCGTATCGAGAACGAGGCGAGCAGCATTCCGCATGCGCGCTTTGCGCGTGCGCGCGAGGCGAAGCTGTGGTGTCTGTTGGGCGACCTTGAGCCGGAAAAGTGCGAGGAGCACTACCTGAAAGCCTGGGATGTATCGCAGTCCTCGTCCGCGCGTGCTGCGCGCTCTCTCGGTGGCTATTACTTTGCGATGCAGAACTTTGACGAGGCCGTGCAGTGGCTGCGGCGAGCCGTGCGCATCAACTCACTCTTTTCGCGCAGCTTTTTCATGCTCGGTTGCAGCTACATGCGCTTGGAGCGGTGGCTGGAGGCGGCTGCGTCCTTCCGCAAGTGCACTGCGCTCGAGGAGGAGGACGGCGAGAGCTGGAACAACCTTGCGAGCTGCTACCTCCGCATGCACCAGTCGCAGGTCGACCAGCTGGACCGGGTCCTGGAGGACGACGATGACGCGTCGAGTATCCACAGCGGCAGCACCGCGCGGGACTCGGGCATCGAGGTGGACTCTGATGAGGAGAGTTCTGCGCCGGTGCGCGAGAACGCCGGATACGAGCTGCGGACGCTCGCGCACAAAGCGCTTGGCATTGCGCTCAAGTACAACTTTGAGTCGTGGCGCGTTTGGTCCAACTACATGATGGTCTCGGTTGATGTCGGTATGCTGAGCGAAGCTGCGCGTGCGCTTGCGCGTGTCGTCGAGATCCGGTGCCGCGAAGCGAGTCGGAGCACATCGGAGCGCGGCTCGGACGAGATTGTGGACCTTGCGGTGCTCAATCGCCTGGTTGGTGCCGTGACGCGTGCGCCATCGCGCGAGGAGGATGCGGTTGAGGACAACGCGCCTGCCGGTGGCCAAGTTGTGCACAACCCCAACGAGGGCCACGGCCTACGCCCCGCGCTGCAGCGCCTCTTTGAGCAGACGCTGCTAACCAACTTTTCGACCGATGCTGCGATTCTACAGAGCTATGCGCGCTTCCTCTTTTGGAGTGGCGATTTCCGCAAGATGCTCGATGCGCGCATCAAGAGCTTCCGCTTCGGTCTGGGTAACCCCGACTCGACAGAGGTCGTGACGGACGTGGCGACCTTCCGCCTCGCGCAGGAGGAGCTTGAGGAGCTCGTCGATGCGCTCGAGAACATCGGGCAGCGCCCCGCCGAGCCCGGCAGTGAAGAGGAGGCGATGCCCGACTGGCGCTTCCAAGCACGGACGCTCGTGCGCAGCTTCCTCTCGCGCACGCGCGACTCGTTTGACGACACGCCCGAGTACGAGTCGCTCCAGGAGCGCCTCACGAGCCTCCGTCCCTAGTTTCTATTTAGTCAGCAAAGGAACCCGGAGGCTTTCGTTACGCCTTGGCGTGGGGTGCGTGCGTTTGCCTCGACGCCTTCTGTGATGAGTTTTCCGCCCGGCGCGATGCCGGGCATGATTCCAGAGCTTGGCGTTGGATTGCACGATACATCTGCGCAGTCTACGCCGCCTGCGTCGCCCACTGCGAGCTCCGGCTCGGAGACGATGCAGGACGAATTTTACGATCTGCATAATACACAAGAGATGCTTTCTGACGCAGCTGATGCTGAGGCGCAGGCGCCGTGGCAGCCAACTTCGTCGTATGCAGACCTCCCTCATGAAATTCTGCTGCATGTGTTCCGATATGTAATGGGATCGCAGCAGGACCTGCAGGCGTGCCTGCTCGTGTGTCGCCGGTGGTGCGTGTGCGGCGTACAGCTGCTGTGGCACCGGCCGTCTTTCCACAAGCTTTCATCGCTGTTTAAGTTGATTCATGTGATGATCCAGCCGGATGCCTCGTTTCCGTACGCGTCGTACGTGCGGCGCCTCAACTTTAGCCTGCTGGCCGGCGATTTGGACGACCAGCTCTTTGGCCGTATGGACCTGTGTCACCGCCTCGAGCGCCTGACGCTTGCTGGATGCTCGCAGGTAACTGATGCGACGCTTGCACGTGTCCTGAGTCAGACGCCGCAGCTCGTCGCCGTCGACCTGAGCGGCGTCGTACAGTTGACGGACGCCACGCTGCATGTGCTCGCCAAGCACTGCACCCGGCTGCAAGGCGCGAATCTGTCGGGGTGCAAGCAGGTTACCTCGGACGGCGTTGTGCAGCTCGCGCAGCAGTGCCGCTCGCTGCGCCGCATCAAGCTGGGGACGTGTGAGGATATCGACGGCCGTGCGTTTGTGCAGCTCATCCGGTGCTGCCCCATCCTGCTCGAGGCCGACTTTGTGGGCTGCCCCCGCATCCAAGACACGAGCGTGCGCGAGGTGTGGCTGCAGCCGACGCTCCTTCGTGAGCTGAAGCTCGCGCACTGTGTCGCCCTGACCGACCGTGCGTTTCCCACGCCGGCCCTGCTGGAGGACCTGCAGCGGAATCCCCCGGTGGCCGAGCTGGGCAGTGCGCCGACGCTGCTGGCGAACCCCCGCGTGTTCCCGGTGTGCGAGCAGCTGCGCATCCTCGACCTTACCAACTGCGTGCACCTCACCGACGAGACGGTACGTGGCATTGTGGCGCAGGCGCCCAAGCTGCGCAACCTGTCGCTGGCCAAGTGCGCGCAGCTCACCGATGAGAGTGTCTATGCGATTTCCAAACTCGGGCGCAACTTGCAGTACTTGCACTTGGCCCACATTACCCAGTACGTTTTTTTCTTCTCACACAGCTTGACCGACCGTGCGATCATTCACCTGGCGCACCACTGCACCCGCATCCGGTACTTGGACCTTGCGTGCTGTGTGCTGCTGACGGACGCCAGTGTCGTGGTGCTCGCCGCGAACCTGCCCAAGCTGCGGCGCATCGGGCTTGTGCGTGTCGCGAACCTGACCGATGCGGCCATCTACAGCCTCGTGGAGCGCTACATGAGCCTCGAGCGCATCCACCTGTCCTATTGCGAAAATATCAGCGTGCCGGCCGTATTCTGGCTGACGCAGCGTCTGTCGCGACTGACGCACCTGAGTCTGACCGGTGTGCCCGCCTTTCGGCACAACGAGCTGCAGAGCATGTGCCGTCCGCCCCCGAAGGAGTTCAACCAGCACCAGCGCCAGTCATTCTGCGTGTACAGTGGCCGGGGCGTCGGCGAGCTGCGGCGATACCTTGCACGCGTGTACAGCGACGAGACGCTCGCTGCGCAGTTTGGCGCGCTGCACCCCGATATCCAGCGTGCGCTGGAAAGTAGCATCGCACAGAGGAAGTAGCGTACGCTATGAAACAACTAGTCGAGCAGGTTGGCCTGCGGGCGCAGGCTCGCCTCGCGGGCGAGCGTCGCGTCCCAGCCCTCGGGGAAGAGCGCCGGGTCGAGGCTCGGGTCGCCGATGCGTGCGCCCATCTGCTGCTGCTTCTGGCTCGGCTGCACCTCAAACTCCTGCTTCCAGCTCTGGACCAGCGCCGGAACCTGGCTCGGGGCGTAGGTGCGGGCAAAGAGCGCCGCCTCGGCAAAGCGCTTCGTCTCCTTCAGGATCTCGATGCACTGCGCCACGTCCTGGACCTGAAGGAAGGCGGCAAAAGCGAGGTTCATGTCGCCCTTGGCGCGCGCCTTCTGGCCGACGTCCCGCAGAAGCGCGGCGTCCTTCTTGGCGGTCGCAATGAGCAGGAGCGAGTGCACGTCGTTCGCCATCTCGAAGCACTCTTGCGCCAACGCCACGTTCCAGCGCGCGAGGGCGCGGTCGCCAATCGTGCGCCAGCGCGTCTCGGCGCCCGACGCCGGCGCCGTGCGTGCGATCTCAAGCGCCACGTCAAACTTGTCGAGCGACACGGCGAGGTCGAACTTGTGGTCGGCGTCGACAGCGACGTCGAGCGCGAGGTCGTGCATCTCCTGTGCCTCTAGGAACTTGGCCACCTTGTTGCGCTGCTGCGCGGGAATCGTCGGCAGGAGCTCGGCGGCGTGCGCAAAGTCCTGCTGCAAGATGGCGGTCTGGTACTCAATCACAGCGAGCGAGAGCGCAAACGAGTAGACGTTCAGATCCTTGTCTGCGGCAAACACGCGGCTCAGCTGGGGCAGGTACCCGAGCACGTACAGCTCGTGGTCGAGCGGGCGGATGGTGTACGCCTGCTCGCCGATAAAGTACTGCAGGCGGTTCGCCGCATTGGTGTACACAAAGCACTCGCCGGTCCACTTTCCGGTGCGCACGGTCTCGGACACCTCGGCGAGGACTTCGAACGCGTCCTCAAAGCCGTCGTCGTCCGACGCCATGCCGCTCGCGGCGTACTCGTCGTACGCCTCGCGGTTGAAGCGCAGGACGTAGTACGAGTCGTCGGTCGCGATTGCCACGAGCTGATTCGTCTGCGACCAGAGCACCTGGCGCGCCTCGACGTTGATGCGGCGCACCATTGCGCCCGTATTCCAGTCGTAGAAGCACACGAACCCAACGCCAATCACGGCCAAGAGCGCGCCGCCCGCAATGCCCTCCACGACGTAGTTGACCAGGACCAGGCCGGACTGCTCCTTGAAGTTTTTAAACAGGCGCACGCGCGTCGTCGAGTTCTCGCGGATCGCGTACGTGTTGGAGTCGGCGGCCCACGCAAAGCCGAGCGCGGCGCCAAATGCCTTGTTGCGCCACGCCAGCGCGGTGTAGATCGTATATTCGCCGTCGCCGCACACCGTCACAAAGCGGCCGTTCGGCGAGTGCTGCAGGAGCTGGGGGAAGATTTCCGTGTTGCCCATCTCGCGCGTCTGGATGCGGATGCGCTCGCCGTCGACGAGCTCCTGGTCGGTGAGTGTCGCGAGGTTCGTGCTGAGGACCTCGGCGTTGCGTGCCCAGACGACCTTGCCGCTGACGTCCATGCTCACGCTCGGCTCCTCCTTGCCGAGCTTGACGACGACTGCGCCCTCGTCGTAGCCCAGCGCGATATCGTTCTTGTTCTTTTGGTAAGCAATGCACCAGACGCGCTCGAGCGCGTAGTCGAGCGTCGACTCGAGGCGGTAGGTATTAGCGTGCCACAGCTTCACCGTCCCGTCCTCCGAGCCCGAGATGATCAGCGGGAGCGAGGGGTGGAAGATGGCGAACGACACGATCGACGAGTGGCCCGAGAGCGTCTGCACGCACGACTTGGAGAGATAGTCCCAGATCTTGACGGTCTTGTCGTCGCCGGTCGTGATCATATAGGGCTTGTCGCTGCCGTGGTAGTAGTCCACGTAGTTCACGCCCTTCTCGTGCGCCTCGAGGGTAAAGTTGGCCTGGCTCGCGCCGAGCGTCCAGACCTTGACGGTGCGATCGAGCGAGGCGGAGGCGAACGAATTCGAGTCCTTCGGGTTGAAGCACAGGTTCATGATAAAGTGCGTGTGTCCCTCAAAGGTCTGCATCAGGCGCCAGTTCTTGTCCCAGTCCCAGAGCTTGACAGTCATGTCGTCACCGCCGGTGAGCACGTACGGGTGCGTCGCGTGCACGGCAATGCTGCGAACATAGTCCGGATGTGCCTCGAACGCAATGACCTTTTCGTGCGTGTTGTAGTTGTAGCACCTCAGGTAGTAGTCGTCCGAGCCGGCAAGAAACCAGTTCTTGCGCGCAATAAAGCGCACGCAGCGCACAGGCACGTCGGCTACCTCGAAGGTCTTGACCACCGCGCTCGTCTCGTAGTTCCAAATGAACACGGTACCATTGTACAGCCCAGCCAGCAGCCACGGCTCGGTAGGGTGGAAGTCGACGGACTTCACACGCTCCGAGCGCGAGAAGAACTTCCGTTGGATGTCCAGCAGCATGGGCATCGTGTCGGTCGGAGGGCCCCGCGGCGCCGCCCACGTGTTGGCACGTGACGTCTCGACGAGGGCTCGGCAAAACATGTTGGTGACCCTAGTAGGCGACCCTTTGTAGACTCCAACACCAACAGTGGGCTGTTGGTTGTCCTCGGGCGTTTTCCGCGGCCGCGTTCGAGGAGTTCACGCGCAGTCTGGCGCTCGATGAACATGAGCGACGCACCTGCTGCGCGGCTGTACGACGTGCCTAGTAGTGCGGCGCCGCAGGGCACGCCCGCTGCGTGGCCGATCTACGCCGTGCCACGCGTCGCGCCCCCCGCGGCTGTTGCGCCGATGCAGGCGCCGCGTGAGCCCGAGAGCATGGAAGAGCAGTCTTCCGACTCGCCACGCACACCCTCGCCCATACTCGGCGGTACAGACGCCGAGCGCGTCGCGACACCAGGGCACCTTACCTTTCCGCAGGTTGGCCTCGGGACGATGGAGCAAGAGATGCAGCTGCTCACTTCGCTCGAGGACCTCGAAGAGGCGGACGCGCCGGCAGAGCGCGCCGAGACCGATAACCTCGCGTCCGAGATGCTCGAGCGCCTCGCCGCGATCCGCCGCGATGAAAATGCACCCTCGCCGCACCAAGCCGAGCTCACCACGATGGTCGAGACCCTGGCGCAGCGTGTGCAGCAGCAGCAAGAGTCGCGTGAGAAGCTGCGCCACCTGGTGCGCGTAACGCGCCTCGCGTCGCTCTCTCTCCTCTCTTCCTTGCGCATTTCCTACTCACATATGCTGCATGCCGAGCGCGATATCAACTCGCGCCTCGAGGTCGAGCTGTCCGGCTCCAAGAGCCAGTCGCGCATGCTGAGCGACATGGTCTCGCGCGCCTCGCTCACCCACGACGACGAGCGCCGCACGACGCCGCAGCGTGCAAGCGACGTCCCGGACGATGAGCGCCGGCCCCCGCCGACGCCGCCCGCCGCCGCCGAGCGCAACAAGCTCCTGGCCGATAAGCGCTACCTCCGCCAGCGCGTGCACGACGCGGAAGCGCAGGTCGCGCGCCTCGAATCCGAACTCGAGGCGCTGCGCCCGGTGCTCCTCCGCCACTCGCACGACGAGCCGCCGATCGCGCCGAGCCGCACGCCGCGCACGCCGCGCCGCCACCGCGAAGCGGTGATGGGCGACGCCAAGTCGGAGCACCTCCTGCTCGCCGCGCGCATGCTGCGCACGCTGCGGCACGCGGCGCGCGGCCACGCCTCGCCGGGCTCGACGCTCACGGATAATTCCCCGACCAAGTACAAGACGGACGCGCTGGACGGGCCGCATACCCCCCGCACGCGCGAGTACCCCACGACGCCCAAGAGTGCGGTGCGCCCCCGCGTCGTGACCGACGAGCAGGCGCTTGCGCCGCGCGAGTGGGCGGGCAGCGCGCCGCTGAGCGGGATCGACGAGCTGCTGCACGCCGCGCAGTCCCTGCGTGGCTCGGAAACGGAAAACACGTCGCCGCGCGTCGGCTACCGGCACTCGGAGGGGTCAACACACTACGAGTCCCCTGCGCGCGCCTCGCCGACGCGCCCCGCGTGGCAAGCTCCGCCGGCGTCTGCGCCGGTCTTTGGCAGCCCAAAGCGCCGGCGCGTGTCGCCCTCGGCGATGGACATCGAAGAGCACGCCGGACATGCGCGCACACCCGGCACGGACCGCCTGTCGGCGCTCGATGTGCTTGCCGATCAGGCTGCGACACACGAGGCGCCCGAGCGCAGCCCCCCAAAGACGCCGAGCGAGGCGCACCACCGCCGCACGCACTCCTCGTCGCACCCTTCGTTGGACCAGCCGAGCTGGACGCCCGTGTCGCAGCCCAAGACGAGCCAGTCGGCCGTCAAGCCGCGGGGCGTGGGGGGGAACCAGAGCCCCGAAAAGCGCTTGCCCTACGTACGCTGGTCGGCGGAGGAAGATACAAAGCTGCGCAAGGCCATCAAAGAGCACGGCCAGCGGTGGGAGCACGTCGCGCGGGCGGTCGGCACGCGTTCCTACCACCAGTGCCGCCAGCGCTACCTGCTCATGCGGCGCAAGGAGGCGGCCGCCAACGGCCTCGCATCGCCGAGCAAGAGCACCGGCGCACGCACCCCGGTGCGCACCCAGGCGCGCCCGACACACTCGACGCACCCCACGCCGTTTGCCGAGACGCGCGAGGCGCCGCCGCCGCCGCCGGAGGAAGAGCATGGCTCCTCGGAATCGTCGTCCTACGACGCCGAGGGGCAGGCGCACGCCGCGCCGGTGCCTGTGCCGCCGCAGCCAGTGTTTACCTCGCCGCACGCGCGGTACGCGCCGCCGCATCCCACACACCACCGCGCCAGTTCCTCGCCCCAGGCGTTTGCGCGGGGGCGCGTAGGACCGGCGCTATATAGTTAGAACATGCGTTATGTGGACTGCGTAGGGAGCGCGAGACTCTCGGTCGTGACGCACAGGCCGTGCCAGATGGGCAGCGTCCAGACAACGCCGCCCAGGAGCGCCACGACCTCGTGCGGCGTCGCGCGGGGGAGCTGCGGCGCGTCTTGGAAGCCAAAGGTATGCGCGGCCCACGCCGCCTGCGCCGTCGCGTAGTGCGACGTAAGCGAGAGGTGCGCGCCGAGCGGTAGGCACAGCGCGAGGCCAAGCAGCACGAGCGACGGCTGCCGCCGCCACGCAAGGCTCCACAGGGTATACAGGGTCGATGAAAGGGAGAGTAGTGCGCTCGCCCATGGCAAATAGCCCAGCACAGTAAAGGTCGCGAGCGCCGCGAGGTTCACCTGAGTCAGCAGAAGAAGGACCTACCAGCGCGTAGCGCACGCCGAGGCGGCGTGCTTTTTCAGGGTGCGCGTCAATCCAGCCGCTGAGGTGCATGAGCGCATGCGCTGAATTAGTCTTGCCACGCACCGATCGCCGCCACGAGCAGCACCAGCGCACCGCACAAAGCTACCGCGCTGTACACGGCCAGCACGCTGGGCATCGTATGTGGAGGTACGTCTCGCTTCCATGGCCGGGCGTGGGGCATCCTCTGCGCGCCTCGCGGCCGAGTTCCCGAGCATTGCGCAGCTCTCGCGCGATGAGATGCGCGAGGTGCTTGGCGAGTCGCACGATCCACGCATCCAAGAAGACCAGGCGGCGTACTTTGATGCGCTTCTGCACAGCCTCCCGGAGGTGCGCGACCTGTACGACGAGCACAAGGCGCTCCTCGAGCGCGTCGAGGAGCAGGCAGGTAAGTCGCATTTCTGACCCAGCGCGCAATGCGGAGCTGCGTCCGAAGCTCGAGGCCGTGCGTGCCGCCACGCGCGCTGCGTACGAGCACGCGCGCGCCGCCGACGCGGCCTGGCCGGCGGTCGAGCGCGAGATGAACGAGGCGTACAAGGTATGTGCCGCTCTTAACGCAGCGCTTCTCGCCCATGGCACTCCAGACGCGCCTGCAGCTTGCCGCAGCGCACGCGCACGACGAGAGCGAGGCGCTTGCGAACGCCTATGTCGAGGGACTCCCGGCGACCGACTCGCTCGATATGATTGACGTATGTACCTCTACTTATGCAGGACACGACCTTTGTGCGGCACTACCGTGCGCTCCGCACACTCTACCACCGCCGCGCGCTCCTCCACGAACAGTGCACCCACCAGCGCGTGCAGTGGCGTACATAAGCCGAGGCAGGATTAATGAATAGCCACGTGGTCCATGCAGATCGTGCGCACGTGTGGCCAAAGAGAGCACGGCCGGGCCAGGCCGCCCGGTCGCGGCAACGCCTGCTTCCGGCTACCTCTGGCACCATGTCGACGCAGCCTCTTCTGCAGCGTACGGCGGGCAAGCGTATTGCGCTTCCCGTTCGTGTTGAGCCCAAGGTTTTCTTCGCTAACGAGCGTACCTGTACGTCCCCCTGGCTTACCCAGTCCTCTCGTGGCTCAGCTTCACCGTGACCCTCTCGGCGCTCGCCGCGGGTCTGCTCAACTTCGGTGACCGCGTCGGCCGTGTCAGCGCTGCGCTGTTCAGCTTCGTCGGTATGTATAGGTGTGGGATCTTACGCAGCCATCGCTATCATGCTCTACGCCCTCGTCACCTACCACTGGCGTGCGAACGCGATCCGCAACCGCGGCAGCGGCCCTTACGATGACCGTCTCGGTATGTGGCTCATGGCTGACAGCAGGCCCTACGGTGCTCTCGGTCCTCCTCCTGACGGCGATCGTCGTCAACTTTGTACTCCGCTTCAACGAGTAAACTACGCAGCACACCTGCAGTCTTCATTTTATAGGCGGAAATCGTCGATCTCGACTAACAGAGGCTTATGTCTAGCATAGGGGTATCGGGTGGTTGTGCACGGCGGCCAGCACAATGCGATGGGCGGCTCACGCGGCAGGCCATCGATGCGACAACGGCCGACGCGACAAGACGCGCGAGCAGCGCGAGCGCTCACGGAAGCGCACGCTGCGCAATGGGGTTCGCATGGATCGTGACGCCCGTCATGCGGATTTCGTCTAGCGGACGGTGCTTTGCGTCGACCGGAACTTTTTCCATAGTATCGAGCGTGCCGCCAAGCTCCGCACCGTCAATCACCTTGCCGATGATGGTGTACTTGCCATCAAGGTGCGACTGCTTGCTGTATGTGATAAAGAACTGCGTCAGAACAAACACGCACCTGCGACTTGTTCGTGTTCGGCGCGCCGTTCGCCATGGCGACAATACCACGCGCATTAAACTGCATTAGCGGCGATACGTACCTTGAGCGTCGCGCAGATCTCGTCCTGGAATGGCTCGCCCCAGATCGATTGGCCGCCTTTGCCGGTGCCAGTAGGGTCGCCGGTCTGCATTAGCGAGGCAACGTACTTGGATCATAAAGTCGCGCATGTTCCGGTGCCATTTCACCTCATCGTACGTCCCAGCCGCACAATGCCCAAGGAAATTCTCCGCCGCACGGGGAACTGTCTCGCAAAAGACCTCGATCTGGATTAGCGCGGAAGCGTACCTTGAGATCACCGAGCGTCGTGTGCAGCGTCACACTCATCGTCGCCTGCGCCGAGAAGCTTGCTGCTTTGTCAGCCAAAGGGAATTTGGGCAATTTTACGCACGGCCGCCGCCACGATGCAGGATGCCGTGCGGGGGCTGCTCGACGCTGCCGCGATCCTCACGGGCGACCGCGATGCTGCTTTGCACATTGAGCGTGCGAAGCGCACGCGCGAACAGATAGCTACGGGCGAGGGACGCGAAGGTACGTGCCGATTCTCACGCAGCCGGCATGCGACACACTTTGCAGCAGCGCCTCGACCACTTTGCCAAGACACCGCTCTACACAGAACTGGCTGGCGAGCTGGGGGGCGTGCTGTATGCAAAAGAGGATGCGACACTCGAGCAGGTGCAGCGGAATACGGGCTGGTTCGCTCTCGCATGCACGGACCGGATCCACACAGTCGCACAGACACCACAGACACCCACGCCAGGAAAAGAACCCGTGGCGCTGCTGGGTGCGCGCGACCTGGCAGTGATCAAACAGCTGCTCACTGCGAGCTTTGCGTGGCTCGTTGTACCGCTCATCGAGCTGTACGACACAACGTTCGAGGTCATGCATCCGTCGACGCTGCACGAAGACATGTCAGACAGCACACGCTTGCACGAGGCCGACGATGACGACGCACTATGGGATACGGTAAACAAGCAGCTCGCGCGTATCATCGGCATCTTTGCCAACTTGTTCCGGCGCGCCACCGATCCGGTGTCCAACACGGCGCTGCCGGTCTCCCAGGTGGCCCGGACCGACGTCGCTGTGCTGGTCCTGCGCATCTACTTTGTAGACGTGCTCCGCGTGCTCGTCCGCATTGCATTTGGGCCTGCGACCAGCGGCCTCACCGCGCCCGTGGAGGCGGCTCAAGACGAACTGCACGGACTGCTCGAAGCTTTGCCGACATCGATCGACCTCGCCGCACTGCGCAGCGTGCCGACAGTCAGCGCGCTATCGTCGCATCTGCGCAGCGGCGCACCGAGCACGCCCAGGTTTGTGCGTGAGCACTGTGCGCGCCTGCTTTCGCTGCAGCTGCTCCGGCCCGAGGGCGTGCGTACGTTGCTCATTGGCATGCTCGGCGCGAACGAGGCCGACATGCTCAGTGGCGATATCGGCGACGAGCTCGGCGAGGGTGATAGTACGTTACCATACTTACCCAGCCACCTTTAAACGTCTGGAGGGCGCGACAAAGCTGCTGACGACACCGCCAAAAGGAATGGAGCGCAGCCGCTACTATGCTGAAATGATCCCGCACGTTTTGTCGGTGCTCGACCCAGTCACGCAGCCAAACACGACGCCTGTGCATGGCATGCACCGTCGTGCTGCTGCCTTTACGCTGATGCGCATGGTTGAGCGCAGCCCGACGGCGGTGCATGCCTCGCTTGATCCGGTGATTGGCGGCGTGCTGCTGGCCAAGGTGGCCGGCGCTGCGGACGTCGACCGTGCGCTGCGTCTGCTTGCTTCAGCCGTCTTGCTTGCGCCGCCTTCGGCGGACTTTATCCATTTTATGGTAGCCCCTCTGGCGCTCCGACTCTTGAAACTGGACACGTTCTTCGAGAGCGACCCCAAGGCAAAAGTCGAGACGATGTCGGACGATGCACGCTCGCGAGCGACCCAAAAGAACGAGGTGAACGAAACGCTGCACATCTGGCTGCGCCTCGGCGCGGCTGCCGAGACGGCACAAGCGATCAGCACGGCGCTTCAGGCTGCGTGCACGTCAGATGGCGCAGCTTGGCATGATACGAATGACGGCGTCGAGATCGTCCCGGAAGAGTACGTCGGTGTCCTGACCCAGCCCTCGCTCTGACGTCGATTTCCGTGGCCTCCTCAAAGGCACCGTACTGACCATTGAGCAGCTCCAGCAGCAGCTGTCCTTGACTGAGGGCGACGAGCCCCATATGCCAGCCGACCTGGTGCAGTCGCTCTCGTTCCCTGTGCTTCCGCAGCGCGTGAGTGCGCTTCTGAAACGGGCGCAGCGCCAGGATGTGGCCAGCTCTCTCCTCCTCACCTCGCTCGAGAGCTATTCACGGACCCAGACGCAGGCCACGTCCCAGATCACGGTCGACGAAGCAAGTCCTGCTGAGCTGGAGCAGCGCTCGGTCTACTACCTGCAGCTCATCGGCCAACTTCTCGAGGCGTTTGGCGCCAAGCTGCTCGACGGAGATATCGATCGTGTCTTGCGCTTTATCGACTATGCATGCACGCAACATACCCCTCATACGCCGGCAGACACAAAGGAAGCACCGAGCACGCTCGATGCGCTGCGCAATATTCAGGACCAAGAAGAGGACGCGCCCGGCGCCGAGCACGACTGGGAGCTGGTCAACACTGCACTGAACCTCTTCTTGTCACTGCTCGAAGGGCACACGGAGCTCGTGCCGCAGACTACGCCGATGCTCCAGGTCCTGCGCCACAAGGTCGAGGGCCTCCGCGATGCGCCCGATGCCGAGGTACGTGCGCTGTCGCAAGAAGTCGTACTGGTCCTCAGCGCACGGCAGCAGCAAGCAGCGCCTCCAAGCAGTACGGCCGTTCGGCCCAAGTACCTCGATGTGTACCAAGAGGCGCTGCAGTACCTGCAAGACCCGATTATCCCCGTGCGTGCGCATGGTCTGCACCTCTTGTCGCAGCTTGTGTCCAAGGACAAGAAAGTACACAGCGAGTGCTACGGCGACGAGCTCGATCCTGCCTTGCTCCCTGCGATCTTTGACATCTTTATGAATGCGATCCAAGACGAGGAGAGTTTCCTCTACTTGAACGCGGTCAAAGGTCTGGCGCAGATGGCGGCGCACTGGCGCGATGCGACGCTCCGTCCGCTCGTTGCACTGTACGTCGGCGGCGACAAGACACAGAACGGCATGGCCTGTGCGCTCGAGTACGGCCAGGAACTCAGCCAACGCGAAACGGACAAGCGTTTGCGCATCGGCGAGGCACTTCTGCAAGTGCTGCAGCACTGCGGCGAGGCAATTGTGCCGGCCGTGGCCCTGATTGTGAATCCGCTCCTGACGGCGGTGCGCAATCCAGTGTTTTCCGCGACGCTGCGCAGCTCGTTTATCTCGATCCTCGGGACGTGCGTCGAGGTCGCGCCGACGGCGCTCGCTTCGAGCGGGGCGTCCGAAGACATGGCCCGCCTCTGTCGTGAGCTCGTCCAGGTCGAGAGCGTCCGTCGCCCGATGATGCGCAAAGCGCACGTCACGGCACACGTCACCGGCAAGGACGCCACAGGCGAGCAAAAGCGCACGGCGATTGACGACGACGACGACGAGTGCGAAAAGATGGCGGAAAAAGAGGGACATGCGGGCACCGACGTGGACCCCAAGCTGCCGCAGCTCCGCCGCGCCGCGCTCCTGCTCCTGGCCGTGCTGCTGCGCTCGACGCGCCACCAACTCGATGCCTTCCTCGACGCCCGCCAACACCAGCTCGAAGAAACGCCCGAGCCCGAATCGCTCTCGGCGCTGCGTCTGCCTGGCGGCGGAATGCTGCCCGAGACACGCCAGACGACATCCAAGGTGCCGGCGCCGGTCCCCTTGCTCTCGATGCAGGCGGCGCAGCACCTGGTCCCTGTGATGAGCTATGTGGCTACAGAAGACGTTGACGCACTGGTGCGCCAACAGGCGAGCGACTGCCTGGACGAGGTGCGCCTGCTCGAGTCGGCGCACATCTCGGCACGCGCCGCCGGCCTTTCGTAGACCTCCACACTGGTATCTCTTTCCCCACAGTCCTGTGCATGGCGCAGCGATGGGTGGAGCGGGCTTCGGCCCCGGTGAGCCAGGCCGTGCTGCCGCACTTGGGAAAGCCTATCGATAAACACAACTGCCGTCTCTTTGGCCCAATTGCGATCGGTGTGCAGCTGCTGATGGGCGTATTGGTCCTGGGCAGTCTCGCGTACAAACGTCAGTGCGAGCGGCCACAGCGGCCGTGGCGTACGTGGATGCTGGATATCACGAAGCAGCTGGCCGGTCAGCTGATGGTGCATGTCCTGAATGTTGCCCTGAGCACGGCCGGCTCGATGGATGGGCACAGCAATCCCTGCTCGCTGTACTTTTTAAATATTCTCCTGGATTCAACGCTAGGTACGTCGTACTACTGACGCAGGTGTTGCGATCCTCTACTACTTCATGCAGAGTCTCACCTACCTCTTTGAGACGAGGCTCGCGATCCGTGGCCTTGTATCGGGCGACTATCAAGACGACCCTCCGCCCCCCCACACGCCGCTGGAGCCGTGGCAGTGTTGGGTGCGCCAGACGGCTGTCTACGTTTTGGCGCTCTCGCTAATGAAGCTGCTCGTGCTTGCCATGCTTGGACTCCTCCCCTTCCTCACCACGTTTGGCGACTGGCTGCTCGGTCTCTTTGGCGCGCACCGCGGCTGGCAAGTCGTTTTCGCTATGGCGATCTTTCCCCTTGCTATGAACACGCTCCAGTTCTGGCTCATTGACTCGATTCTCCAGCACCAGCCCGGCCAGACGTCCTATTCACGTGTGTACACGGCCGATATGCCCATGCCCCGTTCCGAGTCCGAACTCGAGTCGTAGCCGCGTAGCCACGCAACACACACTCTGTAGGACGTCCGCTGCAGATGCGCTGCGCTGCCGACAGCACCGCGTCGCCGCGCGCTGCACCCTGATGCGCGTCAATTGGTTTACGCGCGCACGTGGAACTAATGAACGGCGTTGAGGACCTTTTTCCCACGTGGCCACGCTAAGGCGGGCGCAACGCCTGGCCCGTTCGCGTCTGGGTCAGGCCACGCAGCCGCGCCACTCTCACGACCATTTCTCACGACCATTTCAGGTCCATTTGCTGCTTCTCGACGCTTACTTAACGTGATCTCCACCATGGCCAGCGAAGCATTCCGTCCTGCTTTGCCCGAGTGCTGGTACGTATCGATGCTAACGCGCAGGGGCCACCGCGGTGTACGTTTCCCTTCTGACCACAGGCCTCGGCGGCGTTCCCCGAGAACACCCTGAGCTCCTTTGCGCAGGCCATCCGTGATGGCTCGGAGGGTATTGAGAGCGGTAGGTAGACGTGCTAACGCAGACGTGCATGTCACTGCCGACGATGTCATTGTCATGTTCCACGACACGACGCTCGACCGTACGACGGATGGGAAAGGCCTTATCAGCGCACGGCCCTACTTTGGTGCGGACGGCATCGAGCATGTGCGCACGCTTGAGAAGCCTGTGCAGCAGATCCCCACGTTTGAGCAGCTGTGTGAGCTGCTGATGAAGGAGGAGAACCGCCATGTGAAGCTTAACGTACGTTTTTCGTCTTATGCAGGTCGATATCAAGCCGAACAACGACCCCGAGCGCCTCTTTTCGATCATGGACAAGATCGTGCGCAAATTTCCGGGCTACGAGACGCAGCTCGCGCCGCGCCTTATCCTCGGCCTGTGGCACCCCAAGTTTATCGAGCCGGCCAAGAAGCACGTCCCCACGCTGTCGCTCGCGCATATCGGCTCGTCGCCTGCGGATGCGCTGCGCTACTTCTGGAAGGACTGCTCCACGTTCTCGCTCAACTTCCCTGCCCTCGCCACCGACGAGGGCCAGCGCTTCCTGCAGCGTGCCAAGGAGGAGAAGAAGGACGTCATGGTTTGGACCGTGAACCGCATAGACGAGATGGTCGAGGCGACGCGCTGGGGCGTCAAGGCGATCCTCACTGACCACACGGACGGCCTGCAGAACCTGCGCAAGGAGATGGCGGCCGACTTTTTGGGCACCGAAAAGAAATACGTCGCGCCCTACTTCCGCTGGACGTACTACAAATACTACACCCCGTACGCGCAGCTGTACCGGTACCTCTGCGTGAACGAGGTCGTAAAGCACGCGGGTGTACGTACACCGACTGACCCAGATGTCCTTCGAGCAGGGCAGTGCCCCGGTCCCAGTTTCGTAGCCACGTGATAGCGCTCGGACCTTTGCCACGATGCGGTGCCTGGTGTGGCTGAGTATCGTCGTCGCAGCGCTGCTGTCGGTCGTCGACGCGCTCCCGAAAGTGCCCAAGTTTCCGGATGACCTCTTCCAACCGTTGCCGGTCGTCATCTGGCACGGCCTCGGCGACTCGGCGCAGTCCCAAGGCCTCAAGGTGCTCAAGGAGAATCTGGGGAAAATGTACCCCGGCATCTATGTCCACCTCGTTGCTATCAAGCCGACGCTCTATGCAGACCGACAGGCGTCGATCTTTGGCAATGTGAACGACCAGATTGAGCAGGTCTACCAGACCCTGCGTGACACCCCCGAGCTGCGCCACGGCTTTGACGCGGTCGGCTTCTCGCAAGGCGGCCAGTTTTTGCGTGCGTATGTCGAGCGCTACAACACGCCGCGCGTCCGCAACCTGATCACCTTTGGGTCGCAGCATATGGGCATCACGGACCTGCCCACGTGCCTCCCGTACGACGCCATCTGCCACACGGTGCACCACCTGCTCACCGGCCAGGCCTATTCGGACTACAGCCAGAACAATGTCGTGACCGCGCAATACTTCCGCGACACGCGCACCAAGAACCAGTTTGCGCTGTACAAAGAGCGCAACGAGTTCCTCTACGACATCAACAACGAGGGGGCCGAGAAGAATGCGACGTACAAGGCCAACCTGGAGCGCCTCGACAAGTTTGTGATGGTCCGCTTCCAGCTGGACACGACGGTCGTTCCATGGGCCTCGGCGTGGTTTGGCGCATACGAGGACCCCGATACGCGCAAGGGGTGCATGAACGAGACCATCCCGATGCGACACAGTCCTATCTACCAGGAGGACTGGATCGGCCTCCGGGCGCTCGACCGCAAGGGGGCGATTGTCTTTCACGAGTGCTCGGGCATGCACATGCACCTGTCGCCGGCGTGCCTCACGCTCACGCTTGGACAGTACGTCGGCCGCCCACGCATCCCCGGCCCGTGGTTTGCCACGGAGCAAGCGCACCACCGTGCGCCGCCGCATGCCCTGGTGGCACTCGTTGCGGTCATGGTCCTGGTCGTGCTGGGAGTCGGAAGAAAAGTCATGCGGTCACGCAGCGCCTATGTACAGCTGCCTGAGGGCACAGCCGAAGGAACGGAGAAGTATTAGTTCTTCTTCTTGGGGATCGCCTCCGGAGCTTGGTGGAATCGCTTGAGCGCCTTGCCGAGGCCGAGCTGGAAGGCAATGATGGGCACGACGAGCAGGATGATGCCGTAGTAGCCTGCATTCGCCCAAGCCCGCACCGAGGCCTTGGCAGAGAGCACCAGGAACGAGAGGGCGGCAAAGTTGACCGACATCTGGACGACCATCACCGATGCGAGCGAGTAGAGAACCTGAGAAACTGTGTATTTGTCGAGCGTAAACAGCGTCGGGTTCGGCGTCCGTGTGTTGGCGAAAAAGACGGGGCGCAGGCTGTGGCGCAGGAGGCGCGCGACATACAGGTACAGGCCGCCAAGCAAAAACGTCAGGTAGTAGCCCGGCGAGATGCCGTGCCAAAAGGCGCTCACCATAAAGGTCGTCATCGTGCTCTTGAAACCGGGGCGCTTGCCAGGGATAACTATGCGCTTGTACACATTGTTGCGCAACCACACGTTCGTGTTGGCGTTCCACGAGTCCATGAGCTCCTTCCAGTTGTTGGCAAACTCGATGCGGATCACAAACACGTTCTTGCAGCGCGTCCAGAGCGCCGTGTTTGTCTCGGAGCTCATGCCGTTGTAGCCGAGGCCCGAGAGGACACACGCCGCGTTCGACAGACTCCAAATGCCATAGTAACGGAAACGCGCGCCGAGCCCACACAGCTGGACGAACCAGATGCGGTTCAGCAGCGAGGTCTTTTGGATCGGGTCGGCCGCATTGGCGAGACGAGCGTAGCTAAGTTTGTCCATGGTGAGCGCCTGCAGGCCGAGGCACAGCACGCCAAAGGCGACATCCTTGAGCGAGTACCACAGCCGGCCCGGCGGAGGCGTCTTGGACGGGAGGTACAGTTCTCCTTTCGCCCACCGGTTGTAGTCCTCGAAGCGCGTCGAGGGGCCGACCAGCACACCAGGGAAATAGAAGCTGGATGAGTCGCGCCACGTACCAGTATCCGAAAAAGGCAAGGAGCGAAGGCATCTCGGTGATGCGGTCTTTTCGCTGCGCCTCGTCGCACTCGTCGACTGTGCGCATTTGGCCGTCGTAGCACTCCCATGCGAACGCGGTGAGGTTCATGCACAGAACCATGTGCATCGCCGAGATCTCGATTGTGGTCAACGGCACATTGTTCAGCTGGCGCGCGAGGTGTCTGGGTAAGTTGCGGTACGTACGTAAAGAGCATATGGGCCATCTCGAAGATGAAGGCGACCCACGGCATGTTTTTGCCACCAATGCGGAACTTGACAATACCGTATACAACGAGCGAGGTCGCAACGAGCTGCGCCGTGCCGCTGTACAGCTTCATGACGCTGACCAGGAAAAACATCGACAAGCTAATATTCATCAGATGACGGAGCGACGCTGACGGCAGCAGTGGCAGCAGCGGACTCAACGCATATGACACAAACAGACATGCCGCCAACTTTAGATAGTCGGACGGGATGCCGTACTGCGACGACAGCGAATGGAAAACGTAGTCGATCATCGTCGCAAGAACCTGGCGGGATGCTATGTCGGCCGAATGCACGGGCCACGATTAAAAGGTACCGGCGAGGGACTTGGCCGCGTCGGAGGCCGACAGGCCGCCGAATCCGCGCCCGCCGGTCATGCGCGAGCGGAAGAGCGACGGGGGCTCTTCCTCCGGCTCATTCGCGGGCTCAGGCTGCGGCAGCCACTCGGCCGTCGATGGCTCGGGCTCGGGCGCGGCGATCGGCGCCGGGGCTTCTGGCTCGTCCTCGAGCCACTGTGGCTCTTCCATCGCCGGCACCGACGGCACAGCCGCATGCTCCTCCTCTTCCTCCCATTCCTCTTCCTCTTCCTCTTCTTGCTCGGGCGTCGCCGCGAGCGAGAGGGGCGCATGGTCGGCCGGAAGCTCGTCCGCCTCGCCGCGCACGACACGCGCCGCGGCGGCCTGCGCCGGGGTCATTTTGCGCTTGACGTTTGCCTTGAGCATCGCGGCGCTCTGTGCCTCCTGTGCTGCAGCACTAAGGTCCATATCAAATAGGCCCAGCATATCGAGAACACGCCGCTCATACACGCCGCTGATCCGCGCATGCTCCAGAATGAGGTGCTGCAGATCGTGGTGCGTCTGCACGCTGTGGCGCTGCAAGCTCTCGCGCAGCGATTTGCTCACCTGTGCGAGGTAGCGCTCGAGGAGCTGTTCGTGGTGGTGAGCCTCGCGCACCTCTTCGATCGCCGCGTCGACGCGGTCCACGCGGTGGGTTCGTGCGATCCGCATCTGCTCGGCGTCGTGTCGCTTGTTCGCCGTGACGCGCTTGGCTATATCGTGTTCAACGACAATCGCGGTGCGCTCCTGGAGCACCATGCGCGCCGCGCGCATATTCAGTTCCTGGTAGGCGATCGCATCGCGCAGCGTCACGTCTTCGGCGTGCATCTGGGTGAGTTGGAAAACGTACAATGGTGTCGGAGAGCTGCGCGACATTGGCAAACATACCATTCGCACTGCGCAGCGTGCGCGGCAGGCGGCCACGCAGCGACTCGCCCCGCGCCTCTTCGAGCGTCGCAAGGGGTAGCAGCGCGCTGGCGACGTCCTTCATCGCCGCGTGCACGGCGCTGCGTGCTGCCGATACACCCGCACTCGCGTGTACCACATCGCCGAGCTGCTTCTCGAGGCGCGTAAGCTCGCTGCGTGCGAGCGATAGCTGCTCGTCCGGGTCGCTCACGCCGATCGCCGACGTCGCGGCGAGGTGCGCCGGCACCAAGGCCGCCGGCGTCGGCTTGGGCTGTGCGCGCAGGCCGAGCATCGACGCGACGCCCGACTTCCCAACGCTTGGCGTCTGGCTAAACATCTCGCCGTTAAAGACGTGCGTGAGCGACTGGATGTGCGCTTGAGAGTGCGCAAATTGCTTCCGGCTGCCGCTCGGCGCGTGTACGTGCACCTTTTCGGGCTCGTAGCTGTAGTTAGACTCGATAAAGCGGCGCGTCTCTTTGTGTGCACGCAGCGTCGGCTCGCTAAACACCCGCTCGAACCAGTGCGCAAGCATCTCGCGCAGCTCGTGCAGCTCGCACACCTCGCCTTCATACCCCGCATCGGGCATGTGCACCATCGCCGGCGTCGGCAGCGGCAGTGCCGGCACAATGATCGTCGGCCCGGTCATCGACAGCGCCGAGGCGTATAGGGCGAGCTCGCGGTACGTGCGCTCGACGTTGCGGAACTGCGACCGAAAGAAGCTCGGCATGTTTGTCTGCGTCAGCCACGGCACCTACTTGGCAGTCGAAGCGGATCCCCAGCTCGTGCGCGGAGCGCGTTACCTGCAGCTCGGCTAGAGTGATGTGCCACTGCGGCCGCGTGCGCGGCGCGGGCAACGTAGGGCCCGCCGGCTTCGGCGGCGGCTCGGGCGCTGCGCTCATCGCCGTGTGGAGGAATTGCTATGTCCTATTCCGGCTCGATTTCACCCAGGAGCAATGTGCGGTCGGTGGAGGCGGAGACGACTGGGTGAGTAGTGGTATACGTACCGATCGGCTCGAGCGGGTGCATATCGACTGCGGTGCACGTCCCGCGGTGCCCCGGCAGCTTGTACAGGATAGCGCCCTTTTCCACGTCCCAGATGGTGCATGTGCGGTCCGCGCCGCCGCTCGCGACGCGCTCGCCGTCCATGCTCCAGGCCGCCTTGATCAGGATGTTTTCGAAGCCGCTCGGCTGCCCCGTGAGCGTGCGGTAGAGCCGTGGGCTGCCAGTGTCGCCCGGCCGTGCTTCCGGCGCAAACGGGCGCACATCCCAGATGCGTACCGCGTCGTCCAGCGCCGAGGACAAGAGGTGCGTGCCCGAGCGCGAGAGAGCGAGCGAGGCGATCGAGTCGAGGTGCCCCCGCAGCGAGTACTGCCGCTGCTTGGTCGTGAGGTCCATCGCGTGGATCGCATTGTCGACGCCGCCGACAAAGAGCTGCGTCGCATCTTCCGAGAACGCCACGGCGGTGACGGGGTATCCGAAATCCAGCGCGTCGACAAAGTGCCGCTCGTCCAGGTCCCACACGAGCACGCGGCCGTCGTCGGAAGCCGACGCAATGAGCGGGCGCCCAGTGCGCGTGCATGCGACGCCGTTCACAATTCCCTTGTGCCCCCGGAAGCGGCGCAGCTTTTGTCCCGTCTTGGCATTCCATGCAATGACCGTATTGTCCGCCGAGCCCGACACGACGACGTCCCCCTCGGCCGTCGGGGCCCACGCGACGCATGTCACGGCGCGCGAGTGGCTCGTGAGCAGGCCCAGGTTGCGGTTCCCTTTGTACGTCTCCCACAGCGAGACACTATGATCCGCGGACGCGGCCGCGATCTTTTCGCCGCACGGCGAAAACTTGACGTCGAGCACTTCGGCAGTGTGCGCGCCTTGGAGCGAAATCACGGCACTCGAGAGCGCACTAGTGCGCCGCTGCGTCTGCGTCAATGCGCCTTCGCCTTGCCGCACGCGCTTCACGACCGACGTCGCGTCGCCGGCCGCGCCCGCCATCGGCGGCACCTTGCGTTTGTCCGCCATGGTGGATCGCGAACCGACGAAGCTGACTAATCTTATTTTGCCACTCGACGCTCGGACGCAGCATGCCGCCCCAGAAGGCGTTTGGCGCGCAAAACATACGGAATTGTACGCTGATCGGCCATGTAGACCATGGCAAGTCGTCGTACGCCGATTCGCTGCTCGCAGCAAACGGCATCATTTCGTCGCGCTCCGCGGGCCAGGTACGCTACTTGGACTCGCGCGAAGACGAGCAGGAGCGTGGCATTACGATGGAGTCGAGCGCCGTCTCACTCACATTCAAGCTGCGCATGCTGCAGTCAGACGGAGAGGTGTCCGAAGTGCAAGACTATACCCTGAACCTGGTCGACACGCCGGGGCACGTCGACTTTTCGAGCGAGGTCTCGACGGCCGCCCGCCTGTGCGACGGCGCGCTGGTCATTGTCGATGTGATCGAGGGCGTCTGCTCGCAGACCGTCGCTGTGCTGCGCCAGGCATGGCTCGATGGCCTGCGCACGATCCTCGTGGTGAACAAAATGGACCGCCTGATCACCGAGCTGAAACTCACGCCTGAAGAGGCACACCACCGCCTCCTCCAGCTCGTCGAGCAGGCGAACGCGGTGCTCGGTGGATTCTTTGCGGCCGAAAAGATGGAGCAGGACCAGCGCTGGCACGATGAGCGCGAGCGCATCCTCGAGGAAAAGCGCGCCAAGGGCGAAGAAGAGGCGGGAGACCTGCCGGACTACGAAGAGGGAGGGGACGAGGACCTGTACTTTGACCCGTCCAAGGGAAATGTGATCTTTGCGAGCGCCATGGACCACTGGGCCTTTCGTCTGGAAAAGTTCTCGCACCTCTACGCGCAAAAGCTCGGCATCAAGGAAAAGAACATCCGCCAGTTTCTGTGGGGTAACTACTACCTGGACCCCAAGACGAAGCGCGTCCTGACGCAGAAGCAGCACGACAAGGAAAACCGCAACTTGAAGCCCATGTTTGTGCAGTTTGTCTTGGATAATGTATGGAGCGTGTACGAAAACACGGTCGAAGCACGCAACATGGACAAGGTCGAAAAGATCATCTCGGCACTGGGGCTTACCGTACACCCGCGCGACCTGAAGGCTAAGGACGCGTCGGCGCTGATGCTTGCCATCATGAGCCAGTGGCTGCCGCTGTCGGCGACGACCTTTTCGGCGATCGTGCACAACCTCCCGGCGCCGGGCGACGCACAGCGCCTGCGCGTGCCCCGTATGATCCGCAGCGATCTCGGCTACTTTGCCACGGACGAGGAACTCGCACCGCACACTGACCTCGAGCGCGACCTCTTCTCGGCGCGATCGAGCCCGGAAGCAACGGTCGTGGCGTACATTAGTAAGATGTTTGCCGTGAGCTCAGAAGACCTGCCGGAGAACAAGCGCGTCCAGCTCACCGCGGACGAGATGCGCGAGCGCGGCCGCGAGCTGCGCGAGCGCGCCGCAGAGGTCGAGTCGACGCTGAACGCGACCGGCGCGGCGCTCGCGCAGAGCGAAGCGGAAAAGGAGCCGGCCGCAGAGCCCGAAAAGGCGCCGCCGTCGGAAGTCGTGCTGGCTTTTGCGCGCTTGTACAGCGGCTGCCTGCAGGCGGGCGACACGGTGTGGGCCGTGCTGCCCAAGTACGACGTGCACCTGCCGCCAACGCACCCTTCGAACGTGCCCCACCTGAAGCAGGTCAAGATCGCAGCGCTGTACATGATGATGGGCCGCGACCTGCTGGCCGTGCAACGTGTGCCGGCCGGAAACCTCTTTGCGGTCCGTGGCCTGGACGGCACGGTGCTGCGCAACGGCACGCTGATTCGCGTGCCGAACGCGGCCGACGACACGCCCCCGAGCGAGGTAGTGAATCTGGCCGGCGTGCGGCGCACCGCGACGCCGATCGTGCGAGTCGCGCTCGAGCCCAAAAATCCCGCCGAGATGCCCAAGCTGGTCGAGGGTCTGCGTCTGCTGAACCAGGCCGATCCGTGCGTCGAGGTGATGGTCGAAGAGAATGGCGAGCATGTCATCCTCACCGCCGGCGAACTCCACCTGGAGCGCTGCATGAAGGATCTCCGCGACCGGTTTGCGCGCTGCAAGATCCAGCAGTCCCCCCCGCTGGTTCCTTTCCGCGAGACGGCGGTAAAGGGCAGCGCCATGGCGCCTCCCAAGACGCCTGGCGCGGCGCGCGGCACAATCAGTGGCTCTGCATTGAACGGTGCGCTGACGTACACGGTGCGTGCGATGCCGCTCCCCCACAACATTGCTGAGTTCCTCGCGGTGAACCAGCCGACGATCCGCCGCCTGCGCCGCGGCGGCCGCCGCCACGATGACGACGGCGGCGGCGACGAAGGCGACGAGCACGTCGGCGCGCGCCACGGCGAGAATGCGGAGCGTGCGAAGCGCGTGCCTGTGCGCCTCTTTTGGAGCGAGCTTACCAAGCTCCTCGAGCGTGCCGGCCCCACCTGGAGCGGTGTGGCGGAGCACATCTGCGCATTTGGCCCCCGCAACACTGGCGCGAATCTGCTGATCGACCAAGGCGGCAGCGTGCTGCGCCGCTCGCTCAAGAGCCGCTTTGCCGAGGACGACGTGTCGCAGCAGCTGGCGCAGGCGTCGCTGGACGATGCGCTGCCGCGTGAGATGTGCGATGCGGTGGAGAATGGGTTCCAGCTCGCGACCGGCAGCGGCCCCCTGTGTGCGGAGCCGATGCAAGGCATGGCCTTCTTTGTGGAGCACGTCGGAATCGAGGAGAGCGAAAGCGTGAAAGTGCGTTCGTCGCAGGTCACCTCGGCGGTGATTTCGAGCATGCGCGAGGCGTGTCGTGCGGGTCTGCTGGACTGGTCGCCGCGCCTCATGCTTGCTATGTATTCGTGTGATATCCAAGCAGCACGTACGTATCCCTACTTACCCAGCCGAGGTACAAGGCAAGGTGCACGCGGTCCTTTCGCGCCGCCGCGGCAAGATTGTGTCGGAGGAGATGAACGAGGGCACGCTCTTTTTCACCATCGGCTCGCTCCTCCCCGTCGTCGAGTCGTTCGGCTTCTCAGACGGTACGTTCTCCATCTCACACAGAAATCCGCAAGCGCACGTCGGGCGCCGCGAGTCCGCAGCTGCTGTTTGCCGGCTTCCAGCTCTACGATCTGGACCCCTTCTGGGTGCCGACTACGGAAGAGGAGCTCGAAGACCTCGGCGAAAAGGGCGACCGCGAAAACGTCGCCAAGCGCTACATGGACACGGTGCGCAAGCGCAAGGGTCTCTTTACCAATCGCCGCATTGTCGCCGCCGCCGAGAAGCAGCGCACGCTCAAGTCGAACTAGTGGAGGTGGTGCTTAGATAAGACGATCGTAGCGTGGGACGGCGCCGTGTTCTGCACGATCTGCAGGAAAAAACCCTCCTGCATGCAGCGTGCTGCAGGAGTCCGTTGCGCCGGGCCCCCTGGCGCCGAGACCGCGGCAGGCACGCGCCCGGGCGAACGCGAGGACAGACGGACGATCGGGGCGTCGCAGCGGCTCGCTCGCTCCCCTGGTCCTTTTCTTGTAAAGGTCGTCTGCGAAGAAGCAGCCCAGGGCAGGTGGACTCTACACGTAGTGTACGGCCGCGATGCCCAAGACGACGTTCCTGGACTCGATCCTCGGGCGCCCGTCACAGACGTATGCGCCCGATGCGCCGTCCGGCAGCGACGCGGAGCGCGTCGCGTCGGACGTGAGTCCTAAAAAGGTACTGACGGCCTCGAGTTTGGCCAACCCACTGACGAGCCCGCGCGGCAAGTCGCACCTTGCACGGGGTTCAATCGATGAGCAGAGCGATACCATGAGTGCCTCGACCTCGCTGCGGTCGCGCCTGGGCCGTAAACGAAGCAAACCCCGCGTGCGCGACGTGTCGGACAGCGCACTGCAGGTGCCCGACGCAAGCTCGCCGAATACCTTTTCCTCCTGGTGGGAAAACCGCAGCATGATGCGCCCAGGGCCGGGTAGCCTCTTTAGTGAGCCGGGCGAATCCTTCTCAGAACGCTGGCGCCGCGACTTTGCGCAGCCGCCTCGGGGGGCACGCAGCGAATTGGAAGGGCCCTCGTCGGCATCATCAAGCCCGGCTCCGCCGGCTCCACCGTTCCCTAATTCATTCAAGAAAAGCGAGCCGGCCGTCGCGCCGCTTGGCCAGTCCACGCCGTCGCTCCTCGCCCCGGTTCATAAGCGCTCGCAGTCCAAGAGCGAACAGAGCACGCCGCCCAAGCGGTCGTCGAATGTGCCGTCGCCCGCGCTCGCTCACTCGGAACATATGACATCGCCGACCGTCACACGGACGCGTGACTCGGGTCAGTGGTACGAGTTCGTGCGCAGCTTGGAGCAGCGCGACGCCGCGCGGCGCGCCAAGGACACAGACTCGCGTGCCGAGCCTAGCGCACCCCAAACCGAGACGCGCCCCAAGCCGAGCACGGAAACGAACACGGCGCAGGAACGCGAGCCAGAAGGCGACGTGTCCGAAATGGGATACGCTGTATCGATGGACGCGTCGGTCAGCTCGATCCCAGACCTGGCACCGCCGATCGACGCCAAGTTGCCTTACTTCTCTGTATTCCCGCCGGTTGCAAACAAGGGTGCCGAACGCCTCGCTGCGGTGTCGGAGGAGGACGAAAACGCGTCGCGCATCGGCATCGCTTTTTCGGACCCGATGCCGGAGAAGCCCAAGACTCCGGCACCGGCGAGCGACGTCAAGACATCCACTACGTCGGCACCGACAAGCGAGGCCAAGACGACCCCCACGCCGGGAACGATGAGCGTTGCGTCGCTGCCGCGCTCGCCGATCGGCATGCTTGCGCCGCCGGTCATGTCGCCGAGCGCAAGTCTGCCGGGCCTTGCACCGCCGCTGCTCGACGCGAGTCCCTCGCAGGAGCCCAAGGCAAGTGCGCCGCGTGTCGAACGTGCAGAGCCGGTTCCGGCGCGCGTTCAACGCACCGAGACGGCCCCTGTGCGTGTCGAGCGCACCGAGCCGGTTCCTCCGCGTGTCGAACGCGCTGGACCGCCGCCACAGGCATGGGCGCGGCCGGCCCAGGCTCCGCAGCCCCAGCCGGTCCAGGCTACACAGCCCAAGCCGGCCGCAACGCTGGCCCCGGCGCCCGCACCCGCGCCTGCGCCCGTCGCGCCCATCGCGCCGCCGATCATTGCGCCGCCGACCCCCGCCAAGCCGCGTACACAAAAGACGTACCCTACGCCGCAGCCCGAGGGCGGCCTGTTCCAAGAAGGCGCCAAGGCCCCCAAGGCGACGCTCGACGAGCCCGTGGCGGACCCCGACCTTTTGCGCTTGTCCTGGTCGCCTGCGTTGTACTATGCGCAGGAAGGCGAGGGCCTGTCTGCCGCCGCGCCCGAGCCGTCCGACGCGCTTGCCCCGTCGCCGATGCTTCACGACGGTGCCACATCGAACGCGAGCAACTTTGTCTCGGCGCTCGACAAGCACGACGACGGCGCGACGTCGACGGCAGGTAACTTTGTCTCGGCATTCGACCGGTATGAGGAGTCCAAGCCTGCTCCGAGCGTGACGAGCAGCACGTCGCCGTCCAAGCTGCGTGGCCTGAAGCAGCCCGCGTCGTATGCGCCGCAGCGTGCCGAGGCGACCACGAGCCAGGGCCTGTCGCACGGCACGAGCAAAGGCCTCGGCGCGAAATACAAGAGCCCGCTGAACAACTGGCCCCAGCAGCCCGAGCGCCTCGGCTCGCCGCGTCAGGTCAAGCCCACGCCTGTGCGTGCGCCCACCCAGCCGAGCGCGCGCCCAGTGACGAGTGCGACGCGCCTCGTCTCTGCGCCTCAGCCCGAGCGGACGCTTGCGCCGTTCATGACGCGCAACGCGTCGGGCCCCAGCCGTGCCGCCCAACGCATGTCGGCCATCTCGATCGCCGACTCTGATATCCTGGACCTGGACCCGAATAATGCGCCGTGGACCATGACGAGCGAGGTCGGCCACTATGACCGCTCGGAACTCCACGGCACCGACCTGAACACGCCAGAAATGACGCCGCGTGCGCCGGGCCGCGACCTGGCGACGCCGGCTCCTGCCAAGGCACCGGATACGCCGCACGCGTATGCCGCCTCGAACACGCCTGCGGCGACGCCGGGCCGCAGCGTCCTCGACCGCCCCCGCAACCGCGGTCCCCGCCCGACCGAGATGGGCGGCATTGCGATCGCACACGGCTCGCTGCCTGCGCAGAGCCCCGGGCCCCGCCAGCTGCGCAGCACGTCGGACAGCGCGCGTTTCCCCCCGGTTCCGCCGCTGCCCGCGAGCCGCTTTGCCTCGGCGAGCCACGCGCTGGCCGCGCGCGAGGAGGACACGTCGACCGACTCGGTGACGTACGTCGATGCGCCGGCGGCCGGCGGCGACCCTCTTGCGTTCCAATTCAACGACGTGCCCGAGCTCCCTGCCTCGCGCTCGCTCGCCGACACGCTCTTTGCTTATAAGAACGAGCCCAAGAACGAGCCCAAGGTCGAGCCCAAGGTCGAGGAGGAGCCGATCCTGCAACGCAACCCCTCGAGCTCGTCGTCGACGCGCTACAAGGTGACGCCCGCCGACCCCTTGCCGGTGTGGAACCCCGAACTGGCGGAGAAGGCGGCGGCGGCGCGTGCGCAGCCCGAGGCCACGCAGGCCACGCAAGTCGCGCAGGCCGCGCAGGCCGCGCCGGAAGCCGAAGAAATGCCGCGCCTCGCGTACCTCCAGACAACGCCAAGCAAGGGCTCCATCAGCCCGTACGCCGCGCAGGAGCTCGCCACGGCGCCGGCCCAGATGTCTTCCACGCCGGTCATGCACCCGGCCTCGTACGTCGAGGGTGTGGCGGAGAGCGAAAAGGCGCTGCCATCGACGCCGGACCGCGCCGCGGCCGCTGCGCCGCGCCAGGTCCTGCTTGAGATCAACGGCGAGGTGCTCGAGTACGAGCCGAGCGAGAGCAGCATTGCTCCGTCGGCCGCTCAGACTCCGGCACGGTCGCCGGCCCAGCCGGTGTATGCACAGCGCCCGCCGGCAAACTACTCGCCGGCACGCCCTGTCGGTCCCCCCGGATCGCCGCCGGTGCACCCTGCGCCAGCAGGCTACTCGCCCGCACGCCCGTCCGCAGGAATGCAGGGTCCGCCGATGCAGCGGCCACCGATGCAGCGGCCACCGATGCAGCGCCCGCCTATGCAGCGTCCTCCGATGCAACGCCCGCCCATGCAGCGCCCGCCCATGCAACGCCCGCCGAAGTCGCCTTCGATGCCATCGCAGATGCAGGGATACGGCCCCGGCTTTGCGTCGCCCCAGGGTCCGCAGGGTCCGCAGGGTCCCGGCATTGCATCGCCGCGAGGATACGTGCGTCCCTACGGCCGTCCCCCGCCCGGCGTGCGTCCCCCGCCGACGCAAGCGCCGCAGGGATACGCGTCGCAACCGCCTCAGGGATACACACAGGCTCCCCAGGGATATACGCAGGGCCCGCAGGGCTATGCGCCGCCTCCTCAGGGTTACACGCAGCCTCCTCAAGGCTACGCGCCGCCCCAGGCCCCGCAGGGCTATACTTCGCCGCAGTCGCAAGGCTATGCGCAGCCGCACGCCCCTCAGGGCTCTGCATCGTCGCCGCAGCCGCAAGGCTACGCTCCGCACGCCTCGCCGCAGGCGCCTCAAGGCTTTGCCCCCCCCGCGCCCGCCTATGGCTCGATGGGCCCCGGCAGCGCGCCGACGTCGCCGTACGCGCCGCGCCCTCCGTACCCCCGCCCCCAAGCCTACCCTCAAGGCTACGCGCGGCCCCCGCCCCGCCCTCGCCCCGACTATGCACCTGCTCCCGATATGCAGCAGCGTGCGGGGCGGGCGCCGGTGCGTCACGCCCCCCCTCGTGCGCAGATGGTGCTACCCCCGGGCGAGCGCAGCACGTCGCGCCCCTCGTCGCCGCTGGAAGACATGCCTCAAATCGGAGGCATGCGCCGTATTTCGTCGACGCCCGACGTTGCGCTCGGCGGACGTATGCACCGCAGTTCGCCCACTCTCGCGCAGATCGAGAGTGGCGAGTACGCGAGCCCCCCCGGGTCGGTCGGCGGCCAGTCAAACTGGTACGATGCTCGTGGCCGCCTGACCGAGTCGCGTATGCGCCACAGCCCCGACGTCGACGCACAAAGCACCGTCACGACGCTGCGGCAATACGCAGGCTCGCCCCTCGGTACGCGTGAGCCGTCACTCGTGGCGAGCACCTCGGTGCTGAACCCCTCGACTGCGTCGGTGATGAAAAAGGCGCCGCTCGGTGCGTCGACGAACCAGGTCCTGGGCCTGTCATCCGAGACGGAGAGCGTAATGAGCCCCCCCAGCATCTCTTCGTCGGTGAGCCGCACGCGTATTTCGACCAAGGATCTGCTGCGCAGCCGCCCGACCATGGTCACGGTGAATGTCACGAGCGGTGGCCCCCCGCCCTCTGGCAGTGCGCTGCGCCGCAAGCTGTCGACCGCCTCGAGCGACGCCGGCCGCCGGCGCCGCGGCTCCGAGGCCGGCTCAGACCAGCCCGTGCAGTCGACGGTCGCGCTCTCGTCGCACACCGCGCCTCCCCGCAAGATCAGTCCGACGCAGGTTTTGGTGCAGATTATTGCGGTGGCCATCGACAATATCGACCGTGCGTTGCTTCGTGAGCGTGCCGCGACCGACCCCAGCACGCCCTTTGTTCCTGGCCGCAGTTTCTGTGGCCGTGTGGTCGAGAGCGGCTGGGACGTGAAGAAGATCCGCAAAGGCGATACTGTCTTTGGTCTACAGGACTACCGCAAGTGCGGTGCGCTGGCTGAGTTTATGAGCATCGACCAGGACCTGGTGGCCCGTGCCCCCGAAGGCCGGCTGAGCGCCGAGCAGATTGCCGCGCTGCCGAGCACGGGTGTGATGGTGCACCAGATCGTGCAGAACCACTGCATGATGCTTCCGCGTGGTTCGCGTGTGCTGATCCTCAACGCCCACGACAGCATCGGTCTCTTGGCGATGCAAGAGGCGTCACGCTTGGGCTTGATTATTATCGCCCATGTGCCGGTGCACGCCGCCGACGGCGTGTCGATCTGTGAGGCCAACGGCGCGACCGAGGTGATTACCGGCGACGCGCTCTGGGCCATCAACCTCTTGCACGAGTCGAGCTTCAACTTGATCGTCGACACGGTCGGCGGCCGCCAGATCTACGACGCGTGCCGCCGCATCCTCGCGCACCAAGGGCAGTTTGTGACGTGCTTTGGTGACGACCAAGCACTCCCGACGCCGACATACCGCTCGCATCTGCGCTCGCTCCGCCGCTCCTTCTTCCGCAAGGACCGCAAGGGAATCGGCTACGAGTGGATCGGCATCGACGCGGGGCCGGATTGCCGTATCGCGCTCGAGTCGGTCAAGACGGCCGCCCAGCGCGGCGCAATCTGCCCTCGCATCCAGTCGATCCTCCCGCTCGAAGACGCAGCGCGCGCGCTCGAGGACGACGGCGAAGCGGACAAGACCGCCGGCGTCGTGGTCGTTCGTGTTTCTTAAATAGCCTCCACATGGGAAAGCCGCCTGGCGGCCGTTTGGTGTACAAGGGCGAGTATGGAACAGTGCGGTACATAGGACCGCTTGCGTCGCAGACCGGCGTATGGATTGGAGTCCAGTGGGACCAGCCGGGGCGGGGGAAGCACGACGGCGTGGCGCCGGACGGGACACGCTACTTTGACGCGTACGTGCGCCAGCTCACCCAGGCCACCCAACAGCAGCGCGTTCCTGCGCGAATCGGCGCGCATCGAGTGGGGCGTGCCGTTCCTCGATGCATTGCACGAAAAGTATGAGGGGCGGGTTCATAGCGTCGTGAGTCTCACGGGCGCGCCGCCTCCGCCCGCCCTCGCCGATCCTTCGGCAGTATACGTGGCCGAGGCAAGCGACCCGGAAAGGGTTCGCGAAGAGTGCGCACACGTCACATCGCTTGACTTGTCGCGCTCTCTGATCTCGTCCTGGGATGAGCTCACACGCATCACCGACGAGCTCGCACTCGAAACGCTGGTGCTGCACTATACGCGCTTCGCGCCGCCGACGCGTCCTTTTTCGCTCGCGACGCTGCGTGACTTGCAGATGGACGCCACGGGGGTGTCCTGGAACGAGGTACGTTGCACGGCTCACCAGATCGTAAAGCTGGGCAGGCACATGCCGCAGCTCGCGTCGCTGCGTTTGGCGCATAATGGCCTGTCGACACTCGGCGAGACGCCCACAGGCACGTTTCAGGCGCTAGAGACTCTGAATCTACAAGGAAACGCGCTCGGCGATTTTGTCGAGATCGTGAAATCCCTACATACCCTGCCGCGGCTCGCACACCTCGTCCTCTTGGACAATGCCATCGCACATATTCCGCCGTCCGATACTCGATTTCCGGCGCTGCACTCCATCAGCTTGCAGGGCAATCCTATCCGCGACTGGGCATCTCTCGAGGCACTCGAAGCACTTCTCGTCGCACCATGGTCCTTGCAGCTGGGCCATGCGATGATCGCACCGGATGAGCGTACGTTGCGCTGGATGGCGATTGGGCGATTGGGCACGTTGGGCACGTTGGAACATACCCCGATTTCGACGCAGGAGCGTGTCGATGCCGAGCGGTACTATCTCGCACAAACACCACAAGATCAAGCCACGCTGCGTTATCAGGCGCTGTGCAAAGTGCACGGCGCACCCGCCCAAGCCCAAGCACCGCCGACACTGCGTGTCAAGCTCGTCGAAATCGGTGTTGTATGCTCAGATCACGTCCCCACTTCCGACGAAGGCGCGCAGTGGCTCGATGCGGCACCGGTGCACGCATCACTCCTGCGCACCATGCCTTTGCGTCTTGCACGTCGCCGAATCTGCACGGCTGCACATATACCCCCCACGGGCGAGCTGTACGCAGTGCTGCGCGCCGAAACGGAAGCGGTGGTCGTTCCGCTGGACGATGATGCAGGCACGTTGGATGACTATGGAGTACAAGAGAACGATGTGATTGTAGTGGTACGCTAGTCCAAATCCAGCGAAATCGGCCGCGCAGCACTGCCGAGGAGTTTGGGCTGTCCAAACCACTCTGTCACGAGATGCGCCGAGTCTAGGTCAGCAGAGAGACGTACCGAGTCCCATGCTAAAGTACGATTGGCTGGTTCGTCCCCGGAACATGGTCGTATGTGCCACGATTTCGTCGGCGGCGCTCTAAGTCAGCCATAGCACATACGGAATCGAGAGGTGAAAAGTACGGTGCGTACGCCTCCTTTTCGTCCGGCACCAAAATAAAGGTACGTGTCGTGGGGTCCAGCATCGTGGTGGGATTTGTCCCCAGTGCTTGAGGGGGAGGCACGATCCGTGTATAGAAGCAGTGGAAAGGGATCTTGAAGGTGGCGCACGCCTCGAGGCGCCTTTTGTTCGCCTCTGTATCCCACAGCGCGCGCACAAACATGAGATGTTCCGTGATCCACCGGTAAGGATCATTTTCCGATCCCACGTTGCTCATCACCGTGGTGGCGGCCGCGGTACCGATTGCGGCGACCGCCGCAGTCCCAACGCCAAGCCACGTCGCGCGTGAAACACGCGACGTGCTTGGCTCGCTTCCGCGTTTTGTTTGCGATGCAAACTGCGCCACAAGGCCTCCGGCCACCGGCGCAAGGACCGCCCCCAATTTCAAGGCCGAGTCGGCGTAGCCATGCAACGTAGAAAACTGGTGCTTGAAAACATGGGGGTGCACTGTATCAGATCAGTTACATACCTCCGAGATAGGGTGTGTCATAGGCAAGCACGCCGCACACATCCGGCCAAGGTGTCTTGTTCCGTGGCGTAGACCGATGCAGTTCGAGGGCAGTGTCTAGCGAAACAATGCCACCCATAGAATGGCCGCAGAGCACGACAGCTGTCGCACCATTCTTGGACTCATACTCGGTCACCTCCGCCGTCAGCCACTCTATGAGTCCGTCGACAGCACGCGCCAGCGAGCCGCGCGTCTCATACGTTGGATACACACGTGCTTCGATTGCCGTATTCGGATATGTCTGCAACAGCAAGTGCTTTAGACGATCAGGGAATTGATCAAACGTAGATTCAGCACTTCCCTTGAAACTTTTGTAAATACGAGCTACCTACCCATGAACAAACACCAACAGCAACGACTGAGCGTCGCGCATCGCGGGGCTGATCAAGGGCAGACCTCCACACGAATCCACCACACGCAATTTCTCTCCACTACGAGGCGTCTTCGACCCAGCGTAAACCTGCGCGGGTCGCGGCACGCGCTGCGGCCTTTTCGCCCACGCTGCGGCCCCAGCTGAGGCGCAGGCTTCCACCGGCCACGGGGCAGTTTTGCATCTCAGCAATGGCACGGGCCGCATCTTCCTTGTGTGCGAACTGGACAAAGCCACAGTCTTGGCCGCGGGGAATGTTGACCGAGAGGATGGGGCCAAAAGGCGAAAACAGCGAATAGAGCGTTGCCTCAGAAGCCATCGAGAAAAGGCTTCCGACAAATACAGTGGTGTTGTTGGGGTCCAGCGCGCTGGACGTGTGGGCCACAGCCAGGGCCGAGGCGAGCATCGGAGCACCGGCAGCCGGCTTGCCTTCGCTGTCCTCGTCTTGGACAAAGGTCAGCGTAGTGGGGACGCGCTGCGGCGAGGTGCTTCCCGGGCGTCCACGCGAGGCCTGCGAGTCCGACGTGCGCCTCTTGGGACCGGGACGGCGCGTGGGCTCCGTCGGTGCCGTGGCACTGCGCTGGATACGGCCCGGACGCTGGCGCCGCTCTGCACCGGCAGTCGCCGTCGTCGAGAGCGAGACGCGGATGGAGCGCCAAGGAGTACGCTGCGGGACCAGCATCGAGTGCTGCATCTCGACCAGAGCACGCTCGGCGTCCTCAGAGGTCACAAAGCGCACCTCAGCCTGAAGGTTCGGAGAACGCGTCAGGCGGACCGATTGCACGCCAAAGGCCTGAGGGTGGAGCGGGAGGAATGTGCCCATCTTCTCCGACACCTGCGTGTAGGCACGGCGGATGGGGTGGCTCGTGGGCCATTCGGGGGGGTTCGTAAAGTGGCGTTCAATGTCCTCCTCGGTCACATTGCCGTCCAGGCGCTCAATCACAAGCGTACAGGGACCGGCCTCGGGTGCACGCGGACTGTTCTTGGGAGTGGTCGTCTCCGGACGGGCCCAGCGCGCGTTGCTGGGGAAGCCCTCCCCGGCGGGGAGCATCTCCCTGGGGGCGGGCGGTGCGCTGGGGGGGCGGTTCTTGTCACCCAGCCAGCTTTTGTCCAGCTTGGCGCGGTTCTCAGGGGTAGACGGCCATCCACCCGAAGGCTCGAGGTTCAGGGGGGGGAACGGCGACGAGGGAGTAGTGGACGGTTGACGGTTAGCTTGGTGCGAATTGAGCGATACCAGTTGCGATGGGGTGTCATCCACCTGCATCTCGTTGTTGGGAGGAGTTTGCACAGAGTTCCAGATATCCAAGCGCCCATGAGACGAGGGAGGCTCGGGGCTCAGCGAGGTCCCCTCGCCGTCGATGCCACAGCTGACGGCCAGGTCGCTCGGGAGCCAAGCCCCTGTGCGCGGGAATGCGAGGGGATCGACATTAAGCGTAGAGCGCGAGTCCACACCAGTGGGATTTGGCAATGTGCGAGACATCTGCGTGCAAGGTGCGGATAGCGTGGGGTTGCAGTGCGGCAGTGGCACTATATACTTGCCGTTCAGCTCATTTGCAAAGCGAATTCCGGTTGGTGATGCACTCGTGCAGGTTGTATTATGCGTTGATGTAAACCCAGGGGCACACGAACGTCGTTCAGTGGCTCGTAAGTGCGCCTGAGTCGCGAATGGATCATTATCGCGTGTCACGATCCACTTCGCGTCGCACATGAGCCCCGACGTGCCCAGGCCACGGGTGGTGTCAACGGGGCCCTGGAGGGCCCCTATATAATATCTCACCTACCCCGCAAGGCTTTGCCACCGTGGGAAGCCCAATTGACACATTCTCTGCAAACTATGGCCAGCTGCATGCCATGCTCAATTTAGTCTCTACCACAGCGAAATCCATAAATTAGGCACCGCGTCGCAATGTTCGATTTCGCTTGCCCACTCGCATTGCGCTGCTCTCTTGGCATCGCGCCCTGTTGGTTCCATTTAACGAGTGACACGTGACCCTGCATGTAACCATGATTGTTCGTGCACCGCCGCCCGACGAAGATGTAGGTACTGGGCGCCAAACGCTAATCGTGCAGCTTACTCCCTTTTTGGTACCCTGTGTGGTGTCACGCGGAGACTTTCGGTACGCGACTCGGTCCTTTTTCGCCTAACCTACAGACGGCTCGGAGAGTTCCGCGCCGATGGACCTGCATATGCCCAGGAGCGGGGCCTTTTTGTTTGGTACGCAGGCTTAGTTGACCCCAGGCCCACGACAACTCTCCGAGAGCTAGCGAACCTATTATATGTCGCAGAACCTTCGACTTCGCGCCCTACTTCCCTTCATGACTTTCGTCTTATCTATCAAAATCGCGTAGCGGGAGAGCCCAAGGCTACTGTGCCCGTATTGGGCGTTACACGGATCACATCTGAGCAAAAAGACGCCTTGCTTCAGCCTTTTGACGCCCCAAAAGATGCGCGCGCCATCCTGAAAGGCGCAGACCGCGACCACGTTAAGGTACCTGAACAGGACCCCGCTATGCACACTTTGTTGGACCTCGGGTTCACGCCGGGAGACGTTTTGGAATGCGCCATACGTTCAAGCGAGCCTCGGGAACGCAGGCGCGAACGATCTCCTGATTCGCGCCAGCGTGCCGGTCGCAGTGGAGGGCGATGGCACGAGCGTCCGCCCTAACCCAAACGCGAACCGTCATGATCATCTGATTGGGTGGACCAGGGCAGAGTGGGTTTTCGGTAGCGACAAAGCATCATTGACTATTCAAATGTATAGAGAAGCACAAATGTCGCAATTTTGGAGCACTGCGAGTACCGCAGCAGGTAGAAGTGAGACAGCTGGAATGTGACACTCCTATCCGAATTAGGCGCGCTGGCTCTTGAAGTACTCGAGGAGCACGTTCAGGCCCTCCGAGTCCTCACCGAAGTCGCGGACGACAACGCACGAGCAGCCGACGACCTTCCGGGGGTTGCCCTCACGGTCAATCTTGCAGAGACCGGCCCAGGTACCGAGGGTCTTGGGGTCCGACACCTTGAGGAGGTTGATGTCGTACTTGTTGCAGAGAGCCTCGATGAGCTTGATGTACTCGGCCTCGTTGCAGGTCTCGACGAGCACACACAGGTGAGCCTGGCGGCGGTCGAGGGCCTTGGCAGCCTCACGGAGACCGCGGGCAAGACCGTCGTGGACGAGAGCCTTCTTGAGGACCTGCTGGAGAGCATCCTCAATGCTCATGGGGCCGCCAGCGGCAGCAGCAGGGGCCTGCTCGGTCTCCTCGACCTGGACATCCACGGGGGTTTCCTCAACGTCAGACATGATTAGTTTTAAAAGTTAAGTGAGCGCTTCTTCGAAAGGTCCGCAAGGCAGATCCGACTCAGCTCAGGGGTAAGGAAGAGTCCAGGCGACCGACGCCGGCCAGAAGGTGTCCGTCACGTGCCGTCAAATTATTTTGTCACGTGCATTTTCTATAGTTTTCTGGCGGCGCGTTTGCTTCTTCGGGGCCGGCGCTCGTCGTTCTCTCAACTCACAATGTCTAACGTGGAGCTCGGTGTGCAGACGGAGAAGGCTTTCCAGAAGCAGCCCCTTTTCCTTAACTCGAAGGCGGCTCGCAAGACCACCCGTACCCGCCGGTGGTACAAGGACGTCGGTCTGGGCTTCAAGACCCCCGGCGCTGCCATCAACGGTACTTACATTGGTACGTATCCTCACGGCGTACTGCGCCGTTTCTGTTTCTTTGAACGCGTACTAACACTGTTGCAGACAAGAAGTGCCCCTGGACTGGTCTCGTCTCGATCCGTGGCCGTCTGCTGAGCGGCAAGGTTGTCTCGACCAAGATGACCCGCACCGTGATCATCCGCCGGGAGTACCTGCACTACGTCCCCAAGTACAACCGTTACGAGCGGCGCCACAAGAACCTTCCCGTGCACGTTTCGCCCGCGTTCCGTGTCGAGGTCGGTGACATTATCGTGGCTGGTACGTACTCCTCTTTTCCTTTTTTTGCTAACCTTCAGGCCAGTGCCGCCCCCTGTCGAAGACCGTGCGTTTCAACACCCTCAAGGTGATCAAGAACAAGAGCACTGAGCGCGCCAAGGCGTTCAACCGTTTCTAAATATCTTGACGTGCATGGCCCCAAAAGATGATTCTGTGATGGCGGACTTGTATTACCCGAGCCGTGCTCCGGTGGTCTGTTGGTACATTATACTTCCCTGTCTGTCTGTGGCGCAGGCCGCGCCTATGAAAGGATAGTCCATACCAATCCAGAATCGAAACTTATACTCCTAGTGAACTTGGATAGTGAGTGCTTGTGCCTTGGGTGGGGGTGGGCCTTGCTGGCGGACTTGCCGAGGTGGCAGGAAGGGGTTCCATTTGCGACCTACGTCCCCAAGATCCCTTCTCTGACCTCTTCTTTGGCCTCGCACGATGCAGTCTTGCGAGTGCTTACTCGAATGCCCCCTCTATGTAGACGAACAAGATATAAAAAAAGATGCAACTCCATTTCAGTCCAGAGCTCCCCTCACCTATGCTATAGAAAGCCTACCCATAGGCTGGGTACAAGCGTGCGATCTGCCATGGTTTATTCCGAGACAAATGAGAGCCGCAATTTTGAAGTGTCGATACACTTAGAACAGACGCTGGGGCTTGCCCATAGTCGACTTGATGTGCAGCGACTTGACGTTCTGCCAGTTCTTCTTCAGCAGCGAGATGAGGAAGTTGACCGACAGCATGATGTTGGCAACGAGCTGGTCCTCGCCCATCTCAACGTGGCCGACGGCCACACCGAGACACAGCACCTTCTTGAGCTGGAACTTGATGGTCGACTTGACGTCGTTCACCTTCTTCTCCAGATCGTCAGCGTGCGAGACGGGGGCAGGGAACTTGCCGGCCTTCGAGAGACCGGGACCCAGGAGACGAGGAATCTGCTTGATGAGAGCCTCCGAAGCCAGGAAAGCATCGTACTTCTTGGCGAGCTTCTTGACAAGCTTCTTGTTCTTGTTGAGCTTCTTCAAGTCCTCGACGGTCATGTAGTCGAGCGAGATGAGCTTCGCGCGGTCGACGTCGGCGGCATCAGCGAGAATGCACAGCGACATACGGGGGCGCGGGATGTTGGGCAGCTTAACAGTGCCGCTGAAACGCTTGTCACGCTGGGGGTCGTAGTTCTTGAGACCGATCTGGAGCTCGACGGTCTCAACAAAGTTGCGACGCTTCTCCTCGGAACCCTTCATAAGGTCCTTGACACTGGACCGCACGCCTGACACTTGGATCTTGGACACTGTTCATGGTTAGCTTCGTCCCAAAAAAAATCAAGGCTACTCACTTTTGCAAGAAAGTCGGGTGGAAAGAAGCAGGAGTCGCAGAGGGGCTTTTTGGTAGTTGCCGCAGCAGAAAAAATCACGTGACAATGTGCGGCTCACGCACCTCCACACTCCGTCCGCGACACCATGGCGCAGAATCAGGAGAAGGCCCAAGCTGTGCTGTACCGCTTCCGTCAGGCACAGGCGGCCGAGCTGGGTGTGAAGCCATTCACCCCAGGAAAGCGCCCGACGGTTGCCAATGGAATCACGAGTTTGCGCGAATGTGAGAGGTGGCGTGCCTCGGTCATGAGTGACTTGGAGCGCAAAGTGTCCAAGATTCAGGACTACGGTCTGAACGAGTACGAGATCCGCGACCTGAATGATGACATCAACCAGCTTTTCCGCCAAAAGATGATGTGGGAGAAGCACATCATGGCGCTGGGTGGTGCAAACTACATCAACACGTCCGCGCGCCTCATGGACGACGAGGGCAGTCTCCTGCCGGGTACGCGAGGATACAAGTACTTTGGTCGCGCCAAGGACCTTCCGGGTGTGAAGGAAATGTTTAATCGGACAGCCGCGCAAGAAGAGGAGCTCGAGTCGTACCGTACGCAAAAGTTCCGCCGCTTCCAGAACCAGACTGGAGCCTACTTTGGCAACGAGGACGAGGACGATGGAGTCTTGCTCGACGAGGAAATCGCCTCGGAAAACCATGGCTGGGAGCAGGGCTGGGCCCGTATTGCTTCCGCGCTCGAGCTTCCTCAGGGTACCGACCTCCCCGCTATTCCCCGCGCTCCCCCGACAAAACTCACGCTGCACGCGCCCCGTGCAAATGATACCCCCGACACGGTCGCACCGAACCTGAATGCACTCGATGCCAACGAGCTGCGCATGCCCGATGTCCCGGAACGCAAAGACATCGAGACCTTCTTGCTGCGTGCCAAAAAAGCGGCGCTGCGCAACGAGTACTTGGGCGAGCCGTCGACTGTATAATGTACACTATAGAACAATCATTCCGACTTTTTGTACGTATTGTGAGCGAGTAGGTAGTCCACCAACGTGTCCGGCACCATTTGACACAGGGCCGTGCGCGCCGCGTCACCCGTCGGCACCTCCTGCAGGAATTGGCGCACGGCCGTCGAGCTGTGCCGCGCCGCGTCCGGATCGAGGTGGCGCAGCTGGATCGCACCGCGCTTGTACCAGTCGTGTGCCGGCCCGGCACTGGCGAGGAGCGTGCGCAGCTCATCCGAGCGTGCCTCGTCGCCTGACCAATCCGGGTGCCCGGCATGCCCAGTGACTGACTCGGCAGAGCGCTCGGCGCAGACCATCACCGACTGTTCCTCCTCAAAGAACTTGGTGCACGACGACGCGAGGTGCGCCTCGGACGCGTAGTACTTGGGCTGAAAGACACGGGTGATGGTATCGCTGCCCATCAAGTAGTGGAGATGCAGCGGTGCGTCCTTGGCGAGTGTCTCGTGAATCAAGGTCGACTTGGCAAACACGAGCGGCTCGTCGACGAGTGCGACGGCGACATTGGGCTTCGGCAAGTCCTTCTCGAGCTGCTTGGCAAGTAGTTCAATCATCTCGAGGCGCTGCAGCGGGCTCGCATCGCCCGGGCGGCCCCGTCCCTTGTCCGCGTTGCGCACAGAGAAAATGAGTATATGCGCGTCATACAGCGCCTTGGAATCCGTCGCGCTGCGTGGCATGGATGCGAGGGCGAGGTGCGCGCGTGTGGGAGGGTTAAACGACGCGTCGAGCACCGCATAGTGCCGCTCGCCCGACAATGCGTCCCAATCTGGGCGCGTCGAGTACACTACACGAAGCCTTTTGGATGCATCCTGGATTCCCTGAGAAAACTGCTCGAGTGCATCGCGCAGAGCACGCGTGCGTGCGGCCGGCAGCAGCCCCCCGGCGCTCATCTTGGAATGGCCAATGCACGACGCCGACGCCGTCTGACGCCCACGTGCCATGCCCCGGCCGAGCCTACCGCGCACGAGAAAAATTCGGCTTCGGCGCGGTTCAACCTTCTCTACACCCCTTTGACAAAATGAAGGTGAGTTCGCCATGGCGGTGCATGCTGACCTTAGCTCTACACTGACAAGATCAGCAACGATGAGATGGTTTCCGACGGCTTCAAGCTGTAAGTATGCCGTGTTGAAGTAGGCTAACCTTTAGTAAGGAGGTCGACGACGTGGTCTACGAGGTCGACGCTTCGATGATCGTCGTCCAGGAGGGTGACGTTGACATTGGTGGCAACCCCTCCGCCGAGGAGCAGGCCGAGGCCCTCGAGAACGGTGCTGAGCAGGTGATCGACATTGTCCACTCGTTCCGTCTCCAGTCGACCTCGTTCGACAAGAAGTCGTACCTCACCTACCTCAAGAGCTACATGAAGTCGATCAAGACCAAGCTCCAGGAGTCGAACCCCGAGCGCGTCCCCATCTTCGAGAAGAAGGCCGCCGAGTTCGCCAAGAAGATCGTCACCAACTTCAAGGACTACGAGTTCTTCACCGGCGAGTCGATGGACCCCGATGGCATGGTCGCCCTCCTCAACTACCGCGAGGACGGTGTCACCCCCTTCCTGATCTTCTGGAAGGACGGCCTGAACGAGACCAAGATCTAAGCATCTTCTAGCGCTATAGACAGCATTTCGGTCAGCTACTTTTTTGCGTACGGCTTGCCGATGCCTCCGTTTCGCCGCAGGTTGTGGCCGACGGTGCCGCCCATCTTGCCTTTGGAGAGATAGTGGTCGTACTTGGCATTGGCTGCCAGCAAGCGGTCTTTGCGCGCGCCAATCTCAACCGGAGCCACATTCTCGTTGGCCTTCTTCAGACGGCACGGCCGCGAGCCAATGTACTTGCCGTCCATCTCCTTCCAGGCCTTGAGAAAGTCCTCAGGGTCCGAGAAAGCCACAAACCCATAGCCTTTCGTCTTGCCGTCGCCGCGCTTGCGCACGACGCGTGCCTTGACAAACGAGGGGTATTTTGCAAAGGCTTGCGTGAGCATATCGTCGTGCACGTCGTTGCCGAGGTCGCCGACAAACAGGCGCTTGTGCGCGGGGTCCCATTCAAGCAGCGTCTGGTCCTCCCACAGCTTGCCCGCCGCACGCCGCAGGACCGTGGTGCGCTTCTCGCCTTTCTTGAGCTGTCCAATCTGCTGCGGCTCCGCAAGGCGCGCAGAGCGATGGGGGTCGTAGTCGTACACTGACGCTTGTTGCTCCTGCTGCGCAAGCTCGTTCGTATTCACATGGGTATTAAAGCTGCTCGTTTGGGCAATGGGGCCGTTGGCGCGCGCGTAGCCGTCATAGTCAAACTCCCATTTGCCTTTCAGGGCGTCCCAATAGTAGAAGGGCGCGTAGGGATCACTGTTGGGATCCATCGCATTGTAGCTCGTACCGCTCATCGTCGGTCGTGGCGAGCCGTGCGCAAAATGGGGAATTATGTATGCAGCTCGTCGCGTTGCGCACGATGGACGTCGGAAAGTTGTTCAAGGTAGGTGCGCTGGCTCACGCAGCTCCCGTCGCTGCCATCCTCCGCGGTGAACAAACGCAAGTGGGATGCGCCCGCTGGCCAGTCGCTCCGGCCCGACGACGAAGAGGCAGAGCGCACTGAGCCCGAATTGGCTCAGGCCAAACGGGCACGCGTCGAGGACGAGGGCGAGGACGAGGAGTACGATGCGGACTTTGCGCCTGGCAACGACGCAGACTACTTTGTGGACGAGGACGAGGAGGGAGGGCGCTTCTTTGGTGGTGGCCTGACCGAGGAGCAGAAGCACATCCTCCAGATCATGAACCGCGACGGTGCCGACGAGGTCGAAGAAGCGGTATGTTGCGCGCCTGACCCAGACGGCAGAAAGCATGCTGGCCGACACACGCAAGCAGATGCTGCAGCTCGAAAAGGCGATGCAGCAGAACCAGGCAATGCGCCTCAAATACCCCACGGAGCCCCAGCGCTTCATCGCCTCGGAAGCCGATCTGCACGATGAACTGCGTGGGCTCGTCGTGCTGACGACCAACTGTGCCTTGCTCTATCCCGAGTTTGTGCGGCTCGGCGGCGCGAGTGCGCTTATTGAGCTCCTTTCGCACGAAAACGCCGACATTGCCTCGGCCGTGATTCAGGTGTTGGAAGAGCTGACGGACGACGACGTGCTCGACTCGGACGCGCAGCCCGGTGAGGATGCGCAGCGGCCGGGCTTGGAGGCGATGCATGGCCTGGTCGAGGCGCTGCGCGAAGGCCAGATCTTGGCGCTGCTCGTCTCGAATCTCTCGCGCTTCAACGACAAGCCGCCGGCGAGCGACGACGCGGCGGCGCTGGAGAACTACGACAGCGACGTTCAAGGTGTGTACCATACTTTGAGCGTCTTGGAAAATGTCGTGTCACTTGAGCCCAACGCGGCGGAGGAGCTCGTGTCCTCGACATCGCTCCTTACCTGGCTGCTGGACCGCATGCAGTATGCGGCGCGTTTCGACCAGAACACCGCGTATTCTGGCGAGCTGCTTGCGATTCTCTTGCAGGATAGCGAGAAGAACCGTGCGGTACTGGGCGAAAAGGGGGGAATCGACGTGCTGCTCAAGATCCTTGCGCCGTATCGCAAGCGCGACCCCGCGGACGAGGAAGAGACCGAGTTTATGGAGAATGTATTTGACGCGCTGTGCTCGTGCCTCTTGCTGGATGCCAACAAGAAGCGCTTCCTCAACGACGAGGGTGTCGAGCTGATGGTCATCATGCTCAAAGAAAAGAAGCAGTCGCGTATGCGTGCACTCAAAGTGCTGGACCACGCCCTCGCGGGAGCGTACGGCGGCCCGCAGTGCGTGCGGTTCGTCGAGGTACTCGGCCTAAAGAGCCTCTTTGCGATTTTCATGCTCCCGACCGAGCACGGCGCGAAAGGACGTGCACATGCGACGACGGCGCAGGACATGGAGCATGTGCTCGGCCTCATTGCCTCGCTCCTGCACAACCTTGCCTCGGACAGTGCCGAGCGCGTTCGCGTCTTGTCCAAGTTTGTCGAGCAAGACTTTAGCAAGATCGACCGGCTCCTGGAGCTGCGCGAGACGATGGCTGCGCGCGTCCAGCACGCTGAGCGCAGCCTCGCCGAGGACTTGAAAATGTACAAGGAGCAAGGTCTCAAGGACGACGAGATCGCCGAGCTCGGCTACCTGCGCCGCCTCGAATCGGGCCTGTACTCGCTACAGCTGATTGACTACCTCCTTGCCTGGCTCCTAATGGAAGACGATGGGGTACGTAATGAGACTGACCTAGGCTCAAGCGCATATCCGCATGCTGCTCGAACGCGCCAATGTGCCGCTGTCGGCCCTCGTCGCCTCCTTGGTCGAGTACCGCGACAATGTGGGCGATGCCATGGTGGCTGCGGGCTCAGACGGCGAAGGGATGCGCACGCAAGACATCCTCGAAGCCTTGCTTGCGTATGTACAAGGTCTATAGCTACTGTCGAGTCGCACGGCTGTTGGGTCGCGATGTGCGCTCGTGCGATGCACTGGCGCCCCACGGCGCACGCAGGCCATGCGCCGGCCCGTGCTCGTCGGTCGGCGTGCCGCGCGCCGAGGTATTGAGTGGCGTCGTGGCGCTGCGGCTGCCCGAAAAGAGCGCCGGCTCGTTCGGGCGGCGGCGGACGCGGCCCGTGAGCGGAGGCGCGTCTATTGACGGCACTGCGGGCGCCGGGAGCTCGCGGCTTGCGACGTCTGCGAGTGCGGGGTCGGTGCGCGATGCGTTCTGTTCGCGCGCCTGCTCGTGGTGCCCCTGGACCTTGCGGAAGTGGGCTAGGAGATCGGCCCACGGGATATCCGCCTTTGGCGCGCGGCTGCGGCCCGGTGCGTTGGGCGGCGCCGAGGTGCGTGCGGCCGGCGGGAGGAAACCGAGGCCGTTGACCGCGTGCACGCGGTTGCGTAGCGTCGAGAAGGCCGAGCTCTGCGGGAGGAGCATCATGAGACCGTACAAGCACTTGAAGAGGTACGGGTTCGTCTCCGGCTCGAGGAGCTGCAGGCGAAGCGCCGTGAAAATGGGCGATTCGAGGAGCTGGACGAGCTTGTCGATTTGGATGAGCATCGTAAGCGAGACCTCGTACTCGGCAAAGATCCGCAGCAGATCATATGCGTGCTCGTACGCCTGCGTCAAGAGGCACAGGCAAAAGACCGACACGGCATTGTGGCACCAACAGTGGTACAGGTCGACAAACAGCGACTGGTTCTCTTTCTGGTCGAGCATGCGCAGCCGGCGGCGGAAGGCCGCAAGCTCTGGCGAGGCGACCAGGATCATGTTGAGGTTCTGGACCATGACGCTCGCAAACTCCAGGTCGTCGTACGATTCGAGCGAGGAGGCGAGCGTGCAGAACACGCGCTCTGTCTCGAGCGACGTGCAGAGCTGACGGATAATCAGACTGCCCCACGTCTCGAGCAGCTTGGGATCCGAGCGGAAGAGCTCCAAGAGATCCTTGATAAACAGCTTAAAGTGGCGCGAGTCCGACTTGCTGCAGACCTGCGTGAGCAGGCGCAGGTCGCACAGAATCACCTCTTCGCTGGGGTCCGAGAGCACCTTTAGCAGGAACGAGAAGCTCCCATCCTCCATCGAGAAGAGCTTTGTCGGGCTCTTGCGGTGGAGCATGATGAGCCACTCGAGCGCGTTCAGACGCGTCTTATCGTTCTGATCGAGCAGGTGCTGCTTCAAGGCGTTGGCCGTCTGGAAGTAGTTGACTGCATCCGAGTACACGGCCGGCGCCGGTGCCGCGCTCGCCTGCTCGTCGTCGTGCGAGGGCGGCGGCGGCAGTTTTTCAATGGCGTGGAAGAGCTGCTTGTTCGTCTCGATCGCCGCAGTCTGGATCGCAGGCGCGGGGTGTGCGAGGCACGGGAGAATCGCCGAAATGAGGCGCGGCGTAAACGGGATCACCATCGAAGGGACGACGTGCAAAAACTCGGTGATCCACTCAAAGATCGTCGCCTGGATCTCTTCGTCGTTGCTCGCAATCTGCTCGAGAAGAATTTCAAAAATTGCATCGTACTCGATGCGCACGCCGTGCGTGTGGATCCAAATGAGGTCGTCGTCTTCGGAAGTGGGCTTGTCCTCCTTCTCCTGCTTGCTCTTCTCCTCTTTGACGTCCGGCGCCCCCTGTGCGTTTGCTGGCGTCTGGTCAGTGTGCTGCGCCGCCTCGCGGATCTCGCGCAAAAAGTTGGCGAGAACCTCGGCGGTGGCTACGCGCACGTCCGTGTTCGGGTCCGCAAGGTACTGGAACAGAAAAGGGAGAAAGACGGAGAGGTAACTGACCAGCTGCAGGTCCGGCACCGAGTCCAGCACCGCGATCCAGCTCACGAGATAGTTGCGGGTGAGTGGCGAGACGACCTGCATCTTTTCGGCAAGCAGCGGCATGAGGCGTGCCAAAGAAAATGCCTTGTTCATCGTCGTGTTGCGCACGTCGTGTTGCTCGTGGATCTCGTGCATATACCGCTGGTGCTCGGCTTTTTCACGCGCGACGCTCAGTTCGTCGCTCCCTCCCGCATACCCCGCTGACTGGTCCTGCTTTGCACGCACGCGTGCCACGTCCTGGTAAACGGACACGTAGTGCGGTGCGGCCTCGCACACGATATCCTTGAAGAGGCGGTCGAGCAGCTCCGCGCCGTTCTTCACCGACACCTCCGAGTCGGCTGCGAGGCGCGCGAGGACGACAAATACCTGGTTGAAGTAGACGAGGATCTCGCCTTTGCACACCTTGGCGATGTTGTAGAACGACTCACATGCAAAGTAGCGCGTCTTGGGGTCCGGGTCGCTGAAGCATGCCAGGACCGGGTCGATAAACTGGTCGAGGTACGCGGCAATCTCTTGTCCGAGCGCGATACCAATTCCTGCGAGGCCAATCAGACCGCCGTTGCGTGCGTTGGCATTCTGTTGCGCCGGTTGCGTGAGAAAGGTGCAGAGCTGCTGCACAATCTGTGTGACGCGTGCACGGTCGCCCCGCGACACGCAATCGCGCACTTGCCTGCGTCAGCCTAGTCACGTACCGCTCCAGATCGAGCGCCGCCGCTTTTCGCTTATCATACACGCGATCAAAGAGCGCCTTCTGCAACGAGGGTTCTGCGTCAGCCGCGTCACCTACCCATCCTCACGTCCTGGTCCAAGCGCGGGAGACGCTGACTCAGCGGCTGAGGGAAAAAAAACTCTTTTAACCAACGTTTATGGCGCAAGTGGTGCACTACGGGCGGGCGAAAGGGGCCGCGAGCGGAAGCCGCGCGTCCAGTGTCCGCGCCCAGGTCCGTGCCGCGAAGCGTTCATCCGATAGTGGCGTCGAGGAGGCGATCAAGCCCGGCGCGCTGCTCAAGACGCTGCTGGACGACCCGGTACGCTTTGTGGGCTCCCAGCGCGAGGAGCTCAAGGCGGGCATGAGCCTCGAGGCGGCGCGTGCTGCGCGATACGAGATCGTGAATGATTTGGCGCCTACCGAGCGTGCCCGCCCCCGCGCCTCGTACACCGAAGAGGCCGAGGAGGAGGAAAAAGAGGCGGCGCCAGTGTCGAGCGCGCAAAGCCTCTACACGCCGCGTCTCGTGGCACGCTTTCCCCGCGCGCAGATGCGCGCCGCAGGCTTGCACAACCGCGGAAACACTTGCTATTTGAACAGCGTGATGCAGGCGCTGCTGCACACGCCGCCGCTCGCTTCGGCGCTGCTCACCCAGAGCCTGCCGACGCTCCTTGGGCGCTTTGGCGTGCCGCACACGTCCAAGCAGGCGACCAAGGCTGCCAACATGTTCAACACAGTCGCTGCCCTGAAAGAGTTCTTTGAGCGCGCGTGGCAAGGAGGAAGCTGCACGCCGGCGCAGTTTATCCAGCACCTGCGCAAGTTTGCCAAGCCGCTGCGGCCAGGGCGCCAGGAGGACGCGCACGAGTACCTGCGTCTGCTGCTCGAGGCGATGCAGCAGGCGAGCACCTGCTTCGCGACCGAGAAGCTGCGTCACGACGATCCGCTGCTCGCCACGACGCTGGTGCAGTCCATCTTTGGCGGGCGCCTGCGCAGCCGCGTGAGCTGCCACAGCTGCCGCTACAACTCGGACACCTTTGACCCGATCATGGATCTGAGCCTGGACGTGAGAAAAGGCATCAACAGCGTGAAGCAGGCGCTCGACGCGTTTACTGCGCCCGAGTCGCTGAGCGGCACGGAAAAGTACAAGTGCGACAGCTGCAAGAAGCGTGTCGACGCGACGAAGCGCTTCAGCATCGACGCCGCGCCGATGGCGCTCACGGTGCACCTCAAGCGTTTCGGCATCTTTGGCAACAAGATCAACCGCCCGGTGTCGTACGGTGAGCGTCTGCACCTCGGCAAGTACATGAGCGAGCGCACGAAAGGCTTTGGCGCAGACGACGCGTCTTTGAGCACGGCTGGCGCCGCGCAGCAGTACCGCCTCTATGCGATCGTGCACCACTTTGGCAGCGGGCCGAACGTGGGGCACTATGTCGCAAGTGTCCGTGCGCCGGATGGCCAGTGGATGCGCATGGACGACTCGTACGTGACGCGCCTGTCGCACTGCCCGGTCGACGACCCGAGCGCCTACCTTCTCTTTTACGTGCGCGAGCCGGTCGCGCTGGACGTCGTCACCGCGTCGCTCGCGCCGCTCGCGTCGCCCGAAAAGGCCGCGCGCCTCTCGGCTTCGCCCGAGAAGCGCAAGGTGCTCTCGCCAGAAAAGCGCAAGAAGCGCAAGGAGCGTGCGCTGTCGCTGGACGACGACGCGATTGGCGAGCCGCTCGAGCGGGGCGCGTACGAAAGCCTCGTCAAGAGCCGGCGAACGCAGACCAGCGACAGCTCGGACGAGGCGAGCGTCGACATGGAGCTGCCCGCGCTGCCGCCGGCCGACTCGGCCAAGACACGGCGCGAGCTGAAGAAGCGCAAGAAGCGGCGAATGGCACTCGCGCCACGTACATAGCTAGAGAGCAAAGAGTGCGTGAAAAGGCGCTACGTGCGGCGGGTCCGCGTGTGGATTGAGCGCCGCGAGCGCGCGCGCCATCCCACTGTACACGGCGGGGTCGACGGCGCGCCAGTGCGCATGGCCGCCAAACGCGTCGCCAAAGTCTTGTACGCGCAGCGCGGGCGCGGGCGCGACGCGCCCCCCGATCTGGATCGCATCGCACGCCTCGAGCGTCACGACCGAGCTCGTGTCGACGAGGAGGGCGCTTGCACGCACTTCAAATACACGGCACTGGCCCACCGAGCCGACGACGATGCAACGCGTGCAGTGCTCGAGGAGAATGCTGCTCGACACGTCGCCGAGCAGCACGAGGGTATTCTGTGCGTGATGGAGGTGCAGCGCCGAGACGTCTGCCGTGCGCAGGTCGACGATGCACCCGTCGAGGTGCGCCGCCACGACGCCGCCCGTGCCGAGCTCTGCCGTACCGAGCCACGCGTCGCGCGTGCGGGGCGTGGAAGGCGTCGTGGCCGCGGCCGGCGCCGCGGCCGCGGCAGGCGCGCGCTGCGCCCTCCGACGAAACTGGAATGCCCCGCGCGCGCGCTGCCCCTTTTCGGCGAGCTCGCGCTGGATCGCCTGCAGCTCCTGCTCGTACTTTTGCAGGTCGTGCGGCGGCAACCGTGGCGCGGCTGTCTGCAGCGCGCGGCGCGCCTCGCCCAGCGCGTCGACCGCCGCATCGGACCGCCCCCCCCAGCCTCCTCTACAAGTGAGTGCACATCTACATAAGCCACATAACGTACGTGCGAGCTGCGCGGGAAACCGCGCAAAGAACGCGGCGGCGTCCGACGCATTGGCCATGACCAAGTGCCACGTGCCAATGCGGCTTGCACCAGCGCCATGTACAACAACTACGGCCCCCCGCAAGGCTATGCCCCCCAGGGCTACGGACCCCCTCAGGGCTACGCCCCCCAAGGCTACGGTCCTCCTCAGGGCTATGGTGGCCCCCCCACGAGCTACCATATGCAGGCGGGCGGCGGTGCCCCCCCCCAGTACAACAACATGATGGTCCACGCGAACCCCCAGGGTGGTGTGATGAACGGCAACATGCACTACGAGTACTCGTCGATGCAAGGCAAGCGTAAGGCGCTGCTGATTGGTATTAACTATGCCGGTATGAACAGTGCGCTGCGTGGCTGCTGGAACGACGTGCACAACATGGCCGACTTTATCCACCGCTACGCTGGCTACAAGCACGACGACATGGTGCTCCTTACGGACGAGCCGGGCGTGCACCCCAAGTCGGTGCCGACGCGCGCCAACATTGTGGCGGCGATGCAGTGGCTCGTGGCCGGCGCGCAGCAAGGCGACGCGCTCTTCTTCCACTACTCTGGCCATGGTGGTCAGGAGCGTGCGGTCGAGGGCGACGAGGAGGACGGGTACAATGAGACGATCCTCCCGCTTGACTACAACATGACTGGCCAGATGCCCGACGACGAGCTGCACGCGCGCCTCGTGCGCCCGCTCCCCATCGGCTGCCGTCTGACGGCGCTCTTTGACTCGTGCCATTCCGGTACTGCGCTCGACCTGCCGTACGTCTACTCGACCTCGGGCAACATCAAAGAGACCAACATCTCGATGAACGTCGGCAAAGGCATCCTCGGCGCCGCGATGGATTATGCGCGCGGCGATATCGGCGGCGTGGTCTCTGGCCTGATGTCCACCTTCAAGTCGGCGACGACCGGCAGCGGCGCGGCCGAGTACACGCGCCAGACGCGCTCGTCTGGTGCAGACGTCATCATGCTTTCCGGCTGCAAAGACAGCCAGACGTCGGCGGACGCGACCGAGGCTGGCCGTGCGACCGGCGCGATGAGCTGGGCGTTTATCAAGGTGCTCAACGAGTACTCGCAGCTCTCGTACCTCCAGCTACTGAACGCTACACGGTACGTATCCCCACTAATCCAGCGACGCTCTCGCGATGAAGTACTCGCAGAAGCCGCAGATGAGCGCGTCGCACCCCATCGACATGAACCTGCTCTTTGTCATTTAAGACGTAGCTCGCTATTTTATTGGCCCGATTGCCTGTGCCACGTGTCACCGGGAGCGCAGCGCACAGAAGACCGCCGCTCCTGCGCCGCGGACACGACGCGGATCTTACGATGAGCACGCATCCGGGGGAATACGTGTACGCATTGTACAACTTCGATGCAGAGAACCCCGATGAAGTGAGCTTTAAGGTAGGCGAGCGCGTCCTCGTCGTGGAGAAAGACGACGCGTACGGCGACGGCTGGTTCCAGGGCACCAACGTGCGCGGCGAGACGGGCCTCTTTCCTTTTTCCTACACCACCTACGACCAGGCCGCGGCGCAGACCATGCTGGACGGCGCCGCGAATGCGCAAAATGCCGCGCCGGCCGAGCCGAAGCAGGAGGCGCCGAGCGCGGGCGCCGCCGTGCTCGGCGGCGGCGCATCGGCCAGCGCTGCGCCGACGAAAGAAGCCGAGCCGGGAGTGATGCGATCGACGATGGCGGATATTGATAATGCGATCACGGAGCTCCACACCAAAGAGGGCCGGCAGTCGGACGCGGGCTCGCAGGCCACCGACGCAGACCTCGACGAGGACGAGGACGGCGAGCACGACTTTGCTGCACGCGCCGCGGCACGCGAGGCGCTCGCCAAGAACGCACAAAAGAGCCTCGCGCTCGCCGCACAGCAGGAGCAGCCAGGGCCGTGGTCCGCTGCTGCCGGCCTCGGCGACTCGGACCTCTCGCGCGACGCCAATGCCAACAGCCTCAACATGCGTCACATCAGCCTCGGCACGACGCCGGGCGTCACGCCGTTAGCTTACCTCGAAATGAGCGACGAGAGCGAGGACGAGCAGGACGCTGAAAGCGGCGCGGCAGAGCCCGCCGCCGCCGCCGACGACTCGCACCGCCGCGAGGCGCTCCAGCAGCTCGAGGCGACCAAGCCCACCGAGTCGCAGGCGGCCACCACCACGCCGAGCGTGCTGGGCTCGGTCGCGGCCGCGGCCGCCGTGCCCGCGGCCGCCGTCGGCGCGGCAGTCGGCCTCACCAAGGAAACGAGCCCGGCGGCGCCCGAGGCGTACAGTGCCCCGGAGCATGCAGCGCCCGCCGTAATGCAGGCCGAGGAAGAACTGAGCCTCCCGGGCGGCTTTGTCTCGGAGCCGAGCATGCGCGAAGCGCCCGCGGCGCCGATCGCCGAGGCGCCGCAGCAGGTGCCGGACGCGGCCACAGAGCCGCTCAAGGCGCCGAGCGCCGACGTGCCCGCCGATGTGCCCGCCGCAACGCGCGAGGTGCCTCCTGTGCCGACCGAGACGCTTGCCCCAGCCACCGAGGTGCCGCCGACCGAGTCGGTGCCTGTCGTGCCCGCCGTCGCCGCGGTCCCGACGCCGTCGGTGCCTGCCGTGCGGTCGGTGCCTGCGGTGCCGTCGGCGCCGGCTGCGCCGACCAGCCTCCCGTGGCAGACGCCGGCGAGCGCGCCCGAGCCCGAGGCCAAGGCGGCGCCATCGGCCACGCAGCCCGAGCTGCTGCACGCGTCGCAGCCTGAGCAGTCCACCTCGCCCCTTATTTCCGAGACGGCGCCGACGTCGCCGGCGCTCTCGACGCCCTCGGCCAAGAACCCGGAGACGTGGAGTGTCGACGAGGTCCTTGCCTGGGCGCGCTCAAAGAACTACGACCAGCCCACGATTGAGAAGCTCGCCGAGCACGAGATCAGCGGCGATGCGCTGCTGGCCATGGACATTAACCTCTTGAAAGAAATCGATATTGTGGCCTTTGGCCGCCGCTTCCACCTGGCCAACGGCATCAAGGAGCTGCGCGAGCAGGCCGGCAGCGGCGTGTCTGTGCCAGTTGCAGCGCCTGTCGCCGCGCCTGCCGCTTCTCCCGCCGCCGCGCCTGCCGCTTCCCCTGCCGCCGCGCCTGCGACGCAGTCGCCGCCGTTCTCGGCGCCGCTCTCGACGCCTGCCTCGGCGCCCTTCTCGACGCCCCCGCCGTCTACGTTTGCGACCGGCGCGACGTCGGTGCGCGACACGCCCACGTCGCAGCCCGAGTGGAGCGTCTTTGGCCTCGGCGGCCCCGCCTCGGCCTCGCCGGTCGGCCCCAAGGTGCCGAGCAAGGTCGAGACGCCCATCTCGCCTGCGCCGGCGTACTGGGCGGGCTCGTCGTTCGGTCTTGCGCCGCCTGCTGGCCTTGCACCCGCGGTGGACCGCGAAGCGCAGCCTGTCGAACCCCCCGCGACGATCCGCTCGGTGGAGCCGAGCGCCGCGCCGAGCACTTCGCCGAGCATTGCGCCGGTGCCGGTGGTGAGCGCGCCGCGTGCCGAGCGTGCGCCTGCGCCGTTGTCGACCCCCCTGCGCCTGCGCCGCCCGCGCCCGAGCGCCGCCCGGTGCAGCCGCCCGCGCCCGAGCCGGTCTCTGCGCCGAGCCCTGCGCGTGAGCCGTCGACCTCGTCACGGCGTCTGCACCTTCCCGGCCGGGGCATCTTTGGCCCCCGCAAAGCGCCGCGCGAGCCGGAGGACGATGCACGTTCGCACCGTACGAGCGTTGTGCCGAACAAGGCGCAGATCTCGCTGCCGACGAGCAATGCGAACTACTCGGCGCCCGCCGTCGGTGCCGGCGTCGGTGCCGGTGTCGGTGCTGGCGTCGGTGCCGGTGCCGCTGGCGCGGCGAGCGCGGCGAGCGACAAGCCCGAGCCGCAGACGATTATGCCGGTGGCGTCGGGCCCCCCCGCGGTGCCCGCCAAGGGCTCGGAGGCCTCCACCCTCGTCCTGCACAAGATTGCGCCGGTCGAGATGCAAGGCTGGATCAAGAAGAAAGGCGAGCGCTACAACACGTGGAACTCGCGCTACATTGCGCTCAAAGGCAGCGACCTCATTATCCTGCGCGACCCTGCGGCCGAAAAAGTCAAGAGTCACATCAACATGCGCGGCTACAAGGTGGTGGCCGACGAGAGCACGAGCCTGGGCCGCTACGGCTTCAAGATTGTGCACGAGTCTGATCGCCCCCACTTCTTTAGTTTGGACGACCCCGTGATGCTGCGCAACTGGATGAAGGGCATGATGAAGGCGTCGATCGACCGCGACCACTCGCAGCCCGTCATCTCGTCGTACAGCAACCCGACGATTTCGCTCGAGGAGGCGCAGCGCCTCAAGCCGCGCCCGCCGAGCCCGGGCAGCCGCCAGCGCATGCAGCGTGAGCACGGCCGCGAGGTCAAGGACCAGCTCACTGCGAAGGACGAGTCGGTGCTGCGTGGCCTGACCGATGAGGGGGTGCTGCGCAGCCTGTCGGGCAACGGACGTAGATAGTGTATTTTATGCGACGTACGTACAGGCTACGAGAGCAATTTGTTGGAGAGCCACACCGCGCCGCCCATCACGGCCGCGACTTGGACAAAGCGCAGGAACGGGGACATCATCTCGGCTTGGTGCTCTTCCTGGCTCCAGCGCTTTTGGCTCCAGACGCGAAAGGTATCGGGATTGCCGTACACGCCACTCGTTCCTGCTTTCTGCCGCGCGAATTCACGGCGCGACTCGCGCTCAGCCATCTTGGTAAAGAGGTGCGACGCGTTGCCGGGCGACTGCGGCGGCGGCTTGGGCGCATAGTCGGACGTGTGCGTCTTGGCGGTGCGCTGGCGGTAAGCCCACGCGTAGTTCGCCGTGGCCCGCCGCCGCATATTCTCCCCGGGGTCATACGTCGGCGCGGATGCAGACGCCCCGGCAGAGTGGCTGCGCACCGCGAGCTGCTGGTCGTACTCGCGGCGCTTGCGGTCGTTTCCAAGCGTCGCGTACGCCTCGCTTACGCGCTGAAAGAGCTGCTTGCCCTCCTCCGACTTGCTCACGTCGGGATGGTATTTCTTCGATAGCTTGTAGAACTGGTTCTTGATCTGGGCCTTGGATGCACCGCGCTGCAGCTCAAGCACCTGGTATAGATCCTCTTCGCACCGCGCCGCGCTCGCATGGAATGCGCGCGCGCGCAGCGGCGCAACCACCGCCGCCGGCCGCCACGGCCCGCTGCGTCGCATGATGGGTGGAGGAGGAACGCCACTTTTTTTTCCCAACGATGGCAGCAGCGGGGCGCGCGCCGGGCATCCAGGCGCTTGTGCTGGATGCGGCACCGCTCTTGACGCAGGCCAAGATTGCAGGGCTTGCGGAAAAGTACTATATTTCGCCGACTGTGCTCGCAGAGCTGCGCGACGTGCGCGCACGCGAGTACCTCGAGCACCTGCACACTACCGGACAGATTGCGCTCGAGGTGCGCGAGCCGGGCGCCGAGGCAATGCGCAAAGGTACGTCGCGCTTCTTACCCAGTGATCGACTTTGCGAAAGAGACGGGTGACTATGCCGTGCTCTCGACGCCGGACATGCACGTCCTGGCGCTGACCTATGCGATCGAGGTCGAGACGCATGGGACGTGGCGCATCCGCGAGCACCTCGGCGGCAAGGTACGTCGTCCTACTCACAAAGACCGGCCAGCAATTGCACGAGGCGCGGCGCCTGGAGGAAAAGGCCCAGGAGGGAGACGCGGTGCCCGCGCCCCCCAAGGCCGAGCGCCGCGGCGCGTCCAGCGCCCCGCAGAGCGCGCCCAAGACGGAGGACGAGAGCGGCCGTGCAGACGACGGCTTTACGGTCGTTGACGAGCAGCACGGCTTCCGCATGGATGCGCCGCGCCCGGAACGCCGCGCGACATCGCCCCCCCAGGACGACGAGGAGGACGACGAGGCGGTGGGCGGCGAGTGGATCACGCCGCAAAACATTACACAGCACAAGAACAAGGCGCTGGGTCTCGTCGTCGACGAGTCGCAGCCCGAGCTCGAGGACAAGCCGAGCGGCCGCCGCAGGCGCAACAAGAAGAAAGGCGGCAACCTGTCCGTTGCGTGCATGACGGGCGACTTTGCGGTGCAAAACGTGCTCCTGCAGATGGGCCTGCGCCTAGTGAGCGTCGACGGCGTGCGGATTGAGCGCGTAAAGAGCTGGGTACTCCGCTGCCACGCCTGCTACAAGATCTGCAAGGATGCCGAGCGCAAGTTTTGCCCGTCGTGCGGCAACGCGACTCTCCTGCGCACGTCGGTCACCTCGAGTGCGCCTGGCGAGGGTGGGGAGGGGATGCAGGTCCACCTCAAGCCCAACTTTCAGTACCGCAACCGCGGCACGGTCTACTCGCTGCCGCTGCCCCGCGCCGGCAGTGCGTCGGGCGGCAAGGCGAGCGGCTCGAGCAAGAACGCCAAGACCGGCGTGCCGGTTCTACGGGAAGACCAGACCGAGTGGCAGCGCGGCGTCGCGCAGGTGCGCATCCGCAAGCAGAAGGAGGAAAAGGCGCTGCAAAAGTCGCTCGACCGCGGCCAGGACTCGCTGTCGGCACGCTATGCGGACCCCGACTGGCTCCCCGATCTGCTCACCGGTAAGCACACGCCTGCAGGCCACGACCTTCCGTCGCTCGGCATCGGACGTAAGAATCCCAACGATCGTCGTCGGCGGCGGAAATAGTTTTCTCTACACGCGCTCCGTACTCCAGAAGCTATTCGTCGCAAACTCGGGCGGCGCTTGCGAATCATGCTGGAGTTAGAAGAGAGACGTACTGCTTGCCCGCGTGTACTTCCTGTCAGGCGATAGTCGCGGCGCATCATCATACGCTCCCAGTCGTCGAGGTTGTGGCGCATCGGCTGGGTTAGCAGCTCCACGTACCTTGCCGTCGTTCGCAAGACGCGACACCGCGCTGAAACCGGTACCCGTCACCGCGAAGAGCGCGGTGATGATGCCCATAGGGATCACAGACAGCAGCGGAACCGGCATGATGACAGAGAGACAAATCGCGACGGGCCGCCCGACGAGAGAAAAGCACGTGACACGCCGCGTAGCGCGCACGGCCACTCATGCAGCTGCCGCGGCATACACTCACGTCGCGCGCGCCGCGCCCGGCGTTTGCGAGCGCGAGCTTTGCGTACGTCGGCAAGGGGAAGGATGCAGGGGTAGTCGCGGGGTGCGCGACTGACGAGGGATTCGCGGTCGTACACGTGCCATCCCTCGAGGTCGCGATCCGGAGGAGTAGGTCGCGTAGCTGACCTAGGCTTTGCGCCGCCGTGCGGGCTTGCACACGCTGTGCCTCTTGGGGATACGTCGCTTATCGCGCTGGTTGGTGGGGGTGAGGCGCCGCTCTTTTCGCCGACACAGGTGGTGCTGTGGGACGACGCGTACGTGCCGCCGGCGCGTCCGGCGGCCACGACGCTCTTTTCGCTCGATGACGACGGCGTGCACACGTCGCCGGCGCTGCCTGCAACGTACGGGACGCCAGGCATGCCCGTGTGCCAGCTCGAGATGCACGCGCCGGTCTGCGGCGTGCACGCAATTGCCCCAGACGCGGCGCATATCTATCTCGCAGTGGTGCTGCCTACACACGCGCTCCTCTTGGAGCTCACGTTGCACGATACATGGACGGTCAAGCGCCGTCTGCGCCTCGATACGGCGCGCGAGGCACGAGGTACGTCGCCCGGCTCACCTAGACGTCTGTGCACTGCAGTACAGTCCGTCGGCCCACGCCGTGCTCCTCGCCGTGCCGGGACGCACGCTGGGGCACGTCCAGCTCGCGCAGGTGCCGCTGGATGACGCGAGCGTCGCGGCGACGACCATCTTTATAGCGTCGCAGTCGCCCGTCGCCGCGCTCGCGCTATGGCACGGCGGCCTGCTCGCCACCGCATCAGAGCGGGGGACGCTCGTGCGCGTCTGGCGTATCGTGAACTCGCCGCCACACGCGGCACATGCCGCGCCACGCACCGCGATCCAGGTGCACCTCGTGCGCGAGCTGCGGCGCGGCCAGGATCCGGCGGATACGCACGGCCTCGCGTTCGCACCGGACGCCGCTTGGCTGGCTTCAGTAAGCGACAAGGGCACCGTGCACTTTTTCCGGTGCGATCCCAGCGCGCCGCCGCGCACGGCCGCCGAGCGCTCCGCTGCCAAGTTCTACCTGCCGCTCCAAGTGTTTCCGGGCGGGGAGCAGGGCGCAGATACCGACGTCCAGGAAGGGGCATGGGCACGCACCGCAGCACGCCTCGCGGCCGTGAGCCGAGGCACCGCGCCTCGCCAAGAGCGCGCATCGCTCGTGTGGCAGGACACGACGCTCTACGTCCTAACTACGTCGGGTGCGTGCTACGGAATTGTGCCTGACGACGGTGCGCCTGCGTCCGTCCAAAATGCGCCACCCTCGATGCAGCACCTGCAGCACCAGTGCACCCTCACGCACCTCGCGCTCCTCGCCTGGGACGAAGACGCGTGGGTGTAGTGGAGGCTTTGCGGAGTGCTGCGCGCTCCGCGGAGCGGCGCGGCGCCCATTTCATTAGCGCCACGTGAGGGGTACGGATATTTTCAAAAAAAGTGGGGGACTTGACAGCACATGCGGCTGCAGCCTTCTTCCAACGAACATGGCCCAGCCTCCCGCGTCTCAGGACGGCCCTGTGCCGAACTTTGAAAATATCCCTACGGCGATGTACAAGCAGGAACCCCCTGCGCCCGGCGCCGACTTCCGCCTGGCGATTGTGGGTGCCGGCAACATCAACTTTGGCTCGGACGAGGGCCCGTGGAACCACTCGTTCCGCCTCGAGCAGTATGTGCCTCGACTAACCGCAGCAAGCTCGGTCCGCGTCTGAAGGTCGTTGCGCTGATTGATCCCGCGGCGGAGCGTGCCAAGGAGGTGCTCGAGATGAAGCGCAACTCGTTCGTGCTGAGCGCCTACAAGGACACGGTGATCTACAGCTCGATCGAGGAGTACCTCGCGGCTGTCACTCCCGAGACGGAGCCCCACGCGATGTGGGTCGGCTCGCCGCCCGCGTTCCGTGGCCGTCTGGAGGCCGGCCGCAACCTCGAGGTGCTGGTCAGCGACCGCCTGCCCAAGACGGGCATGTTTGTCGAGAAGCCCGTCACCACCGGCCCGGTGAGCGAGGTCGCGGCGGTCGCGCGCCACATCAAGGAGCGCGGCAACGTGGTGTCGGTCGGCTACATGCTGCGCTACCTCAAGGTCGTGCAAAAGATGAAGCAGATCATCGCCGAGAACCACCTGACGGTGACGGCGGTCAACGGCCGCTACATTATGGCTTACGAGTACCTCGCCAAGCTCTGGTGGTGGGACAAAAAGCACAGTCTCGGCCCGGTCATCGAGCAGGCGACGCACTTTTGCGACCTCGCGCGCTACTTTGGTGGCGAGGTCGACCTCAGCACCGTGTTTGCGCACTCGCTCGAGCACAACGAGGCTGCTGGCAAGCTCAGCAAGATGCCCGTGAACGAGGACGAGGTCCCGCCGGAGGACCGCATCCCGCGCGTGACCAGCGCGACGTGGAAGTACGAGTCGGGCGCCGTCGGCTCGCTTATGCACTGCGTCGCTCTCCACGGCCAGGACTTTTTCACGCAGCTCGACGTGTTCGCCGATGGCTACTACCTGCGTCTCGTGGACCCGTACAACGCGCCGGCGCTGTACGTGCGCCGCCCCGGCGACGACCACGAGGAGGTGTTCAAGTACCAGGACGACGACCCCTTCTTCTCGGAGGTGTCCAACATGATTGACTGCGTCGAGCAGGGCCCGGAAGCCGCGCCGATCCTCTCGAGCTACGAGGACGCGGTGCGCACCTATGCACTCACGTGGGCCATCCGCCTCGCCAGCGAGCACCGCCTGGACGAGGTGGCCCAGCTGCAGAAGGACCTCAAGCTCTAGGAACATAGATGCGAAGCATAATTTGGCCGATTTTATGAATGTGGAGGCCTCCGCGCCGCCTCGCGTAGACCATGTCGGCGACGACTGTCGATATCGACCCCAAGCTCCTGGACGAGCTGCGCAAGTTCCGCCTGTCGAAGCGATCGTCCAAGGGCGCGGCGCTCGTGGCCAAGATCGACAAGAAGAAGCTCCTGCTCGAGGAAGATGAGATCCTGGACCCGATCACCCCGGACGAGCTCGCCGAAGAGCTTCCGGAGCACTCGCCGCGCTTTGTCGTTCTGAGCTACGAGCTGCACCACTCGGATGGCCGCGTATCCTATGTACGTATGCAGCCACAGCCTGCTGACCCAGCCGCTTGTCTTGATCTAGTGCGTGCATGCCACTGACCCAGCTGGGCCCCCGTGTCGGCCAGTATGGAGCTTTCGACGCTCTATGCCTCGGCGCTGTCCAACTTTTCGACGCACGCCGACGTCGGCAAGGTTGTCGACATCCGCGACGGCGCGCTGTCCAATGCGATTCTCGACGAGCGCCTCGGTGCGCGCCGCTAACGACGAAAAGGAACTACGTCCCATATAGCCTATATTCTTCTATGCAGCTGCGGCAGAAGGATCCACATAGCCTGATAGTGTGGATCCGCCAGCGGCCATCCGGCCTGTGTGCAGCGAGACGTGGGGCTGTCCGCTGACCTGCCCGGCACGCGCCGCGTGGCTGGATCCGCGGCCGTATCGGCGTCCCCTCAAAATCGATCCAGTGACGTGCGTGCGCGTCCCCGGAATTTATTCCAGCGGGGCCAGTGTCACGCACGCCCCCGCCGTTTCCCCGGCTGTGGAGGGATTTTGGGTAGACGCACAGGGAAATGAAAATATTTGACGTGGCGCATATTAATGGCCAGATTTTTGGCGGGTCGCTTCCCCGATCCTACAATGAGTCTTCTTGCGAGCAAGTCTGTGCGCGTCGCACTGTCTTCCTCTGTGCGCCGTGCGTCGCTGAGCACGATCGCCGCACCGGTACGCACCGGCGTGGCAATGCGTTCGTTCCCGAAACGCTTCGCAGCCGCCGCCTATTCGACGCACCACGACGCGCCGGTGGTCGACTTTGACCCCAACGCGGTGACGGCCATGGACAAGCAGAAGCCCCCTGCGCCTGGTGCCGACTTCCGTGTGGCGATTGTGGGTGCCGGCAACATCAACTTTGGCTCGGACGAGGGCCCGTGGAACCACTCGTTCCGCCTCGAGCAGTATGTGCCTCGACTAACCACAGCAAGCTCGGTCCGCGTCTGAAGGTCACTGCGCTGATCGACCCCAGCGTGGAGCGTGCCAAGAGCGTGCTCAAGACCAAATGCGACTCGTTCGTCGTGAGCGCGTACAAGGACACGGTCATCTACCCCGACGCCGAGAGCTACATCAAGGCGCTCAAGCCCGAGGAGCGCCCCCACGCGATCTGGGTCGGCTCCCCCCCCGCGTTCCGTGGCACGCTGCTCCCCGGCCGCAACCTCGAGCAGGTGCTGAACGAGGGCCTGCCCGGTGTTCCCCTCTTTGTCGAGAAGCCCGTGTCGACGGGCCCTGTCGACCAGGCCTTTGAGGTGTCCGACATGCTCAACAAGGCCGGCACGCTTGTGTCTGTCGGCTACATGCTCCGCTACCTCAAGGTCGTGCAGAAGATGAAGCAGGTCATCGAGGAGAACAACCTCAACGTCATGTCCATCAACGCCCGTTACATCATGGCCTACGAGCACACCGCCAAGCTCGACTGGTGGGACAAGAGCCGCGACTGTGGCCCGATCGTCGAGCAGGCCACGCATTTCTGCGACCTGGCCCGCTACTTTGGCGGTGAGGCCGAGCTGGACACGGTGATGGCGCACTCGGTCGAGCACTTTGAGCCTGCTGGCCACCTCAGCAAGCTCCCGGTGGACGAGTCGCTGATCAAGCCCGAAAACCGTATTCCCCGCGTGACGTGCGCGACGTGGAAGTTTGACACGGGCGCCGTCGGCTCGCTCACCCACTGCGTTGCCCTGCAGGGCCACAACTACTCGACCGAGCTCGACGTGTATGCCGATGGCCACATGCTTCGCCTGGTCGATCCCTACAACGCGCCTATCCTCTACTTCCGCCGCCCCGGCGACGACCACGAGGAGATCATCCGCTACCAGAACGACGACCCCTTCTTCTCGGAGGTCGCCAACCTGATCGACTGCATCGAGCAGGGCCCTAACGCCGCACCGATCCTGTCGACCTACGAGGACGCGGTCAAGTCCTACGCCCTCACCTGGGCCATCCGCGAGGCGAGCGAGCGCAGCATCAAGAAGCCGTAGAATAGCGCACGGTCCAAACACGTGACTTCTTCCCCCCACCGCCGCCCAAACGCGCCGCGAGCGAGATGGAGCAGCGGGCGAACCGCGCACGGAACGCGCTTCTTTCCGGTAATAGCGGCGATTCGAGCGTCGGAAGTACATCATGGCCGGGAGTGTGGGGCGCTGACAACCTTCCGCCCCTGCCGTACGACGGCACGGACTCGGGACGTGCGCCGCGTCCCGACGCTGTCAGCGCGACGCGTGCCGAGGACGGCGACGCGAAGCGCAAACGGAGTGCACTGAGCGACGAGGAGCCTGCGAAACGTGCGCGTGAGGATGCGAGACCATCGCTGGACCCTGTCCTCGAGCGGCGCGACACGTATGCGCACGACGCGCTCGACACGATCCGCGAGCTGCATCCGCAGTTTGTCGACCACGAAGGCGCCTCTGAAGACGCGCAGCTAGTGCTGGACGACCCACTCTCGTTCCCCCTCGAGTCGCGCTACGATTCCGAGACGCGTACCGGGCTCGCCGAGGCCGCCGTCGCAGCGGCGGCAGCGATGCAATCGCCGCCGACCGACGGCGTGCCGCGGCGCCTGCAGCCGCGGGGCGAGGACGCGCCCCGGAAACAGCTCAAGCCAGCGCAGGAAAAGACGCGCGCCGCGTTTGTCGCTGCGCACGCTGGGCAGACATACGAGCAGATGGTCCTGGAGCGAGCCTACTCCAGTGACCGGCTGTACTGGCTCAAAGAAGCGTATGGCCTCTCGTGGCGGACCGGGCGCTGGAGCCAAGAAGAAGAGGAGCTCGCGACGGCTGCGCTGGAAAAGTTTTGCAAGCACTACAAGCTCTCCTCTGCCGGGCTGGACGAGCTCATCTGGCACCGCAAGCCCGAGCAGAAGCACATGCACGAGGAGCTCTGGAAGCACATTGCCCTTTCTGTCGGGACGCGCCCCAACTATGCGGTGCGCATGCACATCAAGTCGATGCGCAAAGACGTGGTACGCGGTGGCAACTGGACCCAAGCCGACGTCGACGCGCTCACCGCGGCCGTGGCCGAACTGGGCCACCAGTGGGAGAAAATTGGCGCGCGGCTGGGCCGCTCTGGCAACGTCTGCAAGCACTACTGGCGCGAGCAGATGCAGAGCAGCCACGCGGCGCAGGTCCCCCAAGGCGCCTTTCGGCCGGAGGAGGAGGCGGCGCTGCGTCGTGTCGTGCTCGACTGCTGCGAGAAGGTGGGCTGTGCCCCCGACGGTCCTAATCTGCCCTGGACGCTGATCCACGAGCAGCTGGGCCCCTCGACGCGGCGCATCAGTGTGCTCTCCCGCAAATGGCGCGGCATGCTCAGTGCTGAGCGGCGCAATTTGGAGGACCAAAATGCACGCTGGTACGCCCCCCACGACGACCATGTCCTGCTGCAGCGCATCCGGGCACAGCGCAAGAGCAGTACCGCGGACATTGAGTTTGACAAGCTCGCGTCCGACGACTGGCAATGGCCGACGTATGTGGTCAAGAAGCACTGGACCGTCATGCTCCGCAAGCGCATCCCCGCCCATTTCCAAGGCACGCTCGACGAGCTCCTCAGTCTTTTAGAGAGCCGCGTGCCATCGCCCGACGAATACAAGATGCTGGCGTCGGGTCGCCGGCCGGCCAAGTCGCCTCCCCTCGGCAGCTATGCGGAAGCGGCGTGATGCTGGATGCTGTAGAATTCGCTCGTCACTGTATATCTATCATGTTTAGTAGCCCGCGGCACCCGGCGCCGACTCGCCCTCGCGCCGCAAGGAGAGGTAGAGCTCCTTCATGCGGGCCAGGTCGCTCGAGCCGGGGCTGACCTTGGCGATGGTCTTCGACTGGCTGTTTTGCAGGTCGAGCAGCTTGGTGATGCGCGTCCAGGTCGTGCCTTCGGCAAGTTCCTGCTGCTTTTGCTCGTGGAAGCGCGCCTCGGCCTCCTTGTTCTTGCGGATGTTCTTCTCCTTCTGCGCGTTGTAGTCCGCGTAGAACTGGTCGATCTCTTGCTCCGCCTTGGACGCGGCCTCGCTGCGCTGGCGCTCGGATTGCGCGTCGCGCCGCGCAATTTCTTCTTGCTGCTTGGCGCGCCACGCACGCAGCGCGTCGCTCTCCTCGTCCAGCTCGTCGTAGGTGAACGGCGTCTTTTTGTCGCCGAGCGGCATCGTCTCGGCCGGCTCGGGCGCACGCTCCTGGGGGAGCGGCGCAGGCACGACGCCAGCATCGAGGTCCGCCGTCTCGGGGAAGCTCGCCTCGAACTGCGCCTCGGGCTCAGGCGCGGGCGCGGGCGCGGGCGCAGGCACGGGCTCGGGCTCGGGCGGCTCGCCAAACTCGGCGAGCGAGTCGGCACGCATCAGCATCGGCCCAGACTCCAGCTTGGCCGCAGGCACAACCGGCTGCTCGGGCGCACCGCTCAGCGCATCCTCGAACTCGTTCTCGTCGTCCAACGCAGGGAAGTCTTGCGCACGCTGCTCAAAGTCGTGCTCGGGAGCACCGGCGGGCTGCCCGGAGCCAAACAGGTCCGAGTCATTGCCAAGGATCGCACCGGCGGCCTCCTTCTCACGCTGCAGGAAGTCGGACGTAGGGTCCGCAGGTTCCGCACTGCCAAACTGCCCAAAATCAAACGACATGATGCTCGTCGCAACCAAGCGCCCGGGTGCGCGCCGCGATGTCCCCCGCGTGGCCTCCCGGCCGAAAGACGTGGAGGGAAATTCTGCTTCTTGTCTTCCATGTCGCAGCGCGTGGGGAATGTAGGTTGCTCTACTGACCCAGACCTCGCTCGCCTTCTCGCGCATCTGGCACCATGTGGACGCGCGTGAGCGTGTCCTGGGCCGCCTTGCCCGCTCGATTGCCGTGACGCTGATGGGCAAGCACAAGCCGGTGTACGACCCCGCGGTCGACGCGGGCGACTATGTCGTGGTCACCAACGCCTCGCACGTCGCCGTGACCGGCAAAAAGGCGGAGCAAAAGGTGTACAGGCACCATACGATGTACCCGGGTGGTCTTAAGGAGATCCCGTTCAAGGCGATGCTGCAGTCGAAGCCGGAAGAGATCCTGCGCCGCGCTGTTTCGGGCATGCTGCCCAAGAACAAGCTGCGCGAGCGGCGGCTCGAGCGCCTCAAAATCTTTTCGGACAGTACCCACCCGTATGAGGAAAAGTAGGTCTCTTGACTAACCCAGCATTGTCAAGCGCTACGACGTGCCGACCAAAATGCAATAGACGCGTCTGCGTTCCATACCCGTTCTACTCATCATCGAACCACGCATCCTCGCGCAGGCGCTCGTTGCTATGATCCTGCGCACCACGCACATCCCAACGCTCGTCGTAGTCACACGCGTACGAGACGGGGAGCTGGCCACGCACAAAGCGGCCGAGCGTCGCCTGCGCAAACTCGGCAAGAAGCGCCGCGTCGGCGGGCTCATCAGCGTCATCATCGATCGCATCCAGGTACTTTTGGTGCAGATTCCGTAGGGTGCCGTCGGTCGCGAGCGGCGCGTCGGAGGGTGGCGCGGCCGCTCCTGGCCCATGCGCTCCCGACGCACGCTCGGGCGCTTCAGAGGGCGGGCGTGGCGCTTCGACGCCGTCCGTATGTTGCGCGGCACGCACCTCGCTGCCCCCGTCGGGCGGCGCGCTCCGCCCGTGCCCTTCGTCGCGGCGCTCGACTTGGGCATCGTGCCGCAGCTCCGTCTCGAGATCGAGATCCTCGAATTCTTCGTCCTGCCCTGTGCCGACAGTCCGCCGCCAGCGCGCAGGATCGTGCGCACGCTGCGCTCGCACAGACAGCTCTTCCGGCGCACTCGCGGCAAAGCGCCGCCGCCGCTCGCGCACGAGCGGGTGGCTGCTCCGCTCCTCGGGCGTCAGGCACTCGCCGACGACGCGCGCAAGCGGGCCAGGCAGCTCCGCAAAGTAGGTCGCAAAGATAGAGCGCGCATCGCGGCGTGTTTCGCTCGGATGCACGTCCTCAAGCCACGCTGCCACCTCGCGCTCCCCACGGACGTCGTCCATGACGCCGATATGCACGTGGCAAAAACGAGATCGGGGGCGTGTGACGCGTTGGCTCCACGCGTGTTGCTTGCACGATGCGTGCGAAGCGCTCGCGCAGCGAAAGCGACCCGGGCGACGCAGAGGATGTGCGACCGCCCGCGCCTACTGCGTCCGTCTCGCGCGGCCGCGAGCGCACCGAGAAGGGGTACGTCGCGTAGCTCACCCAGCTTTGTGCCTGGCTCCATTGTGCGGGTTGCCTGCGAGAACTTTGTCACGTACGACGCGGTCGAGTTTTTCCCTGGGCCCTATCTGAACATGATCATCGGACCGAACGGCACGGGCAAGAGCACAGTGGTGTGTGCGATCGCACTCGGCCTCGGCTGGAAGCCGAGCGTGCTGGGCCGTGCCAAGGACATAGCGTCCTACGTCAAGCTGGGGCACGAGCAGGGCTGGGTCGAAATCGAGCTGCAAGGCTATCCCGGCAACGTTAATACGACGGTCCGTCGCATCCTCTTCCGCGAGACGAACTCGAGCGACTGGATGCTCAACGGCCGCAACGCCAGTGCGAAGGAAATCACCGAGGCCGTGTCGCCCTTTCACATCGAGGTCGGCAATCTCTGTGCGTTTCTTCCGCAGGACCGCGTCGCGGACTTTGCGTGCATGTCCCCCTCGCGCCTTTTACAAGAGACGCAGCATGCTGCCGGCCACCCGGAGCTGAGCGAGTGGCACGCTTCGCTGATCAGCCAAGGACACGAGCTGGCCAAGGTCAAGGCGCGCGTCGAGCGCGACGTGCAAGAGCACGACCACCTCGAGGAACGCAATCTCGTCCTTGAGCGCGACGTGCGACGGTATGAAGAGCGTGTCGAGCTCGAGAAACGCGTCACGATGCTCCAAGCGCGCATTCCCTACGCGCAATACCGCGAGGCAAAGCAGCGCTACGACATTGCGCACGCAGAGCGTGCGGAGGCGAAGGAGGCGGTGCGTGCGGCAGAGCGCGCATTGCAGCCCCTCCAAGAAGAACGCGAGTACGTACCGACTCTCACACAGACGCGTGCAGCAAAAGGTCCAAAAGATCGAGCTGCGTCTCACCGATCGCCGCCGTGACGCGGATGCGACGCACGCGACCGTCAAACGCATTGCACAGGACCGCGAACGCGCCGACTTTGAAATGACGGCCTTGCACGAGCAGGAGAAGCAGCTCGAGGTCGCCGAGACCAACCGGCAGCAGCTCATTGCCGACTTGCGGCGGGGCGTCGCCGAGCTCGAGGAGCGGACGTCCAACGAGCCGCAGCACGCGTCCGCGGAAGTCGACGCCCAGCTGCGCACGGTCAAGACCGAGATGCGCGCTGCGGCAGAGGACATGCGCGATGTCGAGGCGCAGCAGACGGATCTTGCGACCGAGGAGCGCCAGTACCGCGTGCGGAAAGAGCAGGCCGAGCAGAAACTCGCGCGGCTCAACAACGTGCGCCACCAGCGCATGCAGATCCTGGCGCGGGGTGACAAAGATACCTACGATGCGATCGAATGGCTCGCGAACCACCGCGACATTTTCCAAAAGAACGTCTACGATCCGATCCTTGTCCTGCTCGACGTAAAGCAGCCGCAGGCAGCACGCGCCGTCGAGACGTGCCTCAACTGGAACTTTCAGCGGACATTTGTGTGCCAGTGCCGTGCGGACTATGATTTGTTTACGCGTGAGCTGATCGACAAGCGCGGCTGGCGCTTGAACGTCGTCGAGCTCGAAGGCGGCCGCGCACTAAGCGACTATCAGCCTCCAATCCCTGCGGAAGAGTTGCACCGCATGGGCTTTGACAACTATGCGTTGGACATGGTCGATGCGCCTGAAGACGTGCTGCGTTTCCTGTGCCACTCGGCGCACTTTCACCTGATTCCCATCTCGGTGCGTGGCAATGCGCAGCCCGAGCAGGTGGAACGCAGCGGCTACTTTCAGCGGTACATTATCGGCTCGACCGTCTTTTCCACGACCGTGTCCAAGTACGGCAAGCGCCTGCCGGTGACGCGCTCCAACGACCTGAAGCCGCTGCGAAACTTTGCACACTCGGGCCAGTCCGAGGCGCGCGAGCACGCCGAGAACGAACTGCGCCTACTCGCCGAGCGCTTTGCTGCGCTGGACGAGCGGAAACAGCGACTCCACGCGACGCACACACAGCACAAAGACCGCTACCGCGATCTCGTTGCACAGCGCGACCAGCTCGCCGAGAAACAGCGCGACGCGCAGCGCGTCGTTGCCGAATGGCGCAAGGCCCAAGCGATCCTCCAGGCGGAGCGCCAGAAGCTCGCGCGCGAAGAGGCACGGCCGCCGGTTGCCGCTCAGCGCCGGCGCATCGAAGAGGAGCGCCGCAAGGTTGCTGTCGAGCTTGGAAAGCTCGCCGAGCGTCTCCTGCGCACGCTGACATCGATGATGGAAGCGCGTGCGGACTGTGACGCAATGGTACTGAGCAGCCTGCACTATACCACGCAGCTCAACCAGTGCACCGATGCGCTACGCGAGCGCCAGTCGGCGCTGCGCGAGGCACACCATGCGCTTGAGCAGGTGCTTGTCGCTTTCACGCAGGCCAAGGAAGAGACACTGGCGTGTAAGCGTTTGTACGAGCAGCGGATGGACGAGTGCGACGATGCGATGCGCGAGGCCTTCCGCGAGCAGTATGCCGACGACACAGAGAGCGTCGACCAGCTTGAGATGCAGTTGAACAGCGCTCAGGCCGCACTCGACATCCCGTGGGGCGTCGGGCCGAACGTCGTCGAGGCCTTCCGTCAGCGCAAGGCCAAGGTCGCGCAGCTGAAAGAAACGATCGAAGCGACGCGCCTCGAGCAGACGCGGTTTGAGGCGGCGATCCAGCGCGTGGAGAACTTGTGGCTCCCTGCGCTCGAGACGCTCATCTTCAACGTAAACGAGCGTTTTTCTGCTGCGTTTCAGCGCCTTGGGTGTGCCGGCGAAATTCGCTTGGCGCGCGACGAGGACTATGAAAAGTGGGGCATCGATATCCTGGTCAAGTTCCGTGATACGGAACAGCTTCAGCTGCTTACTGGACAGCGACAGTCAGGAGGCGTACGTATTTTTGCTCACCCAGGAACGCTCTCTTTCGACAATTCTCTACCTGTTGAGCCTGACAGAGCTCTCGCGTTCGCCTTTCTCGCTTGTCGACGAAATTAATCAAGGCATGGACCCGCGTGCGGAGCGCGCGGTGCACGACCAGATGGTCGCGATCACATGCCGCGCCGAGGCAGGACAGTACGTTGCTGGGAACGCTCACGCTAGGTACTTTTTGATTACACCCAAGCTCCTCTCGGGCTTACGATACCACGAGCTAATGAAGGTGCTCTTGATCAATAACGGCGACTGGCTACCGGAGAAACTCATATGTACGTCGCGCCTCTCACACAGTGTCGGATGTGGTGGCGACCAAGCGCGCACGACTCGCAAGCGCTGCCGCGGCGCCCGCGGCGTCGGCCGCTGGCTAGCATGCGGCGTGCCTGTCCCTAGATTTTTACATAAGCACTGATCGCTCCGTCCGTGTTTCGGCTCCTGCAAATAATCCGGCCTTTATCCACGCGTCCTCACTAGATAATTCCTCGTACGTGACCGCCTATTCTGAGCGCGAGACTAACACCGCACAGAAAATGCCTGGAGACGGTATGTGAGCAGCCTGGCTGCGTCAAGCGCGAGCAGAGACTAACCGGGCTCAGGTTGGCTCTTTTTGTTTGCCATCTTGCTGACGGCCATCCTGCTGTTCGTGATGGTGTTCTACGTATGTATCTGCAATGTGCTCACGTCTAGGTTATTCTGTACTCGGACCTCGAATCGGACTACATTAACCCGATCGACCTGTGCTCGAAGCTGAACAACGTACGTGAGCGGTCTAATCGCAGTTTACGCTCCCGGAAATGGGTGCGCACGCATTCCTCACGACGCTTTTCCTGCTCTCGGGCCAGTGGATTGCTTTCGTGATCAATGCTCCTTTGGTGGCCTATAACGCGAACAAGTACGCGCTCGCACTAACACGACAGAGTAATCAACAACAACTATTTGCTGGACGCTACTGAGATCTTCCGCACGCTCATGAGCCACAAAAAGGAAAGCTTTATCAAGTTGGGCTTCTACCTCCTGTCCTTCTTCTACTATCTCTACCGGTACGTATAAGGGCATGCACGTGCTGACCACAGTATGATTCTCGCGCTTGTTTCTGGTATGTCTTCCGCGTGAGACGCTCTAACCACCAGAGTAATTCGACTTGCTTTGATCGCGAAATTGGCCATAGGAGGGAAAGCGGCCTATATACATAATAAGAGGATAGACACCGCGTAGTATACGGAGTGTGCTTACATGGAGGTGTTCAATACATTACTAGGTACAACAACAGCGCGATATTGATGTATCGAGCGCCAACTATTTTGGCAAAGAAAGTATCAGCAGAGTTAGGAGATAGTTTACTCCTCCTCCTCTGCCTCTTCGTCGCTCTCAATATCGTCGCCATCCTCGTCGCCATCGTCACCCCCTTGCATGGTACCGCCCGGGGTGGCTTCGTCAGGATTGGAGCCGTCCTGGGCAGACGAGCGCCGCTTGGTCGATCTCCGACGGCGCTGCCGCGGGTTCTCTTCTTGCGCCTGACGGTAGCGACTCAAATACACTTTAAGGACTTGCTCATAGTTGTCAAAGCCCAATACACGGAGAGAGTAGAGGATATCATCGCCGTTGATCGTCTTGCGCTTTTCGCTGCCACAACGGTCACTCGCTTCCGAGGTGATGAAGCTAATCAGCTCGCTCACACACTCTTGCATGCACTCTTTCGCATTTTTCGCAATCTTGCCATTGTCGGGCAACGCGCGTTTCATGATGCGCGAAATGTTGGCAATGGGGAGATCCGCACCAGCAGATTGGGATGGGAGGGGCGGCAGGTGCGAAGGCCACGCACCCGGCGTGCCGGAGCCGGCCAGCTTTGCGCCATCAGCGCCCGCGCCTTGACCTTCCGCTGGCCAGTTCGTCCCGACCGACGTCGCGTCGGTCGCGCCCGAAGTGTCCGCAGCCTGCTCAATACCTTTGGGTTCGCTGGCGGGAACAGCGATATCAGCCACGGCAGTGTTGCTCTCTTCCGTGTTGGACATCTTCCTAAACGCTCTCACAATCCCCAATGCTCAACGGCGTCGACGGTGCCAGCCAATCGAGGAAGGGGTACAGTGGGCAGTCCTGGGCGATGAGAGGCTGTTTTGCCACATAATATGCACGCGTGCTAGGCTGCAGTGCCATGCATAGAAAAAGGCCACGTGTCAGAGGCTATAGTTGCTAATTTTAGAAAAAGCCCTGAGCCAACAGGACAGGGAGAGGTCATTAACAAAGCGCGGAACGCAAAACGCCGCGCATAGTAGATGGTCGGGCGTGCTCGCGCTTACAAGGTCTTGGCAGACATCTTGGCGCGCTCGATCGCATCCGCACTGTTCTTCATGAGGATCTTCTTGTAGTCCGCAATGCCAATGTCCTGCTTAGACAGGTTGACAATCTTGCGGTCCTTGACCTCCCAGAGCTCCTCGGCGACCTGCGAAATGAGACGGAAGTCGTGCGAGACGATCACCACACCACCCTCGAACTCCTTGATGGCCGATGCAAGCGCATCGATCGAGCCCATGTCCAAATGGTTGGTGGGCTCGTCAAGCAGCAGGATATGAGGGTTCTCCATGGCAAGCTGGGCAAACACGACACGGTTACGCAGACCGTCCGAGAGCGTACGGATCGCCGAGGTCTGGTGCTGACCCGAGAGACCGAAGCGGCCGAGCTGGCCACGCCAGAACTGGACATCCTTGTCAGGGAACTTCTCCTTGTTCTTCGACTCGATGTACTCGATCGGGCTCTTGTCGTAGGGCAGCTGGTCGGCAGAGTGCTGCGAGTACTTGCCGAGCTTAAGACCAGCGTGGCGCTGCACACTACCCTCCACGGGCATCAGCATGCCGGTGATCAGGTTGAGCAGCGTCGACTTGCCGGTACCGTTCTGACCCACAATGGCCACACGGCTGTCCATATCAATACCAAAGCTGAGGTCCTGGTACAGGAAGTCCTCCTTCTTGCCACTGTAGCTGAAACCGACATCGTTGAAGGCAATGATCGGGGGAGGGAGCTTGCGCACGTCCTCGAAGTTGAAGCGCAGCGGCTTGGGCTGCACCACGGGCTCGATGAGACCAGCAGCCTCCATCTTGTCGATGATCTTCTGCTTGGACTTGGCCTGCTTCACCAGGTTGGCGTAAGTACCAGCGCTGGCAATGAACTTCTTGATGTGCTGAATCTCCTCCTGCTGCTTGTGGTACGCCTTCATCTGGTTCACCTCGTTGTCCGACTTAGTGCGCACGTAGGTGGAGTAGTTACCACCGTAGGTAAGGAACTGCTTCAGGAGCGTCAGGTCCAGAATGTTGGTGCAGACGTTGTCCATGAAGTCGGCACTGTGCGAGGTGAAGACGAGAATGTGGTTGTAGGTCGACAGGTAAGCCTCCAGCCACACGACGGCCTCCAGGTCCAAGTGGTTCGTCGGCTCGTCAAGCAGCAGAAGGTGGGGCTTGATGAACAGGGCACGGGCGAGCGACACACGCATACGCCAGCCACCCGACAGGTCACGGGTCGGCTTGGCCATCATCGTCTGCGAGAAACCGAGACCGTGAAGAATGGCACTGGCCTTGGCCTCGAAGGTGCTGGGGTCGAGCTCCTCGAGCTCCTCGTACTTGAGCTCGAGAGCGACCTCGTCAATGTCGTCGGCAACCGACATGTCCTCAATCTCCCTCTCGAGACGGGCGACCTTCTCACGAGCCGACTTGATGATGTAGTCAAGCGCGTTCTCGTTCGACGGGTCAGCCTCACCACGGACGAGGTAGATGTCAATGTGCTCAGGGATCTCCACGTCGCGGTTCGCCAGCGCCTCCAGGAAAGTGGTCTTACCCGAGCCGTTCTCACCCAGGAGACCGTAACGCTGACCGTAGTTAAGCTGGACAACAGCATTGTCAATCAGAAGACGACCGTGGAACGACATCGAGAAGCTCTCGATGTGAATGTCACGGCTCTGCTTGTCGCTGACAATGACACCGGAGGCGTTACGCTCCGTGGCGAGAGCGAGCTTCTTCATATCGGTAATAGGACCGCTCTCCTCATCGGCAGAAGTGGCCTTGGTGGAAGTCGTGGCCGTCGTGGCGTCGGTGGACTCGGTGGCAGCCGAAGAGCCACTCTTCTCGGCCTTGGCAGCCTGCTTGGCGGCCTTTTCACTAAAGCGAGTTAGCACATGCTCAATCTCAATCTCAATCGTACGTACGCTTGGCGCTTTGCTTTGGAGGCAGAAACGGGGGGCATTTTGACTTTTAGATCTAGTACACGCGAAGAAGGCTCTTTGCGTGGTAGCAGACGAAAAGACCCTGGTAAGTGTTGCCCGGGCAACCTTTTTCTGTTTCTGATTATGACGTACTGACAAATCATGTGACCTGCAGTGCGGTTTCTTCCACTCCACGAGCGGATCGGCCACGCTACGCGAAGCTCTTGGTCATGTTTCGCGCGACGCAGTCCGTCGCGTCCAAGGCGAGCCGCCTTCCGCTGAACTCGAAGAAGGCTAACAAGGACTTTTATAAGGGTGCGTTTTTTTGATGCGATCTAATGACAGGCACAAGGACCGGCAACATTATGCAGCGCAAGCGTGTTGCGCTGGCTGATCGCAGCGGTAACCAGCTCTATGACGAGCAGGGCCGTGAGCGGACATGGAATCTGCGTACGCACCGCATTGACGAGGGTCGTACCATCTCTTTTGTGGTGCCCCCCGGTCTCAACGATACCAAGCTCAAGCCTTACGTCTACATCGGCAAGGAGTCGGACGGTGGCTCGGAGCGTCCGGAGCCTGGACAGCCGGGTGCCCCCAAAATGCCATCGTCGGGTATGAATGGCACGTTCTATTCGCGTCTGGTGGATCGTATGCTGCTCTCTAAGCCGCAGCGCTCGTAAAAGGATCTTGCCGCGATGTACCATACAGAGAATATAAAAAATGACTAGCATTTAGCGACGCACGAGCCTGTTGTTAGTGAGAAGGGTGACGTACGTGGCATCCAACTGGCGGACTTGAGGAAGAATGAGCTGCACCTTGCGCCGGTATGCCGTGCCGAGCTCACGCTGGATGGGGTTGCCTTCGACGTACAAAGTCTCGAGCTCGGGCATACATTGTACACTCAGGTACTTATCCAGAACGGAGAGATCCTTGACTTTGTTGTCATTGGCCTGTTGTAAGCATAGGGCGACATACATAAAACTGCGACATCAGGTTGAGGTGTTGCACGCCGTCGAACGACTCCACCTGATTCGCGGCCAAATCCAGCACCGAGAGTTTGTGGTTGTTCTCAAGGCCAGAAAGTTCCGTCACAGCATTGTGGGAGAAATAAAGCTCCTCCAATTCCGTCAACGTCTCCAGACCCTCCAACTTCGTCAGACGATTGGACTGGGCAGAGATAATACGCAGCTTCCGCAGGTTTTCAATTCCCTGGCATGAGCATCATCACGTACCTTGAGCGAGGTGAGCTTGTTCTTTCCAATCCAAAGCTGCTCGAGATTAACTAGCGAGCTGAGGTTCTCCAGAGACTGCGTGAGTACCGCGGACGTACACGAAGGCGGTTTCCGCCCAACTCCAGATTGATGAGACAGTGCGTCAGGGGCGGCTGGAAGTCCAAAGGACGCACGCGCGCAATCTTATTCTGGACAAAATAAACCGTCTCGAGCTTGGGCAAGTGCGAGATACGCGAAATGTGCCGAATGTTGTTGAAGGACAGGTCAAGCGATCTGCGTGTTAGCGTAGTTACATACTCAAGTTCCAAAAGGTTTTCCAATCCACTAATGTGCTCAATCGAATTGTCGTACAAGTCAAGCTCCTTCAAGTTAGGGACATGGCTCAGCTCTTTCCCGCTCATATGCTTAATTTGGTTTTGACGTAAATCAATACGCTGCAGCGTGTCGCCGAAACGGGCAAGATTAAGCTGCTTGAGTGAGCTTATGCGCATGTGCGACATGTCGAGGTAGAGTTCGTTTTCATGCTGGTAGCCGAGCATCTGTTGGATCTCCTCGTCGAGCTCATCGGGCACGTTCACGACCTCGTCTTCGTCGCCTGTAACCTCGGGCTCTTCTCTGTGATCCTGCTCATTTTCAGAATCAGTCTCCACCTCCTTGGGGGGGCCCTGCACCTCGGGCGGGAACCCAACGACTTGCACTTTCTTCTCCGGGGCAGCCATTCGACCTGGAGAGAAACAGGTGCTCACAATACCTCCACGTGGCGAAATCATCTGGGACCTCCACCTTGTGTGTTGTCCCCACCGAACACCGTGAGATGAGTGCGGCCGCGGACGACCCTTTGTCGCTTTCTCTGGACGTCCTTCGCCGGCTTCCACCTGCGGAGGTAACAGGAAATGTGGAAAAGTTGATGAAAGTGCTTCCGGACCACGCCGACGACCTGGCGTCGGGTGTGGACCAGCCGCTGACCGTGCGCATTGACCAGTCGAAGGCTGGTGCAGGGCGCGAGTTTCTGTGCTGCGACTATAACCGGGACGGCGAGAGCTGGCGCAGCTGGATCAGTAACACGTGGAATCCCCCGTTGGAAGATGCAGCCGACGAAGAAGGGCCTGTGGTGCCGACCGGCAAACTGCGCGAGCTGGAGCTCCAGGCGAACGATGCATTTGAAACATACCGCAAACTGTACTATGAAACCGGCTATTCTAGCACCTATCTCTGGGATCTAGGTGGCGATGCTACGAACGAGCTCCCAGCAAACTTTGCGGGAGTTGTCCTGTTCAAGAAGGGTATGTGAATCAGCTTACCCAGACCTCGATAGCTCGTCGGACCCCGATGCCAAAGGCACGTTTGGTACCTGGGACTCGCTCCATGTCTTCGAAGTTGCTACGGTGACCGGTACAGAGGGCACCACCTCGGTCCAGAGCGCCAAGTATAAACTATCGAGTACGGTCATGCTGACGCTCGACCGCCGCGAGGGTGGAGTTGGCCCCCTTGGAAACGTTGATTTGAGCGGCAGTCTTACACGTCAGGTACGTAACCTTGTTACTGACTCCGAGACGGAGGAAACTATGAAAGTTTCCGACGCAGCCGGGCACGTTGTCAACCTTGGCCGGATCGTGGAAGAAGTGGAGAGCAAGATCCGCAATCAGCTTCAGGTGCGTATTATGGCCATGAACTAATGCCTAGGAAATCTACTTTGGCAAGATGCGCGATGTTGTAGACCAGCTGCGCAGTCTCGAGGACCTCGAGGCGAGCCGTAATGCCAAAAAGCTGCAAGAGGAGCTGGTTGCTGGCTGGCAGCGTTGACCTTACTAGCGAGCGCGTCGGAACGCACGTACCCATAGTGTCACACCGCCTCTTATTTCGCCGTGTCCACGTTCTGCATGTCCCTGGCATTCCCGGCGCACGGGCGGAGTTTTTATGTCCTCTGCCGCGCTGAGAACAAACGACAGCCGTGCGTTTCTTTATTTCCACGTGGACCCGGGACCCCAATGCGGCAGAGATGCATGCACGTACAGGCACAGCCAGGGGGCGTTGCCTTCTTGGATACAAATTACATAATCATGCGGGAACTGAGGCTGAATGGACGACAGCGCGTCTTGAGTTTCAGGGCGCGTTGGACGCGTGTAGACATTCCATATTAGCTCGAGCTCAACGAGTTGCTTTCCGACTCCCGTGCTCTATATTTCGTTGTCCCTTTGATCGGCAATATGGTTGACACGCTTTCTCCTTCATTGCAGGACACGGGCATCAAGGCCGCCCGTCAGCGCGGTGCTTCGCATATCGTACGTTTGCTTTTTCGGGCTTTGCTTGGACGGGATACTGACCCCTTCTTTAGGACTTCAAGTCGGCTACCTCGGCCGTGGCCAGCAAGGCTATGCGCAACGAGCTTAACGAGATGATTGAGGGCATCGAGGACCCTGCGGCCAAGAAGGTACGTACATTTCTCTCGTTTTACTGACTCTCAAGGCGTTCGAGGCCGAGATGGCTTCGTTCTACCACCTCTTCAACCGCTTCCTTGCGGAGAAGGCCAAGGGCGAGAAGCTGTATGTACATTGCCTCGTGCACTAACACTCAGCGACTGGGAGAAGATCCAGCCCCCGGCGCCCAGCCAGGTGACCCCCTACGCTTCGCTTCCTCAGGCCACCGACCCCTCTGTGCTGAGCAAGCTTGCTGTGCTCAAGCTGAACGGTGGTCTCGGCACCACGATGGGCTGGTACGTACTCTATTGCTTACAGCAGCACTGGCCCCAAGAGTGTCATTGAAGTCCGTGAGGGCATGACCTTCCTCGACATGTCCGTGCGTCAGATTGAACACCTGAACGGCACCTACAACGTCAACGTGCCCTTCATTCTGATGAACTCGTTCAACACGGACGACGACACTGCGCGCGTGATCCAGAAATACGCCAACCACAACGTGGAAATTCTGACTTTTAACCAGAGCCGCTACCCTCGCATCAACCGCGACAGCCTTCTTCCGTGTCCCCGCAGCGCAACTTCGAACAAGAACCTGTGGTACCCCCCCGGCCACGGTGATCTGTTCGATGCGATGAACAACTCGGGTCTGCTTGACCGCCTGATTGCGCTCGGCAAGGAATACATCTTTGTCTCGAACGTGGACAACCTCGGTGCTGTTGTCGATCTGAACATTTACCAGCACATGATCGACACCCAGGCCGAGTTCATCTCGGAGGTCACGGACAAGACCAAGGCCGATGTGAAGGGTGGTACTCTGATTGACTACGAGGGCACGATCCGCCTCCTCGAGATTGCGCAGGTCCCCTCGGAGCACGTGGAGGACTTCAAGTCGATCAAGAAGTTCCAGATCTTCAACACGAACAACCTGTGGCTGAACCTCAAGGCGATTAAGCGTGTTCTGGAGAATGACGAGCTTGACCTCGAGATTATCACCAACCACAAGTCGCTCGAGAACGGCGAGCCGGTGATTCAGCTCGAGACGGCCGTTGGTGCTGCGATCAAGCATTTCCGCGGTGCTAAGGGCGTGAACGTGCCCCGCTCGCGTTTCCTGCCGGTCAAGAGCTGCTCTGACCTGCTCCTGATTACGAGCGATCTGTACAGGCTCGAGCACGGTCAGCTGGTCATGAACCCCAGCCGCATGTTTGGCCAGACGCCCGTCGTGAAGCTCGGCGACACCTTCAAGAAGGTGGCTAACTACCAGAAGCGCTTCAAGAGCATCCCCGAGATGATTGAACTCGACCACCTTACGGTGCAGGGTGACGTTGTGTTCGGCCGCAACATTGTCCTCCGTGGTACCGTGATTATTGTCGCGAACGAGGGCAACAAGATCGAGCTGCCCGACGGCGCTGTGCTCGAGAACAAGCTCATCACCGGTAACCTCGCCATCATCGACCACTAGACACACCCGCGTATGATGCCCATGAGGGAAGCATGCGGCTATTTTTTTTGCAGCCGTGCGTCGATAGGCTCTGTCTGCAAACCTTCCTTAGATCTACATATTCCCGACTCGCTTCTTGGCTCTGCGCATGAAACCCTAGCGATCGGGGATCCCTGCCCGATCTAGATGTTCTCACCCCGGCCCGGATGCATGCGCGTTTGCCGGGGTTTACTAATTATGCGGGGCGTTGCGCCGTCTGGTCCCTGCTCCACGCTTGGCTGGTACTCTCCGGACAGCTTGGAGTAGTGGGACCTGGACGGCTTTGCACGATCGATCCTAAGAAATGTCGAAGCCCTTGACCCCTTTTGAGAATGCACTCGCTGGTGCGCTAGGTGGTATGTATGATACGCTTGGACCCACTGACCCCAGGCGTGTTTTCCAACGCCGTCGTATATCCGCTTGACACGTACGTCCCGGCTCGGAGCTGACCCCAGTGTCAAGACGCGTATCCAGGCCGACCGGAACACCGCTGATGATGGCAAAGTGAAGAAGCAGCTTGGCATTGTCGAGACCCTCATTAGCATCATCAAGAGCAAGGAGGGCCCCGTCGCGCTGTACCGCGGGTTCGCCGCCAACATGGCGAACTCGTTCATTCAGCGTACGTTTCCTGACTGATAAGCAGAATTCGCCTACTTCTACTGGTACACGCTCGTCCGCTCTTTGTATATCCGCCGCATCCTGCAGTCGAAGGAGCTTGCGCCTGCGCTCAGCACGGCTACCGAGCTAATCCTCGGTGCCCTGTCGGCTGCGCTTGCGCAGCTTTTCACGACTCCAGTGGGTGTGGTTGCCACGCGCCAGCAGATTGGCTCGGGTGAGAACAGCGGCGAAGACGAGACTGTTGCTGGCCACGTCAAAGACATCTACGAGAAGGACGGCATCACTGGCTTCTGGCGCGGCCTCAAGCCTAGTCTCGTGCTGACGGTGAACCCCGCGATCACCTACGGCGTGTTTGAGCGTACGTGTTTTGGCTAACTCCAGGTATCAAGAATATCATTCTTGCTGCTTCCGACGGCAAAATGACACCCGGAAAGTCATTCCTGGTCGGCGCGCTCTCCAAGACGCTCGCCACGATCGTTACCTTCCCTTACATCCTGTCCAAGATTCGCCTGCAGGCCAAGAACACGCCGTACAAGAGCGCGTTCGAGGTCCTTGGCGGCATCTTTAAGGAGAAGGGTATCCTGGGTTGGTACCAGGGCATGCAGGCTCAGATCACTAAGGCCGTCTTGTCGCAGGCCCTGCTGTTCTACTTCCGCGACTACTTCGAGATCTGGACCCGCCAGCTCCTTGCCCTGTCTGGCAAAAAGTAAGCGCAGCGCGCAATAGCTGCCCAGACAACCTACGTAAACTAGAAATACTTAGCGATAGACCGCAGGCCGCACCGCGTGCGCGTCGGGCAGCGCCTCGTGAAAGGCGATGAGGCGCAGGCACTCGGCGTCATCCGGATGGGGATCGACAATGCCCGCCTCCTTCACATACCGCACAACGTCGGGGTCGTAGTTTTGGGTCGGCACATAGGGGTGTGCCGGCTGCTCCCACAGTGCATTGAGCATCGTCTCGAGCAAAAATCGTAGCTGGATACACTGATCGTTGTCGGGGAAGGCCCGGTTTGTTATCGCGACCAGCGCACTCATCAGCTGTTTTTCTGACACTGTGGGGGGAGGCGTCGTCGAGGTACGTGCGACCAGCGCGTCGGCCACGGCACGGAGCTCGCGCAGGAGCAGCTGCTCACTGAGTCAGCTCAGGAACTTACTCTTGCACCTTTCGCTGCTCCATTTCCAAGTCATTGCGCAGCGCAACGAGCAGCTCTCTGTGCTGCGCAATGCTCGCGTGCAGCTGCTGGTCGAGCACCGCGTGCTCGCTCGCGTCAGGGAGCGACGGAAGCGCCGCAAGTTCTGCGTAAGACATACCACTTACTCCTCTGCGTCGCTAGGATCGCCTCGTCTAGCCGGTGCTGCTCCTGCGTGAGCGCGGTCACCTACCTCACGCGCCGCATCGTCCTGCATCGTGCATGCTCCACGTGGTGGAGGTGGTGCCCGTGTGGAGGATTTTTCAGTGGCGGGCGGACGTAGGATGCTTCCGTGCATGCCACATCGGGTGTGGGCCCGGATGGTATCCCCGGTACGTAACCCGGTGTATGGGCTGCGCCATCTTTTGGCGCCAGCCCAGGCATATGTACGAATTTTGCCTATGAAGAGCGCGCCGCGCCCCGCGTGCGCCAGCCTCGGACTCCCCGTCCTGCTTCGCACGGCCCGTGCTAGCGGGCCCGAGCACCTCCTCGGCGTCCGATCCTTGCACTGGAGCGCGGCTCTATGCGAAGCACCCAAAGACAAGCCGAAAGACGCTGATCCTGCTCATGGCAGTAAGGACGAGGACACAAAGCCGCCTGCTAAGGACGCGCCTCACGAGCCAGAAAAGCAGGACATGTTTCTGCAAAAGCAGTCGTCTGCGCATGACCTTGTCGAGACGCCCTCCAAGAGTCTCTTTCAAAACTATCCCCGATCTCTTCGGGACCTGGCGCTCAAGGCTCGCAGCTTTGCGCGTGCACGAGCCGAGGACGTGTCCGCCGTCACGAGCGGTACGTCGCGCGGATCGGGCGCTGCACGCAACAAGCCGACGCAGGAGGACCTGCTGCGTATCGCGCGTGGATTCTGGACGCGTATGCGTATTAGGTTTAAGTGGTTTACCATCCGCGGTTTCCGCCGCTTCAACGTCGACGAGATCAGTGCCTTTTTCACGCTCGGTGGACTGGGCACCGCGATCTGGGTGATTGTGGGAACGTACGTGTATGGTCTGACGCAGAACAACGTTTGTCTCCGTTATCTTTGCAGCGCTGAACCTGCTTAATCTGCAAGGTGCGTCGTTCTTCTAACGCAGAATACATGGCTCTCAAGCTGGCCAACTATATCTCGTCGCAGACTGGATTTACCGTCGTGTGCGGCAGTGCGATTGTGCCCAAGTGGAAGGAAGGGCGCATTAGCTTCAAGGATGTGGTGATTACGCGCCGTGCGGAGCCGATCGCTCCGGAAAAGCTGCAGCACGAGCGCCAGGCGCTTGACACAGAGGCAGCGCCTCTGCGCCCCTCGTCCCCGTCCGAGCATGTGCCCTTGTGGGAGGGTATTCCTGCGTTTGACACCGGAAGCGAGGTGGTGTCGCCCATGAGCAACGAGGAGCTCGCAACACAAGCGCAGGAAAAGCGGCACGACAAAAACTTTTCCATGTTTGAGCTGCGGATCGACTCTGTCGACGTGCAGCTGAGTCTCTCGCGCTGGCTCGACGGCCATGGCATCATCCACAAGGCCGAGCTACGTGGCGTACGCGGTATCATTGACCGCCGCAACGTGTTTTGGGACCCGGATGTGCCATACGATCCACGCAAGGCGCGTCGCAAGGGACGCCCGAACGACTTTGACCTCGATTCGTTCCGCGTCGAGGATTTCCTGGTGACAGTGTACCAGCCCGGTGACTTCCGTCCGTTTAATATGAGTATCTTTGAGATGAACGTCCCTCGTCTGCGGACGCAGTGGCTCTTTTACGACCTGTTGAATGCCGACTCGATTACGGGCCAGGTCGACGGGTGCTTGTTCAGTCTCCACAAGCCGCAGAGTGTGCAATACACGTCCAACCATCTGTACGGCAAGCACCACGGCCCATACCTCCAGAACTGGGTACGTTTCCTCTACTGACCCAGTCGCGTCTCCGTGTGGACGGTGTCAACATTGACCATATCCAAAAAATGTCGGGTCTTTCGGGCCCCTTGATGTGGATCTACTCGGGCCGCTTTGATTGTACGTCGCCCAACTAACCGCAGTGGTGGCCGATGTGAAATTCCCACGCGAGTACGACAAGGATGTGGACATCAACACGGTCATTTCCGAGATTCTCGAGAACCTCAGTGCGACCTTTGCTCGGGAGCCCGCACAGAGGAACCAGGGCGAGGACCGTATTCCTGGCCAGCCGACGCTGAGTGAACCGGCGATTCTCGCCCCGGTCGCGGCCGTGGGCCCTGTCGCGGAGCGTGCGCAGCAGCAGCACGACGAGCAGGACCAGGAGCAAACGCGCGGCCCCCGCTGGCGCGGCCGCCGCAGCTCTCCCACGCAGCGGCAGAAATCACCGCTTTCCCTCTCACTGGAAGAAGGCCAAGAGGCGCAAATGATCCCTCCCTCGGTCGTGATCGAGCTGGATGTGCGGCTAAAAGACATCAAAGCGTCGATGCCCATCTTCACACGCGAGCTGAGCTACTCGTCCTACGCGCTTGCGCGCCCCGTCGTGGCGTTTATGAACGCACACAAGACACTCATTCCTGTGCACTGCAGGATTGTAATGGATCTGGTATGTGCCCAACCTAACCCCAGAGCGAATTCGATGGGTCGATGGACCTCTCGCAGACCGGTCTCTTGCCGCTTGTCTCGAGCAAGATTTACGAGGCGCTGGCGAACCACGTCGCGTCGCAACAGGCGAATACACAGCGCGTGCGCAACGTAAGTCTCTGGTCACTCGACCTGGCGGCCCAAGGCATGCTCCGTCTCGCGCGCAACCTGCGCAATACCATGGGGCGAGTCATGCCTACACCTGAATTGCCTACATAGTGTAAAGATACCCGTTCTATGTCTCCTTCTGCTTCGGCTCGGGCAGCAGACCCGGAATGGCGCCGCGCCAGCTCGCCTCGTCAAAGTAGTAGTTTCCGTACACGCCGAGGCCAATTCCAGTCACACTGGTGCTCACCGCGAGCGACAAAGGCGAGCGCCACAGGTAGGGCAGCACCGGCAACGTCTTGAAGCACAGGTAGGTCAAGGACCATGCTAGGTGAGCGAGGCGACGTACCCGAGATGACGCCGCTTCCATTCAGTATGTCGCCATGATCAATCATATAGCCGCCTGCACCAAAGAACACGCCAAAGCCCAGCATCTGCCAGAAGGGCGGCACGAGCCGGGGAATCGTCTTGGCTGCATGCGCATTCAATGTCGCGTGCGCAAATCCAAAAGGCATCGCGGCCGCGCCTGCATCAGACTTGCAACTTACACAACCCAGCCAGTGCATACGCAGGACGAGAATCCTTGGCATGTACACGCAGCGCACTCAGCGTCGGCTCGACATGCGCGCGGAACGCAGCTTGCATCGGTTCGGTGGCCATCGCGAACGGACAACCTCCACTTGTTTTTTGTGCGCCACAATGAGTGGACTCGAGAGTAGGTGGTTGCGCTCACACAGAATCGCTCTTTCAGCTAAAGGTAGCTAGTGCGCACGCTGACGCAGTTCACGGCCAAGTCGCTGCAGCGGCAAGCCAACAAGGCGAGTCGTGACGAGACGAGCGAGAAGGCGAAGCTCAAAAAGGTAGGTGCCTGTGCTGACGCAGGCGCTTGCGCAAGATAATGTCGAAGGGGCGCGGATCTATGCTGCGAACTCGATCCGCAAGAAGAACGAGTCGCTGAACCTGCTGCGCCTCAGCAGTCGCATCGATGCGGTGGCTAGCCGCGTGGAGACGGCGGTGGCCATGCGCCAGGTCACGGGCAATATGTCGTCGGTCGTCAAAGGGCTCGATCGTGCGATGCAGAGCATGGACCTCGAGCGGGTACGTCGTCTATCTCATCTAGATTTCCGCCGTGATGGACAAGTTTGAGAACCAGATTGAGGACGTGGACGTACAGACGTCGTACATGGAGTCGACGATGGGCTCGACGACGGCGTCCGGCATGCCCCAGGACCAGGTCGATACGCTGATGCAGCAGGTTGCCGACCAGAACGGCATCGAGATGCACCAGCAGCTCGGCGAGGCGGGCCTCGAAGGCAAGGTCGCCGAGCTGCCCACTGGCCAGCCCGAGAAGCAAAAGGCACAGGCCAGCGCGGACCCCGACGAGGCTCTCGCGCAGCGGCTGCGCGCTCTGCGCCCTGCTACATAATGTGTTATACCTAGTGATCCGCTCGCCTTTGTCCTGCGCTCCTCACGCTACGCCCAGCGGACCGCGCCGCGTACCTACTGCTTAGTCATCAATGGCACACCCAGGACGCGTTGATTTTTTGGCGCGTCGATGAGTGCGAGTGGTCCTCCGAGCACCTGGGCGACGTCGCCGCGCCACGTCCGGCGGCGTCCAAGTACAATGTTCAGTCCGTCTGCCGCATCGAGCGCAGTATCTCTAGACGAACTTGCCGAGCTCGAGGACTCGATCAGCGAGATCCAGCGCAAGCCGTCTGCCGACGAATTTGCACGGATCATGGGCGAGCTGAGCACGAATCGGCGCATGGCCAACGCATCACGCACCTCTCTTAACCATCGCCGGTCACACCAAAGCTTTGCAAGCAGCGACGATGGGCGCAGCCTCAGCCGCCTCAGCAACGTGGACGACGACGCGTCGGTCACGAGTTCGCACCGCATCGCCTGCTGCTGCGGCCAGGCGGCGTGCGACTCGTCGAAGCGCTTTATGCAGCAGATGCGCGAATTGGAGTCGGATCTGCAGCTTAGTGCGGAAATTGGCCAGGCGCTCCTCCGGCGACAGGACACGATCGTCAACAAGGCGCAGCAAGAGTCGGACGACCACGCGCAGCAGCGAGACCAGATCCTCGCGCGGCTTACGCAGAGCATCAAGGAGAACCAGGCACTGGAGCGCCAACTGACCCAATCCAACTTTAACCTCGAGGCGGCCGACCAGAGCCACCATGCTCTCCTCACCGAGCTCGAGGAAGTGCGCCAGCAGGTGCGCCAGCTGAAGCAGCACCGCCTCAAGGCTGTAAACCTCGAGACAAAGCTCGACTATGCCATGTCGGAGCTCGAGGACGTGCGCCACGAACTCGACACCGAGCGACAGCGTGCGCGTGCCGCCGAGGGACGCAGCCAGCAAGTGCTCGTGAAGCGGTGCACCGAGCTGACGGATATCCTCGAGCACGAGACGAGGCGGCTCACGGACCGCGACATGCGCTCGTACGAAGGCATGTACGAGCGCGTGATCCTCCAGGCACCGGACGAGCAAAAAGACCTCCGCACCTTGGTCGACGACCACGCCGCGCTCCGCGACGAGAATGCCAAGCTGCGTGCCATGGTCAAAGGCGCCAACACGGAAGTCTCGCGTCTGCACAAAATCGTCTCGGCGCGCACCGAGCACGAGCTGCTGCCCGAGGCGCAGATGCACCGCAACCCCCCGGCGCCGCTCGAGCTGCCGAGCGACGATGCGAGCGAGTCGACGGTCGCCGCGACCGAGTCCAAGTTCCTCACGGCGCGCAGTTCGATGACGGTCGCGAGCAACGAGGCGGCGCGTGTCGCCTCGGGCTCGTCGCGCAGCGAGCCCTACTCGGAAAAGAGCCGGGATGGGACGTCGGTCACCACCGCCTCGGTGCACTCTCGCCACGACGACAAGTTGAGCAACGATGCGCACTCGATGCATACATTTGGCTCGGACCGCGACTATGAGACGCACGGCGCTACAGACACGCGCACCGCGCTCCTCAGCACGATGCTTGAGTTTGTGCAGCGCACCTATGCGAAGCTCCAGCAGGCGGACGTCGATACGCTCTCCGCGCGGCTGCACCGGCAGAAGCTCGCCGGCGACGTTTCGCACCTGGCCCGCACGACGGTCCAGGCGTCGGTGCGCGACATTGAAGGCATCCGCGAGCACTTCCGGCGCCAACTCGAGCGGGAAGCACGCACGCTCGACCGTGCAGCACGCGACACGCCGGATGCGAGTCTGGTGACGCGCCGCGACTTTTTCGCGATGCTCAAGTTTTTGCGCGAAGTCCTCCTCGAGCTCGCCAAACTGCGGCGCGCGGTCAACGATGTACATATCAACCCGGGCAACGCGTCGCGCATTCTCCACGAGCAGCTCGATGCAAGCATGGACTATGCGCCAAAAGGCTCATGGATTGCACGCATGCTCAGCGGCGCGCTCTCGTCCGCCGAGGCGCCTGCTCCTCCGCCGTCTCCGTCGCCGGCGCCAAGCACACCGGCGGCCGAATCGACCTTTTCGCGGCTGCTCGGCACCACAGCATCGCCCCCCGCGTCGCCTGCGCCGATGCCACGTCGCAGGCACGGCGCAGTGCCGATTCACATGACACCGCGCGCCTCGGCCGCCAAGCCGACCTCGGTCGCGGTCCAGGCTTGCGGTTCGCAGGCGACTGTCGCCGGCTCGCACTTCCCAGGCGCGCGCGGCTTTGTGCCCCGCTCCTCTGCGCTCGCACGCGGCGCGTCGCGCGATCGGCCCGAGTTTACCCGCTCGATGCGCGTCATGGACGACGACCAGGTCAGTCTGCGCTACGGCGAAGTATTTGATCCTACGCGCTCGATCCGCCCCCGTGCACGGGGAATGAGCGACTCTTCGATCCACAGTACCTTTCTTGAACACGGCGAGCGTGACGCGCCGCTCGACCGCGTCATTACCGCGGCGACGCTCACGCTCGAGCCCGGACTGTAGCTTACCTAATACGAACGATATGCCGACGTCAAAGGTGGTCGTGGACGCTGCGCCGGGCGTAGCGCTCGATGCGCGTCTCTATGCGCCGCGCGGACAGAGCCGGGGACTTGCGGTAGTTGCGCATCGTATGTACAATAGCTAAGGCAGCGTACGGGTATGTGGGTGGGACACAGGACAACCATGTCGTCCAGGCGCTCGTGTCGTTCTTTTGCGATGCGGGCCTGCATGTCGCGACGTACGATGCGCGCGGCGTCGGCTCGAGCAGCGGAAAGATGACATGGACGATGCGCGCCGAGAGCCGCGACTACCAGGCGGTGGTCGACGCGATGGCCGCACGTGTCGAGACGCACGGCACGCCGGAACTGTATCTTTGTGTATGTCGCTCTTCTCACGCAGGGATACAGCGCGGGTGCGATCCAGTGCGTTGCGAAACTCACCCAGAGCGTCGACGGCCGAAGCGCCGCAAGGCTGGGAAACGGCCGAGGTACGCTACGTCCTGCTCGCCTACCCCCTCGGTGTACGCTGGGCCCTGACGTGCCTCAGCGGCACCTACTTCCAGAATGCTGTCGAGCGCGTAGTCAAGCGTGCGGCGACCGAACCCAACGTCGCTGCGTTGGTGCTCACGACGACCGCCGACCAGTTTACCAGTGCCGCGGTACGTCGTCCCTCTCACGCAGTCATACTCCACATGGACCACCTCCCTCGCATCTACGCACGAGTCCAAAGGCCTGCGCCTCGTCTCGCTTCCGCAGGACCACTTTTTTGCGTCGCACGCGGCGCTCGGCTCGCTCGCCGACGCGCTCCGCGCATGGTGCACTGACCTCCACATCGGCGAATCCGGCGTCGGCCGATAGACCCAAAATAAGAGACCAACACTCGGCCTTCCGCGGCAGTGCAGCTTCCTGCGAGCATGGCGCAAGGTGAGAGCGAGACGCCCGCGGACCTCGCGGCGCTCGCGCTTGCAGCAGGAAATAGTTCCGTGAGTGATGCTGCGGTCGCAGCTGTCCTTAGCGAGCGGCTCGGGAACGCGATGCCCTATACTTGGGCGTCCGCGACGACCCTCGTGGCCGCGAACCCGTTCCGTGAGCAGGATGCGATGGATGCCGAGGCCGCAGAGCATGCCTCGGTGTATCACGACCTAGCGGCTATCGCGCCGCACCCATGTGCGCTTGCGGCACGCGCCTACCACAAGATGCTGCGCACGCAGCACTCGCAGGCCATCCTGTACCATGGCATGAGCGACTCGGGCAAGTCGCATGCGATGCAGCTTATCACCGAGCATCTCCTAGCGCTTGCTGCAAGCAATACACCCCAGGAGACGCACATCGCCGACCAGGTGCGGTGCGCACAGCACGTCCTCGGCGCGTTCGGCACAGCCCGGACAAGCCACTCGGAACGCTCCTCGCGCCACGCCACCTATCTTGAGCTGCACTTTAGCGGCGAGGGGCGTCTTGCGGGTGCCAAGGTGCTTGCGTTTGGCCTGGATAAACATAGGCTACACGACGTCGCTCCGGGCGAGCGCGTGTTTGCCATTTTCTACCAGCTGCTTGCAGGTGCGACACGCGACGAACGCGCGGCGTACCAGCTCGACGAAACGCCGTCGCCGCGCCTTCTTCCTCCGGGAGCACCGCCGTCGCGCGAGGATGCGCGTGCGTGCGACTGGACACGCAGCGCGCTGGCCGCACTGGGTCTCAAGGAGAAACACGTCCAAGGCATCTTTCGCGTGCTTGCTGCGCTCTTGCACCTTTCCGACGTCCAGTTCTCGGAGCCGGCTGGGGAGGGCCAGGCCGCGCACGTCGCGACGCAGCCCGCGCTGCAGCGGGCCGCCGACGTACTCCAGGTGCGTGTCGGCGATCTGGCGCAGAGCCTCGTGATGGACACACGCTACATCGGCAACGAACGTGTGACCAAGATGTTAGATGTGCGCAACTCAAACCGGCAGCGTGATGCGCTGGTCCAAAATCTCTACGCGGTGCTCTTTGCATTTGTCGTCGAAGTTGTGAACCAAAAACTCGCGCCCCACGGCGCCCAGCCCCTGCACCTCGTCCAGCTCGATACACCGGGCTTTGTTGCGCGTTCCGACGCGGGCAAGCCAAACCCAGCGCACTTTGACGACCTCATGAAGAACTACATGGCGGAGCTTTTGCGCCACGTCGACCTGCGCTCGGTCCTCGACGCAGACGCGCCACGCAACGTTTCCCTGGCGGCCGACGGCATGACTGTGCCGCCGACTGCACGCTGGACGGATATCATGCGCCTCTTGCGCGGCGGCAACGTGCCGCTCGACGCAGACGCCCCACCGCCGGACGGTCTGCTGGGCGACTATGAGCGGGCCTTCCGCCACGTCCTCGACGGGACGCGCCGCGAGAGCGACGACCGTGCAATGGTCGCCGATATGGACCGCCACTGCGACGAGCGTGCTTTTTCGCCGAGCGATCCCCGCCGTGGCACGCTCTCGTTCGACATTAATCATACGTTTGGACCGTGCGCTTATTCGGTCGCGCAGCACCAGCGCTCCGAGCTCGATCTCTTGCCCACCCAGCAGTACCAGCTGCTGCGCACGTCGCAAAGCACTTTTATTACACGCCTCTTTGCGGGACCGGGCATGGCGATCGAGTCGCATCTGTCCGATCGCCAAGTGGTGCTGCGTGCGCAGGTCGCTTCGCGCCCCCTGCGCCGCCCGACACCGCTCCAGGCACGCATCACACACTGGGACGATGCGCATGTCCAAGGCGTCTCACACCAGCTCGATGCTGCGTTGTTGGCGCTCGCACGCATGGTGCACAGCACCGACACCGTGTGGCGCGTTCTCTGTATCCGCTCCAACGACCTGTCGCAGCCGAACGCATTTGATACGAAACGCGTCGCGCGGCAAGTCAAGGCACTTGCCATCCCACAACTCCTTGCGCACGCGCAGCACAGCTACATTGAGCCGATGTCGCTTGAGGTGTTCTGCGCACGCTACCACCCCCTTCTCCAAGCGACACTCGGCGAGGCGGTCATGGCCGCTGCCGATGCACGTGGCGTCCTGCTCGAGTTTGCATATGCCAAGGGCTGGGCGGAGCCAAGCGAAATGATGCTCGGCCGCTCGCAAGTGTGCTTGTCGTACTACGCCTGGTACGAGCTCGAGGACGGCGTGCGTGCGGTACGTGGTGAAAAGAGTGTCGCTCAACCCGTCAAGAAGCGGCGTGCGGCGCTCGGTGCGTCGCGCCAGGACGCGCAGCCGCGCTACTCGGCGTACTCGAGCGAGGCCACAAACTACGGCGCGAGCTACGACGGGCACCAGGGCTACGATGCTGCCTACGCCGGCCAGGCGCAAGGCTACGACCCCGCCTATGCCGCTCAAGCGCAGCACTACGATGCACACGGCCACCTCGTCGAGCCGGCGTACCAAGAGCCGTCGATGATGCAGGCGAGTGCGTCGGACGTCTCGCTGCTCAAGAACGAGACGGCGCCGTACTCGGACGACCCCCACGCCCACGCGCACTACCCCCCCGATCCCATCCCTTTGACCTCGTGGGCGCCAGCCGATGCTCCGCTCGAGAAGGACGCACTGCTGCAGCCGACCGAGGTCGAAGAGGTGCCGGTGACGCCTCTGCGCCGCTGGTGGGTGCGCCTGACGTGGCTGCTTACCTGGTTCATCCCCAACTCAGTCCTGTCGAGTGTTGGCGGCATGACGCGTCCCGACGTGCGCATGGCGTGGCGCGAGAAGATCACGATTTGTGCGTTAATCTTTTTCCTGTGCTCGCTCGTGATTTTCTACATTGTTGGTGTCGGCCGCCTGCTATGCCCCGACTTTAACAAGGCATGGACTGAAGGACAGCTGGGCGAGCACAGCACAAGCAAGTCGTTCTACGTCGCAGTGCAAGGCAGTGTGTACGACATCACCAAGTTTTACAAGATGGACCACTCCGATCTGCCTGCAACGCCTGTCACGGAAGATGTCATGATGGAGCTGGCCGGCCAGGACCTCACGCCGTACTTCCCGGTGCCCCTTGCAGCAGGCTGCCAAGGGCTTGTCGACGACGGCTCATTGCAGCTGAGTCAATCGGAGAACCTCACGGGCAGTATCGGCCAGGCGATGCACATCTCGGGCGATGCGCAGCCGTACAAGAACACCAAGCTGGATAGCCCGACTTGGTACTTTAACCGATTCCTGCCCAAGATGAAGCAGTACTACAAAGGCTACTTTGTCTTTGACCCGAAGCAGATCTCCACGGACGGCTCGTGGCGCAAGTGGGCGACGGTCGACGGGAAGGTATACGACCTGACCAACTACCTGTATACACAACAGCTGCATCAAGGCGATGACAAGTACTCTTTCTTGGACGATGACATGGTCGATCTCTTTGACGCCCAGGCGGGCGGCGACGTTTCGGATGACTTTAAAAAGACGCTGCAAGGCATGTCGCCGGACCGCCGAAAGCAGACACAAAACTGCTTTGACAACGTCTTTTACGTTGGCAAGAGCGACTTCCGTGTGACGCCCAAGTGTGTTGTGCAAAACTACCTATTGCTTTCTTTCTCGATTCTCATTTTCTTGACCATCTTTTCCAAGTTTGTCAGTGCACTGCAACTCGTGCGCCGACCGACGCCGGAGCAGCAGGACCGCTTTGTGATCTGCCATGTTCCCTGTTATACAGAGGACGAGGACTCGCTGAGGAAGACCATCGACTCGCTCGCGGTGCAAGAGTACGACAACAAGCGCAAGCTACTGTTTATTGTCTGTGACGGTATGATTACGGGTAGTGGCAACGACCGCCCCACGCCGCGTATTGTGCTTGACATTCTTGGCGTGGACGCCAAGGTGGATCCCGAGCCGCTGCCGTTCAAGTCGGTTGCCGAGGGCTCGAAGCAGCTGAACTACGGCAAGGTGTACTCGGGCCTTTATGAGTGTGAAGGCAACGTCGTTCCCTACGTGGTTGTCGTCAAGGTCGGCCGTCCCAGCGAGCAGTCGCGCCCCGGTAACCGCGGTAAGCGTGACACGCAGGTGCTGCTGATGCGCTACTTGAACCGTGTGCACTTTGACTCGCCCATGTCGCCGCTTGAGCTCGAGCTGTACCACCACATGAAGAATGTGATTGGTATCGATCCCTCGTTCTATGAGTACATCTTGATGGTGGATGCCGATACCGGTATTGCGGCCGACGGTATGAACCGACTTGTGTCGGCCGCGGTGAACGACCACTCGATCATTGCCGTGTGTGGTGAGACGCTCCTCGAGAATGCGGACCAGAGCTGGTGGACCATGGTGCAGGTGTACGAGTACTACATCTCGCACAACCTCGCGAAAGCGTTCGAGTCGCTGTTTGGCAGTGTGACGTGTCTGCCCGGATGTTTCTCCATGTACCGTATCCGCTCGGCAGACAAGGGCCATCCCCTCTTTATCTCGAACCGCATCATTGACGATTACTCGGAGAACCGTGTGGACACGCTGCACAAAAAGAACCTGTTGTCGCTGGGTGAGGACCGTTACTTGACGACGCTCCTCCTGAAGCATTTCCCCGCGTTCCGCACCAAGTTCCGTGCGGACGCGTCGGCAATGACTGCGGCGCCCGATAAGTTCTCTGTGCTGCTGTCGCAGCGCCGTCGCTGGATCAACTCGACGGTGCACAACCTGGCCGAGCTCATGATGATGGATGGTCTGTGTGGTTTCTGTTTGGTACGTCGCCGTCCAACTAACCTAGTTCTCGATGCGCTTTATCGTGTTTATTGATCTCCTCGGTACGATTATCCTGCCCGCGACCGCCGTGTACATGGTCTATTTGATTGTGACGGTGGCAACCGGCAACGGCCCCATTCCCATCATTGCGATTGTGATGATTGCTGCCGTGTACGGTTTGCAGGCGATCATCTTTTTGCTCAAGCGCCAGTGGCAATACATTGGCTGGATGGTAATCTACGTACGTTTTGTCGCTGACACAGATGATCGCGTTCCCCCTGTACGCCTTCCTCCTTCCGATCTACTCTTTCTGGCATATGGACGACTTCTCGTGGGGCAACACACGTATCGTTGTCGGCGAGAAAGGCAACAAAAAGGTCGTGGCCGGCACGGACGACGAACCGTATGACGATTCGATGATCCCGCGCAAGCGCTTCACCGAGTACCAGCAAGAGATCCTTGCTGCGGGCGATGCCCCGCGGGATACCCTGCTCTACGAGCCGTCGCGCGAGGCGCGGATGATGACGCCGGACCCCGAGTACGCCGACTACTTCCAGCACACGAACCTGCTGGAAAAGGCTAAGGGCCAGCGCCAGTCGCTCGCTTCGTCGCAAGGGCCGCGCGACTCGATGACGCCGAGCATGTACACCGCGCCGCACCCCATGTCGATGTACGGCATGCCTCCGACGATGTCGATGTATGGCATGCCACCGACAATGTCGATGTACGGCATGCCGCCGATGGGCATGCCCCCGCCCATGTACGGAATGCCGCCGTGGAATACACCGACCATGCGGCCCATGTCGGGCGCGAGCGCCGCGTATCCCTCGGGCCACAGTGTCCTGCCCGAGGACCCGACGCACGACCCCAGCGATGAGCAGCTCCGCGCCGCCATCCGCTCGTACCTCGCCGCGCAGCCCAGCCTGATGAACGTGACGAAGCGCGACGTCCGTGAAGCGCTCGCCACGTCCATGCCGAACGCCGACTTGACCTCGCGGCGCACCAAGATCAACATGATGATCGACGAGCTCCTTTCCGGGGGTTAGATAGACATGCTGTATTCATACTACAATGCTTTCCGCAACCACTGCGCCAGGGCCTCTTCCACAGGCCCCTTGCTGTGCAGTGTCTGTGCCGGCGCCGCCGATGGAGGGGGCAGCGCCAAAGCGTCGTACGGCGCGCCGACGAGCCCCTCGAGTGCCGGACGCAGGTCCTCGCGGTCGAGGCGGCGCACGTCGACTGTGCTCACGATGCCGCGCTGCGTGTGCAGCGTCAGCGCGAGCTGTGTGCCGTCCCATGGCGTCGCGTCGGTCGTCACGTCGACCTGCATGTCGGGCGACGACCCATAGACCCAGTCCCAGGTGTGCAGCTCGTCGTAGTTTTTCCGCGCGCTGTGCACGGCCTTGCCGACCTGTGCCTCGGCGTCGAGGTTCGCTTCGTCGACGTCGTGCGTGTCGCCTGCGCCGTACGTCTCGGCAAACGCAGCGGCGATTGCCTGGTATACATTTTCGGGATGCAAGCGGTGCGCATGCTCTTGAAACGTCGCGGCGAGGTTGGCGACCGGCGACGGGACCGAATCAATGCCTTTGGACGTGATAGCCGCCCCCCCACTGCGCTTGAGGAAGCGCATCCGCCCGAGGTCTGCGTCGAGGAGCAGTGTGCCGTGATGGTAGGCACGCTGGCTAATGATTTTGTACGCGCTCCCCGAAACCTTGCGCCGTGCATCGGGCGCCGCGTTTGCAGCGTCGCGCGCGTAGACGTACAGGTCATTGCGGTCGTTGACCTGCACTGGCGCCTCGCCAAACCGCGTCGGCAGGCCGACCGGCGGCCGTGCGAGCGAGTGTGCGACGAGCTCCGTGTGCGTATGCCGCGCAAACGCATTGCGCGGCACATGGAACGAAAAGTTTACATTCCCCTCGTCGTGGTACACCGTTCCGCCCCCCGAGCGGCGCCGCACGACCGGAATATGCGCACGGTGCATCGCGCGTGCGTCGAGCTCGGTCCATATATTTTGGTTGCGCCCCACGACAACGCACGGCGCATTGCGATACAGGAAGCACACCGGCACTTCGCTCGGTGCCGTTCGTAGCAGAAAGTCTTCCCACGCAAGGTTAAAGTGCGCGTCGAGCGACCGCGACACGAACACGCTCGGTCGGCGAAGCATGCCGGCACGTGACAAACGCGTCGCTCTGTGTTGCTCCATGGTCGACGCGGGGGCGCTTGCGGCGAGTGTGCAGGCGCAGCTGCCTGGCCATTTTCAGGACGCGCAGCACTCTCTTGCGAACCACCGCAAGAATGCGGTGGGATTGTACAGACTGCACGCACAGTGTGCACAGCTCACCGAGCAGACGCCGCGCGGGACGCGTCTCGTGGGCGAAAAAGCGTTCAACGAAGGCTTCTTTCGGTGTGTGAACCGCGCGCTGGAGGTCAAGAAAGGCGTTGCGGCTGCGGACCGCGTGTGCAAGTTTGTTGCGACGTATGCGTCCTATGCGATCGAGCAGTTTGCCAAGAGCGCATCGGCCGCTGGCCGCAGCCCCGACGACACGCCCGGCACGCGTTTCACGGCGATCCTGCTCAAGCATCTCCTGAAAGGATTCAAGGCAAAGGACAAGAATGTGCGCTTGCGGTGCTGCAGCTGCGTCGCGCTGCTCATGAATGTCGTCGAGAGCATCGAGTATGTTGGAAGGCTAACGCAGCGACGAACTATACGACGCGCTCTCGAGCTTTTTGCTAGAGCGTATTACCGACCGCGAGAGCGCTGTGCGCGTACAGGCGGCTGTTGCACTCGCGCGCCTCCAAGGCGGCGACGAGGAGTCGGACACGAGTGTCACGCGCCTCCTCTTGCACCTGCTCCGCCACGACCCCAGCGCCGAAGTGCGGCGCGCGGCGCTTTTCAACATTGCGCCGAGCGCTGCGACGCTCCCGTATATCCTCGAGCGTTTGCAGGACGTCGATGCGACGAATCGGCGGTGCGTCTACCTCGGCTCGCTCAAGATGCTGTGCGACGCCGAAGACAGCGTCGGCGTCGGCCTCAGCGAGAACGCCACTGCGGAAGTCGTGCGCATCGGCCTGCACGAGCGCGACGAGAGCGTGCAGAAAGCTGCGCGCAAGCTCATGCGCCGCTGGCTCGAGGCGATGGACGGCGACCTTGTCGCGCTGCTGAGCCACCTGCACGTTGCGAGGACCGAGAGCGGCGAGCCGGTCACGATGGCGCTCCTCGAGGAGGACGGGGACGTGGTGCAGTCTGTCGCGCGCCTCCTCGCTGACCAGGACACGTACTGGGCGTCGGTCACACCGGAATCCGCCTTGCTGGCCCGCTGCTTTATCCTCTTTTGCCAGCACAACCAGCGCGAGAGTTTGCTCGAGGCGTCCTTGCCGCTCGTCACCGCGCTCGTCTACCGCATCGAGGCCGAGTACGAGGCGCTGAACCTCTTGCTCGAGCAGCAAGCGATCGAGGAGGACGAAGAGGAGATGCCGGCGATCCAGGACGACTCGTCGCTCGCGCGCATCTTTGTCGTGAACGAGATGCTGGCGCTGGCGATGCACTGCGACTACGGCGACGAGCTGGGGCGCCGCAAGATGTTTATGCTTGTACGCGAAATGCTGTCGAACGCATGGCTTCCGTCAGCGCTCATTCCACGGTGCCTCGACGTGCTGCTGCGCCTCTCGAGCGGCCAGCGCGACTTTGTGCAGATGGTCGTCGAGCTCGTCCAGGAGCTGGATGCGGACCTGGCCGAAGAGGACGGCGAAGAGTCCGTGCAGCAGGCTTTGTCGTGGCATGCACGCATCGAGAACGACCCCGAAGCGGCCGCACACCGCGCTGCGCTTGACGCACGCCGCCTGCTCATCGTGCGCACGATGCTCGAGCGCGTCTCGTGCGCGCTGCAGGACAACTCGGCGTTCCACGGGCTGATTCCCCAGCTGATCGTACCGGCGGTGCGCAGCAAGGATGCGATCGTACGCGAAGAGGGCCTCGTGTGCCTCGGCCTCTGCTCGCTCCTCGACGAAAAGATGGCACTCGATACCTTTCCGCTGCTCCTCGATCAGATCCAGCGCGGATCCGGCACAATCCAGGTGCGGTGTGTGCAGTGTCTCTTTGACCTGGTCGTTGTGCACGGCGTGACGGCACTGTGCGCACGCAGCGCCGAAGTCGCGGCCAAGGCCGAGTTTGACGGCGACGAGGAGCAGGGCATGCTCTTTGCGCAGCAGCAAATGGTCGGCTTCCTCCTCTCGCTCCTCGAGCACGATGAGCCAGAGGTGCAGACGGCTGCGTGCGAGGGGGTGTCCAAGCTCCTGCTTACCGGCGCACTCATGGACGACGACGTGCTCAAGAGCCTCGTGCTCACGTACTATTCGCCCGATACCGCGTCGAACCAGCCGCTGCGGCAGTGCCTCAGCTACTTCCTGCCACTCTACTGCTCGTCGCACGCCAAGCACCAGCGCATGATCCAGCGCATCTTTATGGACGTCTGGGACCTCCTTACGCAGGTCTATGCGGAAACCGAGGCGCAGCAGGGCATGATCGCCCCGGCGCAAATCGCACTCCAGCTCGCAGACTGGAGCAATCCCGAGAAGCTTTTGCTTTCGACGCCGGACGAGACCGTGCACGCGGACCTACTGCATACGATCCTCGAGCGTTTGTGCACGATGGACAAGGGTACGTCGCGCTACTGACACAGGCGATGAACGCAAGGCACTTGCATCGCTCCTCGGCAAAATGTTTTTGCCGGATACGCTCGACGAGCGCCGCGCCAAGGGACTTGCTATCCTCGCCATGACCCTGCGGCAGCGCGCCGACGAAGCGACACTGCGTACGGCGTGTACACGTCTCGAGGCACTCCTCGAGAAAAAGTACGCGGCGCAGTTTGCGACATGGGCGCCGGCGCTCGCAAACGCAGATGGGACACTGGCATCGGCTCCGTTTGCGGACCTCTCAGAATTCCTCACGGCGCTCCCCAAGGTGACCATCGCACCACCCAAGCCTAAGCCGCGTGCACGCGCACGAAGAGAGACGTACGTCACTTTACTCACACAGTGATCAATCCGAAGAAGAGGCGCAAGACTCCAGTTCCGAGGACGAGATCTAGTCTATACACGGGGCGGACGCGGCGGCGGCGCAGGACGGTCGCCGGACGCGTTTCGCTGGCCGTACGTAGGCGTCCCTGTTGCATAGTTGGACGAATACGGTGCCGGCGGCGCCGGCCATGCATCGGTGCCGGAAGGAGGGGCGTAGGAAGAGTAGCCCGAGGAAGGAGGGGTGTAGCCTGCCGGGGGCGGCGACGGGTACCCATGGCCCGGGGGGGAAGGCGCGTAGCCATGCGGACTCGCGTAGCCATTAGCCGGCGCCTGGCGGGGCCGTGCATCCATATTCAGCGCACGCAGATCGTCTGCAATCGAGCCTGAATCTTGCCGCGCGTAGCCTCCTTGGCGGTCCCACGACAAGGCCTGCAAAAGCGACTGCCGCTCGCTGCGGCGCTCTGCAAGAAGCTGCGTGGTAGCTGTACCAAGCCGCTGGGCCGACGCGTTCATCTCCGCATAGAACGACGTGGCCTTGTCGAGCACGGCGCAGACTTCCGTGTATGCCTCGTACGCGCGGTCCCAGCGTGCAACGAGCTGTGCACATGCGGCGTCGCCCGCGCGCCGCTGCTTGCGGATAGGCTCCGTCCCAGGGTGTGTCCCGAGCCGCTCGAGGCTGCGGCTCAGCTCGTTGAGACGCGTACGCTGCGTCTCTGCGCTCTCGACCAGCTGCGCCTGAAGCGGCGTAAATTTGGCGAGTTCCGCAGCAAACACCTTGGGCTCAACGTTCTGCATGCGCCGGTTCAGCAGGAGCACACGCGAGATGTCGTCGGAGCGCACACGCTTCTTGAGTTCCGCAAGCTGCTCCCCGCGCTCCCTGGGAAGGCGGCGCAGCGACTCGAGCGATGCGCGCGTCTGCTGCAATAGCTTGGTAGCCTCGGCGCGGTGTGCATCTCCTTCCCCCTCGTCCGAGAGGTCCAGGAGGCTCGGCGCGTCGCCCGAGCGTGCGGCGCGTGCGGCGCTCTGCCACTGCGCACGCAGCGCGTCGGCGCCGTGCGCCATCAATGCGACGTCGTCGCGCGCCGAGGCCCAGAGCGACGCGAGGTCCTGATCGTGGACCTGTGCGTCGCGCAGCGCGTCGCGGCTACTTGCGAGGTCGCGGCGCAGGCTGCGCGCGGCACTACCGATCGGCTCCTGCGTCCACCTTACGCCGTGCTCGACACGCAGCCGCTCGCATGCGCGGTTCTCCTCGTCGAGGTCGCTCAGGGCATCGCGCAGCTGCTCCTCGGCGACCTGCGGCTGTGTGAGCCGTGCGAGCTGGCGGTCGATCTCGTCGACCGGACGCCCGCTTGCGGCCAGTGCATCGGCAGCGGACACGAGGCGTGGCGGCAGCTCGGCGAGTGACTGTGCGCCGCCTTCCAGTGCCGCGTACGCCTGGAGTGCCTGCGGAAGGCTCATCGAGGCGAGCGCCGCCTCGAGCTCCTCGTCGGCGGTCTGCACGCGCTCCGACTCGGCGCGGATGAGCTTGGCCTGCTCCTCCGAGTACATGCTTGCGCTTTCGTGCACGCTCAGCGGCACGAGCGTCGGAAAGACGTCGGGGCCCAGCACGCCCTGGACGTCGCTCTGTGCAAAGATCTCGCGAATGGGAATCGCGGTCGCGACGTTGGCCGTGTCGACGGCCGGCAGTGCGTCCTCGCTCGGGAGCAGCTCGTGATAGACCAAATCATTGTCCTTTTCCGCGAGGCGGCGTGCCTCGGCGCACTGTGCGGTATGCGCCTTGACTTCTGCGGCCGCCGCGGCCGCCGCGTCGCCAGGAAGCGTCGTCGTAAAGACCAACGACGGGTAGTTGAAGCCGTGCAAGTTGCTCACCGCGCGTGCCGCTTCCTTGGCCAGCTTTTCTGCAAGCGTCCACCGGACGAGCGCCGCACCGTGCGACCCCGCCGCATCGTCCGCGCGCGCGCGGTAGTACTGCATCACCGACGAAGCGTACTTGCTCTTGTACAAGACGAGCTGGCGCCACGTCGGTGGGATTGAGGCAAACTTGGACGTGTCTTGCCACTCTTCTGCGAGGCTTGTATACGTGTTCGCGACGTGGCTCGCGAGTTTTGCAATAAGCGCTGCACCCTTGGAATCCGCAATGCTCTTTTCCAAAAAGATTTCGGCGGCTTGCACGAGCATGAGCGAGCGCAGGGCTTGGATCATGGTCCCCCCCATATCCTCGCTCGGGGCATGCAAAAAGTTGGAGTGGATATAGTCAAGGAGCCCGGCGGCCTGGCGAAAGGCCGCATAGCTGCGCTTCAGCCCGTCTCCCCGCACGTCGCGGCGGTCGTGCTCGAGCCCCGCGCCGGAGATGCGGGCGGCGAGGTTAAAGAGCACGCTTGCTTTCTCGTATGCGAGCGCCTGCTGCGTCACTTCCACGCCAGTAAATGCGTCGTTCCACGAGAATGGCGCACGGAGCTCGGCAAAGCGCAGCTCGAGCATCTCGAGCATATGAAACCAGCGAAAGAGGGCATCGCGCGCCGTTTCGTTGTTGCTCGCCTTGGCAATTGCGTCCTCGCGCGTGCGGTTCACGCGCTGCAAATCATCCGAAAACGTGTCTACATGCTGCTCATATACGTTCCGAATCAGCTCGCCCAGCGGCTTTGCCAGCTCCACGTCCTGCGACTCCTTGACCGGGAGGGCGATCAGCGGCGACTGCATGGTGGCCAATGCGAGCTGCTATCACGTGATATTCGAGTGGCGATTCCTCGAAACACGATGGGTGCGTCGCATTCGCGGAGCGCGCGCGAGCGCGAGTCCCGGTCCCCGCCGCCCGAGCGGCCGTTGCGGCGGACGCGGGACGAGAGCGAGTCGCACGATAACGATGTGCAGGAGCCGCACGCCCGGCGCCGCCGCCTGGGCCTATCGCGGAGCCTAGGACTTGACCGCAACGAAGAGGATCGTCCGCCGCGTGCGAGCCGGATGCTTCCGCGGCGCCTGCGCTCGAATTGGGGTCGCACGGACGAAGGCGAAGAAGAGCCGCAGACTGGCGACCCTCTTGCTGCGGAGCGCCGCGAAACGCTCCGCATGATTGAGCGTGTCCTCGGCCGCGAGCGCGCTGCGGCTGTGACGTCGCGTGCGGATCCGCCGGCGGCCGATAGTGCACCTGCCCCATCCTCATCGCATCCGCGATTGGACCCAGCTGCACTCCGGGGATCGCTGCCTGATTCCGAGCGAACACAGCGCGACACGCAACAGGGACACCGCCCTTCGTCGGCCTTTGGCACACTCCTTTCCGAAGTGCTGGGCGCGTCGCGTGCAGGCGCTCCGGGTAGCCAGCAGCCCCACTCCTTGTCGGGCACCTCGGTCATTGTGCAGGGCGCGCTCGTTGCGCATACGGCACCGAGCGATCGGAATAGGACAGCGTCGAGTGCGACAGACACATCGGCGGCTGCCGACGCCCCGAATGCCGACACGCCGGCTTCCACGGGCACGTCGGCTGCCACAGGCACATCGGCTGCGGATGCCTCTGCTCCGCAGCCACCACCAGAGGGTGCAAGTGGCACGCGCGAATCGGGTATGCCGCACGCTGCGTCGCTCGAGGAACAGGGCGAGATGCTCGGCCGTATTTTGCGGATCGCGACGGCCGCAACGGCCGCATCGCTGGTCAGCAACCTGCCGCCAGGCACCCCCATCACTGGGTCGTTTCCCCCGAACGGGGCGCCCGCGCCCGCGCCGGCCCCGAGCGAAGGGCCGACCAACTCCAACCCCGCCCCAACTGTACCTATGCCTCCCAACCCCGAGACGACTTCATCCTCTACCCCCCAAGGCACCACCTCCCAGGGACGCACGCCGGGCAGCCGGCTCGGCAGCGAGCTCCTGGAGCGCCTCACGGCGATCTCGTCGCGCGTGCGCAACCCGGAGCGCACGCCGAGCTCGCCTGCGCCTGCGCCTGCACCGCCCGAGTCCGAGGCCATGTCGACGATCTCGCGTCTGATGCGCGAGGCGCTTCGTGCGTCGGTCGCGGCGCATACGCCGCGTCCCAGCGCGACGCCGGATGCGCACACGAACGACTCGCCTGCGTCCTCCGTCCTTTCCACACTTGAAAACGCACGCCACGGCAACCCCATTACCGAGGGCGAGCCGGGCACCTTTGAGCGATTCCTGCACGACTTGCTCCAGGACCTCGGTGCGGCGGTGCTTGGCATCGACCACAGCGGCGAGGCGCGCTCGTCCGAGGCGACAGCTGCGCCGTCGGATGCGGGCCCCTCGACGCGTGCCTCGACCGAGCCGCCGCGCGGCGCCGAGGAGGCGGATCCTGCCGTCCGTGCGCGCCGCGAAGGCGATCTGAGCTGCGGCCAACTCTCCTTTTTCCGTTTGTACCGCTTTGAGCGGAACGAGGAGTCGTCGCTGATCCCATGCGTCCTAGTCGGCGTGCGGAGCCTGCGAGCTGATGAGCGTTTGATGGGCAACGAGGAGCGCAACGAGGATGGGCAGAACAATACCTCGCGCTTCATTCTCTTTGTGAGTGGCGGGCGCTACCACGACGACCACCCCCTGCTGACCGCGCGCCCCCGCGACGCGGGCCGCGATCTGATGTTTATGATGGAGCTCCTCGGGACGATGGCCGCGATGAGCAACAAGCCGCAGACTGCGAGCGCGTCTGATATTGCACGCAGCGGCCTGCGCCGCGTCGCGGCCTCGGAGCTCGCTGGGCTGCGTGAGCAGGGCGAGGTCACGGAAAACACGAGCGAAAAGTGTCTCGTGTGCCTCGAAGACTGGCAGCCGGCAGACGAGTGCCGTATCCTCACCTGCCACCACGCGTTTCACGCGGCATGCGTCGACAAGTGGCTCGAGCAGAGCTCCAATTCGTGTCCTCTGTGTACGTCTCTCTACTAACAATAGGCCGCAGCCAGGCAGTTCGTCTCGGGCCCTAGGGTATATATCAAGGCTCTACCGGCAGTGCGTCGGCCGGAAACAGAGTAAAGCGCTCCGACAGCAGACGGAACCGTGCGTAGAGCGCCGTATCCGCCTCGCACCGCGCGAATAGGGCAGGATGGTGGTGGTAGATATGCAAAAAGATACGCGCAAGCTGCTTGCAGGCAGTGCCAAACAAACGCACGCTCCGCGTGGGGATCGGCTGCTGGGGGGGGAAGGCTTGCGTCGACGACAGCTGCTTTGCAACGCCGTCCAGCGCATGATGAATGTACTCGAGCGCAGTGCATGCACGCCCATCACCGTGGGTGGGGCACAGATACACGTCTTTGCCGACGTGTAGCGAAGCACACGTCGGGCGCTCGGCGGCGCACTCGGTCTGGAGCAAGACAAGCCACGGGACATTGAGATCACGCACAAGTTGCCTGTATTAGCCACATCACCTACATCAGCTGCACATGAATCCAATCACGCTCAGGAAAGGCAGGCACACCATCGACTTGGGGGATGTCGACGATGCGCGCGACTTGCTGGGGCTCCGCACGCGCGCACGCGGCGACGTACTCTTGTGCGCCCAACGCGCGCTTCTGCGCCTCGCGCACATCCAGCACCGCCGCCCGGTGCTCCTGCACTTGCTCGCGCGTCTGGCCGCGGTAGGTGCGCACGGCGCTACTCATCGCGTACACCAAGGAACCTCGTCCTTATCCCCGGCTTAGTCAGCGGTGGCGTTAGCTCCGAGCCTTGCTCGCTGACAAGGATGGAGCTGGGACGGATGTCGCCCGGTACGGCGGCCCCGCGAACGGAGATGCAAGACGGGCGGCCCGTACGGAGGCGCAACCGACAGCCACTAAGTTGTGCGGCGTGCCGCGAGCGCAAAATCCGGTGCGACCGCACCGTGCCGTGCAGCCAGTGCGTCCGTCGTGGGGCGGGTGACTCGTGCTGCATCGAGAAGCGGTCGCGCAGCGGCACACACGGACCCAGCGATCTGGCGTCAAAGAAGGGGAAGGACGATGTGGGAGAAATCAAAAAGCGCCTGGCACAGCTCGAGACGATGCTCGCTGACCAGCCCAAGCGACAGGGCATGCCTGCTCATGCGCTGGGCAATGTTGCAGAACACCCCGTGCAGGTGCACAACCGCGAGGTGCTGCCAGAGACTGGTCCGACGCCGCAGGATGCCGATGCGGAAGACGCAGCGCTCGTACTCGAGGGACTTACCATGGACGGCACGCTCGCTTTTAACCAGCACCGCGGGCGCGAGGCGATGCGCCGTGCCATTGACGACGCGCGCGACATGGATGGAAGGGACGCACAGCGCGAGCTCGCTCACGAAGGCATCGTCGACCCGATCGAGTACCCGCTCTGTGCGCACGAAGCGGCCAAAGTCGCCTCGTGCAAGATGCTCAACTTTCCCCCAGAGACCGAGTCGGAGAACTGCGACACGGAGCAGTGCCCGATGCTCTCCGCGTGCAGCAACAATAGTCTGCTGAAGCTCAGCAGCGTCACCGAATCGTCGCTGGGCTGGGGCCTTGGATGGGCGATGGCTGCCGCTCAGGAGATTGGGCACTTTGACCAGATGCAGGCCGCCGCCAAGATCTTCAAGTCGCCGTCGATCACGCCGGAGCGTGTATCGGTGCTGACCGCCATCATCCGCACTCTGCCTACCTACGAGCAGACCGAGGCGCTGATGGACGTGTACGAGCGTCGTGCCCAGACGTTTGTCCACAATGTCGTGCACATGCCCACGATGCGCCGCGAAGTCCAAATCTTTTACGCGCTCAACAGCCCGCTGCACCGCGCGTGTGCCACGGACAAGACCGAGACGTGCTGGCTGGGCCTCCTGCTGATGGTGCTCGTGATTGGCTTGCGGTTCCGCGAGACAAACAACCCCAAGCTCGAGGGGCTGCTCGGGCGCTTTACGGATATGCGCTTTGCCTCGCTCTGGTACAGTGCGACAAAGACGGTGCTCGTCCTCTCGGGCTACAATGGATCCCAGGCGCTCTCGGTTTTACAGACAATCCTCTTGCTCATGTTCCAGTGCCCGCAGTCGGCGAGCCACTCGCCGTCGCTCCTGCGCATCGCCATCTCGAATGCACAGAGCATGGGACTGCACCGTCTCGGCGATCTCTCGAATCAGCCCAAGCCGGACGAGCAGGTGGAATATGCCGTGCGCCGCGAGATGGCCAAGCGCATCTGGTGGGCGCTCGCCATCTGCGACTGGCGCAATGCGGCGGCGAGCACGGTGCCGTACGTAATCCAGCCGCACCAGTGCAATACACCGCTCCCTGGTAACTACAACCACAGCGACCTGATGCGCGTGCCGTTTCCCCCGCCGCATCCCCGCGACGAGCTGACGGAAATGTCCTTTACGCTGTCGGTGATTGAACTGAGCAAGGTTACTAGGGAGAATGTCGACTGGGTCGATACACTCGAGCTCCAGCAGGCGACCGATGGCAAGCCGCGCCAGCTGAGCTGCGATCAGGTCCGTGCACTGGACGTCAAGTACAACGCCGCGCTCACCGAGGCGCCCATCTTTTCGGATCGCGGCGTCGAGTACATGAGCGCCGAGCTCATCGAGGTCCAGCGTTGGGCATTCCAGCAGAGTGTGTTTAACCGCCTCTTGCAGGTGCACAGGATCGGCCTCAGCAAGAAGCAGGCTCGGAACTGCTGCGTGGAGCTGGCACGCAAGGTACTCTGCATGCAAAAGACGATCCGCTCGCGCAGCGACCTCGCGGACAAGCTCGTGATGAACATGCTTCAGAGCTTTAATGCGACAACGCTTCTGTGTCTTGACCTGCTCTATACGCCGCCTACTGCTATACAGCGCGACACCATCCGCGCCGAGATCCTCGAGGGATTGACCGGCATGTGCCAGGCAGCCAAGGCAGGCGGCCTCACGCCGCGTGGTATCCGGATTGTGCACACGCTCTTGGACGAGGAGCAGGCCCAATGGGAAGAAACACAGCGCCGTGAAAAGGCCGGCGCTCCGCCCCGCACACGCACCGACTTCCTCAACATGGCGCTGCGCGTCGCGCGCATCTCGCGCATGACCGAACCTTTGGTATCGGCCGATCAGTGCGAGGAAATGCCGCCGAAGCGCGAGTCGACCCCACCGCCGAGCGTGGTAGAGATGCAGGACAACCCGCTGAATGCATTTCCCCCGCTCCAGCCAACGCTCACGGCCTTTGACCCGTACCAGATGGGACCGAGCGGATTCGAGGTGTCGAATGCACAGTCGCCCGCGACCAACATGGACTTTGACCTGCAAAAGTTCCTGGAAAACTTTGAATTGCCTGCTTCGGATCCCAAGCTTACAGGGACCGTCGATCCGAACTATGAGATGATGCAATATGATATGTCGATGCCGAATCCGACTGCACCGGCGCCGGCGCCAGTCCAGGGCCTGGACAGGTCCTGGTCAGATCGGAGCGACTCTACTCGGACCGATCCTTCGGTCTCCGACTCACTGTCGATGATGGTGCCGGGACTGAGTCACTCGAGCAGTCCCAGTGCACGGTCCGGCTCTGGTTCTTCACAGAACGGACGGAGTCCTTCAGGGCACAGTCCTTCTTCGCATATGGATGGGTTCTGGGACTGGATTCTTTCGCAGGGCTTGCGTACGGACAGCCCCAATGCCGCTCCTGTGCCGGACATGCTTTCCAATGCCCAGGCAGCATTCCCGGATATGTTTGGCACCACCCAGTCTGCAACGCCGGCTTTGTCGGCGCCGGCCCCTCAGGCTGGGCTCGACGCAAACTATCCCAACAAAGCGCCCATGCCTAATGCCATGCCTAATGCCATGTCTATCGACCAGCCTTCGCAACAGCCTGTATTCCCATTTTGAATTTATCGTAATTTAGGAGGACTAGAATTTCTGTAGGTTACCTTGGATGTACATCAAATGTGTATTACCGAATAGTTTCCTCGTCTCCGCGATCCTCAAAAATAAAGTGGTCCGTGCGCTACAAATTGACAATTGCAAAAAAGGAATGTCCCGTGCCAGGATCGAACTGGCGACCTCCAGATATCAACTTCGCGCCAAGCGCGATCATATTATGAGACCGACGTGATAACCAACTACACCAACGAGACATTGCAGTTGTGAGTCACGGTCCTGTGGGCGTACATATTCCCCTGAATCGAGCAAGTACACACTCGCAAAATTAGGGCGCGACTGCACCGACTGCCGTCCGCTTCTTTACACAGCTCAGTTGCGTCCGTAGTATAGTACATGGCTAATTGGAAATGTTCATGATATCGGAACGGCTCTGCGCCAACAGTTTTGCCGTCGTGCTGGAGACTTGTTCAGATTCGCCGAGGTGTTCGTCCGGCCCTGCCGCCTCTTTTTGGTCCTCGTGAGGCTCTTCGTCAACACGCATCCCGAGATCATCATCGTCCATCGCGGACCAGTCCTGGTCGGCCATGACAACGTCTGGGGGAGGCGCGGTATTTGCCCGGTCCTTGGCATTTTCCAGCCGGAGGATATAGTGCTTGTCGATCGCAATGGCCTTGTGCTGCAGTTTTCGGATGGTCCCTGCATCAAAAAAAGGTACATACCACTGCATGCGTATACGCAGATTCGTACCGGCTTCGCGTCGATCGCATGAAGCAGAGTCGCCGAGCCCCAGACGTACCGCATGCCGTCGCGCGCACAGCGTACAATCGCGAGCCCTGACAGATTAGAATAGTATTTGCACGTTAGCGGTCCGCCGTACGCGCCGGCCGCCGCGTCGCCGAAATTGTGCTGCAGCGATGCTCGAAGCGCTTTCGTGATGGTATAGGCGTTTAACGACGGCACGCGGGGCATGAGTGTGCGTGTCTCGAGTCTCTCTGCCAGCGCATCAACATCTCCCCCGTCTTCTGCTTCATCGCCCTTGCATGTACTGATGGACAGCAGCAGCCAGCGGTTCTGCGTGAGCAATATTCCTTACCTTGAACCGGACCATGACAATGTGGAGAAGAAAGGACCATTTCTACGAATTGGGAACTATGCGTCCTCAGCGTACGGTGAAGGGCCAGACGCAGCAGGAGGCGGGGGTGCACGCGTGGGGGGCGGACGCGACGGAGGGGCACGCGCCGGCGGCGCGGTCGACTCGCCGAGCACATCGGTACCGACGGCGGTCGCGGGCGAAACAGCCTCGTCAGCCGCCTGGTGATTCGGCGGCAAGGTCGGCGCACGGCGCACCGGGCGGCGGGGATGCGTGCTCGACGTGTCTGGCGTCGCCGCTGCAGGCACCTCGGGCATAACGGGCTCCTGCGGCACGACTGGGGCCTCGGGCGGCGAAGACGGCGTCGCGGGCGGCGGAATCGCTTCCGTCTCCGGCACCGATTGCCTCTGCGGCGGCGGTGGCATGCCCGGCAGGCCAGCGATACGCTGGCCGCCCATGCGGGCAAGGCGCTGTGCAATCGCAGCGCGGCGCTCGCTCTCTTGCTCAGCCTCGGACAGAGGCGCCTCTTGCGGAGCTGCCTCCTCCTTGGGCGCTTCTGGGATTTCCGACGGGATAAGCAGCGGCGATGGGAATGTGGGCGACGTCGAAGGGAACGACAAGTCCGACGGCGAGGGCACAAACATCGGGGCGGCATGCGTGGACCGGTTCGAGTTCGCACGCAGCAGCGAAGCGCCCTGCGACGGGGCATCGAGCGTCCGCGAGGTTTGCGCCGGCGGCTGCTCCTGCGCCCCCTCTTTCGAGGGATCGATGCGCGTCACGCGCGAAAAGGACGGTGCCTCAGTCGCGGCCGGCTCCTGCTCCGCGTGCGGCGCATTCTGGCTGACGTACGGCAAGGCTGATCCGCCCGACTCGCCCAGCAGCTGCTCGAGCTGTGCACGCTGCGACGAGAAGTCATCGGCCTCGTCGTCGGTCTTGAGATCGAGCGGCGTGACGTGCGCAGAGATCGGTTCCGGGCCACTCTGCCTGCGCAGCGACGGCGGAGGCACGGAGCGAGGCGGGGGCACAGCACGGGCTTGCGGTACGACATCCGGCGTGACAATCGGCGGCGTTTCCATCTGCGGAATGTGCGCCATGCCCGGCGTCGGGCCGACGACCGGCGCGCCGATCGAAGGGGCAATGTCGGTCGATCCCAGGGGCTCGGTCGGGGGCACAAGCGGCGCAGTGGTCGGCGCAGGAGGCGCGTAGCGCGCAAGCGGCTCCGACGGAGGAAGGTGGTTCGAAGTGTTGGGCACGGACGTGGGAAGAATCGCATCGTTCGTGGGGTACATCGGCGGCACCTTGGGCGGCAGCGTCGAGGGCGCACGGTGCACCTCGGCGGCACGCGCATCCTCGATACCAGGCGTAGGTCCATGTAGAACCTCGGCAGGGATGACTGGCGCATCCTGCGTCGATGGGAACGGTGCCGCGTTCGAACCGTGCAGCACATTGTAGTCCTGCTGTGGCTCGTCGAGCACGGATGCTAGCGTATCGCTCGGCGTAGGTGCCGGAGCACTCGTCGGCTCCGTCGCCGTCGCCTCGGTCGCATAGGGCGAAAGGTCAGATGGGGGTTGGGATTCCTGTACAGTTTCGGTGGGGTGGGGTGCGGCACGCGCGAAAGGCGCCTCGGTAGGCGCTTGCGTAACAGCCGTAACAGCAGCCTCGGGTTCGCGTGCAGACGAAGTTTGCAGAGGCTCTGAAATGTCCGGAGCAAAAGGCTCCGCCGCGGATTCGTCTTTCAAGGCTTTGGTACTGGGATCGGTAGGCACTGCCTCGGTAGACGTGGCCTCGGTAGGCACAGTCTGTGAAAGCACGGCTCCGGTCGCCGCGGCCTCGGCAGTGGGCTGTTGCGTGGTCTTGGTAACAGACTCGGCTTGTGCATCCTCGGCAGCCGGCTCGGCCCCTGGCATTGCGCCCGGAACGGCAGGCGCGGACGTTTCCGCTGCACCCACATTTGCCGCTTGGTCCGAGCCAGCGTCCGCCGCCTCGTAGGTCGGCACCGGGACTTGTGCGGCGGCCGCCTGGGGCTCGGCCTTCGCGCGCCTTGTGCGGGGCGCAGCCGTGCGGCGGGGAACGACGAGCGTTTCAGGCGACGTAGCCTCAGGCGCCTCTTCGCGCTCGGCCACAGGCTCATCCTGGGCATCTGCAGGCGCCTCGGGCTCTCTGAGTGCTTCGTCGTCCTTTGGCGCCTCCTTCGGCGGCGCAGCCCCGCCAAACGGACCCATGCGCTGTCCTCCCATGCGCGCCATACGCTGTGCGAGCGCCGCGCGACGTGCCGCTTCGTCCTCGCTCGGCTCCTCGGCTTCGGCTCCCGCTTCTTCCACAGGCACGTCGCGGCTCAACTTGCGAGGGGGCGGCGGTGCAGCCGCTTTGGCTTCTGCGTCGGTGCGTTGCAGTGCGGCCATGCGCTCCTTCAAGCTCATCTTGATGCTGCTCTTGGCATCCGAAGCGCTGAACGAGCCTGACGTATCGTTGCGCACGGCGTCCACCTCGGTAGGGTCGGCAGTAGCGTGGGGCGGCGGCGCAGCGGCCGGGATAGCCGCCTCCGCGGTCGCAGGCATCGGCGGCTTCTGGCCATTCTCTGGCGGCGGAGGGCGTTTCCAGCCGCCGGGCTTGCCCTTGGGGATGGGTGGCGGTGCCTTTTCGGCGGATTTGTTAAAGGCTGCGATGCGATCACGAAGCGACATGCGGCTGGGATCGGGTGCGTCTGCGTCGGGTACACGGGCTGCTTGCGGGGGCGCCTCGGAGGCAGGCTCTTTGGGCGCAGCAGGTGCAGCTGCCTCGCTTGCTTTGGGTTCTTCTGCCAGCGCTGCTTTCGGCTCGGGCTCGGTCTGGGTCGCCGGCGCAGCAGGGGCGACCTCTGGCGCCGTTGTCGGGGATGTTGCGCTCTCTGGCACGCTCGGCGCCGGTGCCGCAACTGCCGGCACATCACTTGGCTCCGACGCAGGTACGCTCTCCAGGCCCGGTGCGACTTGCGGGGCACGCTCGCCCGCCGTAGGCGCCTCGGGGACCGGCACATGTGCTCCACTCGGTGCTGCGGTGTCCGATAGTGATGCATGCTGCATAGCGTGCTCGAGGCCCGGCACAGTGTCCTGTTCTTTTGGTACACTAGGCGCAACGTCATCAGCACCACTAGTTTCCGGCGCAATGGCGCTGGTTGGGAGTGTGCTGAGTGGCACGGCCACCGGCGCAGGTGCCGCGGTCGAGTCCAAGTTGGGTGGTGCCGCGGTCTTTACAGCTGCCGCGTCCTCCTGCTCCTCTCGTGGCGCATCGACAGGAGTCACCAGGCTAGCTGGAAACTGGCCCTTTCGTGAGCGATCAATGAGCTCGCCAATGTACCAGCGATCTTCTTCGTCGTCATCGTCGTCGTCATCGGTCGGACGTTCAGCGAGACCGAGCACACGAATCGTAGCCCCCTTCACAAAGGATAAATCCTGGGGGTGCGGGCTCTTGTATTTCACAATCGACTGGACATAGGCAGGAAAGGACATCGCCGCTGTCGTCGTCAACAGCGAACCGGGGAGCGCCGCACGGGCCCCGATCGCCCGATTTGGCGCAGCACCCTGCGACGATGCAGCTCTCGTTCGAGCTGGAGAACAAGGGATCGGTCGCGCGCGATCACCTTGCGCTTGAGCGCACATTCCTCGCGTGGATGCGCACCTCGCTTAGCTTGGTCGCGATTGGAATGTAAGTTGATTCGCTCACCCAGTGCCATTACCCAGCTGTTTCGGCTGCCCGAGCTGATTGTCGACCGCACGCAGGCTACCGGGCTGTCCGTGCTCCTTCGCGGCGCGGTGCACGTCCTGGATGATGTGCATATTACGTCTTTGCAACGGCTAGGCACACCTATTGGCGTGTCTTTCGTCGGCATTGGTATCCTAATTCTCCTGACAGGGTCCCAGCGCTTTTTCCACGTACAAAAAGCGCTCATTCGGAGTGTTTTCATTCCTAGCCGCATCGAGAGTACGTTTCTATGCTAACCCAGTCTTTGTGCTTGCATCAATTACTGGTGCACTGCTCTTTGGCACGCTTGCAGTGCTGATTGCCGTCGCAGCAGGTGCATTGTAGCCGTAGCACAACCCGTATATATCATGTCGCTGCGTCTAGCCTCACCGGTCCTTTGGTTTCGCCAAGGATTTGCACACACTGCGTATGGAGCCACTCGGCCTCGGCGTGCATCTGTTCCTTGGTTCGCGGCCGGCGCTCGCTGTCCATCTGTTTCTCTTGCAGGTTACGCAGCTGCAGCCCAAACGCGTCCAGGTGCTCGTAGATCAGGTCGTTGGGCTCAATGTCGCGTGCACGCCGGGGAATTACATGGACATGAACATGCGGGACGGTCTGCCCTGCGTTCGGGCCGTCCTGAACTGCGACCGAGAGAGAGTCGCCAGAAAAAGCGCTTTCGACCACCTTGCCTACGCTCTGCACAGCGGAAAAGAGCGAGCCAAGCTCGGACGTGGGAATGTCTTGCAGACGTTCATAGTGCGTCTTGGGTATGACAAGTACATGCCCAGGCACTACCGGCTTGAGGTTCACGAGGGCCACTGCCGTCTCGTTCTCGTAAAAGACTTGATCCTTCACGTCAAACGTCGAAAAGTACACCGGCGGCATGCGCAGCGTCGCCTGCTGGCTCGACGTCTCTACCATACCCGAATAAGCACGAATCCTTGGCACGCTAGGGCTAATACACACGCGCGGTCTCACTAGGGCCAAACGAGCAAAGCGAGGACCAAAGCACCGCATCGGTTCGACGCACAGAGCATGTGGAGGTAGTCGGTCGTGGGGTATCTTAGTCTACATATCGTTGTCCCAGTACCCGTCCGCGTCTGGGGCGTCGTCGTACTCTGGCTGATTGAGGGGAAGGCCTCCGAGCCTGCGCCAATCGCTAGCATCGTCGTACCTCGACCGCTTGGCATGCGGCGTGTCCTCATCGTCGTCTTCCTCGTCTTCCTCGTCGTCGTCCTCACTGAGCTCTTCCTCGTCTGGAGAGGGCCCGTTTTGGACGTCGGATGCGGCATTCTTGGAGGTGCTCGAGGGAGCAGCACCGCCTCCCGGGAAGAGATTGTTCAGCACATCGTAGTTGATCCTGCGGGACCAACGCTTTTGCTGCATCATCTGCTTCGCCGACTCGGCCGCCGACTTGGTCGGTGCCGTGGTACCGTCACGCGGTTTCTGGCGTTTACGCTGCGTTAGAAATGGGACGTACGTTTCGCGGAGCAGGAGCAATGCCCGCTTTCTGGTCTGCTTCCAGTTTGAGCTGACGCGCGAGCGCGGCTTCGAGGTAGTCTTTGTTAAACTCCATCCATACACGCTCCTTGATCTTGACCTCATCTTCCGACAAGATAAAGTTGTCCAATTCGGCCTCGTCCAGATCACCTAGGTCGCCGTCGCGCTCGACCGGCGCCGGCGCCGGAGCGTCGCTTTCCTCGACTGGCGCCAAAGGTTCCGGCGCAACATGGCCGGCCTTGGCGCGCTCGACGCGCGTCTGTTCCTGCTGCGAGAGATTGTTCTCGAGCGCACGGATATCGTCTTGCTGCAGGTACGACGTGATCTCTTGTTCTGTCGCCTGATCAGCCAGTCGCTCCAGCTCGCCGCCCCCAAACTCGGGCAGGCCAGTGGTTTCCGGCATTTGCATCTTGATCGCTTCCAGGTTCTCGTTCGGCGCGACGAGGTGCGCCTGCGGGTCCTTGCTGCTCTTGGGCACGCGGGCACGCGCAAACGCAGGAGGGTTGTGCTCCTCTTCGAGCCATACACTGCGGAAGTCCTCAATGGTCAGCTGGCCGCTGGGCGTCGACTTGAACTCCTCCAAGCGCTTGCGCAGTGTCACGTCGGCGATCTTGACCACCTGGACGACCTCAGTGACAGAGCGACGGAAGTGGTTCATACGCGCTGCCAGCAGCAAGCAAGCACCACAAATACCCGCCGGACGACGTCCCTCGACCATCCAATCGGTCTTGAATCGCGTAACAAGGCGCGTCGCATCGGTGACGACACGCTGCGTCTCCTCGCCAAATTCGAGGAGCGCCGCGAAGCGGCTGATATAGAACGATGGGTCGATCAGCGGCATCTGCAAGTTGAGGACGCGCAAGAGGCGCAGGTAGCTGCGCCCCAAGACGAACACGTTCACCTGGATCACATCCGCGAAATCAATCAGCATGTGTGTCGTCTTGGCCATACGGCAGGCGACATATAAACACGACGCGACCGTGTAGTCCGATTTTCGGCCTAGGACAAAGTTCTTGGGCTGCGATCCCGATGCCGTAGCCGTACCGCCATCCAAAGCCAGTTGGAAGAATCGGAGGGCACGCTCCGCAACGTGTTGTGGCACGCCACGCGCCGTGGCCATACGATTAATGTTCCAGCGTGCTGGGTGAGATGGGCGACGTACCATTTGCAATCGTGCATTCGCGCGATTCGCCTGCCGAGCTTCCGCGGAAACCAGGTCCGGATGTACGCGCACGCACTGCGTTAGTCTCACAACGTACCCTGGTCGGCGCCGAGGTAACTGCCCTGAACAACAGCGCCACCCGCCGTGTTTTCGGCAAAGGTAATATCACTAACAATTTGCGACTCTTCGAGCACGACACCGCAGGCACTGCATACTGCCTGCGAGTCGGCAAAATCGATCGCCAACGAACCACAGTTCGTGCAGCGCATCGCCTCTGTACTGTCGCTGCTTGTTTGTCGGAGGCGCCAAGCGAGCTCCTCAAAATATTCGTTACGTAAGCACGTCACCTATCTGCTTCGCCTTCGATGTCGCAACTGCTTCGCGCCGAGAACTTTCAAGACCGCCTCTTGTTTGCAATCCCCAAGAAGGGTAAGTCGATATGCTTATACAGGTCGGCTCTATGAGACGTGTCTGACGCTTCTGAGCGGCGCCGACATCCAGTTCAAGCGCGCGCACCGCCTGGACGTCGCGCTCGTCAAGAACTTGCCCATTGCGCTCGTCTTCCTGCCTGCCGCCGACATCCCCCACTTTGTTGCAAACGGTGATGTGGACCTGGGTGTGACGGGGCACGATATGGTGCAGGAGGCTGGCCCCGCGATTTCCTCGGCGATCACCGAGGAGCTCACACTCGGTTTCGGCAAGTGCCAGCTGCAGGTGCAGATCCCGGAGAACAGCGAAACGATCAAGTCAGTTGAGGACCTGGTCGGCAAGAAGGTCGCGACGAGCTTTGACCACCTCGCTGGCAAGTACTTTGAGGAGCTCGAGCAGAAGCTCGGAGTCAAGGAGAAGACCAAGATTGCCTACCTCAACGGCAGTGTCGAGACTGCCTGTGCGCTTGGTCTCGCGGACGGTATCGGTACGTATCTATATGCAGAGGACGCCTACTAACACTGCAGTCGACTTGGTCGGTACGTGACTCGAAGCATGCCACGTGGCTAACACAGAATCCGGCGAGACGATGCGGGCGTGCGGCCTGAAGCCGATCGCTACGCTGCTCACCTCCGAGGCGAAGCTCATTCGCCCGGTGACCCCCCACGCGCGCAGCAACATGCAGCTCATTTCGCTCATCACCGCGCGCATCCGCGGTGTGATTGCCGCGTCGAAGTACGTCTTGTGCCAATACAATATCCCCAAGGCGAGCCTGGCACAGGCCCTGTCCATTACGCCGGGCCGCCGTGCGGCGACGGTGAGCACGCTCGAGGAGAGCGACTGGAACGCGGTGTCGAGCATGGTGTCGCGTGACGAGGTCGCCAACATCATGGACCGCCTCGAGAGCGTCGGCGCGAGCGACATCCTCATCCTTAGCATCGACAACTGCCGTGTTTAAATAGGAGCATGCAATAGTACAAGTGGTCTCCTCTATTTAGTCGAGTGCGTCGGGCTCCGTGTCGACGTGCAGCGGCGTCGCACTGTCCGTCTGGAAAAAGTCGGAGTTCTTCAGAGGGCGCACGCTCATCGCAAGGTCCGCCTGGCCGTTGTCGTCGCCGCTCTCCATGCCAGTGGGGTTCTTGCGCGCGCGCTCAACATGCTCGCGGCCGCTGCTGCTGCGCAGCACCTCGCGTACCGGCACCATCGCGGCCGCGCGGCACAACTCGCGCAGGTCGCTGCCGCTATAGCCGTTTGTCTTGCGCACAAGCGCGTCCAGGTCGAAAGACGAGTGGCACGGCACATTGGTCAGCATGATCGACAAAATCTTTTTCCGCTGCGCGTTGTCGGGCAGGCGAACGGCGTACCGCTTCGGCATGCGGCGCAGAATCGCCGCGTCAATGTCCGAAGGACGGTTCGTCGCACCGAGCACCATAATGCGGTCGGTGCTCGACGTAAGGCCGTCCCAGAGCGTCATGAACTCGGCCTTCATCATCGCCATCACCTCGTGGTCGCCCGACGCACGCTCGCGAAGGAAGCTGTCGATCTCGTCGATGAACACAATGCTAGGCTGCAGCTTGCGCGCCAGCGAAAAGAGGGCAGACACAAGCTTGTTCGACTCACCAAACCATTTGTTGGTGAGCGTTGAGACATGCATGTTGATAAAGGTAGCGCCACTCTCCTTGGCGAGCGCCTTGGCGAGCATCGTCTTGCCGGTACCCGGTGGGCCGTAGAGCAGCACACCCTTTGGCGCGCCAAGTAGACCACTAGCGCTGTTAAAGAGCTGGGGGTAGCACAGCGGCGCAATCACGCTCTCCTGCAGACTCGCGATAATGCCGTCCAGGCCACCGATCGACTCAAAGGTCACCGGAATGTCGTCAGGGAGGATGAGCTCCGAAGCAATCTGCTCCTCGTACTCATTCAACTTCACGCCCCGGGAGCGCAGGCCAAGCTTGCCCAGCTTATTGTCCGACACTTTCTTGGCGTCCTGCTGCTTCTGACGGTTGGGGTCCAGCGTCGTCATGACATACTGCGGTCAGAAAAATAAGCCTACCTTGAATGCGTAATAGAATGCCACCTGCGACACGGCGAATACGGCCACTGGATCAGCTTTGCTCACCTACCGTCGGCCATCATCTTCCGCGTGAGCTCCTTCATGGCGCCAAAGAACACCTGCACGCCCGGCGCGCTAGGTCGGTGCGTTGTTGTCACGTGGCCCATAAGTGATCGGCCCTCCACGCAATGCGCGTTCGCCGCCGACGACGTCGTTGGGAATCGAAGAGTAGGTGGGGAAGGCTGACGCAGTGAGTATTATGGAATACAATGGCGGTAGCGTGATTGCCATGCGCGGCAAGAACTGCGTGGCAATCGCGACCGACATGCGCCTCGGGAACCAGGCGCTATTGGTGTCGACCAACTTTGACAAGGTGTTCAAGGTCACCGACCGCACCTACGTGGGCCTCCCGGGTCTCGCGACGGACCTGATCACTCTCCGCGAAAAGTTCCGCTACCGTCTGAACATGTACCGTATGAAGGAGGACCGCGAAATTGAGCCCGAGACGTTTGCGCACCTCATGAGCTCGACGCTGTACGAACGGCGGTACGTTTTTGCGCTCACACAGATTTGGACCCTACTTTGTCGAGCCGGTGGTTGCCGGGCTCAACTCCAAGGACGAGCCGTTCATTGCGGCGTCTGATCTGATCGGATGCCTCAACTTTGCCAAGGACTTTGTCGTGAGCGGCACGGCGAGCGACCGCTTGTTTGGTATGGCCGAGGGGCTTTGGGAGCCCGATCTGGGGCCCGAGGACCTCTTCGAGACCATCTCGCAGACGATGCTCGGTGGTATCGAGCGCGATGCACTGTCGGGTATGGGCGTCATTGTGCGCATCATCACACCGGAGAAGACCATTGAGCGGACACTCAAGTGCCGCATGGATTAACTACGTAGCTATACCACAGTCTTGTCCAGGCCGGATTGCTTTTAGGAAGGGGGGGTATCGATCTGCACGGACGGCAGTGGGGTCGCGTACGACGGTGACAGCCGCGCGGGGCTCGCTGAGGGAGCACGCGAGGGCGAACGGACTACCACCGAGTCGTGGGAGTAGTCGTAGGACAGATCCGCGGGGGAGTCGGCCGTTTGGATATGAGAGTGGGAGTGGGAGTGATCGTGTACCGGCTCGTGCCCGTGACTGTGGTCGTGGTGGTCGTAGTCGTGCGTATGGCCATGGTGGTCATGGGTGTGGCCGTGGCCATGCGAGCCATGCGCGTGGTCATGGGTGTGCGCATGATCACTATGCCCGTGATCGTGTCCGTGCATATGGGCGTGGTCGTGGACATGGTCGTGGACATGGTCGTGGGCATGGCTGTGGCCGTGGCTGTGGCCATGGCTGTGGGCATGGTCGTGGGCATGGTCGTGGGCATGGTGGTCATGTCCATGATGATGGCCATGCGCATGCCCGGCGTGCGCATCCACATGCTCGCCTTCGCGGGTGACTTGGACAGTGAGTTCCCCCGCGACCAGGCTGCCACGCAGCGGCTCGCCAGGCTCAACATGGGGTCCTGCACCAATCAATGGCGCACATTGCTGCCATGCGAAACGCGTCAATTCCTGGCATTCGGCATCCGAGGCTTCGCGACGCAGTTCAACGTGTACAGTGACAATGAGCGACGCGGTCTTGGCGCCTTGCTTCATCGACATGATACCCGCCAATCCCGGGCGTCCCTCGGTGCCAGCACCCGCCTTAGTATACGATAGCGACGGAAGCGTCAGCTGCCAGACCTTGACCGACGCGATCCGAGCCACAGTAGGGTGGTTCTCCACAATGTTGAGGCTCCGATGGAGCTGCGTGATCTGGGGGAGCTTGGAGGATGGCGCGGCTTGCAGCAGCACCTTGCACAGGGGCGACAAGGCACACGATGCGACGTACATCATACTGGCGCCCTCCAGACCAGCCAGCACCTTATCCAGCGATGCAACCTGGGTCGGAGGGACAGAAATAGACGCCAGGAGCAAGGCGCAAGGGAAAAAGAGCACCATTGCAGAGAATGGGTTCGTCAATGCGTCATACAGAGGTCCCGAGGCCAGAGCAGGTACAGGGAGCACTGAAGTATGCCGCGAATGACGGAGTTTGCGTCCTTGCATCCCGTCGAGGCCCACGTTGCTCTCGATGCTCATGCCACAGGCAGCGGCAAGCCGTGCGTGGTTGCGGAGTGCGACCGTGGTAAAGAGTGCAATGAGGATGGCGAGAATCAGAAGAAGCGTGGGCAGCACGATACCCTCGCGGTCTTCTTCGTGCGGTACACTTGCTGCCAGCAAGGCATGTTCCACATTCTCTTTGCACATATAGATACCCGCAAAGAGCAAGTAGACCACCAGCGAAAAGTCGAGGAGTGTCTCGAGGCGGCGCAGCCCAAACGGACGTTTGATGCTTGTGGTAGACGCGGGTGCAGAAGCAGCCAGCGTGGATTGGCGCGCAGCGTCCACTTGACTCCGGCGTGCAGTGTCCAGCACTTGCATCCAGGCTGTTGAAAGAAGTCCCAGCGCGTCAAAGACTAGCAGGAAACCCAAGCCCACCAGTGCGAGTGAGTCACGGACGAGACCAAGGACCCATAGTGCGGCACCAATCACGACATAGGCACTGCAAAACAGGGCAAGCGGCCCGAGTGCAACGGTCATGGGCAGCGCTTGCTGGCCACTTGCGCCCCCCACGACCTCAGGCGCATAGTTGCCTCCATTGCTTTGCATGGAAGAATCCCCCCATGCGTCCGACACGGAGCGCGAAATGCTCGGAAAGGCGCCCGATAACGCGCGCGCATCCGACACTTTGCGGCTCTTGTCCATATCAGGAGAGTATAGCTGAGTGGGAGAAGGGGACACTGCGTTAGAATATAAACGTACATGCTGGAAGCTGGGACGGCATGCGTCTTGAAACGTCCACGTTCCCCGTCTTGTCCGTCATCAGGTAGCTCGCGCGCCGGACATGGCGCGCGTTGCGCCGTTGTTTGGACGACGATGATTCTTCGCCCGAGGCGCCCGCCATCGTAACGCCTGCAGGAGACGGGGGCTGGGTACTCGCTGCCTCGGCGTGGTACTCACGCTCTGCATCCGTGCCGGGGCGCGGAAAGAAGGCGGACAAGTTGCGCGTATGGATATTGGATGTCTTGCGTGAATGCTCTCGGCGCTCCGCCGGTGTGAGGCTCGTATGTGCAGGAGTGTTTTCCGCCATTCCTTCAGAAATCACAGACAGCGGACCACCATTCCCCGACACGTTGTGGTCCTGGTGCCTCCGCTCGTATCCTCCGTCCATCGCGCTGCGCCCTGCCTGGAAATCGGGGCCAGATGCGAATCGCGCGCTCTAATGTTATGATTAGTCGGGATTAGTAACATTTATACTATCCGACAGCACGCGATGGATACTTCTGCCAATCAAATCTGTGTATAATTTAATTTACCCGCTCGCGCACTCTAGACCACTGTCGAAGCGCCCGGTTTGCGGCCGAGACCTGCACACGGTCTGGTCCCTCGACACATGGCCAGTGCACGGGACACACGTCGCTCATCAGCTAAGCGAAGGCCGAGGAAAACCGATCCCGTGGTGGGGATACAAGGGTATATAAATCAAGCGCCCATCCCCTTTCCATCTCATCGTACTACGACACCATGTTCCGTACCGCTGTTAAGCCCACCGCTACTCTTGGCCGTGCTCTCCAGGCCCGCACCTTTGCCAACTCGGCTGCGCGCCAGGACAAGGTTCTCGCCGTCCTCTACCAGGGCGGTGAGGCTGCCAAGCGCCAGCCCAAGCTGCTCGGTGCTGTCGAGAACGAGCTCGGTCTCCGTGAGTGGATCGAGTCCAAGGGCCACACCTTTGTGACCACGACGGACAAGGAGGGCCCCAACTCGACCTTTGCCAAGGAGGTCAAGGATGCTGACATTGTCATCACCACCCCCTTCCACCCCGCCTACATCACTGCCGAGATCATTGACAGCGCCCCCAAGCTGAAGAACTGTGTCACTGCCGGTGTCGGTTCGGACCACGTTGACCTGAACAAGGCCAACGAGCGCAAGATCAATGTCTACGAGGTGACTGGCTCGAATGTCACCTCGGTCGCCGAGCATGCCGTCATGACCATCCTGGTGCTCGTGCGCAACTTTGTCCCCGCCCACAACCAGTACGTCTCGGGTAAGTGGGACGTTGCCGAGATCGCGCAGAACTCGTACGATGTCGAGGGCAAGGTCATTGGTACCCTTGGTATCGGCCGCATTGGTCGCCGCATCCTGCAGCGCCTGAAGCCCTTCGACTGCAAGGAGCTCCTCTACTACGACTACAACAAGCTCGACTCGGAGACCGAGACCCAGATCGGCTGCCGCCGCATCGAGGACCTCCACGAGTTTGTGTCGAAGTGTGATGTGATCACCATCAATGCTCCTCTCCACGAGGGCACCCACGGTCTTTTCAACAAGGAGCTCATCTCCAAGATGAAGCCCGGTGCGTGGATCGTCAACACTGCCCGCGGTGCTATCACCGTCAAGGAGGACATTGCTTCCGCCCTTGAGAACGGCCAGCTTAACGGCTACGGTGGTGACGTCTCGTACCCCCAGCCTGCCCCGGCTGACTACCCCTGGCGCTCGATGCACAACACCTGGAACCCTGCCCTGGGCGGTGGTAACGCCATGACCCCCCACATCTCGGGTACCTCGCTGGATGCCCAGGCCCGCTACGTGGCCGGCACCAAGTCGATCCTTGACAACATCTGGTCGGGCCAGCCCCAGCTCAAGAAGGACATCATCGTCGAGAACGGTGAGTACGCTACCAAGTCGTACGGCCAGCACAGCAAGTAAATCAATTGCTTGTGCAAACAAAGGACGGATGCCAACCCATACTCTCTTGAAACGAGTCGGTGGCCGGTCCCCCTCCCCACTCTTCGTTACCCAGTGAATAGGTTTTTTTATAGACCCACGCATTTTCGCTGCTTCCACTTGGTCCGTTCGCCATCACGTGCAGTAACATCCACTTGACCCCCTCTGCCGAGCGACTTTGGCGCTGACAGCGATGCCCGCCACCAAAGGAAGAAGCGGTAATGCGCTAGGCTTGACAGGAAAGAAGGCGCGGTCCTCGACTGCCGTGCACAGCAAGGGCAAGCCGGCCCTGAAAGTGGAGCACGACGCGAAACCCGCGCTGGCAGCGAAACGCACCGAGCCGACCGAGCCCACACGGTCCTACCCCAAGGCCCTGCTGGCCGAGGCGGAGGGGCGGCCTCATCTTGATATTGAATCACCCAAGTACGATGCGCTTTGGGCGGATGCACAGGAGCGCATGGGACGCAAGCCAAGTACGTTATCATTACTCACCCAGTTCATGCCAAAGGTGTCAACCGTATTGAGCATATTCTGCGTATCTTTGATCTGAACGCGACCTACGGCCCTTGCACGGGCATGACACGCCTGGAGCGGTGGCAGCGTGCGCACGATATTGGCGAGGAGCCGCCAGTGGAGCTCCGTGAAATTCTCCAGACCCGCGAAGGCATACTCGACTTGCGGCTGAGCATCTTGGACCAGGTGATGGAGCAGGACGATTGATACATAGTTTCTACAGATTATACCGAGGCAAACAGTACACTCTTCGGCAGACGGAACGTGAGACAGTACATGTCCTTACTCGGCGCGACGGAGCGCACCAAGTGCAGAGACAGCTCTGGGGTCGGTGGCGCTCCTTGGTCGCCCTCTGGGGGCACGAGGCGCTCGTCGTGTGCGAGACCCAGCGCCGCACTTGCGCGCTGGCAGATATCGCGGCCTGCATTCTCGACATCTTTGGTAAAGCAGTGGACGTGCACCATCGGGAGCGGCTCGACTCCCTCGTGGTCTTTTTCACGCGCATTCAGCTCGGCTTGGAGCGCATCGGCACCCACTTGCGACGCAAGGCGCGTGTACAGGCCACGGTACGCGTCCAGGAAATCAAGCGCGGTCGCGGGAAGGTTCATCACAAAGTGGTCGACGAGGCGGCGGGGCGGCCGCGGCGGGGCGGCCGGCGCAGGCGTCGCAGGTGCTTCAGTGACGCCCTCTTCCTTGGCACGGCGCTGTGCGCTTCGCTCCTTGCGCTTCTGGCGCGCGCTCAGCAGCTCGTCGCCCGACGGGCCGCCCGGGAATGAGGCTGCCCACGTCGTAAGCACGCTCTGGCGGATGAATTCGCGGCCGTCGAGGCACGTCGCCTGCAGGTGCTGCGTGACGTGGTTGCGCTTGCTATTCCGCTCCAGGCTCTCGTAGCAGCTCGGATTCAGATCGTTGGCAAGGACCCAAGCGCCCTTCTTGGCCGCCGGCACGGCAAACGGGCCGACGCCGGCCATGACATCCGCCAGCACCTGGAACGGCTGGAATTGCGCAATGAGGCGCCCGTGCTCCGTATGCAAGCGGCTGTTCCAATACACGTGCCGGAAGTCGAGCTGGAAAAGGCAGTTGGACTCAGACACCTCGGCCTCGTACTCGGGCACGCCGGCGAGGAGCTCCATGGCAAAGACGCGGAATTCCGTCTCGATCGAGTCGAGCTTGTTGACGACGGTGCGCACACGCGGCGTCTTTTCGAGGATCACTTGACCGATGAGGTAACGATACGCAAGGTACTCTTCGCGTAAATTGACGTGCGCAAGGTGGCCGACCATGGCAAAAGCACTCGGCGCGCCCTCTTCGAGCTCCGCCGGAAGAATCGCGCGGAGGACTTGCTCGACCGTCCAGTAGTCATAGTCGAATTCAACTGGGTGTGGCACAATCGTTCCGCCCACCTCGTCGATGGCTGCCTGTGCCTCTGCCGGCAGCGCGCTCACGTCTTCTACACCCAGCTGCAGGACGCGCATCGACTCGTCGCCCTGCGTATCGAAGCAGATGTGCTTCGACTTGCGCGAGCGAAACACATGCGGGTTCACCGCAGGGTTGCGTGCCAGAGCACTGACCTGCGTCGCGCCGACACGCACACCGAGCAAGGGCAGCGACTTGTGCAGCGAGTTTTTTGCATCGTCTAGCCAAACGAGCTGCTCGGCCTGCTGGCGCTTGCGCTCCTTGTCGTCGTTCGAAGCCCGTTCTTGCATTTCAATACCTGCCTGCGCATGCGACTGCAGCGGCGGCGCGTCGGCAGGCACCTTGTCCGAGGTCTGCAAGGCGAGGCGCGGCACCGAAGCGCTCGGCTCGAGCAGCGGATCGGTGGGCGGTGGTTTTGTCCGCGCCGGGTTCGCCGGCTTGTGGAAGCGGGGCTTATCAATATAGGCCATCGTTCGTACTCCTTGTACTCGGTTCGCACGCAACCCTGCTGCGATCGCGCGCACAGACACCAGCGACCTTGGCCAAATTTTGCAACGAGAAGATTGAGCGGCTGACTAATGGAGTTCGCCGCTGTGCTCCATCTTTCATTGGCGCAGGGCGTGCGGAGAGATGAGTCTCGCGACGCCCTCCTCGCCCTCGTCGGTGGGAAGCCGCGACGAGTATGGCATCGATATGCCCTCCAGCCCGTCGTGGGCTGGTGACGCCGTGTCCGGAGGAGAGGAAAGCGACGCAGCGATGTCGAGCGACGATGGGCAGGATACTGCGTCCTACCTTCCTCAGTCGGCGCGGCCCAAGATCAAACTGAAGCGGGGCATGCCGGCCTTGCATGATACAGGGCTCGATGTTGAGAGCCAAGGCGAGAGCGAGCCGGCCACGACGCCGAGTGCATCGGTGCATCTCGACACCGCCCCTCCTTCGGTGGACCCTGCGACGGGTGCGAAGCGCAAGCGGCCGATCAAGCAGCTACGCGCCAAGCCGCTGCGTGCGGCGCTCGAGTCTCTCATTGCTGCGTTTAAAAAGTAGGTGCATCGACTAACCCAGGCGCGATCCCTATCTCTTCTTTCACGAGCCAGTGAATGCCGACGAAGTCCCGGGCTATCGCGAGGTGATTGCGCACCCGATGGACCTCGGCACAATGGAAAGGAAGCTGCAGGAGCAGCAGTATACCACGATGGACATGTTCCGCCACGACTTTTTGCTGGTGACCCAAAACGCGCAGACATTTAATCCCCCTACGTCGATTTACCACACAGCGGCGCGCCGCCTCGAGGTGTGGGGCGTCCGTGCGATCGAGCGGGAGGGGCTCAGCGTGGTGGATGACGATGCGTTGGCCTCGGACGACGTGCCGGCCGTCCCGCCGCCGTCGGCACGCCGCGCACGTCGCAAGGCTGCCGAGCGCCCGCTGCGGGATATGTCGGTGGGCGTGGGTACAGACGGCGAGGAAGGCACGCCGTCGAGCAGCATCTATGTACAGGAATCCGGCCCGAGACGTACGATGCGTATCGGGAGCGCGCGGAGCACAAACTGGTCGAATACACTGCCGGAAGGCGTGCCGGACACGCCGGAAACGAACCTCTTTCGCCGTACGCTGGCGTATGCGGGCGTTTCGCCACATACACTCACGGGAAAGAGCGCATGCTCGGCGCGGATGAATGAAAAGGCCAAGTCGCGGCTGGGTCCGCTGCCGAGCTTCTTGGCGGAGCAGAGCGGCACAGCGAATCCAAGCGAGGGCGAAGAGGCGGCGGTACAGACGTACACGTACGCCGACGACGGGTCGCTGGACCCGACCAAGCTCGCCAATTTGTACGAATACGCAGCCCAGGTCATGGGCCCCGCGACGCTCCTTGCGCCGGCCATCGAGTCGCTGCGCCATCTGCCCATGTCGCTTGCCGCGACGCCCGGGCCGAATAATGCGCAAGGCGAGGCCAGCTTTGTCTTTCCGCATACGCAGCCCGGGCGCCCCGACCGCCTGAGTGCCGCGACGGTGAAAAAGCCGGCGGTGGACGAGGGAAACTGGAGCCATACCTTCCAAGGGACGAGTGTACCGGAACACGACCGCCGCCTCCCGTTTGCGATTGCAGGCGCATCGGGGCCGCCCGGCCTTGCGCACGGCACGGCGCCGCCGCGCGAGATGCAGGGCCTGCATCCGATGTGGCCTGTGCCGGCGCCGCCGCCGATTCAGGACCCGCTGCAGTCTGGCCTGCGTCTGAACCGCCGCGAGCGCGAGCTCGAGCAGGAGCGCGACGAGCACAACTGGACCTTTTTCCGGCCGCACCTTTTGCGTCTGCTAGACGCGTGCGATGTCGGCGTGTACGCCAGTCTTCCCGCGTGGGTCGCGTCGACAGCCGATGAGCGCTCTCTGCGGCCGTACTCGAGTGTGGCGGGCGGCGCGCTGACCGATGCGCTGCGCGAGTACCTCCGCGCGATGCCGTATCGCGCGCTGGGACTACCGCGGACCGCGCAGTATGTGCCGCGCGCCTCGCTGCGCCAGCTCCCTGCGGCGCTGCAAATTTCCATGCAAGGCGCGCAAGAGTCGGAACGGCTGCTCGAGGTGGCGTACGGCGGCGTGCAAGGCGCAGCGTTTGTGCGCTCCATTGCCGAGTTTATCGGCGGAGCAGCGACCGGCATCGAGCCCGTGGCCCGTGGCGAGCCCGCGGTGAAGCGCGAAGAGGCACCGGTCAAGAAGGAAGAGGAAGCCGATGCGCCGTGGCCCCCTCCCCCCGCGTCGGCCTTCCCCGTGCCGGAGCCCGACACGCTGCCCACGTCGCTTGTCGAGCACGTCAAGAACCAGGTTGTGAACCCCCTGACGGGCGGCCTGACGCACTTTATGGAGTGCATTGGCGAGCATCTCGCGCAGATCCACGTCGGCCCTACCCCCCCCTCGCCGAACGACGAGCCGCTGTACCAGCTCCTGGACGATGCCAACGGTACCGTGTCCTCGTCGCTGTGGCGTATGCTGCATCCTCACAGCACCGAGCCCCAGCCGAGTCTGCAAGATATGCTGGATGGATTACTGCATGCATAATTATGTAGGAATATCTGTTTTGTACTTGTGTCCGACCATGTCGGGCCGGTGCGCGAGCTGCCCCTCGCCCGGCCCAAGCCCCTGCCGCTTGCGCGAGTCCTCGCCGAGCTTGGCGAGTTCCTCGCGCAGGACCGCAGCGAGGCGGCTGCGGATCGTCGCGTACTCCTCCGAGTCCTGCTCGCGCAGCTTTGCCGGGGTCTCTGGGTAGAGGTGATGGCTCGGCACGGACTCGGCGATCGGCGGCAAGGCGACCGGTACGTCGTCATGGTGCGCGTGCTTCATCTGGGTATAGAGGTCGGCGTACATCTGCAGCGTGCCCTGTGGCACGGGCTTGCCGAACGACACGGAAATATCCGCGCCGAGGCGAGGCACCCAGCGTGGATGCATGCGCGGCTCTGGCATGATTTGGTCAAAGCCCGTGAGCCAGATCGGTAGCACGATCGGTGTCACGGGCGCCTCGAGCACCAGGCGCGAGATGCCCCACTTGAAACGGCGCATCATGGTCGAGTGCGAGAGGTTCACTGCGCCCTCTGGAAAGATGTGCACCCAGCGCGTCTCGCCGAGCTTTTCGATGGCCTGGTCGAGCGCCGGCTGAAAGATGCCCTCGCCCCGCAGCGTCTCGAGCGTCTGACCCTGCCGAAAGAAGTGGGAAAAGAGGCTGCGTCAGGCGCGCGACGTACGCGTTTTTAAAAAGAATGTCGCTCGCCCCGAGACTCCAGCGCGTGGTGTAGGTATCACGAAAGGTGCTCCATGGCAGCACGCCCCATAGTAGCGGTTCATCGAGTCTGCGTAAGAAACAACACCTACACCGCGATATGGTTGCAATCTGGGTCAGCTGCGCGACGTACAGGTCAGCACCCCCCGGCCCTGGCGGATGCGCTGGGGATCGTGCAGGACTTGGAGAAGATTTTCGACACCATGCGCACGCACACGCTTGCACCCAAGCGCGAGGAACGCCTTAGACAAGCCTGCAACGGCCTCTGCGGTCAGATATGGCACGTACGAATAATCCGCCGCTGCACCATGCCCTTCGCCAAGCTTCGCAGGGCCTTTTTTCCCCAGGTGCCACGTGCCGATCGACAGCGGCCGAAGCCACCGACTACGATGGAGCTCTTTGGAAGCAAGGCGCCGACGGGATCGTCCGGCGAGCAAAAGGAGGCGCTGAAGCAGCGCGTCACGGCGGAAGTCGCGATGGCGAATGCGCAGCAGCTCATTAGCAAGGCTACCGAGAAGTGCTACAACAAGTGCGTGCCCGCCCCGGGCCAGAGCCTCTCGGGCAAGGAGCAGACCTGCCTCGAGCGCTGCCTCGAGCGCTACTTTGAGGCGTTCAACATTGTCTCCTCGACTTACGTGCACCGCGTTGCTGCGGAGCGCGCGTCGGGTGCGATCACTACGGAATAGGCGCATCGCACCCCCTGGAAAGGCGGCGCACAGGCCGTGTGCCCACCGCCACATGCGCGGGCGCTTTTATAGTGTCTCGGTCCAATCAATCATACTCTATTAGCGACTGTGTGCGATGCTTTGCAGGCCAGGAGGGAGCTGCACAGAGGGGTTGTAATCCAAGTCCCGCGTCTTTTTCTTGCGCGCCTCCGACTTGGGCTTGGGCTGGATCGTGCCCGTAGCGAGGCCCAGGTGGCGCGTGGCGCTGCCAAACGCCTTGCGCGCATTGTTGTATCCGTCAGGGTTGCCCGGCTCGGTCTCTTCGTCGCTCGAGTCGTCGCGCGCACCGATACGCGTGCTCCAGCTGCTGCGCGCGCGGCCGCCAGGCGCGAGATCCTCCTCCGCCTCGGGCTCGGTAGCCTTGGGCGCCTCGCTGTCGATGCGCACGCTCTTGCGCGCGTTCGGCGAGGCGCTCGGCGCAGGCACCGAGGGCGCGGCGCTCGGCGCAGGCGCCTGCACCGCCGGCGCGCTCGCCTGGGCGGCCGGCGTCGTGTGCGGCACCGACGCCTCACCCGCCTGCGCACGCGGCGCACCGTAAAAGCTCGGCAGGCCGACCAGCGGGGGCGCAAGGCCACCGTGGTTCTCCGTAGATGGCTGCTCCCAGAACGTATGGCTCGGCTCGGCGCGAGACGCGAGCGGCGCGACGTCGGGCGTGCGTGCGCCCTTGGTCGGCGACGTGCCCGTCGAGATGAGCTCGCCGAGCTCGAGGTCCAGGTGGCCGGTCCCGTCAAAGCGGCGGTCCACGTCGAGGCTGAGTGTGCCCGCGTCGGGCGTCTCTTGCAGCGAGAGGCGCTTGGGAGTGGTCGTCGCGCCCTTGCTGGCCTTCAGCGCGGGCTTTAGCGGCTGCGTGCGGCTGCTGCTCGGCGAGATCACGCTCGAGGGACGCGCGCGGCCCTGGCCCGAGGCGGTACGCGACGGCGTCTCGGCCTCGTGCGCAGTGGCGCTCGCGTCCTCCGCCTTGGCCACCCATGAGTCCGTGGCGTACTTGGCCGGGTTGTTCGAGAAACCCACGTAGAACGACGAAGGCGCGGGCGGGGGACCAGTAGGGCGCGTCGTCGACGAGTCGCGGCGCTTGCGGCGCGTCGTCGTCGTCGTCTTCTCGCCTAGCTGCTCGGAGCTGGAGCGCGTGCGCACCTTGCGCGTCGAGTTCGCCGAGCCGGGGCGGTTCAGCGCCGACTCGCCTAGGTCGACCGAGTTGCGGCGCGCCGCGCGCGGCTGCGCCGTCGCGACGTTCATCGCGCTCGACGCACGCGACGGGGGACGGTTGCTCTTGTTCGGCGTGCCCGAGATGCCCGCGCCGATCACGCTGCGACGCACGGCGGCCATCAGTTCGTCGTCCTCTGGCACCGGCGCGGCGGACGCCGCGCGGCCCATGACCGAGCTCGAGCGGCGCATACCGCTCGAGCCACGGTGCGACGCAGGGCTCAGCAGGTTGCGCGAGCTCATGCTGCTGCCCGGGCGCTCATTGACGTGGCGCACGACGTTTGGCGCGGGCTCGTCGTCGCTGCTGTCGTCGCGCGCCCCGCGCGACTTGGGAATGTCGCCGATCGGCGCAAAGAGCGACTCGGCACGCGGCGTGGAGCGCTCGCGCTTCGCAGGCGTCGGCGCGGCACGCACCTCGGTGCGGAAGAGGTTCGACATGCGGTTAAAGAAGCCACCCTTGCCGCTGCGGCGCTCGTGCGCGTCCTCCTCCGACTCCTGGTAGTGGTGGCGCGCGCGGCGGGGCGCAACCGATGCGTCGGTCGTGGTGGGCGTGCCGTACACGTCGTTGCGGCGGCGGGGCACCTCGTCGTCGGACGAGTTGTCGTCACGCGCTACATGCATCGCGCGCGGCGCACTCGGCACACCACCCGGGATCGTCGGCGCGACAAAGCCGGAACGCATGTGGTCCAGGTTGACGCGCGGCGCGCTCGGCACGCCGCCGGGCACCTGGGGAACGTGCACGAGCGATGCACTCACGCGCGACGCGTCGCTCGGCGCACGGCTGCGCGTCTTGCGCGGCTTGCGAACTTCCGCGGGCTCACTCGGCTGTGCAGACGGCGGCCGCGCTTCCGTCGCAACCGGCGCGCTCGTACGGCGCTCGGCACGCAGCGGCGACCGCGCCTCGGCGGCCGGCGCTTCCTGTGGAGGCGCACGCACCTCCATTGGAGGACGCGTTGCCACCGGCGAGCGGGCTTCGGGCGGGGGCGGCGGGAGTTCTGGGCGGTGAGCTAGGGTACGTACCGTGGTCCAAGCCGTGGTCAATCACGGAGGACGCGCCGACCGTGCTGGCCGGCGCGCCCGTCTCGGTGAGCTCCTCGGGCATCGGCGCCGGGGGCATCGGCGCCACAGGCACATTGGCGTCAAACTGGTCGAGGTACTCGAGGATGGCGCGCGCGCTGTCCATCATCACGGCACCCGAGTCGCCCATGGTCTTGACGCGCATCGCGAGTGCCTCCTTAAAGGTGCGGCGCTTGACGCCGACCAGCAGCGCACTTTCGTTCGCGAGAAGCTGCTCGCAGGCGTGCAGCTCGCGCTGCGCCTCGGCGATGCGCGCCTGGTTGTCGTCGTCGCCGTTGATTACTTCCCAGCGCGACGGCTTGCGCTTGCTGTTCTTGATCACGCGGCTGATGAGGATCTCGCGGTCGCGCAGGATGCCGCGGATGCTGTGCTCGCGCTCGAGCACGTCCTTGAGCGCCTCGCGGTACTGATCGATCGCCTGGCCGTGCGTGCGCTGGGCCGACGAGGCCTCCTCGAGCCACTTGGACACAGACATCGTAGCCTGCTCCATGTCCGGCGTCTCGGACATGCCCCACGCCTGCAGCGCCGACGCGGCCGACATTGCCGCCGACGTCGTCGAGAACAGGTTCTCGACGTACGTCTTCTCGGCCTTGATCAGGTTCTGCAGCGCACGGCTATCCGTCGCCGGAGTCCGCGGCTGGTTCACATCCGGCTGTGCGTTCATCGCGGGCGCCATGTCCAAAGCCTACCTCTACCCACGCCCCGGCGCGGGCACACCTGGGGTTTCGGCCGAGCGCACGGCCAAATTCTACAAAGTGCCTAGGCGCTGGTAGGCGGAGCTGGGGGTGTCGTACTCTGCCGCAAAGAGGCGCTTCTGCTCGCGCGCCATAAACGCGAGGAACTCGGTGAGGTGCTCGCGCAGTACGGCGACAGAGTCCGAGTCCATGCTCGTGTGCGCGACAATGCCAGGGAGGTTGACTGTATAAGTAGAGCGACGTACCAAACAGACGAAGCAGGTGCTCCGCGCCATAGATCTCGCTCGCCTCTAGCTCCATCGTCGGCTCGGCGGGGGTGGCGGCGGCGGCGGGCTGCCGCCCGCGCTTGGGCTTTGCATCGGCGCGGCCGGCGGCGTCCACGTCGCCGTCGCCCATCTTGGGGCCGTGCTGCTTGCGCATCTCGACGTATTGGGGACGCTCGAAACGGTACAGCAGATTCTGCGCGAGGCTCTTGTCAAAGTAGAGCTTGATGCCGGCAAGCACCTCGTCGAGCACAGCCGACCAATCGCCCGGCTTGCCTTTGTGCGTCGCACGGTACACTTCGCCGTACTCTTTCAGGACCTCGCGCACGTTCGGATTCCGAGGGAGGGGGACGAGCTGCTCTTTGCGTGTGATATTCTCCCAGTCGTCCACAAGCTGCACTTTCAGCACGTCGGGGATCGTCAGCTTGATCTCGGGACGGCGCTCGAGCTCGTCCTGATCAGTCGACTCGCGGCTGCGCTTCGTGCCTCGGCCACCGGCATTGGGCGTGCCTTTGCGCCCGGCACCGCGCGCGGGGCTCGCGTCGGCATGCGCGGCCGCTGCGGCCTGCGCAGCAGCCTCCGCCTCGGCCTTGGTCGCATCCACAAGCGCTTTTTGCCGCGCAAGGTTCTCCTCATTATATTTCAACAGACGCGACTCGGGCACCCACTCGTCCCATCTGGATTAGAGCAGGGGGGGGGACGTACGTCTTTTTCCAGCCTTGGTAGTGCACGAGGAAATGGGGGCCGACGGCACCGTTCTGGTTATCGTCGCCTTTCCAGTTCTCGGCCATGAGGATCTAGGGTTAGAGGCGAGCAAAGAACGCACTTTGGCCTGGTACATTAGAGGGCCATGATAGCATAGCACCTTTTCATCCGGCGCGTATTGCATCGCGAATCGGCCAGTGGGGGGACGAAAGCCTCCACACGGCGCGCGAGGCAGCGAGGGGCGCAGCGAGGCGGATCGAGACGCCATAGGCAGTGAAAAAGACCGAGGAGAAGCGAGCAGCGGCTATGAAAATAGAGGAGCGGGCTATGGCAGGAAGGTGACGCCGACTGGATAGAGTAGCACGGCCCATCTTGATCGCGTTGCGCGCTTTCCACTCGTCTAGTGCTTAGAAACTATGTCCTCGATCCATGTTTCATAGTGTCATTTCCTCCATTGTTTCGCTTGCCTACCGATACGATTCCTAGCTACCTTTTTCCCAGTATCGCGTCTAGGACGAGCCCGACGCACCACTCCTGCCGTGCGCAGTACCTCCCACGGCCTCATGCATGCCACGTGCGCTCGGCCGGAAAAGCGGGGCGGAAGTCGCTCGGTCCTCCTTTGTGAGCCCAGCATGGAGCACTGGAAGAACCTGACGTCGAGTGTCGGCCCTCTTGGCCAGAAGCTTACTGAGCGCTTCGGTGCGCTGAACCAGCAGGCCCGTGAGCACTTTGGCCAGACGAATGACATTACCGAGCTCCCTGACGAGTACCGTGAGCTGGAGGACCGTGTGGATGCGCTGAAGAACGCGCAGAACGTCCTCATCCGCGCTGCGCGTGCGTACGAGCACGAAGGCTACGACTACCCCCACCAGCTCCAGGAGTCAGTCACGCACGGTGCGCAGACGCTGAGCCACACGCTGTCTGCGTGGGCTGCGACTGCGACCAAGAACACCTCGCTGCCGAGCGTGCAGCCGACAAATGCGCCACCGACCGAGCCGCGCACGCTGCACCACGCGCTCTCGCGCAGCGCCGCGAGTGCTGCGATCTACCTCGGCAATGCGCCTGCGACGGCTGTCGCGCAGCCCGGCGGTGAGCCGGTGCCGACGAACGAGAGCCGCCTCGGCGAGCTGCTGCAGCAGTTTGCCGTGGCCCAGGACAAGATCGGCGGTGCGCGTCTCTTGCAGGACAAGACCATCATCCAGTCCTTTGTCAACGTGTGGAACGCGTTTGGTGCGCAGATCCAGCTGGCGATGAAGTACGTTCCCCCCACTCACACAGAGCCCGTCAGTCGGTCAAGGAGGCGCGTCTGCACCTCGACTCGTGGCGTGCGACGCTCAAGACGGCCGAGACGTCGAACGCGTCGAGCGCCAAGCTCGAGCAGTATGGCACCGAGGTCGAGCACGCCGAGGACAAGCTGGTGAGCGCGACGGAGGAGGCAATCAGCCTCATGAAGACGGTGCTGGACAACCCCGAGCCTGCCAAGAGCCTCGCGGCGTTTGTCAAGGCACAGCTCGACTACCACCGCGCGGCGGTGAGCTCGCTCGAGCAGCTCGACGCCGACATGGCTGGCGTCGTGACCAAGGTCGAGTCCGAGTACCGTGCGTCGCGCTCGTAGTTATGTATCCGAATCTTTTCCTTACTATCGATCAAGCCCGGTCGCTCGACTGAAGGACCATGGCCAGGAGCGCCATGCGGATAAAGAGACCGCAGCGCATCTGGCGGAAGTAGGCCGCGCGCTTCGTGTCAAAGTCGACCTCGGGGTCGATCTCGTCGACACGCGGCAAGGGGTGCAGGACGACGGTGTCAGCCTTGGCACGCGCCAGCACGTCGTTGTTCACGACGTAGCAGCCCTTGACTTTTTCGTACTCTTCGGGGCTGTTGAAACGCTCGCGCTGGATGCGCGTCACGTAGAGCACGTCGGTCGAGCCGATCACGTCGTCGAGGTTGCTCGTCTCGAACATCGTGATGCCGTGCTTCGAGAGGTCGCGCACCACCTCACGGGGCATCTCGAGCGAGCGCGGCGAGACAAAGTTGAGCGTCACGCCGTACAGCGAGAGCAGGCGCACGAGCGAGTGCGTCGTGCGGCCGTTCTTCAGGTCACCGACCAGGGTAATGGTCAGGCCGTTGACGGTACCCAGCTCCTCACGGATGGTAAAGACGTCCAGCAGCGCCTGCGTGGGGTGCTCGCCAACGCCGTCGCCGGCGTTGATGATCGGCACAGGCGAGAACTTGGCCGCTTCCTGTGACGAGCCCACCGCGGGGTGGCGCAGCACCACAATGTCGCTGTAGCAGCCGAGCGTGCGCACCGTGTCGGCGAGCGTCTCGCCCTTGGCGACCGACGAACGCGAGGTGTTCACCGCGACGATCTGGCCACCGCAGCGCGCCATCGCAGCCTCAAACGAGGACGAGGTGCGCGTCGACTCCTCGTAGAACAGCGTGCTCAGCACGCGGCCACGCAGAATGTCCAGCACACCGTAGCGCTCGACCAGGAAGCGCATCTCCTGCGCCACGGTAAAGAGCGCGTGCAAGTCCTCGCGGTTGAACTGCTTCACCGAGAGAATGTGGCGTCGCGAGAACGTGGGGTGGTAGAGCTGCATCGCAGTGCTCGTTGTAGGCTCGCGCAGGAGCGGCGCAGGCAACTCCTTCAGCTCGCTCTCGCGCGAGACACCCGAGCTCGCCGCAGCCATACCGCCAATCATGGTCAGAGGGCGCATCGAGTCGGTGCGGCCAAACGCACGCTTCGCCGACGGCGAGCGCAGCGCAAGCGTCGGCGACGGAGGAGCCGCCTCGGCGCGCGTCGCGTCGGCGCCCTTGTTGCCGGTGAGCGCACTGATGTTGGCGCCGAGGAGCGAGTGGCTCAGCACCTCGCCGTCGAGCACAACCGTGGTGCCGCGGAAGAGCACACGGTGCACACCGCCCTGCAGCGCGGTCGACTCGAGCGGCGACCACACGTCGGCCTTGGACACGGGCGTCGCACGGTCCACCTCGACCGACACCGAGGTGTCGGCCTGCTCGGGCAGGCCAAAGATCTCGCGGGGGCGCGTGCTCATCTTGTCCATCACCGTGTTGAGCGTGAGGCGGTTCTCGTTCGCAGCGTTGAGGAGCAGGCGCATCGCCTCCTCGAGACCGGCCGTCGGCGACGGCGCGTGGCCAAGCTGCTCGGCGAGCAGGTAGGGCGCACTGCCGAGCGAGAAGGCGTCGATGTCCTCGAGGTGGCCCCAGAGCGCGTCCTGGTCAGCACTGCTCGGCAGGCACGTCGCCGTGGGGTACATGTCCGTCGAGAAGAACAGCGCGTAGATCGACACGTCGCACGTCACACGCAGGCCCTTGGCTTTGCTGAGCGCAAGGAGCTGCATGTCGCCCGCACTGCGGACGTCAGTCACATGCAGCGCGCGTGCATGCAGGCTCGCCAGGAGCAGCACCGAGGCGAGGTCCGCGCCGGCGGCGTCCGTGACGATGAGCTTGTCCTCGGGCCAGTTGCCAAAGTACGAGGCAAGTACCGACGGCTGCTGGCTCTGCTCGCGCGCGGCACCCGTGAAGGACACAAAGAGTGCACGCACGCGGGGCGCGAGGTCCACGTACGAGGCGACGTACGCGGGGTCCGCGAGGAGCGTCAGCGAAACGTCCGTCGCGCACTGGCCCTCGAGCGCGGCCTCGGCAGCAGCGAGCGTCTGCTCGTTGTACACGGCGCACGAGGCGCCGCGCGCACCGAGCACGAGGTTCGTAAAGCCGCCGAGCGCAGCCGTACGGGTGTAGGCGCCCACGTCCTTGGCGGTGATCTCGTTGCCGACTGTAGGCACAAAGGCGTCGATGCCGACCAGACCCGGGAAGGTGTAGGTCATGTGGCTCGACTTGGCGTCGATCGGGAACACCTCGAAGCGGCTGCCAAGCTTGCGGTGCACCGCAAGGGCCTCGACAAACAGCTTGGCGTTCTTCACGTTGGTGATCAACGGGATCGAGCGGTCGATTGCGAGACGACGCGCGCGGTAGCCCATCGAGGTGAACGACGAGGGGCGGCGGTACTTGTTCTTACTCGGGAGCGAGATGAACAGGCTGCTCACGCCCTGGGTCAAGTGCGTCAGCAGCGAGTACGACGCTTTGCTGTTCTCGTCACTGCCCCAGTCGTCGTCCTCGGGAAGCGCCTCGAGCTGGATGACCGGGATGCCGTTCTCCGTGTAGAAGTCGGCGGTACCCGACGAACCGTACAGGGTGAAGCCGAGCGCGTGCAGGGTGCGCACCGACGGCAGCAGCTCCTGCTTCTCGCTGAAGCTACCCACCGACAGCAGCACATTGTTGGTCGGCAGGCGGATACCCGAGGCGAGCATCGCGCGCAGGTACGCCTCGTACTTGTTGCGGCCAAAGCATGCCACCTCACCCGTCGACGCCATCTCGACACCGAGAATCGGGTCGGCACCGGCGAGACGCGAGAAGGAGAATTGCGGCACCTTGACACCGACGTACTGGTGCGGCAGCTCGACGGCGGGGTAGGGCTCGACAGCAATGTCCATCATGGCGCAGGTCGCAAGCTCGATCGCGTCCACGCCCGTCACCTTCGAGACGAAGGGGAACGAACGCGCGGCACGCACGTTGCACTCAATCACCTTGATCTCGTTGTTCTTGGCGATGAACTGGATGTTGAAGGGACCGGTGACGTTGAGCGACGAGGCGATCTTGCTCGTCGCCACCTCGATCCTGCGCACCGTCTCTGGCTCGAGGTCCTGCGGGGGGAGGATGAGCGTCGCATCACCCGAGTGCACACCCGCGTTCTCGACGTGCTCCGAGACGTAGTGCATGATCATCTTACCGTCCTTGGCGACAGCGTCCATCTCGATCTCCTTGGCGCCCTCGAGGTACTTGGTAATCACCACGGGGTGCTCGCGGTTGATCGCGGCGGCCTGCGACAGGTACGAGCTGAGGTCCTCGGCAGAGTACACGACGTTCATCGCCGCACCACTCAGCACGTACGACGGGCGGACAAGGACGGGGTAGCCGAAGCGCGCGCACGTCGAGTACGCATCCTCCAGGCTCGTCAGCTCCTTCCACATGGGCTGGTCGACGTCGATCTTGTCGAGCATGCGCGAGAACTTGTAGCGGTTCTCGGCCATGTCGATCATCTCCGGCGAGGTACCGAGGACCTTGACGCCCTGGCGGTACAGCGGCAGCGCAATGTTGTTCGGCGTCTGACCACCCATCGAGATGATCACGCCCGAGCTGTGCTCCATCTCGTAGATGTCCATCACCGTCTCAAGCGAGATGTTCTCAAAGTACAGACGGTCGGCCTCGTCGTAGTCCGTCGACACAGTCTCGGGGTTGTAGTTGACCATGACCGTCTTGTAGCCCTTCTCGCGGAGCGTGCGGATCGCGCGCACGGCACACCAGTCGAACTCGACCGAGGAACCGATGCGGTACACACCCGAACCAAGCACCATCACGCCGTGGTCGCTGAACTGGACGTCGTTCTCGACCGCGTTGTAGGTCGTGTACAGGTAGTTGGTCTGCGCGGGGAACTCGGCGGCGACCGTGTCAATCTGCTTGACAAACGGCGTGATGCCGAGCTCCTTGCGGCGCTGGCGCACAGCCAGCTCCGCGCTCGCCACGTAGCGCGAGATCTGGCGATCGCTGAAGCCGAGCTGCTTGGCCTGGCGCAGAAGCATGCCCGACAGGGGCTGCGCGGTGCTCTGTTCGAGCGCGTGCGCGGCCGTAGTGATCCCCTTAAGCTTGGACAGGAACCAGCGGTCAATGTTGCTCAGCGCGTGGATCTGGTCGACGGTGTAGCCATTGTGCAGCGCGTTACCGACGGCAAAGATGCGCTTGTCGGTCGGGAACTCGAGCTCCTCGTCGATCTCGTTCTCGTTCACAAAGTCGTTCTTGCCGAAACCGTCAAAGGAGGGGTCGATGGAGCGGATGGCCTTCTGGATCGACTCCTCAAAGGTGCGGCCGATGGCCATCACTTCACCGACACTCTTCATCGAACTGCCGAGCTTGGAGCTGACACGCTCAAACTTGCGCAGATCCCAGCGGGGGATCTTGGTCACGACGTAGTCGAGACTCGGCTCGAAGCACGCCGAGGTCTCGCGCGTGACGCTGTTGCGCAGCTCGTTGAGCGGGATATTGAGACCGAGCTTGGCGGCGACAAACGCGAGCGGGTAGCCGGTCGCCTTGGAGGCGAGCGCCGACGAACGCGAGAGACGCGCATTCACCTCGATAATGCAGTACTCGCGGCTGTGGGGGTTGAGGGCGTACTGGATGTTGCACTCACCCACGACACCGAGGTGGCGAATGACGTTGACGGCGGTCGTGCGGAGCATGTTGTAATCCTCGTCGCTCAGCGTCTGACTCGGGGCAATGACGATCGAGTCGCCGGTGTGTACACCCAAGGGATCAAAGTTCTCCATGTTACACACGGTGATACAGTTGTCGCGGATATCACGCACAACCTCGTACTCGACCTCCTTCCAGCCCTTCATACTCTTCTCCACAAGCACCTGCGGCGAGTTGGCAAAGGCGGCGTGGCACAGGCGGCGCAGTTCTTCCTCGTTCTTCGCAAAGCCGGAACCGAGACCACCGAGGGCAAAGGCAGCACGCACAATGACCGGGAAACCGATCGTCTTGGATGCCGCCAGGGCCTCGTCCCAGTTGTTCGCACTGGCGCTCGGCGCGCAGCGCTCGCCAATCTCCTCCATGGCCTTGGCGAACAGGTCACGGTCCTCGGTCTTGATGATCGTGTCGATCGGGGTACCGAGGTTGCGCACGCCGAGCGACCCGAGCTCGTCCTTGATCTTGATACCGACGTTCAGCGCAGTCTGGCCACCAAACGTGCAGTAGATACCGTCCGGACGCTCGTGGCGCAGGACCTTGAGCACAAACTCGGGGGTGACGGGCAAAAAGTACACCTTGTCCGCAAGACCCGACGAGGTCTGGATCGTGGCAATGTTGGGGTTGATGAGGATGGTGTAGATACCCTCCTCCTTCAGGGCCTTGATCGCCTGCGAGCCACTGTAGTCAAACTCACCCGCCTGGCCGATGCTCAGACCGCCCGAGCCGAGCACCAGGACCTTGCGCAGGTGCAGGCGGGGGTGGGCCGCCTCGTGGTCAGCGAGCAGACCGCCGGGGAACTCGACCGCCTTCGGAGCGACCTTTCCGGCGTTGCGCACCGCAGCCGCGTCGACCACCGAGCGGATAAACACGTCAAAGAGGTACTCGGTGTCGCGGGGACCGGCGGTGCTCTCCGGGTGGAACTGCACAGAGAAGTAGGGGTACGATTCGCAGTAGATACCCTCGTTGCTGCCGTCGTTCGCGTTGACAAACAGCTCCTTCCAGCCCGCCGGGAGCGAGGTGCCGTCCACCGCGTAACCGTGGTTCTGCGAGGTGATGTAGCAGCGGCCACTGAGCTGGTCCGTGCACGGAATATTTTGACCACGGTTGCCGTACTTCATCTTGGCGGTCGTCGCACCCGCAGCGAGCGCAAGGAGCTGGTGACCCAGACAGATACCAAACACGGGAATCGGGTCGTTGGTGCGGTTCAAAAACGTACGCAGGCGCTCAATAGTGAGCGTGCACTGCGTGGGGTCACCGGGACCGTTCGAGACAAAGAGACCGTCAAACGGCTCGCTCTCGCTGTTGATGTCATAGTCCCAGGGCACAACCTTGAGCTGCACACCGCGCGTGGTAAAGCAGCGGATCTGGTTGAGCTTCATACCCATGTCGAGCGCCAGAATGCGGATCGGGCGGCCGCTGCCGTGCAGCAGTGTGGGCTCGTTCGCGGTGCGCAGACCGGCAGGCTGCGTGTCCTCGGGCGTGTAGAGCATCGGGGCCTTGCACGAAACCTTCTGCACAAGGTGCTCGCCGTTGGGATCGTGCCACGCGACGTCGTGGAAGCGCGCACGCCAGTTGTTCGTGCCATCGGTGGGCGGCAGGGCGGGCTGGCCATTCGGCGCGAGGAGGCGCGCGAGCATGCTGCCCTTGGTACGGATGCGCTTCGTGAGCGCGCGCGTGTCGATACCGTACACGGCCGGCACACCGTTTTCCTTCAGCCAGTCACCGAGGCCGGACGCGGCCAGGTAGTGACTAAAGTCCTGGCTGTAGTATGCAACAACCAGACCGGCAACATGGATGCGCGACGACTCGAACGGCGCAGCGAGGCGGGGCTGCGTCTCGCCAGCCGAGCGCTTCGGCACACCGTAGTTACCGATCAGGGGGTAGGTGAGCACGAGGATCTGGCCCTCGTACGAGGGGTCGGTGAGCGACTCGACGTAGCCGACCATACCCGTTTGGAAGACGCACTCTCCCGAGATGCTCTTGCCTTCGGCACCAAAGCTGATGCCTTGGTACTCGGTGCCGTCCGACAGCTCGAGCACCATGGTGCCGGTCGGCTCCTGGCCCACCGGCACCGTCGTAGCAGGCGGCGCAGGCGAGGGAGCGCGCGACGGCACCTGATCAACAAGGGCGGAGCGCAGCGAGGGCGCAATGCCGTCAAGCGGCGAGGGCGAAGCCCCAGCCGTAGTTGGGTCCACACCAGACATGGAAGTGATGCAGGTCCCGTTCTCGTCCCAAGTGACTCAGATCCGTTCCACCACTTCAGTCGCTTGCAGCTGTATCTGCACCTGACGCTGTAGGGAAGTTTCCGCAGCCACCGTCCTCAAGAGATGGTGGGGGCGCACAGGAGGAAAACCGCTCGAGCGGGAAAAAAAAAAAGCCCCAGTGATCGCCACGAGAATATCCGGTACGTGTCAGCATTTGAAAGCACCCGATACGCCCATCGGGCGACGCCGCCGGCCACGCGATGGAGGATGGGGAGGGAAGGTCGGCGTGCGGAAGCAAGGATTAACGTGCGCTGCAATGCTACCTAGTACATAAATCAAGCGATAGGATATCTACTCTTCGTCCTCGGCCGTCTCTGCGGGCTCTGCCTTGACTGGCGCCTTGGCATCGTCGGCCGGCTGTGCGGCCTCCGGCGCGGGTGCGTTCTCCTCGGTCTTGGCGGCCGGTTCGGATGCCTCGGATGCTTCGGGAGCCTCGGTAGACTCTGACGCGACCGGCTCTGCCTTGGTGACCTTGCGGCGCTTTCCGCCGCGTGCGCCGCCTGACTCGAGGGGATCCGGGACCTTTTCGACAATATCCTTGAGGAAGTCAAAGGTCTCGTTGGTCTCTGTCGCGCGTTTCCTGTCTTAGCTCCACGACATACAAGTGGTACGGTGCGACGCGTTTGCCGCCGCTCTTGCGCGTGTGCTCGACCGAGCACGCGACAATATCCTGCATAAACAACTCGAGCGCTTTGGCTGCGTCAGCATAATCCACGCACAAATCACGACCGGAGTCGCCTGCGCGACCTTGCCGACGTCCTCGTCGGCCTGCATGATGCGCTTGATGCGCGCGATCGGGAACTTGCTCGTCACACTCCGCTTGACCATCGTGGCAGACGCGGCGACGGCGCGACGCGCTCGATGACTAAGCGTCCTCCTTTTTCGCCATGGCGGACGAGCTGGACGACGGACTGCTGCTGGACGACAACCTCGTCGCCTACTCGGGCGACGAGGCGGGCTCGGATGCAGAAGGAGACGTAAAAAAAGAAGCCGCTGCTCCCCCGAAGAGCGATGCGACCGAGGCGAAAAAGCGCAAGCGCAAGGCGGCGCGGCAAAAGGTACGTCGCACGGCTCACCCAGAAAGCCGCCGCGTACCGTGACGAAGTGCAGGCCGGACAGTCGGTGGCACAGCAGCCGTCAGACCGCCAGGCCGATTTCCTCGTTGCGCAGCAGCGCAAGACCTACCCCAAGCTGAGCGCGCTCGAGATGCAAGAGATGCAGGTGCCGGCCACGTCGCTCGCCGAGACCTATGCCTTTACGAAAGAGCGCACCCTCGACCACCTTGCCGAGTTTCTGCGTGAATGTACGTTGCTATGCTAATGTAGATGCGCTGCGCACACCCGATGATCTGCAGAGTGCCAAGCCATGGATGACGGAGAAAGGCGCGCCCTATATTCTGGTCGTCTCGGGCAACGCACAGCGCGCGGCCGACATTGCGCGGCCGCTGCGCACGCTCCTCCCCTCTGATGATGCACGCCCCGCCAAGCGCCGGAAGGGCGCGAGCGACGACAAAGGCGGCGCGGGCGTCGCCAAGCTCTTTGCGCGCCATTTCAAGGTCGACGAGCAGGTCGCGCACCTTGCCGAGCACCCTGCGCCGCTTGCCGTCGGCACACCGCACCGCATCCAGCAGCTGCTGGAGCGCAGCGCGCTGCGCACTGAGCATCTCGCCGCGGTTGTCGTCGACCACTCGTGGACCGATGCCAAGATGCGCACCATCTTTGACACGCCCGAGACGCACGACGCGCTTGTCGCGCTCCTGAGCGAAGGCGCGCTCCGCGACGCGTTCCGGCGCAAGGAGCCGTGCAAGCTCGTGCTGTACTAAATAGCGCCCCACGACCAGGCCCGGGCGCCGCCTGGGCCTCCACGCATTTTTTGAGCCGCTGCACGGCCCATGCCGAGGCGTCGCCGGTGCATGTGGAGTTCCACGTTGCTTCTGATTGGGCGCATGCACCTGTAGTGTTGACCGACGCTCTCGCCCGGCTTTGCGACGCGATTCCTCGAGCGAGCGTGGCTAGTAATGACGACGTCCGGATCGCCGCCTGGCGGTGAGACGGCCTTCATGCAATCACAACTCTCGCCAGCAATGGCATGGATTGCTGCAAACCAAGACACAGACTTTGGGGGCTCTCCCGAGGTGTCACAGCCCAGCCCCCAGTTCGACCAGGACCGCCCGCTGCCGCGTCTGCCCAAGGGCGCCTCGCAGGACGCGATTGCGCAGCGCGCAGAAGGCGAGCGTGATCCTACGTCGCGTGTCATGCGTGTGCCTGCGGACGACGCGCCGCAGCGCGCTCCGGCAGCCGCCGCGGCGAGCACCGCCCCCTCGAGCACTGCGCCGGCGCAGGACCGTCCAGTGCGCGTGCTCGAGGCGCCGCACATTGACCCCGTGACGCTGTATGGATACACGGGCGTTGCGTGGGAGCACCCTATGGATGTCGAAGAGGCGCTGCCGGTCGTCGCCCGCATCCTCGCGCAGATCCGCGTGCACGGCTACGATGCGCCGCTCTTGCTGAGCTCGATGGCCGTCGATCTGTCGGCCGCGGGCAGCACGAAGCTGGTGCGTGCGCTGCTGGCGACCTACGGCGCGGCCGACGAGGCGGACCCGACGGCGGCGCAGGCGTTTGCAGAGGAGCTGCAGTTTGCGAGTGTGTACAATCTCGTGGCGCTCCTCAAGTGGGTCCTCGCGCGGATCGGGTGCGTCGTCGCGGAGCGGCCTGCGCCAGAGGATGCAGTGCACGCCACGCCCCTCACCGATCTTGTTCTGCTGCAGGAGCACGGCTTTGTGCCGTGGTCGGCGTACGCCGCCTGGCGCGAGCGTGAGCGCCGTGAAAACTACCAGCCCCAGGCCTATGCGCAGCTGACACAGGCGCTCGAGGCGCCGGTCGCGCGCCTCCTGGAGCTCCTGCTCGACTTTTTCGCGACAGTCGCGACGCACAGCCGCCACAACGGCATGACTCCGTCCAAGATTGCGCGCATTTTCGGCGCGCTCTTTTTTGGCTTGCCGGAGGACGCGCCGTTCCACGAGACCTATGCGCAGTTTGTGCGCGCGAGCAATGCGACCGAGCACATCCTGCTTGCGTTTATGCGCTTCCACGCGTCGATGGCGCGCTCGCCGGAGCTGTTGCCCCGCCGCCTGCTGAAGCACATCCGCGACTACCCCCGCCTGCTCGCGAGCAACGTCGAGTCGAGCAGCGCATTTGTGCGCACGATCCCCGTGACGCCCGTCACGCGCCAGGTGCGCGAGTACGCGCGCGATCTCGTGCACGACACGGTGCAGTGGCCGAGCCCTGCACTGCTCTCTGCGCTCGACGGCGGCGTGAGCGACGCGCCGATCGACCTCGCGGAGCGCACGCGCAAGCTGCTCAACGTCGGCGCGACGCGCCGCGTGCGCCGGCCCCGCCAGGCGCCGCGCGAGGAGGCCTTTTCGACGTTTGCGACGCAGCGCTGGAGCGAGTTTACCTACGACGGCTTTGACGAGCTCGACACGTCGCGCCTCTCGTTTGACCTGCGCGAGCAGGACCGCCGCTCGCGCATGGAGCGCGTGCAGAGCATGCACTGGTACCAGTTCGAGGAGCAGGGCTTCGAGCCGTCGAATGCGGACGAGACGCGCTGGGACTGGGTCATGCGCTTCGACGAGGAGCTGCACGACGAGGCGAAGCGCGCGCCGCACGTCGTCGAGATGCAGGCGCAGAAACTCCCGAGGAACGATTCGCACGTCTTTGGCGGCGAGTCGCTCGCATTCCCGTACAGCACCGAGTCGCAGGCGGGCGCACCGATGGCCGTCGACGAAATGTTCCCCGAGGTCTGGGCAGATTACCTGATTGGGAACGGATGGAGCAACCGCGACGAGGGCGTGCACCGGCGCGCAAACTTTGCCGTGGTGCAGATCTGCCGCACTCCGGGCGTGCACGCGGACGACTCGCTGGCAAACATGTCGCTCCCGATGCCGTCGGCCGCTGACGACACGGCGAACTCGATCCCGGGCGAGCACACCTCGCCAGGCGCTTGGTTCGTCGTCGAGGAATTCGTCCCGGACGCGTACCGCGCCGAGCTCGACACGCGGGGGCGCACGTACCGCCACTCGCTGCCGATGCTGCGCAAGCTCAACCAGTTCCGCATGGTGCGCGCAGGACTTGCGCCCTCGTCCACGGTCGCGGTCGTGCACCGTGCGCCGCAGGGGGCGCACGCCACGCAGGACACGCCGCGGGCACAGGCATACGTCCCCGAGCCCCGTACGCAGGCATATGTCCCCGAGCCCCGCACGCAGGCATACGCCCCCGAGCCCCGCACGCAGGCCTATGCGCAGGAGCAGCGCACCACGCAGGCCGTAGCGCCCGAGGAGCGCACCACGCAAGCTTCGCACGAGCCTGGCACACACCCCTCGCACGAGCCTCCGGGCGGCGTCGCGCCGGGCACTTCCGGCGAGCAGACCCGTGCGGCCGCCGTGCCGGTGCAGCCGCAGGTCGTGCTCACGCCCGCACCGCCTGCCGATGCGGCGAACGACGCGTACGAGACGTACGAGGCGTACGAACAGGCGAGCCGCCCCGAGACGGCGCACGACGCGTACGACGCGTACGAGCAGGCGAGCCGCCCCGAAACGGCGCACGGCACGCACGGCGCAGAGGAGTCTACAAGCCACCCCGTCATTGGCCTGTGGCAGGCCGAGCCCGAGCCGAGCCGCGTCGAAAAGGAGCAGCCCGAGCGCGCGGTGGAGCCCGTGCCCGCGGCGGCGCTCGAGCGCGCGGCGGCGCCCGTGCCCAAGCCCGCGGCGACTACGGCCGTGCGCATCGCGGAGCCCGAGCCCGAGCCCGAGCAAGCGCCCAACTCGACGGACCCCAGCCGCCTGAAGGAGCACCTGCCCGAGGCGCACGCGCCGTCGAAGCCGCACCGTACGCGCGCCGGCCTCGCGAGCCTGATCCCGCGCAGGCACGACGAGCACGACGAGGCGGCGCCCCGTGCAAAGGACAGCAAGCGCTCGCTGCGCACCATGTTCACCGCGCCGTTTGTGCCGCCACGGCCCGCGTCGCCCGAAGGGCGCTCGCCGAAGCCGTGGAGCCCGCTGCTTCAGTCGCTTCCCCACACGACGTTTGGCAAGGCGCCGCGCACGAGCACGCAGCAGAGCCGCAACACTTCGCAAGGGGACCATGCCGAAGGGCGCACGGGCATCGTGCAGCCGCGCCCCGAGCCGGCCGCAGTCTCGCCCGTGATGCCCCAGGGGGTCGAGACGGCACGCCCGTCGCCCGCGCAGCCGGCACAGGCCACGCAGTCGACGCAGGCCACGCAGCCGGCCTCGCCGCAGGAGCCGACGTCACCGCGCGCGGGCGCCGGCCTGCTGGGCAACCTGCGCAACCGCGGCTCGAACTGGATCCTCAAAGGCAAGCAGAGCGTGCGTGGCCTGCGCTCGCCCCGCTCGCCCCACTCGCCGCCGGCGGCCTTTGACGAAAACTTTGGCCGCCCGACGCAGCCGAACCCGACGCACGTCACGCCGGTGCACGGCGTGGATCCGCGCACCGGCCTCGGTGGCCTCGGCGGCGCGGCCGTCGGCGCGGTCGGCGCTGCGGGCGCTGGCGCCGCGGCCACGGCCGGTGCGGCTGGCACGGGCGTAGCGCACGGCGCCGACAAGGCCCGCGAGGGTCTGACCGGCGGCAACAAGGCCGCCGGCACCTCGCCGTCCCTCGAGGCGTGGGAGCGCACGCCGACGCTGCCCGAGTCGGGCCGCCCGGCCTCGCGCGGCTCGCCGCAGGCCTTCACGCCCAAGTCGCCGGCCCTTTCCGCACGCCGCGCGTCGGGCGCCGCAAGCCCAGCCGGCTCGACATACTCCAAGGTCAACCGCGTGCCGCCGCCCAAGCTGCCGCCGCAGGCCGAGACGTCGCTCGCGAGCGAGGCGCCGCTCGACACGACGCACGACACGTCCGTGCGCGCCTCGAGTCCTCCCGCGCTGCCGTCCGGCCCGACCGGCGGCTCGCCCATCTTCCTCGGCCCGTGGGCGGGTGGTGAGGACGTCTCGGCGAGTCTTGCCTCGATCACAGCGTACTCGCCGGCGCTCTCGCACATCTCGCCGGACCCCGAGTCGCGCCGCGCGACGGTGTACATGGACACACACATGAGCCCGTCGTCGGTCGCCTCGAGCCAATTCTCGGGGCCCGTGTCCAACTTTGCGCGCCCCACGAGCGCGCGCGCCTCGCCATGGCGCAACAGCGCGCCGCTGCCAGAGACTTCGCCGATCGTTGCGCCCAGCTCGACGCAGGGCCAGACGAGGACGTCGCCGGCGGTGCCGAGCACGGTCTTTGCGCAGGAGTCGCCCGCGCTCGTTTCCAAGATGCAGCCGGGCGACTCGCCGGCCCTGCACGCCAAGGCGCTCCCGAGCGAGTCGCCGGCGATCCCGGGCGCAATGCCGCAGACGGTCCTGCCAGAGACCGCAACACCGGCGGCCAAGTCGCCGGCTTCGGTGTCGAGCGCGCAGGCACAGACGGTCCTTCCGCCGGCAACCGTGCCCGAGACGCCGGCGCCGAGCGCCAAGCCGCCGTCGATCCGCTCGGCGGCCGAGCCGGTCGCTGCGCCGGACGCGCCGGCAAGCAAGGCCGAGTCCGCCGAGCCGCGCATGCCCGCGCTGCCCAAGGGCCTCGCGCCGCTTGGGTTCATGGGCCCGCCGGTGGGCTCGACGCCGAGTTACATTACGAGCACGGGCCGCCCCAGCTCGGTCAGCTCGCAGACTGGTGCGTCGCCGGTCGTCAGCCGCTCGGCTGGCACGTCGCCTGCCGTGGGTACGTCGCCTGCCGTGGGTACGTCGCCTTTTAGTACGTCGACGGCGATGGGCACCCCCGTGTCTGCTACGCCCGCTGTCGGTGCGCCTGCTGTTGGCGCTTCTCCTGCCGTTGGCGCTTCTCCTGCTGTTGGCGCTTCTCCTGCTGTTGGCGCTTCTCCTGCTGTTGGCGCTTCTCCTGCCGTTGGCACCTCGCCTGCCGTTGGCACTTCTGCCGTCGGCACATCTCCTGCCGTCGGAGCTTCCCCTGCCAACGGCCAGGCGCCTTTCACTTCCTTTAATACACCGGTGGCACCCGCTGGCAGTGCTACTTCGTCGCCACCGACGAACGAGCCTACCTACCCCACGCCGAGCTTCCCCCGCCGCTCGCCCCGCAAAGAGTCGCAGGCGACGTTCAAGATCCCCACGTCGACGTCGCGCGACGGTCCTGCGCCCGCCCTCGCCGGTTTCACGGATGCGACCGGCGCGTCAGGTACGTGGACCATGCCGTGGGCGCAGCCGATCCGCGCCACCCCTCCGAACTCGGGACGTTGGCCAGAGGCGGATATTCCGGCCATGATCCCCGAAGAGTCGATGGAGCTGCCGTCGTCGTCTTCGCACCCCCCTGAAGAGCCCATTCCGGCGCGTGCCGCGGACGATGCGGCGGACGTGTCGAACGTGTCGATGTATGTGGAAGCCGCGACGACGTCGTTCGAGGCGCCTGCGCCCGCCTATGAGTCGATCCTCGACGACAGCCCGGTGCCGGCGCCTGCGCCTAGTCTCGGGCCTGCGCACTGGCGCCGCAGCAGGATCCTCGAAGACATCGACCTGCGCGACTTGCCCAGCGGCCGTCCGTCGACCGTGCCCAGCGCCGAGCCGGCCACCAAGGACGAGCCTACCGTCCCTAAAACGGCGCTCGCCGGCAGCACGCCGCACGCCAATCTCGACCAATACACGCCCAAGGACGCGAGTACGGCCCCGAGCGTGCCGAAGTCCACCGACGAGCCCACCGACTCTGTACTGGCCGATCGCTACGCTCCCAAGGCGTCGGACGCTGAGCCTGCGGATCGCTACATGCCGAAGGAGTCCGACTTTGACCCCGCTACGCGCTACGCACCCCAAGCGACGGCCGACGCTGTGCCTGCACCCAAGATCGAGCCTCCTTTCGTGCCTGCCGATCACTTCGCGCCCAAGGACGACTCGGCCGTCTTTGTGCCCGCCGACCGGTACGCCCCGTCCGCTGCGCCGTCGGCCCCGACGGCCGAGACAAAGCCCTGGCAGACGGCCGCGCTGCGTGAGCCGTCGTCGGTCCAGCAGTCGGAGTTGCCTCAGGAGGACGATGACGAGATGGACCCCGACGAGGAGGCCTTCTTCCGCGCCGGCCTTGCGCTCGAGACGATGCCGTACAACAACGAGAGCGCCGACGTGAGCTACGCGCCGACGTCGGGCTACGTCTCGGTGCCGGACACCTCGGCGAGCATTGACGACGTGTCGCGTGCGAGTGCACTGGCGCTCGACGCGAGCTCGCCGCCGCTCGTCCAGGCGCCGTTCCCCGGGTCCAACATGCCGCTCGCCGGCTTTACGCCGTCCGCGTCGATGGCCAACTTGCCGGTCTCGTCGTCCGTCAGCCGCATGCGCACGCAGCCCAGCATGGCGTGGCTCTCGTCGCAAGGCTCCGAGACGTTGCTTGCGCCGCGTGCCAAGGACGAGGAGCCCGACGTGCCCCGCTCGTCGAGCCGCGTGTTTGCGTCGCGCACCGAAGAGGACGGTGCCCCCAGCCTCGGCCCTGCGCGAGAGCCAAGCATCAAGACGATCTCCTCGCGCTCGTCGCAGCACATTGTCTCGCGTTCGTCGAGCAATGGCTCCGAGCAGCGCACGTCGTGGGAGCCCCTCAGCGTGCGTACGCGCCCCAGCGTCGCGACGAGCCCCGCCGAGGCGCTGGCCGAGCAGGCGGAGCCGGCACAGGACAAGAGCGCGCCGACGTCGGCTAACCCCTTTACGTCTCCGACGCATACCAAGGCGCGTTCGCCGCTGACGGCTGCGAACCCCTGGGCGACGTCGACGACGGCGCTCGCGGGCTTTACGCCGAGCGCGAGCATGTCCAAGATGGCGGAAAAGTCTACGACGAGCGCCTCCGAGGCGCCGGCTACGGCAAGCCAGGTGCCGGCGGCCGAAAGCAAGGACGAGGTGCGTTCGCAGCCCGTCGGCGCGGTGCATGAGCCGAGCAAACCGAGCAAGCCGGTGGCGACCTCAACGCCTGTGCGCAATGCCGCGCAGGACGACGAGTGGGACGACGACGAGCTGCCGCCGCCGCGTCCGCGCGCGATGCCCAAGTCGAGCAGTGTCGTGCGTATTGTGAACAAGGACGCGAGTGAGTCGCCCGCGACCTCGTTCGTGTCGGGCGCGGAGGACGTGTCGACGAGTAAATCGGCGCCCTCGAAGCGCACGTCGCAGCAGAGTGTGCCCAGCGCGTCCGTCGAGGAGGTGGAGGACGAGGAGAGCCACCTGCCGGACCTGCCGGGCGAATTCCCCAGTAAATAGTACAGAAATCGAAGATCGATTGGGTATCTATGACCGAACAGCGCGTGTACGGCTATTCCAGGTCGAGCTGCGTCAGAAAAGGGACGTACAGGATCGTAAATGATGCGGATGATGAGGGTGCAGCTTGGACACCGCGCGATATCTTCCTCGTCGCGGAGCTGAGCTGGAGTGATTTCGAAGCGGTCGCCACAGGGGCAGGGGTAGTGGAAGACCTGCTTCGCCTCGTCAAACTCCATGTCCTCTAGCTCAATTTCATCATAGTAGGACAAGCCCATTGGAGGTCGGTGGCGAAGAAGTTTCCACGTGGACTCCACATCGTTTTTTTGATCATGCCACGCCCTAATCCAGCGCCTGTGCGCGATGCGCGCTTCGACATGTCGAAGTGGGCAGAGAGCGACAAAGGGAAGGCTGCGAAGCGTGTGCGCGTAGGAGAAAAGAAGGAGGGGAGGAAAGGCGAGGGCCGGCGTGCTGTGCCGGTAGAGGAAGAGGAGGAGGAAGAGAAAGAAGAGGACGACAGAGAGGATGAGGAAGAGGATGAGGAAGACGGGGGAGAGGAAGACGAGGACGAGGACGAGGACGATGAGGATAAGGACGAGCAAGGTGAGGACGAGCAAGACGAGGGTCAAGAGGTCGAGGATGACGACGACAGCGCAAACGCCAACGACGACGACGCCAACGACCGCCAACGCACACTCGACGAGATCGAGTCCAACACCCATCAGCCCGTCCTTACTGCCGAATCGCTCGAGTCTTATGCCAAAAAGCAGCAAAAGCGAGGCATTGTCTATGTGAGTCGCATCCCCCCGGGCATGACGCCTGCCAAGGTGCGCCATATCTTTTCGCAGTTTGGCGAGGTAGGCCGCATCTATCTCCAACCCAAAGACAAGGAGAAAGAAAAGAAGCGCAAGCGCGGCACGACGCACTTTTCCGAGGGCTGGATCGAGTACCTTTCGAAACGCGTCGCGCGCACTGCCGCCGAGATGATGAATGCGCAGCCGATCGGCTCGCTTGCCGGGAGCGCGCACTCCTCCCGCAAGTCGCAGACTGGTTCGCGCGTGGCGAACCGCTGGAAAGACGATGTATGGACGATGAAGTATCTGAAAGGCTTCCGGTGGCCGATGCTCATCGAGCAAATGTGTACGTCCCCCCACCTGACCCAGCGCATGAGCGTGCCGCCCACGCCGCACGGCTGCGTATGGAGCTCGCGCAGTCTGCCCACGAGCAGCGCGACTATCTACGCAAGGTCGAACGTTCGCGTATCCAGCGCGAGAAAGAGGAGCGCCGTGTGCAGCGTGGCCTCCCCCAGGAGCCCGCGCAGGACACGTTCACGTTCCAGCAGCGCGCGCCAGTCTACCACGATGTGCGCGACCAGCGTGCGCGGCAGCGCGCCCCCAAGCAGGCCGACCCTGCGATGGACCAAGTGCTGGATCAAATTTTGTAGTCTACCAACCGCCGAGCTGCTCGATCATTGCATCAATTTCATCCTGGTCGTTCATGTCGAGCTGGATTAGCTGGGATACGTACCGAGTCCGCCGTGTCTTCGTCACCGATGCGCTGGCCATCAAAGATGAAGCGCACGCTGTTCTCGGGCTTGCCCATACGCTCGGCGTACGCGCGCTTCAGCTTCGAGAGCTTGGTAGTCCGCTTGACCTTGAAGAATACCTCGTTGCCGTCGGCGTCCTTCACCTTGATGTTCAGCTGCTCAGCCGCTTCGGGCTTGGGGACAGGCTGCTCGTCCGCCATGTTGGTGTTAGGCGCTGACGACGCTCGAGCCGCCCGCTCGGCCGTGTAAATCACGTGCAGCGTCGGCAGGGTCTTTGCGGGGCCGTGTCCTGTGTGTTCCGAAACACGGTGGCTGGAAGAATGGCAAGCCAAGGATCTGCAAACCGTTTGGCTCGGTTTGTGCAAGAGAACCGCGTAGCGGTGATTGCGCTGGCGGCTGCGGCAACTGTCGCAGGTGCCGCTGGTGTCTACTACTACAACAGCGCCCCCTCTGCCGGCGGAAAGCCCGGTGCGGGCACCACCGAAGGGGACAAGCCTGCTTCTTCCAAGAAGAAGAAAGCCAAGAAGGGCAAGAAGAGCAAGACGTCAGTGGAAAAGGGTGAAGGCCCGATCCTCGATGATGCCGAAGACGACCACCTGGCCCAGCTCGACACGGCCGAGGTGCAGCGTCTTCCTGCCGAGCGCCGCGAAGGTGTTGCGCAGCACCTCAAGGGTCTGGGCAACAAGGCGTACTCCTCCAAGAAGTTTGAGGAGGCGATTACGCACTACACCAAGGCGATTGCTGCCGCACCGTCGGCCGTCTTCTTCAGCAACCGCGCTGCGTGCTACGCCAACCTGAACAAGCCGCAGGAGGTGATCAAGGACTGCAACGAGGCGCTCAAGATCGACCGCACATACGTCAAGGCGCTCAACAGGCGCGCGGTCGCCGCCGAGCAGCTCGGCGAGCCCGCCGATGCGCAGGGCGCGGAGGGCGACGCTGCCCGCCAGCACCTCGAGCAGAGTCTCGCCGACTTCACCGCTGTCGCGATCCTCGGCCACTTCCGCGACACGGCCGCGACGGCGAGCGTCGAGCGCGTGCTCAAGAAGCTCGCGTCAGGCAAGGCGCAGCTGCAGCTCAAGACGCGCGAGCCGCGCCTGCCGTCGCCCACCTTTGTCACGGCCTACCTCGAGGCTTTCCGTGCCAAGAGCCCCCCGACGATCCCCGACGATGCGCCGCAGGGCGACCTCACGCTGAAGCGCGCGCACGAGGCGCTGCAGGCGCGCGACTACCCCCACGCGCTGACGCTCTTCAGCGAGGCCATCCAGCAGGGTCTGAGCAACAAGGAGCTCGAGGCGAACGCTTACAACATGCGCGGCACCTTTATGTTTGTCATTGGCCTCGCCGACAAGGCGCTCGCTGACTTTGACAAGAGCACTGAGCTGTGCCCCGACTATGTCCAGAGCTGGGTCAAGAAGGCGAGCGTCCACATGGAGCTCGGCGACAAGGACGAGGCCTTCCGGGACTTTGACCGTGCGATCAAGGCGAACGCCGAGGACCCCGACATCTACTACCACCGCGGCCAGGTCAACTTTATCCTTGGCGACTTCGACGCGGCGATCGCCGACTACGAAAAGTCGACGTCGCTCGACGACACCTTCATCTTCTCGCAGGTGCAGCACGCTGTGGCGAACTACAAGCTGGGCAACATTGCGCGCAGCACGGCTGCCTTCCGCCGCATCCTCAAGGCGTTCGAGGACGCTTCGGAGGCGTACAACTACTACGGTGAGCTGCTCCTCGACCAGCAGCGCCACGAGGACGCGATCGCCAACTTTGACAAGAGCATCGAGCTGGAGCGCGCGGACCCCAAGAGCACAAACGTGCTCGCGATGATCAACAAGGCCCTCGTCCTCTTCCAGTGGAAGCAGGACCTGACCGGCGCCGAGGACCTGTGCCGCAAGGCGCTCGAAATCGACCCGGACTGTGACGTGGCGCTCGCGACCCTCGCGCAGCTCAGCCTGCAGCAGAGCAAGATCCCGGAGGCGATCGAGTACTTCCGCCGCTCTGCCGAGATCGCCCGCACCGAGCCCGAACTGGTGAACGCAATCACTTACGAACACGCCTCGCGCGCACAGCTGCACTTCATCCGCGACTACCCCGAACAGGGCGCGGCACTGAGCCAGATGGCCAGCTCCCTCGTATAGACGTCTGTACTGCGCTAGTGCTACCACTTGCACGACCTATCGAAGCAGCAGCGACCACGCCCCGGGGCGGCCGTACTGTGCACGCTCCCGAAAGTCCCATTGCCGGTGCTTGAGCTTGCCCCAGATCGCCTGGTTGCCCTGGGTAAGTGTAAGGCGCACCGCCAGGCGCTTGCGCCTGGCCGCAAGCTCGGCCTCCAGCGGCGCGTTGCTCCACGCCCCCGCGGGCGGCTCGCCCTCGAGGCGCCGCAGGCACGCGGTCTCGAGCACCAGCGGATCGTCCATAAAGCGCCCGGCAAACTCGTTCACAAACGCCTGCGCGAGCTCGCGCGAGGTGACGAGCTCGTCGAGCGCCGCACACGCATTCGTCCACCATGGCTTCGGCCGCGTCTCCGACGGCTCGGCGTCGGCAGACGACTCGACTTCCAGCGCAAACGAAGCGTGCGCCGATGACACGCGCAGGCGCTTGATCTTTGTCTCGCCGAGCCGCGCAAGGAGGTAGAGCGACTTGGCGGCGTCGCCTGCCATGTAGATGTCGAGCTCCTCCACCTCGGACCAGATGGTCATGTTTGCAAAGAGGTCCGGGCGCTCGTTTTCGTAAAAGGGGTAACTCATTACAAGGCTCAGGTATCGTGGCGTGCACGCGCGTGGCCGGGGCCGGTCGCGCCACAAGGCCGCCGTGTTGGCGCGCGGCGCGAAGGGAAAGTGCGCGGCGTGCTGCTTGGCGACTTGATCGGCCGGCGCCGAATCCAGCTCGGCCTGGAGCCAGCGCGGGATGTCGCCGGGGTCGACCGGCGCGTACATCTCCTCGTCCGGCGTATCGTCGAGCAGGAGCTGCTCGCCAATTGCCCAGATCGGCTGCGCAGCAGCCGTCGTGCGCTTGACCTGCGCGGCGTCGCGCAGCAGCGCACGCGACTCCGTCTGCCATAGCGACAGGTGCGTAATGGTAGGTCCGCAGTAGTGCAACAGGCGCAGCATTTCCGACTCCCAGCCAGCCGAGACGGTCGTGAGGCGCGTAATCTGCGTGAGAAGAGGCACGTACATCGTCCACCCCCATAAACATGCCATGCACATGCCCTGCGCACGGAAAAGGGGGATACGCACTCCGCATGCGCGTGTACCACTTGCGAAAGTCGCGTACGTGCCGCGGAAGCACCAGAATTCTGTACAAAGCGTCCAAGGCCCATAGGCGCACGCTCCGCGACACGGAGCAGAGGCGCAGCAGCGCCCGCACCGCGCCCATCTCCCCCTCTGAAGCAGGCCCAGACAGTTCGTCTACCACCTGCGCTACGATTTCCACTGGCAGCGCAGGCAGGCCGGCCGTACGGCGGGCCTGCGCCTGCGTCAGCATGAAGAAAACCGCCGCAGCGCCCGGGCCGCCTCCACATGGGAAACCTGATTGGCTCAGTCTGTGGGGGCGGGGCAAGGCGAGGCTTCCTTGCTCTTGACCTAGCTTGTTACGATGCCCGCTTTCAAGGGACGGTCCCGTGGTCTTTCCAACGTCACTGAATCTGATACATCCGCGGCGAATGGGCGTACTCGCAAAAGCATGCCGAATATCTTTGGGAGCAGTGGCGGCGGTTCTGGGATGGCTTCACTGAGCGTGCCTGGCTCCCCGACGCGCGAGTCCAAGACGCCGCCGTTCCGCTCGCCGCGGCGCACGCCCGAGCCCGAGCCGAAGAGCTTTGTACGTATCGATGCTTATGCAGAAACCTGCCTCGGGCCACCCTGGCAACCTCTCGAGCGAGCAGCAAAAAGCGCTAGACACGCTGCGCCAGTCCTTGCTGGACGCGAAGGTGATTGAGAAGTCTGAGGACGCACCACCGCACCAGGAAGTGCAGCTACTGCGTTTCCTGCGTGCGCGTAGCTTTGATGTGAATGCTGCCCGCGAAATGTACCTTCGGGCGGAGAAGTGGAAGAGCTCGGTGAATCTGGACCAGCTGTGCACCGAGTGGTCCTTTGAGGAGCGCGACGTGGTGGCGAAGCATGGCTGGCGCATGTACTTCCACAAGACCGACCGCCTCGGCCGTCCCATCTTTATCCAGGACCTGTCCAACTTGGATCCCGACAAGGTCTTTTCGCATACTTCGCCCGACCGCATCGTGCAAAACTTTGCCGTGACGCTAGAGGAGGCGGTGCGTTATCGGTACCTCGCATGCACTATGAGTCAGGGGCACCTTGTGGACGACAACTTTATGGTGCTCAACGTCGCAGGCCTCGGCCTTGGCACCTTTTGGGCGATGAAAAACCAGCTGCAGAGCCTGCTCAGCATTCTGGACGACAACTTCCCCGAGCTTTCGGGACGCGTGCAAATCATCAACGCGCCTTATCTTTTTTCTACCGTTTGGTCCTACATCAAGGGCTGGCTCCCTGCACAAACCGCCGAGAAGATCGACATCTGCGGCACCGACTATCTCCCTACCATCTCCAATTATGTCGACATGCACGCCTGGCCGAAGCACCTGGGTGGCCACTGCGTCTGCGACGTGGCCCCAGAGAGCACGCGCAAGGCATGCGAAGTGAGCGACGCTGGCCCATGGGAGCCCGCGCTGTGCTCTGTGCGCGCCAAGAACAAGGAGACGTAGGGGAATAGTACATATCATTACTATAGCTTGGGTATCACAGAGAATCCGTCGAGTGCGACTGGGAGAACCAGGCGAGAATCAGCACCCAAAGCGACAGGTAGCCGAGCAACGCGATGGGCATCACATTGCGCCACATGGCCACTTCCCAGTGGAAGACGCGCCGAGAGTGGATGCGTGCCGCGCGGTAGTTCTGGAAGAAGGACGAAATCTGAGACTGCTTCGCCTTGCGCCGCTGCCGCAAGCGCTGCGTCCGCGAGCGATGCGCACGCGAGCGGCGCGCGTCCACACGGAGGCGCCACAGCGCCGCATCCATTGCATAGGGCGCGGGACTCAGCGCGTCGCTGTCGCTCGTCACAGGCGCGTTGGGGTCCAGCAGGCGCCTGCGCCTCGCGAGATCGCCACGTTGCCCGCTGAGCTCCGGCTTGGAGTCGGTATCCGACAAGTCCGAGTCGCTAAGTGTGTTTTCTTCGTCGGAAGCACCGCCGACCAGCACACGAAAGAGTCGCGCACTCTGCTCGCGGTACCGCCGAATGCGCTGCTGATGCGCGAGCGACGCCTGAGACGGCATCGTCGAGGCGCCGCTCTCGTTCGCGCTGTACAGTCCCTCGCCGTCCGATGCACCCGTGTCAGGGTAGTCTGAGTGCGCGTGTGCGTCGTGCTCCGTGTCGTCCAAATCGGTAATGTTGCTTGTGATCCAACGTGCCACGACATCGACCGCAGCTGTGAAACTCGAGACGAGCAGCCAGCCGCCGATCGGCTGCTCCGGCCCAAAAAGATAAAGAGAAATGCGCACCAGCGTCCAACAAATAGACTGGAACGCAACCAATCGAATGATCGAAGGAAGCACTGCGTAGTAAATCAGCCAGCGGCGCAGCAGCAGCGTCATGAGCGATAGGGCGTGGAATGCGGTGCAGAGCGCCCAGAAGCAGCAGATAAAGTACTCGAGCGCGCCCGGCGTGCGCATGTCCTCCATCGTACGGAACCACCGATAGTGCACGGCGAGTTGAGCGCATCCCCGCCGGAAGCAGAGGATCGTGCCGATAATGCCAGGCACCGTCGCAAACAAACGCAGGCTGTGCAGCAAGACCATAAAAGCGGCCGGAAGAGGCTCGAGCGCTTCGACCGAGTCGGTGCGCTGCTCCTCGGCCTTCTTTGCCTCGACAGCAGAGACATAGCTCTTGCGCGAGAGGAAAGAGGGGACGATTGCCGCTAAAGGGCTCGTCACCGAAGCGGCCGAAGGCCGGTCTTCAACAATCGCGCTCGCGCGGCGCATGCGCTTCTGCGTGCGCGCAATCGACTCGTCTGGTAGGACGAGGTCCAGAGACGAGACAGAGGCGGTATCGGTATCTCCGCCGTCGACCTGGGCAGTGGCGTGCGAGACGAGAGGCACCGCATTACACGGCAACGTTGACGCGCGTGCTCTCCGATTGGTATTCAGGTCTGTAGCCGTCGATGCGCCCGTGGGTGTGTCGTCCGCCGCGGTGGTCGGCGATTCGCTCTCCACGGCGGTATAAGGCGGAGGAGACTCGCCGGACAAGCCACTTAGCAGCAGCGTGTTCTCGAGCCGCGGGCGGGATGCGCGGAGCGACGGCGGACTGGACACGCCTGCGCGTTCCGCTCCGTTCCACACTAGCAAAGGATCCGAGGACCGCCCAGAATTGGCTCGGTCCGGATCCCGGAAGTCACTCATCCGGCCCTCCTCCCCGCTTGGACCGGCCCGACGCAGGCGGGCTGAGGACCGTTTATGTAGCGGAGGCATCGGGTGCAGCTCGCTGCCCCGACCCTCGACAAACATGCTTATGGCAAGGACGCGTAAGCAGGATCCGGGGTGGGTGTAAAATCGCGCCGTTTGTTCTTGGCTGTGAAATCGCCGTGCTTGCCACAAGGGCGCATCCTACATCGAATCGAACAAATGAAAAGGCTTAGTCATTCATTCCAAAAAGGCGGAGTTTGCATGGGGCCAATCACGATCGCCCTCCACAAACTCGTGCTGAGGCTTTGCGCAGCGGCGGCCATCGGCGGACCTGACGCGTGCGGAGCCATGTCGGATTTCTACGTGCGGTATTAGTACGTGAGCGTGTCACGCAGCTTACCCTACAGTACTGGGCACCAAGGACGGCACGGCCACGAGTTCCTAGAGTTCGAGTACAACCGCGGACGCTTGCGCTACGCCAACAACAGCAACTATCGCAATGACAGCTTGATCCGCAAAGAGAGTACGTGTTTCTGACTGACGCAGTGTGGATTAGCCCGCTGATGATCCAGGAGCTGCGGCGCATCGTCGAAGAGAGCGAGATCGTCAAGTACGTGTGCTACGCCTTCACTAACCGCAGGGAGGACGACGCAAAGTGGCCCAAGAAGAATGTCGTCGGGCGCCAGGAGCTCGAGATCCGGCTTGGCAAGGACCACATTTCCTTCGAGACGTCCAAGATTGGCTCGCTGGTCGAGGTGCAAGAAAGCGACGACCCCGAAGGGCTGCGTGTGATGTACTACCTGATCCAGGACCTCAAGGTACGCGCGCGCGCCTCCACGATGCTGACCCAGTGCCTCATCTTTAGCCTGATTTCGCTCAATTTCAAAATCAAGCCGATCAGCGTTTGAACAGCGCGACTGGCCGCTGCGCGGCGCCTCGTCCCATGGCCGTGCGAGATATATCCCAATAGGTCGAGGTATTTCTATTTCAGTACAACAGATGCGGCCGCCGTGTGTGCGGCTCATCCATGCACGCCTACTCCTTGATCTTGGCGAGGATCTCCGAGTCGCGGATGAGGAGGTACTCCTGTGGTTAGCACGCTATAAGGAAAGCCAACGTACCTCGTCGCCGACCTTGATCTGGTTACCGCCCCACGACGGGAGGAGAATCTTGTCACCAGGCTGCACGCTGACCGGCACAACCTTGCCTTCTTTGTCAGGCGCGCCCGGGCCGGCAGCAATCACCGACGCCTCCGGGAGCGGCGACGAAGCGCTCGACGAGGGCAGGAAGAGACCCGAGGCCGTCTTGGTCTCGGGCTTGAAGCGCTGGACCAGCACGCGGTCCAGGAGCGGGACAACCGACTTGATCGAACGGATGGTAGAGGTAGCCTATCGGTCAGCCCTGCCCACGCCACCTACCATTGCGGAGAAGCACGCTGGAGCCTGTGCGACGCGACGCTTTTTGACGCTCGACCGTCGCCGCTGCGTCGTCTTCGGCCGAAATGAGCTTGGTTCCACGCGCTTCCGCAGCGTTCCACGGAGGCGGCGCGGCGCGTCGCTACTGGCTGTTGCGGGCCCCCTGGTAGGCTATAGTGGCAATTCTTCTAATGCATTCGGCGAAGTTCGTGTGGTGCGTTGCATAAAGTCCCCCGGCTACCCCCACTCTCTCGCTACTCGTTTGCTATGTCGTCTCTTTTGCGCGCTACTGCCAAGGCGAGTGCGCCGCGTGCTCTCGGCGCGCGCCAGCTCTCGTCGTCGGCTTCTGTGCTGAACCACAAGGAAGTGAAGTTTTCCAACGATGGCCGTGCTGCTATGCTGAACGGTGTCAACCTTCTCGCGAACGCGGTCAGCGTTACGCTTGGCCCTAAGGGCCGCAACGTGATCATTGAGCAGCCCTTTGGTGGCCCTAAGATCACCAAGGATGGTGTGACGGTCGCCAAGTCGATCTCGCTCAAGGACAAGTTTGAGAACCTCGGTGCGCGCCTCGTCCAGGACGTTGCGAGCAAGACCAACGAGGTGGCCGGTGACGGTACCACCACTGCCACCGTCCTTGCCCGCGCCATCTACTCGGAGGGTGTCAAGAACGTCGCCGCCGGCTGCAACCCCATGGACCTGCGCCGTGGCTCGCAGGCGGCTGTGGAGGCTGTGATCAACTACCTCGAGCAGAACAAGCGCGAGGTGACCACCTCGGAGGAGATTGCGCAGGTTGCGACCATCTCTGCCAACGGCGACAAGCACATTGGCACGCTCATCTCGACTGCCATGGAGAAGGTCGGTAAGGAGGGTGTGATCACCGTCAAGGAGGGCAAGACCCTCGAGGACGAGATCGAGATCACCGAGGGTATGCGCTTCGACCGCGGCTACATCTCGCCCTACTTTATCACCGACGTCAAGACCCAAAAGACGGACTTTGAGAAGCCCCTGGTGCTGCTCAGCGAGAAGAAGATCTCGGCGCTCCAGGACATTCTCCCCACGCTCGAGGCCGCCGCGCAGTCGCGCCGCCCTCTGCTGATCATTGCCGAGGAGATTGACGGCGAGGCGCTCGCCGCGTGCATTCTCAACAAGCTGCGTGGCCAGCTCCAGGTGTGCGCTGTCAAGGCCCCTGGCTTTGGTGACAACCGCAAGAACATCCTCGGTGACCTTGCCATCCTCACTGGTGGCACCGTCTTCACCGACGAGCTCGACATCAAGCTCGAGCGCGCTACGCCCGACATGCTCGGCACGACGGGCAGCGTCACCGTGACCAAGGAGGACACCATCTTCCTCAACGGCGGTGGCGAGAAGGACGCCATCACGGCTCGCTGCGAGCAGATCCGCGCTGCGATGAACGACCCGAGCACCTCGGAGTACGACCGCACCAAGCTCCAGGAGCGTCTCGCGAAGCTCTCGGGCGGTGTCGCCGTCATCCGCGTCGGTGGCTCGTCCGAGGTCGAGGTCGGCGAGAAGAAGGACCGCTACGACGACGCGCTCTGCGCTACCCGCGCTGCCGTCGAGGAGGGTATCGTCCCCGGTGGTGGTGTTGCGCTGCTCAAGGCCTCTAAGGCGCTTGACTCGATCACTACTGCCAACTTTGACCAGCAGCTCGGTGTGTCGATCATCAAGAACGCCCTGACGCGCCCCGCGCGCCAGATTGTGGAGAACGCCGGTGAGGAGGGCTCGGTCGTGGTCGGCAAGCTGCTCGAGAACCCTGGCGAGTTCAGCTTTGGCTACGACGCGAGCGTCGGCGAGTACAAGGACCTTGTCCAGGCCGGTGTGCTCGACCCGCTCAAGGTGGTGCGCACTGCGCTCCAGGACGCTTCCGGCGTTGCCTCGCTCCTGACCACGTCCGAGTGCTGCGTCGTGGAGGCCCCCGAGGAGAAGCCTGCTGCCCCGCCGATGGGCGGCATGGGCGGCATGGGCGGCATGGGCGGCATGGGCTTCTAAGCGCTGCTGCCAACATAGCGTAGATACCGAAAATACCATGCACGAGGGAAATGCGTTGCTGCATCGCTATGAGCACGCTAATGTACAGAAGAGCCGCAAGCGCCTCGCCTGTCTACGCCGTGCGCGACAGGTAGTGGATGCTCGAGACGAGCTTCAGGGCATCCTGCACCTCCCTAAACTCTTGCTCGTTCACCACGTCCGGCAGGCGGGCCGCGTTCGAGGTAGGGCCAAAGGGATGAGGAAGCAGCTTCTTGAGGTACTCGTACGTAACCAGCGTCGCACCAAACTGCGGCGACGAGCGCAGCACACGTGCGAGCGAACCCTTGAACAAGGCCGCGGGGCCCTCCTTTTGGAGAATCTGGACGAAGCAGTCGCCAATGCCCTTGTACGTCGTCTGGCCTTTGCGCGCCTCGACCTGGAGACGCGTCTTGATCACATCGGCGGGCGTCGTGAGGAATGCGGCAGGGATACCGGCGATCGACGCGGCCGAGATCAGCTGGCCAAAGGTGAGCTTCTTGCTGGGGTCCGTCTGGCCAAACATGTCCGACTTGAGATGCGCGTACAGCGGGAAGTAGATTGCGCTAAAGGGAATGTCACGCAGCAAGCACGCCGTCGCACCCTTGTACAGACCAAAGAGACCCAGGCGGCGGATGATCTGGATCGCGCCGTTCTTCACCTGCGAGGGGTCCTTGCTCATCTCGCCCTGCACCTGTAGACGGATCTTGACGATTTCGAGAGGGTTCGTAAAGACCACCTGCGAACCACCGGCAATACCACCCGCCATGACCTCGGCAACAATGGGCACTTGGCCCTGGTCGTCCTGGGAGAGGTTGCGCACCAAGTCGTTCATCGTGAGCTTGATGGCCTTCTCCGGCGCGACACCCAGCAGCTGCGGCAAGAGACCCGAGTAGAAGCCAAGGAAGCCCTCTTTTTGCAGCACCTTCTTGGCGCAGTCCAGGCTGTTTTTGTACATCAGCGCCTCGCCCACGACGTTCGAGCGCTGGTTCTGCATACGCGTCTTGACAAGGTCAATCGGGTACACGAGTGTCGCACCCACCGAGCCGGCCACACCGCCGAGCAAAAAGTTGTACGCAGACTCGCCAATGTTGCGTAGCGTCGAGCGAGCCGTGCTCACCTCAGACGGGAGCTTGGAGGCGGTGCCAAGATCCTTGACAGCCGTCACTTTGCCCGTGTCGAGGATCGTGACCTGGTGGCAGGTCACTTCGCCACCACCCACGTTGCGCTTCCCGTAGGAAACCACGCCGTTCTGCTTGGAAATAGCATCCAGCTCCTGGAGCTTTTTCAACAGGGCACCGGTCGGATGACTCGGCGTGTACACCTGCATCAGTCGAGCCAACGTACCTGAACATCAATCTTCGCCGCTCCATGCTTCGGGTCTGTCGACGCAGCGGCCGCCAGCGGCAAGGCGTCACAAAAGACTGGGGAAAACATCGTCGTCAATGGGGCACAAGCCTGCCCGGCAGAAGGCTTCTGGCGCAGGGCCCTACCGAGGCAACTATAAATTGCAGAAATATCCCACTCGATGCGCACGCGTGCAGCAAAGTGCAGGGCAAGCGCCAGTGACGGCAGCCGTTGGGGAAAGGTGCAGATCGCCCGGCGGGGGCCGCCGATCACGGTCAGAGGTGTGCTGGCGGCGCTCAGGCGGCCGGACGGGGGGCGCGCTTGCCCGACACGATACGTGGGCGGCCGGTATTCTCCTTGTCGGCCTCGGACGCGCTTTTTTGGGTGATGCGATCCACAAGCGAGGTACCGTCGCGGAAACGCGCACGGAACAACACATTCGCGTTGTTGAATAGACCTTCTTTGAGCGAGACCACAATAAACTGCGAGCCCTTGAAACGCGTGCGGAACAGATGGCCAATGTGCTGGGTATGCGACAGATCGAGCGCAGCATCGATCTCGTCGAGAATGTACATCGGCGCAGGCTTGAACTGCAGCAAAGACATAATAAGACTGAGCGCGATCAGCGAGCGCTGGCCGCCGCTCAGCTCAGTGAGACTCTGCTTCCAGGTCGCGCCGAGGCGCACACGCACCTCGAGGCCTTGCGTGATCTCGGCGTCCTCGGGGGGCTGTAGCTTCGCATAGTTTCCGGGAAGCAGCTCGGCAAAGATGTCGCCAAAGTCGCGGTTGACCTGCGTAAAGGTCGACTGCAGCGCATCCTTCTTGTAGCGGTCCAGCTCGTGGATCGTCTGCTCAATCTTGCTCTTGTCGCCCAGGACGGTGGTGAGCATGTGCTGCAGACTCCCTTCCTTCTTCTCGACATTGTCGATCATGTTCATCACGCGGGGGTTGACGCGCCGCCGCAGGCCAGACTGCTGCTCGGCGAGCTGCGCACAGAGACGGCGCACAGAGCCCATGTCGTGCTTCTCAAACTCGTACGCGCTGCCGGCCTGGCCAAAGAGCGTGTGCTCGGACGCAATCCACGGGTGCTCCTCTTCCAGCGCGGCGACCGAACGCTCCAGCGCACGGCACTCTTGCTCCACGCGCTCGACTTCGTGCGCCAGCTGCTGCTGCGCGATCTCGGCATCGGAAACCGCCTGACGCTTGGTCGCCGACGCATTCTCGAGCTCCGTGAGCTCGTCTTGGAAGGCGCGGAGGGCCGCACGCGACTCGGCGAGCTCCGCCTCGCTCTGGTCGACCGCCGCCTGGAGCGAGGCGACATGCGCCTCGCCCGCCTCGAGATCCGCCGCGGCCTGTGCAGCAGCCTCTTGCGCAGCGGCGAGGCGCTCGGCGGCCGCGTCACGGTCCATCTCGTGCTGCCCAAGGGCGAGCTCGGCGGCACGCAGCTTGCTTTGCTGCGGCTTGAGCGCCGCGGCGTGCTTGGCGAGCTCGGCCTTGAGCTCCTTGGCTTCCGCACGCACACGCTCGACCTTGCCGCCTTTGTCGGCATGCAGCTCTTGAATTTCGCGCTCGAGACGCTTCGCATCCGACGCAGCCTCGTCTTGGCGCGCGCGCGCCGCATCCATGCTGGCCTCAAGCTCGGCCAGCGCCGCACGGCACGCCTGCACCTCTTCCTGCAGCACCGTCGCACGGCTCTGGTCGACCTGCGTCTGGAGGAGGCGCGCGCGGTGCTGCGCAAGCTCGGCCTTTTCCGAGGCCTGGCTATAGGCGCGCCGCGCTTCTTGCAGCGCGCTCCACTCGCGGTCGTTCGCACGCAGCGCGTCCTGCGCCTCGCGCAGCGCACGCTCGCAGTGGGCGAGCTCCTGCATGCGCAGCAGCACGCTCTGGCCGCCGCCGGTGCGGCTGCCGCCTGCGAGGCGGCCGGCGGGATCGTACGTGTCGCCGTCGACCGTGACGCTCTTCATCTGCACAGCCGCGTCAAACGTCACACGGCGCGCCGTCTCGGCATCTTTGCACACGAGCGTCTGGCCAAAGACGTACTCGAGCGCGGCACGCACCTCGCTGTCGCATCCGACGAGCTCCAGCGCCAGCTCGACCTTGTTCGGCGCAAGGCGCTTCGCCGCGTCGACGCGCCGCCCGTCGGCGATGCTCGGCTGGATCTGGCGCAGGGGAATGAGCGTGACGCGCTTCTTGAGCTGGCCATGCGTCAGGAGCTGCGAGCCGGTCTTGTCGTCGTCGACCACGACATTGTACAGCCGCGAGCCGGCGGCCGCCTCGAGCGCAGGCGCATACGCGCGGTGCGCCTTGTCGAGCGTGACGAGGCTCGCGACCAGGCCACGGACCTTGGACCGGTCAAAGTTGGCGCTGGGGTCCACGTACGTAAACTGCAGCGCCGACGGGAGGCGGCCCTGGAGCGAGTCGCGCTCGGCGCGTAGGTGCGCCACGCGTCCTTCCAGCTCGGTACGCTCGGCAGCGAGGCCGTCGTACTTGTGCTGGTCCCAACCGAGGCGCTCGACGCCGTCGTGCGCTTTGCGAGCTTCGCGCTGCGCCGACTCGAGCCCGGCGACGAGGCCGGCACTCTCTCCGGTCTCTTGCTGCGCAAGCGGCTCTTTTTTGCGCAGCTCACGCTGGAGATGGTCCATGCGGACCTTGGCCTGCTGGATTTCGGAGCGCGCGTCGGCCTCGCGCGAGCGCGAGCGGGCGAGCTGGCCCTGGAAACCGCCGTGCGCTCCGTCCGTGTCCGAGGCGATACCCGTGAGCAGCGACTGGAGCAGCGCATCCGTCTCGGCCGCGCGCTTGGCCGCGGCGTCGTGCGCCGACTTGTTTTCGTCGAACGAGGCGCGCAGCGTGTCGAACGACGCCTGCTCGTTCGTCAGCGCCTCCTGGGCGGCAGTCTGGGCCGCACGCTCCGTCTCGACGCGCGCGGCCTCTTCGGCGTGTGCCGCGCGGCGGAACTCGGCCTGAGTCGTGGCCTCGACGAGCTCGTGCGCGAGGTTCTTGGCCTTTTCGAGCAGCGAGTCCTGCTGCCCGCTTGCCTCGAGCTCTGCGTCCCGCTTTGAGCGGAGCGCAGCGAGCTCCTCGTCGATCGCAGCGAGCTGGCGCGTGAATGCGGCGATGTTCGCGACGTGCTCCGCAAGCTTGGCCTTGGCGGAGCCCGCGCCGTCGTTGGTGCGCTGCGCGAGTTTTCCGCGGAGCGTATGCCACTCGTGTGCCTTGTCGAGGCGGGTGAGCCGCTCGAGCTCCGTCGAGGCTTTCTGGTATTCGAGGAACGCGCGCTTTTCTTCACGGAGTCGGTCGAGTTTCGGTGTGATTTCCTCCTGGAGAAGCGCGGTGATTTCGCGCACCTTTTGGTCCTTTTTGGCCATGGTACGGAACGCGCGTTCTTTGCGCTCCTCAAACATGCGCGTGCCCGCCGCCTCCTCGATCATCGAGAGGATCTCGGCGGGCTTCATGTTGAGTACCTTGGTAATCTTGCCCTGCATGATCAAAAAGTTGGGATTGTTAATGTTCAGCTGCACGCTCTGGAACATGTTTTGGACGGCCTGCTGCGTCGCCTTGTGTCCATTGATCAGGTACTTGGACACGCCGCCCATCGCGATCTGGCGCGTGACGGTGATTGTCGTGTAGTTCTCAAACGACACTGGCGAGCGCTCGCGGTCGGTATTGTCAAAGACGATCGTGACCGAGGCCTTGGTCACGCCCGCCTGGCCGCGCTTGTAGATCAGGTCCTGGATATTCGACGCGCGCACCTGCGTTAGCCGCGCCACGTACCGAGCTCAGGTTCGTCAGGCCAAGCACGAAGCAGATTGCATCGAGAATATTGCTCTTGCCACTGCCATTTAGGCCTGTGATCGCGTTGAAACTCGGGTCAAAGCCACGGACATGCGTCCGGACGGGGTAGCTGCGTTAGTCGCGCCACGTACCTCTTGAAGCCATCGAGAATCAGCTCCTCGATCCGCATCGCCCCGCACGGTCGCTCCGGCCAAGTGTTTATGCGAACGGATCACGTGGCTATAAAGTGTTGCGCGACGCGCCGCGACGCGTTCCTTATGGCGAAGCAAAGGACGTTGGAGTAGGTGTGCTGGCTGACCCAGATCGCTCTTTGCGCCGGAGCCTGCGCAGAAGCGCGCACGTGTAGAGAAGGAGCAGGAGGAGAAGGAGAAGGAGCAGGAGCAGGAGCAGGAGCGGGAGGAGCAGGAGGAGACCGTCGCGGCCGAAAAGACTGCCGACCTCATCCAGAGCGCGTCGCTGCGCCCGTCGGCCAAGCCGGGCTGGAAGCAGGGCACGCCGATCAAGTATGCGACGCTCGTCGATACTTTTTCCAAAGTCGAGGCGACGACAAAGCGTCTCGAGATTCTGCAATACGTCACAGACCTCTTTGTGCAGGTCATTACGCACTGCCGCCAAGATAGTGTCGCGGCGGCGAGCGAGAATCTGCTGTATGCCGTCTACCTGTGCATCAACCGCCTGTGCCCTGACTATGAAGGGCTGGAGCTCGGCATCGGCGAGGGCCTCCTCGTCAAGGCCATCGCACAGAGCACCGGGCGCGAAATTGCACGCATCAAAAAAGACCTCGAGGCAAAAGGCGATCTGGGCCTGGTCGCCCTCGCCTCGCGCAAGCACCAGCCGACCATGTTCCAGGCGCAGACGCTCACCGTCCCGGCCGTCTTTAAGCAGCTCAAAGAGATTGCACGCGCGGCCGGCGCCAAGTCGCAGGACAAGAAGCTCGGCATTATCAAGCGCCTGCTTGCGTCGTGCACGGGCGACGAGAGCAAGTACCTGATCCGCAGTCTCGAAGGCAAGCTGCGTATTGGCCTCGCAGAAAAAACGGTGCTGGTCGCCGTTGCGCACGCCGTGATGCTTGCCTCGCTCGGCGAGCAGGCCGCCGAGATGGAAAAAGAGGACCTCGCCGCGCACCTCGAGCACGGCACCAATGTCGTCAAGGCCGTCTTTAGCGAGCTCCCATCGTACGATATTGTGGTGCCTGCGGTCCTCGAGCACGGCATCGACGGGCTGCGTGAGCGCGTCAAGCTCACGCCCGGCATCCCGCTCAAGCCCATGCTGGCGAAGCCCACGAAAGAGATTGGCGAGGTGCTCGACCGTTTCGAGGACAAGACCTTTACGTGCGAGTACAAGTACGATGGCGAGCGCGCGCAGGTCCACGGCTTCCGCACGCCGAGCGGCAAGCTCGAAGTGCGCGTCTTTTCGCGCAACTCGGAGGACATGAGCATGAAATACCCCGACCTGGTCGTGCAGATTCCGCGCTGCCTGCGCGACTCGGTGACCAACTTTGTGCTCGACGCCGAGGCGGTGGCATGGCAGCCGCTACACGTCGCCCAGGCCGAGCGCAGCGACGCGACGGAAGGGCGCCTCCTGCCGTTCCAGGAGCTGAGCCGCAGGAAGCGCAAGGACGTCAAGGCCGAGGATATCAAGGTCTTTGTCAAGATCTTTGCGTTCGACCTGCTCTATCTGAACGGCGAGCCGCTGCTGCACCTCGAGCTCGCGGAGCGCCGCGCACGGCTGCTCGAGCACTTTGCCGCAGTGCAGGACGAGTTTGATATCGCGACGCACCGCGACTGCCACACCACCGAGGAGATCCAGACGTTTCTGGACGAGAGTGTGGCGAGCGGGTGCGAAGGACTCATGGTCAAAATGCTCAATGGCGCGGATGCGACGTACGAGCCGAGCCGCCGCTCGATCAACTGGCTCAAGCTGAAAAAGGATTACTGTACGTCGTCATGCTCACCCAGTGTCCGGCACCGGCGACAGTCTCGACCTGACCGTGATTGGAGGGTACTACGGCAAGGGCAAGCGCACCAATGTCTATGGCGCCTTCCTCCTGGCTTGCTGTACGTCGCTCTACTGACACAGACGACGAGGACCAAGAGACCTACCAGAGTATCTGCAAGATCGGCACCGGCTTCTCCGAGGCCGATCTCGAGTCGCACCACAGCACGCTCAAAGCGCTTGAAATTCCGGCCAAGAAAGGCTACTATGACGTTGGCGACGCCAAGCCCGACGTCTTTTTCGAAGCCAAGGTCGTCTGGGAGGTCCTCACCGCCGACCTGTCGCTGAGCCCGGTGTACAGCGCGGCGAAAGGCATGATTGACGCGCGCGGCATCTCGCTGCGCTTCCCCCGCTTCATCCGTACGTCGCCAGACTCACCCAGGCATCCGCGACGACAAGACCCCGGAAGAGTCCACGAGCCCGGAGCAGATCGCCGACATGTACCGCGCCCAGGCCGTCGCGAGTAAAAAAGATCGGGGCCGTGACGACGATGACGGATTTTGGTAGAATCGGGCTATTTTCGAAATTCCATCCGTGCGCTCTCTCCACTACAACAATGACGTGGCTCGACCAGGCTGTGAGCGAGCTGAAATCGGGCACTGCCTATCTCGATTCGGATGGGATCCCGTGGAAGCAGCTCGTGATCACGCTGCTATGGGCCGTCTACCTCTTCGAGACTTTTGTGTCCCTGCGTCAGCTGCGGCTGTACGACAAGACGACGCCGCCCAAGGCACTCGTGCCCCACGTGTCGATGGACACGTTTGTCAAGAGCCAGGCGTACGGCAAGGACAAGGCGCGCCTGTCGCTCGTGTCGGACGCGTTTGCGCATGCTTACAACCTCGCTGCGGTGTACTTTGACTTTTACGCGCTCGCGTGGGTCTGGGCGGGCGACCTGCTTGCGTTGGTGGGCGCGCCGGACAATGAGCTGGCCAAGTCGGCGATGTGGGTCGTGGTGAACACGGCGATGCACGAGGTGATCGCCGTGCCGCTGAGCATCTACCGCCACTTTGTCATCGAAGAGCGCCATGGCTTCAACAAGCTCACCTTTAGCACCTACGTCTCGGACACGCTGAAGGAGTGGGCGATGGGCATCGTGATCGGAACGCCGCTCATCGCGCTCGCGGTGTGGGTGATCCGCTGGGCGGGCGACTACTTTGTCTTGTACACCGTGCTGCTCTTTACGCTGATCATCCTTTTTGGCACCGTGCTCTACCCCCTGGTCATCCAGCCGCTCTTTAACAAGCTCACGCCGCTGCCGGAGAGCGCGCTGCGCGACCGCGTCGTGGCGCTTGCGAGTGCGCTCAACTTCCCGCTCAAGCACCTGTACGTGATCGACGGCAGCAAGCGCAGCAGCCACTCGAACGCCTACTTTTACGGTGTGGTCCCGGGCGGCAGCAAGCACATCGGTACGTTTTGCATCTGACCCAGTCATCTACGACACGCTCATCGAAAAGTCGACGCCGGCCGAGATCGAGGCGGTGCTCGCCCACGAGCTCGGCCACTGGGCGCACTCGGACCCGACCAAACTGCTGATCGTCTCGCAGCTGAACCTCGTGCTGATGCTCTCGCTCTTTACGTTGTTCATCCACAACGCGTCGCTCTTCCGTGCGTTTGGCTTTGCGACGAAAGCCTCGCCGGGCGCGATCGCCGTCGAGCCCTACCTCCCTGTGATTGTCGGCCTCGAGCTCTTCCAGCTCGTGCTTAACCCTACGGACGCCCTGCTCAAGTTCGGCATCAATGCGATCGTACGCCGCATGGAGTACGCCGCGGATCGGTACGTTGCGCTCTCTGACCTAGCTTTGCTGCGGAGCTGCCACGTGCGCCGAAGACGGCGGCCGAGCGCGAGGCGCAGCGCCTGATTGAGTCGGGCGCGACGGCAGACGAGGCGGGCGAGCCGAGCGCGACGGTCGTCGACTGGGTCGACCGCCTGAGCAACGTGCCGGTGCACCGCCTGCCGACCGACAAGGTTGGCGAGGCCTTGCCGGAGGACCAGGAGCCCTACACTGAGCTGCTGGGCCGCGCGCTCGTCAAGTTGCACATCCAAAAGTACGTGTCTTGTTTCACACAGTCTCTCGACGATGCACCATGACCCGCTCTACAGTGCCTACCACTATTCTCACCCCACACTTACCGAACGCCTCGTGGCGCTGAACCGCCTCGCGGACTCCAAGAAGACGCAATAGGCACGTAGCTTATGTCATCGCCGAAATGAGTGAACTCTGGACTTGCACGTGGCGAATGCTTGCGACGAACCACACCATGGGCCTGCGGTGGGATCCTCGAGAGGACCCGGCTGTGCTCTGGACATGGCTCGTAGCCGTGATTACGGCGCTCGAGTTCTTGATGGAGACGACTCTGCTCAATCGCCAACTCAAACTGTCGAGGGCCAAGGGCGTGCCCACGGTTCTACGTGACATTGCGCCCGAGGCTTTTATTACGAGCGCGGAACGCTTCCGCATCACGCATGCGACGCGGTTTATATACGCTGCGTTCCGCACAGCCTTTGTTTTCTTTTTTGTGCTCGATGGCGGCCTCAGTGCGCTGTGGAACCGGGCCGGAGCCTTTGTTGAAGGAAATGCTCCGAACGCTCAACTTTTTCAAAGCGTGGCGTGGGTCGCTTTACTGACGCTTATTTGCGCTCTCCCGAAGTTCGTGGCCTATTTCAATCTGATGCTTCTGTATCAAAAGGGCATGGTGGAGAAGCCCAAGCCGTTTGTCAATTATATCTTTGATATCAAGACCATGCTTGCCATCGGTTGGCTCACACTCCTTGCCTACTCGAGCGAATCTCTTCAGAACGATCTGTCTATTGAAGACAGTACAGGAGCGGGGTCTGTTGCTATATTTTTTACTGGAGTGTACTACACGTTCGGCTCTGGGTTCCCTCATGACTGGTTTGCGTCGCATACGAAACGCCGCCTCCATGCTTCTGCCGCTACGGACTTGGATGACCTCGATTTGCCGTTGCGCATTCCTGCAGAGGATATGGAAACTCTCGCACAGCTCTCTTCTGCCGAAGCAAAGGCAGTACGCAAACACGACACGCAATCGCGTTGGAAAGGCCTCGTGAGTTCGTGTACCTTTATGGGCTATTCCTTCGGGATTACTGGGTATCTCTGGCTGGTATATCAAGACCCGACGCTTTTCCGCGCATTCGGATTTGGCACGGCCGAGGAAGGGGCAGATGGGGTAATCGAGCACCCGCCTGTCCTGGTCGGCATTTTCCTTGGGCTGCTGCTCCTTCGCCCTGTGCGCATTTTTTCTATTTTGACCCGGCACGTTGTTTTCCAAAAGCTGGAAATTAAAAAGGACGCGTACGTATCTTCATTATGCTTACCCAGTGACTTTGCTCGCACGCTCGAGGCAAACGAAGAAGAAGACCAACCGGTCACTGACTGGATCGATTACGATTCGGGCGACGCAGCGGCGATCAGTGGAGCGCAAAAGCGCCACTTTGTTCAAGCATTGGTCAAATTATATCTTGTTTGCAATGTCCCGCTGTTCAGCGATCCATTGTACAACGCTTACTACCAGAAACGCCCTGCCTTGGCCGACCGCCTCGCCGTGCTCGGACCCGTTGACATGGAGCTGGGCTTAGACGACAAGGTCGATACGCCCTACCTTGATGAGTCGGACAGCGATATCGCCGTTCCGTCAATTATGCTTTTGCCCTAACTATAATATGTGAATTAGGACTTGTATACAGATTGCATCGGCCAGAGCCGATCCCCATTGGTCCGTGCGCTCAACCGACCGGCCCATTTAGTAATTCATGAACTTTTATTCCGAGTCGATCGTACCAAGATCATGCCCTTGCAGTGGGATCCACGACAGGATTCCGCCGCGTACTGGGTGTGGTTCATTGCCGGGTCTGCATTTCTAGAATGGGCGACGGAAATGATCTTGCTCAGGCGGCAACTCCACGTCGTCCAGTCGGCACCGGTACCTCCTCTTCTCCAATCGGTTGTAACGCCCGAACAGTACAAGACAAGCGCGGAGCGATTCGAGGCGACGTACAGGACACGTACGGTCTGTGCGACTACTCGTATGATATTCGTTTTCATGGTTCTTTACTTTGATGCTTTGGCTGTTACCTGGGAGTGGAGCCAAATGCTCGCCAACCAAGATACCCCTGGGATCAGACGAATTGTAGTGTGGCTGTCTATTCTTGCATTGGGATGTGTACCAATGAGGATTCCCCTTTACCTGAGTGAACAAAAACTATCGCAGAAAAGGAGAACACCCAGCCCAAAGGGCTTCCTCTCTTACATTTTCGACTTCCCCACTGTCCTTGCTGCGTTCTGTTTGGGGAGTGCTAGAATTCTTCCCGGAACACTCCTTCCTGATATAAATGTATCTGCTTCTTTTATTGGGGGCATTACTTCTTTTGTGTTATCAAACTTCAATGAGAGTTATCGCAAAAATTTGGATTCAAAGTGGATGCTCAAATCTAACCTCCTCCGCGTACATGCAGCAGGTGCATTGGACGTTGAAAAGTCTTCTTTCCCTATCACCACACCCTTTCCCCTTCCTTTCGATACTGGCGACGGAACCATCCCAAAGATTGCGAAACTGACGTCCGAAGAAGAGGAGACAGTCATTAAACAACGCACATTTCGCCCAAAAAAATCTATTACTTTTGCAGAAATTGCCTTGCTACTTCTCATTTGCATCGTCGCACTTCTCATCTTTTTGCACATTCTAGCTACGAGTGCTATACTTGACTTGCTATTCTTTCACCCTGTCTTGGTCTCGGTCTACTTCCTTGGCAAATATTGTGAGCAAAAGGCGGATTTGTCAGGTGATTCGTAAGTGCATATTCTCACACAGCGGGTTTGCCAGGTGCTGTGAACCACCTAAGCAAGGCAAGGATGAAGAAAGTAACAGTGGCAATCAAGACATGGAAGCGACACTGAACGCGGGCCCTTCGCAGCTGCACCACTATGTTCAAGCCTTGGTCAAACTGCATTGCACACTCAATGTTCCGCTGCTGAGTGATCCTTGGTACAATGCGTACTTTCAGCTGCGGCCGTCATTGTACGACCGACTTGTCGCACTAGGGTACCGCAATGAGATGGCTCTAGACGCCAAGACCCCTCTCTAGAAGACCCCTTTCTCTAGGAAGCTATTCCATGCTCGATTACCCGATCGTACTACATGTCAAGGTAGGCGGAGACAACCTTAATAATGCCACATACCTTGAAGAGTCAGGCAAACTAATGATAACTCGCCATCAAGCTCTTTACGTAACAGTAATGCGTTCTTGAAACTTGATACAAGACAATCAGTATGGTCCGTGCGCTGGCTGGAAGCGCATTAGTCATGAAACGAACACTCTCCACATTCTCATTAACTACGTGCCAAGATCATGCCATTAGTGTGGGATCCCCGAAAAGACTCGGCGGCGTACTGGGTCTGGTTTGTGGCCGGTTCTACTTTTGTGGAATGGGCTACCGAAATGACTTTGCTTAGGAGAGAACTTCGAGTTGCGCAGTCGGCGCCCATACCTCCTGTTCTCCAATCGTCTGTCACCGCCGAACAGTACAAGACGAGCGCCAAGCGATTCGAGGCTACGTACAAGACGCGCACTGTATGTGCGACTGTACGCATGATATTTGTATTCATGATCCTCTACTTTGATGCGTTGGCTGTTACCTGGGAATGGAGCCAAACTCTAGCCAACCAAGATTCCCCGGGCATGAGGCAAATCGTAATATGGCTCTCTATTCTTGCTTTGGGATGTGTACCAATGAGGATTCCCTTTTATCTGAGCGAGAAAGAACTATCACGGGAAAGTGGGACACCCAAGCCAAAGCCCTTTTTATCTTATGTCTTCGACTTTCCTACTCTCCTGGCTGGCGCGTGCCTGATCGTTACGGGCACGTTACATGAAAAGCATCTCCCTGGTATGATTATCCCTGATTTTCTCATTGTCGCATTCTTTTTTGGCTCCATCATCTCGACTCTTTTCCAAAGTTATCTTAAGCATTTCGACCCAGGCTGGCTACTTGAGTCAAATTTGGGTCGTATCCACACGGCCGGCGCACTGGACATTGAAAAGACATCGTTCCCAATTATCACGCCTTTCCCACTTCCTTTTGATGTCGTCGATGAAACCATTCCAGAGGTTGCGAAACTGACACCCAAAGAAGAAGAAGCTATCAAGCAATTCGAGCGTCGTCCAAAGTTTATCATTGTCATTGTTGAAACAATTTTGCTCTATGTCCTCTTCTTTGGTATGCTCCTTATCATTGTGTCTCCTTTTATGGAGGTCGGAAAAAAAGACATTCCCCGCGCATTTGGTCTTGCGTCTCTCGGAAAAGCAAGGCTTTCGGGCACGCACCTTCAAGCCGTGAATGCTGTTCTTGTCATGCTAATTCTCCGCCCGCTTTTCGTCTTGGTCAACTTTTTTGCCAATCTTTGTGAACAAAAAGCGAGCCTCTCGGGCGATTCGTACGTGTATGTTCTTACCCAGCGACTTTGCGAAACGATGCGAAAACTCGGTCTTGGAGGAAATGAAAAGTTACAAAGGCGACGGCAAGAGTGACACGAATGTGGCCGCTCGCGCTGGCTCTTGGCAACTCAACCATTATGTACACGCGCTAGTCAAGCTGCATTGTACATTCAATGTCCCGCTGCTAAGTGACCCTTGGTACAATGCATACTTCCAGTTGCGTCCCTCGCTGGCCGACCGCCTTGTCGCGGTAAGGTACAGCAAAGCAAGCGACACCGCAAAACCCGCGCTTTGAGCGCGCCGCGATTCCACTCATTTGCCCCGATACCACTCACCCATCACTATTTATTTGCAACAGAATAGTTAGAACTATCCACTACTTCTTCTCCTGGCTCTTGCGGTAGGCTATGTTAGTCAATGTAACGTACCGGCCTGCATATCCGCCTGCACGTTCGGCATCACCGGCTCGTGCTTCTTGTACTCCATCGAGAACTCGCCCTTGCCCTGCGTCAGGCCGCGCACTGCTGTTAGTCGGGATGTACGTACGCTGACTCGAGTAGCCAAACATATCGTTCAGAGACACCTCCGCGGTGATCGTAAACTCGTCCTCGCGTACTTCGGTGTCCTCAATGGTACCCTTGCGCTGGTTCAAGGCGCCGATCACCGCGCCCTGGAACTCGACCGGAGCCACGACCTCGACGGTCATCTTCGGCTCGAGGATCACCGGCTGTGCGTTCTTGAACGCCTCGCGGAAAGCAGCCACGGTCGCAATACGGAAAGCAAGCTCCGAAGAGTCGACGCTGTGTGCCGCACCGTCCTCGAGCACGAAGCGCACACCGCACACCGGGTAGCCCGCGAGCGCGCCCTTCTCCAGGGCGTCGTTGAAGCCTTTCTCACAGGCGGGAATGTAGCCCGAGGGAATGTTGCCACCCACGACGCTGTTCTCGAACGCTGTGTCCTTGCCGGTGTCCTCGTCGACGCGCATCGGCTCAATGTAGCCAATCACACGACCAAACTGACCTGCACCACCCGTCTGCTTCTTGTGGGTGTAGTTGAACTTGGCGGGCTGCGCGATCGTCTCGCGGAACGCGACACGCGGCTTGCCCGTAGTGCATGGCACGTTGTACTCGCGGCGCATACGCTCGACGTAGATCTCCAGGTGGAGCTCACCCATACCCGAGATGATCGTCTCGCCCGACTCGCTGTCGACGTGCACGCGGAACGTCGGGTCCTCCTTCTGGAAGCGGTTCAGCGCGCGCGAGAAGTTCTGGCTGCCGTCCTTGCCCTCGGGCGCGAGCGACAAGGAGATAACCGGCTCGGGCACAAACATGGCCGACATGGACAGCGAGGTGCTACCGTCAGTGAACGTGTCGCCCGACGAGCATTCCACACCGAACATGGCGCAAATCTCACCCGGGCCGATCTCCGCGACGTCCTCCATGTCGTTCGAGTGCATGCGGACGAGACGCGGGACCTTGACCTTCTTGCCGGTGCGCGAGTTGTAGATGATACCACCACGGCGCAGCTGGCCCTGGTAGACACGCATGTAAGTCAGCTGGCCGAAGCGGCTCTCCTCCAGCTTGAATGCGAGACCGACCAACGGCGCCTCGCTCGCAGGGACCAGCGCCACCTCCGAGCCGGTCTGCGCCGAGGCGACGACCGCGTCGCTGGTCTGGCCCTCCTCGGTGGCCTGCGCGGCGATCTGCTTGGCACGCTGCGTGTCGTTGGCAATCGCCGGAACCTCCATGGGGTTGGGGAGATAGGCACACATACCGTCCAGCAGCGCCTGCACACCCTTGTTCTTGATGGCCGTACCGAGGAACACCGGCGAGAAGCGGCACGCGATGGTCGCGCGGCGCATGGCGGCGGCGAGCTCTTCGATCGTCGGCTCACGCTCCTCAATAAAGATCTCGGCCATCTCGTCGTCGACGTCCGAGAGCTGCTCAATGAGCTCTTGGCGCTTGGCCTGTGCCAGCTCGAGCACCTCGGCGGGGATGTCGTCCGTCTCGCGCACGACGTTGCCCTTGGTCCCCTCGTTGTACACGGCCTTCCAGCGGACAAGGTCCACGAGACCGTCGAGGTTGTCCTCGGAGCCGATCGGGACCTGGACGGCAGCGGCGGGCATGCGCAGCTTGGTGCGGATCTGCTCGACCACGCGCCAGGGGTTCGCGCCAGCACGGTCCATCTTGTTGATGAAGCTCAGGCGGGGCACGTTGTAGCGGCGCATCTGGCGGTCGACCGTGATGGTCTGCGACTGCACGCCCGACACGGCACACAGCACGAGCACAGCACCGTCCAACACACGCAGTGCACGCTCAACCTCAATGGTAAAGTCAACGTGGCCGGGCGTGTCGATGATGTTGATGTGGAAGTCCTCCTTCTTGCTCGTCATCTCGCTGACGTCGGCGGCGTCGCCGGTCATGTTGCTGCGCTCGGTCGGCGGCGTAGCCTTCCAGTTACAGTAGGTAGCAGCGCTCTGAATCGTGATACCCTTCTCACGCTCGAGGTCCATGCTGTCCATCTTGGCACCGACCTCGTCGCGGCCACGTACTTCGTGAATGTCCTTGATACGACCGGTGTAGTACAACACACGCTCGGTGAGCGTCGTCTTGCCGCTGTCAATGTGCGCGCTAATACCGACATTGCGCTGGCAGAGCAAGCGCGCAATGTCTGCCTCGGTCACGACCGGCGCGGCATTGCCGGTAGCACTGTCGGCCTCGGTCGCGAGGGTGCGGAGGTTGAGTGCCGAGGCGGCGCTTGCCATCGGAACGCGTACCGCGCGGCGCGGCGCGGCGGCGAGCAGGGACGCTGCACGCATCGCGCCCGCCACCTGCGGCCGCACGGCCGGCATACGCTGTGCCATTGCTGGGCGCAGTCCACGCACTGCACGCATGGTCATTTCCTACCAAAAAAAAGCCAAGGCCCTGGCGAGGGTTCTTCGCGCAACATACAAATAATTGCAATTGTGCCACTCTAAGGAAACGCGGCAAAAAAGAAATGCGACAAGAACAGGACTCGAACCTGTGCGGGCATAGCCCATACGCTTACCACCGTAATCGGTGTCGAATTGTAATTCGAGGCGTACCCGTTAACCGCTCCGGCACCTTGCCTGTTGTTGTATAGTACAGGCAGTGGTAGCGTATATGAGCCAAAGTCACCACGCGACCGGCGCGTGGCGCGTGTGGCCGGCCGATCCTCATGCACGAACCACCAGCTGCGGACGCACAGATTCGGCTGGTGAAGCTAGCGTCGGATGTCTTGCCGAGCGCAAAGCGCGTCGCACTCGTGGATGGGCGTCGTGATGGAATCTCGATCGTACGTCGCACGGCTGACGCAGGGCCGCGACCGCACCTATACCCCAAGGCTCCGCCTGCCGTCGATGGAGGTGAGCAAGCACCATGCGAGCATTTTTGCCATTGTGCGGAAGCGGGAGCCGGATCTCCCGCCGTCGTTCTCGGTGACCGATACAGGGTCGACGCATGGAACGTTTGTCTACCGCCCGAAAAAAGAGTCGCCGAAACCTATGCATCCGAATAGCCTCGCCAGGATTCCAAACGACGCGTTTGTGCGCCTGTCGCCTGCCAAGCACGCGAGCCGGCCGTTTACCTTGCAGCACCTCGATGTGATCCGGTTCGGCGTACAGAGCAATGCGTTTGAAGTGCACATGCACGGCACAGCGTGGGGAAGCTGCCCCGCATGCCAGCTCTCGCCGGATGGTGCGAATGAAATTTCGCTCGCACCGCTGGCCGGCGAACGAAACAAGCCTTGCGGGGTGCAGAAAAATGCGCCACCCGCCAAGAGTGCCAAGCAAAAGGCGGAATTCGATACCAAGCGGCACCTCAAAGCCCTCAAGGAGGTCTACCTCAAGCCGCTCCCCCTCTCGGACGAGTCCAAGAGCATTTCGGCGGTGGGCGGCCCTGCGTACCGCGACCGCGCCTCGCTGCGCCGCGAACGGTACCCCGGCCTGCCCGACGTGAAGCGCGACGTGCCCCGCCCGGATATGCCGCCTCCTGCCGCTCCACCCAAGGCGCTGGACGCCTCCAATGTCGGCTACCAGCTGCTGGCCAAGATGGCCGACGGTGCGGACCATATTCCCACGCAAGCCCCTATTACGCCCGCCGTGAGCCATCAGCGTGCGGGCCTGGGAAGCACGCGCATGGCCGACACTGCCGAGCACAGCGCCACGAGCGCTATGGGCTACCAAGACCAGGCGCGCGAAAAGTCCAAACATAGATACAAAGCGCTAGATAACTAAATAACAAAGACTTGCGTGCGGCGCAGACCACCCGTAGGCCCCGCCGTTCTCCGCCCCGTCTCGAGCAGGCGGCGGTCGCGCTGCAGCTGCGCAAATGCCTCGCGAATGTGCCATGCCTCGAGCGGCGGCTCGGCCCTGGGCGGTAGGCTAAAGAGCGTGCACGCCGCCTCGGTATCTTCTGGCGCGTCGTCTGCTGCGTCCTTGCTTTCGAATGGCCGCTCGCCGCGGGCCTGTACATTGCGTGCGCGCTCCTCCCATTCGCGCTTGATGCGCACAGCTGAGGTGCAGAGCTCGTGCACCACCTCAAAGGCCAGGAAACCGAGGATATCAATTGTGTCGTCACTCGGCTTGACGTCCAAGTAGAAGCCCGCGTTGATAAACTCGCGGAACCGTTTTGCTTTGCGAAAGGTAAAGGACGCCTGCCGGCACTCGGAGTAAAAGACGTACTCTTCGCGCGTCATGCGGCGCGTCGTTTCATCGGCCGCCTTGAGGCGGCGCAGACTATCCTCGTTCGTCTCAATCGTGTCCTCGTCCTCTTCTTCCACGTCCTCTGCATTACCCGGCAGAGAGACCCGGGGGTATTCGAAGAACATTGCCGAGAGTTCCCACGGCAGCTTCATCTTGCGCTTGTTGACCCGCAGCGGTCCGTCGTCTGCGGTGTCCTCGAGGCCTTCGCCGGCGTCCGCACCGCCTGACGCGCCGCCGGGGCCGTCGCCGCCGCTGTCTTTGGCGTTCTTGCGCACATCCTTCCAGCTGAGATAGGTGCGCAGCCTATTCACCTTGGCACGGTCGTAGCGGATGAGAAAGATGAGGTCCTCGGGTGTGAGGTGCTTCGATGCACGGCGCAGTGCCAACAGACGCGATTGAATGATCTGCGTTAGCACGTTTACCTACCATTTCCACAACCTGGTTGCGCACGATATCCTCAATCAGCCGGGTGACCTGTGGGTCGGGGTTCTCGATTTCCGTCGAGACAAACATCTGTGTGAGACGGGGCACGTACCATCTGCGCAATCTCTTGCTGGTATCGGTAGCCAGTGCCGCCGTCGATCGCATCGGCGGCGGACGCGCGCGCATTGGATTCGCCGGCGTCGCCTTCCATACCGCTGGGAGCAAAGGGTCGCCTCCACATTTCCCCGCCATGCACCCTGGGCGGAGCGTGCCAAGCATCCGTGCAGCGTCCGCGGCTGCGGACCCCTCGAGCGTGCTTGCGCGCGAGGATGGATGGAATGCGCCGCCACATGTTGTAGAGCGGCTCAAAGAGGAGGGGAAAGAGGTACGTTTTGAGCCTAACCCAGTACGCGCGCATGTTTGGTACGTGACCTGGCTTATGCAGTGGCGTTGGCGGATCTTGGAAATGTCCCCGAGCGCCAGGAATGGACGAAGCGCGAGCTATGGGGCGAGTCCGGAAGGATACAGAGCTCGACTGCTGTGCAGCGCCGCACCCAGCAGGCCGAGTACGTCGCGCGACTGACGCAGGGAACAAAAGAAGAAAGCGTGGACGCGCATGCGGCGGTCGCCGCTCACGCGCCTTGCGCCCCGCGGATCCGGGCGCTCGCGGCGTGCGCAGGAGGTGTATGCGGCTTGGGAAAAATCGGCGGCTGACGCCAAGCAGGCGGCCGACAAGCTGGAAGGGCACAAATCACGCCACGCGCAGCTCGAGCGTGAGCGCGCCGACCTCGTCCGCGCGCGCCTCACGTATGACACACTCCGTGAGCAAATTCGCTTGCTGGGCGACTCTCTTTTTGACGACGATACATGCACGCTCTTTCCCGTGCTAACGGCGCTGCGCTGGGAAGCGCAGGTCCAGGCGGGTCTCGACAAGCTCATTCCAGCGGAGATTGCGCGTGAGAAGCGCGCGCGCCAGACGCTCAAGACGGCCCAGTGGAACATTGAGCAGTGCCTCAAGTTCCTGCGCGAGGCGCTCCAAAAGTGCATCGACATTGGCGTGCCACAAAACAAGAAGCACCACCTGCGCCTCTTTTCGGGGGGAACGCTGACCGTGACCCGCCAAATCATTCCTTTTCTCATGAATACCAAGACATGCGCGGGCGACTTTTTCGCCAAGATGGCGCAGTCGCGTCTGCGGCAGCCCATGGTGCACCGTCCGCCGACGTTTGAGCTGATCGATCTGTCGTCGCTACCAGGCCGCGCCAAGTCCAAACCTGTGGACGAAAAAGACCTCTATACCAGTCTCGAGACATCCTATGTCCAGTGCCAGCAGTGCCGCATGTTTGTCGTGCACGAAATCCGCACGTCGTTTGCGCGCGAAAAAGAGATGCGCTTGCGCCAGACCGAGATCGGCGCGCAGATCGAGCGGGCGAACGAGGACGTGCGCGCCGCGCAGCACACGGTGCTCATGGGCCTCGACGCGGGCACGATCCAGTCGGCGAATGCCGAGCTCGAGCGCATCTATGGCGCGAAGCTCGCGCAGCTGGCCTCCTCCGATGCGAAGGCCGTGGACGAGCCCACGGACGAGGAAATTGCCGTGGCCATGCAGGCCTCTACCGTAAAAGAATCATCGCACCCTACCCACCTGCAAGAGCTCATCGGAAAAGACGCGCTCGTCGCCGAGCTCTTTGGCGAGGAGGAGGTGGAGCCCGCGCCGTTTGAGCCGGCGCCTTCGTCGACGATCCCCCCCTATGCATCGAGCGACGCAGGCAGTTCCAAGACCAAGGCGGTTAGCTCACACGTCCCGGTTATTGGCATGTCTATGGAGCTCTACCACGCAACCAGCGCGCGTCTGCGTACGCTCCTCGCCGACGTCGACGCACAGACGCGTGTGGAGGAAGAGGAGGAGGACTTGCCTTGGCATCATGGTGCGTTGGGTTTATAAGCCTCCACCCACGCGCCAAACGGGCACGTGTCGTTCGCCTTTGCGTGGGGGCCACCATGACGGTGCTGCACAGGATCCGTTCGTCGCCAGCGTACCTATACTTGAAGTGCTATTTGATATGCACGTTAGTTACTCTTTTTGCTGCGCGCCCCGTGTCTTCGCGCCTGAAGTCGGGTGGCCAGTGGGTCTGGTACGAGTCAACAGAAGGCGGCCACGGCGCGACTTCGTGGGGCCGGATGCAAGCCATGCTCACGAATGCGACGCGTCGTGGCGACGGAGCACGCAATAGTGAGTCGGATATTGTGCAGGAGAATGCTCAAGATGGGGCGCCGGTTCCGTGGTGGCAAGAGCGGCGCTTTCCGTTCCTCTTCCCGCCGCCGCAGTTTCCGCTGAATCTTCCTCCGCCTGTCCGCCTCGCCTCCATCCCGTGGCTGCAGCGTTGGCGCTGGCGTTGGCACGATCTGTCGCAACTCGGTGCGCAGATGGAGCAGGATAAGTTCGACACAGAGACCTTTCCCGAGCTGGACTGGGACGCCAAAGTCCGGTACGTCGACCTTCTTACGCAGCTGTTCGCCCGATTTGCACCCGGAAGAAGAGGCATTCATCGCCAAGCGCCGCCACCTCATGTCCTCCGAAGGCGACAATTCGCTCGCCAAGTTTTTGCAGCTGCCAGAAGACACGTACGTCCACCCCGACGACGTACCGCTCATTGCCATTGGCGGCTCGGGCGGCGGCTACCGCGCAATGTATTCCTACGCCGGCTTTATCAAAGAGGCGGAAAACACGGGCTTGTGGCAGTGCACGACGTGGGCGTCGGGCGTGAGTGGCAGCTGCTGGACCCTCGCGGCCTACTACACGATCGCATCCTGCTCGACCGATGTGCTCATTGCCCATCTGCTTGCAATGGCGCACGAGCAGGCACACCCCATGAGCGTGCAGGCCATGGACCGTATCGCCCGCTCGCGCTGCGGTGTCTATTACCTGCTCGGCCCGCTGCTGCGCAAGTCGCAGAACCGCAGCATTTCGTGCCGCATCATGGACTTTTACGCAACCCTGGTCCTCTCGTACCAGTTCCTTCCCCGGCCTCTCTCGCTTTTTGGGACCGACTTTTCCTACAACGGCCCCCAGCCCCAGCGCGCCGCGACACTCGACGCAAGCGCGCCGCCCGGCGTCGACTACGAGCCGAGCGAGGGACTCAGCCGAAAGTCCTTCCAGTGGTCCAAGGTGTGGGAGCGTGCGTCGCTGAACGACGCCAAGGCGCCCCTCCCGATCCTAACCGGCGTGCGCCGCGTATGGCGCCCACGCCCAAAGAAGCCCAGGGGCGATCCCTCGGTGCCGGCCGGCAGCGCGCCGCCGGAGCCGCATCCGGCTGCTGTCTCCAACGAAACGACGCAGCCAGAGGCGTACGAGCATCAGACGCCGGTCGGTGGCGGATACGACTGGTACGAGATCTCGCCCCTGGAGCTTGGCTCGCGTAATGTCGGCGCGTGGATTCCTACGTGGAGCTACGGCCGCCGCTTTGAGAATGGCGAGTCGACGCAGCGCCAGCCAGAGATTATGCTATCGATGGTCGTGGGCCAGTGCACGGGTGCGCCTGCGGGGCCCATGACCGCATACATCTCGACGATGCTTGCCTCGATTCCCCAAGGCACGGTCATGTCGTCCATGCTTAGCTGGGTTAACGAGTTTGTCAAGATGAAGCGCTGGGAGAAGCGCTGGGGCAACCCGATTCGCGCGGCCGATGAGCCGAACCCCTTCTATGGCCACGGCATGGACGACCGCGTGGTGCCCATTCCGCCCGAAGCGCAGGAGCCGCTCATGAAAGAGGGGCCGTCGCCGGCCGAAATCCCGGCGTTGCGCCGCCCGACGAGCGTGGTGGACGAGCCGTATGTCGACAACCGCCTGACGGCTGCGGGCGAGATCCCCGTCGAGCAGACGGGCGAAAAGACGCCCAAGCCTGCGCCTGCGCTCTTCATGCCAAGGGACGCTACGAACCAAATGCTTGCGGATCCCGTCACAGCGCCTGTGCCTGCGACGCTCGCGCAGCCTGCGCCCGAAAAAGGAGTCGATGGCGGCGTTCCTGACGTATCCGAGCAGTTTGTTGATGCGCCCGATCCCGCCAACGACTCGTACATGAACGCATTCTTCTCCAAGCTCCCTCAAGTGCAGATGCCACACATGCCCAAGCTGCCCGACATTACGATTGAGAATCCGTTGCGTCTGCAGCGTCGGCGCAGCGATGCCTCGATCACCTCGTCCATGTCCGACTTTGACCCCGAGACGTTCATGGCGCCAATGCAGCCACCGCACGTCGCTGGCGGCGCCGAGTCGAGTGATGAGTCTCCTGCGCGCCACGCGTGGTCGTGGGAGCACTCGAAGCGCCTGCGCCTGATGGACAGTGGCCTGTCGAACAACCTGCCGAACCATGTCCTTGCGCGCGATGAGCGCCACGCCGACGTCATCATCTCGTTCGACTCTTCGTCGGACGTCAAGACTGGTGCGGCGGTCGAGCGCCTGCACGAGTTTGCGGGCGACTGTGGGCTCGAGATCAAGATGCACTCCTCGACGCAAGCTGATCTCGAAGCCGCGAACAAGGCGACCGCCGACAACGAAGCACACGAGGAGGCCGTGGCGAATGGCCACTCGCCCTCGCCCGATGTCTCGACGGCCGTGCAAGAAGAAGCGGAGCGGATCCGTGCCGAGTACGAGCCAAAGAGCGCGCAGCGCTTCGATGGATGGCGCATGCGTAACGGAGGCACCGACGGGCGCGACCCCGACGTCCACATGATCTACTGCCCCCTCTTCCCGAATGCCGTGCAGCCCGGGTTTGATCCGACGACGGCGCATTACAGCACGTCGTATAATTTGATCTGGACGGCGGACCAAGTGCGTGCACTTCTGCGTACGGCTATGGCCAACGTGGAAGAGGGAAGCTATGGAATCCAAGTCATCCGCGCCGCAGTCCGCGACGCGTACGAGAGCCGCCGCGCGGCGCGCCTCGCGAGGGAAGCCTGTACATAGATACCCCGATGACTAAACATCCGAACCTCGTCTCTTTTCGCGATGTGGCAGCGAGCGGCGCGTGTGCCGGGCGCGATGCAGCGGATGCTGCGCCTGTATAGTACGGAGGCGCCCAAGGCGGCTGAAGTGGCGGAAAAGGTGGATACCACCAACCTCATTCCGGCCGTGCAGCCGCTGAAGCCGACACATGGCGTGCACGTTGCGACACTCCAGCTGAAGTCGTACAAGCAGCAGACGTTCGATCTGGACTTCTTTGCTGACTTCGCGCTGCGCAGTGCGCAGGCGCTCCAGATCCCTACGGGCGGTATTGCTCAGCTCCCGATCCGCACGTCCTTGTGGACGGTGCCGCGGGGCCCGTTTGTGCATAAAAAGTCCCAGGAGAACTTCTGGCGCAGGACGCACCGCCGGAGCATCAAGGTGTTTGACGCTACGGATGCGACAATCGACCGCTGGCTGCATTTCTTGCGTATGCACGAAATGCCCGGCGTCGCTTCCAAGGTGTCGATTCTTCGGTACGTGACTCTTCTGACCCCCAGCCGCTATCCCCTTGGCGTCGGCAAGCAGCTCGACGCGGAAAGTGCGACCGACGACCGCAGTGAACAGGCCGTGCGTGAGATGGCCGAGGAAATCGTGCGCGCACATATGAAATAGATGATTACCCATGCGATTTAGGTGACTATCTGTACCTACTGTGGTCGTATATGCAAGGCAGGTGCCAGCTCGTATCCGGCTGGCGACAACGCGCAGTGTGCATTATTGAAGATCGTGAAACGTATAATCAGTCATCATACCGTCGACGGACCCGGGCAAAGACTGGACTGGGATTTTGCGGCCGGGAAGTATCGAGCCAAACAAAGGCGACACTTGGCCCAGCTTTTGCGCCCCAGGGATTGGCGAGTCGCACGGCGTAAGCAGGTCTATGCTGTGTGTGCCGGACGACTCGCTCGCCGTGCTCGTCGAGTGCATACTCATTTCAGAGCGGGTAGCATTGCGCGACGAATCTTCCCGATCGTGTCCCGGGTGAATCGGCGCAGGGCTGGTGCGTAGGATGGGCGAGCCGCTCTCGCAAGGGCGGTCGTGGGGAGAGGGGGTGAAGCATTGGCGTGTGGGAGGGGGTGTTGAGTCACGCGCAGGCGCATTCCAAGAGAGACGCCGCCGCTTGGCCAGTAGCTCGGCCAGCGCCGGAAACTCATTCTGCTCGGCAGTGAACGACTGTTCCGCTGCTGGTGCCCGCTCTTGAGGTGAATCCTCGTCGGTGGTGTTGAAGATACGGTCCCACGACGAGCTGCTCGTCATGAGCTCCGACGTGGGCAGGTGCAACGAACGGTCTTGACCTTGATATCCTCCTGGTGAGGGCAACGACGATGGGGGGGGCGTCATATTAAACAAGAGGTCCTTTTCAACGTGCGAATTAGAAGCGGCGCGCATCCTTTGTTGTTGATTAAATGTATCCTGGGTAGCCACAGGAAGCGAATATCCACGAACCATTTGTACGGGTGCGAACCGGGGACAAGTCGGAGAAAGGTCGCTGTGCGGCAACATTGCGGGGCCCGAAGCGGACATGCTCCTGTTCGGGCACGTCGGGTCTGCGGCGCCCGCTCCAGGCGCCAGGGTGGAACCGGGATGCGAGGATTGGAAGATCATCGACCGTTGCATTGTACAAAAGCCCTGTCACCGACTTGACAGCTGCCGGTGACTGGGTAGTAACAAAGAGAGAGTGGGGTGGGAGGGGCGCCCAGAGCCTCTTGACTGCTCTAGCGTAAGCGGAACGGCAGATGAATGGTTCAAACTACAACATCATTCCGCAGCCTTTTCGCCGGTACTATAATTACAGCGGCCAAGAGAGCGAATAAACAGCGCCGACCCTTGCGAAATCTAGCCCGTTGGCTGCACAGTTCTCCACAGCCGAGACAATCCCTCGGTAGGCATTGCAGCGGGCCAATCACCACACTAGTACCCATGTGGAGGGTCATGCGTATCCGCCTTCTCTAGCGCCTGCAGCGGCCCGGGATAACGCATAATTCTCCACATAATGCCACGGGGTGGCAGTGACCTGCAATTTGACGAAATATTGCGAACAAAAACCGTGAGGAGCTTGTCACAATGCATAGGGATGGTAATGCTACAAGTGGTATCTAGTTAGCGACGTCATAGCCGCAGCTCAAATCTAGCCATTAGCATGTAGGAACACGTACCAAGCTGACTTCCAGCGTCCAGACGCGACGCACCCACACGCGTACCAGGAGACCCTTGCCTTGATCCAGCAAGGTGCGTTCCTGCGGAGAGAGCGTACCGAGCGTCGCGGGGTTCCGCACCGCACGGGGGTTGGAAGGGGCAGAATTTCCCATAGGCACCACGAGGTCAATGCCGTCCCACCAGCACTTGCGCTGCTGTCAGTTTTCAGTACGTACCGCCGGCTTGCGCCAAAAGAGGAGCAACTTTTGTGTCGTGTTCAGCTGGTGTTGGTTCACACGCAGCGAACCACCCTGCGCATCGTCCACCCATTCGCCCAGCTGCTCTTCGGGGGTGTTGGGATCCAAAGGCTCCAGGCCTGCCTCGATATCCACACCTGCACGCTCCACACCGATGGGCTTGCGCGGGACAGGGTGGTGTGCCGAGCGCCCCTCGCGGAGCTCACCGGGGTGCGTGACACCGGTTTTCAGTAGGACCAGCGCGGTGCTGGTAATGCCGCAGCGGTTCGGCTCGCGCGCACGGTAGCCCCACAGGTCATTTTGTTCGAATCCGCTCATGCAAAGCATGTCAATCAAGTGCTGCTCGGCGATGTTGTTCTCCTTGTTGATGTTGCGCTGCAAAGCAGTAAAGATCTGGCGGCGCTGCAAGAGTACGTCGCCGCAAGCGTCCTTCAATTTTGTAAACTCCTCCGAGGCATCCGGGGGCTCGTTGCCGACCGGCGGCCGCGCGATGGCCGTCGCCGCCATAGACTTGGGGGCAATGGTAAAGTACTCGAGCTCCTCACGCAGCACAATCACTGCCTGCTTGTGAAACAGAGGGAGATGGAACGGATGCCCGAATCCATTCATGCCACCTTGCACCGGGTCCGCAAAGTCCATGTAGTTCGAGCTGAGGCCGAGGCCCTGGTAAATACCAGGCACATTATCCGTGCCGTAAAAGTATTCCTGCGCACGTCGGAAAAAAGAAAGGACATATTGGAGACAGTTGGCGTCAAACTGGGTCAGCTACAGCACGTACGTCCACCTGGTACACATGCTCGTCCTGCAACGTGCTGTCGCCCGTCTCGTCGGGGTTATGGTCGGCCAGCACGAGACCGTTGGGGAAGAGACATAGCAGGATCGACTCAGGGAGGCTCATCAGCGTCTCACGCTCAATCACAAAGCATACACCACGCAGATCCAAAACCAGACGTGCGAACGGCGCAATGCCGTCCGTGGGATGCTGCAGCGGCGCGTCCATGGTCGCAGCTGCCACGCCGCGCCGGGGGGGTGCCACGTGGCCTTAACCGGTTGCCCCTCCGCTATGGTGCGCTCGACGCAGATCGTGCGCGTGTTTGACGCGCTTCCTCTTGCGCAGAGCGTCGACGATGACCAGGGTGGCGTCGACTTGACGCAGTACAAGCAGCAGGCCAAGACCATTTTCCGGAAACTCACGCCGCAGTCGGAAACGCGCTGCACGATCGAGAGCGGCCCGATGGCCCTGCAGTAAGTGCCTCGCCTGACGCAGCTATCTCGTGCAGCCCCCACCTGGAGACCCTCGCTCGGTGGTGTACCTTACGATTACCGACCGCTCGTACCCCCGCAAGCTTGCGTTTAGCTACTTGGACGAGCTTGCGAAAGAGTTCGACACGAGCTACGGCTCGCAGGTCCAGCAGCGCAACCTGCGTCCGTATGCATTTGTGGGATTTGGTAGGTCGTGTGGCTCACACAGACACCTTTATGCAGCGCACCAAACGCCTCTACGCCGATACCCGGACTGCCGAGACCGCGACGGGGTCCAATCTCGATCGCCTGAACGAGGACCTGCACGACGTGCAAAAAATCATGACCAAGAACATGGAGGATCTACTTTGGCGTGGCGATAGCCTGGACCGTACGTGCCGTGACTCACAGCAGAAATGTCGTCGATGTCGTCGTCGCTGCGTGACGAATCGCTCAAGTACCGCCGTGCTGCACGCAAGATTAATGTGGATGCTATGGTCCGCAAGTACGCGCCGTACGTCTCTACGCTCACCCAGCATCGGCGCTATCGCGGTCCTCTTCCTGTTCATCGTGTACATTCGGTTTTGGTAGCACGTGACATAGTCCAACACGACGCGTCTCTTGGTACGACGCGATGGATGCGAACGCGTTTGGCGCGCGTACGAGCGGTGACGCTTTCCCTGTCGGTGTCGGAGGATCAGCGTTTGATGACGAACACGACCCGGAAACGGGATTGCCCATATGGAGTGCGACGCGTCTCGCGACACTCCAGTGCAAGCTCAACCAGCGCCTTGGGCCCGAGTACCTCTCGCAGCGCCCAGGGCCGGGTGGCGGTACGTGCGATGGCTGATGCAGGGCCAAAATTGACGTACATTGAGGGATGGAAGGTCGTAGACCTCGCGAACGAGGTATTCGGCTTCAACGGATGGTCGACAAGCGTCACGAGCCTGGACATTGACTACGTACGTCGCACCGCTCACCTAGCTCGATGTGCACCCCGAGTCGGGGCGCTGCAACTGCGGCGTGAGCGCAATCGTGCGCATCACACTCCGCGACGGCACGTACCACGAGGACGTGGGGTACGGCCACACGGAGGGCGTACGTGGCAAGCACGCCGCGCTGGAAAAGTGCAAAAAGGAGGCGATCACCGACTCGATCAAGCGTGGGCTCAAGACATTTGGGCGTCTACTCGGCAACTGTTTGTACGACCGCCAGTACTCGCGCGAAGTGCTCAAAATGCCCGTGCCTACGGTACGTGCTATGACTCACCCAGGCTCCGTTTGACGCCTCCGAGCTCCACCGGCACAAGGATACCCCCGCGAGCGCGTCGCGCACCTCGGCGCGTGCTGGAACAAAGCGCACGAGCGACGAGTCGAACCAGCAGCGCATGGAGGAGGCGAAGCAGGCACGGCTGCGACTCGCGGCCGCGGCGCGTGCCAAGATGGCCGGCGGGCGTGGCAAGCCCGAAGGCCTTCGTGGCGCAGCCGCAAGTGGTGCGCCAGAGAGCGCCGCCGCGCCCCCTGCCGATGCTCCGACGGCGTCCGAGCCACCTGTGCCGCGCCCCGTACCTGCGCCTGCCTCGACGACGCCGCCCGCCGCCCGTCCCACGCCCCGTCCTCGCTCTGGGGTGAAACCCGAGCCGAAAGAGACCGATCCGACGGCCACGACGCCCGACGATGCGCCCTGGGACAGCGAGATGAACGACGCCGAGGCGGCAAGTATGGCGCTGGAGCTTGAGCTGGAGGACGACCTGCTTCTCCGCCAGTCGCAGCTCGCCCAAGAACTCGATAACGACGACCTAGACACAGATACACAGTAGCATGACAGGATCTACGGACAGACTACCTCCTCGGTCCACGAGCGGACGACTGCAGGGATTCGCTGGGTGAGTTGTGGTACGTACATTTCCGCCTCGAGCTGCTTGATGGAGCTGTGTGCGGTTTCCAGGTCCTTGTTGAGGCGGTCGCGCTCGGCGATGAGGTGCTGCTCCCACTGGCGGAAACGGCCCTCCTCCAGCTTGACCTGCTCGGTAAACTTGCGCCGGAGGGCCTCCTCCTCCTCCTTGAAGCGGGGGTTGTCGAGCTTCTTCACCTTGCCCTCACCAAACTTGCGCGTCTCCATCTGGCTCTGGCGGTAGTTTTCGTAGTGCAGCTCCTCGGTGCTGGTGATCAGGTCGAGCATGTGCGTGCGGATCAGGAGCGAGCGCAGCTTCTTAAAGTCGCAGTGGTTCTCGTTCTCGACCTCAGCAACACCCCAGAGGTACTCACGGCCACGGACGACGCGGCCGTCGAGCGTACGCACGTCCTTATTGCTGCCGATCATGCTGAACGGCATGCTGGCCATGAGCGCACGCGCGTGCTCCGCGCTCGCCTCGTCGATTGAGTCGACCGGGGGAGCAAACACCTGGATGTTTTGCACACGGATCACCTCGCGCACACGCTCCTTGAAGATGGCAAGGTCGCGAGGCACCATCGTGTCCGCCTTGGCAATGACCGGGATGAGGTTCACACGCTGAGAGAGGCGCTTCATCACCTCGATATCCAGCGGCTTGAGCGAGTGGCCAGTCGGTGCAATGAAGTACAGGCAGGCGTGCACACGCATGTCTGCGATGCTCTTGCGCTGCGGCTGCTGCTCCTGGCGCATGTACGTCTCGTACTGGTCGTCGAGGAAGTCGACCAGCGGCGACCAGCAGTCGCGGTTGTTGACGTAGTCGCCAAAGCCGGGCGTGTCAATCACGGTGAGATTCACACGGAACTGCTTCTCCTCCAGCTCTGCCTTGATGATGTCAATGTCCACCGACTTGGACAGCTGCTTGCTGTAGCGCTGCGTGTAGTCCTGCGCCGGCGCAAGCTCGGTACGGAAGAGCGTGTTGATCACTGTGTTAGAAGGTGCACGTACACGTCGTCTTGCCGGTACCGCTCTCGCCGACGACCATCAGCGTAAAGTTGGCACCCGTCTTGGACGCCAGCTTGTGACGCTAGGTTAGTAGTGTGTATTTCCGTACCTGGTTCGGCAGATTTGAAATGCCTAGGGTTAGAATGCATGCGTGAGGTACATACCGATAGGCTCCGTCGTCGTCGTCGTCATTGTCGTCATCCCGTCGGCCGCCGACATGGTGGAAGGGTAATCCAAACAATCCCCGCGCCGACTGCCCAGCGCGCTGCCCGCCGCGCCGTGCACTTCGGCCGAGAGTGAAATGGTGTCGGAGGCGAAAGGGAGCGCGCGGCACAAGGGAGGATGCTTCGAGAGGGGATGTAGGAGGGCCATAAGGATGCCATGGACCCTCGGCGATCTCCCCCGTGGCCTCAGCGGTGCTCGCCATCCGGACCATGACCAACACGTGATCACGTGATCACGCCGCGCTTCCTCACGGCGACGATGGGTACGTACACTGCGCTGACCTAGACTATCAAAACCGCGCAGGCAACAAAGGCGCGGGTATCGCCGATGCGAGCCAGGCGGCGCTCGACCGGCGCGAGCGTCTGCGCAAGCTCGCGCTGGAATCGATCGATATTACCAAGGATCCGTACGTCTTGCGGAATTCGTCGGGCAACATCGAGTGCCGCCTGTGCCTGACCGTGCACGCGAACGACGGTTCCTACCTCTCGCATACACAAGGAAAGAAGCACCAGACGAACCTTGCGCGCCGCGCAGCAAAGGACGCCGAGGACGCGGAGCCGAGCCATGTGCTGATGGCGCCAAAGAACGAGGTGCCGAAAAAATCGTTTGTGAAGATCGGGCGCCCAGGCTACAAGATCACCAAGATCCGCGAGCCGTACGTCGAGGTGGCGACCGAGGCGGGAACGCATCCGGCCGGCGGCCGCTTCGGCCTCTTGTTCCAGGTAAGCTTTCCCGAGATCAAGGAGGGCGTCCTGCCTCTGTACCGCCTCATGAGCTCGTTTGAGCAGCGCCAGGAGCCGCCGAATCGCGCGTTCCAGTACGTGGTTATCGCGGCAGAGCCGTACGAGACCATTGCGTTCAAGGTGCAGAGCCGCGAAGTGGATCGCGCCGAGACGCTGGTCGTCGATGCGATGCCTGCGCCCCAGCAGCACAATGAGCCCGGCACTTGGAGCTTCTGGGACCCCGAAAACAAGCTGTACACGGTGCAGATCTTGTTCCGCCAGTAGTATATACCCTACTCCACTACCTTGAGCATGTCGGCGACGGTCAAAAACTTTTCGCGCGTCTTGCCCAGCGCCTCGCCACGCTGCCGCTCCGCCTCATCGATCACACGCCATTGGTCGAAGGAGACGGTGCGCTGGCCTTGCAACGCCTCGGGCGTGTCGCGCAGCGCCTCGGCGTGGCCGGCAGCGCCACAGAGCGTAGGGATGGACGACGCACGCCACTCTTTCACCATCTCGTCCGCGACTCCAAACGCGTCGAACATCGTAGAGACAATCACACCGACGGGGCCGGTGGCGAGCCATCCCGAGACAAACATGCCGGGAATCGGCTGCCCTTCTTCGTCCACGACGCGGTTCCGGATATTGGGAATGACACACCGCGTCTCGTCGAACGGCACCTGCATCGCCGAGTCGGTCTCGCCACGCAGAGGCTCGGAGCGGTAGCCGACCGAGGAGATGAGTAGGTCCTCGTCGCTGCGTACCGTCTCGCCTTGGGTGACTGCGCGGCCGTGCTCGCTGATTTGTGTCACGTTCCAATCCACCGACGCGAGCGCCGGAGGGGTCGCCCCGTCGCCGTGCAGCGCCGCAGGCGAGCGCAAGAGGTGCAGGCCCCAGCGGGGGTACTGCGACTCGTTATAGGCCAGCTTGCTGCCTTTTTTGAGCTGGCCGAGGAGGCGCGTCATGGCGCGCTTCTGGCCGGCCTCGGCGAGCTTGTTCACCTGCTCCAGGCCGGTATCCAACAGATCAGCGGGAAGCGGACGGAAGGCGACGTGCGGCAGCCCCAGCATCTCCCGTAGCTCCTTGTTGGTAAAGGCCAAGTGCGGCGCGCCGCGGCGCACGTACAGATTCACCTCTTCAATCTGCCACGACGCGAGATGATCGAGCACCGGCTGCGGCACGTCCGTCTTGGCGAGTGATTCGCCGGCGGGCACAGACGGGCATTGGCGCAGCAGCACGCGCGCAACGTCCAGCGCGACATTGCCGGCGCCGACGATCGCCGCGCGGTGGATCTTGCTGCCGTCGACACGGTTCAGGCTGTATGCGTCCTCCATCGCGGGATCGTGCGCATCAGGGTGGCCATTGTACCACTCGACGAAATCGAGCGCGGGGTAGACATTCCGCAGCTCCCTGCGGCCACTTCCGGGCACACCGAGGGGCCGCGCCTCGTTTGCACCGTATGCAAAGAGGACGTGCGTATAGTACGGCGCAAGTTCCGTAATCGGCACGTTCACCGCCAGCGACGAAGGCGGCGGCGGCGTGTCATTGCTGGCGGTGACGCATACGTTTCCAAAGAAGCGGAAGCGCGCGTCGCTTGCGACTTCAGCAAACTTGTTCTCGACATTCTGTATAAGCCCAAGCACCTACCTTGACCTCGGGATGGTCCGGCGCAACACCGTAGCGCACGAGCCCAAACGGCGTCGGGAGCCGCTCGAACATGTGCACTTCGACGCCGTCCTGACCCGTGCCGTGCGCCACATCAAAGGACTGCAGGACACGCGACGCGGTATAGAAACCACTCGGTCCCGACCCCACGACTGCAAGTCGCATCGGCTGCGCAAACGCGGCGCGCGTCGCGGCCATGCCCCAGACCGGCGTGAGGAACATCTCGGAAGTGGAGGTAAGGATCGTCGCTACGGAACCACCTGGGCGTTGGTGAGCCAGTCGAGGCGCGTGTTCTCTACATGGTCATCCCAGTCTGCGAGGTCCTTCCAGCGTCCCTCGTAGACTTCCTTCTCGAGCGTGGCGACCAGCTGCTTGTATCCGTGCACGCTGACCGCCTGTTCGTTCAGTGCTTTGCTCTTGCCGGCGGCCTGCTCGACCGAGGCAGTGAGCGCGGTGGGCTTTTCGTCGAGGAGCTTCTTTCCATCCGCCTGCGTTAGTCAATAGACGTACAAAGAGCAGGAGCGCGGGCTTGCCGGTCGCGTCGGCGACCTTGCGCGCAAGCACACTCGTGGTGCTCGCCGGCTCCTTGGCGTGCAGACTCTCGGGCACCTCGTACACACCGACCACCTGGTCATCCTTGCCTTGGAGATGCGCGTTGATCTGCGTCAGTGTGTTCACGTACCATGGCCAACCCCGCCTCGGTCATCGGGCTGAGCTGCGTCCAGTGGTGCGTCAGCGGAATAATGTCGTGCACAGCAACGGTCGGCGCATGCTTGCCGACAAGGATGCCGACGACCGTCGACGACGCGTACTTGGCCGCGTGCAAGACGAGCTTGCGGTACGCAGCCTCGCTCACTTCCACGTGCTTCACTTCGGGGGCCATGGCGAGAGCGAAGCGCCGATGCATAATTCCACACGCGCACGGCCTGCCGATCACCATGGAGCCGGCGACGTCGGCAGAGCTGCCTACGCTCAAGATCCTGCTTATCGGGGTAGGTCGTGTATGCTAAGACAGTCTTCGGGTGTAGGAAAGTCGGCGCTGGTCCGGCGGTACACCGACGACGAGTTCCTCGACGACGACGAGGCGGCGACCATCGGTGTCGACTACAAGATGAAGAGCATTTATGTCCAGGGGAAATGGTTCAAGCTCTCGATCTGGGATACCGCGGGCCAGGAGCGCTACCGCACGTTGACAAGCAGCTACTACCGCGGTGCCCAAGGCGTGATTATCGTGTACGATGTCACGTCGCAAGAGTCGTTCGACGCGCTCCCCTCCTGGGCCAAGGAGCTCGAGATGTTTACCGGCGACCAGTCGCCCGTCATGCTCCTCGTCGGCAACAAGACCGACCAGGATGCGCGCCGCGTCATTTCAAAGGAGCAGGGCGCGCAGTGGGCCGAGGAGCACCGCTGCTTGTTTGTCGAGTGCAGCGCCAAGGAGAATGTGCATGTGGAAAAGGCCTTTCAGGACCTCGTGCAGCGCATCGCCTCGACGCCTGCACTGTGGCAGGACGTCGCGCCAGGCGTGCGCCGGCCAGGCGACCGCATCCCGGGTGGCGTGCCCAATGCGCCGGGAAGCATCTCGTTGTCCGATGCGTCCAACTATCTCGCTACGGCCCAAGAAAAGTGTGGGTGCTAATCAGTCTTTTGGTCCGTAGAGTTCTTGGTAAGCTCTTTTTGTGCATGTGCGCTCGTGTCCATGCGTAGCAGCTCGCGGAGAAGCACTGTGGCATAGGACGACGGAGGCAGCTGAAACTGGAGCTTGAGCGCAAGGAAGGGCGCATCCTGCGGCGCGCGGGGCGGCAGATGCACCTCTGGCAGCAAGCGCTCCTCGTCGGTCTCGCACAGCGGCGCGTCGGCGTCCTCGTACGGAATGAGCTCACACTGCAGCGTCTTGGGCTTTTGCACCATGCGCCGGTACGATCCTTTGAGGCGGTACTCGGGCTGCCGGGCCGTGGCGAGCGACAGCGGCGTGAGGCCGTCCTTGGCAAGCATCTCTTTGTACATCTCTGCCAACCAGCCGGACTCGGGGAGGTGCACATCGCTGCCGGGCATCGGCATCACCACATCCTCGATATTGTGCGATGCGGCATCCTCACCGAGCGTCGTGCACTTGGTATTGGCATCCAGCGAGGTTTCTTTCGTGGCCAGGTCGCCGGGCACGGCCTGCAGCGCACCAAAGCGGCGCACCCGCTCCGACACGAGCGCATTCCAAAGATAGGATTGGTAGGCGTGCACGTACATCAGACGCAGCGAACGGGGTATATTCTGGAACGCGCCGAGTGCATCACTCTCGTGCCAGTACTGCTTACGCATCTTGTCGAGCACAGCGCGCTCTGCGACACAGGTCTTGGGGAAGAGGCGGTAGGCTTCTTCGTAGTCGCCCGCGACGTACGCCTTCTTTGCGGCGCGCGTCGCAATGACATGTGGCGGCGCAGTGCTCTCGTCACGGTCGTCCAACGAGTCGCGGTCGTTCGGAGCGAGAATCAACCGAAGCGCTTCGGAAAAGTCGCCACGCAACACGGCAATGCCGATGGCATGCGTCGACACAGCACCAGTGCCAAAACGCTGCATACCAAAGTAGTTGATAAATCCTCCGGCCTGGATCGCCTTTACACGCTCCTCGAGTGCGACACAGAGCGCCGCGCGCGATGCATCCGGCACAGAGCCCGCCCAGGCAATGTTCCGCAGCGTAATGGTAAATTGATTGCCGGAAAGCATACCGAGCTGGAATGCATACTTCTCGTAGCCAAGGTGCGCAATACGCAGGCCACGCTCGGCGCGCGTCGTGATCGCCATCTCGACCGTACGACGCGCCTTGGTGCCGGGCGTACTCGACACGGGTTGGCCGATGTGGTTCACCATGCGCCACACCTCCTCGAGCGTCTTTTTGCCACGCTGCAAGGCGACACGCTGGACCGTCACTGCGCGCTTATCCTTCGTTCCCGCGACGCTCAACTGGTTCGCACCGCGGTGCCGATCCAGGTGCAGGAAACGTGCCAGCCACTGGAGTGCTTCCTGGCTATCGCGGTTCGTCTTTTGTAAGGTAAAGTGGATGTACGGCGGCGCGCTGTGGGCTTCCGAGGTGGGATCGTGCTGGCTGCGCCCCCGCCCAGCGGCCGGCATGGGCTTGACGCGGATTGCCGCGACGCCGTCGATATCCGCGGCCTCAGACGCAAGAGCACCCTGGCCGAGCGTGCGGATAAGCTGGTGGACACGCGTACGGTCTGCCTTATCAGGCAGCGGCGTGCTGGTGAGTGGCTCTTGGTGCTGGCCCGCGGCCATGGCCTGGAGGGCTTCGAGATGATCGGCGAACCATGGCTGCAGCTGGCTCCAGTCATGCTCCCCCTCCTTCTCCGCCGGCTTCTCTTCAGCCTTCTTGGGCGGCTCAGGCGGGGTAAGCGACGTTATCTGGACTACCTGGCCATCGACCCCAATTTCGTGGACCAAAAAGTCGGAATAGCGCTGTTTGATAATGCCATGCACTGGGGGCCAGTCTCCGTGCGCAAATTGACTCATCCCCGCATCTTGTTCCGACAAGCGCTCCGAATCTCCTGGCTGAGCCGCGTCATGGATGCGTGCCCGCTTCGCGGGGGGCGGCGCACTTTCTTCGCGCTCCTGCATCGCCAATGGCAAAAAGCAAGCGATACGGCCTACCAATTTTCGCCCAACCACGTGGTAGCTGCAGGTCGTTATCTTTGCCTGCCTTATCTGCTGCAAAAACGTGGTGGCATGGCTGCCAAGCCGTAGCCGCGTGCAGATTGAGGCTGCGTTATCGAATGGCGCCGGATACGCGCAGTCTAATTTAAGGTTCAGCTTACTGAGTCATTCGTTTTCCTTCCACCCTCCTACGCTATGGTGAACTCGAGCTATACACCGGAGAACAATATCGTAACGCCCACGCGGCTCGATGATTTGGGTGGCGAGGTTGTTTACAACCTTGGCAACATTGCCTGGATGCTCATGTCCACTTGTTTGGTATTTATCATGATCCCCGGACTTGGTTTCTTTTACGCGGGTCTCTTGCGCCGCAAGAATGCGCTCACAATGATCTTTATGTCGATGGCAGTCATGGCCGTGGTGTCCTTTGAGTGGTTCTTCTGGGGCTTTTCGCTGGCCTTTAGCCAGGGCGCAAACGCATTCATTGGCGATCTGAAGCACTTTGGTCTGATGAACGTGGACATGGACGTCAGCACCGGTGGTTCTAACCTGCCGCAGCTTGTATACTGCGTGTACCAGATGATGTTTGCGTGTATCACGCTGGTCATTGCGTGCGGTGCTTTTGCTGACCGTGGCCGCTTTGGTCCAATGCTCATCTTTGCTTTCTGCTGGGCGACAATTGTCTACAGCCCGATTGCCTGCTGGACATGGAACGTGGACCACGGCTGGTCGAACGTAATGGGCGGCCTCGACTATGCGGGTGGCACTCCGGTACACATTAGCTCGGGTACCGCCGCGCTTGTGATCTCGCTCTACCTGGGCCGCCGCCGCGGATACGGCACGGAGCAGCTCGCCTACCGCCCCCACAATGTGACCTACGTCGTGATTGGCACCGTGCTGCTCTGGTTCGGCTGGTTCGGCTTCAACGGTGGCTCTGGTATCGGCGCCAACCTGCGTGCTGCGCAGGCGATGATGGTTACGCACATTGCTGCCTCGGTCGGTGGCCTGACCTGGATGCTCTGGGATTACCGTCTCGAGGGCAAGTGGTCCGCCGTTGGTTTCTGTTCCGGTGCCATTTCCGGTCTCGTGGCGATCACACCTGCATCTGGTTACGTCGGCACGCCCTCGGCGCTGGTGTTTGGCGTGCTCGGCGGCACGGCATGCAACTTTGCTACGCAGCTCAAAAACCTGATCGGGTACGATGACGCACTCGATATCTTTGCTGCCCACGCGGTGGGTGGCTTTGTGGGCAACTTCCTCACAGGTCTGTTTGCCGACGGCCGCGTCTCGAGCTTCGACGGAAGCGATCCTACGGACGGCTCGGGCTGGATCAACCGCCACTTTGTACAGCTCGGCTACCAGCTCGCAGACTCGTGCGCCGGCTTCGGCTGGTCGTTCGTGGTGACCTTTATTCTCCTTTTCGCTATTGACCACATCCCCGGCTGCCACCTGCGCTGCTCGGAGAAGGACGAGGTGGTTGGTACGGACATTTCGCAGGTCGGCGAGGAGGCCTATGTGATGCCCCACTTTAACCACATGGAGGCCCACCAGCCCCTCAACCTGGACGAGACGACGAAGCAGGAGAGCCAGACGGGCCCTTGGGCACCTAGCGTCGACACCACTTCGTCGGCTAAAGACCCACTTCCCCTTCCGACTACGGCTACGATCCCTAACTCGGTCGCATAATTTAGGTACGATTTCCCGGTGTATTTGTATAGTCTGGATAGGGAAGTCATGGCATTGTTGCATTTCCCCGCGTGTGCACGTGATAGATCGGGAGTGCGGGTGGCGGTGGGCGCTAGGGACTCTCCACCTGCGATAGCGCGCCAGTGAGCGAGGGACGTGTACCGAATGTCTCTGCAGAATTTGTCCAAGTCTGCCGTGCGTGTAGGCAAAAACTACATAAAAGGATACACGGACACGCAGATTAAGACGCGTGATGCCACTTCCAATGATCCGTGGGGCCCGAGCGGCACACAGATGAACGAGCTCGCGCAGCTGAGCCACAACCACACCGACTTCATCGAGATGATGGAGATTTTGGACAAGCGCTTGAACGACAAAGGCAAAAATTGGCGCCATGTGTTCAAAGCGTTGTCGGTGCTGGATTATCTCCTTCATGCAGGAAGCGAGAATGTCTGGATGTACTTCCACGACAATATTTACATTGTCAAGACACTAAAAGAGTTCCAGTACATGGACGATGGCGGTGTCGACCAGGGTGTAAATGTTCGGCAAAAGGCCAAAGAGATTACGAGCCTGCTCTTGGACGAGAGTCGCATGAAGAGCCAGCGCCGCGCACGTTCCAACATGAACCGGGTCAAGACAGACCCGACCGACTTTAGCGATGACGCGGGCCGCCGCCGGCGGCAAGAAGAGAACGACCGCATGTCGCGAGAAGACCGTGAGCTCCAGCAGGCACTCGAGGAGTCTAAGCGCATGGCGGAGGAAGAAGAGCGCCGCAAGCGTGCTTCATCAAAGAACGACGACGACTACGAGCGCGCGCTGCGTCTCTCGAAGGAAGAGGAAGAGAAGAACAAGAACAAGGACAATCTAATCAGCCTGGATGGTGAAGACGACCCTAATGCATACGCCAACCTGCAGCCGCAGTACACGTCGTTCAACCCCTATATGCAGTATCAGCCTACCGGATTCAACCCCTTCTTCCAGGCACAGATGCAGCAGCAGGAAATGATGCAACAGCAATACCTCCAGCAGCAAGAGTACCAGCGGCAACTCGCGCTGCAGAATGCTGCGCAACAGTACCAATACATGATGACCCAGCAGCAGCAGCAGCCGCTCATGCCGCAGCCGACGAGCTTTGGGTCGAACAACCCCTGGCTGAACCCCAACGCGTCTGCTGCGGCGCCGGAGCCCGAGCCTGCGCAAGAGATCGAGGAGGACGACAAGACGGATACCCTGATTTCCCTCGATGGGCCTTCCGAGGTCGAGCCGCCGAAGCCCAAGCCGAGTGGCCCGCCCAAGGTCAAGATCAGCAATGCGCACCCCGAGCTGGACCGCTTGCTGGCGTCTGGCGACGGTGTCGATACCTTTGGTAACACGGGCGACATGCGTCTCGGGCCCAACGTTGCGTCCTGGAACCAAAAGATCCAGGAGCAGCGCACCGGCCAGGCGGCGTCGTTGGGCGGCGCGGCGTTTGGCCATTCTTCGCCACTGCAGTCTCAGTACACCTCCTCGAACCCCTTTTCGCAGTGAGGAATGGAAATAGGACTAGTGGATCTTCTATGTTGATAAATTTTACGAAGGTTGAACCCAGAACGACATGGCGACGACCAGGTAAAGCGCGACAAGCATGGCGCCCTCGAGGTAGTTGCTCTTTCCGTCCTGGATCAGGCTCGAAACAAGCAGCACCGAGGCGACCAGGGTGATCGTCTCAAAGTTGTGGAAGTAGAGCGAGAGCGGCTGGCCGACGAGCCAGCCGACAATCACAAGCGCGGGCACGAGGCCAAGGCAGATCTGGATCGAGGAACCGACCGCGACGCCGAGTGCAATTTCCATCTTGTCCTTGGCAGCCATCCAGATCGAGGTGACGTGCTCGGCGGCGTTGCCGACAATGGGAAGCAGCACAATACCGATAAACACCTTGGAGATCTTGTACTCGTTCGCCACGTCGTCAATCGCCGAGACGAGGTAGTCGGCATTGAACGAGGTGATGACAGTCACAAGGAGCAAAGCAGCAATGGCAGCGCGGGGTGACATCCTCTCCTCCTCGTGCTCCTCCTCCTCGATGTCCTCGTAGAGGTAGGCGTGCGACTTGAGCTGGAAGTACAGGTAGCCGATGTAGATACCGAGCAGCAGGATCGACGTGCCGCGCGAGATGAAGAGCAGACCGCTCTGGCCAACGACAGCCTCCTTGTGCTTCGACGCCTCGACAGCAACACCCGAGAGCTGCTCCTGGACCGAGGCCCAGTACGCAGCAGGGATCACCATCGTGAAGCAGCCCAAAGTCATTATGGAGCCCGAGGCCTGCGCAGGGGTCTGCGCAAAGCGGTTCTCGTTCTTATAGAGACCACCCGCGACGAAGCTCATTCCGAGCACGAGGAGCAGGTTGGAGAGGATCGAGCCGATGAGAGACATCTGCACAATGCGCAGCTGTCCCTGCATCAGCGCCACGATTGCGACGATCAGCTCGACGGCATTGCCAAAGGTCGCGTTCAGCAGACCACCGAGCGTGGGGCCGAGGCGGATGCTGACCTGCTCGGTCGCGTCACCGAGCAGCTTGGCAAGCGGCACGATCGCAAAGAAGTTGAGCAGGAACACGGAGAGCGGACCCCAGTGGAGCGCCTCGGCAAGGAAACCGAGCGGCACAAAAATGAGCAACACATTGATCTTGGACGAAGTCAGCAGCCACCAGAACGAGTCACGGTAGGACGGCGACGTGACATGCGTGGCCTGGGGCGCAGGGCCCTGAGGAAGAAGAGGTTCGTTTTCCGAAGCTGTGGTCAGATCCCCTTCCCGAACGTACGCATCGTTGTGGGCTGCCAAGGGCGTACCGTTCATCGGGCGTTTGTCCGCCAAGATTGCCCCGCGTTTTGCTTACGTGATTAGAATCCCGTTGGCGTTCTACGACCCGGCGAGCTCCACAATTAAGCGGAAGGCTGCGTCGAAGAAGAGGAAGGGGCTATTTACGTCGCGGCGCAAGGCATTCACCTCGCCGTTTTGCGCATCGGCGTCCAAGTCAGTAGTCCTAGCATAGCCGACGTTGCGGAAATCGACCAGGTACGAGTTAGAGTCCACGCGGTACAGCTGTAGGTCCATGCGAATCTTGACGCCCATCAAGACGCACTGCGTCTGTGCATAAAAGACTTCTTCGTTCAGCGCATCCAGCACCTGCTGGCGCTCGTCCGACGTCATGTTCTCGAGTCCGGCGCTGACCGGAGGGAGCGGGGTCTTGGGCGCCCACTCCATGTTGAGCGCCTGCATCGTGCGGTAGAGCTCGAGCATGATCTCCATCGGCCGGCTCCGCGAGCGGATACCAAAGTGCCAGTGCGAGCGATTGCGGCGCGAAGGAACAGAGGACGTTGTACGCTGGCTCATTGCAGCGGACGTGGCATCCGACTCGGACCCCTCGGCGAGTGCGCGGTGAAAGCCCGGCAGACTCGAGTCGAGAATCGCGAGGTGCGAGGTGCGGTGCATGTACTTTTCTGTGATGTTCTCAGCAGGAGACGCGCCGTTCGTTCCCATCATCGGCTCCGAGAGCGGGGGAAGCTCGTCGACCATATCAAAGCTCAAGTACTCGTCGTCGTTCTCGGAAAAGTCCGACTCGGAGCCTTCGTCGTCGTAGCGCCCCGAGTTGACGTCGCTCTCCTCTTCCGACAGCGCGCCGTGGTCCTCAATTTCGCTGCCTTCGAGCGTCTCATCCTCGACCGAGGCCATCAGCTCGTTGACGCGTGTCTTGAGGTCCTCGTCCGGCGCCGCGCCGCGCCGCGACGGGCGCCGCGAGCGGCTGCGCATCGGTGCGGCTGGACTGCCGTCGGAGTGCATCAGGTCCGTGGTGTTGCCGGAGCGGCGGATGAGTGGCGAGTCGATCGGCGTCATGGATTCGATCGGCCCGTCGAGCGAGGCGCCCGACGAGGTGCGGTGGCCCTTGCGCGGGAGCTGGCTGGGCTTGCTCTGGCTCCGGACGCTGGTCGAGCGATTCAAATGCCCCTCGAGCCCCTCGTTCCATGCCGGCGGGCTCTTGGCGAGGAAGTTGGCCATGGCCGGATGCGCCTGCGCAGCCGCCTCTTCGCCCTCCTCGGCAATCTGCGTGTCCAGCAGCATGCTGCTGGCCATCGCGAGCATCTTGTGGTAGTCACGCACGAGACTGTAGGCGACTTTCATCTGGTTGGTATTCGGTGCGCGCAAGAGCTCGAGGACATCGTGGCGCGAGAAGCCCTGGACCTTGCCCATGAGCTCGTCGACAAACAAGGGGTCGATCGCGCCGAGCTCCTGCGAGTAGAGCGCCGGATTAATCGATTCGTGTTGCGGCGCGGGCTCTTCCTGGGCGCGGTCCAGAGACGCTTCGTCGTTGTTCAGCGTATCGTCCATTTCGGGTGCCTTGCCCAGCTGGAAGTTTTTCTTCTCCACGCTCGGCGTTGTGGGAATCGTCTGGAGGTAGGCTGGGAGATTGGTTTGGAACCACGGGAGCTGCTGGATCTCGGCGATGGTGATGCGCTTTACGGGATCGACGACCAGCATGCTCGACAAGAGGTCCTTGGCCTCCTGCGAGAGGTACGGAGGCAGGGTGTAGATGCCCTTGTTGATCTTCATAAACAGCGTCGGAATATAGTCGTCGTCAAACGGCAGGCGGCCGCAGAGCATCACGTACAGGATCACGCCGCAGCTCCATACGTCCACCTCCGGCCCCGAGTAGAGGCGTCCCGAGATGACCTCGGGTGCGGCATAGTTCGGCGAGCCGCAGCTCGTCTTGAGAAAGTCGCCGTCGGTCATAAAGTTGGAGAGGCCAAAGTCGCCAATCTTGACGTTGAGGAACTCATCGAGCAGCAGGTTCTCGGGTTTCAGATCGCGGTGCGCAATCTTGTGCCGGTGGCAGTAGTCCGTCGCGGCGATGATCTGCTGAAAGAAGCGGCGCGCCTCGCTCTCCTCCATCCGGCCGTTGTCCACAATGTACTGGAAGAGCTCGCCGCCGGCGTACTCGATCACCATGATGATATCAGACGGCGTCGTAATTACCTCGTACAGCTTGATGATGTGAGGATGCCGCAAGAGCTTGAGGTACTGGATCTCGCGCTTGATGCGGCCGCCAATGTCCATCGACGAGATCTTGCGCTTGTTGATGATCTTGACCGCGACGCGGTGCCCTGTAAGCGCATGCGTGGCCACTGCGTTAGCACATAGACGTACATTTGACTTTGCCAAAGCTGCCACTGCCCAGCGTCTGCTGCAGGACATACTGGCCGAGCATCTTGGGCTGCTTGCCTTTCGGCGGCGCGTGGCTCGAGCGGGGGTCGCGCCGGGGCCCATGCCGCCGCTCGGACGATGCCGAGCGCTTCTTCACAGCACTCGATCCGCTCGACACGGCGCCCGACGCGCTCGGCACGCCGGTCGTGGAGGGCGCCTCCTGCGCACTCATCGTCGTGGCGGGCACGTTGGGGGGCGCGATGCCACGTGGAGGCTTAGGTGATCTACGGCAGCGCCAAAGCGGCGGCGTACGGACGGAGGGGGCGGAGGCGCTCGAGCGCGAGGGCGCGCTCGAGGTGCTTGCGCTGGAGCGCTGTCGGGCGGTTGGTGTGCTGGGCGAGTTGTGCAAGCAGGTGCCATGCTTCAGGCACGTCGTGCGCGCGGTACAGCGTCGCAGTACGCAGCAGTCCCTCGGCGACGCTCAGCGGCGCGAGGTTCGCGTCGTACTTCCATGCAAACGCGGGCGCGACCGACGTGTTCTGGACGTCGCCCTGCGCAGTGCGGGCACCGAGCGAGAGGCTACTACTCACGCGCGCTTCGGCCTCGTGGTCGGCGCGCATGCCCTCGTCAATGAGCGACTGCCGCGTGAGGAGCTCGGCGCCGTGCTGCGCTGTGCCGACCGCGGCAATGGTTTCGGCGTGCGACGCACGCAGGTGCAGCGCGTCCGGCTGGAGGAGCAGGCGCGCGAGGTGCAGCGACGCAGGCACATGGTCTGTCTCGCACGCGAGCGCCTTGTACAGGCAGGTCACCGCTGCGCCCGGCTTCTGCGCGTCGAGGCACCACAGCGCGAGCTGGACCCAGAGGTCGGCGTGCAGCGAGTTGAGGCCCTCGGCCTCCTGGATCGCGTCGCGCGCCTGATCGAGATCGCCCGCGCGGCGAAACGAGGCGGCGGACACGAGCCAGAGCGATTGGAGCAGGCCGCGCTCGACGCGGTCGCGGTACGCCTTGCGCGCCTCGGCCGGCGTCGCGGTGAGCACGCGCGGCGCCTGCGCCTCAAAGTGCGGCGCGGGCGCGAGCGGCACGTCGCGGCGCTGGCCCGCGAGCGGCACCGAGGCGAGGCGCGTCTGGAACGTCTCAAAGAGCTCACGCTGCCCGTCGAGCGCCGACTGCACGCCCTCGGTAAGCTCGGTCAGGACGTTGTGCGTGATGAGCAGGCGGAGGTAGCTCAGAGCGCGCTCGCGCGCCGTCGGCGGGTAGTCGTACGAGGCGAGGTGCGTGAGTGCAGACGGCGCGCCGGCAGCGGGTATATGCGCGTCGGCTGCCTCGTCCGACTCGGCCTGCGCAAGCGCCTCTTCGGCGAGGTGCAAGGCGCCGCTATAGTCTTTCTGCGCAGAGAGGAGCAGGACAATCAGGTGCCAGGCGTCCAGGCTCGCCGGCTCGAGCTCAAGCGCGTGGCGCGCCGAGGCGAGCGCCGCAGCGAGGCCCTGGGCCTGTGCGTAGGCCGCGGCAAGCGCATAGTGCGACTCGGCCGCCTGGCCGTCGAGGCGGACGGCGTCAGCGAGCTGCGCGATCGCCGCCGACTGCCGTGCGGGCCGCTGTGACGGAGGCGCGTCGCGCGCAAGCGCAAACGCCGCCGTGCCGGCCGCACGCAGGATGCGCGCGGACTGCGCATTGTCGACGTGCACCGTCGGGAGCGACGCCTGCACCGCCGAAAAGCCCTCCTGCTCGCCGGTCTGCAAGAGGCCGGTAAGGCGCAGCAGGCGTTCGGCGCGCGTGTACGACGCGTGCGTGTCGTTTAGGTAGACGAGCTCGACGTGCGACGCAAGGAGCATCGTGTCGAGGTATTCGGCCACGCTGTCGACCCCGCGGCCGCCCCGCATCTCGTGGCCGCCTTCCGGCACGCCCGTCGCCTGCCAGGTGCTTTCCACAATGAGCATGTACTTGTCGGCAATCGCCGTCGTCTCTTCGTACGCCTCGGCCGTGACGAGCATCTGTACGAGCAGGCGGAGGATGGTCTGCGAGCGAAAGGTGATGCGCGTGAGGCCATACAAGAGGTCCACGACCTCGTCGGCACTCGTCTCGCCTTTCGCGCCGTCCAGGCGCCAGCTCAGCACGAGCTGTTCGGCGAGTTTCTCCGCGTTCTCGTTCGACTCGTCCGCACGGGGGAAGGACGTTGTCTGCTCGAGCGTGCGCGTCGCCGTGCGCTTGATCGCCACAAACTCGCTCGACCAGGCGGTCGACGGCGCGCTGGTCGGGAGCGCAGCGTGCACGCGGCGCGTCGACGCGGTGCGTACCCGCGCGGCGCTCGCGCCGTTCGGCATCGCGGCCGTGCCGTTGGCCGTGCGCGACTCGTTCAGGAGTGTCGTCTGTAGATTCCGCAGCACGTTGCGCTGCGGCATGCGAAATGTCGAGGGCCAGCGTGCCTCCTTCGCCTGGTACGCCTTGAGCGACGCGAGGCCTTGCTGCTTGCCGTGCAGGCGCAGCGTGAGAAGCGTCGAGCGGTACAGCGCCGTCTCGGCCCAGCGTTCGGCCTCGTCGACAAACGGCGCAGTGCGCGCCGCGCGCGTCGTCGCGCTGCCACGCAGCTGCTCGTGCACGGTCCGGGCGCGCGCGTACGACTGCAAGGCAGCGTTGGCGTGCTCAAAGTCGCCCTGGAGCGCCATGCGCTCGTGCGCAATGCCGTTGATCGTCGCGGCGAGGATCACGAGCGCGGCGTGGTGCTCCTCCTGCACGGTGCGGCCCGCAGCCGCGGCCGCGAGGGGGTCCGAGTCGAGCACGCGCGACATGCGCACCAGCGCCGCGGCCTCGTCGTCGAGGCCGAGCATGAACATGCCGTACGCACGCACGGCGACGGCGGCGGTCGCGTCGACGATCGCAAGCTCCGACTGCTGCTCGGCCTGCGCGAGGCGCTGGACGGCGCCGCGCACACGCTCCGTGAGCTCCCGGCCCTCTTCCATGACCGGGGGGAAAGCGATGCGATCGGGCGTGTCGTTGGCGTGCGCGCCGTCGCGGAAGCCCTGCTCCTCGAGATAACTTGCGATGCTCGTGTGCACCTCGTGCTCATCCTGCGCGATCTGTGCGGTGGCTGCGTCAGTCGGAGGAGCACGTACCCGCATGCGAAGGACTGGCCTTGACCAGCTTGCGCACGAGCTCTAGAAAGTCGCCGTGCGCATCCTTACCAGCGGACGCCCCCTTGAGCCGTGCGCTGTGAAGCTCGTGTGCATACTGAGACGCTTTGGAGCCCTTGAACATCTTTGCTCTACCACGCCCAATGCACGACCGACTCGGTGGGAGGCAGCCCGGCGGATGCACGGCCGCTGACTACACCGTTCCCCAGCTGGCGGCACGCGCCGGACATATTTACAAAAATCTCGCCCGGTACCCCACGGATCCGGCCGGCGCACAGACGGGCGGCGCGCCGAGGAGGGTGCGACAGGCGAAACGCGGCGCGGCCCCTGCGGCACGGCGCGACGCGCACAAATACTAATGGAACAATAGGCCGGTACCGGTAACTACATCTCCTCCTCCTCGTACTGCTCTTCGCCCTCGTAGCCGTCGATCTCCTCGTAGTCGTCGTCCACGGTCGCGTCCTGGTACTGCTGGTATTCGCTGATGAGGTCTGCGAGGTTCGACTCGGCCTCGGTAAACTCCATCTCGTCCATACCCTCGCCAGTGTACCAGTGCAAGAAGGCCTTGCGCCGGAACATGGCCTGGAACTGCACCGAGACACGCTTGAACAGGTCCTGGATCGCGGTGTTGTTGCCGATAAAGGTGACCGACATCTTTAGGTCGCGCGGCGCAATGTCGCAGTGCGCGGTCTGCACATTGTTCGGGATCCACTCCACAAAATAGGACGAGTTCTTGGTCTGCACGGCCTGCATCTGGTCCTCGACCTCCTTCATCGAGAGCTTGCCGCGGAAGTAGGCGGCCACCGTCAGGTAGCGGCCCTGGCGCGGGTCCGAGGCGGCCATCATGTTCTTTGCGTCAAACATCTGCGAAGTAAGCTCCGACACGGAAACCGCGCGGTACTGCTGCGAGCCCTTGGCCGTGAGCGGCGCAAAGCCGACCATGAAGAAGTGCAGGCGCGGGAAGGGCACCATGTTCACGGCGAGCTTGCGCAGGTCCGAGTTGAGCTGACCCGGGAAGCGCAGGCAGGTCGTAACACCCGACATGACCAGCGAAACGAGCTGGTTCAGATCGTCGTACGTCGGCGACTTGAGCTTCAGCGTGCGGAAGCAGATATCGTAGAGCGCTTCGTTGTCGATACAGAAGGTCTCGTCGCTGTTCTCCACGAGCTGGTGCACGGAGAGCGTAGCGTTGTACGGCTCCACGACCGTGTCCGAGACCTTGGGCGAGGGCATCACCGAGAAGGTCGCCATCATCCGGTCGGGGAACTCTTCGCGGATCTTGGAGATGAGCAGCGTGCCCATACCCGCACCCGTACCACCACCCAGCGAGTGGGTGATCTGGAAGCCCTGGAGCATGTCACAGTTCTCGGCCTCCTTGCGGACGACGTCCATGACCGAGTCCACGAGCTCGGCACCCTCGGTGTAGTGGCCCTTGGCCCAGTTGTTGCCCGCACCGCTCTGGCCAAAGACAAAGTTGTCGGGGCGGAAAAGGCCACCAATGTTGCTCGAGCGGATCGAGTCCATGGTGCCGGGCTCGAGATCGACGAGCACCGCGCGAGGCACGTACTTGTTTTCCGCCGCCTCGTTATAGTACACGTTGATGCGCTCGAGCTGCAGCGGCGAGTTACCGACATAGTTGCCATCGCCATCGATGCCGTGCTCCTCCGAGAGCACCTCCCAGAACTTGGAGCCCACTTGATTGCCACACTGGCCAGTCTGCAGATGCACAATCTCCCGCATCGTTTTCTGCGAAAAGAGACGAGCGGCGCCCGCCGCGACGCGGATTCCGGCCGTACACGCCTCCATTCAAAACGCGCCACGCGTGTTGTGTTCGTGTCGAGTCACGTGGTCTATGGCGTCCTTACACATAGCGCTCCTCGAGGGCAATGCCTTCGGCGAGCAGACCCTGGCGGATGGGCTCCGCGATCTCAAAGGTGTAGGGGGCGAGAATGCCAGCCTGCTTCAGCGCAGGGTTGCCCTCGAGCAGGAGGCGCGCGGCCACACCGCACGGCATACCGACCAGCTTCGCCATCGAGGTCGTGCCGTTCGGCACACCGTAGTCGAGGAGCGTCGAGGTGAGCGTCTTCTCCTCGCCGTCCTTGGTCTCGATACCAAAGCGGTGCTGGAGCATGACCATGTCGCGCTCACCGGGCTCGTAGGCACACTTCTGCTCGAGGTTCTTGCAGAGCGTGTCGAGCAGGTTGCCGCCCTTGTTCTCCTTGAGCTGCGCGGGGGTGCCGTGCACGGTCGCCTTGGTGCTGTTGTCAAAGAGACCGAGCCAGCGGAAGCCTTGCAGGACACGCAGCTCGTGCTCCGCGTCGTCAAAGGTGCACGTGGCACGCACGCCGTCCACGAGCGTCTTCTCGTCGGTGGCCGAGGCGCCGACGAGCTTGGCAGTGAGCTGCGCCCAGGTGAGACCGTCGACGAGCCAGTCCTTCGCCTCCTCGTCCAGGAAGCCAAGGCGGACGAGCGCCAGGACAAACTCGGGGAAGCCCTGGTAGCGCAGCGTGCCGCGGATCAGCGTCTCGGCCTCGGGGATGTTGTAAAACTCGCGGAAGGGCGTCGAGTCGCGGTTGGGGTAGGCGACAAACGCAAAGGCAGGCATGATGTAGTAGGGCTTGGCGCTCTTCATGAGCTCCAGGCCGCTGACCACCTGCGCCTCCTGCGAGGGGGCCTGGTAGAACTTGGCCGTGTTGCGCAGCGCAAGGAGCACACCGCGGGACGACCACGAGAACTTGTAGCCCAGGGGGTTGGTCGCCGCCTCGGGCGCGGGGAGACCACCGCAGTAGGACAGGAAGGACTTGACCTTGCCGCCGGCGTCGTGGATCTCCTTGATCGCCTTGACCGCGTACAGGTGGTCCAGACCGGGGTCGAGACCGATCTCGTTAAAGACGGTGATGCCCGCGGCCTTGATCTCGGACTCAAGCTGGCGGATGGCGTCCGAGATGTACGAGGTGGTGAGCACGTCGACCTTGTGCTCGCACGCGGCCTTGATCACATCCGCGTGGTAGATGTAGGGGATGAGCGAGATCACCAGGTCGTGGCCCTTGATCGCCTCGCCGAGCGCAGCCTTGTCGTTGACGTTCACCGAGATAGTCTGCACGCGGGGGTGCTCGGGGAAGAGCGAGGCGGCGTTGCGCTGCGAGCCCACCGTCACGCTGTACTCGGGGACACGGAGCAGGTACTCGAGCGCAGGGCGCGCGACGTAGCCCGAGCCGAGCAGGAGCACCTTCTTGGGGTCGCGCTTGGCCTGAGTGGAGCCGTCGCCGGTGGCAACCACCGGGCCAGGCGCCGCGGCGCCGTCCTCAATCACGCGGCGCGTAAACTCGGGCAGCACAAACGCCGCACGGTGCACCTGGTTGTTGTAGTAGCTGCAGTTGGGCACGGTGCGCAGCGGCTCACGCACGTTGCGGTTCGCGTCGAGCGAGCAGACCACAAAGCCGATCTGGCCACAGGGGTAGGTGGGAATCGTGGTGAAGGCGTAGTCGGCAACCGGGAAGAGCTGCTTGGTCGACTTGGAGAGCTTGCCGATGAGCTCGAGGTGGACCCACATGCTCTCGGCCTGGGTCGAGATGTGTCCGCCGGGCTTGAGCGCGCCCTTGAGCAGCTCAAAGTAGGGCTGCTGGAAGAGCACCTCGGCCGGGCCGTCGGGGTCCGACGAGTCGGTGATGATCACGTCAAACGCGCCCTGGTTCTTGGGGTCCTTGAGGAAGGCAAAGCCGTCGCCGATGATCACGGTCGACTTGGGGTGCGTAAGGCCCTCGGCCATCTTGGGGAGGTACTTGGTCGAGACACGGGGCACCGCCTCGTCAATGTCACAGAGGATGGCCTCCTGCACGCTGTCGTGCTTGACGACCTCGCGGAGCACACCACCGTCACCACCGCCAATGATCAGCACACGCTTGGGGTCGGGGTGCGAGTTGATCGGAAGGTGCGCAATCATCTCCTGGTACGAAAACTCGTCGCGCTCCGTGCACTGGATCGCGCCGTCGAGCACGAGCACATTGCCGTAGGTCTCGGACTCGAACACGAGCACGTCCTGGTACTTGCTCTGCTCAGCGTGCAGGATGCGGCGAACCTGCAGGCTCATCGCCTGGCCAGGCCACTGGGGGCTGATCTCGTGGAACCAGCCGTCACGGATGCTCGGGTGCGTCAGAACTTCAGAACCGCTCATCGTGGAGTCAGAAGGTGGCCGCCCAAATTCGCCCAATTCGCCCCAGCGGGACGACACGTGACACTCTCCACCATGCCGCTGGAAACGCCCGAGCCGCTGCGGCGCGTCGAGACGCGCGAGACGCCGCAGGGGCGACAGGCGAGTCAAGAGCTGCGGCGTAGTGTGTCGCGGCGCAGTGAGTCGCGACCCGCGGGCGACGGCGAGACCTATGCTCGCGAAGAACCGATGGAAAATGACGACGAAGACGCCGAGTCGGACGGCGCCGAGGGCGACTCGCTCGCCGAGGACGAGTTCAGCCGGCAGCAGATGATCTATGCGGCACAGCAGCGCAACATGGGCCTTTTGTCACAGGTCATGGACGAGGACCAGCTCGAGCGCCACATGGCCTCGCGCAGGGGCACACTGAACAAGGCCAGCGTCCGCAAACTGATCAACCACGTCCTCTCGCAGTCGGTCAACCAGCACTTTGTCATGGCTGCGAGCGGTGTGGGCAAGGTGTTTGTCGGCGAAATGGTCGAGCAGGGTACGTATTTTCTCTTTTTTTTTGCTCACACAGCGCGCAAAGTCCAGGAAGAGCGAAAAGACACGGGGGCGATCAAACCTGTCCACCTCTACGAGGCGTACCGCCGCTACAAGCTCACCCAGGAGCGCCCGGGGCACTACCCGCCGGGCTCCTCGAGCGGCGCCGCGGGACTCGGACGTCGCCGCCGCATGTTTTAGATACCCTATATACTCACTACGGTGCACCAAAAGAGTTGACCAAAAAGTCGCGCAGACGCTTCTGCTCCAGGCCACCGACGCCTTCCATCTGCTCGGCAATGATACCGTCGGCATTGGGGCGGTTGCGGTCGCAGCCGCCCTCGCCGATCAGGATCGCGGCCGTCTGCGAGTGGCCGGACTCGACCGCGAGGTGCAGCGGCGTATTTCCGAGACGGTCCGCGGGGCTGCGTCAGTTTCGCAACGTACTTGACACGCGTCTTGGCGGCCGCTGACCCGTCGCCGCGCGCGGGGGGGTTGAGCAGCGCACGGATCACGGCATCGTGGCCGGCACTCGCCGCACGGTGGCTGGGTTAGCACGGCGACGTACATAGGGCGCTGCAGCGCGCCGTCCTGCGCATTCACATCTGCGCCCGCCTCGAGGAGCGCACGCACGATCGCGGGGTGGTTCTTGCTGCTCGCATAATGCAGCGCGGTCAGCTTGCGCACATTGCTCGCACTGGGATCGGCGCCACTGCGTCAGCTCAGGCACGTACTGCTCCAGCAGGAAATCGACGATACGGTCCGCGCCGGCCGACGACGCAATCATCAGGGGCGTCCAGCTGCTGCCATCGCGCTCGTCGACGTGCACAGGGCCGGCGGCGAAAAGCGCCTTGACAATGTCCAGCTTGTCATTGCCGGAGGCCGCCCAGTGCAGCGGCGTGCGTCCGTCGGCATCGCGCTCATTAAGATGCGCCTCGCTCGAATCCTCGGCAAGGTACTGTTTCACAAGGCCGAGATTGCCTGCATCAGACGAAACCACCTACCGTCCAGGCACGCACGGTGCAGCTTCGAGTCCTGCGACATTGTGGGAAGGGACGCGTCACCTCCACAAGGGCAGACCGGCTCGGTACTATACAAGAGGCGGCTACGAGGAAGTAGCGAGTAATGCTGCCGGCATGCGGCGTTACAGGGAACAAGCAGCATGCAGTATGCAGCATTGCACAGCTTCTGCACCGCTGCTCACATCACTAGGTAATGACATAGAGCGCCATGATGAGGCATGCAATGGAACAATAAGGAGAGAGGCGCTCGCCTGCGTCAGTCAATGCACGTACCTATCCGTGCGGCCTTGAAAAAGACGCCCAGGAAGCTGTATTAGCGCACATCGTGCTACCTACCCTTTCTTGTTGCGGTCGATCAATACCGGCGCGGTCGCACGCACGTATGTGCAGGTGCAGATCGTCAGCAGGATCACGAGGAGCAGCGACTGGAAGTTGAAGAGCGCAGACTACACGTATAAGATGGGCGACATACCATTATGGATAGACACACACTCCGACCGCGTCACGACCCAGGCCAAGGAGCAACGAGCGCCGTGCCGTTTACGGCACGTGATGCGTGGAGGACGGCCGTGCGCAGAAGGACACGAGGACGACGCGGCGGTGGCCGAAGCAGTCGTCCCACACCTCGCACTCGCCATAGTCACGAAATAGACGCACGACATCGTCAGCCTGGCCTGCACCGACTTCCATCGCAAGCACGCCGCCGGGGCGCTGGACGAGGCCGGCGCGCGCGAGGTCGGCGAGCCGGCGGTAATATGCGAGGCCGTCGTCGGCAGCATGGCCTACTAATGCGCCACGCGCCTCGTAGTCGCGCACAGACGAGGGGAGCATCAGCCACTCATCTCCGCGTATGTACGGCGGATTGCACACGACGACGTCAAACGTCCCTAGCGCTGAACACGCCGCATCGTCGAGCATATCTGCCTGCACGACGTCCACGTCTAGGCGGTTGCATGCCGCATTTTCCTTGGCAAGTGTCACTGCACACGCATCGCAGTCGACGGCTGTAATGCGCAAGGGCCGCTGGGCGCCGGCCCAAGTATGCGCCAGCAGCAAGGCGATACATCCAGAGCCCGTGCACAGGTCTAGCACACGGAAGCGCGCGCCATTCTGCGCGAGCTGGGGCGCTACGCGCTCCGCGAGGCGCATCGCCCACTCTTCTGTCTCTGCGCGGGGTATCAAGATCGGCGCGCGGACGGCAATCGACAGAGGACCGAATGGCTGGTGGCCTATGTAAGATGCGCGACGACGTACCGATGACATAGGCGAGTGGCTCGCCGTGTGCGACGCGCCGGACCATGTCCTGCAGCGCGGTACGGATATCGTGCGGCGCGGTATGCCGTGCGCACGCTTCGTCGTGCAGCCAGCGTGCATACTGCCTCGCTTCGTGGTGCACTTCGGCCGGGAGCTCGGATGGCGCCTGTGCGAGCCGTGCATTGGCGAGCTGCCGCGCAGCCTCTGCAAGGCCATGTGTCGTGCGCGTACACCCCAATCGCCGCACGAGCGCCGTCGCGCGGCGGCTCGGCACGCCAAGCATGGTGGCACGTGCTACGGTCTACCAGTCGAGTTCGCGGGCGGCCTTGCCGAGGGCCCAGATTGTAAAGCTGAACTTGTAGTTCGGGTAAGAGATGGCGCCTGTGTGAGTGCGGTAGCGTACAGTTGCTGGGTCAGAAGAACAACGTACTGGTTGAAAATGCCCTCGATCTGCTCCTGCTTCCACGAGCCGTTGGGCTGCTGGCGGTCGATGATCAGCTGCACTGCGCGCTTGATCGGGGCCTGGTCGGGGTAGTTGGCGTGGAGCAGGGCGATGATCGCCCAGGCCGTCTGCACGACCTGGGACTTGGGTGCCTGGGTGTACGTGCCGAGTTCGCAGGACTGGGTGAGTGGGTCGACCTACCTTGTAGCTCTCGCCCCAGCCGCCGTCCGCCTGTTGCTTGCTGATGAGGAATGCGCATGCGCGGCGCACTGGCTCGCTGTTTTCGCACGTCATGCCCGCGTGGCGCAGGCTCTCGAGAGCAAACATGGCCGCGTAGGTAAAGCAGATCGCCCACGAGCCGTACCACGACCCGTCGTTGCGCTGGGCGTGCAGGATGTACTCGACGGCGGCCTTGACCGTTGCGCTGCGTTAGCGGCAAAACGTACTCAATATCGGCGCTGCGGTACGAGTCGTACTTCTGAAAGAGGCGCAGGCCCGTCACGACCGACGTCGTGCACTCCGGATACGCGTACTCGACCATGATGCGGCCAAAGACCTCGGCCGGATTGAGCCACTCGGTGATGCTTGGCCCGTTGATCGTCTCGTAGCTCGCGTAGCCTCCGCCCGGGTTCTGCATCGTGAGCAAGAGGTCGACCGTGTCGTGCAGGCGCTGCTTGTTCACGGGGTGCCCGAGGCCACTGGGTCAGTGTATGTACGTACGCGTTGCTTTCCTGGAGCATCAGCACACCTTTGAGGCCCTCGGCGGTGCAGTCGCTCACCGTGTAGCCCTGCTCGCGCGTGCTGAACGGCCACGCCCCCTTGGTCGCGAAGCGGTACGCGCTGCGGTAGTGGCGCGGATTCTCGCGGATCTGGCACGCGTCGAGCCACGCGAGGATGTGCGACGCAAGCGCCTTGTTCTCTGGGCGCGTCACGAGGCCCGAGTCAACGAGCGCCTGCCCGATGAACGACGTGTCCCAGAGCTGCGAGCCGTTCGTGCCGGTCATCATGAGCCCCTCGCCGCTCATCCACGCAAAGTCCTTGAGCTTTTCGCGGTGCAGGCGCATCGCCTCGCTGTCGCTCCCCTCGACGACCCAGCGGCTGATATAGTTGAGCATCTTGTTCACCGGCCCGAGGCACTGGTGCCCCGTGTTCTCGTCCTCCTTGACGATCAGCTGGTAGGCGAGCTGGATACCCTTGTTGCGGACCCACGGCATGTGGTACTTTTCGTACACGCCGAGCACCTGGAAGAGTGCGTCGACGACGCGCGTGTGCGGCGAGTACAGGTCCGCCTCTGCGACGTTGTTGCGCTGGTCCGGCCAGTAGATCTCGTCGTAGGGCTGGGGGTAGAGCTCCTCCCGCAGCGACGCAATCAGTGGATCCATGTCGGCCTTGAAGCGCTTGCCGTACAAGAAGCCCATCGGCAGGTACACCATGCGCGTGTGGATCCACCAGCGCCACGGGTGGATCGGCACAAAGTCGGGCAAGAGCCAGAGCTCCGGGGGGATGGGGTTCAGGCCGTCCCAGTCGTAGACGTTGAGGATCGCGAGCCACAGCTTGCCCCAGCTGGGAATGGCCGTCGCACCGCCGAGCTGGTACAGCTTGCTGCGTGCGCGCACCATCATGGGGTGGTCCGCGTCGACGCCGACCAGGCGCAGCACCGTGTAGTTCAGCGCGGTGCCGAATACAGTCGAGTGTCCCTCAATGTGGCTGCGTGAGCAAAGCAACGTACATGCCCCAGCCCCCATCGTCGGGGTCCTGCCTATTCCACAAGTACCGCGCAATCTCGATGCGCCACGGCGCAGGAATCGGCGTCTTGGTCACGTACATGCCGATGATCAGGCCGGGCAGCAGGAACATTGGCCCGCCGTACTCGCCCGCAAAGTGGCCGTCGCTCGACTGCAGGTGCCTGTAGAAAGCGATACCGTTCTCGGCCGCCTCCTGCGCGCTCTTGGCGTGCGGCAGGTCCGGCAGATTCTGCGTGAGTCGCGTCACGTACCACGTCGAGGCCGAGCCAGTACTTGTCCTCGATGGTCTGCGGCCACTGATCCGCCTCCTCCTGCGTCTCGAGGTAGTGCCACACATGCCTGCCTCCATCCGAGACACGCAGGCGCCAGCGGCCCAGGTCGGTCGTGCCCAGCGGCGGCGGTTCGTTGTGCACGTTCATCGTGGTACACCCGATGATCGGGTGGCCTGATTTTTGGCATGTGGGGCATCGGCGTCTATACGGCTGTATAATAATAGTAGTCGTCGACGAGCGGCAGGTAGTCGCGCGCGATGTTTCCGACCATGCCGATAATGCGGCGGTTTTCGGTCCTGCGCACCAGGCCCTCGATCTTGGGGCGCGTGTAGTTGTACCACACCGGCCCCCGGAGCAGGTACCACCAGAAGCTGCGGTCGCGCGCGCTCCATTCGTCGCCCTCAACCGTGCTGATCGGCTTTGCGAGTGCGCGGCGCGGGTCGCGGCGCGAGAGCGTGCCTGCGATCCAGTCGAGGAACGAGTTTTCAATGCCGAGCATCGACAGCATGAGCGACACCGAGGACATCGGAGGCACCGGCAGTGCCTCGGCATCCTTGGCGTGCGTGTAGAACGAGCGCTGGCGCATCGAGCGCGCGAGGATCTCGAGGCACAGCGAGAAGACAAACGGCTTGGCATCACGCTTGCCCCAGCGGCGCAGCGCAAGCACGTACAGGAGCGGGCGCAGGATCCACAGCGACTCGGCCACGCGCCCGGCCGTCGCCTGGAGCGGGCGCACGAGCTGCGCGGCGGGCGACACGTCCTGCTCGGTGAGCGTGTGCGAGAGCAGGTACTCGTACACGTCCGAGTCCTGTCCCTGGCCTTGCGGCACGAGCGTCGCGATGGAGCGGTGCACGACGCCGGTGCGCTCGCCGACCCACGTCGCGCCGAGCGCGCCGCGCCGGCGCTCGAGCAGTGCCGGGTCCAGGTCGCGCTGCGGCAGCGGCGGCGCAATCACCGGGCGGGTCTGCGAGGCCCGCACGAGGGCAAAGCGCAGCAGCGCCTTGAGCGTCTCGATGGCCACGACGACGTCCCAAGCGTGGTCCTTGACCTTGCGGCGCGCGACCATCTCGATGAGCAGCTGCGTCGACTCGACGATGAGCAGCAGGACCGCCGCGCGGCGGTACGTCGGGCTCGCCGTGCGCCAAAAGTTGGTGTAGCGCGCGTGGAGCGAGAGTTTCGGCAGCTCGCCGACCAGCTCGTCGCGCGCACGCTTCACCGCCGCATTCGCCCGCTCAGGGCGGCGCGAGTAGATGATCTTGAACAGGATCGAGTCGTGGTACATGCCGAGCAGGTGCACGCCGGCATAGACTGGGTCAGCAAAGAAAACGTACTCGCTTCGCCCGCACTGCGTCAGTTTTGGTACGTACAGCTCTGCATCCTTAAAGCGACCCGGGAGAATATAGGTGATGCTGCGCAGCGACGACTCAACCGCCGTGATCTGCGACGCGTTCGACAGCAGGAACGCCTCGTATGCCTGCCACACCCGCCGCGCCATGGTGGAAGAAACACGTGACGTGTGGGGAATGCGTGGCGGTGGCGCTATCGCTCCTGGCGCACGGTCCCATGGCGGTGATGCGAGGGAGCGCGGCGGAGGGCGGGCACGCGTCCAAGCTCAATACGGTGCTCTACCACTTTTATGCTAAGACGGTGGCGGTCGCGGCAGAGAGCCGCACGGCCACGTCGTCAAGCGCCGCGCGGAGCAACAAATGGGTAGGTGTTGTGGCTGACGTAGTTCTCGCTCAGCATGGCGGATATCGACCCCTATCGCGAGTCGCTGCGGCCGTGGCGCATGATGAGCGAGGCGCCGATACCGATGGTCGTAGACGTCCGCCTGCACACGTCGCGCCTCGCGCCCGACCAGGTCGTCGTTGGCTGCGCGCCTGGCGCCGCAGGCACACGCACCGTGGAACTGGGCGGCGGCGCCACGCCGCCGATCCTCCTCGAGCGCTGGACGATCGCGATGCAGTACGTATTGATGCTCACCAGACCCGACCGCCACGACGTGCGCCTCCCCGCCGTGTACAAGCGGGCGATTGTGCACTTTCGCGCACTGTACGCACTGGCGCGCGCGCTGCCTGCGTACGCCTTGTGCCGCAAGATCCAAAAGGGCGAGGTCGACTGCCTGAACATTGAGATCGCCGTCCACTCGAACGCGTCCCTCGATGACCTCGGCGAGGCCAAGTCGTGGGCGCTCGAAGGCGTCGCCACGCCGAACGGCACGCTGGCCTGCCATGTGCACTACAAAGCCTGCAGCGAGCTGCGCGTCGAGACGCGGGGGAACGCCGCGGCGTGCAAGGACGTAACGCTGCCCACGCCGCCGAGCGCGTCGACCCGCGCACGCTCGCGCACGCTCGGCACGAGTCCGTCCCGCGTGACGGAGCCTGCGTTTGCCGCGCCGTCGCGGCAGCGTGGCGAGGCGCGTGCGTCGCTGCGCATCCCAAGTGAGTCGGCCATCGGCTCTCCGTCGCCGCTCATGCGCTGCATGTGGTCGGCGAAAGAAGGCACCAGTCCGCAGAACCAGCCGCTTCGCCGGCGCCTCTCGATCTCGACCGAGCAGGCGTCGCCCGAAGGGCTCCGCTCGCTCTTTCAGACCTACACGGCGCCACGCGCGCAGCTCGGCATGTCGCCGAGCTCGCTGTGGTCGCTGCGCACGCCGCCCCAAGGCGGCTTTGATCTGTACATGCGGCGGCGTGCCGAGGCCTCGCCCTCGAGCTCGCTGCAAGGCATCAGCGAAGGCGCGTCCGGCGCCGCGCAGCCGCAGCGCATCCAGCGGTACGCGCGGCAGCCGTCCTACCGCCAGCGCGAGTACTCGCGCTCGCTCGGCGGCGCGGGCGACGACACGCCCGGCTCGGCGCGCAGCTGGTCGCAGCGCCTCGAGCACCGGCGCATGATGGAGCGCGGCGCCGCGCGCGAGAGTGTCGGCTCGCTCCCCCGCTCGCAGCTCAGCGCGAGTCCCGGGGCGTCGCGGCTCTTTACGCACACCGCGCCGAGCCACAATGCCGCGTTTGCCCTGACCAAGCCCCGCGCGCCGGCTGCCAACGACGATTTGATGGAGCTGGTCCAGATGCTCGATGCGCCGCCCGCGCTGCACGAGCTGCCCGAGCGGCGGTCGCTGGGCCGGTCGCCCTCCTCGATGCCCCTCACCCCGCGCAGTTCCCTTGGAGCGCCGGCCGAAAAAGGCGACATTGACGACGTGCTGGCGAAGCTGGCCGCGTCGGTGAAGCTCAATGCGATGGACGAGGCGTTCGGCGGGCGCCCCGAGCCCCCCCGCACGCTCCCCCGCCCGATCCGCATCCAGTCACGCCCACCGATGGATACGCATCTCGACCAGGACACGGGCCCGCTTGACCTGGCCTTTGAGGCGAGCGACGTGCCGCTGTACGATGCGCGCGGTGGAAAATATATGTAAATAAATGCACTAAGGCGTATGTACTTTCTCTAGCGCAGCACGGCGCTCGATCTGCTTCTCGAGTGCGGCGGTGACCCATTCACGCATGTCCACTTCGTCCTTCCGCGCCTCGTCCTGCTGCAGGAACGGGTGCTCGAGCAGCTCCGCGTAGCTCGGGCGCTGCTCGGGTATTTTGCGGAGGCACTGCGCAATAAAGTCGCGCGAATCGTCGCCGTAGGTGCACTCGCCTAGCTCCAGGTCGGAGCGTACGCCGGCCGGCGAGGTGACCGTGATCGGTTCCTTGCTCGGGTACGGCAGCGTGGGTGTATCGCCGTCAACGATTGCCTGCAGCTGCGCAAAGACATTGGTAAAGGTTTCAGGGGGATAGGGATACACGCCCATCGCGACCTCGACGAGCGTCAGGCCGAGCGACCATACATCCGAGGCAGTGGTGTAGGTCGTGCGGCTGTTGCGCCCGTCGCCCTTGATGCGCTCAGGTGCCATGTAGCTCTGGCAGCCGATATTCGTCTTGGCGAGACTCTTTTCGAGCTGGCCCGAGACGCCAAAATCGCACAGCTTCACCTCGCCTTTGGAGTTGATCAGAATATTCGTCGGCTTGATGTCGCGGTGGATGATCTGGAGCTCGTCTTTCAAAAAACTCAGTCCCTTGACCGTGGACGAGGCAATGCGTGCCAGCACCGACTCGGGGACGGCACAGTTGCGGCCGGCACACAGCTTCTCCAGACTGCCCACGTCCATGTACTCCATGCAGTAGTATACACAGCTCTCCACAAAGAACGCGCCGTAGAACTCGACAATCTGCGGCGCAATGGCACGGTGGAGAATATCCAGTTCCATAATGATGGCATTGAGCTTCGCCTGGTCGAGCTCAAGGCGGATCTCCTTCATGGCCATATCCACTTTGGTGCGCGTGTGCCGCACCTTGTTCACCGTACCATAATTTCCGAATCCAAGCTGCTCCTGCAGCTCCAACTCCTGCATGTTGATGCTGAACGAGGTGCCGTTCCGGAACTCGACGCCGGACGCGTGCAGCACCGCTTTTCCGTCGAAATTGAGACGGCCCGAGGGGTCCACAATCTTGCTAAAGTTGGCAAAGGGTGTATCCATGCTCTGCGCAGGCGCCGCACCAGGCAGCTTGCCGAGACTCATCTTGGGGCGGCCGGCAGACAGGCCAGGCTTTTGCGCCGAGGCACACGTCCCGCTCGCACTCAGATTAATACCCATGTCGCTCAGGCGCAATCCGGGGCGCGCAGGTCGCGCGGGCACGGCGCCAGGCCGCACAGGTATCGCACCGGCAGCTCCGGGCCGCGGCGTGCGGTTCAGCAGCGAGGCATCGAGTTTCTGCCCGGCATTCAACACACCCCCCTCTACCTTGCCGCTGGGGGGCGGCGCATGCGCGGAACGTCGCGCATTCTGGATTAGTGGGAAAGACGTACCGCTGCGAGCTTCGCTTGGAGACCGGGGGGATACTTGGTGTTTGCGAGCTGCTTTGTCCGCTCGTTCGCACCAGCAAAGCCGCCCTGCGCCGACCCGCCCTTGACCGGCGAGCGGTTCGGCGGCTGGGGGGGGGCTGCGCTCAGGCCCCCGGGCGTCACACCCTCTACTGTGGCAGGCGCACGCGGCATAGGCATCGTCAGCCGCGCACCGCTCGACGCACCGACGCCGGCCGCGCTCGGTGCAAACGCCGCATCGGGGACCGACGCATGCAGCGCAGGCACATCGCCCGTGCGCTCCGCACTCGTGTTCTCCGAGTCTCTCTCAATCTCTGGGACATCCTCGGCGTCTGTGGGGTTCACTTGCAGCTTCTTCGCCGCAAGCTCAGCGAGACGCGCCCCGTCCTCCATCACGCTCAGTCGGAGGCAAGCGGCCAGGCCCGACGCACACGCAGTTCATTTGCTTAGTCAGCAACTCGTGCGCACGGGCACCTCCGGCCATGCTCTCGTGGGGGGTCGCGCTGGGCGCGGCACATGCGCTGGGCGCGCTCGCGACCAGCCGCACGTTTTTTCAGCCGGACGAGTACTGGCAGACGCTTGAAATCGCACACAGGATCGTGTTTGGGTACGGGTACCAGACATGGGAGTGGCGCGGCGAGGCGCCGATCCGTAGCGTCGTGCACCCTGCGCTCTTTGTGCCGCTGTACGCGGTGCTGAAAGAGACGGGGCTCGATAGCAGCGCGTACTTGATGGTAGGTGTGTTGGCTAATGCAGTCCACGGCACCGGCACTGTGGCAGGCAGCGATTACGACGGCAGGCGACGTTGCGTTTTTTCGCCTCGCGCGGCGACTCGGCGGAGAGGGGCTCGCGTACGCTTGGGTAGGTAGCGTGGCTCACACAGGCGATAGTGCACCTGCTTTCCATGTACGGAACGTACACGTACACGCGCCCTTTTTCGAACTCGACCGAGGCGGCGCTGTGCAGCATCGCGCTGCTGTACTGGCCCTTGACGCCAGCGGCAGCTGCACACGGGAGCCTGCTCGTGTTTGACGTAGGCGTATTTGCGGCATTCGCCGCCGTGCTCCTGCGTCCGACAAGCCTCTTGCTCTGGGCTTTCCTTGGGGGAAAGGCGCTGCGGGACGCAGCGCAGTGGGGCGGCCCAAAGCGCACAGCAGCGCTCGTTGCGCACGCGGCGTGCGTGGGGTACGTTACCTTGCTGACCCAGGTCGCTAGTATTGTGTGCAGGCATTGCGCTCGACTCGTGGTACTATGGCGAGCGTGTCGTGACGGTGTGGAACTTTTTCTACGAAAACGTCGTGCAATCTTTGTCTGTCTTTTACGGCGCGCATCCGTGGCACTGGTACTTATCCCAAGGGCTGCCGTTGATCCTCACTGTCGCGATGCCGTGGGCGCAAAAGGGTTGGAGCAACGCGCTGTACCAGCCGAGCTCCAGCGCGATGGCCACGCTCGGGGGCCTCTGTGCGTGGACCGTCGGCGCCTATTCGCTGCTGAGCCACAAAGAGGCGCGCTTCTTGCAGCCGCTGCTGCCCATTTTTCACCTGTTTGCTGCGAGCGCGATCGCGCCTCCTAGCGGCGGATGGGGCACCGCGTGGCGTGCATTTCCACGGGCGCTGCGCTTCCTTCTCCTCGCCCAGGTCCCGGTGACGCTCTATCTCGCGGCCTTTCACGCCAAAGGGCAGATCGAGGTCGTGCAATACGTGCACGCTATTGCGACGCACCGCACAACGTTTGGCTTCCTCATGCCGTGCCACTCTACGCCGTGGCAGAGCCACATGCACGCACGTGTCCTCGAGATGACCGACATGGACAGTGAACTGATGAGCGGCGACGTGGGGCGCGCGTGGTTCCTCGCGTGTCCCCCGCCACGCAACAAGGACCCCGCCACGTACTGGGACCAGTCCGACTTTTTCTTTGCGGATCCCGTCCGCTACCTCCGCGACCGCTTCCCTGCGCGCGTCGATACCCAGTTTCCTCCTATGCGGCAGTACCACTTTCACAAGCCGCGGCCTACTAACGCGACCGACGCCGTGTCCCAGCATGTACAGAGCGACCTGGGCTGGCGGCATACGTGGCCGTCGCACCTCGTCCTGTACACGTCGCTCCTCGACATGCGTGAAAGTGACGGTGGCGACACGGTCGGCGCCTTTTTGCGCCGCCGCGGCTACGTCGAGACACGGCGGATTTGGAACGCGCTCTCGCACCCGGACTGGAACCGCCGTGGAGACATTGTCGTGCTCCAGTTTGAGGACGAGCGCACGCGTTTCTTCAAAAATCATACAGTCGTTCCAGGTATATAGCTACCAGCCTTCGCGGCGCGCTAGCTCCTCTACAGCAGCGGCGTCGAAATCGTCGTCGCCGACCAGACGCGTAAAGCTATCGTCCGAGTCGGGCTTGTCTTGGGTATCCTTGGGCTGATACGGCGAAATGGCCACAGGCTCGCTATGCACACGCGCCATGCGTGGTGTCGATGGCCGTGGCGACTTGGGCGGCGCCGCCTTTCGCCGCTCAGGCGCCGCAGACTTGGTGGCGGGTGCGAATGTGTACATGGGGTAGGCGTACGGCGTGTGCGCCTGCGCGCGTCGCGCCTGGCGCCGCGCACGCACGGTACGCACAGTGCTTGGACTCACCTGCAGCGGCGCATTCTCCTGCGCAAACAGATCGGGGGCAGGCCCCTCGTCGTGGCCTTTTGCGCTCGGCGTGTCTGGCCGCATGTCCGGTACGCCGTGGGGCGACGAGCTTTGCTGCGTGTCGCGCCATGCCACGCGCCCCCGAGGCGACGGAGACGCGCTCCGGTGTCTACGCGGTGTCGCGTCCTCGCACCGGTCTACGGGCGTGCCAAAATTCAGCAGGTCGAACCATTCCGACATGGCCGCGCGCCGAGCGTGTTGGGATCGCCACGTGAAAAGTAACACACCACGTGGTCGTCCCGTGCACCGACCCACCATGTCTGCTCAGCCCCCCGCACAAGGACCGTTTATTCTCGTGGCTACGTACGTCCCCCCCCACCCTCCTTCCTAACGCAGTCTGATTGGCAAGGGCAAGAGCGAGGCTGAAAAGCTTGCCGAACTTGTTACTGCTGTCGCGAAGCGTGCTAACTCGAACGAGGAGCCCGGCACGAAGACGGTAGGTGGCCAGTGCACTAATCCAGTACCGCCTCTCCCGTGAGTACAGCGAGGGCCTGAAGCTGGTCGTCTTTGAAGAGTACGACAATGCTGAGGCGCTGAAGGCGCACCAGGCTGCGCCCGAGTTCCAGGCGCTGGCCAAGGCCGCGCCCGAGCTCGCCGCTTCGTTCGACATGAACTACTTGAACCAGATCTACCCCTAGGCTATGTAGTCGTTTAGATCGCCGTCGAGGTGTCTTCGAGAATGTAACCTTCGGTGGACGTAGGAACAGTCTGTGATTAGCCGAGATACGTACCACCACACGCAGCGAGTTGGTGTGGCCCTTGCCGCCGCGCCAGCCCTGGATACAGATCACGGTGTCGCCCTTGCGAAGAATGTGCAGCTTGAGCGCCTCCGAGAGACCAAACTTGATGCGGTTGTCCACGTCCTCCTGCCACTTGGAGTTGCTATCAGGGTGGGGCAGGGGGTAATGGAAGGGGTAGGTGCCGCGATACAAGTGGCACGAGCGCACCGTGTCGGCGTTGCGCGTCACTGGGTCAGTCGGGATACATACCCATCAGAATCGGGCATTGAGGCCGGTACTTGCTCACGAGGCGTGCGGTCTGGCCAGAGGTCGACATGAGCAGAATCGCACCCGCACGCTGCTCCAGCGAGGCAGAGACAGCGACCAGGGCGATGGTTTCCGAAGTGCTGGTCGGCACACGCGTCAGGCCACGCATCTCGTTAAAGAGTGCCTGGTACGAAAGGCTCTGCTCCGCAATGTAGGTCGTCTCGGCCATCATCTTGATGGCCTCGACGGGGTACTTGCCCTTGGCCGTCTCGCCAGAAAGCATGACACAGTCCGCGCCGTCGACCACCGCGTTGGCCACGTCCGAGACCTCGGCACGCGTGGGGCGGTTGTTGACCGTCATGCTCTCGAGCATCTGCGTCGCACAAATTACGGGCTTGCCCACAATGTTGCAGCGCGAAATCATCATCTTTTGCGCCATAAAGACCTGCGGCGCAGGAATCTCAATACCCAGATCACCACGCGCGACCATGATACCGTCGGCCGCGTCGAGAATCTCGTCAAAGTTGGCGAGACCCTGGTGGTTCTCGATCTTGGCAATCACACGGATGTGCGAGCCCTTTTCGCCCAGGATCTCGCGCACGCTCTGCACGTCGTCCTTAGAGCGGATGAACGAGGCAAAGATCATGTCCAGGTTCTGGTCGCGTGCAAACTCCAGGTCGCGGCGGTCCTTTTCCGAGACGGCGGGCAGGTCGACTTCGGTCAGCGGGAGGTTGACACCCTTGCGCGATGAGAGCACACCGCTGTTCTCGGCCACCACACGCACGTCCCGGCCGTCAATCGAGAGGACGCGCAGCGCAAGGATACCGTCGTCAATGTAAATAATGCGGTCCGGCTGCACCTTCTCGGGCAGATGCTCGTAGTCAATGTAGAGATGGTCTGCGCTGCACTTTTCCGCGTACTCCTTGTTGGTCGTCACGATGAACTCGTGGCCCTCCTCGATCGACTGGTCCTCATTGCCAACCATAACACCCGTACGCATCTCCGGGCCTTTGGTATCAAGCGCGATTGCCAGCGGACGGCCCGGTGCTTCGCGCTCGACTTGGTGGGCATTGTCAATCACACTCTGGAAGTACGAGTGATCACCGTGACTAGCATTCAAGCGCACAATGTTCATACCCGTGTTGCGCAGCTTGTGCAACATCTTAACGTTGTTTGTCTTTGGCCCAATCGTCGCAACGATAGCGCTGGAGTTAGAGGGCTATGAGGACGTACGTCTTGCGCATATACAGGTTATCCACCTTGTGCTCGATGGGGTTCATCGACGCGAACCATTCCAGCTGCGACGTCGCAGATTGTGCGTACAACATGATGACAGTGGAAAATGAAAAAGAGAGCTCCGCTTCGTCCGTGCGCCCTGCGAGTTTAGCCCGAGAAAAACCCGGGCTGTTTTTTGGGATGTGGAGGCAATAGAGGGCCCAGTAGGTCTATGGCTCTGTACTCGGCAGTGCTCCAGCGAGAACCGCCAGCGGGGGGCGTGCACCGGCCAGCAGTTCACGCAGCATTGATGCGCGGCTGGAAAGGAGGGCGAAGAGGTGGTCCACGGCCTGCGGGTCGCCAGGCATGCTCCGCGCGAGCGCAGCGCTCTCGAGGCAGCACGCGGCCACCGTGCGCACCTCACTGGCCGAAGCACGTGGCATGTCCCAACACCCCAACGCCGCATGGGCCAACGAGCCAGGGTGGGGTGGTGCGAGGGCAAGCGTGGCGCAGACGAGGCGCGCTGCACTTGCGTGGATATCGGTATGGAGTGCAGCGTACAGGGCCCAGCGCGCCGCCGCCGACGCGCCGCGCTGTTGGAGAAAGGCCGCAGCGGCGTCCGAGGCGGTCGCGTCGGGGCCCAGGGCCAGGGCCAAGCTCGCGCCTGGCCACGGCACGAGAAAAGAGGGGGGTAGGCTTCGTAGACGGTCCCGTAACTCGCCGTGTGCGTCGCCTAGCAGCGGAAGCACGGTAGGCGCAAACATAGCACGGACGGACGGAGGGCACGTCTCGGCGCCAAGAAGCATCACGAGCATCTCGAGATGCACGGTACTGTGCGGTGCGGATACATAGATGGATGTTGCGGATGCGTACTGCACCTGCTGCACAAGCCAGTGCAAAATGCACGGCAGTGTGTAGCGCAGCGGTGCTTGCAAAAAGTAGGACAGTGCGGATTGCAGTGTGGCGAGATCGAACTCTTGTTGCCGGTAGGCGCCCATCAGTTGCTGGAGCAGGGTCGGTGCAAGGCGGAATACAGTCCACGGCGGCGAGTCGCTGGGTCAGTCGCAGTACGTACCGTAGCAAGGCGTCCGAGACGCCGTCCGAAACCAGCGCGCTGCACCACCGGTCCAGCAGGTCACGCCGCTTGTCCGACAGAGCTTCACGCGGGAGAGTAGGCACCTGCGTGAAGGTCAGAAACACCGTGGCTGCGCTCGGCTTGTCGGTCGGCACGCCAATCCGCTGCACAAAGAGGATCACTGTGCCGATCGTCTCGAGATCCACAGCGTCCTGCCACTCCGCGGTGCGCAGCTGCTCCAGCGCGGTGAGGAGCGCATTGCAGAGCGATGCGCGGCTATAAAAGAAGAACAGCGCCTCGCACGCACCAGGCGTGTCGAGCGCGGCACACACCTCGGCGACCTGGTCCATGTCTGCTGCCTCGCGCGTCCACTGTGAACCGGCCACGGCCAAGGCGAGCGCAAAGCATAGCTGGCGTGCGGGGTCCGACACGGCCTGTGCAGCGAGCGGCGCAATTCCGCCCCGCGTCGTAAGCTGGGCCTGGACCGAGGACCGGTATTGCTGCAGATTCGGATCTGCTGCGAGCACAATTTCGCTCGCAGAGATTGGCTCACACGCATGGGTCTCGGCGAGGCCCCAGCTCGCCATGCACCGCAGGATATGCTCGGGGAGCGCGGGCTCGGTCGGCGGCTCGAGCATCGCCCACTGGCTCAGCGGCGTGTGGTACTGGACAAAGGCGGATATCGCGCCATAGAGGCTGCGTTGCGCCTCGACCTCGCTCTCGCTGTCGAGGAAGCGCAGCAGCGGAGGAAGAACGCCGCCGATGACCGCGCGCCACGCTGGCGCCGCCTCTTGCGCGTGGCCGACGCAGGTCTGCGCCGCATGCGCCGTCGCAATCAGCAGCTCGACGTAGAAAGAGAGGCGCATCTTGTCTGGCTCTGCGTCAGCATGCGCGAGGCGGGTCTGGAGCATGCCTTCAGCCATGGCGCACTTGTCCTGCCAGTCGACCACATCGCACGACAGGCGGTGCACGAGGTATATCATTTCCGGCTCCGGTTCCGGCGGCGGGGGAAGCGGCGCGACGCGCACGTTGCCCGTATGCCTATTTTCCGCCGCGGCGACGAGCGCGAGTGCGTACGGAAGCGTCTGGCGGCCGCTCCAGAGGTCCGGGAGGCCCGTGTGCGTCGGGCGCACGGCCATTTCCTCGGGCTCTTTTTCGAGGGCGACGAGTGCCTGTGCCACGCTTGTCCATGCCGCATCATGAGCACATGCGCTATCCACCTGTTGTACAATGTTCTCGAAGCGCTCCGGCAGTACTTCGTGGTGGGGATGCGCGGCGAGGCGCTGGAAGAGCGCTGCGGCAGCGCCCTGCGGCGCCGCGAGCGCGAGTGCGACGGAAACAAGCTGGAGACCCTGCTCCCAGAAGCGGTGCTCCGGCGCGTGCTCCGCGAGACGCGCCGGCGTGAGCGATCGCGGCACGTCGTCGCCGCAGCCTTCAAGGATCAGCGCACAGATTTGGTCGGCGGTCTGTGTGTTGCTTTCCGCGCGCGCAAGAAGCGCAAGCATAAGCGTCCCCATATCGTGCTCTGCCGGGTCCGTATGCGGCGGCGGCGCGACGCACAGCGTGCGTACGTACTCGAGGACGCCTCGGGGCGGCGGTGCGACGGCAAACGCTGTAGCAAGCAGCGCATCCGGCAGCGCATGCAGCGCGGCAGCTACCGGCTCATTCCGCTCCTTTGCCTCCTCCTGCACGCGCTCCAGGAGCTGCACCGACGCCCAGCCCCCGCCGAGCGCCGCGACGACCGTCCCCCGAAGCCAATACGCCATCGTAGCCAAAGGCCCGATCGCCCGATCGACTTTCCCCGTGCACACGATGGGTCTTAAGTCGTTTGTGGTGTAGGTGTGGTGGCTGACGCAGCATGTTCCGCCAGTCGGCGTCCTCTGCCGAGGTCGACAAGTATGTCTCCGAGGTCGAGCAGCAGGGCGGTATTATCCAGCAACGCTACAATGCCGACTTTTTGCGCGGCTTTGCGGCGCGCATGCCCGAGGAGTATGCGGAGAAGCTCGAGGCGTCCGTGCAGGGCGGCAAGCACGACTCGATGTACGTCGTCCGGCTCACACAGTGAAACGATCGAGCCCAACCAGGAAATCAGTGTCAAGTAGCTACGGTTTACAGTTCGGTGTGTTCCACCTTGACCTCGGGCACAGCCTCCTTCGGGAAGCACACGGCGGGCGTCGCGACGCGCATCGAGTAGGTGCACTTTTCCGCCTCAAAGACGTGCAGAAGCTCGTTGGTGTCGCTGCACTCCAGCTTGACGTGCGTGCTGCGCGGCGGCCCGTTCCAGCAGGTCTGGCCGTGCGCGTAGAGCATCGTGAGATAGTGGCGGGGGTCGTCGGTGCTGAACTGGCCGTTCACGTCGAACTTCTCAAAGCGGCCCAGACTGAAGGTGTAGCCGTCGTTGTTCGAAATCTGCTTGGTGGTGCCACCAAAGCAGAACTCGTAGGTGTACTCGCCCATGTCCTTTTTGAGGCACGTTCCGTCGATCTCCTGGAACTCGCCGTCGCGGCCGATCTTGTTGGCGCGCTCACGCATGCGCTGTTCGTGGTAGCGGATGTCGTTCTTGATCTTGTTCAGCGCTTCGGCACCCTTTTCGTGTGCCTCGCGCGCAGCCGCCAGGCCCTTGGCGTGCTGGTATGGCCGGCCGGCATTCTCGCGCTGCTGCGGCGAGATCACGTCGAGGCGGATGAGCGTGTCGACGAGCCACGCGACGCCCCGCTCGTACAGCGGCACGAACGCATCGGGGAGGTACGATGGGATGGAGCGCACTGCGTTAGCCATTGTTACGTACAAGCATCCGGCACCTGCGGAGCGCCCTGGCTAAAGTCGGGCGCGCCATCGAGGAGGAGGAGGGGGTCTTCGTTGATCAATGTCTCGAGGTCCTCGTCGCTGAGCTCGCCCACATTCGTGAGCGCAGCGAGCTTCTCTTCCAGCGTCGCGTCGCGCTCGTCGTCGCCGTCAAAGACCTGGCCCCGCCAGATGCGGAAGGATTCCGCGACGCTCTCCAGGTCCTCCTTGGACGACTCGGGACTGAGGCGCTCAAGCATGTTGCCTACTGCACGCAGCTCGCCCACGAGCGAGCCGAGTGCGTCGCGTTGCGAGCGCAGCGTCGACTGGCGCAGCTCGAGCTGCGCAAAGAGCGCGCTCTGGCGCTTTTGCTGCTCGAACCAGTTGCCGACGTTCTCGGCCGCCTCGAGCGCGCGCTTGAGCTGCGCCTCGGTCTCCTCTGCACCCGGGAGCTCGGCGCGGAGGCGCGCGAGCGCCGTCTCGTGAAACTCGCGGTCGTTGCGGGCGGTCTGGACGTACTGGTCGCGGATCTTGGCGCCGGCGGCGTAGACCTTGGCCTGCTTCGCGCGCTCCTTGCGGTAAGCCTTGTTCACCTCCGCGCAGACGTTCGGGCAGTGAACCTTGCCATCGGTCTCGTCCGAGCCGTCGCAGCACGCCTCATCGCACACGGCGTCGTTCACCTGCGAGCTGCGGATGTACGCCGGGATGTGCCCCTTGTTCTCACAGTAGAAGCGGCCGTTGTCGCATGCCGACGTACCCGGCTCATCCGAGCCGTCCGCGCAGTCGCAGTAGTCGTCGTTGATCTGTTTATAAGGGATGATTTGGTCCGTGCCGAGGCACTTGAACATCGGCCCCTTTCCCTGGTCCGGGAGCGGCGCATAGAGTCCCGCGTCTGGGTCAGAATCGCAAACGCACCTTGTGGCGCGACGCCGCGCGGCACCTGTGCCGCGCACACACTCACTCCCGCCGCTGCTGCTACAAACGCGGCCCAGTGCATGTTGGACGAACGACAAATGCATAATTCCCATCTACGAAGCCGGCGCACTACGCTCCGAGGCCGAGACCAGCCCGTAATCGCTGGGGTTGGACGCGCCCGCGTGATCCGGGCGCAGTGCCTCGGCCTCCTGCTGGACGCGGCGCACGGTGCGGTCGTGCTGCTGCTTGCTGCCGTCGCCGATGATGCGCGCGGCGAGGCCGGCGAGGCCACGCACCTGCGTGCGCGGCTGCTTGGCGGGGTGCAGCGTGCTCTGCACGTCCTGCGCGTCGCTCTGTACATCAAACTGGAGCAAGCGGCGGAGCATCGCGTCGTGGACAAGGGCGATGAGCTTGTCCGTGTCAGTCTCGGTCATGCCCTCGGTGCTGATCGGGGGAAGGACCGCGAGGTGCAGGTCGCCGCCCTCGAAGCGGGTCTTGCTGTCGTACAGGCGGTGGTAGTTCTCACAGACCACCGGGATGATCGGCAGGTTGTTCTGCAGCGCGAGGTGGAAGACGCCCTTCTTGAACGGCAGCAGTTCGGGCAGGGCCGAGTGCGAGCGCGTGCCCTCCGGGAACGCAAAGAGCGTGAGCTTGTCGCGGCGCATGCGATCACCCGCCTGGCGCATGGTCTTGATGGCGCTGCTGCGGCTCTTGCGGTCGATGAACACTGCACCACCGAGCCACACTGTGTTAGCAAGACGACGTACTGAACTGGCCGAGAAGCGGCGCCATGCGCAGCTCCTTCTTCGCCATAATGACCGAGTGGGCCGGCATCATTGCGCCGAGATAGAGGATATCGAGGAAACTCTGGTGGTTGCCGACAATGATCGCCGGGCGCTGCTTCAGGTGCTCGGCACCCTCGATCTTGACGTTGTAGCCGATGAGCGTGCCGGCAATGCGCGCAAAGGAGCGGGCCACCCACAGGTTCGTGTTGTAGCGGTTGCCGGTCAGGCCGAGGATCACCGCGTAAAACACGCCGAGCGTGCTGCAGACGCCGAGCGAAAGAATGTACAGCGTAGCATTCAGGTAGTAACGTATACGCTGCGAGCGGGCCGACGCAAAGGTCAGCACCACAAACGACAGGGAAACTACCGAGAGCAGGCTCTTCATCAGCTTGGCCATGATGTAAATACGGTGGGGCGGCAACGCCCACGGGGAATTATGTACCAGGAGTTGCTGCGCCATTCTTGTGGAGCAAAATGCGCATGAGCGACGCGATGGTCTGGCCCGCCGCGGGGCCCCATTCGCCGTTGGAGACCTGGGTGCAGCAGTGCACAAACTCGGGGCTCGAGCCGACTTCTTTGGGGTGTTGTACTAAGTTAGCAAGGATACGCACAGATGTACTGCTGGATCGCATACTGCAGCTGCTCAAACAGCGCCGTACATAGCAGGTAGTTGACCGCGTTTTGGGGCGTAAGCTGGGAAATGATGTGCGCAGTGGCCAAATCGCACAGGGGGAGGAGGTCGTAACGGTGCGCAAGGCGGTACAGCGCAAGCGCAGAGGCGGGCGGCACCGGCAGCATGGGGGGGTGCGGATGAGGGTCGGACGCACACGGTGTGCTGCTCGCCGCCGACACGGAGCGCTGGCGGCCGCGGTTCGTCTGCGTACCGGCGCGGGGGTGCACGGTCCCGTCGGTGTCGGTGTGCGTCGTGACCTCGACGTGGCGACCCGAGTGCAGGTCCGAGAGCACGGGGTTCACCGCGGCGCTCTTGAGCAGCGCGGGGGGCTGCGAGTGCCGCGAGAAGCTCGTGTCCTCGGGCGAGGACGCGAGACTCTCGTCCTCGTCGAGCGTCTCGACCGGCTTCCACTTCCACTCGGGGCGGCTCGATGCGGCCTCTTGGCCGAGGATCCAGTGGTCGTCGAGCGTCACCGCCTCGATGTCCTCGTCGGTGCGGAACTGGACCTCGCCGGTGTAGAGGTAGCGCAGGAACCAGTAGAGCGTGACATAGTCCGCGTCGGGGATACGCAGCAGGCGGTACGGGCGGCGCCAGCTCTGCCCGCGGCCGCTCGTCGGCGCGTCGTACTGCAAGTTCTCGCTAAAGCTCGACTCGAGCATTGTCGCGAAGAACTCGCTGCGCGCACGCAGCACCGCCGCGTGCGCCCACAGCACTCGGTCGCGCACAAAGACCTCGGGCTCGTACTCGCCCTGGTCGGGCATCGGCGTGCCGGTCGGCCACGGCTGCACAAAAGTCTTGAGGCCGACGCTCTGCGCGAGCTCGTCGGTGGGGCGCTGCTGCAGCCCTTTTTCGCGGACGACAATCATGAGATCGCCAGTGCTGGCGTCGTCGATCAGGTTCGCAAGCGAATGCACCAGACTCCGCGGCACTTGCACGCTGTCGGGCGTCTCGAACGGCATGCGCATCTCGCCGCTCTTTTCCTCGCCACGCTCCGGGAGCACCGACGGGCCGCATGCGACCTGCACGACAAGCTCTAGCGCGTTTCGCTCGCTCAGCTCGCTGTCCGCCAGCAACTCGGCCAGGGGGGGGAACGCGGAAAAGACTAGCGTGTCTTTTTTCTGGTGAAAGGTGCACGGCAGAAACTTGCGCCAGAGATAGTCGCTCGACAGCAGGCTCGGCACACGCTGCATCCGCGGCACACGCAGGCCCAGCATGATCTCGGTGGGGAGCTCGGCGTGGAACGGCAGGCCCATCAGCCCGAGGCACGTCAGCTGCAGCACCCACTCGGGGCGCTTCTTGGACACGGAGTGTTCGCTCTTCTTGTGCCGTCGACTGAGCTCGAGGCGCCAGCGCTCGGCGCCAAAGAGGGGGCGCATTGACCACACTTCGTGCTCCTCGCGCCCGTGCTGCACCTCGTCGACAAACTGGTCGAGCTTGTCAATGGTCCATGAAAACGAGTAGATGCTGTTCTCTTCAAACTTGTGCGAGAGCTTCGCCTCGGGCGCCTCGCCGTCGCCGAGATGGCTCAGTGTACCGGCAGGGAAGGTCACCGATCCGGGCTGCACGGCGCTCTTGCGCAGCTGTGCCGCCGTCTTCCGCGCGCCGGCCCCGGGCGAGAGGAGCAGGCTGGCCGAGGTGGGATGCAGATTCGACACGCTGGGACCACTGCTAAGCACGCGCTCGGCGAGCGCAGGGGGGATACGCCCGGCATCGGGCCTCGGCGTTTCCTCCTCACGCCAGTTGCGCTGCGCGCCAGCAGGGCGGAAGGACGTCGGCGCGGGCTCGTCGGAAAACAGGCCGTAAATTGAGGGCACGGGGTTGCCGGGGATACGCGTCTGCGTCGAGAGCGCAGCCAGCATCGTACGTGTCATGCGGCCGTTTGGCCCGCCCTGCTGCGTACGTGCCGTAGACGTTTCCGGCACCGCAAACGGGACTAGCGGCGGCGCAGGGAATGCGCCAGGCACCTCTTGGTTCTCGGGCGTCTCGGGGCGCGGCTGGGCATCGGCATGAGGTGTCGACGCGACAGGCGGCGTCTGCGTCCGCGCGTCGGCGAGCACAGGCGAATCGGCACGCGATGCAGGCTCGGAGCGCGTCTGGGTCGGAGGCGCAGCGAACGGGGGCGCTGGGGGAGCGGCCAGATCAGGGGAAAGAGCTGGCTCAGGAGCGGGTTCCCGACCAGGCTCGGGCTCCGAGAGCCTGCGCATGGGCTCGGCAGGCTCGGGAGCTGCCGGGCGTGCATGCTCGGCAGGCCCAGGCTCAGCAGACTCTGCTTGCTCCCGCGGCGCCGGCGGCCCATTGTGTTCATCGGCCGGCACACGGCGCTCTTCTTGGCGGCCGGCCGGCTCATCGCCAGCACGCGCCTCTTGGCGCACAGGACCGGCCCCGAGAGGCATGGGCGGGACCGGTGCGGCACTCTCCTCTACCGCGCGCACGCCGCCCGCCGATGCCGCCCTCTGCATCGCGCTCGGCACCCCGGCACGGTATGCCGCAAACACCGGCGCCGGGTGACCTGGCGGCGTGGTGCTCGCATCTGCACGCCAACTGTCGTCGACCGACGCGCTGCGCCCTTCGCGCACGTCCGTCCCCGCACCACGCCCCCGTGTGAGCACCGGCCCGAGGCCGCCCGGCAAGCTCGGCGAAGGACGGCGCATCACGTCCTCATCCCCATCCCGCGCCATACTTGCGCGGGGCCCCAGCAGCGTCGGTGTCGCTGCACGCAGCGCCGGTGCCGGCTCCATGCGCGGCGCCGTGTGGGGTACGCGCGGCAACGCCCGTCCTCCCGCCCGGGGTGCCGGCGGTGCAGTCGACGGTTCCGGACTCGATGCCCGGATCAGTTCTTCGACCGTGTCACTCGCGCTCTGAGACTCGCGAGCGCGCGGGCCCATGCGTACGCGTCTTGCCTCGGCAGCGCGCGCGCGCATCGCGCGCATGTCCTCTGGCAGCACGAGCTCGCCCGAGTCCGACTCCAGGTCGCTGTCTGCGGCATGGTCGAGCGGCACGCCACCCTGCCGCAGCGGCTCGCGCTCGGCTGCAATCTGTGCAGCCTGGTTCAGTCCACGCGCGCCGCGAGGCGGGCGCGGTCCACGCAGCGGGCTCGGTGACAGAGGCTCGCGCATAAGGGAACGTCGCCACGGCAGCGGAAAATAACACTATGCCTGCAACAAGCGACCTACCTACTAGGCTATTTCCACGGCCGAATGCGCACGGGCCTATTCGTAGAGCGGGTCGTGCTCGAGCGAGAGGCGGATGTTCATTGCGTCGCTGATAATCTGGGTGAGTGCGGCGACGTACACGGTCGACGTCCAGCGACGGGAGTGAGAAGAGCATGCTGGTCGTCTCGGAGCGGTCGAGGTCCTCGAGAGCGTCCTTACAGTTGGTTAGGATCGCAAGGCAGACGTAGAGGTGCAGGTCGAGCAGGTCGGGCATCGCAAAGTAGGTGTCTGGGTGAGTATGGTGACGTACCCCAGAGGCGCATCAAATCGTCCATCTGCATTTCGCGCGCGAGGAGGTGCTGCAGCCAGCTGGTCGCGACGGCCAGCAGGTCGACCTCTTCTGCCTCAAAGTACGCGTGGAGCTCCGGGAGCGTCGTGCGGAAGAGCGTCAGGAATGAGGCGACGCGCTGTGGGAGAGGATGGATGGTGTTGTACTCCTCAATCATGGTCATTAGGCGCTCAAACGCGAAGTAGATGCCCGCCTCTGCCCGGACACACTGCGCAAATGGCGCGCAGAGGTAGACGAGCGACGGGTGAAAGTCGCCGAGGTTCGTCCCTGGGACGAGACTCGCCTGTGGCGCCCACTGGTATACACGCGGCATGCGCGACTCCATCGTCTTTTGCAGCGCCGCGTACTCCTCATCGCGCTCCGCCTGCGGATGCTCGCCCTCTTGTGCGGGATTCAAGAGGTGCCGGTTGAGGTAGGCACACAGCACATTCTCGACATTCTGCGAGAGACGCCGTTGGTCGTACACAGCCTCTGAGTCATCGACCATCGGATTGGAGCGCATCGTCACGAGCCCGTACTGCGTCGAGGGCAGGATGCGGGGATATTTGGGTTCGTCACGCTGCACGTCCTGTGCCTGCTCCGCGTCAAATGTGCTCGATGTCGTTGGCGCAGGCCGCGGGCCGCGTATGATCGAGACGCCGAAGCGCTCGCGCTCGCTCGAGTTCGAGCTCAGCCGCTGCCGGTAGTACCGCAGTACTTCGGTGCGCACCTGCTTCTCGACAAACGGGATACGCTTGCTCACCGACTCGTACTCGAGGAACTTGTTCCGCACCGTCGTCATCTCCTGGCTCTTGTCCGCAGACAGGACGCCAAGGAGGTACAGCCAGACTTCCTGCGTGAGTCGCGCGACGTACTCCGCGCACTTGGGGATGGATCCCGTGCCGCGCATAGTTCCGCAGCTTTCCGAGGTCGAGGTGCCTGCGTTAGGAGTGCGACGTACTGCTCCTCATTCAAGAGCTGCGTCAGTTGCGCGACCTACCTCGAGAAACTCCTCGAGCGTCACGACGCTCATCGCGGATGGTGCCACGTGATTGCTCGTTCCACCCAACGATGGTGGTGAGTGCACGGCCGGAGCCCACGCCGTGGGTGCAGCAATACAATGCGGAGAATGTGGGCTACAATATGGCCCAGGCCTTCTCGTACGTATCCTGACTCATGTAGCTTCCGCTCCTTGACGCTCTCGCTCGCAGGCGCGATCGCCGGCGTGCTCGGGCTGCAGAACCTGAGCGGCTTCGCCTTCTTTCTCTGCTCGGTGGTGTTTGTGAACGCGGTGCTGGTGCTCGTCAACGCCAAAGGCGATCCCCGCGCGTTCTTTGTGCTCGGCAGCCTGCCGGCCATCACCGATCCGAGCGAACGGCTGCTCCCGGCCAAGGCCGCACAGCTGCGCGCGCCGCCGACGCCGGTGCAGTCCGCGCTGCAGCTCGCGCGCTGGGTGCTCCTTCAAGGCGCGCAGGAGAATGCGCTGAGCTTCTTACTCTGGTGGACGTTTTGGTACGGCATCGTCCACGGTACGTGCAGTGACTGACGCAGTGTATGACTAGGCGCTGGTATAGATTATGTACGGTGTTGCACCTCGGTAGCATCCAAAAGCAGCGGCGAGATAAAAAATGCGGCTTCGTTGTCGTCGTCAACAGGCGGCGCAGGCGGCGCGCCGCTCAGCACCGGCGCCCACGCGGAGCGCGGCAGTGGGCGCTCGACCGGGCGCAGGCTGCGCACCACCCACGCGTCTGATGCGGGGCCGGTGGAAAAGATGTTGACCGCCTCACCCTCCTCGTCGCGCTTTTTGCGGCTGAGCTCGTGCTCATCTTGCTGGGTCAGAAAATGATACGTGCCAAATCAAACTCGTCCTCGCGCTCCTCGTACTCGACATTCTCCTCGAGCTCCTCAAAGCCGGGCGCGTATGCGCTCCAAATCTCGGTCGACTTGGTCGACCAGAGGTACACGTCGCCGGACGACGCGATCGACGCGAGCTGGGGCTGCGACGGGTGCCACTGCGCCGAGATGAGCGGCTCGCGTGGCCCTTCGAGGATCTTGACCAAGACGCCCGCGTCTCGGTCCCACAGATAGATATTGTGCGCGGCATCGTGCGCGGCGCCGCCCATGACGTACTCCCCGTCGCCGCTAAACGCAATGCCGCTCCACGGCGTGCGGCCGACCAGGTCCTGGAACTTGTGTCGCGGGGTGAGCGCGAGCGGCGCGCCGTCCACACCGTCTGCAACGCTCAGCGTGCGTAGCGTGCGGTCGTTCAGGTTCGCAATGAGGTGCCGCCCGGACGGGTCAAAGGCAAGCTGCCGGATGGACGAGGCGCCGATCGAGAGCGGCGTGCCGAGAGCCTGCATAAGTCGGGCGACGTACCTCGCCAGTTCGGGCGTCGAGCACCTGCACCGAGCCCTTGTTGGTACCCACCAACAGGTGCTTGCCAGAGGGCGAAAAGCAGGCCGACATTGCGCCGTCGCCGTGCGTGTCGAGCGTCGTGCGCAGCGGCTCGCTCGACGTCGGTATGTCCGGCAGCGACACGAGCACCGCCTCGCGCGACTCGAGCACGACGACCATCCGGCGGCTCGAGTCCGGCGCAAAGAGCACTTGCGTGACGGGCGTGTCGAAGCGCACCGTGCGCACGCACGTTCCGTACTCGTCACCGAGGTCCCAGATGCGCACGTTCCAGTCGAGCGACGACGACGCAAGGTACCGGCTCAGCGGAGACCAGCTCACGCTCGTCACCGTCTTGACATGGCCGCCGAGCCACCGCAGGACATTGCGCGTCTCGATGTCCCAAATCGTCACGAATCCGTCCGTGCGTCCGACGGCGAGGTAGCTCCCGCAGTACAGCCCCCTGCCCGCATTGTACGCAAGACAATTTGCAAACGCATTGTCGAGTGTCGCCTCGACACGCTCGGGCGTGCCGCGCGCAAACGGATCTACGTCAGCTCGTGCACCTACTCAGTAGCTGCGCGTTCATCGCGTCGCGCGAAGAACCATCGGGCGATCGGGAAAATACACGTGGGTTCTAGAAGCTTGCCGCACTTTCCACGTGGAGGCGGTTGGGGGCCGGCCGTGCGTTTAAATGCAGGGCCGGGGCACGGCCCCGTCCCCAACCATGTCTGGATTCGACTTTACCGAGCGTGCCCAGTCGTCGCTGGAACAGGCGTTCCAGTTGGCGAAGGACCATGCCAATGCACAGCTTACGCCTGCGCACATTGCACTGGCGCTGCTGACCGATGATACCAGTAACTCGACCGGTGTGCAGAGCACCAACAAGGACTCGCAGTCCCTCTTCAAGAGCCTCTGCGAGAAGACGGGCGTGAACTACAAGACGCTGGAGGAGAAGCTGCGTGCGAACCTGCGCAAGATTCCCCAGCAGTCCCCTGCCCCTGACGATGTGAGCCTCACGGGCGCCGCGAACAAGGTGCTCAAGCAGGCCCAACACTATGAGAAGACGCAGCGCGACTCGTTCATAGCGCAGGACCACCTGCTCCTTGCGCTCCTCGACGACTCGACGATCAGCGCGATGCTGAAGGAGTGTGGCCTCGCGAACGACGAGATGCTGCGCAACGCCATCAACCAAGCACGAGGTGGCCGCCATATCGACTCCAAGTCCGCCGAGGCCGGCTACGACGCCCTCGGCAAGTACTGCACGGACCTCACGGAGCTCGCCGCGGAAGGCAAGCTCGACCCTGTGATTGGCCGTGACAATGAGATCCGCCGCGTCGTGCGCGTTCTCTCGCGCCGCACCAAAAACAATGCGGTGCTCATCGGCTCGCCCGGTGTGGGTAAGACGGCCGTCGTTGAGGGCCTCGCACAGCGCGTCGTGAACCGTGACGTGCCGCCGAGCCTCCTCGGCAAGATCCTCTCGCTGGACATGGGCTCGCTCATGGCCGGCGCCAAGTACAAGGGTGAATACGAGGAGCGCGTCAAGGCCGTCCTCACCGACATTGAAAAGATGACCAGCGACGGCACGCCGTGCATTCTCTTTATCGACGAGATGCACTTGATGATGGCCGGCAAGGGCGGCGACACGGGTATGGACGCGGCCAACCTCCTCAAGCCGATGCTGGCGCGTGGCAAGCTGCGCTGCATCGGTGCGACGACCCTCAACGAGTACCGCCAGTCGATCGAGAAGGACGCCGCACTCGAGCGCCGCTTCCAGCAGGTGCTCGTCGAGGAGCCGACCGTCGAAGACACAGTCGCCATCCTCCGTGGTCTCCGCGAGAAGTACGAGGTGCACCACGGTGTGCGCATCCTCGACGCGGCGCTCGTCTCGGCCGCGCAGCTCGCCAAGCGCTACCTCACTGCGCGCAAGCTCCCGGATGCGGCCATTGACCTGGTCGACGAGAGCTGTGCGGACGTGACCGTCTCGCGCGAGACGGTGCCAGAAGCCATCGACACGCTCGAGCGCCGCAAGCTTCGCCTCGAGATTGCGATGCACGCGCTCGAGCGCGAGAAGGACCCCCAGAGCAAGGAGCGCCTCGCCGAGACGCGCAAGGACCTCGCCGCGCTCGAAGACGAGCTTGCGCCGCTCAAGGCCGAGTTTGAGGCGGTGAAGGCCAAGGGTAACGAGGTGAACAATGTGCGCCGCAAGATTGACGAGCTGCGCGCCAAGGCGGCCGATGCTGAGCGCCGTTACGACCTCGCGACGGCCAGTGACCTGACCTACTACGCGATCCCCGATCTGGAGAAGCGCCTCGAGGAGCTCCAGGAACAGGAGCGCCAGGACGAGGAGCAGGGCAAGACCAACGCGGCCAATTCGGTCACGAGCGAGAACATTGCCGCGATCGTTGCGCGCTGGACCGGCATTCCCGTCTCGCGCATGCTCGAGAGCGAGCGCACCAAGCTGCTCAAGCTCGAAAAGATTCTCCAGCGCGAGGTGGTCGGCCAGAACGAGGCGGTGAAGGCCGTCGCGCAGGCGATCCGCCTGTCGCGCAGCGGTCTCGCGAACCAGTCGCGCCCAATTGCGAGCTTCCTCTTCTGTGGCCCTTCGGGTACCGGTAAGACGCTCATGAGCAAGTCGCTCGCGACCTACATGTTCGACGACCCCGAGGCTATGGTGCGCATCGACGCCAGCGAGTACTCGGAGAAGCACAGCATCTCACGCCTGGTCGGTGCGCCCCCGGGCTACATTGGCCACGACGAGGGTGGTGTGCTGACCGAGGCGGTGCGCCGCCGTCCTTTCTCGATCGTGCTGATTGACGAGATCGAGAAGGCCTCGCGCGAGTTTGTCCAGCTCTTTTTGCAGGTGCTCGACGAGGGCCGCCTGCAGGACAGCCAGGGCCGTCAGGTGTCGTTCCGCAACACGATCATCATTATGACGAGCAACCTCGGCTCGAGCTTCATCAACGAGTCGGACGAGGAGCAAATCACGCCGCACGTCCGTGAGCTGGTGCAGGGCGCAATCGGCGCGCACTTCCCGCCGGAGTTTATCAACCGTATCGACAGCACGGTGATCTTCTGCAAGCTGACGCGCGTCGATGTGCGCCGCATTGTCGAGATCCGCATCAAGGAGCTGCAGAAGCGCCTCATTGACAATGGCCGCCACTCGCGCCTGGTGGTCGACGAGGCAGCCAAGGACTGGCTGGGCAGCGTCGGCTACTCGCCGACGATGGGCGCGCGCCCGCTGGGCCGTGCGATCCAGGACCAGCTGCTGCACCCGCTTAGCATGCTCCTGCTCCGTGGCCAGATCCACAACGACGACCCTGAGATCCACGTCACGTTTGATCAGCACCGCAACGCACTGCTCATCAAGCCGAATCACGAGCCGACAGTGTCGATGAATGACGAAGACGAGGACTTTATGGACGAGGACGACCTCGAAGAGCCTCTTGACTAAATAGATACCCAGAAGTAGGCTAGTTACAACCACTCTTTCCGTCTCACAAAGTGTTCAATCTAAAGTACAGTTATAGAAACAGGTGCCCGGAATTATACAAGTCAAGCGTAAACGGTAATCGTGCCTCGGGTCTTGAGAAAGACGGCCAGCATGTATGTCAATCATCATCCACAAGGCATGTCGGGATGGAGGGAATCGTATGTCCCCTCCAAATGGGCAGGAATATACAATATACAATGAGCAAGGAGGGTGTTTAGTCGTTGCCTCGCGCAGCAGCGTAGCCATGCGGTGCTTGGGCATAGGGGGAGAGCATCGGCTGTGTCGCAGGCATCTGCGTCATGCGAGGCAAGCCCGGCGTCGCATAGGCGGCAAGCGCACCGGTAGCCGGCACACTCGACATCGCACTGTCAAGCCCCGGTTGGGACATGGAAGGTTGAGGGGGATGTGAAACCTGCGGTACAGGCGAAATGTTGGGCAAGAGAGGGTGCGACACATTGCCTTGCGCAGGGTAGCCGACAAAGCTGCTTGGAACGCTGACGTTCATCGGCGAGTAGGGGCCAGACAGCGAACGGTTGGAGTCAGCATGTACGTCTTTCCCGTCGCCATCCATCGCAGAGTGGCCATGGTGCTGCATCAGCTGAGACTTGAGAAAGAGGACCTCGGCCCGCAGCGCCTCGACCGTGTTCTGCAGCGACTCATTGTCCGACTGCAGGTACTCGACCTTGGCTTGCAGTGATGCGAGCCAGGCCTTTTTCCGTTGCCGGCACTTGAAGGCCGCCTGACGATTCCGCTCCAGGAAGCTCTTGCGCTTCGAGTCGTTGTCCGAGTCGTTGTCCGAATGCACTTCGTCGTCTTCTGTGCCATGTTCGGCATCGCGCTTCAGGGAGCGAGTCGTTTCAGAGCCGTGCTTCGAGGGCGATGCATCACCATTGACCATGCTCTTGCCTCCACGATCATCGCGCTTCCGCTTCGCAGCGTCTTTCGACGTTCCGTTTACAGTCTTTTCTTCCTCTTCGCCTTCCTTTTTCAGCTTGGGGTCGCTGATGCTCTGGCTCAGCATGTACAGGCCAGACGCAGCACCGATCTCGCCGACACCGCGAGGGTCAGCCGCCTTGTTGGATTTTTGCTGCTCTTCCGGCAAGGTAGGAGCGGCCTGCGGTGTGGATACCGTCAAGGCGCTTAGATCCGTTCCGCCGGCGGACGAAGGCACTGTCGATCCCAGCGGCACAGCCGACAGGGACGACGGGAGCGAGCTCACAGGCTGAGAGCTAATCATTCCATTTCCTTGGCGGATCATGTCAGAAAAGTTTCCAGGGACGTTGAGTGGAAACGAAGTCGGGGCAGAAGCACCATCGGAGAAGGAGCCAGAGAATGGGGCCATGTCGTTGCCGCCCAGGAGGGAGGAAGAGGTAGGTGCGTTCGACTTTAACGGCGAGGCGCCTCCCATGGGCATCATGGCAGGGGCGGCCGATACGGCGGGCTGAAGGGACATGGCATTGGTGGTCATTGGCGCATTAGTAGCAGAGCTTGGCCCTCCGACCGACGAGGGCAAGTTGTTCATCGGCACATGTGCAACCGAGCCCATGGGCGACATGCCTGCAGAACCGTTGGTATCCCAGTTGCGGGTCGCCAATTCTCGTTTGTTTCCCATCGTGTTGGAGGTCTGTGCGTCGTCAGAGGGGTTCGGCGAGGCACCCAGCGGGCTGCGGCTCATGTCAGACACTGCATCTGCAGGTTGGAGTCCGTTCGAATGGTTGTTAAGTTCGCTGTGAGGCAGCTCCATGGAACTAGATGCCACAGGGTTGCGAATCATAGAAGAGATGGCACAGGCGTGGTACAATACGGTGTCGTTCGATACGAGAGTCTCACGACAGGGCGTACGCGTCAATCCGACTGCCTGCTACCGATGCGCGTGTAGACCACCAAGGGTCTAGTAGGAGTTAGTTTTCTGTCCTTGAAACGCGTGCGGGGTACATACACGTCAACCGCTGTTTCGTCGAACAGGTGCTTCGAATCGCGTTGTCGCTTGCAATTCGTACACAGAAGGTACGACGCGTAGCCCTAAGATCGTTACGCAGGAGTGCGAGTCGACGTCAGTAATGGGTTATGACGAATAGGGGCCCAGGGCCCTAGACGCAGCTGCTCGCCGACGCCACTGTCCACCCGGTGCACTTCGCCACAGTATGACGTCACTCTTGGAACGCGCAGCAGCAATAGAGCTCGTGACTTCCACGTGCGGTGCTGTCCTTTTAGGCCGCGTAATTCAGCCTGGAAACAGGCGCTAGTGTTGGACTCGTAGCAAGGCACATGGAGAGGCCAGGGCGCAGTTCTTCGCTTTATCGCCGGGGTACCCGATTCAATTTCGATTTCATTACCATGGCCAACCCTGCCGCAGCTACAATTCCAGTATCCGATACCGCCGCCGAGGCAGTCGTCGTGCCAAACGTGCCAACGACTGGCCGTGCTACTACGACCAAGGTATGTGCTTTACCAACGGCAGTTCTTACCTAGATTCACGTGGACAACATTCCCGTTACGACGCGTATCGAAGACGTAAAGGCGCTATTTGCACGTGCAGGCGAAATGTACGTACACAGAGAGTACGGCTAACGCAGCGTGGAACTGCGCATCACCGTGCGCGAAAGCCGATCTCAGATCTCGGGGGTCGTTACGTACAAGTCGCCGCAGGTGGCCGAGGCCGCCGTCGAGCAGTTTGCCAACGCATCGCTCGACGACGCGCAGCTGAACATTGCGTTGGTGAGGGGCAATGCGGCACGCTCTGCACCGGCGCGTGAGGCGACTGCCACGCGTGGTCGTGGCCGCGGAGGCAAGGCGCGCGGCGCGGCTTCCTCGCGCCGCCCCCGCCAGGATGAGGGCGAGGAGGGAACGACGGGCACGGATGCTGCCGCGCCTGCCTCGGATGAGCATCCCACGGCCCCATCGGCCCAGGATGCCTCTGCTGAGGCGCCCGCCACCACGGGCACGAACTCCGCCAAAGCCAAGGCCCCTAAAAAGACCAAGGCGGCCCGAGGCAGCCCGAGCAAGACGCTCCTCTACGTCTCGCACCTGGCCTACTCGGTGCAGAATGCGGACCTGATGGAGCTCTTCTCGCCCTACCCTGCAGTGAGTGCCAACATTGTGTACCACCGCCAACAGCCTAAGCATTCGCGTGGCTTTGCGTTTGTCGACTTCCCTAACGAAGAGGCTCAACAAAAAGCGCTGGCAGAGTTGAATGGAAAAGAGTTCCATGGTCGCACCATCGCTATTTCCGGTACGTATACTGACTTATGTTAGTGGCCCTGCAGCCCGAGCCAAAGGAAGAGGCCCAGGACGAGAGTGGCGCATCGACTGCTGCGCCCAGCTCCGAGGCTGTTCCTGACGCTGCCTAATGTCAGAATGGCACAGTGCGAGCTGTCCATACCCTACCCGCCTATGTACTTACACTGGCATGGGGCGGGCTGCGGGTACCCGCTCCATGCCCATGATCCTGGAATGTAGGAGAGCTACACTTTATAAAAACAGCGGCCGTGCGCTCCGCACGGCTCCTCCATGTGATACCAGTGTCATGGGTCACGCGGCTGAGATCGGCCCAATGAGCGCGTGGCGTCCCAGGCCGGTGCCCCACCGGCCGGAGGGCCGCGCTTTGTAGTACGTCGAACGATCATGTCTGGCATCGTGAAAGACACACCTGTGGACGCTATTCCGAAGGTCATTGATGACCTTCGTGCTAGCTTCCTCACCGGTAAGACGCGCAGTGTCGAATACCGCCAGAAGCAGCTGAAGCAACTCTACTTCCTCGTGAAGGACAATGAGGAGGCCTTGGTGAAGGCCATCCAGAAGGATCTGGGTCGCCCGCCGATGGAAACTGATTTTGGTGAGATCATTACGATCAAGAACGACATTATCGAGTGCGTGAACAACGTCGCCAAGTGGTCGAAGACGACGAACGTGTCGGGCGGCCTGCCTTTCCTGCTGCACAAGACGCAGGTGCGCAAGGATCCCAAGGGCACCGTGCTCGTTCTCGGCGCCTGGAACTATCCCATCGCGGTACAGATTGGCCCGGTGGTCGCGGCGATTGCCGCGGGCAACACGGTGGTGCTCAAGCCGTCCGAGCTTTCTGCGCACTCTGCGCAGCTCATTGCCGACCTGTGGCCCAAGTACATGGACCCCGAGCTGACGCGCATCGTGAACGGTGGTATTGAGCAGTCGACTGCGCTGCTTGACCAGCGCTTCGAGCACATCTTCTACACAGGCAACGGCCGCGTGGGTCGCATTGTTGCCGAGAAGGCCGCTAAGTGGCTCTGCCCCGTCTCACTCGAGCTTGGTGGCAAGTCGCCCGTGATTATCGACAAGACCGCGAACCTGAAGATCGCCGCACACCGCATCCTGTGGGCGAAGGCGTATAACACGGGTCAGACATGCATTGCTCCGGACTATATTCTCGTGGAGCACTCGGTCCAGGACAAGTTTGTCGCCGAGCTGCAGAAGGCGGCGAAGGAGTACTGGAAGTCGATGGACAAGAACGTGCGCGACTTGGGCCGCATTATCAATGAGCGCCACTTTAAGCGCATTGCGGACCTCATCACCCAGTCGAAGGGCGAGGTGGTCTTTGGCGGCCTCGCCGAGGCCGACGAGGCGACCAGGTTCCTCCCGCTCACGATCCTCAAGGATGTGCGTCCGGATGACTCGACGATGAGCGACGAGATCTTTGGCCCGGTCCTGCCCATCCTCCCGGTCGACGATGTGCACGCTGCGGTCCGCTTCGTGAACGCGCACGACCAGCCCCTGGCTCTCTACATGTTCACCTCGTCGAATGCGACGAGCGAGTATATTCTAAAGTACACGCGCAGCGGTGGCGCGATGCGTGGCGACATGCTTCTGCACTTTGTCATCAACGATCTGCCGTTCGGCGGCACGGGCCCGTCGGGCTACGGCTCCTACCACGGCAAGACCGGCTTTGACTGCTTCACCCACGAGCGTGCGTTTGTCGACGCCCCGGCCTCGGGTGTACTCGGCCATGTCGTCGAAAAGATCATGGCTCTGCGCTACCCGCCGTACAGCCAGGCCAAGGCGAACTTCTTCCGCCTGGTCCTGTCGTACCCGGCGTTCTTTGGCCGCCCCAAGAACCCGACGGTGTCGACCACCTCGGCGAACCGCCCGATCAAGTCGGTACGTGATACAAACAATGGACGTGACTAATGCAGTGCTCGGCGTGCTGCAAGCTGAAGCCGCTTGCGATTCTGATCGTGATCCTTGCGGTCATCCTCAAGTTCAACCGCGCATAGGTAATTTGGATAGAGAATAAACATCACTTTACATGGCCGTGTGCGACGTGTGAGGTGGTCAGTGCGATGCCCAGCGCAACCTCCGTGGAGGTGCCGCCCGCGGACGTGCCACTTTCACCCGTGCTCGCCTCGGCCTTAGCTAATTAACACGGAGCAGTTTCCCTACCCCACACATATAATAAGCGTGGGCCCCATAACGACCTACGACATGTCGACTGTAGTGAAGAATACACCCGTCGAGGCAATCCCCGAGGTGGTGGAAGGGCTTCGTGCCAGCTTCCTCACGGGCAAGTCGAGGAGCGTCGAGTATCGCAAGAAGCAGCTCAAGCAGCTCTATTTCTTGGTGAAGGAAAACGAAACAGCGTTTGTCGAGGCCATTAAAAATGACCTGGGTCGCCCTCCAATGGAGACCGAGTTTGGCGAGATTGTGTCGGTAAAGAATGAGATTGCCGACGCCATTTCCCATGTCGACGAGTGGGCAAAGCCGACCAAGGTCTCCGGGGGGCTGGCCTACTTTGCGCACACGACCAAGACGATCAAGGATCCGCAAGGCACAGTGCTCGTGCTTGGTGCATGGAACTACCCGATCACGGTTCAAATCGGACCTGTTGTCGGCGCGTTGGCGGCGGGCAATATGGTCGTGCTCAAACCTTCAGAGCTTTCTGCGCACTCTGCGCAGCTCATTGCGGACCTGTGGCCCAAGTACATGGACCCCGAATTGACGCGCGTCGTGAACGGAGGAGTGGAGCATTCGACTGCGCTGCTCGACCAGCGCTTTGAACACATTTTCTATACGGGCAGCGGCCGCGTCGGCCGCATCATTGCCGAGAAGGCCGCTAAGTGGCTGTGCCCCACGACGCTCGAGCTTGGCGGCAAGTCTCCCGTGATTATCGACCACACTGCGGACCTTGCCATTGCAGCGCACCGTCTCGTTTGGGCCAAAGCCTTTAATGCGGGTCAAACGTGCATTGCGCCGGACTATGTCTTGATTGATCGGTCGGTGCAGGACAAGTTTGTGGCCGAGCTGCAAAAGGCAGCGGGTGAATTTTGGCCGTCGATGGACAGGAATGTGCGCGACTTTGGCCGTATCGTCAACGAGCGCAACTGGAACCGCCTGGCCTCGATGCTTCGTGCGTCCAAAGGGCAAGTCGTTTATGGTGGCGTGGATGCCGGAGACGAATCATCCAAGTTCCTTCCGTTGACGATTCTCAAGGACGTTGATGGTCAGGACTCGACCATGGCAGAAGAAATTTTTGGCCCCATCCTGCCCCTCGTTCCAGTGGACAATGTGCAGGATGCTGTGGACTTTGTCAATGCCCGTGACCAGCCCTTGGCCCTCTATCTTTTTACCTCTACGCAAACTACGACGGACTTTATTCTGAGGTATACGCGCAGCGGTGCCGCGGTCCGCGGCGACTTTATGCTGCACTTTTCCATCAACGAGCTTCCGTTCGGCGGCACGGGTCCGTCGGGTTATGGAACCTACCACGGCAGGGCTGGCTTTGACTGCTTTACGCACGAGCGCGCATTTGTCGACGCACCAGCCTCGGGCCTGCTTGGATCGGCCGTCGAGAATATGATGTCGCTGCGCTACCCTCCCTACTCTGCAACCAAGCTGGCCCTGCTCCAGAAGTCGATGAACAAGTTGGTGTTCTTTGGCCATCCCAAGAACCCCACCGTGTCTCCCTCCAGAAAGTCTCGTTTGTAAACTATCTGTTCATATTCATAAGCGTTGCTAGAATACACTATGGCTCCTCCTCCTCGATGACGGGTGCTTGCATATCACGTCGAATTTTTTTGGCGCGCATCGCGACAGGCGCGCCTAGGACCGTGTCCAATGCAGGCAAGGGCTTGGGCATTTCGTCGTCTGTAGTACGAGTGGGGCGCAGCATGCGAGGCGGGCAGGGCGATCCGCGCCGCTGGCGCTGCTGCTCTGGGTTCGTTGGATCTGCAGGGCGTGGTACATGCTCATTCAGCTGTCCGATTCCACCCGCATATTGTATTTCTTCGTCGATCCAGTCGTCCTCTGTATGAGGCGCCAGGACCTTCTTCTTGCGTGGGATTGTCGCAGGCGGCGAGACGACCTTGGGCTCCGTCTCGCTCGATCCTCCCACATTGCGCGGTAGTGCAGGACGTGTCCGGGGCGAGGCCGGCGGCAGCGGTCGCGGTGGTTGGAAGGGCGACGGATTCCGCCGTGAAAAGAACAGCGTCGTGGGCGCATCCTTGGCCACCGACGAAGAGCTGTCGTACCGCTGGAGGGAAGCGAGCGCCTCTTCGTCCATGGAAATCGGGCGCGTAGGGCGCGTGTCGTTCGTTTCGCTCATCACCGACATGCGGCGCGACAGCTGCGCTGGTGAGTCGGGCACACGCATTGAACCACGCTGAGGGACCACACGCTTGCGGAACACGGTCGACTCGGAGCCGCGGCGAGAGCGTACTGGCCGATTCGAGTTCCAAGACGATTGCCGGCTGCGCAGGTGCCCCGAGCCCCACGACGACTGCCGGCTGTGTAGACTGTACGATCGCTCCCTGCGCAGCGGCGTCGAAGTTGCGCTGCCTACCGAGACGCGACGGCCGTACGCACTTCCCGGTCTCGCCAAACTCGATGTACGACGCAGAGACGGCGTGTCGAGCAGTCGCGAGGCAAGGACTGGGCTCAGTTCAGGCGCGCACGGCCGCTCTGCTGAAAGAGAGTCGGATGGTGTGACGGCGCCGGATCGGCCCGCCGTAGGCGCCAGGCCGTACGTGTTGTTCGACACGAGCATCGAAGGTAGGAGCGGGGGCGCCAGCGGTGCTGTTCCCGGCTCTTCCACGAACGGTGTCTCGTTTACGGTTTCCGAGGTCCAATGTGGCTGCGACAGGTCGTCTGAGTCCGAGTCCTTGCGGTCCTTTTTGAGCCACGACTTGACGGAGGAAATGATCGAGCGGTGCTTTTTTAGGCTGGATGTGCTCTCCTCGCTAGCAAAAGAGGCTGCACCCGAAATGGGATGGGGCGCATGCAATTCAAGAGGCGCGGGAGGCTTGTTCAGCGGCATTGGGGGCGCAACAGGTTCGGGCGAGCGGAGCGCCGGTGCAGCGCCTTCATGCGACGTCCTGTCGCGCTGCGTCACCGACAGGTTCCGCGGCACGAGTGACTCGGTCGATTGCTGGACCGGGGTCTCGGCGCCCGTAATGCCCAAGGCGAGGGTCTGTGGCGCGGATGCCTCTTTCGCCTTTTGGAGCAAGAGCCACCATAAGGCGCCTGCCGCGTCGCATGCATTGGTCTGCACGCTGTGCCGGATCTGGCCGACGGCGAAACCGAGCATCTGAAGCGAGTGAAACAGCTGCTGCTCGACAGCCCCCTCGAAGGGTTCGTACAAAGGCTGGGTGAGCATCGCGAGGTAGTTGACAGGCCCCGTTCCCACGCTCTCTGACTCGGTTGGAGACAAAGGGCGCAATGTGGGGTACCGTGGCAGGTCCAAGGAGGATGAGCGCGAGGCGGAAAGCGAGGTCCTGGGACGCGTGTACCAAGGGTGAGAGAGGATCTGGCGAATGGTCGGCCGTTCTGACCCATTTTTGTTGAGCAACAAACGCAAGAGGTTCTGCGCGTCGTCCGATAAGGTCGTCGGGATGACGGAAGGCGTATTCACGATTTTCCACTGCATCTGTACCTCGTTGTCGTCGTCAAACGGCAGGAATCCACAGAGGAGTACAAACAAGATGACGCCGAGCGACCAAATATCGACTTCGGGTCCCTGGTAGCGCTTTCCCGCGAGCATTTCAGGAGCAGCGTATGCCGTTGTTCCGCACCGTGTCCGCAAGAGCTGGTGGGGCTCGTACTCGCGCGTGAACCCGAAATCGCTGAGCTTGATGCGGTTGTGCGCGTCGAGCAGGATATTTTCGAGTTTCAGGTCGCGGTGCACAATACCATTTGCATGGATGTATGCCACCGCCAAGCACAACTGCGCAAACAAATCGCGCGCCTCGTATTCCGACAGCGAGCCGCGATCGACGACGTAGTCGTACAGCTCCCCCCCCGCACACAGCTCCGTCACCATCCAGATGCACGACTCGGACTGGATTACCTCGTACAGCTGCAAAACATTCGGATGGTGCAGGCGCCTGTGGTGGTGAATTTCTCTCGTGAGACTCGCGACGTGCTCTTTGGGAATCTGTTTTACGGCGACGCGCGAGTTGGTGAGGCGGTGAGTCGCGAGGCGGACCTTTCCGTAGGTCCCCTGCCCAATAGTACGTTGCAGCGTATAGTTACCGATGATGGTAAACTTTCCCGATGTAAGTTGTCTCCCTAGCTCATGGTACGCCGAGGTGAGCCGTGCGCGACGGTTCCGAAGATCCGCCATCGTCGATCGGCCTCACTGCCTCCACTCGGAGCGGCCGCCGCGAGTGCGACCCTAGGTCCCTGACGCTGACTCAGCCGATGTCTCGGGTGTCCAATCCTCGGACGGCGCGTGCGCGAAAGGGATCGCCTGCACGTGTTGACCCGGGTGCTGCGCCAGGGTGTGCGAGGGCGAATCCTAACCCTTCCCTTGATCATGTCTGCCACGCCGAAGTATGCCGATGCCAAGTACGTCTTCCTGACGGACTTTGATGGCACCATCACGCTCCTTGACTCGAATGACCACATGGTCGACACCGTCGGCATGGGCTACACCGAGCGCCGCAAGATCAACGAGGAGATCATCTCGGAGAAGACTGGTTTCCGCGATGGTTTCCGCCGCATGATGGAGTCCGTCAAGCGCCCCTTCCACGAGATGGAGGAGCTCGTGCGCCGCGACGTGAAGCTGGACCCTGGTTTCAAGGAGTTCTACGCGTTCGCCAAGGCCAACAACATCCCGGTGATTGTCGTGTCGTCGGGTATGACCCCCATCATCCGCTCCATCTTTGCGAACCTCATCGGTGACAAGGACGCGAGCGAGATCGAGATCATCTCGAACGATGTCAAGTTCACCGACGCTGAGCAGAAGGGCGAGACCTGGGAGCTGGTGTACCGTCACCCCGAGAACTGGTTCGGCCACGACAAGTCGCTCAGCATTCTCCCCTACCGCGACCTTCCTAACCGCCCCATGCTCTTCTTTGCCGGTGACGGTATCTCGGACATGTCCGCTGCGCGTCACGCCGACGTCCTCTTTGTGAAGGACAAGAAGGACAACGACCTTGCTACCTACTGCAACACCAACAACATTAATTACCATCTCTTCAAGGACTGGACCATCCCCAAGAAGATGCTCGAGGACCTGCTCTCGGGCAAGATGTCTCGCGAGGAGATCACCACCAACTCGAACCCGTAGCGAATGGCCCCAGCGTAGTATCACGTGATACCCGTCGATCAGCCGCGCGGCCTCGCCTGTGCCTCGACAACGATGAGTGCGGGTGCGGGCGAAGGCGCGTACAGTTTCTCGCTCACGACCTTTTCCCCGAGCGGGAAACTGGTCCAGATCGAGCATGCTCTTGCAGCTGTTGGCCAGGGAACCACGAGCCTCGGCATCAAGGCGTCCAACGCGGTGGTGATTGCGACGGAAAAGCGGGCGCCCTCGCCGCTCGTGGATGACGCGGCGCTGGAAAAGGTGGCGCTCGTGTGTCCCAACATCGGCATTGTGTACTCGGGAATGAGCCCAGACTTCCGCGTGCTGCTGGCCAAGGCGCGCAAGATCGCGCAGTCCTACTGGAAGATTTACGGCGAATATCCGACGACCAAGGTGCTTGTGCAGGAGCTGGCGACGATCATGCAGGACGCGACACAGAGCGGTGGTGTGCGTCCGTTTGGCGTGTCGCTTCTGGTGGCCGGCTACGATGGCGTGCGCGGTCCCGCGCTCTTCCAGGTCGACCCCAGCGGCAGCTACTTTATGTGGAAGGCGAGCGCGATGGGCAAGAACATGACCAATGCCAAGACCTTCTTGGAGAAGCGGTACAGCGACGATATTTCGCTTGAAGATGCGATTCATACGGCGATCCTCACGCTCAAGGAGGGCTTCGAAGGCCAAATGACGGAAAAGACGCTCGAAATCGGCATCATCGGCCAGGCAACCAAGGCGCTGGTCGGCGCCGGCAACGAGCCGCAGCCCGTCTTCCGCCGGCTGACGGAGCAGGAGGTGAAGGACTAGTACGTATCCATGCTGACCCAGTTTGGCGCTCTAAAGACTACTTGGTCGTAGACCGCATCACGTTGCGACTCGCACTGCGGCCGGGCGTGCGGCGCTGCTTACGCCCAAAGCGCGCCTGGTCCGACAGTGCATCGACGCCGTAGCCTTGGTCGGCTCCGGCTCCTTTCGATAGACCCATACCGAATGTATCCTCTTTGGTGGGACGCTTGCTCTTTTTGGGCTGCGCCGACTTGGACTGCGACGGCGTCCACGAGATGCTCGAGGCGCCTTGGGCACCCACATCCTCCTCGACGTGCTGCGCGCGCTTCTTTTGCTTGCCGGCGCGCTCTCCGAGCGTCTGCGTGCGCTCTTCGAGCGGCGCATCGTCCTCGTCGACGAGGCGCGGCGCCTTCTTTGCAGGACGCTGCGCAAGCGCCTGCGACGCGCGCACCGGCGGGGGGCTCGGCGGTGCCTCGTCCTCGGACGCGTCCATCTGCTCTTCTTGGTCGGGATCGAGCGACTCGCGATCGCTCTCGATCTCCTCGGCCGCAGCAGGCACCAGCTCGCGGCTCGACTGGCGCAGCGCGGGCTTGGTCGCCGCCTGGGCGGCGGTGCTGGGGTTGAGCATCGCAAACTCGTGGCTCGACTCGTCCACCTGGAACTCGGGGTTGGTAAAGAGCTCCTTGAAACGCTGGTCGTCGAGCAGGCCGGTATCTTCCTTGTGCTTTGTGTCGCCTTTGGCGAGCTTCTCGGCCAGCGCCTGGTTGACTGGGACCTTGCGCTGGGACTTGCGGTTGGCGACGCTGCGCACGCGGCTCTCGGCCTCGCGGTCGAGCTTGGCCTTGATCGCACGCTGCTTCGCCTCGTCGTACGCCGAGGGATGCGCCATAAGACGCGCACGCTCGTACAGACGCAGCGACAAGAAGTAGCCGTGCATGTACGGACGCAACAAGGGCGTGCCGACCAGATGCGTAAGCTCCAGACGCTCGAGCTCGGCTTGGTCCACAAACTTGAAGTCCTCGTACGCATTAGCATTGCCGCCGACGCCGGCCGCATCCGCACCGTCGATCTCGTCGGTGACATTATCGATAAAGCTGCACCAGCGGGGAGCAGGACCAAGTGCAGGCACGTACCACGCGGCCATCTGTGTCGCCTCAACCGCTGCAAAGAGCAGACCACTGCCGGGGTAGTGCTGCACGTCGTTCAGGTTGGTGGTGGGCGCAGGTGGCGCGACCGACACGAGGTTCTCGCCCGTGTTCTTGTCCCAGACCTTGATGACCTTGGCATCGGCACTGAGCACCTTGTTGGCCGACTCGGAGCGTGCGTGTGCGTCCGCACCCATGTTGCCTGCCGCTGCCGCCGCGTTGCAGTCGCCGGGCCAGGAAAGAGAGTGGACCGGCAGGCCGAAACCTTGGTCCTTGGTCGTGTACGGCTTGTCCATGCGCAGATCGTACAAGAGGACGTGGCCGGTGTTGGTGCCGACCGCCATGTTCAGTCCGTCCTCGGCACTCGCCAGCGACGTGACGGCAAGCGCGGACGAAGCACGCGCCACCGCCTCGTCCTCGGCCTCGGTGCCGTACACGCCCGGAAGCTGGCGCCGTTGCGAGAGGAGCGCAGCGTCGAGGACCGTCTGCGTCGCAATGCTCAGTGCACCCGCCTGGCGGCGCATGCGGGTATCCCATAGTTCCACTATTCCGCTGCCCTCGGTGCCGAAACTCAGCAGGCCGTGGGCAGGGTTTACGTCGATCGCGTTGCACCCCGTCACGGTATTTCCCCGCTCGCCCAAGACGAACGGCGCCATGTACCTGCCCTGGTGCAGATTCAAACGGTAGATCTCGTTGCCCGACGCGCCCACCAGCGCGTCGGCAGTGGGGAAGTGGTAGGCCAAGGCGCGGCCAAAGCGCGGCAGGCGCACGCTCGTGTGCGTGCCGCCCTGTCCCTGCAGCTGGAGCGAGCGGTCGCTCTGCAGGTGGAGCGACTTGGTCCAGTCGTCGGACAACATCTGGGTGAGCATGCGCGACGTACCACAAAGTCGACGTTTTCGGCGTCCGTGTGCCGCTCAAACTTGAGACTGAGCTGCTCGCACTCCCACGTACGGATCTGGGGCTTGTATGTACCAGTGGCCATAATGTGCAGGCCATCGCGCGTGAAGCGGATCTTGTTACTCGCCTCGGGGAACTCAAAGTCTTGGATCAGCTCAATTTTCGAGAGGATCTTGTCATTCTCGATCGCCGCACGCCGTTTCTTGCGCTTGTTGGACGATCCGGAGCGGCGTAGGATATCTGGAAGAGACGTAGAGTTGTACGATGCCTCGCCGGGCCCTGATGAGGACCCGCCCGAGACAATGTACACCTGCGCCGGCTCATGCGTCGCCGACATTTTGTCCAAAAAAAATCGCCACGCCCGTCCTCCACTCGACTTGGGGTCGGAAGACAAAGTCACGTGGTGAACGACCGCCGCGTCGTCGTTTTCTCTCCTACAGGATGTCGAAGGCAGGCGGCAAGGCTGTCGCGGCGAGTCTCGTCAAGCTCATGGTCCCGGCAGGCAAGGCCTCGGCGCAGCCTCCGGTAGGTCCTGCGCTTGGTGCAAAGGGTGTCAAGGCCATGGACTTTGCGAAAGAGTTCAACGCGCGGACAGCGCATCTCGAGCCTGGTCTTCTTACGCCGGCAGTCGTCACGATCCAGCCGGACCGCACCTTTTCGTTCGATATTCTGAGTACGTATTTAAGCTAATCCAGCGCCGCCTACGTCGCTGCTGCTCAAGCGCGCCGCGAATATCACGACGGGGGCTCGCAAGCCGGGTGCCGAGGTGACGGGCACGATTAGCATCAAGCACGTCTACGAGATCGCCAAGATCAAGCTCAAGGACGTGGATATCACCGAAAAGGAGATGTGCAAGGTTGTTGCGGGAAGCGCACGTAGCCTTGGCCTCCGTATTGTGCGGTAACGCGCTCGAAGCGCGTTGCTGCCTCCATACCAAAATGTACGATCTATGACGCTAAAATCGAAAAGGAGAGGGGCGAGGGAAGGGGCATTTTGTATAGGTTGCGTCCGGTCTCGTGTTCGACCGGACGACAACGCAATGCACCCGTCCAGAACCGACTCATCCGTTTGGTTGATCAATGCTATGGCACAGCCAGCATTTACCAGATGGTGAAGCCACCGTCGGGGCGGATGTGACTGGAGTGTCAGTACAGCGCAAAGTACGTACCCGCCGGTCATGTAGCTGGCGTGCTCGCTGAGGAGGAAGACGGCGGGGCCGGCCTGCTCCGCGGGCTCCGAGAAGCGGCCCATGGGCACGCTCGCGGCCTGGAAGTCGCGGATCTTGGCATCCATGACGCTCGTCTGCTCCGTGTTGCAGAAACCGGGCTCGAGGGCGTTGACGCGGATGCTGTGCTGGGCCCACTCACCGGCGAGACCCTTGACCATGTTGGTCACGGCACCCTTCGACGAGTTGTAGAACACCTGGGTAAGAGGGTCGTTGAGACCCTTCTGGTTGTAGATGTCCGAGCTCATGGACGAGGTGACCACGATCGAGCCCTTCTTGAAGCCGGTCTCGATCCAGTGCTGCGCAACGGCCTTGGCAGTGTTGAACACACCGAGGACGTTCACGTTGAACACCTTGTTGAAGTCCTCCGCGGTGAGCTCCACGGCGGGCTTCACGACCGAGACACCAGCGTTGGCGGCGAGACCGGTGATGGGACCAAGGTCCTGCTCGGCCTGCTTGATGGTCTTCTTGACGAGGTCAGCATCGCTGACGTCGCACTTGTAGGCCTTGACCTTCACGCCGAACTCCTTCGCCACCTCGGCGGCGTTTTTCTCGGCGTCGGGGTGCGAGTGGTACAGGATGGCGACGTTGGCGCCAGCCTGGGCGGCAGCCTTGGAGATGCCAAGACCACTATGGTTAGCATACGCTTCTTCGCTGAGCCACTTACATGCCGCGGTTACCACCGCTGCAGACAACAGTACCAGTAAGCTTGATTTCAAAGACCATGGTAAAAGAACACGGAGCCCAGTGTCTGTGCCCCCCCACTCTTAACGGCGAGCGGGCCGTGCAGCGCCGGGAAGAATTCCCTGCGCATGGGCCCAATCGATGGAAACACACCGATTTTTCCAGCCCGAGTGACGCAGTAGCGGCGCCACCGGACCCTACCGGATCGGGCCCCCTACCTCACTGGGGTACGGAGCACACAGAATATTTGTCATGATGACCAAGTGATCGCCCCGATCGCATTGCCGACCAATGCAAAGGGCTTATCTGACAAATGGGCTTCACCGCAGCGTCTGATTGGCAGCGGTAAAACCCATGGCAGCGCTGCGCGAGGGTGGGGGGGGGGGTCTCCCTTCTTAAGGTGCGGACCTATTTTGCCACAAAGCTTCTGAACACCACTCTATTGTCATGACGCTTCTTACGAATATGGCTACTTCTATGGTGCGCGGCCGCATGATGCGCGCTTCGGGTGCTGCCCTGGCTGCCGCCCCGCGCCATGCCCGCATGTACCACGAAAAGGTGCTCGACCACTACAACAACCCGCGCAATGTACGTATACCAAGAAATGATACGAGATGCTAACGATCAGGTGGGTTCTTTCCTCAAGACCGATCAGGACATCGGTATCGGCCTCGTCGGTGCGCCGGCGTGTGGCGATGTGATGAAGCTCAGCATCAAGGTCAACGAAGCCGGTATCATTGAGGATGTGCGGTTCAAGACCTTTGGCTGTGGCTCGGCGATTGCCAGCTCCAGCTACATGACTGAGCGTGTCAAGGGCCTCACTCTCGATGAGGCTAGCGCTATCAAGAACACCGAGGTGGCTCGCGAACTTTCGCTGCCCCCGGTCAAGCTCCACTGCTCTATGCTTGCGGAGGATGCGATCAAGAGCGCGATCAAGGATTACAAGAAGCGCCGTGATCTCACGGGCAACACCAAGCAGGGCCACATCGAGGTGACCCAGGATGTTGCCACCGGCCAGACGCACGCTGCGGCGCACGTCGGCTCTGGCGCTGTGTAATGGGTTTGCGCATACGATATTACCCGAGGCCTTGGCCTTTTGATCCCCTATACATGACGGTATTCCTGTACGATTCTTAGGCTTCCTGTAGCTCTGCTACGTCGTTCTGCTCTGAAGAAGCAACCGTTGGCACTGAAGTCGGCGCCGCAGGCATCGCGGGCGTCGTCGGCGCCTCTGGCAGTGTGCGTGTGGGCTTGGCGGCCTCGGCGGCGAGTGCTGCCAGCTCGTTCTCGACCTCCTCCTGCTCGTCGGCGGTGAGCTGCGAAGCAAGCCGCTCGTCGATTTCCTGCGTGAGCCAGAGCACCTACCCGCTGGTAATCTTGCGCTTCGGCGGTGCGGTCCATGAGCTCTTCTACGCGCTCGATGCTGACCTCCTTGTGAATTTCTTTTAGGACCTGGTTGCCTTGCTCCAAGCCATACATGATGCTCTGCTCCAGCTGCGCAAACTCGATCGTAGACACCTGCGTGAGCCAAGGCACCTACCAGCCCCTGGAGCGTTGCGAGCTGCTGGTCGGTCTTTTCAATGAGCCCGCGTTGGTACGCACGCCGCTGCAGTGCGACCTTGGCGCGCATTTTGTCGCCACGCGCAACGGCGTCGCGCGCGATCGCATACTCTTGGTCGAGGACATGTTGCAACTGGGTCAGTGCGCCGGCCTACCTTGACCTGGTATTGCCGCACGCGGTCGCGCTGGATTTTCAGACTGTATAAGTTTCGATGACCTACTCCAGCACCGCACGGTCCTGCTTCGTGATCTGCGGGCCTTTCGAGCTCGAGGCGCCCATCCTCGACGTTCAGGGCAACCTCCACGTGAGATCCGTGCGTGGGGCGACGCGAGCTATGGCAATTATTAGCCGCGGCGGCCCCGCTTGCGCGGCGGGCCGCTCGGCGTGTGTCCGCCCGGCGCCAGGCGCGCCGATCCGCCGCGGCTGGGCGGGCCAAGGTCGGTACGCGACCCACCGCCCAGCGCAGCATCGAGCGACTTGCGGTCCTTCTGGGCGTCTTTGCGCACCTTGCGCTCCATGGCCTTTTTGACGGCGGCCGACGTGTTGCCCTCCTTGCCACCCGAGAGGTGCTCGTACTTGTGGCGCAGCACTTGGGCCTCGCGTTCGGCTGGGTAAGTAGCGGCACATACCTTTCTTGGGGAAGTAGGGCCGGAGGCCGGCGTCCACTCGGCGCTGGTTCTCCTTCTTGATATTCGACTTGACCGAGCGCTCCGTGTCGCGGCGCAGGCGCTCGTTGCGCTGGCTCTCGGCGCGGCGCAGCGCAAGCTCGACGTTCTGGCGCTCCTCGCGAATGCGCAGCGCCTGCTCGCTCTTGGCGTGTGGCCCAGCGTGGTGCGCCTCCATGCGCTTGAGCTTGCTGTGCGTGTCGCGGAGTGACTTGAGCTCGGTTTCGTACAGTTCTGGCAGGAACTTGTACGACTTGCCGAGCAAGTCCAAGTTCACAGGGCCCGCCGACAGCGAGTCGAAGCGGGGATCGCGCCGCTTCTCGTGCTGGATCGGCTCGACGACCTGGCGCGCACGCGACACGGGGCGGCGCGACGACATGACGGTCGGCGCGCTCTTGTGCTCGCGTGCTTCGAGCACCGCACGGCGCTTCGACTCGGTGTCCTTCGAGGGCGCAGGCTTGTGGACGTCCATATTGCGCAGCTGCTGCTTGGCAGCTTCGCGGCGAGCACGCAGGGTATCGTCGTCCACAGCACTTTGGTCGTCGCGCTTCTCGTGCATCGCGCGGCGGGCCTTGAGGAGCTTGGCAAACGGCACTGCTTCGATTTCTGTGTGAGTGGGACTGCGTACCCTTTCGCAATTGTGTCTGGGTGAGCGCAGATACATACCTCGGACTCGGACTCGGCGTCCGATTCGGGTTCCGCCTCGGACTCGTCCGACTCTTGGTCGTCTTCGAGCTCGTCTTCGTCGACAAACTGGGCGTACCCCGGCCCTTCGACCTCGTCTTCGTCTTCGTCTTCGTCCTCGTCCTCGTCCTCGTCCTCGTCCTCTTCCACATCGCTGTCATCGACATCTTCACTGCCGCTCTCTACGTCGTCCACGTCGTCCATCTCGTCTTGGTGCCATTCCTGCGGCGGCGAGTGCGCACGCCCCGACTTTTTCGACATGGATTGCATGGTCGTCCCAATTTTCTTTAGTCAGCACTTAAAGTGGCGGATGTCGTGCGCGTCCATGGCGAAGGATGGACGACGAGGCGCCCGCTCCGGATATTTCTGCCGTGCAGTTTGACGAGCAGAACTGCGCAATATGCCTCGAGCCAGTATCGGACCGCTGCGTCCTTCCGCGGTGTTTTCACTCGTGCTTTTGCTTCCATTGCATTGTAGAATGGATCGATACCCAGCTAACCAAAAAGACGTGCCCCCTCTGCGTCACGCCACTCGGTCCCTATATCCTGCATAACCTCGATCCGACCGTGCACAAGTTTGCACTGCATTATGTGACGGACAAGCCGCCGCCGCAGCCCGACTCGGAACCAGACGAAGAGGTGGAAGAGGACGAGGCGCCCGGCCGCCCAGCCGTCCCCTGCACGGATCCCCGCACGAATCTCGAAAATCTGCGCCGGCGCGAAGAGCAGAGACACCGGCGTAAGATGAACCAAGCGCTTGAAAAGCGGCGGCGTATCTACCGCCACCAATCCTACGCGAAACACGTCGCGTCGAATCGGTATACCAAGTACCGGCCCTACCCCGGCCCGGCAGGTTTCCGGGCGAACCCCACCTATGCGCGGCTGCTGTCCGTCTTTTTGCAGCGCGAGCTGCAAGTGTGGCCGCACCTTGATATCCCCTTTCTCTCGTTCTATATCCCTGCGCTCCTGTCCCACGTGGACGTGCGCTCCGACGCGGTGAAAGAGCGCCTTACCGAGTGGATTGGCAATGCGAATGATGCGCAGCATCTCGTGCACGAGATCGAGATGTTTGTGCGCAGCGGCCGCGGAGGCCTCGGCCTCGACCAGTACGACAGCAGTCCTTGGGTGCAGTACGACGAACCGAGCGTGGCTCGGGCTATGTAATATATGTATGATAGGCATCAGATCACGTCTTCCATGTCGGCATCCTCGCCCTCTTTTGACTTTGGCGGCGCGGGCGCGGCGCTAGACGATGGCTCCTCGCGCCGTGCCTCGCTGTACTCCCGCTTCAGGCTCCACGTACCTGCGTACGGCCCGTTGTGGTGCTGGTCGCAGATCGACTGCAGGACCTGGCGCAGGTAGTCGTACGGCTGCTGCGTCTCCTCACGCAGCCGCTTGAGCGACCAGTGCTTGTAGCGGTCAAAGAGCGTAAAGAGCAGGTCGAGCAGTTCGTTGCGGGGCATACGCGCAAACTTCTCCGGGGGCTGGTTCGAGCGCGCCTGCGAGGCCTGCGCCACGAGGTTCGCCGCACGCGACTTGACGTGGCCCTTGCCGACACCCGCAGCAAGCATATTGTTCACACCCGCGTCCGACTCCTCCATCATCTTGACGCTGCGCTTTGGCGTCGTCGAGCTCTTGTGGCGGTTGCGGAGGATCTCGCGGTACTCGGGCGTGATCAGCGAGCGCGAGCCGAGCATCGGCTTCTTGGACTCGGCCTTGACCGGCATCGTGCGCTTCGGCTGCAGTGCGGTTTCGTTCGACACGGTGCCGGTGAGCGCAGTGACACCTGGGTAAGTTTCGAAACGTACGTTTCTTCTTGTTCGGCGTACGGGCGGGCCCCGCGCCGAGGGCGCGCTTGCGGTAAAAGTCGGTCGCGCTCATTTCCGCCACATCGTCGTCGTCGTTGGCATCGCTGCCCTCGTCGTCATCCAGGAGCTGCTCCTGGAACGCGTACAAATTTTTCACGTACGTATCCTGCGTGCTCGACGTGAGCCGCATATCGTAGGCACGCGGGACGTGGCTGTACTGTGCACGCTGGCTCGGGTCCGTGACCGGAATCGCGGGCTGGGGGCCGTCTGGGAGCAGCAGCTCCATGCGCTGGTTTCCCTCGTTGTCGGGGCTGGATTAGCGTAGGAACGTACTCGTATACGCGCACCGTGCCGAGGCGCACATCGTCCTGGTGCACCTGGCTCCATCCGTCAATGAGAAATTTGGGGACCTTGACGAGCCAGACCTGGTGTGCACCGCGGGAGGTGTTCAGGTCCTGGTCGGGCTCTGGCGAGAGGTCACGGTCCGGGTTATTGTGCCGCAACGCCGAAGTGCTCGGCTCGGTGGCAGGCTCGGGGATCGCCTCGACGTCGTCCTCAAAGGCGGACATGGCCGTCGGTGGGATGGTGCTGACTAAGCTTCTACCGGTGACTCCACACTACGATGTCTTCGACGGCTGCGCGCGATCAGACCATCAACCTGGGCGCTGGCCCCTCGACGCTGCCTACCCCTGTGCTTCTGGAGGCTTCACGTGGTATCATCGACTATGAAGGAACGGGTATGGGGCTTACCGAGCTGAGCCACCGCTCGTCCACCTTCAAGAACCTGCTGCAGGAGGCCGAGGACAACCTGCGCAAGCTGCTCGACATTCCCGAGGAGTACGCGGTGCTCTTTTTGCAGGGCGGCGGCACGGAGCAGTTCTCTGCGACGTTGCTCAACATGCTTGCTGCACACGCCGCACGCAACCCCTCGTACCAGGGCACGCCCCCGGTGGACTACGTCGTGAGCGGAGCGTGGTCGAGCAAGGCGATCAAAGAGGCGCAGCGCCTCACGCCGCGTGTGAACATCGCCTGCGACATGCGCCCGATCATCTCGGACACGAACGCCAAGGTGCCGCCGCCGGAGGAGTGGAAGCTGAGCCCGGTCGACGAAGCGCCGGCGATGCTCTACTACTGCGACAACGAGACTATCGGCGGCTTCGAGTTGCCTCAGGACTTTATCGCGCGCCTGCCGCAGGCCTACCGCGAGCGCGTGCCGATCGTGGCCGACTGCTCGTCCAACATTCTCAGCCGCCCGATTGACGTGCGCAAGCACGCCGTGGTTTACTTTGGTGCGCAAAAGAACATTGGCCCGAGCGGTCTGACGATGGCCGTCGTGCGCCGCGACCTGGTCGTGGACCCTGATGCGGTGCGCACGTCGTACACGCCGCTGATTCCCACGACGCTCGTGTACAAGAACGCGGTGGACAATGAATCGCTATACAACACGCCACCCATGTTCCCGATCTACGTCTCGGCATTGGTCTTCCGCAGGCTGCTGGACGAGGGCGGTGTTCCAGGCGCGCAGCAGCGCGCCGAGGAGCGCAGCAGGATCGTGTACGACGCGCTGCACGCGCACTCGTCGACCTTCCGCCCGCTCGTCGCCCACGCCGACTATCGCAGCAAGATGAATATTACGTTCCGCGTGCTCGGCGCGAACGGCGAGCCGTCGGACGAGGCCGAGGCCAAGTTCATCAAGCTCTGTGGCGAACACCACATCGTCCAGGTCAAGGGACACCGCTCGGTCGGCGGTCTGCGCACTTCGTTCTACAACGCTTCGACGCTGGAAGACGCCAAGACGCTCGTGGCGGTCATGGAACAGTTTGCTAAGGTATAGACGTAACTAGGATTCGGGCTCCGAATCGGACGCACCAGCCAGCGTCTCGCCGGTACCCGGCGCAGACGGGGGGGGCACGCCCGACGATGGCGGCACCGACGGAATCGACGGTGCATACGCAAAGCTCGCCAGCGTCGACTGCCGCCCAGATGCGGCGCGCTTCTCCGGAGTGCCTTGCTCCTCTTCGGGTGCTTTGCGCTTCGTCGGCGCCTCGACACGATCAAAGAACGACTGGCTCTTTTGCAGCTGGCGCTCTTTGGCCACCGAGTGCGTCCGCGCAAAGGGGTTCGTGCGGATCGCCGGCGCGGGCGTCGGCAGTGTGTCGTCGGCACTCGGCGTCGGCTCCAGCGAGGACAGCGTGCTGCTGGGCACCGGCGCAGGCGACTCATCGGCGACCTGCTTTTGCGCAAGGCCTTCGCGCGCTAGCGCCGAACGGCCATGCACCTCGCTCGAGGAGCGCCGGGGGACAAAGCCTTGCTGGAGGAGCGCCGAGCGCGAGTCTTGGTTCGCCGGCGCTTCGCTCACCGCCGGCGCTGCGGTCGGCACAGGGAGGCGCGCCGTGTTGCGGAGTAGGGCATCCACTCCGCACGCACGGTCCGTCGTCTCTTCTTCGAGCTCTTTTCGCACGGCCAGCGGCGCACGAACCAGTTCGAGACGGTCCGCCAAACTCGGCAGGTGGAAGAAGGAGGCGATCTTCAACGCGGCATCCAGCGTCGCTTCGGAATGCAGCGCACGCGAGCCGTCGAGCGCGCGTGCGTACCGGTCGGCCTTGCACGCGAGCTGAATGAGCTGCAGCAGCGCCTTGTCTGCCTCGATCTCCTGGGCGACGGGGTCCGCGCGGTCTGCAGGCAGGCCGGCCGGGCCGAGGTTCATGTCGCCGGTCGCAGCGCGCGCGTCGCGTGTCGCATTCGCAAGGAGCGACGTGCGCAGCGCGGTTTCTTCCAGCGGCGTCGCCGTGCTGTCGCGCTGCGCGAGAACCAGCGACAGCGCCAGCTCCTGGACCATGGGCCGGGGGCCGCTGACGCTGGGGTACTTTTGTGACGTAGGGAGGAGCAGGCCAAGCAGGTGCGTCGCCGTCGCGCCGATCGGCCAGCAGCGGACGCGGGGAACACGCACTGCTTCGTCGTCGTCTTGGTCGCTGCGTGTCGGAAGCAAGGCTTGCGCCGTGTCCAGCGCAGGCACCCAGCGCCCTTGGCCGGGGCGCCATGCACGGTCCAACACAAAGAGCGTCCCAGTTGAGTCAAAGAGGCACGGCGCACCGAGCTCGTTGAAGCCGGCCCACGAGAGCGTTGCATTGGGGGGGAGCGGTACAGTGCCTTGTTGCATCGTCGCAAGCTGCGACAGCTCAATCAACAGGTACTCGAGGTGCACCTGGTTCGACGCAGCATTCGCCGAGCGGTACACGACCAGCACCGATGTCGCGCTCGCTACCAGCGTCACGACCGGGAGTCCGAGCGCCCACACATAGACCTGCATACCACTTGTGCCAAAGAAGCGCAGATAGCCTTGTGACGTCGCAACGACCGCCGTCGCAGCGGTCGTCCGGCCTTCGTCCACAACGCCGCCAGGACCGACGAGCACATCCGCATGCGAGCCAGCATTCGCAATACCACCCAGTGCCACGGCCACGGCATTCTCGTTCGCCGCAAGATTAATCGACCACTCAGTTTGGATGCCAGGCACGTCGTCAAAGGGGCGGTAGAATACACTGCTGGGGCTGCCCGACTCGGCCTCACACGCAAAGAGGATGCCTTGTGCGGCCATGCTCGCCATTTTGTAGCCATAGTGGTCGGTAAAGCGGAAATTCCGGCGCTGCGACGTGTCGTACGACTCAAAGGAGATCGTCTGGTGCGTATCTTGGTCCACAGCGGTGAGAGTGCCGAGAGGCGACACGCTCAAGTAGCGCCGCTGCGCTTCCATCGGGGTCGACGCCGGCTGGAACACATTCTGGACAAGACCAGGCGCGTCGGCACGCGCACTGGGACGCTGGCGCGTCGGGCGCTCCACTGCCGCAGGCTCGTCCAGCGGCGTGTCATCAAACAGGTCGTCGAGCTCGTGGTCGAGATCCTCTTCGGGTGCTTCTTCCTCTGCTTGGGCGCTCGCAAACTGCAGCTCTTCAAAAGGACTGGGCAGCGTGGTACCAATGACAGTATCCCAGCGCACCAGCTGGCCCTGCATATCAGTCCATGCCAGCATGTCTTTCGTGGGGTGCCAACTGAGGCCGGTAACGATGCCTTCGGCCTGCTGCGTCCGCAAGACACGGCGCGAATCCAGCGCCCAGACCGTCACCTGGTTATCCTCTGTCGCCACAGCCAAGTACCGACCATTGGGACAGAACGACATGGCAGAGATCAGGCCGCTAGGCATGCGCTGTTCAGCCGAGGTCGTTCCGTTTGAAGCGCCCAGCACAGCAACCGTTTCCCAAACGTGTTCGCCACGGAATTCTTCTGCACTGATCGGTGCTCGAATCAGGGCAACCTCTTGTGTTTTGAGAGGCGCCGCAAACACGGCACCGGACGGATGCCAGCAGACCTGCGACGAGAACTCGCTCTCGGGACGCAGCGCAGGAAGCTGGTTGGAAATGACCTTGACGCACTGGGGCTCGTTTCCCGACATGTCCCAGCCGCGAATATCACCATCTGCACCGCACGTCAACAAGAGCGAGAGTGCGGGGCTCCAGCTCGCCGCGCGGACGCCACGCGTGTGTCCCGTGAGAAGCGTAATGTTGCGAGGATCGGCAGCATTCACCACGCGGACGATCAGCTCGTCAGAGCAGACCGCAGTACGGGGAGACGCACCCGCACGGCTTGCGCTCTCCATCGCGACGCAGCGCACGGGCAGTACTTCGCGGCGGATGATATGCACGAGCTCAGCCGATTCGTGCTTGTACAGGCGCACTGCGCCGTCTTCCGACGCTGTGACGAGGTATTGTGCATCGGCATCCACCCATGTCATTGGGCGCGTAGCCTCTTCGATTACCACAGGGTTCACATCCGAGGCCGTCGCCTCTGAGGGAAGAATACGGACGAGATGGTCCTCGCCTGCCGTGACAAGACGTCTGCGTTAGCACTTGATAGAGACGTACTCAACAGGCGCAGCCTTGGGAAGATAAAGCAGTCGGGTGATACCCGCTGTGTGCGTTACCTGAACGTGCACGTCGTCGCTAGTGAGCGATGCCATTCTGCGCTTCTCGCACCGCGAAACGCGTGGCACAAAGAAGAGCGGGTGGAGCGCGAGGCGCGCCGCGCTTCGCGTGGCTTTCAATTACCAGAAGAGTTATGTACACTGCGATGTACCTAACTGGTAAGTACACATCCCGGCTAGCTCAGTCGGTAGAGCGTCAGACTCTTAAAGGGGTCTCTTCGGTTACGAAGAGTTATCTGAATGTCGTGGGTTCGAGCCCCACGTTGGGAGTTTTTTTTGTTCCGTGTTCTTTAATACCTCCACATTCCAGTTAATGTGCATTAATGACGCGTTACTTGATCGTGTACTTTTGCGCAGTGTCGCATACAAAAGTCCCAATCAAAGAACTAAAAAACAACATACGAAAAAGATCTACGGGAGCCATAACAGAAGGGGGGATATGAACCACATCAATGCCTAGTTTTTTTCTCAGTATAAATATGCCGTCCATCAACGGCTCAACACAAGGGTAAATTATGTTGAAGGCGGACGGTCTCGTATACACTTATAGCATGAATAAACTCAAGCAATAGTAAAGATGCGGTCAACACTCGCTCCAATAACTTAGAGCTTAGGGAAAGCAATCCGAACCAGCGGCTTCTTTCCGGGGCCGAACGAGTAGGCAGGCTTGCGCTCCTTCTTCTCGGCCTTGTTGTTACGCTTAGCAGTCTCGGCCTTGAACGAAGGCGAGCGCTTGATCATCTGGGCGTGACGGCGCGAGTTACCCGACGAGTGGTTCTCCTTGTGGCTAAGACCGGCGGCAGCGAGGGCAGGGAGCCAAATGTTGGCGAGCTGACGGAACGAGCCACCGTTGTTGAACATGGCGTTCAGAGGAGTGGCGTACTGGTCCGGAGGAGTCGAGATGTCGTAGCAACCGTTCCAGGCAGCGCGCTCAACATAGTCCTGCTTGGCCATCCACTTGATCGCCTCGTCGGCGAACTTGTTGACCTGGTCTTGGCTGGGGTTCGACTCGGCAGTGATACCGAACTCGGTGACCCAAACGGGGAGGTTGAACTTCTTGTGGACGTTCTTCACCCAGTGCTTGAACTTGTCCATGTCCTTGTACGAACCGTACCAGTGGAGAGCCATGAAGCTCACGTTGCAGCCGGCGCTGTGGCACTTGTTCATAAACTGGTTGAGCCAGTCCATGTTGAAGACCATCTGAGGCGAGCTGACGCGGATGCCCTGCTCAGCGTAAGGCTGGAGCTCTTTCATGAACAGGCTGACAGCTTCATCAGGCGACATGTTGGCCTGCGAAGCAACGTCAGGCTCGTTAAAGGCAAGGATGTGCTTCGAGTTGTGCTTGGAAATCTCGTCCTTGCGCTGGTTCCAGTCGTCCCACTTCTCGGGACCCCAGAAGGTGGGCACGTACTCGGCACCCTTGGGCATGTCCGGGACGTATCCCCTCTCCCAGTGGTGGTACCAAGAGATGGCGCCCTCGGGGATCTTCTTCGCCCAGGTGTTGTCAGCAGCCCAGGGCAGGCCGTTGCCGAACTTAGCCGAGGCAGGGGCGGCAGAAAGAACGACGACGGCAGAGGTAGCCGCGGCAAAAGTGGAAAGGAACTTCATCGTTAAAGACAAGTGAATAGACGGCCAGCGCCTGATGGGTAGTAGTAGGTTGGGAGGTTGTATCTGCGGTAAGAATAGCTATTTAGCTTTGTAGCAAGGCAGTGCCGTGCCAGACTGCAATCGATGCAGCGCGCGAAACAACCGCATACAAACAGACGCGACGCCCCCGACTAGCCTGCATTCGGGTTGTCCCTTTCACGCGTTTCAAAGACGCGTCTGTTCGGTCTTCGCGTGCTATACATTGTGTCAAATTCTGAAATACCCTGAGTGGAGAATGATATATTACACCAGGAATGTATGTATGCTTGTGTAAGCACCCCTTTCTATGCGCGCCACACATGCGCTGGTGCAGGGCACTGCGTGAATCCTTGCACTGAGGGAATGGGGGACTCACTCGTATAGGCTACATAGCCCAACCCACAGGTGTTGATCTGCGGCGCACAAGGAACCCACGCTGTGGCGCGTTGTGTAATGCCGTTTGTAATTCGCTAGTCCTAACCAATGCTTCTATATCCAGCGCCGTCTCGATAGGACTGCTCAGTAAAAATGTGGGGTACAGACAAGAGGACCGGGCGTGACCCAGGACAGTAGAGGGCGTTCCGTAAAGACGCGAAATCAGCGTTATGCCAAGCTTGGATCGGAAGCCCCGTGGAGGGGCTGGGGGTGGAGTAGGAACAAATCGGAGTTTCCAATAAATTCAAAACGATTGGCTCAAGTTTGTGTAAAGGGGAGGATTCCGGCCAAGAACACTCAAGTCGGCTATGCGCGGAAGCACGTTCGGAGGAGACATAGTCTGTGCTCAAGTGACTAGTGGCAAATGTACACTACATTAGGGGCAATACGGGGGGGATAGAGTAGGAGACACCAGTTCATCCACCTACTTACAATGTCAGTATCCAGTATGGAACAGTGCCGCTCTGAGCTGAAGCCCGAGCATGCGGAAGTCATCCGCGCTACGCTTCCCCTCGTCGGCGCGAACATTGAAAAGATCGCCAAGCTATTCTATGCGACAATGTTCAAGGCCCATCCTGAGCTCATTAATAACTTATTCAACCGCGGTAACCAGCAGCAGGGCGCTCAACAAAAGGCATTGGCCGCATCAGTCGCGACTTTTGCGTCGCTGCTGGTCAACCCTGACGCTCCGTCGCCGGTGCAGCTCCTCTCTCGTATTGGCCACAAGCACGTGTCGCTGGGCGTCACGGAAGACCAATATCAAATTGTGCACGACAACCTCTTTGGGGCTATTGTCGAGGTGCTTGGCGCGGATGTCGTGACGCAGCCGGTCGCCGAAGCATGGGACGACGTGTTTTGGATTATGGCACGGACGCTCATCAACATGGAGAAGGACCTCTACTCAGGCGCTGGTGTGGCTCCTGGTAAGGTGTTTGTGTCCACGCGCATTGTCGACCGCGACGAGCGCGTTGGAGGCATCGTTCGTTTCAGCGTCGAGAGCAAAGATGCTGCCAAGCCCCTGCCTGCGCATCAGCCGGGGCAGTACGTCTCTGTCCGCGCCGACCTGCCAGATGGAGCGCACCAGCTACGTCAGTACAGTCTGATTGACTCTGGTGTAAAGGGCAGTCAACTGTGCTTTGCAGTCAAGGCACTGACCGAGACGCCGGATGCGCCCGCCGGTGAGGTGTCGAACTGGCTCGTGCAGAATGCCAAAGTCGGCGATGACTTGGAGATCTCGCTTCCGTTTGGCGACCTCGTTCTGAACGAGGAGGCTCAGACCCCTGTTGTGCTGATTTCTGCCGGCATTGGTGTCACTCCTATGCTCGGTATGCTTTCTCGTTTGGCCGAGACTGCGTCGTCGCGCCGGGTAATCAGCTTGCACGCAGACAAGAGTGCATCGACGGATGCGTTCTACGAAGAGCGCAAGCGTCTTGTTTCGCAGCTTGCCCAGGGTTCCGTCGACACCTGGTACACTGATGGCGATGCACAGACCGAGGTGAACCAGGGCCGCTTCGATCTAAGCTCACAGTCGGTCCCTGCGGACGCCGAATACTATCTTTGCGGTGCGAACGAGTTCCTGCAGTCGTTGCGTACCACGTTGAACGCATGGGATGTGCCCAAGGACAGGGTGCATTTTGAACTCTTTACTCCGAACGACTGGCTTTTGGACGCATAAGCCCGTGCACCGACGCAACGCTCCTCCACCCCTCTACCTCCACTTGGCTCATTCTTCTAATTTGCCCATTTATTTTTTCTAGGTCACTTTCGCGAATAGGATTCAAATCGTACATGTTACCCAATCGGGGGGAATATGCTATGGTAGCGAGTGTCGAGTAGGACAATCACCTTTTGTTAAAGGAGAGTTAGTCAAAGGTCATCTTCTTGCCCGAAGGTTCCGCAATGGCGCCCGTCCGTGCGCTGCCCGAGGCGCTGCGGAAGCCACCACGGCCACGGCCGCCACCGCCGCCGCCACGGCCGCCCCAGCCCGAGTCACGGCCAGCACCGCCGCCGCGGCCGCCGCCACGGCCACCAAAGCCGCCACGGCCACCACCACGGCCACCACCACGGCCGCCGAAGCCACCGGCGGGCGAGCCACCGCGGGGCGAGTTGGAGTTGTCACGCTTGCCCGCAAAGTCGATGCGGACGGGGCGGCCACCGAGGTCCTGACCGTTGAGGGCCTCGAGCGCCTGGGTAGCGTTGTCCTCCGTCTCGAACTCGACGTAGCCGAAGCCCTTCGAGCGGCCCGACTCCATATCCTTGGGGAGACGAACACCTGACACCTGGCCGTACTCGGCAAAGGTGTTCCAGATATCGTCCTCAGTGAGCGACCAGGCGAGGCCACCGAGGAAAAGCGTGTTGGAAGGCGCGCTGCGCTCATCGTTGAACTGCTTGGCGCGGCCCTCGCTGCGCTCCTTGGGAGCACGAGGGGTCTGGAGGTCCACGCGAAGGTTGCGGCCGTCGACCTCCTTGCCTTGCGCCTGCTGCGAGGCCTTGAGGGCGTCGCTAGCGTTCTCAAAGTCGACGTAGCCGAAACCGCGGCTGCGGCCGGTGTCACGGTCGCACTGCACACGAGCATCGACAACGGTGCCGTATTCCTCGAACTCGCTCTTGAGCCACTCGTTGTCGACGTTCCAGCTGAGCTGGCCGACCCAGAGCGTCTTGATGCCTTCCTCTTCCGCCTCAGCGGGAGCGTCGGTCTTGGTCTTCTTGGCAGTGGCAGGCTCCTCGTCATCGGCCTTGCGCTTCTTGGAGTCTTTCTCCTCCTCCTCGTCAGAGTCGTCAGAGTCGTCAGAGTCGTCGGAATCATCCGAGTCGTCGGAGTCGTCGGAGTCGTCAGAGTCGTCGTCCTTCTTGGTCTCCTTCTTCTCGTCCTCCTCGTCATCATCGGAGTCGTCAGAGTCGTCGGAGTCATCCGAGTCATCGGAGTCGTCGGAGTCGTCAGAGTCGTCGGAGTCGTCGTCCTTCTTGGTCTCCTTCTTCTCGTCCTCCTCGTCATCATCGGAGTCGTCAGAGTCGTCGGAGTCATCCGAGTCATCGGAATCGTCGGAGTCGTCGGAATCATCGTCCTTCTTGGTCTCCTTCTTCTCATCCTCCTCGTCATCGTCGGAGTCGTCGGAGTCATCAGAGTCATCAGAGTCATCAGAGTCATCAGAATCATCAGAGTCATCAGAGTCATCAGAGTCATCAGAGTCATCAGAGTCATCAGAGTCATCAGAATCATCAGAATCATCAGAGTCATCAGAGTCGTCAGAGTCGTCAGAGTCTTCCTCCGACGACGACTCGGGCTGAGCGGTCTTCTTCGACTTCGACTTCGTCTCCTTCTTGGCAGGAGCAGCAGCAGCCTTCGAAGACACCTTCTCAGTCTTGGTCGACTTGGTCTTGGTGTCCTTCACGGGCGCCGCAGCGGCAACAGACTTGTCCTTCTTGCCCATAGTAGTATAGGGAGTGCAAAAGCCAAGTGGCGCTTCCCACAAATTTTTGTCCGTAATTTTTTTTGCATCCTGCACGCTTACTAACGTCTACATGTGGAGGCCTATCGGTCGAATACAAGCGGGCGCGGGGGCGGCAGCGTGGGCGGTTGGCTAACCAACGCCGGCCTGGTGTCAGCAAGGCACATAAAATCCATACGTACATGCCAGTTCCCACAGTCTGAGCAGGGTTACCCATGATGATGCTTTCACTGACGCCTGCAATCGCGTCCGACTTTCCGTAGAGAGCGGCATCGAACAGGTGGTCGGTCGTCTTTTCAAACGACGCCAGCATCAAGACCGAGTCTTTCATCTTTGCGACACCGAACCGTGTGATGCCGAGCACTTCGCCCTGATGTTAGTATAAATACGTACCTTGTAGGTCATCACGTCGGCGAGCAGCATGACGTGACGAGGGTCGATCGACATGCCGTGCGAGGCCATCGTATAGTCAATCTCGCGGTAGATGGCATTGCGAGCGGCTTCGATACCAAGCACCTGCTGCATTTCCATCACATGGTTGGTCTGTGTCTGCGTGCCGATGACGCCCTCTGTCGTCATGACGTCTTTCAGGCCGTAGCCTTCGACCAAGAGCTTGCGCTCGCCCTTCTCGTCGCTGATCACGGCGCGTGCTGCATTGGGAATACCCTTGATCACGACCTTGGGCAAGAGCCGCTTGAGGTACTTGAGCGTATAATATACATCCTTCTCCTTTTCATCGGGATACACGTGGATCCGGAGCTGGTTCTTGCGTGGGAGAATGGTCACGCGCTCGTCGCGGATTTTGAGCCGCGGCATTTGCACAATGGCATTCTTGATATCGTCCAGGGTAACCTCCAGCTGGAGTTTCTGGATGGCATCCATATCGATGTGAATGCCAAGGTACGTGTAGTTTCCGGCCCATGCCTCCTCAATCACCGAGGCAACATCGCCAAGGTAGGTCTTTTCAATCCGGCCCTTTACAATGCGCGCCGCCTGCTCGCTGTGCTCACTGACGAGCTTCGCGGCAATAATGGGCGTGTTGATCACCTTGGCGGCGTTGATAATTTCCTTGATACGCGGAACACCCAACGTGACGTTCATCGAGGCTACACCAGCAAAGTGGAAAGTCTTGAGCGTCATCTGCGTACCCGGCTCACCGATCGACTGAGCACCGACGGCACCGACGGCCGAACCCGGCTCGATCTTCGCCTTCATGTACTTTTCCCAGCACTGCTGGAGGAACTCGTCGAGGATCGGCTTAGTAACGCGCGCCTTGTTGTTGACGATCGCCCACTGCGCCTCGTCAGCGCCGAGCGACAGGTCGGTATCTTCGTCCCAGTCGCCGTCCTGCTCGAGCGCAGCGTACATGCCATAGGCTTCACGCACCTTGGCAACGTGCTCGGCGATCTGTACCAGGCAGAACTCACGCACTTGGTCGATGTACTTGCTCGTACACACGCGCTGGTAGCGATCGTTAGCTAGCGCCTTGTCGACGATCTTCATGATCTCGTACGGCATCAGGATCGGCGCCGCGATGTGCGCCGTCTTGGCGGACGCGTGCCGGAAGGTGCGGTGGTATTCGACGGGGAGCGCGTTGCCTTCGAGTTCGGCAGGGTCCAAACCATCGTCGCCGTACAAGAACTGTACCACACCACCGACCGAGTTGCGCACTGAGAAGTCGTAGTGCGTCGACAAGTCTTCGAGCGCCTTCATGAGACGGCGCTGCATGTAGCCCGTCTCGGCGGTCTTGACCGCCGTGTCGACCAGGCCCTCACGTCCACTGATCGCGTGGAAGAGGAACTCGGTCGGCTCCAACCCGCTGAAGAAGGAGTTGCGGACAAAACCCTTGCTGGGCGGGTCCTTGCTCTTCTTCGGAAAGTGCGGCAAGGAGCGGTCCTGGAAGCCGTTCGGCACACGCGAGCCGGAAATGATCTGCTGGCCGACACACGCGACCATCTGAGCGACGTTGATCTTGGAGCCTTTGGAACCACACACGGCCATCATTAGTGCCGCATTGTGCCGGCTGAGTTCTGTCATGCAGATCTCACCCACGTCACTGCGGACGCTCGAGAGGACACCCGAAATTTTACTTTCGAGCGTCTGCTCCTGGTCACAGCCCGGCAGGTTTTCCAGCTTCCCGCGCTTCGCCATCTCGATCAGGTCGCGGCACTGACGGTAGGCGACCTCGACATTTTGGTCTTTGGTCTCGCGCAGCTGGCGGCCAGGCGTCACGTCGTTTATACCGAGTGAGAAGCCCTGGTTGGAGAGCCAGCGCGCACAAGTCTTCGCGAGACGGTTCATCGTCTGGATCGTGGCATCTGGGCCGTAGTCACGCAGAATCACACCAAAGAGCGAGTGCTTGTTGCCGTCACCTACCGTCGCCTTGTCCATCACACCGCAGAGCACCTCGGAGTTCTGGATGACGAGGTAGCCATCGTTCGGCGACATCTCCTTGATGTGGCCGCCAGTCGGTTTCTCAAATGTACGGCAGCGTGCCTCCAAGTTGACCAAGACTGGCGACTGCTTGTTGGGCCGAATCATGCAGCCAAACACTTGCTTGCCGGTCCAGAGACGCTCCGGTTTTTGGATCGCAGGCGGCGGGATATCAATATGCAGCATCGCATCGCCAAAGTACGAGCAGATTTGGGAGAACTGTGCGCGCGTAAAGAGGCGGTCGCGGCGCGAGAGCAAGAAAGAGGCCGTGATAAAGTCCTGGATCGCCGCGACGATCGGCTCACCATTACGCGGCGTGACGAGGTTGTGCTTGACACCCATCAGTGTCAGGGCTTCGGTCCGTGCCTCTTCGGTCTGCGGGACGTGCATATTCATCTCATCACCGTCAAAGTCGGCATTATATGGGTTGCAGACACACTCATTCAGACGGAACGTACGCCACGGGCGTACCTTGACTCGGTGGCACATGATCGACAGCTTGTGCAGACTCGGCTGGCGGTTAAAGAGCACGATATCGCCATCACGCAGGTGGCGCTCGACGATGTCGCCGACGTGCAGGTTCGCCGCGAGCTCCTCGCGCATCTGGGGGAACTTGAGGAAGCGCTTGAAGCCGTCGCGTCCGTTGATGTGGTAATTGGCACCTGGGTGCGTATCCGTACCATTGCGCACCGCGGCACGCATCGCCTCGATATTGTGCGAAAAGACACGCTCAGGGTAGGTCAGGATCTTGGCGACGCGCTCCGGCACGGCCAGCTCGTCGATCGCCAAGTTGGGGTCTGGAGAAATGACAGTACGTCCGGAGAAGTCGACACGCTTGCCCGACAGGTTACCACGGAAACGCCCCTGCTTGCCCTTGAGGCGCTGGCAAAAACCGCGGATCGGCTTGTGGCCGCTCATCGGCGGGACACCCGGCATCTCGGAGTTGATGTACATGGCGACGCTGAGCTGCAAAAAGTCCCACTGTTCGACAAGCTGGGCGGTGGTCGTGCCTTTGCTGCCCTTGGACAGACCCGACTTGATGATGTTGTTCGTAAATACAATCTCGGTGAGTTTGACGGTGAGGTCATCCTCGTTCGTCGCGCCGTCCTGCGCGACACTGGGGCGGATACAGACCGGGGGTACGCAGATGTACTGCCAGATATACTCCTCTGGCCGCCCATACTCTGGCTTGAGTCCGAGCAGCTCGCAGTCCTCGTCGCTGATGCGCTTAAACAGGTCGAGCACTCGCAGTGGGTTCAGATCCTCCTGCGCCTTGCTCAGATGCGGCGCAAGCTCGCCGCCGCCCATGCTCACGGCCGTCATAAAAGTCTTGCGGAACTCGATCTGCTCCTCCTCCGTCTTTTTCTGGCGGAACTTTTCGTGGACGACCTTGAGCGGCCCCGCCTTTTTCACCGTGCCGTTGGTCGCACCACAGTGAGGACAATAGAGCATTTTGCGCGCAGTTGCGTTCACCGCCTTGAACGTCTGCGTGCGCTGTAGATTCTCGAGGTTCGGTCGCCGGAAGCGGCGCAGGAACTTGCGGCGGTCGCTCTCGTCCAGCAGAATCCCCGCGCACGACTTGCACACCATCTGGAGGATGCTAATCACATGCTTAAAGAAGCCAATATGAAAGACGGGCAGAACGAGCTTGATGTAGCCATAGTGCCCCACACAGTCGGCCATGCGATGTCCACACGTCTCACACGTCGACACCTTATCACTCACACCCATGCGACGGTCCAGAACACCACCAACGCGCGGCTGCCGGTTGGGTAGGTCGTAGATATCGCGCGTGATCACCTCGAGCTCGGCGAGGTTCACAATCTCCTCCTGTGACATCACGCCAAACTGGATGTTTTTTCTGCGGTCAGTCGCGCTACGCACATCTTTTTGGGCGCATCTTGCATCCTGAGGTCAGCTTGCATCATCAACGTACACCAGCTCCTTCATCTTGGAGACTCTCGCGGCGTCGCACTGCGTGCGCGACGAGCGTTGTGGCGCAGGGGAGCTCGGCCAAAATTTCTGTCGCCTTCGCAAATGCAAAAATGCCCTCCAAAACGTGGCCGGTGCGCAAGTGGAGGACGTCATGGCCGACGTCGTGACGCAGCTGCTGGGCAGCGAGACGGGGCGCGCAGAGGCGCTCACGCGCGTCCAGAAACTTGAACCGAGCGACGCTCCAGAGATTGCCGAGACACTGCGCGACGCTGCCAAGAACGATGTGGTGCGCGCTCTTGTCGTTTTGCATATACTGAGCCTGCTCAAGGCACCCGTCGTCCAGCGCGTGCTTGCGCACGACGGTCTCCTCGAGCAATTCCTATCACAGGCGCAAAAGGGCGACGCGGCATGTGCTATGGGGCACATGCTCGCCGGCGCCGCATCGCATGCTCCGCTCCGCGCGATCCTCGCCAAGGATCCGGCTGTCGAGGCATGGGTTGCGGCGCACTCGTCGCAGGCCAAAATCACCGAAGTGGACGCGGATGCAAGTGCCACAGCGTCCGCGGACCTCGTTCGCATCAAACTCGCTATTCAGACTGAGGAGGGAAAAGGGCCGCTGGGCCTCGATGGCGACGCATGCACGGCACTCTATACGTCCCTAAGGGGCAGCCTCGTCGACGGCCCTGCAGCGCCGGACGCGGGCCTGCTCGACTTTGATGCGCGCGCAGCGGCCTGTACAGATGCGCTCGAGGGGCTGTACTACCTAGTCAAACTGCCTGCGCTGCGTGACCGCGTCGCAGACGACAAGGCGCTGCTGGCGGTGTTTGTTCGCCTGCTGCAGAGCAAGGCGCGCAAAGAGGCCGTCAGTACGTCGTCGCTGCCGTACCTAGTCGCCTCTATCCTCGCGACGGTCGCTGCGTATGCGCCTCCTCGCACCGAGGAGCAGCGCCGCGTCGAGGCACTGCGTCGCTCCGCTGTACGGACGGCCGAGCAGGACATCGCACCCCAAGACGCCGCGCGGCGGTGCCGTGCGCTGGTCAGCGTAGGCCTCGCTGCGCCGCTTGTTGCAGTGGCGCTGCGCTCGAGCACGTCCGAGGACGAGCTGCGGCGCACACTCTCGTCCCTCTTTCTCGCCCTTGTCACGGAGCAAGACGGCCAGCTACGTGGAAAGCTCTTGCAGCAAGGCGTCGCGCGTGCGCTCCTCGTGCTGAGCCGCGATGCGTATGCTGCGCTGGCCAAGCCCGATGCGCCGGCAGCCGTCCTGGCGCCGCTGCAGGCGCTCGCCAAGCTCACCATCACCACCGATCCCTCGCTCATGTACCGCATGGACGGCTCCGCGGCACAGGGCGTGCAGTACCTCGCCGCGCTCTACTTTGCTCCGCAAGGGAGCCTGCTGCAGCTCTTTGAGGCGACCATGGCGCTCACGAACCTCGCGTCGCTCAGCCCCGAGATGGCCGGCGTCGTGGGGCGTGCGCCGCCGCCGCATGCGAACGAGCACAAGGACATTGCGAGCTCGCTTGTATCCCAGTTCCTGATGCACGACGAAGACATGGTGCGCCGCGCGCTTGTCGAGCTGCTCTGCAACCTCGTGCAGGACGAGCAGGTCTTTGCGTTCTGGTCGGGCGAGGCAGAAGAGCCCAGCAAGGAGCTCGTCGAAGGCGACGAAGGAAGCGAGCCGCAGCCTGCTGGCTCGAGCGACGTGGCGCTGCGGCTGCACACAGCCCAAGGGCGCCTGCGGCTCCTTGTATCGCTCTGCCGCTTGGACGACAGCCCTCCCGAGCCCACGACGCTGGCGCTGGCGCTCGCGGCAGCCGGAGCGCTCGCGACGCTCTCCTCGTCGCCTGCGACGTGCCAGCGCCTGCTTGCGCTTCCCCCTTCTGCCGACGAGACGCTCGCGAGCCTCGTGCTCCCCGAGTGTACCGTGTCGCTGCTGGACGCCCACCAGCTCGCGCTGCGTGGCCTAGTCATTGCTGCGAGTCTCGCACAATACGCTGCCTACCGCAAGAAACACAACGACAGCGCGACGAGTGCCGAGGTCAAAAAGTCTGCGCTGCTCGGCGCGTGCCGCGACTATGTGGCCGAGAATGCGCGCTTTGCGCGCGACAGCAGCGAGCCGCGCCTCGCATCGATGCGGCAGCAGGCGCTCACGATCGCTGTGGATGTCCTGCAAGATGCACAGAAGTTGTAGCTACGGGCGGATACGCACATTGACGTAGGGCACCTCGACGTCTTCGCCGCTGGCATCGTCGGCCATGATCTCGACGATGATGCTCTTGACGTGTGCGGGAATCGGCTTCTTGGACACGGTCTGCACAAGCTCGCTCAGCGGCATCGCCAGGCGCTCCTCCTTCTTCTTCGGCGGCATAAAGTCGGAGAAGAGCATCGAGACGCCGCTCGAGACCATCGTCACCTCGAGCTGCTTCGCCTTAAAGTAGTCGAGGAACTCTTGGAGCGTCACGTCGCGGTCGATGTCGAAGCGCGACCAGAGCGTCCACTCGGTGTCGTTGTACTTTTGCTTCGGCGCGGCGATCGGCTCGCTGAAAGCAATAAATGGCAGCGCGAGGTTCACGAAAGCGTTCGAGTACTTTTCGATATCCGTCTTGTGGTCCAGCAGCTTGTACAGCTCGAGGTTCACGAGACCAGTCGCGAGCGCGGTCGTCGTCGCAATGGCCGGAATAATCTTGCCGGCAATACCCTTGGTCGTGTAGCGGTCCACCGGGTTGATGGAATAGTTCACCGCACGCAGGTTCGACGCCGCCGTGATAAAGGCGATGTGGTAGTTCGTGTCGTCGTCCTTCTCGAGCTCGATGGGGTGCATGCGGTAGCCCGTCAGCTCCGCCGGGGCCGGGAGGCTCGCAGTGAGCTCCTCGACACTCGCCTCGTCCTCCGCCGCGTTGCCGGCCACAGGCGCAGGGTCGTTGTCGTTGATCTGCACCTTGGCCGTCTTGGGCGCAAAGGCAGGCACCGACACCTGCTCGAGCACGCGGCGGTACACGGCGAGGTCGCTGTTGCCCTTCAGACCATAGTTCTCCGCGTGGAGGTTCGCCGCAGAGACAATGTACTCGAGGTGCATCGGGTTCTCAATGTCGAACGCAATCGGCGTGGGCGCGCGCTTCGGACCCGACCAGAAAGGCTGGCCCGTCGAGGTCACCGCGTCGGCGGGCAGGTTGAAGAGCAGCTGCTTGATCATGTTGGCATAGTTCTCCTCAAACTTGAGACGCGCCCACGCAATGCACGCGTCAAAGGTCTGGGGGCGCTGGTCCACGAGGTACTCCTTGACCTGCTCGAGCTGCTGCTTCGAGGTGCTGTCCGACGCACCGAGTGACGCGACAAAATCGGGCTGCGTCAGGTACATGTTCACGTTCTCGGCCGGCTTCTGGAAGAGCTCGTCAAACTGCTCGCGCGCCCACTGGATCGTGTGCTCGATCTGGTTCGGGAAGTTCTTGAGCGTGCACACCGGGATGGACTTCTCCGGAGGGTCCTGCGACGAGGAGTACGACTCGGTGAGGTTTGGCACCACCACCTGCGTGTTTGCCTTGGTGCCGAGCGTGCCCGACTCGAGCAGGGGCTTTTGGTAGTAGACGCAGCGGCGGTCCATGTACTGGCGCGCGGCGACATTGTCGAGCGCGTTCGTCACACCATCGAGCTTCGAAAAGAAGTCGTCGCCGTACACGTCTTCTGTCTCCACCCCGACGCGGTTCTGGAACGAGTGGATCTTGCCCTGCAGATCGGTGTTCATCTCGGCCACCGCCGCAGCGGCCGTGTCGGCCTTAAAGTTGCCCACGTCCTTCTGGCGGAAGAGGAACTGGCGGTTCAGGTTGCTCTTCTCGATCGTGTCCATGTCCGTGACAAAGATCTGGCCGTTCGGGCCAGAGCCGAGGCCCATCATGCTCCAGTTCTTGAGCATCTCGCAGCCAATCGCACCAGAGCCGACCAGGAACTGGCGCGCGTTCGCAATGCGCTCCTGGAACGCACGGCCAAAGACGGCGACCTGGCCGTCGTAGCGCGAACCCTGCGCCGCAAACTCGCTCTCGGGCAGCGACGCGGCATTCGTCGGGAGCGCCTCGAGCGCATCGACGTACATGTACTGCATCAAGGGGTGGAACTTGCCGCTGCACGCCTTGAGCACCTCTTGCGCGACAAAGCCGCCAATAAAGGCGACCATGGGCGAGAGGTTGCCGCGCGCCTGAAACGCGAGCTCCTCGACAAGCATCGAAAAGAGCTTGGTGCCTTGCTCGTCACTGGGGGTCACACCGCGCTCCTGGGCGAGCGCCTGGGCGTGCTGCAGCACAGCCGCCGCGTCGTCTTTGTTGCGGGGCCGCGGCGCATTTCCGGTCTGCTCAATGAAGGACGAGAGCGCCTCAAACGCAACGTGCAACAGCGGGGGGCGGTCCATCTTGGCAAAATCGGAAATCGTGCACTCGGGCGCCTGGCGACTCTCGCGCAGCGACTGGAAGTGCAACGTCTTGGGCTGCTTGACCTGCTTAAAGATACCGCCGCGCTGGTAGTCGCCGAACGACGAGGTGTCGCCGATCGTGAACGTGTACGGCCCCTTGACCGTGACGCGGCGCGGCTCGATGTCGTTGAGCTCCGTCATGCCCTGGACTTCGCTAAAGGTGACATAGTCGCCGTCCTCGAGCCCGTGGCGCGTCTCGTCGAGCGTGGTAACGAGACCCTCGCCGTCCTTTTCCACCGAGACGACCATACCCGAGAGCGCCTGCTCGCCGGACACGTCCTTGCACACAAAGTCCTTGCCAAAGTCGGCAAAAACGCTGCCAAAGAGGCCGTGCACGGACGCAGCGAGGAAGTGCGTGCCCGAGTTGTGCGTCACATCGTTCACACGCAGCTGCTCAGCAACCGTCGCATTGCACAGCACCACGACCTGGAACTGGCCGAGGACGTCCGGGGTGAGCTCCGGGACGTCGAGGGCCTTGATCGGTACGTAAGTGTTAATCTCGGCGAGGCGCGGCACCGTAGCAGACGCACGCGTCACTCCCTCCTTGCCCACGTCCTCATCACGCAAAAAGAACTGCGTGCTGAGATCCTCGATGCGCACGGGCGCGGGGTCGTACAACGTCACACTCTTGACACCAGCCAGGGCCGTGTTCTTGGCGATCTCCGCGCCGAGACCCTGCAGGCCAACAATTAGCACACTGCTAGAAGACATTTGCTTCATCGCATCATGCCCCAGCACGTACAGCTGACGGCTATAGAGCGACTCATCGATCTGATCCTGGGATGACATGGCCGTCGACGGTTGCCACCCGGGGGGTCCGCGCGCGCTTTTTTACTAAGTATTGGTCAGCCAGCGTTTGTCCGCAACCGCCATCCGGGGTCGGGAACGGTGCCTTGCGGGGATGGCCACACACTCGCGCTCCCCTAGCTGGAGCCATGCGCGGTCAACACCGACAGAGTCGTATTTTCCGAGCTCTGCTCCTCGCTCGGGCGGCGTGCTTAAGCGCCGCTCGAGCGTGATCCACTCTGCGCCGGCCGTCGAGCCGATGCTCTCGCTGCCCCAGCACGGCACGACACCCCAACCTATGAACATCAACCTTAAAGACTTGAATTCGGCGGTGGATGAGTCGAGTGAGTTCGGCGGTGGTGCGCCGCCGAGCCCTAGCACGCTCACCGACATAATCCTCACGCTGCATGCCTCCCTGTACGGCGCAAAACGGAGCGTGGACGAGATCCGCGAGATGGTCTGGCGCTACTATGACGGCGATGCGGTGTTTGACAGCCCGCTTGTCTCGGTGCATGGTCGCAACCGGATCGTGAACCAGTTTATCCTCGCATTTGCCGTCCCCGGCATAGAGGTCCGCTCCGAGCTCCGCGATGTGATCTGCAGCGATTTTGAGTTTGACGGGACACGCGCGGGTATCATTGACCATACCATCACTGTCTCTTTTCTTCCAAACCTCTTCCGTTCTCGTCGGTCGGAACAAGGCGGAAACGGGCTCTTTACACCGGGCCCGCTGATGAGCCAGGGCAGCATAACCCCACACCCCTTTGCCAACTATGCGACTCCGACGACTGCGGAAGGCAGCGGCTTTTCGCGCGCGCGTTCTATGGGTTTCAGCTCTGCAATGAGCCCCGCGACGCCCGCGACGCCCTTCCAGCGCACCGGGTCGTTTAGTGGCGGCGGATGGGGCTCGCGGCCGCGTACGCCTGGCTCGCAGGAGCTCGGTGTGCACCTGACGCGGCAGCCGAGCGACATGTCGCCGCTCCCGAGCGGGGCCGACGAGGGGGTGTTTGGCTCGACGCCAAAGAGTGCCGAGCCCATATCCCTCGACACGACCGGCATGCCGCCCAGCACGAGCCGCGACTCGGTGGCGACTCCCGCGCCGATGATTGATACGCACCCCGCGATGCCCATCGATGCCGGCATACCCCACTGGTCTGCGCCTCAGGGTCTTGGCCGCAGCACAATGTGGATTCTGTTGTACAACCTCATTTCGCCGGGGCGCACGCTCCGTTCGATCTTTTCGGTGGAACTGCGTTTGCTGAGCCGCCTCGAGTTTAACGAAGCAGGTCGGATTGTCCGCCACGAAGATTCGTGGAGCATGCGCGAGCTAATTGATGGCTTTTTCCCGTTCCTGTCTTTGTGTACGTCATCGTTTGCTAACCCAGTCTACAACCTTGAGCGGTTTTTGATGGGCCTCATTACCTCATGGCTCGTTCGAGTCCTCTACTTGTCTAGCTAGACGTGTACAGTACCCACGCGCCCTTCTCATTGGCGATAAAATTGTGGAGGCATGCCAAGGGGCCTCTCAGGGCGCGCCTGTGTCGCGATGTGGACCGTGCGTAGAGACGATCGTTCGTGTAGAATCTACTGTAGGCCACTTTCATGGAACAAGGCGCAGCAGCGACAATGATTTAAGAAGACACATCGCGTTTCGGCCTTTCCCCACCCTCCTCGCCCACCCGCTTCTCCTTGTTACTTTCAAAGCCAACTGGTTTGGCTACACCTTTCCTACCCTTGATCACACGGTACTGGCTACCGTTGTCTATACATTCTCCCTCTTATCATGAAGTTCTCCACTGCCATTGTTCTTGCTGTTGCTCTCGCCGCTGTCGGCGTTAGCGCCGCCCCCATTGACCAGCGTGCCGCTTCGAGTGTGCAGGCCTCCTCGAGCAGCGCTGGTCGTCACCACGCCAAGAGCACCAACGCCCACCGCATCAGCTACGGCACCGTGCACAACGGCAAGACTACCGAGCAGAACTATGGCTCGGGCAGCTCGTCGAACTCGAGCCCCATTGAGGGCACGGATAACGGTGGTGTCCGCCACGGCCGCCAGGCGATTGCCAACGGCGCCGCCGTGCCCCAGGGCACCACTGGTTCGTCGGGTTCGTCGGGCTCCTCGGGCCAGTCCTCCTCGCAGGAGTCGGCCGTCAGCGCGGCGCTTGCGCAGATGGCCGGTTCGCAGGGCTCGCAGGGCCAGCAATACCCCAACGGCCACCTCGCCAGCACTGTGCCGTCAATGGACAACCTGAACAGGCTGAACCGTGAGCGCATGGCCTCGCAGATTCAGTCGCAAGCGGCGACCATGAACCTGAACCAGCAGCAGGCGTCGTCCATCTCGGGCATCGTCGAGAATCTCGCTGGCACTTCGACTGGCCACGGTCACCACCGTACCGCGCAGTCGAACAGCCAGACGAGTGCTGCGACTGGTTCGGGCTCGCGTCACCGCAATGCGGCGAACGCGCAGCAGACCTCGGCGGCTGCCTCGGGCGCTTCTTCCTCGAAGAAGCACCACAAGCACCACAAGTCGAGCTCGGCTGCGGCGACCGGCTCTGCCTCGGGTTCGGCCTCGGGTGCCTCCTCGGCGGCGACCTCGAGCAAGAAGAAGCACCACAAGAGCAAGTCGTCGTCCGGCTCCCCTTCGTCGAGCGCCTCGAGCTCGGCGACGGACTCGGCTTCGTCGAGCTCGGCGGCGCCTACTTCGAGCGCGACTGACACAGCGGCCTCTTCGTCGGACTCTACTGACAGCAGCTCCAGCAGCGCCAGCTCGGACGCGGCGCCTTCGAGCACCGACGGCGGCGACTCGACGGCTCCTGTGCTCGACAGCGACCCCGCGGCCGCGGCCCGCAAGCGCTCTATGCACGCTTCGAGCAGCAGCAGCAACTCGAGCTCGACCCCGAGCGTTCGCCGCTGCCGCAAGAAGGCGCACAAGACTGCTTCGGCCAGCGGTGCCCACCCGTCGCACGCGGTGATCGTGTCGCAGGGCAGCTCGGCGGACTTTGACTTTGTGCGCACGCAGTCGGACAGCTCGCGCCACCACTCGCGCAACTAATTCACAGAACTAGAGATTGTATAGGCTATTTTAAATCACAGGGTTAAGGAATAGACAAGACCGCCAAGTGCCACGGCAGCGTGCCGCGACACACGGGCCACCGCAGCGTCGTGACATGCTGCAGTGCGCCAAGGTGCAGGACAACATCGGCAAGGTACGCGTCCAGCGCGTTTTGCCGGCTCGCATCCGCGGGGTATACGTGGACTAGGTGCACGGTCCAGGCCTCGTCGATGCGCGCGCCGCACGCGACATGCGCCGTGCGTAGCCCAAGCGTGGGCGTGTCGCCCACGGCCATCGGCACGGGTGCATGTACGCTCCAGAGGCCGTCGGTATGGGGCAGCGCCTCGAGAAGCGGCGCGCCCAGCTCGACGCAGGCCACAACCACGTCGAGGAGCGTCTGTGCGGGCTCGGAAGGGCGCGCTTGCTCCCACGCCTCGACCTCGTCGAGGGGCATCGCGCCGGCGCGGCACAGCACGACGTGCCAGGCGACGTCGGGCGCGACTCGCATCTCGGTACGCACCACCTCCCATATCCGCGCGACATCGGTTCGCGCGCCGGACGCAGCCCAGGTGTGCATAAAGGTGCGCTGTGCGCGGTCGTCGATGCCACACATGCGCACCGTCGCCCCATTTGCGCGGCGGCAAACGTCGTAGGCGACATGCAGCACTGCGCCGTGTTGCAGCACGTCGCGGGGGCCGGCCGGCGCAAGGCGCAACGCACACCGTGCACGCAGGAAGCGGCACGCATCGTAGTGCGCTGGCGACAAGGCCACCGCTGGGCGCACATTCGCATTGGCGCGGGGCGCCGCATCGTACAGGATGCGCGCTTGCTTAGCAAGGCGCTGCGGATCCTGCAGCGACTCGGGCTGCACGGCCGCGCGGGGCAGAGGGAGTACGGCATAGGCCCTGTGCCACATTTCGTAGCCGTGCTCGGCAGCGCGCTCGGATGCGGTGTCGGGCGCATGGACGAGCAGCACGGCACGCGCATCGGCCGGCGTCGCGGTCTGGAACGCATCGAGCAGCACGGCCGGGCCGCTGTGCCGGTGCTCGAGCTGTGCGCTGCGAAAAAAGAACAGGTCGCTCAGCACAAGCACGCCGAGACGCAAGCGGCTGTACGCACGCTGCAGGCCGACCATCCACTGGTGCACGGCCTCGGCGTCGACGTCGCCGACGAGCACCGCACACACATGCATCCGCTTTGGGCCGTCGGCCGGCTCGAGGCCGAGCGTCGGCCACTGCGCGAGCGCCGCGAGGTCCACCTCGACAATCGCGCGCTGGCAGCCGACAAGCGCGCGCGGCGCCGCGACGGCGACGGCCTCACACGGCGTCTTGAGCGCGTCCCAAGCAAGGGGCGGCGGCATGGACAGTGCTTTGCACGCTCCGCCCAGCGCTGCGTACGCAAGCACCGCGCGCTCGGACGCGGGGCTCGACGTGCGCACGCCCTCGCCTTCGTACGGGCGCCAGGTGCTCGTATGCAAGCGGCGCAGCATCGCTGCACGGACCGCCGGAGGACGGTCGTCTTGCTCGTCGCTCTCGCTCGAGGACGAGACGCTCGGCGAGCGCTGCGTCGACGGCGAACTCCATGCGATGCTCTGCGGCGTGCCGGTCTGCGTACGTGGCGAGGCACGCATCGCGGTGCGCCGCTCGTCCTGATCGCTCGAGTGCGGCCGCTTGAGGCGGTCGCGCGACACCGGTGTATAAAACTTGCCGTGCACGTCGTACTTGTCGGCACGCCGCCCGCGTTCCGGCGACACGGCGAGGTACGGCGTAGGCTCGAGCAGCTCGGGGCCCGGCGGCGGAAGCAGCTCGGCGTCGTGCGCGAGGCTCGGCAGCGACTCGCTCTTTTCGTCGACGTCCAGCGAGCTCGGCGCGGCCGAGCTATGCTCGACGTCCAGAGAGAATGGCGCCCCTGGGCCCTGCACGATCTGTGCCGCGTCGGGGCCGGGCAGCACGGGGTCGCCAAAGAACCGAAAATCGTCCTCGGTCAGCTGCCCGATCCCTTGGAAGATATCCTCTTCGAGGCCGTCGGCCTGGGGCGCGCCAGGGCCCTGCACCAGCTCGACGGTCGGCGTAGGAGGCGCATGGGGCTCCGGCGGCGGCCGCCGCGCGCTCTGCAGCAGCGCCGCGACGCTCTGCTCGCCGAGCGGCACGAGGGGCGCGCTCGGCGCCTCGTGCCGATTTTTGGGCTGTAGGCAGAGCGCCGCAGGCCACAGCAGGGTCACTGCGAGCGCGTCTACGCCGTGGTCCAGGCCCATGTCTAGCGCATCGGCCGGCATCAGCGGGGGTGGTGCGTGGATCGGCGCACGTACCAGGACATAGCCGTGATCGTCGCCCGGCACTTGGCTCAGGGTCGGCTGGAGCGCTTCAGTGAGGCGCGTCGGCGGCACGTCAGGTGCAGCGCCGAGGAACGTTGCGTGCACGAGCGAAGGGAGCAGCAGCAGCTCTGTCTCGCCTACTCGCGCGCCTTCTTGTCTCGTGCACGGCTCATAGTCTGCCGCGAGCGCCGTCCACGGAAGCGGCTGGGTATACATGCGAATCACCAAAGCACTTGGCGTCGTGTGCGCGCGGAACTGGACGATCTCGCAGCGGTCTTGGAGAAACACGCCGTGACTGCACCGCACGCCGCTGTGCTGCTCGGCCACCGCGCTATCCGCGTACAGATCGGCGGCCGATGCCCCAATGGCATCTAGAAATGCGCGCTCCGCGCTTCCTTTTCCTCGATCCTGCACAGAAAAGGTGCCCGATGCGGCGACTGCGTTAGCTACGCGACCTACCTTGCAGTCCTTCGAGCGCATGGTCCAGCACGGCCGACGATCCATCGGGCCGATCAAAGAGCCACAATGCGCCGCTCTGGGCATCCGTGATCTCGAGCGTGTACAGCGGCGCGTACCGGATCAGCTCGAGCACGAGCGCAGGGGCGCTGGGGCTCGAACACAGCGCGCGCGCCGCGGCGGCCTGGCGCTGTACCTGGTGCGCAGCGGCGGCGAGCGCGTCGTGCGCGCCCCCTGTGCCGCTCGCAGGCACTAGCTTTCGCCAGGCAATGTTCCCCGGTGCCCCTGCGAGACGCGCACTCGCCCACGCGCACGCAACGCGCGGACCGCTCCGCCGATCCCCGCCCTCGTCCACCATATCAAGTGGAGGTGCGGGCGTCGGCCGACAGTACCATGTCCTGGCGAGCGTGGAGCAAGGGAGAGGACGAGAGCGCGCGTGCCGCGGCGCTCGCCACGTTTCTGGAGGACGACCAAGGTACATTGGAGGAAAAAAAGGTTTTGGCGCTGAGTGTGAAGGATGCGCTCGTGCAAGAGATGGTCGACATTGAGCTGCGCACCAAGCTCGTGCGCGTCGCCCACAAGCTGAGCCAGGACAAGGTGCAGAGCGAGCCGCTGCAGAACGGTGCGCTGATACACAAGGTTGCTGCATTTGCAGGGGAGGAACCGTTTGGTACGGACCTGGAGCTGCAAGACTACGCGCTGCGCATGGTGCACAACCTGTTTGTGATGAATAGGGACTTGGTCACCTTGGCCGACGAGGATCTCATGGACCTCTTGCTGCCGATCCTCGACGACAATGGGCTGATCGAGAAAGGGTACGGCGGAGACCCTCCCAGCTTTGCGCTGCGCTGCGTGCTGGCGACCTCCACGGTGTGCCTCTCGCAGCCGTGGTACCGCATCGCGGCCAAGGCGAAGCAGCAGCGCGTGATGGACGTAGTCACGGCGCTGGTGGGCAAACTGGTTCCTACGCGCGATGCGCCAATGGATTCGTGGGAGCCGCCACTGGAGTCATCGGTTGTGCTCACGCTCGCGCTGCACAGCATTCCAGAGGACATGGAAGGATCCCAGCAGCTGTACATCTATGCCGAGTCGGCGTTCCTCGCGTGCAAGACGTCGCCGACGACGCTGCTGAGCAGCGGTGTGACGGGTCCCGCGAGCCTTCTCACGTTCTGCCGCGTGCCGTCCGGCGCGTACTTTGCGCGGATGATCGAGATGGCCAAGAAGGTCTCGTCGCTGCTCAAGCAGTCCACAGAGCGCTACATTGATGCAGAGACCAGGGGACCTACGAAGCTCGCCAAGGAGGAGGACGTTAATGTCGAGTCAAACCAGGCGCCGCTTTGGGCGCTTGCGCTCAAGTTCGCCGAGATCGACAGCTCGACCCTGCGCGAGGAGATGACGCCGTACTTTTTCAAGCACGGTGCGGACGACGCGCCGGAGGACGCGCCCGGGGCCTTGACGCTTCCGCAGTGGCGCGTGCTGATGAGTTCCGAGGTGTTCTTCATGCTGTCGTATGTTGTCGGCCAGGTCTTTTTCCATCTGGGCAAAGGAAGCGGTACGTACTGTGGCTGACCTAGTGAAACTGCTGCTCCGCCGCTTTGGCTTTGAGCTGTGTGCGGGTGTGCTCTCGGCGATTGGCGCAGAACGTCTCGCCCAGCACGAGAGCGAGATTTCAAAGCGTCTCGACGAACCAGACGAGATCTACGACCGGGTCCCGCTCGTCGAAGACGACATCTCTGTTGAGCAGTTCTACAAGATGGTCGAGATCTTTGGCGGTCCGGGCGGGATCACGATGAAGAACCCAGTCGAACAGGCGGCCGAAGAGGGCAAACTCGAAGAGGTCGAGCAGAAAATGCGCGACATGGAGCTCAAAAAGATCCAGGAAGAGGACGAGGAGGACCAGCGCGCTGTCGAGGAGTGGGCCCAGCTCAAAATGAAACGCACCGCGCCAAGTACGTAGCCCGATCGCCCGATCTTCTTAGCACGGCCCATATGACAGAGCGCGACGCGCCGTGCGACAGCGCCGCGCGCATGGGGCGCGCGTGGGGCGCCGCATCGGTCCTAGGCCTTGCCGAGGCCGTCTTGTCGCACGCGTCGCTTGTACGCGAGGCAAATGTGCTGTGCACGCGCCTCGGCGCGGATGCCAACTTTCAGCTCGCGGTCCAGCGCCCGTTTCCGTGCGGCTTGGCTCGCTCTGTGCACGACAGCGCCGCGGGGATGGCGGCCAGTGAGCTCGATCCTGGTACGCATGGGCACGTCGTGCCAGTGGCAGTCGTGCGCGTCGTCGATCGCCGCACGTCGGCAATCCACTACTGGGACCTCGCAACGCTCGCCGAGCAGGTCAAGGTCTTGCACCGCATCCATTCGAGCCTGCACAACCCTGGCGTCGCGCAGCACACGGATGTCTATACCCAGCTCTTTCGCGGCGCATCGCATGGGTTTGCGCATCTTGGCACGGCACGCATCCCGACATTTCCCCTGGCCGAGCAGTCGCACGGGACATGGCGCGTTCCCATTCACTCGACACACCTCGGCACGCTGGGGCACTGCCGCGTAAGCGTGATGTATGTGTGCACGACAAAAGACGGCGTCGTAGGCCGCATTTCGGTCGACGAGCTCGATGGGCTGACCGAGAGAGAAGCCAGCGAAGTGCACCTGCAAATGCACCTCGACTCGTTCGGCACTTGCGGTGAGAGCGCAGACGTGTACGCTACACGCCCTGTCTATCTCCAGGCGCAGTCCTGTGCGGCGGTCAAGCTGCAGCGCACGATCACACTGCCGCATCGCGCGCTGCACAATGCCGGCGCCGTGCACGTCCTTGCCCGGCCCACGCTACACCTGCTCGACGATTGGCAGGAGAGGGACGCCGAGAAGGAAGAGGAAATGCACCGCGGCGCGGATCTCGTTGCCGCACTGGGTGCCGCGCCGCCGTCGACACAAGGCCGCCTGCACGAACGCAAGCGGCGCTACGTATCGTCGCATGGCGTACGTGCCGAGGTCCACATGCTAGAACTGGACTCGTGCGGCAAGCCGCGTGTCGCACCGCGCACGTCAACCAATCCGCCGCACTTTGTGGTCGATGCCTCGGGCGTGCAGTGCCTCGCCATTGCGCTGCACCACGATTCGGGCGCGCAGCTGCCTTGGACAGGCATTCGTCGCGTCGCACTCGGCGACGTACGCTGCATCGATGCGACGGGGGCTGTGTATGCAACAGATGAGTCGTACTGTACTCTCCAGCGCTCCTCCGGCAGCACCGGTGCGGCACTGTCGGTCGAGGCACTTTGGCGCCCAGAGCACGAGCTCCTACAGAGCCCTACGCCGCCGGCACACCACATTCGCGCAACGCTACGTGTAGACGTCGACGTGGAAAACAGCACACCGCTTCCTCTGTCTATTCCTTTGTACGTCCGTGTACACGCTTCCGGGCGTCTGCAGCGTACGGCGGACTGCGACGTGACATGGAACTGCGCGGCACGCCCTTCCGACGCGGCGCATCACGCCTTTTTCTGTGCCTCGCTCTCCCCTGCACCGATACAGCGGCCGCAGGAGCTGTGGCGCGTAGATACGCGGAGTGCGCCTGTGCCAGGCCAAGCGGCACTTAAGCAGTGGGCGCCCCGTGGCCTGTCACTGGTCGCCGACTATGTGAACACAATGCGCCGCGACGCTTTTGCTATCCGTGTGTGCCATACGCGCTCTACGCTGCAAGATTTTTTCCATGCACGAAACCACGCATCGCTCAAGGCCGTGGTTCTGGCATGGCAGGCCGCCGCCGATCCCTTTCATTGGGTACGTCGCGCAGCTGACCCAGCTCCGAGCGCACTGGACGCCGTCACTCACCCGTGCGCAGTCCACTCTGTACTCTTCCGACGTGCACCTTGTCGAACTGCATGTATGTGCATCCCAAGGACCCCTCGCTATCCAGCAGGATGCGCACAGCCAAGACTGGCTCGATGCTTGGTTCGAACTACGGCCGTATGTCCCTGCCCTCACCCAGCCCATTCCTCCTCGCACGCCCCAGCCAGAAAAGCGAAGGCATCCTTCTTTCCATCTACCTGCACGGCGTCCACGTCCACCCTGCCGCGCTGGACTCGCCCCACACCCTCGGCCTGTACACCGCGACCAACGCTTACCTGCTCCGTGCGCCGTCCTCCACCCTTGCGGAGCAGTGGAGGTGCGTATCCCGACTAACCCAGTGCCGCCCTCTCGTTGGCGCGCGCCCGACCCCCTAGCCCCTGACTTCGGCTCGGCCGACGCACGCTCATTTACGCGCTTCTGTCTATGGACGAGTCCACCATGAGCGGGTGGGAGCTACGTGCGGGCCGCGATGCGGGAACGCGCGTAAGCCCGGCCGTCGACGAAGAGGCACCCGTGCGGAGAAAGCGCGAGGATAGCGACGAGGAGCTCTTTTTTACGCCCAAGTCCGTCCGTGAATCGTACGTTGTTCTTCTGACCGCAGGAATACCAAGCGCCGAGCCGTTCCGTTGGCCGACTCACTTGGGCCACCCGCCAAATTTGAAATGGGAGGCAGCGGTGCACGTCTGGCGGAGCGTGCATCGCCACGCAAGTCGGCGCTGCCCAAATTCCACTCGGAGGAAGAAATGGAGCAGGAGCGGCACGCTGCACATACGATGCGGACTACGGCGCCGTACCAGTTTGACAGTGCGCTGCCGCTGCCGAACCATGCCCAGTTCCTGCTGGATTTGCATGTGGCCGTCGAGCAGAGTGTCTTGGTGCATATGGCGACGAGCGGTGCCCCGGCGTCGGAATGGCACGACCTCGAGACGGGCCGCCTGTTGCGCATCCCAAACGTGATTACTTATACGACGCTGCGCCCGATGGTCGAGCGCACTGTGCGGCGGTCGTTTACGCTCACCGACTTTAAGCGCGTCGTGTGGATTTGGTCGCATGCGCCTGGCGCTGCGTTCACGGTGCCGGCTTCGCCCGCATCGACGGCTGCACCGGACGACGTGGGAGGCATGGGCTTTGTTGTATCGCGTGTGCGCACGATGGATGCACGCACTCGCCGCCGCACCTACGACTATGGCCTCGGGATCGAAATGCGCTTTGGCGAAAAGATTTCTATTGCGCCGCCGGTCACCTTTGGGTCGCCGGACAACAATGCGAGTCCGACGCTGCGTCGCGCGCCGCCGTCGCCGCGCAAGCTGCCGCCGTCGCCGCGCTCGCCAAGCGCTCGAGAAGAAATGAGCAACTTGGCGGTGTGGAACAATGGTGTCGACGAACGCCGCACCGAGTTCCATCGCCGGCTCTGCCACATGGTCGCCAAGGCCCACGACCAGTTCCTCGCACATCTGGACGACGATATACCCACGCATTCCAAGTCGCCTAGCACGCCAAAAATGTCGGTCGGTTACCGGTCCGCACCCGGCGGTATCCTGACGCCCTCTGCAACACGCTCGGGCGGCACGCACGCACAGCGCATCCGCCACGATGGCCCCCCATCCTCGCCGCCGAGCAGCCCGCTTGCCGGCCGCGGAAACCATGTCGACGTGCCGCAGACACCACCCCGCACCGCACGCCGCAAAGTGCCGACGCTCTACGACTGGCACGCCGACTTTGACCTGGAGTCGACTGAGCCGATTCCCCAGGCCAAGCTGCCCACGCTGAACGTCGCGCCGCCGGTAGCGCCGATCCGGCCACGCGAGCCGCCAGCGCCGGCCGTGCCGACAACGACCGGCATGAGTCTCGAAGAGCGGATCAGGGCCAAGGAGCAGGCGATGCGCGACGCACGCCAGAAACCGGGGGGCCAGGCAGCGGCGCCGACGCTGCACGAACGTGCGCTGCTCTCCCGCCTGGGCGAGATTGCCGACGCGATTTTCCTTCTCTATGCCTCTTCCAACGCGCCTGCACAGTCGCGCCAAGGGCGCACGTCGCGTGTCCTTCCCCTCCACGACGTCCTCTCGTCCCTGGAAAAGTCGGCCAAGGTGGTCATGAGCCGTGCGGAAAGCGATGCGTCAGTGTCAATGCTCATGAACATTGCGCCTGGCTGGCTCGAGCGAGCAGAAATCGGTGGGCAGACATGGCTGCGTCTCCGCAACGATCCACAGTCTTTTGGGCTGCGCCATGTGCGCGAACACATTGCGCAAGCCAAGCGCCAAGCACGGTGCGATGTAGTCTAGTTTATTTGTACTCTACTTGGACAGCGCCTTGAGCACCGCCTCCTCGACCTCGGAAGTGGTTGCGGTGCCGCCAGGCAGGTCGGGCGTGAGCTTGGTACCGTCCGTCAGCACACGGTCCACGGCCTGGTACATGGCAAGCGCAGGCTCCGTGTAGCCCATGTACTCGAGCATGAGCGCCGCCGAGCGGATCGACGCAATCGGGTTCGCCTTGTTCTGGCCGACAATGTCGGGAGCAGAGCCGTGCACGGGCTCACCCATGAAAAAGTTGTCGCTTGCGTTAACACTCGCAACAAGACCCAGCGAGCCGACCAGCGCGGCCGCACCGTCGCTGATAATGTCACCGTACAGATTCGGGGCGACAATCACGTCAAAGACATGGGGCTCACGGAACATGCGGTAGACCATGCTGTCTACGAGCTGCTCGTCGAGGCCAACACCCTCGTAGCGGCCCTCGCCGCCGTTCTTCTTCTGGTCCTTCTCGTAGACCTCGCGAACCGAGGTGCGGAAGAGGCCGTCGGTCACCGAAAGCACGTTTGACTTGTGGCAGATCGTGACCTTGGTCGGCGTATCGTTGCCGGCCTTCTCGCGGAGCGCGCGGCGGGTGCGCGCGACCTCGAACGCCTTGCGGCCGATGCGCTCGGAAGCGTGCTCAGTGATCTGGCGGATGGCACGAGCGATCTTGCCGTTCGGCGAGTCCTCGATCGTCTCCTGCTTGATGTACAAACACTCGGTGTTCTCACGGATCGTCACCATGTCCACCGGGGACTGGCTCGTCGAGCCAGGGAGCACAGGGCCCGACACCGGGCGAATGTTTGCGTAGAGATTAAGCTCCTTGCGCAAGCGGACGATCGGGCTCGAGTAGCCCTCGACCTTGTGCGAGGGACTGGACACACTGCCGAACATCGCACCGTCGCAAGAGTTCTTCACCGTGTCGATGGTCTCCTGGGGAAGCGCCGTACCGCTCTTTTGAAAGAGCTCGAAGCCAGCCTCGAGGGGGATGAACTCAAACTTGGGGGCACCAGGGGCAGCAGCCATGACGCGCTGAGCCACAGGAAGGACCTCACGGCCAATTCCGTCAGCAGGGATCATTCCGATCCGCACAACGCGGCCAGCTTGCATCGCCATAGAAGAAACGCGCATGGTAGTCGATAGATCAAAACCCCGCGCCGGACCTTCGTTATCGCGCACGTGGCACGGCTGATTCCGGAGAAACGGCAATCGCGCCATCGCAAGAGACGGGTTTCTCGCTTTGAAATTACACACTAAGAAACATGACTTGCCACCGAAATCGGATCTAGCTAAATACTTGAAAGAGATTACGGTGGCCCCATTACAATAGGAAAAGGAAATCTTTAAGAGATGGCACCATACAACCTGGCCGGACGCCTTTTGGGCTTGCCCAAATAGGTTGGGATAATGAGGGAATGATCAGCAGGTAGTGAGCCTAGCTGCGTCCAGCCGAGATGGAGCACACTTTAAAGCTGCTTCTCAACCGAGTCGAGCTTCGAGTGGAAGGTCCGCTGAGGCTGAGCCTGACCGAACAGCTTCGGGTCGCGAGCGTACTTCGAGCCGAACTCGCTGTTGAGGAACTCTTGCTGCTGGATGGTGAGGTCCTCAGCGTTGCTCTCGCGCTGCACCGACGAGTGGTAGATGGCGCGGAACTCCTCAGTCTTCTGCTGGGCATCAAGCTGGGGGTTGTAGGCAAGGTGACGCTTAAGCACGACGCGCTCAAAGAGCGACAGGTGCTGGGGGTGGACGGCAACACCATGGTAGTCCTGTCCACGGCCGTTGCAAACGTACTCCCAGTAGCGCTCCTGCTCACGCAGGTCAAGACCGGTGGTGTCGGGCAGGAAGACGACGGTGCAGATAAGACCAGCGAGACCGAACCAGGTGACAATGTAGAACTTGGTCTGGTTGTCGACGTAGTTGTAGATAATGGTGGGGAGCAGAGCACCCATCTTACCCCAAGCAGCCGAGAAACCGTGGCAAGTGGCACGAATCGAGGCAGGGAAGATCTCAGCAGCGACCAGGAAGGTGGTCGAGTTGTAACCAAACTGGTTCCAGAACGAAGAGAAGAAGAAGATGAACTGGAAGACCTTAAGGTGACCAGGGCCCGAGGTGGTGAGCTTCTCGTAAGAGAAGGTGGCACCGCAGAACAGGGCGAAAGTGCAGGTGAACGAAACGGCCTGCATCCACTTGCGACCGTAGAGCTTGTTGTCGACAAGGATAGCAGCAAGGTAGTAACCGGGCAGCTGAACACCGACGTTGATCAGGTTGTACAGCCAAGTGACCTGGAGCGACGAGGGCGAGCTACCCGAAGTCTTACCAGTGGTGATAAGAGCAATGAAGACACCCGAGAAAATCTTGTTACCGTAGAAGAAGAAGTCGTTAGCGAACCAGCCGAAGCACGAAGCAAACAGACGGTGCCAGTAGTGGCCCATGGCGAGCTTCAGCGACTTGACGTCGTAGCCCGAAGTGTTGAGACGCTGCTTGGCATCACGCAGGCTCTGGTCGGTGTACGAGATCTTGTAGTAACGGTAGTACACAAGATAGAGGGTGCAGGCAGCAATGAAGGCGAACGAAACACGGAAAGTCCACTGAACGGCCACCTTCGAGATGGGGGTCTTGAGCGAACCGTGGTGGAAGATTAGAAGCAGCAGGATAAGGATGGCCTGGTTGAAGAACTGACCCCAACCCTGCATCAAGAAAGCGAGCAGCACGTTACGGCCACGGTGCATACGGTCACCAGTCGAGGTAGCGTAGCGGTCGGACGAGCCCTCCATGGCGCGGGTAGACGTCATGGGGTACTCACCACCGACACCGATACCGTAGATAAAGAGACACCAAGCGTAGCAGATAACCCAGCCGTTGAGAGTAGTACCCCACATGCAGGTAAGCATGACGGAGCCGAGAGTCATGATAAGAGCATCCTGAACCATACCGAAGCGACGACCAACCCAGTCACCCTCGAAACCGACAAGAATCTGACCAATAATGATACCGATAATCTCAAGGTAGTCAACAGCGGCAATCCAGTTCTTGTTGCACTGAGGCGTAACGCCCTTCGGGGGCTTCCAGCAAGCGGGCCAAGCAGACGAGAACAGGGGCTTGATGTTACCAACCGAGAAGAGGGTGTAACCCTCAACGAACATGCCCATACCATTCTGCACGTAGGTGCCGAAGTAGGCAGCGATAGGGCTGAAGGGGTCCTTCTTGAACATGCGGCCAATGACACCGAGCTCGCGGCGGGCTTCAGCGTTCGACTGGCGCGAGCAGAACGAAATACGCTCGCTCAGGGGAAGGTCAGCCCAATAGGTGCCGTTCGAGGTGTAAATGTCCGACGGGTAGAGGATGTCGTGGAAAGCACGCTCGGCCTCGGGCGACATGGGGCTGTTGTCGTAGGGAGCACCACCGGTCGGGGCAGCACCCGCGTCAGGGGCATAGCGGGTGGAGTCCGAGAAGTTGGTGTTCGAGGGCTCCGACGGAGGCTCGTAGTGGGCCTGAGGAGCAACCTCGGGGGCGGCATCGTGGACGTTACCCGCGTTGGCGGCGTCCGCAGCCTGAGCCTGGCGAAGGCCAAGGGGCTCGTCGTTATGGTGAATGTATTGATCAGCGAAGTTGTTGGACATGTTCGCCTTGCTGATCGGACCCGAAGCCAGCTTAAAGTCTTGACAAAGGGGGACCGGTAAGGGACAGGGCTAGTTGCGGTCGCTCCTTTAGTACTCGATTCGCCCTTGTTCGCATTATTGCTGAGTTCGTCTGTCGCTGTTGATCCTTGCAGAGGGGTCTCCGCATATGCTGTACTCTACAAAAAAAAATCTGTCGAAACACCCAAACAACAGCCTAAACGGTCTGCCTAGGGTGCGCACGTTCCGCGGCGTGGGCCATTTGGACAACGCTATTGCGCGCATGGTCAGTCCGAGTGCATGGTTCTCTATTTGCGGCGTGACTAAATGAATATATTTCTGTTCTTTGATTGGATGACGGACACACGTGTACGCCGACGTGCGCCGTATTGGCCGTACTGACATTTTCCTTGGTGTCGGATCTGAGCCAAAACCGTCAAATTGGTACTGCATCCATCTCACTGGTGCTGAGTAACCGAGTGCATCTGTACAATATAATTGGCGCATCTGTGCGTCGTTCGCACCTTCCTTATTCATTGGCCCGAATCTTGAGCGTGCTGGATGGATTGCCTCGGATTAGCTTTCCCTGCATATGCACCAGCGGCCGTTTCGCTGAAACCGCACTCAACTCTAAGAGTTTCGGTCAAGTGCATCACTCAGAGATTGACCAGCGTCAGGATCTCGGGCGAGTGCGACCGGAATATTAGTGAGAACGTGCTACGAATTACAAAATAAATTAGCGCCTGACATGAGGCTCGAGCCCACCTTGAGCCGAAAATTGCGCAGCTGTGTCGGCGCTATTGCGCTGTCAAGAAGCGACGCCGACTAAAAAAAAGGGGCATGCCCGATTTGCGCCCTTTTTCTTGGCAGGCGTAAGACCAGTGGAACCAAAAAAAAAAAAAAAACCGGTTTCTGACCACGTGCTGCCCGCGGGTCAATACCCGACCCGTGTAGGATCTAAGCAAGTACCACATGAGCAAGCTTGGGCCAATCGTATCTCGCGATTCAACAGGTTCGCACAACCAAGTCTGCCTTACTCGCACTTCCGATCGTGCACCAACTAGGCACCTGCTAAACATGCAAATCTGGAATTCAGCAACTGCCATAGGAATTGAACCTTGTACTATACCGTAGATACGTATTGACCTCCTTGCCCTTCCAGCAACGCGTGAACGTGTAGTCCGCAATCCGCTTGCGCTAAGAAACCGCAGAATTTAGTCAAGCTCAAACAAAACGCTATTTGACCTTCCGATCCAAAAAATGCGGGGCTCGGTGTCCTTCCCTGCGTCGATTGCGCATCGCCAGACTTTTTCTGGGAATGCAACGAGCGGGCCCTGGACCCGCTGCAAAGCAGTTTCCGACGCCTGGCTATGCTGGATACAATGTAGCATGGTCTCCGTTCTTTCCAGACCGCCTCGCCGTTGCAGGTGCCGCCAACGTACGTTCTTTGTATCGGCTCACACAGTATGGTCTTGTAGGCAATGGACGTCTGAGCATTTTCAATACCATGGCACCTGGCCCTCCTAAATTGTAGGTGTGGATACGCCTGGCTCACGCAGTTTCGATACGCAAGACGGCATGTTTGATTTGGCATGGTCCGAGGTGCACGAGAATCAAATTGCCAGTGCGTGCGGCGACGGCAGCATTAAACTATGGGACATATCACTAAATGTGTGTGATTCTTCTAACATTCCAGGATCACCCTATTCGGAACTGGGCTGAGCACTCACGCGAGGTCTTTTCTCTGGATTGGAACAACATTCAAAAAGAGCTCTTTGCGAGCAGCAGCTGGGATGGCACCGTCAAAGTGGTATGTTTCTTGTTCGCTTACAGGCAGTGGAACCCCGACCGCCCTGCGTCAGTACAGACCATCCAAGCGCATGGCGGCTGCGTTTACCGCTGTGCGTGGTCGCCGCATAACCCGACGATCCTTGCGACGGCATCCGGCGATGGTACCGCGCATGTCTTTGATTTGCGTGCAGGCGCTGGCCCAGCAGGGGCGCGACCCGTCTCGATGATGTCGGTCGGTGGCGAAGTGTTGTCGCTCGACTGGAACAAGTACCGCCCAATGACTCTGGCGACCGGCAGCACGGACCGTGCAGTGAAAGTGTGGGACATGCGCAAGTCAGCTGGCGGTATGGCTGCAGCGGCGCCTGTCACTGAGAGCACCGTGCTTGTCGGGCACCAGTATGCTGTGCGTGGCCTGGCCTGGTCGACGCACCAACCGAGCATTCTGGCCAGTGCGAGCTATGATATGTCTGTGCGCATCTGGAATGTGGACGACGCGCCGCCCTCCCACCAAGTGTCTGTGCTCAATACACCGCGCATGGTCTACCCCATGCACAAAGAGTTTGTCGTTGGCGTCGCTTGGTCGCTCTTTGAGCCGGGCCTTCTTGCGAGCACCTCGTGGGATACTGAAACGCACGTCTGGCCAGCGGCCGCGTGATAATGAGACTGGATCCATAGTTACTATGCATGCTATTCTACTCCTCCTCCTGGAGCGCCTCCGGGTTGGCCTCCGCGGACACCTCGGCCTCGGCGATGTTGTCCGCCTCGATCTCCTCCGCATAGATCTCGGGGTGCTTGCGGAAGCAGTCTTGCATGTGCTTGAACTTGTCGACGCACTCGATGCCCTTGGGCTCCTCCTCGGAGAAAATGAAGCAGCTGAAAGCCTGCTTGAACTCCTCGCCACATGGCCCGTCCGCCATGCCGCCGAGGCAAGGGCAGTCCCAGTTGATCTCGCCCGTGCGTTCATCGAAGGCCGATTGTTGCTCGTCCTCCTCCTGAGCATCGGCCGCAGGCGCCTTCTCCTCGGCCTCCTCCTCTTCGGCCTCCTCCTCCTCGACTTCCACCCTAGTCCGGGTGATGGTCGTCGGGGGCCGCGTCGTGCGCTCCGCCCAGCTCTTGCGCTTCGAGTCGGTCGTCTCCAGGAGGAGCGGCGGCTGCGCAAGCGCCAGGGCCGTGCCACCTACCGCGAGGCTAAACGCAAGGCTACGCGGCACCGACTGTCGCGCCATACGCATCGAAGAGGCAACGCCTCTGCTCGCCATCCGCGCACGGTTCCAGAACATTGTAACGAAGGAAGGGCCACGCGGCATTCTTCGCGTCGCCACCGGACTTAAGAAAATGGCCCATTTGTCATCAATGTGGGGAAGCTATTTTACCAGTTCGGGGTCCTCGAACGGGTCGTCTTCGTCAAAGAGCACATGGTGCTCGGGCTGCGACGCGGCCGGTTGCGGTGGTCTATAGGCATCCATAGGAATGGACTCGTCGCCTTGCGGGGTATGCGGCGTCTCGGGCTGTGTCGCAGCGAGGCTGGCGTAGGTCCACGTTCCGGCACGCGGCGCGCTGGGCGTCTCGATGGACGCCCCCCCGGCCAGGCCGTACCGCCCGCCGTAGCCAACGTAGGTGTCGATAAGAATGCTGTGTAAGCCATACAACGCACTTCATCCAGAGGAACAGCACGAATGCGACGGAGAAATCAATCAGGCCCCAGGTGACGTGGTCGACGCCTTTGGCATCCGCCCAGTGCATTTCCTCGTCGGTTGCGCTCATAAAGAGGATGCCCGAGACCACAAGGAGGAAAGGAGGCATGTACTGGAACGCATGGATCTTGAACCAGGTCGTGTCCTCGCTCCCCCGCGGCTCCTCGCCGGTCGGCCGGTCGTGCAGCACGAAGCAGATTTCGATGATGCGGCAGATGCCTGCGGCCATCAACGCGTAGCCAAACAGGCCATGAATATGCGTGGAAATCATCTGTGTGAGTGGCGCAACGTACCAGAGCCTGTGCATGCCCGCTCATGCCCCAGCCGGTCATGGCGATGATGATCGCCGGAAAGATGGTGCGCTTGCCCGTCCTGCTGAGCCACACACCGACGGCGCCGCCGGCCCACCACAGGACACCCATGAGCGTGTGCTGCAGGTCCTTGTGTGTCCACGGGCCGCCGTGGTGCTCGGTAAACGTGTTGACAATGCCCCACAGCAGGATTACCCAGCTGTCCAGGTACTCTTGCGAGACGCCCCGGCGGCGCAGCCATTCCACCGCACACTTGAGCATGATCAAGAGTATGACGGAATAAGCGGCGAATGCCGAGCCCATGATATAGTGCGCGAGGCACTGGCCCAAGTGTCCGCCGTTGCACCACGACTGCAGCGTCGCAATGCCAAACACCATCTGTGTCCAGCCAATGATGGGAAATGCGCGTCCCAAGAAACCGTGCACGCGCAGGACGACGGGGCGAATGTACTGCTCCAGGCGCCAAGACAGGTGCAGCTTGAGGTAGACGCCGCACACGGCCTGCACGAGCAGCACGACAAACAAGAGACTTGCTGTGGTGCCGTGGACCGTGTGCGTAAACTGCCTACCACCATGGTGACTCCCAAAAAAGTATCCCGTGAACGCGACGCCCACCGCCGCGATCGACAGGGGTACGTGGAGCTTATGCCGCACCAGGCCGAGGACCATAGCCAAAGGAAACAGCACGGCCCACGCAGTCGCCTCGAGCGCAATATGAATCCAGAGCGCGGCGTCTACCGGCTTCTTTTTCTCTTCCACGACATTCACCGGGGTGTGGTGCCCGCCGTGCGCATAGGCCAGCGCGACGAGCGCCGCGCCGAGCAACACTGAGCGGCGCAGCGTCATGTGGAGGTAGGAACGAAGGAGGGACTATGGGTCGGGTGCCGGCCCCGCGCCGTAGGTTATGGAGCGTACCATGGCTTGGCGTATGGGCGGAGCTGCACGCCGTGTATTGATTTCTCCCGCACTCAAGGAGCGTGGCTCTTGCGGCGCGAGCCTGCGCGAGATATCTGGGTCAGTCGAGCGACGTACACCAACTCGGAATCCATCCACGTGCGGGCGACGGCCCGTCCACGATGCAGTACGACCAGTGGTTGTGGCGCTTGAATACACGCAGGCGTTCGTTGGCCTGCACACGCAACTGCCCGTCCGGCGCCTCAAAGTCGGCGAGCATGGTGCCAAAGGTGCCCGATGAGAGGACGATCGACAACGGAATCGGAGCGTGGACCAGCTCGTCGCGCAGCGTCTTGGTCGGCGTGCTCGGCCCGGCGGCGAGCGTCGAGCGCGCGATGCTCGCAGCCGGCGAAATGAGCCCTCCGGCCTGCGCAAAGAGCAGGTCGGCCACCGGGCGCGACGTCTCGAGCAGGCACCCGGCCGGCACCCATCCCGTCCAGATCTCGAGGTACGGCGGCTGGCCCGGGCGCGAGGCATCTTTTGGAAAGTAGATGTCGCCCTGGCCGTCGGCGACCGAGTCGCGGCGCAGCGCCCACCACCCCTTGGCCTTGGCAAGGACAATGAACGCGTCGCCGGCCTGCACGTCGAACTCGTCCTCGCGCTCCGACTCGTAGGGATAGATCGCGAGCGCGTACGTGTACGTATGCGGTGGCGTTTTCTGCAGCCCCGAAGCGGGACCCATGAGCCGCGCGTTGCGCACCGCTTGCTCGCCGAGCCCTCCGCTGAGCTCAGGCCAGGACAACAAGTGGCTCACGCTGTACACGTGTATGTTGTTCACAGGCTCCTCGAGATCGACCAGGGACGCACGCGCGCGCATTGCCTCGTTCTTGAGCGCGCGGCCCGCCTCGCGGCGGCGGAGTTCGAGCTTCCTTTCGGCGAGCGTTACGGGCGATTCGACATCCTTGAGCCGCCGCACGCTGAAGTAGGGCTGGTGCCCTGCCTCGCGCAGCTGGTGCGCGACGACGAGCGGCTTCTCCTCGTACGACAAGCACCGATCGGTCGTATGGTAGTGCACAAATAAGGCAAAGGACCGGTAGTCTTCGCGCACATGGTACTTGCGCAGCGCGGCAGTGAGCAGCAAGCTCACCGGGTCGTCGACCGTCGCCTGCTCATCGCCCGGTGTCGGCCGCACGTCTGCGCCAGAGGCCTGCAGCATCTGCACGACCGCATCGCTGATCGGCGACAGGCTGCCGACGAGGCGCAGCGGCGGTGCGCTGCGGTCCGTCGCATCGGCTGTCGGCACACGGAACGGCGACAGAGCGTGCGAATCGCCCGTATCGAGTCGCCGCGGCACGCTCATATACGGTGTCTCGGGGGTATGTGCGACGGGAGTGCGCCCCCGCGTCTGGGGTCGCCCGTACGGGGAGCTTGCACGCGGCGTCATGTAGCTCGGCGACGCGTTCGGCGCCGAGGCGATGCCCGTCAAGCGGGTCGGTGCCGAGGCATGGCTCGTGTCAAATACCGGCGCCTGCGCCACGACGTCCGGCCGATCAGTAGCACGCGTGAGTCCCACGACGTCCTCGCGCAGGCGAACGAGGCTCGTGCTCAGCTGCGAAACGCGCGCCTCGAGCGCCGCGATACGATCGTCTCGCTCTTGGAGCATTGCGTGAAGGTACGGCGGCACGGCGTCGGCCACCTCGTAGTCTGGGTCAGCGCAGCAACATACTCTGAGGTACCCAGTCTCCTGGCTCGAGCGGCACACCGTGCGCCTCTTTCAAGCGGTAGATCTCTTCGAGGAGCGTCACACGATGGCCGATCGACGCGACGCCGAGGTCGCGCAAGGCGTCGTCGTCGAGCAGCACGAGCGCCTCGCCGTCGATATCATTCTCGGCGAACTGGCTAACGTACTGATCAAGCTCTAGGTTTTGCAGCCACTCGAGCACGAGCGGCTGCGACCAGGCGCGCACATCGAGCGGCAGCCGCTCCATGACAAGCCGTTGCCCCACGCTCCACACCTTGGCGCAGCAGGGCTCCACACATGCATGACATGTTTTGGGGCCTGCTTGGCGTAATGCCGTGCAGGGGCTGCAGCGCAGCGCAGCGCCACGCGTGGCCGTGCAGCGATTGTCTCGACGCGATGAATGCTGCGGGCGAGGATCCGCGTGGGCGGCTCGGCGCTACGCCGCCTGGCGTGCGTGCTGGATCGCCCGAGACGCTGCGCTCTACAAGCGGCAGCGGGTCCGCGCGGACGGACGCGATTGCCAAGCTGCGCCGCGCCGCATCGCAGCGCGAAATACGGCGAATCTCGCCGCGGAGTGTCCGCGTACACAAGGTCGACGCTGCGCCCCAGGTCGTGCAGCTCCAGCCGCCGATGCTTGCGGCGCCGGTGATGCACGATATAGACGGAAGCGTATACTCAGAAGGCTCAGAGCCCCGCACCACGCCGTGGCTCACGCCGTCGCCTTCCGGGGACGTCCAGCGGTCGGTTTCGTCGGACCAGCTCACGACGCCGCACCCGGGCGAGTCGTCGCCCCTGCCGTCGCTCGACCAGCTGCGCCGCAAGATTCTGCAGGAACGCAAGACGACGGGCCTCTCGCGCTCCGCGTCGGCAAGCGCAACCTCGCGTGTGGCTCGTGCCTATACGATGCAAAAACTCATGGGCGCCACGACGCCTGTGCCGTACAATGACATGTTTGCGTTTGTGCGCAGCGTCAACGAGGCGCGGTCAGCACAGCTCGGCGACACGTCGCAGACATCGGCGGGGGACGTATCGATCGAGTCGGATACCTCGGACGCTACGCAGGAGGAAGAAGCGACGCCGCCGCGCGACCCCAAGCGCGCGACGCTCATGCGATCCGTGTCCGCGCGCGAGGTCGCACGCAAACAAATGTTTCAAAAGATTGTGCGCCGCGAGGGCAACGGAGACGCACGCAAAGGCACCGCGCCTTCGACGCCGACGACGCCGTCTGCGCGCTCCAAGCTCGTGCCGCGGCCCGCTGCGAACCAGCCGGCACCGCACGAGCCGAGCAACGTGCAGAACGCCTACGCCCGCCTGCGGGCCGACAGCGACAAAGCGCGGCCGGTCCCCGAGCCTGCCGCGCGTCTCCGCTCGGACGTGACGCACTCGGCCTTTTCCGACTCGTCTTCCTCGACACAGACTACGGATACCCAGGAACAGCGGGCGCGTGCCAGCGCCTCGCTTCGGGGCCCTGCTCATGCACCGGCCGAGAACGAAGAGGTGCTCAACATGCTCCAAGGCCTCTCGAGCCAGCTCGACGCCGAGGCACGCGAGGCGCGGGCGCGGCGCACACGCAAAGGTGCGGGCTACCTCGCGCGGGCCGTGAGCGCGGGCAGCGCCGCTGCGCCGAGCGCCAAGCCGGGCACCGAGGCGCTGCAGGCGCTCGGCAAGGTGCAGCCCAGCACGCCGATCGCACGCACCGGCACGATGCCGAGCCGCCCTGCGCCGATGGGCCTCGGGATCGAGCAGGTGGACGGCGTAGCGCGCGACACGCCGCTCCTGTCCCCCCTCCCAGCGGACGCTGTGCTCGGGAGCTCGCCGCGCCCGGACAACTCGCCGCGCACCGCGCTCGAGCGCACGCCGACGCACGCTGAGAAGCCGCTGCCTGCACCGCCCACCGAGGCGCCGCGCCGCGTGCCTGCACTCACAGTGCCGCACCTCGCGATTGGGGCCTACTCGACCCCCGACTCGCCGGCGATGGGAACGTGGCATGGCATGCTGCACGGCGCAGCGCTGCATGAGCCAAACAAGCCGCGCATCGAACTGCACGATCCTGTGCCGAGCGCCTCGCCGCTGGACGACATGCACAAGCTCGAGGCGCCGCTGCTCCTTTCGCCGCGGACGCCGAGCCATCGCTCGGGACGGTCCGTGAGCGGGGGCGGGCGGTCGTCGCCGATGCTCGTGCCGTCGCCGCGCAGCGCGAGCGCGCCACACAGCAGCGACGCGCCGCCGCTTGCCGATCCCCCGAAAAAGGAGGGCCGCGGCGCACGTCTGCTGGGCTCGCTGCGGCGCAAGACGTCGCGCACGCGCCTCGCCGACAAGGGCCGCGCGGCGACGATTGCGCGCACGCCGGACGCACGCACAACGCCCGAGCCGGTGCGCTCGGGCATCGTGTGTCTGCAGGGCGATGAGTCGGCGAGCATCGCGGCGCGCACCGTCGTGCTGCCGACGAGCACGATTGCTCTCGCGCGCCTCTGCACGGAGCTGTCCTTGTCTAGCACGGCGGTCCTAGCGCGCTTTCCGGCCGAAGTGCCGTACGGCATGGCGCTCGATCCCCCGCGGCGCCTCCTGCGCCTGATGCCGGTGCTGCAGTCTGCCGGCGAGGCGTACGTGAAGCTGCGTTACCTGTACATTTTCTCTGATACGCTCGTGCTTGCCAAGCCCATGAATGTGCCGACAAGCCCGGAAGAGCTGTCGGCGTACATGCTGCGCCAGCTGCACTCGACACCGGACCTCGGCGATGGGTACGTTCCGCTGGCGATTCTGCCGCTGCGGCACACGCGCCTCGTGCCGGGCGCGGTGGTGCGCTCCGCGGCCACCGACGCGGACCGTGTCGTGGCGCTGCGCCACCTCGACGCGCTGCAGGCGCACCTTGGTGCGGCGCTGCCGGCGCTCCTGCGCGAATTGAGGCGCCCGGTGGACGTCGAGAGCCAGGCGCGGCTCATGTACCTGCTCCCCGAACTCTCCCGCACGTCCCTCTCGCACTTTTTGTACGAGCCGGCGCACCGCCCGCTGCTCGAGGCGTACGTCGCGCAGCACCGCCTCGGCGGCCTTTCGCTCGAGGCCGCGCTGCGTGTGCTCCTTCTCGATTTGCGCTTCCCTACGGCGCTGAACGACTTTGAGGTGATGCTCCTGGCGTTTGCCGCGCACTGGCTGCGCAGCAACCGTGCAGACCTTCCACCGACCTTTACGCTCGAGCTCGCGACGGACGTCACGTTTGCGCTGCTCGCGCTCAACGATGCGCTGCACGGCGATGCCAATACGCCGGGTCTCTTTGCACGCCGCAACCCCAACCTGCTCCTCGACCAATTTGTGCAGGCGATCCGCGAACAGGACGCGCACCATGCACTGAGCGATCGCGAGCTGCGCGAGCTCTTTATGGCGATCAAGACGTGCCCTCTCGCGCAGGCCGCCGCGTCCGACGCACCCCGCCGCATCGTCTTCCACGCCGCAGCGCTCGCAGAGGGGCTCGTGACAGGCGTGCCCTCGGCGCCGATCTCGGTCGCACTCGACGCGCCCGACGCAGACCTGCGCATCAAGCTTCAGGGCAAGGACCTGTACTTTGATCCCCCGGTGCTCACCTTTGCGCACGCCGCCACGGCCGAGTTTACCGTGTGCAGCACGGCGCCGGGCGAGCACGACCTGGTGTTTGTGCGCCTCGGCGCGAATGCCCCGCTCTATCCCCCGACGTCGACGGCGCGTGGGCCGTGGCAGGCGCTCCCGCGCTCGCTGCCCCTCTCGTCCGAGGCGCATACCGCGCGCCCTGCGCTGGCGCTGCAGCACTGTCCCCCGGACACGGGCCCCACTCTTCTCCAGCTGTACCTGGCCGACAGCCAGACCGCGCACTTTCTCGCGCGCCTCCTGCGCGAGCGCCTCGCGGCGATCGACGCGGCAGATAATGCCTCATCGATGCACAACGCCGTGCACACGCTCGCAGAGCATGTGCTGCACACGGCGCTCTTTGGCGAGGGCGACCGCAGCGAGGGAATGCGCCGGTACAATACCCTGGTACAGCGCGGCGCTGCATGCACCGGGCAGGACCTGGTGCGTACAGTACGTGAAAATAGTCTCTTGCACGGCTTGCTGGGCGAGCCGACAGCAAGTGGATAGCTACGAAATCGCACGCTCTTGCACCGCGAAACTGCCCGAGGCCGGCGCGGCGAGCTCGGCGAGGACGTCGTGCGCCGCCCAGAAGCGGAGCGCGGCGACCGCCGTCTGGCGGTCGATCTCGAGCGCGGATGCGACATTATCGGCGGTGACGATACGCGGCTTGGGCCGCGCCGGGCCGTCGCTCTCGTCCGTCTCGATCGCGTCTTCTGCGCCGGCTTCCGCAGGAACGCCCATGCCCGCGACGAGCTCTGCGACAGCGGCTTCCAGCGGACTGACCGACGCTTGGATGCGGCGGCCGTCGCTCATCTCGACCTCGACGTCGACCGTGCCGAGGTGCGGCAGCCACTTGACGCGCCGCTTACGCTCGGCACGCGCATAATGCTGCGCGTATGCGTCGAGCGCGTCGGCCAGGCGGATTGGCAGCGTAAAGGTGCGCGTATCGATTTCCGGCCAAAACTGGCGCGAGATGACCAGGGGGTGCACGGCCGTGGCCGGCGTCGCGGCGAGCGTCCCGTCGCACGCCCGGTGAAAGTGCGCGTCGTGGCCGGCCGACGTCGCGATATCCGCGAGCATCACGTCGCAGTGGTGCAGACTACTCTCGCCAAAGCGCCGCTTAAAGATGGCATTGTTGCGCTGCACGCGGCTCGTGTCGTAGTCTTGCGTGCGCACGAGCTGGTGCGCGGTATGCTGCTCGAGCGCGCGGATAAAGCCGGCGTGGTCGTCAAAGATCGACACGAGCAGGTCGATCACGTCGCGCGAGCGCATCTGGCCAAACTCGGGGCCGGCGTCGACCGGGCGGGGCGCCCACGTCGGATCCGTCCAGTACTCGGGCCGTGCCTGCGCCTCTTCGTCCTCCTGGGCGCGCGCATGGCTCGTCGTGAGCGACGCGCCGGCGCTCGCGAGCTCCATACGCAAGAGCTGGAAGGAGGGGTCGTCGCCGAGCAGCGCCGACACGACGGCATGGATGGTATCAGGGCGCGTACGCAGGTACCGCTGCACGGGCGGCAGCACCTGCGACAAAATCACACCCGAGGTATCGACGAGGCGCAGCGCATAGACAATATTCACATAGTACACGAGGATCGCATGCGTGTCCACACCGGGGTGCAGCAGGCGTGCTTTGAGGCTGGGTGAGCAAAAGGACGTACGTTGCAGAGAACGCCTCGGCAATGTTTACGCGCTCGTCAGACTTTTCGAGCCACGCCTGGGTGAGAGCACGGCGACGTACCATGAGATCGCCCAGCGCCCCACGGCTCCTGGGATACATTCCCACAATTTCGTACAGCTGCGCCAGCCTGCGTAAGAAAAACAACGTACCGCACATGGCCGAGCGCGCGCGACAGCCCGTACTCGAGGCGCAGGTACAGCGACTCGTGGTCAGGCGCAGGCGCGACCGTGCGCATCGACTCGTCGTGGATATGCGACACGCTCACATCCCACACGTCGCGCGGCGCCTCATCGGCGAGCGGCAGGCCGTGTGGCCGCGCATCCAGCAGCGCCGTAAGCGCCGGCATGAGCTGGTGCTGCAACATATCGTGCATCGCCGGAAAGGCGGCGTACTGCAGCGTCTGCGCGAGGCGCACCGTGCTTGCGCCCGTTTCTCTCCGCACGGCGTTCTCCAGGAGGCGCGTTGCCGTCGACGTTAGCATACCCTGCACAAGCGTCGCAAGCCCGAGCACACGCAGCTGCGCGGCGACCTGCACGCCAGATGGGTCCGCAAGGATCGTGCCATGCGTCTCGCGGAGTACATGGCCAAAGTAGGCCGGGAGCGCCTCGAGCCTTGCGCCGTGCATTGCGAGCGTAAACTGCGTCTGGCACCGCAGAAGCAGCGGAGCGCCGGCCTCGGGCAGGCACAGTCCCCCGTGCTCCGCACCACCTAGCATGGCGTACCGCTCGCAGAGCCACGCAAAGCACGCGTGGATCGCGCCAGGCACATGCTCCTGCCCATTGGCGCCGGCAGCGAGCGGCTCCAGCGCCGTCGCGCAGTATTTCGCATACGCCTCTTCACACAGGTCGACGTACCACGCTGCAGCCTCCGCAGGGCTCTGGCCCACCGATGCGACGGCCGCCTGGATCGGCGCTGCGTCAGTCGGGGCACGTACCACTTTGCCGCACCGAAAGCTGCGCCGGCTCGCGGGGATCAAACACCGCAACCAAACACGTCCATGCCTACGTCAGATACGCTACGCACGTCGTCCACGGCCCCTTTGTGCTGCGCGGCACACGCGGCCGCCGCCGCGTCCCACGCCTCGGCGATCATCACCTCCACACAACAGTGGTAGTGACACGTGACATTGTGACACGGACCGGCTCTCCTCCTGCTTCGATGCGGCTTTTGGTCACGGGCGCTTCGGGGCTGCTCGGCCGCGCGGTGGTACATGCCGCCGAGCAGGCCGGGCACGAGGTGACCGGTATTGCATTCTCACGCGCAAATGACCGCCTTGCGAGGGTGGACCTGACCGACGCGGCGGCCGTCGAGGCGCTCGTGGCGCAGGTGCGGCCCGATGCGGTGATCCACACCGCGGCCGAGCGGCGGCCGGATGTGATGGAAAAGGAACCAGACGCAGCCCAGGCGCTGAACGTCGAGGTGCCGGCGACGCTCGGCAGGATCTGCGGAGGCCTCTCGCCCCCGGCGTACCTCGTGAGCCTGTCGACCGACTATGTCTTTGACGGACGCAACCCGCCGTATGCGACCGACGCGGAACCGAATCCGCTCAATGCGTACGGACGCAGTAAGTGCGATGCGGAAAAGGTCGTTGCGGATGCACCGGGGCCGACGACCAGCGTACGTGTGCCGGTCCTGTACGGCGAGACGACGTACGATGCCGAGTCGGCGGTCAATGTACTTCTTGGAAATTTGCTCTCGGATGCGCCCCGCACGGTGGATGCACACTCGATTCGGTACCCTACGAATGTTGCCGATGTGGCGCGTGCGCTTGTGGCGCTGTGTGAGCTCCAGCGTGGAAAGGAGGTGCCCAAGCTGCTGCACTTTTCTGCCGAAGAGGCCATGTCCAAGTTTGACATGTGCCTCGTGATGGCGCGTGCGTGGAACCGCGCATGCGGCGAGCAGGTCGTGTCAGCGGACCACCTCGAGCCAGAGTACGAGGCGGATCCGAATGCGTCGACACAGCGCCCTGGGCGGTGCAAACTCGATACGAGTGCGACCACGGCGCTGGGCATCGACGTGTCCTGCGTCGAGTTTGAGGCTTGGTGGGAAGACTACTTTAGGCGGCGTGGGCCCCCAAAGAGCGAGGAGGAAGAGGAGGGGAAGGAGGACAAGGACGGCCATGGCGAAAGTGACGAGGCACAGGGCGTGCAGGCGACTGCGGACGATACGCCCAACCACAGCGAGCCTGCGGCGGATGCCGAGGCCAAGGACCAGGATGCGCCTAGCGGGGCCGTGGCGGCGTCGAATGCGACGGAATCGGAAGCTATTTCGGATGCGAATAATGCCAAGACTTTGGACGCGCCTGACGCCGCCAAGGATGTTCCTGATGCGCCTGACGCCGCCAAGGACATGCCTGACGCGCCTGACGCGCCTGATGCGCCTGATGCGCCTGCCGCTCCCGACGCTCCTGAAACTGCCAAGAACACTCTTGATGCCTCAAACCTCGCTTCCGACCCTAATGATGCTTCTGATGCCCCTTCCCCTCCCCCAAAAGACGCGGCCTCGCTCGAAGCTACGTCGCCTGACGACGACGAGGCTCGCTACGGTACTCCCTCGCCGACCGATACCCCCGCCCCGCCCGAGCCGGCGGCGAGCTTCGCGGTGCGAGTCTGCAATCCGCAGCGTGTGAGCGACCGCGTTTCGTCGCATGTCGTCTACACGGTGCGTGTCACGACCGACGCCAAATGGATCGAAAAGAACGAGCTCTCTGCCCTGCGGCGCTACAGTGAATTCCGCTGGCTGCACGCCGCCATGGTGCACAACCACCCTGGTGTGATTGTTCCCTCGATTCCCGAAAAGGTGAAGCTGAACAACATGGCGCCCGAGCTGGTCGAGTTCCGCCGCCGTGCGCTTGAGCAGGCGCTGCACAAGATGCTGCAGCACCCCTTGCTGCAAAAGGACGAGGACCTGCTCATGTTCCTGCAGAGTCCCAACCTTGCTGCCGATATCAAGGCGCGCGACCAGGTCAAAGGCGCGGTCATTACGCCCGAGCAAAAGACCTACCTCGGCTGGAGCCAGTCGCTGAGCACCTCGCGCTTCCGCGAGACGGACGAGTGGTTCAACCAGCAGCAAGAGTATCTTTCCCAGCTCGAGGCGCGCCTTGCGTCGGTCGTGGCAGCGATCCAGACCCTTGCGCAGAGCCGCCAGGAGCTTGCGGCGGCGCAAGAGGGGCAGTACAAAAGCCTCGTGGCTCTGTCTGGCGGCACGCTGTCGCGCGGCGTGTCGACGTGCTTTGGCGCGCTCGCCGAGATGAAGAAGCGTGCGGCCGACGCGTCGTCTGCGCTCGCGACGCACGAGGCGCAGGTCCTTGGCCTTGTCTTTCACGAGTACGAGCGGCTGATTGGCAACGTGCGCAAAGCGTTTGCGACGCGCATCGATGTCTGGCAGGCGTGGCAGCGTGCGCACGACGACCTGAACAAGCTCAAGGCGCGTCACCGCCGCTCGAATGTGGGGCACCTCGATGCGCAGATGCATGCATTGTCAAGTGCCGAGCTGCTTGCCGCTGCGCTCCATTCGCGGTTTGAGGACGTGTCGCAGCTGTGCAAGGCAGAGATGCAGCGTTTTGAGCGCGAAAAGGTCGCCGACTTGCGTGCGGCGCTCGCCGAGTACGTGCACACCTTTCAGACCGTGCAACAAGAGACTATGGACGAGCTGGCACACTGCGAGGCGATCGTGAAGCGCCATGCGTCGCGTGGAAAGGGAAAGGGCGAAAAGGGTGCGGAGAGCGAGGCGGCTGGCAAAGTTGAGGCACCGGTCGAGGCATCGGGCGAAGCACCTGTCGAGGCACCTAGCCATGGTCCTGAGACCGAGGCTAGCAATGGCCCCAAAGCCGAGGCTAGCGATGCCCCTCAAAGCGAGGCATCCAACCATACCGAGCCCGACGTCCCTGCCACGGAAAAGCCGGGTGTCCCTCCCACTGCCGAGGCGACCGCGGACTCGACCGCCGTGCAGTCCACTGCCTGACGCTCGACGCAGCGCTTTGCGCATATACCACATGTACGTACCCACCGGGGCCAGAGGATGTTTTTCGCTTCGGCGAGCACATATGTTAGCCTGATCTCTTTGAAGACAACATTTTGCTGATGGCCCCTTTCCTCGAGCACGCTAACGCCAGATCTCTGTACGTATCACACAGGGGCCAAAGGATTATCGCTTCGGCGTGATCACATATGTTAGACTGCTGATCCTACGTGACAGACAACTCTTTCCCTGATGGCCCCCTTCCCACGAGCAGACTAACGACAGAATGTATAGTATACATTGTATAGACTAGCTGTCGCTCACCGGCCGAATCGCTACGAGGATGTCGTTGATGAGCCGGCACAGAATATCATTCCGGAGCGCCGTCTGCACCATGGTCTCTTCGGCTCCTGCCAGCGCGTCCATAATGCCCGCCGCCGCATGGATGTGCCGCGCGGTGAGCGTCGGTCCCTGCTGCACTGCGTCCTGCACCGCGTCCTGCACGGAGCGCGGCACCGGGCACCCGAACCGCTCGTCGCCCTCCGACGGCATCGGCGTCGCAGACACTGCGCCGCCGTACGTCTCTGGCGGGCACCCCCGCCCTGCGCTCTCGAGCACCGTGTGTGCGGTGCGTGAGACAAAGCGCAGGACCAGTGCCGAGAGGAATGCGACGCCGCACGGCAGCGGCGCCTCGCCCGGCGTCGCGTTCGGCACCGACGGCGTGCGCTCGACCACGAACGTGATCACGCCTGGGTTCTCGACCGTGCCCTGCGCCGGAGGCCCCGTCGGCGTGGGCGACATGACCACGGGCTGCGGCGTGTGCGTCAGCGCGTGGCGGTAAAGGAGCGCCGCGCGGCGGGCGTCGTCGGCCGGTACGCGGTACGCACAGTCCTTCCACCAGCACTGCCCGTCGCGTGCGGCCTCGGCGTGCACCGCAAGGTGCTCGCGGACAATGTCCCACGTCCCTACCTGCGGCGCCGGGCATCCCTGCCAGTGGCATGCGATCGGCGGCGTACTCCGCTCGCGCAGCGAGATGCCGCGGATAATAAAGCGCGGCTGGCCGCCGGCGGTCGGCGAAATGACCATCGCCGCGGCGCCGGGAAAGGTCTGCGACACGTTGCGGATGAGATTCGCAGCGGGCTGCAGCGGCGCGCCGCCCTCGGCGGCGATCGGGGTAAACTGGTCGCGGTACGCGATCCAGAACTCCATCTGCGTGACCTCGCCCTGGGCGTCGCACTCGAACAAGAGTTTCATCCACTCGATGCCGCGCTCCGGCTCGTCGAGGCGGCGCAGGCGCTCGAGCTCGTCGGAAGTGAGCTCCTTCCAGCGCGCACGCTCCTGCGGCGATGCGTGCTCCTTGCGCTGGCGGCGCTCGCGCTCGCGCTGGCGCCGCGCGCGCGCCGCACTCGGCACGGCGGCCGCCCACGGCGCGGTGGTGTTGGCCGCCAGTGGCGTGTCGCGCTCCCAAACCGTCTTGCCCAGCGCGAGGTTGCGCACAAGGTACGTGAGCACCGCGTGCAAGAGCGGCACGCTCTCTGCCTCGACCTCGTCGGATTCTTGCAGCGCGCGGCGCGCAAGGCCGCTGCCGTATCCGACGTCGCACACGTCCTTTAGCGTCAGTGCGCCCAGCAAGAGCGCATTTTCGCCGGTTGCCACCGTCTGGTACAAGAGGTCGACCGCTGCCTCGAGCAGCTCCGGGTCCTGTGTCAGGGGCAGCAGCGCGAGGCACCGCGCCGTGATGCCGAGGCGCGTCGGCGCGAGGTTCGGCGTGGCGTCGATCCACTGCGGCGCATTCGCCTCGTTCGAGGCGATGGCGCGCAGGCAGCGCAGACTCGCGAGGAGCAGTGCACGGTCGCGCGTCGTATGCAGAAGCGTATGCAGCAAGACAAAGACCTTGTCTTCGGTGCGCGTCGGCGCTTCGTTTTGGTCGTTGGACGCGTACGCGGTGCGGACAAAGTCGCTCAAGACGATGCGCGGCGCGAGCGACTCGAGCACGTCCAAGATATTCACGCGGAGGTCTGCACACGCGTCCAGCGCGAGCGCAGGGTGGGCGTCGAGCGTATGGCGCGCCACGTCAAACACCACCTGGAGGACGCCCGGCACGACGGTGAGCAGCGCGGCGTTTTGGGCGCTGAGCACCGTGTTGCGCAGCACGAGCGTCGCTGCGAGCGCACGCTGCAGCAGCGCCGCGTCCTTTGCGACGCGCTGCGGCGCAAAGTTAGGCTGGTTCTGCGTCGGTTTCCACGGGCGCGACAAGGCGACGCTCGAGGCCGCGAGGCCCATGCCGCCGTTATCGCCCGGCGCGCCAATACCGCAATCGATTTGCCAGTTGCTAGCCGTAGCGTACTGGTCCGCGTCCTCGTCCCACTCGTGCCGCGGTGCCCCGCTCAGCGCGAGGCCGAGGCGCTTGACCCAGCGCACCAGCGCCTCGTCCAGGCCGGGGTAGTCGCTCAGCTGGAAGCGGTCGCCCAGCTGCTGCGTATACGAGCAGAGCCGTGCGAGAGCCCAGTCCATCTGCGACGGGATGCCCGAGCAGAGCGAGAGGTACAGGCGGTTGGTCGGTCCAGGCTCGAGGTAGAGCGCTGCGTCAGCACAAAAAAAATACGCACGTTCCATGGGCTCGCTGCGTATCGCCGCGCGTGCCATCGGCACAGTTCCGCGGCCTAATGGTGTCTCGATACGCCGCATCGGCGCACCTGCGGCACTCGCGACGCTGATCCCGTTTCCGTTCATGCAGGCTCGGCGCGTAGTGCGAACGTCGCGTCTATGGCCACGTGGTACCACGTGCTATGAAGCCGGCGCCGTGGGGCGGCGGTGGGCGAGGACGTCTTTGAGCTCCGAGACCATCGCGGTCGGCGACTCGTTCTGGGCCTCGGCGGCGCGCGCGCGCTCCTCGTGCATCAGGCGGATGCGCTCTGCACGGGGCAGCGTGGTGCGGATCGCCGGCGCGGGCGCCTCGCCCTCGTATACCTCTTCGCTCCCGATCGGGGGAAGGTGGGCGGGCGACGTCGCGTGGAGCAATAGATCCGATAGTGTCGTGTCCTGCTCCTTTTCTGTGCTTGCGTAGAAGGAGTTTGTTTCGTTTGCCTCTTTCGGCTCGTCGGGTATCTCGTGGCCGCTCTCGTGCGTCTGGTCCAGGCCGACCGGCGCCGGCGCCGGCGCCGGCGCCTGCGGCGCGTGGCCCGCCTGGATGATACGCAGGCCGGCCTCCCACTCGTTCGAGAGGGCCAAGAGGTCGTGGCGCATACTGTCAAAGAGTGTCTGCACGTCTCTGTCGCCTTTTTCGGGGGCAAGGGGTGTGCCGTGCAGCGCAGGCAACGGCGCGACGCTCACGTCCTCGGCGCACACTTGGAGCTTGCACTGGATCGTGCGCAGCATGCGCCCCATCTCTGTCATGCGGTCGGCGAGGCCGAGGTGCTTGTGCAGCGACGTTGCGCCGTCGGCGTGCACTGGGTCGTGCGGCAGCCCCATGGACGTCTGCAGCTGTGCGTCCATCTGGCGCCCGATCTCGGAAAAGAGGTGCACGAGCGGCTGCAGTACGTCGTGGATCACAATCTCGTCCCAGTACACATCCAGCGGCATCCCCTTTTTCGGTTGCATCGAAAAGTCGAGCGCTAAGAGGTAGTAGAGCGTGGCGACACGCGCCGTGTGCATCTGCTCAAAGCGCATGCGCAGCTGGCTCAACGCGAGGCGGTCGCTGCGTTTCGGCAGCTTGCGCCGCAGCGGCTCCTCGGCCTCGTCGGCACTGCCGACACTCTCGGCGAGCTCGTCGCCCACCGAAAACGTCTCGGACGTGGACGTGGGGAGCATCGCACGCCCGTGCATCGGCACGGGCGACATTGGCTGGAACTTGGGCGCACGCCGCGGCGGCGTCGCGTGGGAAAAGAGCGCGAGCGTCCGCGGCGTGAGGCTCGCGCTGGGCCGCTCGCCCGGCGTGCCGACCGGCGAGAGACTCTCTCGCTTTTCGAGTGCGGCCTGCCGCTCCTGCAGCTCCTGGATAATCCCCAGCTCGCTCGTGCGTGCAAGCGGAGCGAGGCGCTGCTGTGCGTTCATGCAGTGGAACGACGCCTGCTCGACGTGCTCCGAGAGCGCCTTGCGCAGCGGTGTGAGGCGCTGCGGCGACGTGCGCGTCGACGGCGCAGGGAGCACCCACGGCCCCTGCCACGGCGCATAGTCTTTTTCGAGTTCCGGCGAGCTCGACGTGCCTTCGATGCGCGAGATGGGCGGCAGCGGACTCGAGAGGCTATAGCCCCGTGCGACGACCTCGACTTCCTGGATCGCAGCGAGCATTGCATTGATGCTCTTGTCCATTGCATGCGCGGCCTTGACGAGGTCCTTGACGAGGCGCAGCGCGCGCATCTGCAGACGCACGCGCTCGTCGGCGACCCACGCCGGGGGCGGCACGCCTGCCGCGAGGTACCGCGGGCGTGTCTGGCTCGGCGGGCGCGACACGAAGCACTCGAGGCGGCGCTCGCCCCGCAGCGCCAGGAGAAAGTCGGGCCCGGCCATGCGAATGAGCTCGACCACGACAATCGCCAGCAGAAGAAACGCGAGGTGCATCTTGACCAAGATCTGCACCATCTGCTTCACATGCACAATCGCCGCGAGCGTGCACAGGCCCACGGCGGCGTGAAAGAGCATGCGGGGCGGCTGGCCCGAGATTGCCGAGTACGTCGTGTACCGCCCCCCCTCGCGCGCGTCGCCGCGTGCGCCAGACAGCGGCCGTGTGTCTTGGTCGTCGCCGTACATGGATATCGAGAGCGTCGGCGTGAGCAGGAACGAGGTGGCAATCGTATACTTGAACACTTCTGCAAACGACGTCGTGCCGTCGTCGGCGCCCCATGCCACATTGTACGCCCGCTCGTACTCGCTCTCGGGCAGCACTTCGTCGTCGTGCGGCTGGAAGTAGGTGCGGATTGCGCCGAGGAACGCCGCAAACGCCTCGCGCACCGACACCGCCGGCACAGCGCGCACCTGCTCGCCGTCCGGCGGCGCGCCTGCCCCTGCGCCGTGCACCGCGGCAAAGTACCCCGCGATCGGACCGTCGTCCAGCACCGGCTCGGCCATCAGCGCATCGAGGAAGCTGACTAATTTCAGGAACTACTTAGGTGCGCTTCCGCAGGCGGCGCTCGCGCGCGGCGGCGACGCGCGACTGCTTCTCGGCGGCGGCCTCTTCCTGCGCAGCGTTCGGCGCGGCGTGCTTCTGCGCGCCGCTCTCGCTGAGCATCGAGTCGAGCGCGGCGCCGCGCGAGGCGGTCACCGTGTCCGCCTCATTCACCTTGCGGGCATACAGGCTCGCCGGCGGCGGGCGGCGGGCGGCCGCCTCCGAGCCCGGGTGTGCGTTGCCGCTCGCGAGGCCCGAGCGCAGGCCCTCCATGAACGACTTTTGCTTGACGTTCGGCTTGACCGGGTGCTCGATGCGCTCCGGGAGCTTGAGCATGCGCTTCATAAAGCGCGTGCGCAGCGCCAGGAGCTGGAGCAGCGAGAAGGTGTTGGTCGTCGTCCAGTACAGGAGCACGGCCGAGGGGAAGCCCGAGACGAACCACGCTGCGAGCACCGTGACACCGCGCAGGATATTCTTGACGAGGCGTGCCTGCGACGTCTGGTTCATCGCCGTGGTGCCCGTCTCGGCGCCCGTCTCGAGCACGAGGAGCGTCATGAGCGACGAGGTGATCGGCAGCACGTAGTACGGGTCGGCGAGCGTCAGGTCCTGCACCCAGCCAAAGCCGCCGGTGGTCAGCGCCGGGAGCTTGGCCTTGGCGAGGCCGTCGAGGGCAAAGTAAAACGACAAAAACACGGGCATCTGCACCGCAGGGAGCAGCAGCGAGCGGAACGGCGAGCAGTTGTTGTCAGACAGGAGCTTGCGCACCTGCACGGCTGAGCGCTGCATCTCCTGCTGGTTGCCGGTCGACTTGGCGTACTCGAGGTCGGCGAGCATGCCCTGCATCTGGGGCTGGATGTTGGACAGGCGGATCGAGTTGCCCTGCACGTAGACGAGCAGCGGCGCAAGCGCAAGACGGATACCGCACGTCACCAGCACAATCGTCGCCCACCACGGCAGGCTCGTCAGGTACTGCGTGCTGTCCAGCAGGTGCTGCAGCAGACCCGACGGCGACCAGCCGCCGAGGCCGAGCGAGGTCAGCTCGGTCGTGGCCTGCTGCGACGCCTCCGAGATCGCCTCGACCTCGGAGTTGAGCAGCTGCTCGCCGCTGTGGTTCGCGTGCGAGAGACGCTCCTGGACCGAGGCCATGGCGTCCTTGGCCTCGCCGGCGAGCTCGCCGCTGGCCTCGTTGGCGCTCGACAGGTAGCCCTTGGCACCCGACGCAATCTCGCCGCCGGCCTCGCTCGCACGCGCAAGACCGTGCTCGATGGAGGCGTTCGCGTTCGCGAGGTAACCCTGCGTGGAAGAGGCGGCGCTCTTGGCGCTCGAGGCGAGCGAGCTGCCCGCCTCGCTCGCGCGCGCGAGGCCCTCTTCAACCGAGGCATTCGCGCCAGAGAGGTACTCTTGCGCAGAGGACGCGGCGCTCTTGGCGTCGGTCGCCAGCTGGCTGCTCGCCTCGTTCGCGCGCGACCAGCCGCTCTGGAGCGCGGTGCCCGCCGAGGACAGACCGTCCTGGATCGAGGTGCTCGCCGACGACAAGTTCTCCTTCAGCGAGGTCGCGGTGTGCTTGGCCTCTTCCATAAAATTGTCGGCACCAAACGCCGAGTTCGACTTGGCCTCCGAGACCTGCTCGAGGACGGCGCGGCGCGCCGCCTCGTTGTTCTCGCTGCTGCCCCACAGCGAAAAAGCACGCGCAGGGCCAAAGCCAGCCGCCATCGGAGCAATCGCAACAGTGCGCGTACGCGCCATCAACATACCCCGGCGCTCGAGGGCGCCGGGCAGCAGCCGTCCCACACGCTGCACGGACATGGACGAGGAGCGGAAGAAGCGCACGTGATGCGCCACGCTCCTTCGCCGGGGTGGGGCAAGGGGCAATAGATTACAATCCTACGCTCCAGATCAGTGTACGTGGCCATCTATACATCGTCTTAGGGCTTTCGGAATTCAGACAGGACGGGGAGAATGAGGTTGAAGGCGGTATAAATCTCCTCGCGCACTTTGGCACCAGTCAGCACGATTTTTCCCGAGACAAAGATCAGGAGCACAACTTTCGGCTTGACCATGCGGTAGATCAATCCAGGGAACAGTTCCGGCTCGTACGAAGAGTAGACACCGTGGCTGTATGCAAGACCCTCGAGGCGGATGGGGAAACGCACGTCGCACGATCCGACAATGTTTTGGATCTTGAACTCGCTAAAGCGCGCCTCGAAGCCGAGCTTTTGAATAATGCGCGCATACTTGCGGCTTGCGAGGCGGCTGTCCTCCTCGCTCTTTGCACCCGTAATCACCATTTTTCCAGATGCAAAGATCAACGCCGTAGTTTTCGGCTCACGAATACGCATAATCACCGCAGCAAAACGCTACTGTTAAAAGATGGAGGCATACCTTTGGGTTGTACTCAGCGTTGCGCGCGTGCAGCGCGATTGTTTTCAGGTCCAACCGCGCCTCGAGATTCACCGTAGCCACAATGTTTCTATCGTGTGTTAATTCTGTCATCGTGCCGCAAGATACTCACTGCAAGGTCGGCACGATACCGTGCATACTCGAGAGCATCTGCTCCGTGATAGGAGCGTGCACAGACGGCGGCACCTTTACATCCTTGTCCTCCTCCCCCTTCTCCTGTTCACCTCCCGCCTGACTCGGCAGCGCCAGCGCTTTGCCGTTCTGCGAAGCATCTACCGAAGCCTTCGGCTGCTGAGCTTGGGGAAGCTGGAGAGTGCCATTAGTCGACATGGAATCGATTCACAACCAAAATCGAGACCACGACTGCCTGTGCTCCGTGGGCCAATTTCGCCACACGCGCCGCCAACGGGGAACGGCCGAGGAAAGCCCTCCTTTTATAGTCTTTGCACCCCTTCCCGAAAAAGCACGTGATTCCTCCACCACGTCTGCGGGATTTTAACGGCGCACGATGGCCAAGCAGCAGGCGTGGCCGCGCGGCGAGTCTGATGTGGCCTCTTCCTTGAATCGCTACGCCCACTCGCAGTCGGGGCCGTTTGCCGAGTCTTCATCCACCCCCCACCAGCCGTTCCGCCCTGAAATGGTGTCCAGTACGAGCGGCGGCCGCAACCACGACGGTGAAACGCCGCCGACGGTCATGAACCGCAGCAACCCGGCGTTTTTAAACAAGCTGCAGAGCATGGTCGACGATCCCAAGACGGACGAATTTATCCGCTGGTCACCCGCGGGCGACACATTCCTCGTGCCAAACCACGTCAAGTTTGGCGACGAAGTCTTGCCGTGCTTCTTTAAGCACAACAACTTTAGCTCATTTGTGCGCCAGCTCAATATGTATGGCTTTCACAAGGTGCCTCACCTACAGCAGGGCGCGCTGAAGCACGAGCAGCCGTCGCAGAACGAGCTCTGGGAGTTTTCGCACCCCTACTTTTTGCGCGACAAGCCCGAGCTGCTGTCCAAGGTGCAGCGCAAGCGCAGCGGCAAGGAGCGCGACCAGGCCAGTGCACAGGTGCACGACGAGACACCGGGGATGACGGCAATGAGCAACGCCCTCACCCGCGGCGACTTTCACCACAGCCTCGGCGATCCAAACGACATGAGCGGCGCAGTGACGCCAGTGCAGCTCAACAACCTAATGGCCGCGATCCAGGGCATCAAGAACAACCAGCGCACGCTCATCGACGAAATCTCACAGCTGCAGCACTCGAGCCAGGCGCTCTGGCAACAGGGGCTCGAGAACCGGCAGCAGACGCGCCGGCAGCAGGACACGATCAACCGCATCCTGCGCTTCATGTCGAGCGTCTTTGGCTCGTCCAACGTCGGGGATATGCTGCAGAACCAGAGCGCGGACGCGTCGCACGCGACCGAGGGACAGACCGACAAGGACATGCGCTTTACCCCGCACAACTCCGCGATGGGCACGCCCAAGCAGGCGCCGGTGCGCCCGCCCAAGCGCCCACGCCTCCTCATCGGGCATTCGGGCAATGTGGACGAGCCGATGGACGACGGCGAAGTGGAAGAGAACCAGGATCACGATGGCGACTTTTCGCGCTTCACCGAGGCCAACAGCGACAACGAGTCGAGCCCGCCCAACACCTGGAGCCAGATCAGCGAGCGGAACTCGCCGGACTCGGCGAAAGATACCCCCAACCGCTCGTCCCAGTCGTCGACGCCGCGCAACGGCAACCGCATCGTGCCACAGACGCCGCTGCAGTCGAGCCAGGCACTGGTCAATGCACTGTCGACGCCGGGCGAAAACAATGCGTGGCTCTCCTCGCTCCTTGCCTCGCAGTCGCCCGAGAACCAGCAGGCAGGTCGCTTCGATCCGCAGGTACTCGCTGCTTTGCAGAATGCCTTGGCCGACTCGGCGAACGGCAGTGCGGACGGCAGCCAGGTGCCAGATCTGAGCGCGCTCAACATACCCAACACGGCACAGGGCGCGTGGCCAGAGGGCGATGTGCCGAACGGCATGACGCAGTGGGCACAGAATGCGATGCCGTCGCACGCCCTCGTTCCCTCCCCGCGCCCGAACCATTATCTCTCCACTCAGGAAAACACAAACAACGCGTTTCCGCTGCCCGAGGAACAGTTTGCCCAGGACGTCCAGCGGGTCAACCGCGGCGTGCAGTCGAGCGCGGACCAGACCGCCAAGCTCCAAAATTCGATCAACCAGCTGGTACAGGGGCTGCGCCTCGACCCCAGTGCGCCGCAGCCCAATGCGGCCAAGCCCGCGATGCCGGTCGAGCCGGCGGCGCACGCAGGCATGTCCAACATGGCCCTCCCGTCGTCGTACGTCGCCTCGACCCAGGCGCCGGCTGCGCCGTCGCCAGGCGCGTCGGGCGATTTCGATCTGGACTCGTTCCTGAATCAGTTTGTCGACCCGATGAGCGCAGGCGGCTCGGGACAGTCGCCGTTTCCGGGCGCGACACCATCGCCGCTCCATGGCAACACACCTACGCCGATGCCCGAGGACCATGCATCGGACTCAGTCACTACGGCTCCGGAGGAAAAAGGGACATCTTCGTAACTCTACTGTAGACCTTGACCTATACCTACCGCAACGCACGCGAGACGCCAAGGGGGCGCCGCGCCATGTTGCGTTCCACACGCTCCTTGTACGGATGGCCGCGCGTTCCAGACAACTTGCGCTCGCTCGGCGGGACGTTTTCGCTGCCGGAGGGGCACAGGCGGCGCGCGGTGCGCAGCGACTTGGGCTCACCGTGCTTCTGGCGCTGGATAATCTCGATCGCCTTGTCCCAGCCGAGCTCGTCGACGAGGTCGTCGAGCGTGTTGGAGCCCGCCTTCTCCTCTGTGTTTCCACTTGCACTAGAGACGAGGAAAGGCGCGGGACCAGCAGGGCTCTCGGTCGCAGCGTGATACGCCATCGCAGCGTGGGGAAGTTCGTACGCCTTGATCGGCGTCGAGTCCATGCTCGGAATGCTCGCCAGCGAGAGGGGCTTGTGCGGCTTGTGCGTCGTCTTGCGGCGCTTGGGTGCTTCCGCCTCGGGCACGGGCACCTCGGCAGGCAGGGGCACCGGCTCGTTCTCGTGCGCGTTCGTCTCGTGAGGCACAGGCGCGGGCTCAGCTTCGGGCGCGGGCTCAGCCTCGGGCGCGGGCTCAGCCTCAGGCGCATGCTCTCCCCCGGGCGAGGGCTGTACGGGTGCGGGCGGTGGCGCCACATTCTCCTTCTCACTCCACGAGAGGCTGGGGCTAGGGCACGACAGCGCAACTTCCGGAGCGCCGCCGTCGAGCGCCTCGCCGTGCATCGAGACGTCGTCGGCAAACTGCACGGCCGACGCAAGCTGCTCGCCCATCGGCGGCTGTGCGGGCACATCGGGCATACGACCCTGGCGCAAGCTCATGGCCATGCGCAGCATCGCACCGTCGGCCAAGTCAATGTTCTCGGGCTCCGCATAGACAGGCTCGCGGGGAGCCGGTGCAACGTACGGCTGTGCCTGAGCACGCGCCTGCGAGCCTTGCTGCGGCGACTCGCCATGCGAAAGAAGTGTACGCACGCGGCGCACCATCTTGCCGACACGCTGTGGCAGCTTCTTGGTCTTGGCCGCCTCGCGCTCCGCAAGGAGCTCGGCGTAGATGCGGCGCATGTCGCCGTGAGTCAACGGGCGCGTCTGCGGCTGCTCGGAAGGCGGCGGCGTAAAGTACATGCTCTCGTGGCGCACGTCAGGGAAGAGCGAGGTGCCCGCGCACGCCTCCAGCGCACTGCGGTCCTCGCGCACATTCTTGTCCACTGGCCTGGGGCGCACGCCGCCGTCGTGGCGCTTGGTGCTGGGGCTGTACATCACGACGCGGTGCTGCGTGTGTGTCTGCTGCTTGGGCTCGGGCGTCTCTTTCGAGCGGAACGTGCCGCGGCGGCGTAGAGGGCTTTTGAGGGCCGACTTGGTCGGGGAGGGGCTCGATGGTGACGGAGAGCGCGGCGCGTCGGTGGGCGCCGCAGGCATCGTTGACTCGGCCACCTGCCCGATGCTCGGCGTCGGCGCGTCCACAACGACGCTCGGCACCGCAAGCGTCTCGGTCGGCGTAGGCTCGTCGGCCTTGGGCGCAGACTCGGTCGTGCACGGAGCCTCAACAGCAGGGCTCGGCACCTCGGGCGCGGCGTCGACCGTAGGCGCCGCCTCTGCCGGCGCTGGCGCTTCGGCCTCGGGCTTCGTATCGTCGTGCGTGGCGTCGGTGGTGCTCGGCTGCTCAGCAGGCGCCGAAGCACTCTCGTCGCTCTTCTCCCACCCCATGCTCGGGGCCAAGTCCATCGTCGAACTCGGGACGTTGATGTCGAGCGTCGGGGCTGTGCTGGCCACCGGGCTTGCCTTTGCGCTCGGCGCGTCCGTTCCCTCTGTCGTGGACGTCGCGGTGCTTGCCGGGCGGCTCGATGTGTCCGACTGTGCGTCGCTCGGCTGCATCCTGCACGCATAGAGGCCATGCAGTGCCATCGGCTCCGAGGCATTGGAGACCGTGCGACTGGTCGTGCTTCCTGTATCGCTCGCCATGTGTGGGGAGGCGGAGCTCGGTGCTAAGCTGCTGGGCGTCGCCGGCGCGCGGGACAGACCAGCTGTCCCCATCACCGGGCTCTCTTTCATACGTGCATCGGCAATGCTCTTGCGCAGCGCATCGGCCAGCTGTGTCGTCTGCATTAGCGCACTCCACCCACACGTACCTTGCCCTTGGGCTTAATCCCTCGGCGCTTGCACAGGCTCACCAGTTGCTCGCGTCGCAAGCAGTACAGCGCCTCGCTGCGGATCAGCGCGAGATCGACGCCGTTGTCGTTGTCCATGACAGTGGCAGTGCGTCGTCGTACGGAGGAAAACAAGCGAGCCGCCCCGTAGAATGTCGTTCAACGTCAGGCACCTTCTACGCTCTATGTGGAGGTGGAGGTCAAAGCGAAAAGTGGCCGAGCAAAAAGGTGTCGAGCACGACGCGTGTCTCGGCCACGGTAATGGCCTCCTGGATATGATGCAGTGCAGCAAGGTTCTTGCGCTCCCATTCCGTAAGGAGTCCATCGGTATCTTCTTTCACGTCAGATCGCTCCGCCTTGCGCAGGAGGGATGCCTTGCGCCGCTGCTCAAACAGCCGCCGCCGGCTGAGCTGGATGAGCGTCTGGCAGTAGTGGTCGTGCAGCCATGCCTTGCACTTGGGCACGTCGACAAACCACAGGAAAAATGTCCGCTGGGGGTTGCGTTCATTGCTTTTTGGCACTTCTTGCAGGCTCAGCAGCGACGCGGCAAAGAGCCGCGAGCAGATATCGCGCGTTTCGCCCATCGAGATCAGGCCGATTTTCGAGATCTGTGTGAGTAGGGTGACGTACGTGTTTCTCTTCGAGCTTGCCATTCTCCACAAGGATGCTAAAGATGCGTCCGGCCATCGGCCCGAAACGCTCCACGACCACGTCGCGGATCATTTGCAGCTGCAGCTGGTGCACCATATTCACATATTCCACCGTAAAGCTCGTAGGGACCTTGGCCGTCCCCCCTGCGCTGGTTGTCGTCGCATTGCCAAACGGCGCGAGGAAGCGGGTGGTGCGCACCGACGACGAAATGTTGTCGTGGTTCGTCAAAATCGCCACGTACTCGGCCAGGAGCTCGGTCGTGGTGGGGTGCGCCGACTTGGAGCTCTCTTCGCCGAGGATCGAGCGCTTGTCGAGGCCGCGCTGGATCTTGAGGCCGTGCGGCAGCGCATGTACAAGCGCGGACAGCGCAATCGGGCGCGAGCGCTCGTCCATCTCGCAGCGCACCGGCCCAGGTCCGTCGCCTTGGAGCATCGCGCGGAAAATGTCCCCGGTCGTCGCGTTGTACTTTTGCGCGACGGCGCTTACGAGCATATTATTGCGGATACGCACATTAAATCGGTCATAGTGCACCCGGAGCCATACATCGCGGTCGATCTCGAGCGCGGCGCTCTCTCCATCCGCGTCGTGGCGCACCGCAGCAACGTCGGATCCGCCGTGCTTTTTCGCACGCTTGTCGCGGGCGAGCGCTGCGGTATCCGCTTTGCGCTTGAGCCCGAGGCGTGGCTCGTCCAGCGAGTTGCCTTGCGCCTCCCATTCTTTGCGGTCCTCCTCGTCAATCATAGCAGCGACCCGGACCTTGATTTCTTTCAAGGTCTTGGCCGTAGGAACGCCTTTAAAGGAGCGGCGAAGCGCATTTTCGTGCGTGATATGACGGTCTTGGCGCGAGACGTGTTGCACAGCCGTGGACGGGCGCACAAACGAGTCCTGGAGCATCTTGACCAGGAGCTGCCCGATACGCCCAGCCGCGCTTTCGCGGCCGGAGGCGACGCCGTTCATCTGGCCACCCGATCCCGACAGCTCGTCCATCAAGTCGCCCGCGCGCATCTGGCCGTGGTAGAGCAGGAGGCGGACAACCGCCTCGGCCTCGTCGCCGCCCCACTCGTGCGCGAGCGTAAGGTACGTGCCGAAGCGCAAGCGCGCGAGAATTTCGTCGACATTCGCCTCAAAGTACTCGTCCTGAGATGACTGTGCCAGGTCCGCGCCGCCATGCACCTGGCTCGAGTGCAGGACGCAGTGGTGCTGGATGAGGATCATGAGCGACTGCTGCACGAGGCGGATGGGAAGGTTCTGGCGCGAGGACGAGGTCAGCGACGGCCCTGATGCGCGTTGCTGACCATCCTCACTCCATACCGACGCAGGCAGGCGGCGCCCTGTCGTGCTCATATTCACATAGCGCCCCACTTCCCGGACGGTCATGCGGCCCCGTTGCAGGAGGACGGTGATGACGCGCTGGGTGAGTCATGGCTACGTACCTCGACGACCGGTCCAAAGTGCTCCCCGATAATATTTTGGCATAGCCGCGCGCTCTCACGGGAATAGAGCATGCTCATCGCAGTCCATGCACCGGCCCACCAGGGCAGTCGAGAGTGATTTTTGGCTGCAGAAGCAGAAGCGGCTCCGAACCACGTGCTGACTAATCTTCCTCGACCTTGCGGACGATGGTCTGGCCGTTTTCGAGCGCGGCGGCGCCCGCACCGAGCGCGAGCGCGTGTCCGGTCGACCATGAGACGCGCCAAAAGTGGCAGGAACAGGCGTGCCCGGTAGACCATGAGACGCAGGCTGCGTACCTCGAGCAGGCGAAGGCGGCACGCGCCGAAAGTGGCGCACTGGCCGCAGACGGCCAGCCCCTGTCGCTGGAGCGCGAGGTATCCTCGATTCCGCGGTTCTATATGGAAGGCGCCGACCCGGTCGAGTCGGAGCACACCGCTTCCGAGGCCGTAGAGGAGCGCGACAACAAGTGGGTGTACCCCTCGCCCAACCAGTTCTACAATGCCGTTCGGCGCAAGAACCACGATGCCAAGGCCGAGGACATGAACGTCGTCGTGCCGATTCACAACGCGGTGAACGAGGAGGCATGGCGCATGATCCGCGACTGGGAGAGCAAGTGGAATACCCCGGACGCGCCGGCGCCCCAGCTCGTCAACTTTGTCGGACGACCGCGCGACTTTACGTGGCGGGCGTGGATGCGCAACCTAGCTGGCTACCAGCTGCCCTTTGACCGGCACGACTGGGTGGTGGTGCGCCCGAGCGATGAGGAGAATGCGCCACCCAAAATGATGCGGTACATTATCGACTTTTACGCGGGCCGCAACCAGGCGGCGTCCAGCTCGTCGGATGCAATGGCCAAGACGGCGGATCCCAAGGGACGGGTGAGCTTTTACCTGGATGTGCGCCCGGCCCCGGATACGGTCGAGGGTATTGCGATGCGGCTGCACCGCTGGTGGCTTCCTACGTCATAGTTATACATTGTCCATATCGTCCAACACGAACGTGTCGGCATCCTCCGGATGCAGAGGCTCCAGGTCCTCCTCGCCGAGCACCGTGTCGTCGAGATGGAGAATCCGGCTCGTCTCGCGCCATATCAACCTGTGTCAGAGCGTGTGCGTACCAGCTGCTCCCTAGGCTGATGATCAGCCCGAGGCCGATTGAGATGCCATTTTGGATGCGCGTTGCCGTACTCTGGTGCGAGCGCACGTCGCGGTCCATCAGCTCGTACATCTTGGCACCCATAAAGACGTGAAAAATCAGCCGGGGGGCAGAGAGAAGGGACGAGAGTATGTACACGCCCAGCGGAAGCGTATCAAGCGACTGGGTCAGTCACGCCACTTACTGCAAGCAAGAGGTTTGTGTCTGGGTCAGTCGCGGCACGTACAGCAATAGGGGATTGGGCAGAAGCGGGAGAGTACCGCCATCCAAAGCCCGCGCTCGCGCACGGCTTCTTGCAGTGCGCGAAAGCGGCGGTCGCTTTTGATTGTCGAGAGCATATCCCACTGCCCGTGCAGCCGGGCAAGGATGCGCCGAAGGAGCACGAAACTGAGTAGAGAACTCAATATAAGCCCTCCAGATGCAATCAGCCATCCGTAAAAGAGGCGCACAGCGCTCTGCGCGAGCGACACGCCGTCTTGCGACGCCTTGGCATCGACGCTTGCAAACGCCATGCCCGCCATCGTGACCGTTGTGCCGAATCCAGAGATGGGAGGAATTGCAGTGATGCACATTGATGCATATAGTACCACCAAGCCGACCTTGGACGAGCGTATCCACGTCGCGACGCGAGCGATGCCTGGGTAAGAGCGGAAACCTACCGTGGAAGATGGCGTCGCCGCCAATGTACATTACGACCACGGCCCCAATCACATGGACAATTCCAAGTACAACAATCGCCGCCTTTTGAGCAGGAGACAGTCGTATGACGCGCTCCACGAGCTGGTCCCAGGCCGCTTGCGCTCGACGGGCGGTGGCCGCCAGCATGATGGGACGTGCGGAGGTCCCGATTGCCCGATCCGCGCGTGGAGGCGCGTCGCGTCCGCCGCGCGAACCATCATGGCGCTGCCCGCAGCGACGCAGTATGGTATTCTGCCGACCGAAATGGAATATGTAGCGAGTTCCGAGACTCTTATTCGGATTCTTCCGCTCGTATCTGTCGACCGCGTGCGGCTTTTGAGCGGGACGTACGGTCCTTTCCGGCCGCCCGCACACGCCGAGGTTCCGCTTTGGCTTGCGTTGTCACTGCGCAAGAAGCGCAAGTGTGTCATTATCCCCCCCGACTGGCTCAGTGTTGGTGCGTATTTTTTTTGTTCTTATGGGTAGACGCGCTCACAGAATATGTGCGCCAAGAAACGACATCGCTCCCCTTTGCACCCCTCCCACTCCACTATGTCGCGATTGCGAAGCTGCTGCTGGAACAGTGCGTATGGTAACTAATGCAGAGCATCGGAAGATATCCCCTCGTCGTCGCGCGTGCGTGCGCTATTAAAAGACCTGCGCGAGGCGCGGCAAAGCAAAGTACTGTCAGGCCTCGAAATGGTGAATCCGGCGCATCTCGAAGTATGTGACGACGCACTGCTCACCGCAGATGACCAATATTTCCTCGCTCGAGATTGCCGAGCTACGTCCCTTTTTCGCTACGGCCCTCCAGCAGCTGCAGGCAATTCAAGCGCAACCGCAAGAAGTCTCCGAGAACACCGAACCAGAACATGCGCATGCCGACGACACCGACATTACAGTGCGCCGCGCTGCGGCGGCCGACGTACCTATGTCATCCACAGACGCATCTACTGTAGCGCGGTAAAGTGTATTTTGGGTATACTATCGACATTGCATGAGACGTGCAGGCACAAAGTGCACGTGAAAATGGTCATTCGGGCCTTAGGACCGACGCCTCGAGACTGCCAATGGACACGTCGAGTGCGACAAAGATGCGCGATAGTTTGTCGACCTGGAAAGTAAGCTTCCTTGCGCCCAAGACGTACATAATCGCTGTAGCGTTGCAGAAGAAGAGTGGCTTGTTGGTGGACATGGTCCAGTTCCTGAGTGTTTTTTGCCTGGGCGCGCTCGCACGCGTCGACGCGCTCGCGTAGCGCGACGTATTCTGAATGAGTGCGCGTCGACCTACCGTCTAGCTTGCCCTTTCCGGCGATTCCGCGTTGATCGAGGGCCTGGCATGCCTCCATGTTGCGGAGGAACGCGTGCATATCCTCCTCGCCGTCCGTCGCCAGGGCGAGCTGAGTATAAGGGTCGAGCAGGGCGATCGCCTCGTCGTGCTCGGCGGGGCCATGTCGGAATTCCGAGGTCCAGTCAAGTCCTAAGTAAGACTTATCCTCCTTGATACATACCCTGTGTGACAGTCTTGCGCAATAATGTGTGTCGATCGGTCGTGTTGTTCAACGCCTCTTGGAGCGCTGCCACTCGCCAAACGAGGGCGTTCTTGAAACTATCTTGTGGAGTTTTATGCATGGCGTGAGGCACTACAAGCGATATCAATGCACGTAGCCGCAGCGCCAGGTTCATTGACGTCTCGGGACTGGTTCTTTCCATATTGGGTGAACCAAAGGAATGATTATATCCCAAGCGCAGGTGGTATTTGGAACCGAAAATTAGGCATCCGTTATAGCCACGCCATGTCAGGTCAGTACCCCGTTTTATTGGTCCGATCGCGGAGGCGTATGCGGAGGCTGGATTGACAGGTGATCTGCCAAAACTCCTACTGTAGCTACCTGTCAAACGGCAACAACTGTATGGATAGCGCCTCTCCCGGTGCGTGGGGGAGCACAACATACAAGAAAGTGGGAAATGGAAGAAGGAGACCCTACTTGTATGTAGGGAATCTCTCCCCACTTGTCTCGGAGAGAATCTTATCGGACCTGTTCGAACAGGCCGGTACGGTTCGCTCGACACGTGTAGTGGCCCCCCTCCTTCACAGTGGCGAACCTGGCGTTGGCTATGGCTTTGTCGAGTACGCTCGATTGGCGAGTGCTGAGATGGCGCTGCGTATGTTCCAAGGCTACGACCTCTTCGGACGTACACTGCGTATCAACTGGGCCCATCAGGGAGCAGACGCTGGCGAACCTGTCGCGCCTGTCCTTCCTGTTCCCATCCCCGGACGTATTCCTGCCCCGACCTCTGTAAACGACGGAGCTTCCCACCTCTCTCTTTCCAACGGCACATCTCAAACGGGCAGCCCTCCTTCTCGGCTTTACTCCGTCTTTGTCGGAGATTTAGCCCCGGAGATCAACGATGCTGCGCTGGCGCAGGCGTTTTCGATCTTTCCAACCATGTTTGATGCTCGTGTTATATGGGATCTCCAGTCACATCGTTCGCGTGGGTACGGATTTGTGCGGTTCGATTCAGAATCCGATGCACTGGCAAGCATCGCAACCATGTCAGGACAATGGCTCGGCAGCCGGGCAATCCGCGTCAACTGGGCCAGTCGCCGTTTGGAAACACGACCCAATTTCCAAGATAGTGACCTTCCGCAAGGTCAGTCTGCCAGTACGGGATCCTCGACCTCGGGCCGCTCGCCGGACGAACTCCCGATGGCCCCATCGATGGATATCACGGCTGTGTATGTGGGTAATCTGCCCCCCAATACCTTCTTGCTGGACATTGTGCCGCACTTTCGTGCCTTTGGCAATGTGCTTTCGGCACAAATCTTTCAAGATCGCCACTTTGCGTTTGTCACACTCGATACGCACGAGAGTGCGGCGCAGGTGATCTCCCATTACCAATCTCGTCCGCTGGTCATCCGCGGACGCCTTGTCAAGGTGGGCTGGGCCCGCTTTATGCGCCAGACCGTCTGGAGTGACTCGGGAAACAAACCGCTACCTTCTCTGTCGCCATGACCAGCGAGAAAAGTGCTCCATATGAGCGATAAACGGATTGGGTTTACTGCCAAGGCTCATTATACCTTAACGACTTGATCGCTCATGGCTTAATACACCACTCTCCACGGGTAGGTACCCTGGTAAAAAGGCGAGGAAGCCTGAACAATTGTATTTCAACGCCGGCTTGAATTTTGAGCGATTCGTTCCAGAGCTGCCCGTAATGCTGGTGTGAATACGCTGAGAAAACGCACCATGCTCCGTGAGTTTGGCATCCCTGTGGTCCTCGGTATCAACACATACGCACTGGACGCCAGCTTTCTGAGGTTAGCAAGCATGCATACCTCGAGCTCGGGGACAGGCACAGGAACCGTGCCTTGCTTCACATACACGACATGTGTGACCAGCTCCTGGATTTGGTAGGATGTAGGTTTGGCATCTGATTTCAATTCGCTGTCCGCATTGTTGAGCGAACTGCAAATAGCCTGCACGAAATCCATCGCATTCATGCCGGCCGTCTCACGGTCATGCGACGAATTGAGCAGCAGAATTTTGTACTCGAGCGTCGGAGAGCGGGCCACCGCCGTGGCTACGCCCTGCAGCGCGAGACAGGGAATAATACTCGTCCAGAGGGAGCCGCTGCGTGAGAAAAAAAGACCTACCATGAATAAACCAAAATACGGCTGCGGTTCAGACCCAGGATATACGAGGGATGCGGAACGGGAAAGACTTCATTTTGGAAGGACTGGGTTAGTCGCGCAGACCTACGTTCACGTAAAAGATGCCTGGATGAGCTGGGGGGGAGTGAACGTACGTCGGATGGGCGACTCCAGTGCGGTCATTTCATCTAGCTTGGAAAAGGCAAGATTGCCGAGCGCAGACTCCATCGAATCTTGATAGATGCTAGGCGCCAGCTCCTCCTCGTCGCTAAAGTCGGAATCGTCCATGTTGTGCGCACTCGACGAGTTCGAGGCGCTGGCCCGTGCGGCGCCGGAGGGCGGCAGACGCTGTGGCGTCTTCGCTGGGCTCTCGCTCGCAGCAGCAAAGGTGGCACGCGACGAGCTAGTCGGTGTCATCTCCACAGGCTCGGGCGACGTACGCCGCGTCGGCGCCAAACTCCAATCCGCGTCGGTCGTTACAGTCTTGCGCGGCTGGGTAGGATGCGAAATTTCACACTGCCCCACTAGCGTCGAGCCGTCTGAAAGCTCTGCAGCGATCGTCGTCGTCTTGTTAGTATTAATGGCCGGCAAGACATGGCATTCGGGCAGTGCATGAGGAATGCTGACCAGAGCAGCGAACAAAAAGATAGCGCTCTGGATCGAACGGAAGAAGCGCTGCATAGCACTCAGCAAAAAGTTGCCAATACTGCCGCCGCGAAAGTTGAAGTTGCGGTGCGCACGATGCAGCACATCGCTCTCAAACTGTACAAGGAAACCACGCACGCACTCACGCTTCTCCGCATCGATGCCCTGCCACAGGTAGTGTTTGCCTTCGAGGATATCGAGCCACTCATGCTTGATGTTCCGCAGAGGGCCATCCATTGGAAGACGGTAGGCAAGCAGTCGATGCAGAGCCTCGCGCGAGTGTGGCATACTCAGGCGCGACGAGGGGTCGGGGTTCGCGATGGCAATGCCCGCCAGCCGAATGAGGCGCGAGCGAAGATCGCCCAGCGAGGGCCCGCCTGGGATCAGACACGCACGTCTACCTACCCATCACACGAATGATTTCTGCCATTAGCTCCAACCACGCCAACGTACCGGAAGAAGAACCTGCGCGCGTATCAGCACCGATTCACTCAGGACCAACCTACCGCCATTGTCCGAAACTAGGCGTGAGTATGTACAGACGTACCTGGGAGAACAAAGATAGCATTTGGAGTAGCGCCGACCAAATCATTGTATCCGCTTCCGCCACTAATCACGAGCACTTGGCCCAACATATCAGAGGTGGACGTGGCCATGGCGCCTGCGTCGTGAAGCTTGGGGTCGTACCTCCACATCTTTTTTTTCTTGCATTTGTCAGCCGACGCTGCTGCTGCTTTTTCGGCGCGTGGATGCATCCGAGGCCCTGGCGAGCCTTGTTGCCTGTACTTCGAAGCATGTCTAGTTCTGCGCGTATGCACACTCCACCGAGTCCTCCGCCTGTTCCTGCGGAGAAAAAGGCCCGCACGGGGGAGCCGTCTGCGGCGAAACTCGACCGCCAGGCAGCGAAGCGTGACCGAAAGCGCATCCATTACCTGCAGAAAGCGTACGAGAAGCAGGTGAGCAAGCAAGGCGACCCTCCTATTTTGTTCGATATCCTTGATATGCTTGGAAAAGAGCGTGTGGATGCCATTCTGCAGCGCAAGGCAGAGTTTGACCGCGTCGCGCCGTTCGGCGAAGAAGTCGACGTGACGATCGAGCGGCTCAGTGCGCATGGCGACGGCCTCGCGCCGACGCCGCAGGGTGACCGCGTGCTAGTAGTCCCTTTTGCGCTGCCTGGCGAAAAGGTCCGCGTGGTGCCGTACGGCGCCGAGCGCCTCTACTTCAAGACGCGCCTTGTCGAGCGCCTCGGCGGCCAGAGCGACATGCGCAACGACGAACTGGTGCAGTGCAAGTACTTTGGCCAGTGCGGTGGATGCCAGTACCAAATGATTCCCTACGATACCCAGCTTGAGCTGAAGCGTCGTGTCGTCGAAAATGCGTTCCGGCACTATTCAAAGCTGGACCCTTTGCTGGTGCCGAGCGTGCTGCCTACGGTCGGCTCGCCGCAGACAATGCAGTACCGCACAAAGCTGACGCCGCACTTTGACCTTCCCCATGCGTTGCGCAAAGCGTCGAGCAAGGAAGGGCTTGATCCTGCGTCCTTCTCGGTGCCAATCGGATTCGACGGCGCGACGTCGGGGCGGGTGATGGACATTGAAGAGTGTCCTATTGGCACGCCGACGCTGAACGCGGCCATGCCGGTCGAGTACGCCAAAGTGCGTGCGAACATTTTGCAGTACAAGAACGGCGCGACGATTCTGCTGCGCGACTCGCTCAAGGACCTCGAGCCGGCAACTATTGCAGAGGGCAAGTCGGTCACGGTGACCGACCACCATGCGACGGTGTACGAGACGGTGGGCGCGACCAAGTTCTCGACGCCCGCCGGTGCCTTTTTCCAGAACAATCGCTCGATTATCCCGTTGGTAATCGACTATGCCAAAGAACAGACGTTGCCCAAAGAGGACGACGGCAAGCCGCGGTACCTGGTCGACACCTACTGCGGCTCTGGGCTCTTTGCGCTGACCCTCTCGCCGATGTTTCACGAGGTCGCCGGCGTCGAGATCAGCGCAAGCTCGATCGAGTGCGCCAAGCACAATGCAGCGCTCAACGGCATTACCAATGCCAAGTTTTTGGCCGGCAGCGCGGAAAACATCTTTGCGAGCATCGCCTACCCCCCGGAGCAGACGACGGTCGTGATCGACCCCCCGCGCCGCGGCTGCGACCAGCCGTTTATCGACCAGCTGGTCGCGCTGAAGCCCAAGGATATCGTCTATGGTACGTCGTGTTGCTGACCCAGTTTCGTGCAATGTCCACGTACGTTCTCTTGCTCACCCAGACGCAAGCGCGTGATGTCGGTGCGCTCCTCCGTGCCTGCCCCTCGTACAAGATCGAGAGCGTGCGCGGCTTTGACTTTTTCCCCCAGACGCAGTACGTCGCCTCGCTCACACAGCCACGTCGAAGGGGTATGCGTATTGCACAATACAGACTATGGATCGTAGGTGGTCAGATGTACAGTAGCCATGTCTATCCTTTATTTTCCCAAGGCAGCAAGCACACAAAGCTCACTGCGATCACGGCACAGCCCGCCAGACCCGTCCACGTACAAGGCACGCCTAACACGAGGTCGGTCAGCTGCACAATGACGGTCGTCAGCAGGCACGACATGCTCGCCAGCACTGGCCCCCAGAGCGAGAGGAGGATCGAGAAGCACCCGTTAAAGATCATGCCGCAGCTTGCGCCCATGACGATCCAGCCGAGCGTCTCGCCATTTGGCGGGAGCGCGAGCGGCTCAAAGTCGACCAAGTGCGCGACAAGCAGCATGGCCCACAGGAGCACAAATGTTGTGAGACCAATGCCCGACGTCATTGCCATTGCGTGCATACCAAACGGTAGCGGCTCTTCGGTCGGCGCCGCCTCTTCGTGGTCCTCGTTATGGTGCGTTGCGTGCTCGTCCGCGTGCTCGGGCGACGACGCGAGCGGCCGGAAGCCGGCGTGATTTTCGTCCGGCACGGTGGCAATCAGTTTGTACAGGACCTCGTACGCGGCCATCCAGATGGCGCCGAGCAGCGCCAGCGAATTGCCGAGCATCGCACGCGATACGATCGGCTTGATGGTCTGCGCCGCGATCGTGACTGGCTGCGTGCTCGCGTAGGACACGATACCCACGCCGACGACGCCGAGGAGCACCGCAAAGGCTTGGAGCTGGGTCAGCCACGGGACGTACATAGTTCCATTCCTCGTTGAGGAAAATGACCGAAAACACCAAGGCCCAAATGCTAAAGGTGTTGTAGATCGAGGTGACGTTCGCCATGCTCGTCAGGGGAAGCGCCACGAACCAGCTCACGGCCGGGATGGTGATCCCGAGCATGATCAGGACGAGGATCGAGAGGAGCGTCAAGAAGAACGACACAGAGGTATGCGCGGGCCCGAGGCCCACTTTCGAGCGTACATGGTCGAGCTGCTTCTGCACGTCGCGCTTCAGCAGGCCGAGGAAGTGCGAGATCGGCCGGCCGGTCGTCACGCGCAGGACCAACAACTGGATCGGAAGCAAAAAGGTAAAGCTGCTGTGTGTCACATACAGAAGAAGCAGCGGCTTCTCGTAGCGCAGTGCGTGCTGTATATGTTGCGTAGACTCTGTTTGCACCGTGTAGGCAAACAGGATTGCGAGAAACGCCACGACGGTCTTGGGACCGCCCGGCAGGCGGCTCACCATCGAGCCGGACATCGTGGTGGAGAGCAAGTGGAGGCGCCCTGGTTGAATTTGGACCATTTTGATGGCCGAGGCGTGGACGACGCCAGGGCGCCGGCGACGTGCGCCGCCCGCGCCGCCGGCGCAGGCGTGGGGCGAGCTCAGCGATGAGGACAAGGAGGCACGTATCGATAGGCTGGTCGATGCCGTTCAAAAGAAGCAGGGCGCACTGCACGCGTCCGCCGCACAGCAGCGGTTGCAGGGTACGTCGCGTAATTTACCCAGATCTCTTTGCGGCCGTGCGCAACAGGGAGGGTGCGCCGACATCGATCCTTTGCCTCGGCATCGGCGCGCTGCGGGACGCGGCCGCACAGATGCAACTCGCAATGCTGTTGGAGCTGCGCAGCGCACTCGAGGTAGGTCGTCGTTCTGACCCAGTGCCATCCGCCGTGCGTGTGCCCGGTCGAGGTGTACGACCCCCTGTTTGATGCACAGGACGCGGCGCTCGTGCGCCGCCTGGGCATGCGCCTCCCGGACGCCAACAAGGTAGGTCGCGTACCTAATGCAGTGTGGCTCCTATACGCTCGACGCACCGACACTCGCCTACATGCCGCACTGCCCGAAAGAGCTGTACGACGCGCTGCTGCGTGCCAACTGGAGCAAGGACGGCCTGCGGCGCCTTGTCCTTTGTGGAAACGATTTGGAGCGGTACTCTATGTCTGCCGACACGCCTGCGCTCGCACGGATTAGTAGGTCGCTCGACTGACGCAGGTCCGCACACCCAGCGCTACGCGATGCCCGACTATGACGCGGCGCCGACCGGCGCGCTCGACGCGACGCTGCATGTCTTTTTCACGACGCTCGCCTGTGAGCCGCTTCTCGTGGAAGAGAGCGGCTGGAGCTACCAGCCCGCCCCCCGCAAAGCCAAAGGGCGCACACGCAAAAAACCGGCGCCTGCCCCTCTTCCTGCTGTCCTCCAGCCAGAGGAGGAGGCGTTTTGGACGTTACCGAGCGCGGCCGCGTCCGGAGCCGAAGTATTTACAACGTCCATCGATGCCCTATAGTATGTACATTATGTAAAGAGGGCTTGAGCATGCTCAATCAAGACTGCGTTAGGTGCGCGACGTACATTCGGTAGTGCGTGCATAGGTGCTGGTTTCCAGCAGCTCCCGTGCCGGGTCTCGGGCGCGCATGAGGGTCGCTGCGTCAGTAGGTCCACGTACGTCCAAACACCAGCCCGAGGTTTCGTGAGGTCATGCGTGTCGTCGCAGCGTGCTGATCGACACGTTTCAGATGGAGGCACAGGCGGCCGAGCGTCGCGCGGTGCGCGTCCGGGAGCCGCTTGAGCAGGCGGCGCATGGCCGGCAGGGCCGCATCGGGCGGTGTCGAGGTGGCCCGCTCGCCGAAGTCGAGAAAGAGGTCGTGGGTGTCGCTGGGAATGAGCGGCTCGGGCAATTCGCGAAGGTAGTGCTTGAGGACGCTCGTCAGAGCGCCAATATCGTTAAATTGGTGTGCATCGCAGAGGTCAAACGACTGGCCGCTGTCAAAGAGCTGCAGGATGAGTCGCTGCTGCTGGCTGCCGCCCGACTTGCGGTAGAGGCCTTCGTCGCCCATGCCGTTCTTTTCGACGGCCATCACGCACCAGTCGACGAGGCGGGGCACCAGCGTGCCCTCGACCTGCACCTGCTCCTGCAAGGCGCGGCCGACCATCGAGGCGCCCGACGAGGAGAGCGAGCGCTTGTGCATGTGCGGGCTGCCCGACGGCGAGCGCGCCGGGGGCGTGTTGGCCGCTGAGCACGCCGACGAGACGTGTGCGACGCACGTCGTGTGGCACACTTGCTGGCACTGTGTGCACCGCATCTCCTGCTGTCCCCACAGGTTCCGGCTGCAGACAAAGCACCGCGCAGACGGCCGCAGGACATTGGCCGGCTGGAAGATATGCATGTGCGTCTGGACCGGCTCCGTGGACGGCACCGCGAGCAGATTCTTGGGCGGCACCGGCGGCGAGATGACTGATGTGGCGCTGCGCTTCACTTCAAACGCGGGCTGCAAGAGCGTTTCGCCGAGCGTCGTCAGCTCGTGGTTCGACAAGAGGCGCGGCTTGATCCAGCGGAACTTGCGGGGCACCGGCAGCGGCGGGAGCGACGCGTCGAGGCGCGACGCAGCCGACGCGCCCGACTCCTGGCGCGAGAGCGTCACCTGCACACCGCCGTTAGCCTCTTGCGCCTTGGGCAGCGGCTTTTCTACATGGGCGTGCAGCGAGCGCGCCTCGAGCTGCGCGACCTGCGCACCGAGCTCGTCTGCACGCTGGGCGAGGCGCTGGTTCTCTTGGTGCAGCGCTGCACGCAGCTGCATCATGGGGCGGATCTCTTGGCGCAGGACCTGCTGCTGCGCGGCAAGCGCCTGTACCTCTTGGGCGTACTCTTGCTTGACCGTGTCGAGGTGTGCCATGAGCGAGTGCAAGACGAGCTCGACGCGGCTGCGAATCGACGTCTTTTCGCCTGCGTTTGCGCCCGGCGGCGCGGCTGCGTCGTCGATCGCCAGCAGCTCGGCAAGGGCGATGCGGCGCTCCATTTCCAGTGTCGCTTGCTCCGAGAGCGGCGCCGGGGTGTCTGGCAAGACGCTTTCGTCGCCCGCCTCTTTGCGCCACGGCCCGTCGCGCGGGCGCATGAGGGTGGGCGACACGGGCGTGTCGTCCCCGTCGTCGTCGTCGTGCACATGCGCGAGCTCGTTGGCGATCTGGTCGACGATCTCCATCGACGCACGCGACAGGCGCCCCTCGTGCCCCTCGGGCGGGACGCGTGCCGAGAGGTCTGGCGTCGCAAGCAGCGCGTCAAACTCGCTGTCGTACATCGAGAGCGAGCGCATGATCTCCGAGTCGGTGTACGACGTGGGCCTGTTCCACGGGTCGCGCGCCTCGGACGACTGCGAGAGGCGGTCGCTGCGGCGGGCGAGCTGCTTGCGGACCGTCGGCGGCTGCAGTGTCCTGCTGCCTCGGCGCGCATCTGCGCGCGTCGGTGACGAGGCGAGGCGTTCCTCGAGACCGTGCATCGGGGTATTCCCCCGCGACTGCTGCATCGAGTAGTACGCCTGGACGATCTCGGTCTGGATCATTTCCGAGAGGCGGTCGTACGCGAGCTCGAACGAGCCCGAGCCCGTGTCTGTCGCGGTCGACCCCCTGCGCCAAGCCGAGTCCTCGAGGTAGAGCCCGGTGAGGTCGATCGGCTCGCGGCCCGGCTCGTCGACCGGCAGCGACGAGGCGCTGTACTCGCTTGCGTTGGACGAGTTGCGTGTACTGTGCAGCGTCTCGACGTCGTTCCCCAAGCTCGGCGAGCGCGTCGCCGGCACAGCAGCCGGCGCGTGGTCCCCGATCCGGTCCTGGCACGCGACACAAGCGAGCGTGCCCGGCATCTTGGCAAAAATATTCGACTCGATCGGCTGCTCGCAGTACGAGCAGCTGAAGCAGTGCGTGTGGTACGGATCCTGGTCGCACATAATGACCTCGTCGACGATCACCTCGTTGCATGCGGTGCAGTTGAAGGTGCAGTCCCCGCACATGGGCTGCGTGCCGACCAGCAGCACATTGTCCTGGTCGAGCGGCACCTGGCGCCCACAGGTAATACACGTAAAGCAGCCAACGTGCCAGAAGCACTCGGACATGCGCACAATGCCCTCTTCCGCCTTGTCGTCGTCGATGCCTTCGCCGCACGCCTCGCACACCATCGACTCCCACTCCTCCTGCGTGCGGGGCGTCGGCACGGACGCATTCGACGACGCACGCGAGCGCATTGGCTTGGCCTTGGGCGATTTGACACGCTCCGACCTGCCCGACGCGCCGGACGAGGCGCGCGAGACGGCGACGCTGTCGGCCTCTCCGCCCTCCGCCGGTGCGTGCATAAGGCGCCCGAGCGTTGCACAGCGCGGGGTGGACCTGATCCACGTGATGCTGACGCAGCGGCGCGGGCCATCGGCCGAGTTGCTGCGGAAGTGGCGCGGCGCTGCGTGCGGCGCCGGCCGACGCCGCGTGACGCGCCGGCGAAGCTCCCCACCAGCGGCGATCGTCTGCGACGACGAACGTTCTTGTCCTCTGCGATAGAGCGACGCACCTTCTCGCGTAGCAGCCGGAAAAAACTAGGTGCTGCAGCTTGTACCTCGCATTATCCGCGTGCGAGCGAAGCGCGCGGACGTCATACGCAGAGGCATTGCTGCAACTGCGAGCACCATGGATTTGTATCTCACCACATTTACGCTGCCCAAAGGCAGCCCCCCGGCTGGCACACCACGTGCCGATGGCGGCGCACGCACGCCCAGCGCGCCCCTCTCCTCCTCTCCCGAGTCGCGCGTGGTCGGCAGCCGCGCGGGACTCGCCGTCTCGCCCCCGGGCGCCTTGGCCCCTGGCTCGATGCGCCCAGGTGCGATGCGGTCACCCGATGCTGCGCCTGGCCGGCCGGAGCGCACGCCCTCGGGGACGGACAGCACGGACTTGTCGCTCGATGCGCCATCCCGCAGCCCTTCGTTCAGTTCTTTTGATCTCGCCGAGGTCGTGCCGCGCCTCGGGCAAATGGTGATGAACAAGCACCACTGCCTCGTGAACATTGCGCCGTGCTCGGAAGGCGCACCGGACGGATCGCTCGCCGCATCCCCGCACCAAGTGCCGTTTTCCCCTGGCCCGCTCGCCCAGTCGCCCTTGTCGCGGCTCCCCAGCGCGTCGGAGCCTGGCGAAAGCGCACCGGCGCGCTCTGCATCCACCGCATCGTTGCAGCATGCGCAGGCATCGGTTCCGAGCTCCACATCGCCCAAGTACAGCTTCAACATGTGCGGCACGCAGTCGCAGGTGCAAGACGCGCGCGGCGCGCTCCTCCAAGAGTTGCCGTTTGCGTGGAAGGTTCTTGTAAAGGTGCCGTGCGCAGACGTTGTCGCCACGTCCAACGACACGCAGACGCCGAGCAACGATGTCGTGCACGCTGACGTGCGCGCCAAGCTCGACGAGATCATGCAGCTGTCCAACACGCAGATCACTGCCATGCAGCTCGACTCACACGGCGTCGAGCTCGGCGCGGGCCTCGAGGTGGACCGCAACGTGCAGTTTGTCGTCGCGGGCTCGATCGAGTCGATCGAGTTTGCACGCGTACAACTCCTCCTGTACCTCGACCATCTGCACGGCCTGCACGTCGAGCAGATTGAAATCGACCGCAAGCTGCACCACATCAGCGCGGGCCGCAAGCGTGGCGTTCTGCAGCTTATCGAGGAAGAGACGCAGACCACCGTCTACCTCTCGTCGCCGTTCGCCGGCGTGCTCCAGAGCGGCACGCCGGCGGCGGTCGCAAGCAAGCGCAACATTGTGTACATCACCGGCCGCTTTTACAACACGCAGCGGGCGCGCGACATGATTTTGCAGCTGACTGCATCCAAGGCCAAGACGCAGGTGTCGAAAACCGTCACGATGATGCCGCGCAAGATCGACTGGCTCTTGCAAGAGCGCCTCGAGGCGCTCCGCCTCTTGATGCTCGACAACTCGACCTTCCTCGAGCTTCCCATGATTGGAAGCCAGCAGGGCCAGGTCACAGTCCTCGGCACGAACCGCGTCGACGTCGAGCGCAGCATCCGCACGCTCATGCAGCTCGTTTCGCCGTACTACACGGCCAACGTCTGGCTGCTTCCGGGCTCGTACGATGCCCTCGGTCTCTCATCCAAGCCGGACACGCGCGTCCTCTCGTCGATCGTGACGAACATCAGCGCGGGCACCAATGCCGAAATCGTCTTCCAAAACAACCACTTTGAAATTTCGGGTCTGGACCGCGAGGTGCGCACGGCACTGCGTCAGCTGATGCGCGTGCCGACGCTCAAGCACTACACGTACGAGTTCCGCTTCCAGCTTGAGCTTGCGACCGATCACCGCGAATTCATCAGCGGGAAAAAGAACGGCAAGATCAACAAAATTATGGAGCACTGCGGCGTGCGCATTCGCTTCGAGCCGTTCAACGACTACAACTTTTTGATCGACGTGTTGGGCACGGAACTGGACGCGGCACTGCAGGGCCTTGGCCTCTTGCAGGAAGAGCTCCCGGCAGAAATGTCGTTCCACGTCCCAGAGGCCTACCACAAGCGCATCATTGGCGTCGGCGGAAAAAATATTCAGCGCATCATGAAAAAGTTTGGTGTGTATGTAAAGTTCTCCAACGCGGAAGAGTTTGCGGCTCTGGGCGGTTACATGGACAATGACGACAATGTCATTGCGCGCACGCCATCCAAGAACTCGTCCAACCTCGAGAACCTGAAAAATTCGGTCATGGAGCTGGTAAGCCCCAAGGACAAGGACTTTGTCACAGAAACCGTGGCAGTGCCCCGCAAACACCAGCGCGCACTCCTCGGCGAAAAGGCGGTGCACATGCACGAGATCGAGCGCAAGACGCGTTGCGTTGTCCGCTTCGCCCGCCGCGAATCGGCACTCGACGTGGTGCAAATCTTTGGACCCGAGTCGCAGATCGCCGTGGCGGTCCAAATGCTCCTCCAGCATGTGCCGCTCGAGGCAGAGGTCGTGGTGCCCAACTCGTACGAGCTGGGCGCAATGCTCGAGTCCAAGGACTACACGCTGCTCCAGGAGCGCGTCCAAAAGGAGCTCGGCATCACGCTCACCACCGGCCACCGCGCCGCGAACGACCAGGGCGAGTGCTCTCTCCGCCTGTCGGTCCCGCGCGCTAATCTCGAGCTGTTGCCGATGGCCAAGTCGATGCTCGACGAGCTGTGCGCACAGCACAATGTGCACATGACCAGCACGCCGTCGGCGGACGCCTTCCAGACGCCCATGCCGCCTTTCTCCACCTCGCTCATGTCTCCACCGCTTGATACCGCTGCCTCTGATACCTTCCACCAAGATACCGCCGCGACAGCCGCGTCTGTCGCTGCCGCCGGGACACGGTACGACGACGCGAGCTCCAGCGCTGCGGGCGCCGGCGCTAAGGATCTCAAGGCGCTGTTTGAGCAGCCCAGCGCGCCGGGCGGCATGGCGTTCGACTCGACTTCGAATACCCATTTGATGCCCTCCTTTTATACCCCGGGCTACACGGACGGATCCAGTCTCTCCAACCCGGTGTGGGGCGCACCGCTTCCGTCCATGTCTGAGATGAACACGCACGCGTCCAAAAACACCAGCATGTTTTCTCCATTTTCCGCGCCGATGGCCTTCCCTTTTGCAGGGAGCGACCCGGCGATGGGCAAGCCGGACAACAGCCGTGCGCATGCGGCCTTCCACCCGCACCAGCCCATCCGCAGGCCAGACGCGATGGGCACGAGCGTGCCTTCGGGCGTGCCGCCCTCTGCATTCCCCCCGCATCCGCTCAGCCGCCTGCCCCTTGGCATGCACGGCAACAGCGGCATGGGCAACGACATTGACGGATTCCACCCGATCGGAGAACACGCGCATCAAATGCCGAACCTTGCCATGATGCATGGGCCCGGCAACGGGCCTGCGTCTCGCCACGGGAACATGGGTCTGATGCGCAACCCCACAAGTCCCGGTGCAGCCCCGGATACCATGGACGAAGTGTCTCGTGTGCTCGCCCAGATTGCTTTTGACAAGCAGTAGCTGCACACGAGGAATCTGTCCTCCGAATACCTAGCCACCGCCGCTTTGGCCTGGCTCTAGATTCCCCTTCCAATCTCGTACATTGGCCGCTGCCAGCAGCGCCGTAGTTTCGTATACCGTTTCCCTTCCGCTGCCCCGCCCTGCACGTGACTCGAGGTTCCGTCGGCGGACGAAACTTTTGAGACGTTGCATAACGATGAACGAGGAGCGTGAGGCTGCTAGGCTCTGGCGCATCAACCGCACCATCCACGAGCTTGTCGCGGATAGGGTAGGTGTTTAGGGGAGTGTCAAACTAACACTAGGGGTACGAGGTCGCAGATGAGGAGATCAACATGGACCTCGACTCGTTCAAGGCGCAGTTTTCGACCAACGGCGTCATTGACCGCAGCCGCCTCAACTTCTTCACGTCGCACCGTGACAACCCGGACGAGCGCGTGTTTGTGTTCTATTCGATGGAGCGCAACGTCGGTGTGAAGACCATGCGTCAGTTCATTAATGTACTCGAAGAAAAGAACATTACGCGCGGCATCATCATCTGGAGCGACAAGATGACGAGCGCTGCGAAAAAGGTCATTGAGGCCATGCGTCTTCAGCTGGTTCTGGAAGACTTCGAAGAGGCTTTCTTGCTGGTGAACATCACGCACCACCAGCTTGTGCCGAAGCACGAAGTGCTTACGCCGGAGGAGAAGAAGGACTTGCTCCAGCGCTTGTACGTATTGCACACTCGAAATGGGAACCCGGTACTAACGTATGCGCGCCCTTTGGCTAAATTGCTTTTGATCCTTTTTGTTGCACATCACACTACAGCCGCTTGAAAGAGTCGCAGCTCCCGCGCATTCAGCAAGTGGACCCCGTGGCTCGCTACTTTGGCCTGTCGCGCGGTCAGGTCGTCAAGATCACTCGGCGTACGTATTACTATCGCACTGAGCGGGGTACTGACACTTGGGATAGCGTCCGAGACTAGTGGCCGTTACTGTTCGTACCGGATCTGCATGTAATGAATATATCAATCTTTCCAAAAAAGCTGTGTGGGTATTGGCGGGGAATGTGAAAAAGAGTATATAGAGAAGCGTGTGTACGTATACACCATGTGCTTGGCAAAATAAAGGCACCACGGTGCTCTGCGCCATCACAACAGCCTAAGTTGCCCTCATTCGTGGTGCAAAAAAAGCGACCCATGCTGGAATCGAACCAGCGACCTTAGAGTTTTGTAGTCGAATAATCGACCAGTATTAACAGCTCCACGTGCTAACCACTGTACCAATGGGTCAAGCGTGCTGTTATTTCGTTCCGCACTTGGGTACATAATGCAGTGGGGTAATGTCCCCGCACGGCCCTCGGACCACGCGGGCTCTTCGGGGAAGATTTTGCGTACGATTTGGTTGCGGTTGTAATTTTCTATTTAGAACTTGTACACCTGCTCGGCCTTGAAGCCAGCATCAGCAAGGGCACCGACAAGGGGGCCCTGGTCAGTGAAGCTCTTCTTAGGACCGCTGATCGCCTTGATCTGGCCGGGGGGACCACAGACAAAGATCTTGGTCTTGTCACCGAGGTCAGGCGAGGGCAGGTACTTCTTCACGGAGTCAGCCGAGATATAGCCCTCCTCTTCCTTCCAGCCCTTAGGGGGCGAGTCGAGGAAGTTGACGATCTTGAAGCGAGGGTCCTTGCTGATCTGGTCGAACTTCTCGCGGAGCAGGATGTCCTCCTCCTGCTTGTTACCGAAAAGCAGGGTGACCTTAGTCTTGTCCGAGGGGTTGCTAATAATAGCATCGATCAGCTGCCACATGGGGGTGACACCCGAACCACCGGCAATCAAACCAACCTCCTGGAATTCGTTTGCCTGGTACTTGTACTTAGGGTTGGGGCCCTTGACACGGATCGAGTCACCCGGCTTGAGGGTCTTCAGGTGCTGGGTCATCTTACCGTTGGGGTAGTGCTTGATGAGCAGGTCCATCTCACCCTGGGTCTCGGGCGAGCTGACGGGGGTGTAGGGGCGGATGATGGGCTTGTCGTTGTCGTCCTTGGGCTCATCACCGGCGCCGCGGATAACAATGCACGAGGCAGTGAACACACCCGACTTCTTGTTGTCAGGCAGCTCAAAGACGTAGAGCGCACTGTCGTGGTTGTAAGGGCGGACCTCCTTGAGCTTCAGCTCACGGAACTCCTCCGAAGAGAGGGCGGCACCACCATCGTCGGCGTTGAGCTCCGAGATCTTGGCCTTCAGGTTACCGTCGAGACCACCCATGGCGTACCAGGCACCAATGCCGGCAATACCGCCAAGGGACAGGTACAGAGGAAGGTTCGACTGCTTGTTGCTCGAGGTAGGAGTCGAGTAAGCACGGGCCTGGGAGAAAGGGCGGACGGCCTGCTTCAGGGAGGAGCGGGCAGCACCGCGGGTAGCCGTAGCGAAAGTCGTCGTAGGGCGGAACAGCATAGTGATGGTTAAGAGGCAAAGGCTTATCCCGGGGTGGCCCTAACGCTGGCACCACCGACTTATACCCGCCGCTTGGGCCCTTCCGTGCCCTTCCTTGCGTCATCTTACCTAATGCTGACAAAGTCTTGGCTTTTGCCCTGCAGCTTGCAGTGCACGGCCCGGATCGACAAAGATGAGCGGTAGAGGACGTGGGGCCTATTACAAGCAAAAGTACGGCCGCGGTGGCGCGCGCGACGGTGGAAGCGCCGGAGGACATGGCGGTAGAGGGGGTAGTTGGTCGGGCGGCGCTAAGCGTACGCGCACGTCTGACGTCTTGGGTACGTCGCCTAACTCACCCAGGCACTTCTTCCGACTTGGATGCCTGGCTGCACGCGCACGACAACCGGCCGTATCCTGCGTACCATGACATTGAGGGGACATGGTCGTTTGAAAAGTTTGCATTTACACTCGATCATGCCCAGGCGGATCCGTACGCAGCGCCAAGCAAGGCCCGCCTCAAAATTCCGCATGCACATGCGCAGTTCCCGCTGGAGCTGTACAGCACGCGCACGCGTCGTGTGGCACTGGCGGACTACTTGTTGCGTACTGTCTACGATGCATGTACGTCCAAGCGCTACGACCAGCGCCTCTCGAGTGGCGGCTGGTCCGGCGGCAAAGGGGGACAGATTGAAGTCGACGAGCCCGGGCAGCAGGTCCTCGAGCGCACTGCGGTGCAGATCGACGATGAAGGGATCGAGGTACGCTTCCTTGTCGGCCTTCCTGCGCGTGGCCGCAGCATCATGGGTGCTTTGGCCGCTACAGTCTGTACGTATCTCCTCTGACACAGTGTGCGAAAACGTGCCGAGCTTGGCGCAGCACGCCCTGTTTTACAGCAGCTGCGATGCTGCACACTTGAAGCAGCACATCTTTTCGATTGAGGACCAAGACGCGCTTCGTGGCATGCTAAGTGCCCACGGTTTGGTCGGCTTTCTTCCGAATGGCGCCGTGCTTGCGCGTGCGTCGGGCGCGTCGGACCTTCCTATGCCGTCGCCGCCGTGCGTCGCATTCGAGAGCCCCAAAGAGCTCCAGGTCACGCTTACGCTGCCGAATCGTGGAAAGATCAAGGGCCTCGGCATCGCAAAAAAGTCGCTGTACGTGTGTCTTGGCGGCGGATTCCACGGCAAGTCGACCTTCCTCTCGGCGCTGGCGTACGGCACCTACAACCACATTCCCGGCGACGGACGTGAGTTTGTCTCGGTCTCGCCCTCTGCAGCAAGCATCCGGTCCGAGGACGGCCGTCCGGTCAGCCAAGTGGACATTTCGCCGTTCATTTCCAACCTGCCGGATGGAAGTGATACGAGGTACGCCTTCCTGCTGACGCAGCCACTTTTCGACTAGCAATGCGTCAGGCAGCACGTCGTGTGCCGCTGCGCTGATGGAAGCGCTTGAGCTCGGCTCAGACCTGCTCATTTTTGACGAGGACTCGACCGCGTCCAACTTTTTGGTGCGCGATGCGACCATGAAGACGCTCGTGCCCGACGAGCCCATTACGCCGCTGGTGGCGCGCGCGCGCGACTTGGTCGAGCAGACCGGCGCGACGATCGCGCTAGTGTGCGGCTCTTCGAGCGCTTTTCTGCGCGAGGCCGATGTCGTGGTCCAGATGGAGCGCTACAAGATGCGCGACGTGACGCGCGCCGCCAAGGAGCTCGTGGCACAGCAGCCTGCGCCGGGCCTCCCCGACCCTGCCCTCTTTTCGGTGGCCGCCCAAGCGGCGTGGCTGCGCACCGTGCGCCTCCCCTCACTCGAGCCGCGTGGAAAAGTCTCGACGCGCCACCGCTTTCTTGTGCAGTACGGCGACGAGACGCTGGATCTGCATGCCGTCCCCCAGCTCGTGCACGCGAGCCAGACGCGAGCCATCGAAACGGTCCTGCGGCAGTGGGCGCAGCCTGACGGCCTGCTTGGCCGTCAGGGCATGAGCGGTGCCCCCGTTGCCCATCTGCGCGAGCTGGTGGATACGCTGGAGCGGCTTGTCGAAGAGCACGGTGTGGATGCGCTGCAAAGCGCTGGGCGCCATGATGGATTCCTTGCGCGTCCCCGGCGTGTGGATCTTGGTGCAGCTGGTACGTATTGTGACTTATGCAAGTGAACCGTCTACGGTGCGCCCAGATCAAGCGCCAGTAGCGCAAATGAATATATACGTCAATAGTCGACAACGAATGTGGCTTGGTGCATTAGCGCTTCGGCGCGTCGTACGGGGTGTCGAACCGGAGGCCACCGTAGGAGCGGTTACGCGCGTGCGTGCTGTGTCCTGCGCCCACGGCAGACGAGGCCGCGACCTTGTCCGAGCTCGGCTCGAGGATCGGTGCAGGCAGGCTGCCCACGTCGATCGACTCGCGGGGATTGCCGCTGTCCGACAGGGGATCCTCGTTGTTCAGCGAGACGATTGAGTGGTTCGGGATGCTCTGGAAAGGCCCCTTGGTCTTGGGGCGGAGCGGGTTGGGGTTCTCGTCCCAGCCGCGCTGCAAGAGGTCCTCCAGATCGTTTTCGTTGAAAACGCTCGACATGCGATGTGCCTGCATCACCGATACAGGGCGGGCGTTGGGGAGCAGGTCGGGCGGTGTCTCGTTCTCGTTGTAGCCGCCGACCTGGTCGCCCCAGCGGTCGTCGTTCCAGTCGGAGGAGACGGACGTAGCGTCGTCGCGGTCGATGCGCGGCGGCGGCATGGCCGGCGCGAGGCGCGTGTCCTGCATCGGCTCGACGCTAGTGTCGTTGTAGAAGCCCTCGCCGAACTGGTTTTGCATATCCATGCGGCGGCGCTCGTCGCGCTTCTGCTTGCGAATGCGCGAGCGCTCCCAGTCCTCCCACTGCCGGAGCGGAACGCTCTTCATCGCATCGTAGCCCTCTTCATCCGCCACATCGTGGCTCTCGCCCTTGGCCTCACCTTCGACCTTGCGTGTCTCACCCCAGGAGAAGTCGTCAAAGTGCCAGAAGGAGTAGGCGGGGAGAATCAAGTTCCACACTGGCAGGAAGATGAGGTAGATCACGAGCCAGCCGAGGTAGGGGAACTTAAACGTGGCCATTGCCACGACCACACCCGGCAGAATGAGCACCGCGAGAAGCATAATCAGCGGAATGGCCGACGCAAAGTTGTGCAGACCCGAGGCAGCCGACAGGACGATTAGCACATAGGTAAGGCAAATGGCCACGGGCAGCACCAGCGTACCGATGAGGTCCATCAGTACGACAAACTGCATAGAGAAACAGAAAGTACCACACAAGTCGCGCACCAGCACGAGCTCCATGAGGTTATGCACCGTACTGTTAATCCAGCGGCGGCGCTGCGAGAGAAGCATGCGGAAGGTGTGGGGAACTTCGGTACGGCACACCGCCTGCGGCACAAAGACCATCTTGCGGTGGGGGAAGGTACGGAGCATCATGGTACTCAGGAAACGGTCCTCACCCAGCAGCAAGAGGTTCTTTTGGTGCAGCGTCGTGACGATGGACTGGCTGTACTCGCGAATCACTTCCGGTTTGATCACGACGGGAACCCAGTCGTCGTCGCTGGCCTTGCGGGCCTTGATACGGTAGATGCTAAAGCATCCCGGCAGGCACGTCACACCACCAAACACCGACTCGAACGCCTTGATCTGGTGGTGGGAAATGAAGTACTCAAAGACTTGGATCATGGTGACCCAGCTCTGCGACTTGTTTTCAATACGCGTCTCGCCGCAGGCACCCATGATGCGGCTGTCGGTCATCATGGCGTTGCACAGGCTGCGAAGGGCCGGGGGATAGACGAGGGTATCCGCATCCACCATGAGGATCAACTCGAAGAAGTCGGGCGTGACGCCCATCAGCGCATGCACCTTGCGGAAAAGGTCGTAGTCGAGCGGCGACATGGGATCATCGTACGTGACGCGCTGCAAAAAGTGCAAGAGGACCATTTGCGAGTCGCGCTTACCACGGTTACCCGGCTTCTTGTCGTTCGCTTCCGCCGGCGTACCGCACTTGGCGACGACGACCATCGGCACAGGCTCGCCGCCGGACGGGTGGATGTAGTGGCCCGCATACACGAGCGCCATGTTGTGCGCCTTCTTTCCGGTGCCGACCGACGTGTAGCTCATCGGCATCGGCGTACCAAAGCGGGGGTCGGGGCTCATGAGGCTCACACAAATATCAGGCGTGCTGATCGACTCGCCGGCACCGGTCACCATACCATCTGCGACGACAAACAGCAGCTGGCGGTTCGCGGGGTATTCCGTCTTGCTCAGCGACGCGAGCGTCGCCGAAATGCCATCGGCACCTTCCGAGTAACACGTGACAAGGCAAATGACGTAGGGGTCATTGCCGATCTCGCGCTGGGTCATGGCCGTGGGGAGGCTGAGCGGTGCGCCAGCACTTGCGCTGGTCGACGAGGCCCCGAGGCGGGACGGCGGCGGCATCTGCTTCGAGGCCCACGGCGCGACACCGCTGGGGTCGTGCGAGCCGGCATCGGCCGGCAGGACCTGGTGCGAGACGCGGCGGCTCTGCTTCGAGCCCGGCACCGGGGGGGGAGGCTTCATAAGCCTGCGCGATCCAATAAAGTGGAACCAGATCGCCATAGCCGTACGCACAATGACGATGCCCAGAATGACAATGAGCGAGATGTACAGGATAATCTCGGCAACAAAGCAGCCGGACGACAGGTAGTTGATGCGGCCGGCCGTGTACTTTTGTTTAAGGCAGTTCATTGCCTTGCGCGTGTCCGCGCGGCGGACAAAGCGGCGCGTCGCGTCCGGGCCCTGTGCGTTGGCCTCTTGGAAGTGCGAGCGGATGGCTTCGTCCACAAAGTCACCCGGGATGGGCCTCTTGTTGATCTGTAGGTAAGGGTACATGTTGAGCACCCAACCGTCCATGGCCATGAGCTGCTTGCCGTTCTGGCCATTCATGGTGTCCATGACCTGTTGCCATTCGTACCCAATCATGGAATGGTTTGTGCTCAGACCGAGCTTGTCTTGCAAGTCATCTGTCGCTTCGGCAATACAGCCATCATGATCCGGCAGAGGCATGCAGACGTCTGCCTTGGCAAAAGCGCCCGACAGGCCCTCGCACGCAGGAATGGAGCCCGCGGGATGGCCAATGTAGGGGGAGAGGTCGACCGCCGACTCCTCTTTAGCGAGATTCCAAATACCCACAGGGAACTTGGGATGGGTACCATTATACGCCTCGCCCCCAATGGCATACATGCCTTTTGCGTCCTTGAGGGGAATAAAGACCTGGTCCGACTGGCACAAGGACCGCTGCAACCCCACGGTAATATAGGCGACGATAGCACAAAGAGTAGCCGCAATGAGTACGAGCGTGACCTTCTCGCGCCATGCCTGACGCACGGCCGAGTTATGCTTGCCGCACGCATTGAGCACCGTAGGCGGCGCCCAGAACGTTGCTCCCATGGCGAGGTAGCGCCACCAGTTACGCAGTGGCCCCTTTGGCGTAGGGTCCGCAAATGGGTCATTCGGCTCGCCGTCCGGATTGAGCAGCGGTGTGAGCGGATGCCCACGCTCTGGTCGCGACAGAGTATGAGACCGCGCGATGCGGGTCGGCCGGCGCAGAGGGGGAGGTTGGCTGCCATCCGGCACCGGGATGGTTGTATCGTCGTTTTCTGCACCCGGCCGCCGAATGAACGACTTGGCCGTCGTGCGGTTACGACTTAGCTGAGGCAGCATCGTAGCAGAGCAACCACGCGCAAGTCACTGCAGATCTCACGGCAGAAGCAAGTCACGACCCGTTTCGCGCGCGGTATTTCCGTCGCTGCAGGCGCGTAAAAGCGTTGGAACGCGTCTGCACCTTAAATTCGGCCGAGATTACGTTGCAGCACGTGTAGGTGGCGCCAACGCCTTGCCACCACGCTGCACGGACGTTGGAAGAGGCCTGGACGTGCTGCTGCCATGGACTCTATTGCGCTTCCGGCGCCCGTACGTGGAGCGTGCGGCGTGTCGGAGCAAAGCGTTTCATCGCACCAGCATGATGACGGCGCGGCTGCGCCCGGATTCATCGAACGCGACCGTCTCGCGCACGACGTCTACCAGTCGGTGCTGCAGACGGGGCGTGGCGACTGGATTGAGCTGATGAACTGTGCGCCGCTCGCAAGCCAGTACCATCTGAGCACCTATAGCACACTAAAATTTGGCTATGGAGGTTCGTTGCGCCACTGACCCAGGCGCACCCTATGCCTACTTGCCCATGTCGCTGCAGCAGCCCCTCGCCACGAACACGATCCTCGCGCGTCAGCGCGAGATCGAGGGGAATGCCTGGAGCTGGAAACTGCATCAGTCGACCGAAGTGTCGTCGCCGGAGGACGACGCCACCGACACTACCCCGCGTGCGTCGCCGTGCATGGACGATGCGGCAGACCTCGATGGCGTCCTGGGACCCGAAGAAACGCCTGCGCCATGCCCACTGTCCATTCCCAATGATACCCCGCCTATGATGACAAAGGCGTTCCGGGATGCGATGCAGATGGCGTGCATGGACGGCACGGGCGGCATGTCGCAGGTGCCGAATCCGCCGTGCACAATCAAGACGAGCGACACGCACCCAATTCATGTAAGCCCTATCCTGCCGCCAAGCATGGTGCCGATGCTCTCGGAGCACGTCCTAAAACACCTTCCCCGCGAGTATGCCGAGCTCGCGCAGGTTGCGCCGGGGCGCTCGGACACGCCTTTGCCACGCTCCTCGTGGGGCTACTTGCAGCGGGGCGAGCCGATTCCCCCGGGCGAGTTTGCGTCGCACCTTGTGCACGCGCTCGGCGAGCCGGAGGAGCACCTCACCGGCCAGGTGCGCGGCGAGCAGCTGATCCGCCTGCCCCCGACCGTGTCGCTCGACGAGCTTGCACGCACCGTGGAGCCGTGCAAAGAGTCGCCCGAGACGATGGCGGAGAGCGCGCAGCGCCCCCACCAGATCGGCAACATGATCCTCTCGTCGTGCCCGGGCAAAAAGGTGCGAATGAATGCCCCGGTGCGTGGCCGCAGCAGTGTGTGCCGCGACCTGAAAATGGACCTCGTGCGCTACCGCGCGATGGGCGTGCGTGCGATTGTGTGCTGCCTCGACGACGACGAGCTGACGCTCCTCGGCTCGCCGTGCGCCGAGTACATGGACGAAGTCGCGTCGCAAGGCCTCGACCTCGTGCGGCTGCCGATTGCCGAGGGCTTTGCGCCGACGGACCTGGTCAAATTCGACATTATGATTACGGCGCTGATTTTGACCTATACGCTGCGCGGCTCCTCGATCCTTGTCCACTGCCGCGGCGGTGTCGGACGCGCGGGCCTGGTCGCAGCGATTTGGACACTCAAGATGGGCTTTGTGATGCCGTCGGCGGCGCCTGTGCCGCTCGACGTGTCGCTCGCAAGCGCTGCGCGCGAGGCCCAAAACGACTCGGCGAGCGTCCTCCAGACCGTGTTGAAACTGATCGAGGTGGTCCGCCGCCGGCGCAGCCTGCGCGCCATTGAAACGGCAGAGCAGGCGCACTTTTTGATGGAGTATGTACGATTTATCCACCGCCAGGAGCACGCGCGTCGGTGCTTCGAGCGGTGCAGCATGTGAATAGCACGCTAGGCGGTCCAATTTTCTTCCCAAGCAATCGCGCCAAAGCTCAGGAGCACCAGCACAGAGCCAAGGGCGTTTTGCATGTTTATCGACGCAGGGTCGCGCACCACGTCGCCGAGCGCCGCCATGGGGATTGTCAGCGAGAGACCGACTGTGGTAAAGAGCGGCGACGACTTGAGCATCGCGAGCAGGTACGCAAAGTCGCTGCGTTAAAACGAAAACGTACCTCACCACGGTGATGGCCATATTCACCCCGAGGCCCGCCCACATCAGCCCGTCGGAGGGCCAGGCGAGCGGCTCGATGCCGATCAGGTCCAGCACGAGGCCCACGGGCCAGAATGCGACGAGATTAAACAGGCCGACGAGGCCGAGAAAGAGGGGCATCGAGATGCGGTCCTCGGACCCGATGCGCATTTTCAAGAGGGTCACGTACAGCGCATAGCCTGCGTCAGCATTCCCACGTACACATTGCCGAGACGATCGCGAGCACGTCGCCGAGGATCGGGCGGGGCGCGACGCCGACTGCGTGCGGCGCCCCGCTGTCCGCCCACGCCACGAGCGCGACACCGAAAAAGCTCAAAAAGACCGACGCGAGCTTGCCAGGGGAGAACGAGTCGGTGCCGACCATGCTGCCGAGCAGCAGCGTAAAGAAGCCACTCGACGAGCCGAGCGTCGTGCCGCTCGCCACGCTCGTGTAGCCAAGCGCCGCGACAAACGTCCAGTTCGCCGCAAACCACACGACGGCAAACTGCATCGAGAGCACCGCGGTCTCGCTCAGCGACAGCGGGGGAAGCTCGGACGCGGGCACTAGGTGCAACGCGTCGCCCGCCTCGGATCCGTCCGACTCGGAGCCGTAGCTAGGTGGTGCGTCGCGCGTGAGCTCCTGCGACTCTTCGGTGCCGCGCTTCGTAAAGCTGCGGCCACGCGACAAGGCGCGGCGGGGGCGGGTGGCCATGGCGTCTGGAGCATCGACGCGCATATTCAGGTTGCTCGACGGCCGCCGGCCGTCGATCGACGACGGGCGCAGCGGGCGCCCGTCGCTCGGCGCGCGCAAAAGGCTGCGCTGCGACTCGCGCACTTGATCCCTGCGTGAGCATTGCGACGTACGCGGGAGGGGGGTACATCGGGGGCAGGCGGAAGCCCAGCTTTTCGTACCACTGCGGCGGCGCATCCTCCGCGGAAGGCTTCCCGCGGTACCAGTACAAGAACGCAAACGGCACGAGGTACGCGACAAAGCTCGCAGTGCTCAGGTAGGTCACGGCAAACGGCTTATTGTACCCATGTGTGCTGTGTAAGTCAAACCACATACAGCACTGTATTCGCCAGAAAGTTGGACGCGGTCCAGAGCACGTCGACCAGCAGCACGAGCCCGGCGCCGACCGCATACCCATTTGCCGCCGACATGGCGAACGCGAGGCGAAAATCGCCCGATGATCGGGCACGCGTTCGCGATCGCCATGAGCGACGAAGCGGACCCGCTCTACTCGCTGGGCCTGTGCGTCGGGAGCGGCGAGCCTACCCGCGAGCGCTCCGTGTTTCAGACGAATCAGGACACGGGCTGGGTATGGTGCCGCGCGCGCGACGCGGAAAACATGCATGCCATGTGCGCGCAAATATTGCATCACGTACGCGACGTGGAGCTCGGCAATGTCGAGCAGGACGCGGGTGCGGACGACAAGACGCGCGTGCTGAGCGATCCCTTGGAAGAGTGTCCTGTGCAGGAGCATAATCCAGAGTACTACGAGCGTGTACGTCGCGACGCTGACCCAGATTGCACGCCCGACCTCGCTGCATGCGATTACGCACCGTATCGTGCACTGCGAGTACGCGCAGCCGGCGCTGTTTGAGCAGGACATGCTCCAGCTCTTTTCGAATGCGCGTACGTGGTATGGCCTGGGGACGCCGGGCTACAAGGAAATGATCACGCTGCAGCGGCTCTACCAGCAGCTGACGCCGTCGAAAGGCGCGCTGCACGACGCGTCGGGCAAGAGCCACGTCAAGGCGCGCGCGACCGACATTGACGTCGTCGATGCGCGCCGCTCTGGGGCACACGCGTCGCACTACTTTGCCTCGAGCGCATACGGGCCGGGAAACGAGCCGAGCGACGCGGCGACCGACGTGCACAAGGCCCTGGATCACGCCTACTTCAAGGGGCGCGCGTACCGCGCAGGCGACTGGGTGCACCTCATGAACCCGGTGGATCCCTCGCGGCCGATCGTCGGCCAGCTCTTTCGCGTGTACCAAAAAAAGAGCACGCCGGGCATCTTTGTCACCGCCTGCTGGTACTACCGGCCCGAGCAGACGTCCCACGCAGACTCACGCCTCTTTGCCGAGAACGAGGTGGTAAAGACGGGCGTGTTTGGCGAGCACGCGCTCGAAGATATCATGGAAGAGGTCCTCGTCCTGTTCCACACCAAGTACACGCGGGCCCGTCCGGTGGCCGAGTACAGCACACCGAATGTCCCGCTGTACATTGTCGAGTCCAAGTACGACGTGCGCACGCATGAGTTCCACAAAATCCAGAGCTGGGCGAGCTGCGTGCCGGTAGACGTGCGTGCAAAGCACACGCCCATGACCATCTTTGCCGTGCCGAGCGAGGTGCCGAAGCGCAGCGCGTCGCTGCTCACGAGCAACGTGTACGCGCCCGGCTTTGGCGTGCTTCTCGAGCATGCGCGGCGCGACGACGAGCCACACGAGTACCGCGACCTGTTTGACACGGGCGTAAGTGCAGCCGAGGCCGCGGCGCCCACGCCGGCCGCGGCGCCTCCGCGCCCCGCCGTCGCAGGCCTGAATGCGGCGCACCCTGACCGCCTGCGTGCGTACGCCGCATTTCATATGGTCGCGAGCGACGTTGCGCGGCGCACGAGCCCTGCGTCGTACGCGGCCGTGCAGCAGGCGCTGCTCTCCCACCCCGATGCGACGCACGGCGAGCTGATTGCGCTGGGCATGCGCTACAGTGTGCCCGATGGGCTCATTGTGCGCCTGCGCGATGCGGCGCGCAACGCTGGCGTGCTGCACGACGTCGAGGTGAGCCGTGCGCCGAGCGTGCCTGGCCTCGCGCCGGTCTTTGTCGCGCACCGCGCCGAAGGCACGTTTAGCGCGCTGCCCGCTGCGACCCGCGACCTCTTCCGCCAAGATGCCGAGGGCAAGACGCTGTGGTACGCGGCCCCCCCGCTCAGCGGCTGGAACGGCTCGACGGCGGTCCAGGACGGGACGACGCAGCTCCCCCTGCCTAGTCTGTCCTACATGTACGAGATGGTCCGGAAGCATAGTAATCCTGTAGAATAGGCACTATGCACTCTCGCTACTCACGTTCCCTGCCGCGTTCTTCACTGGGTCAAAGTAGGGGTGCTGCTGAGCCTCGCCCGCCGTGAGGCGCTCCTGGTGGTCGTAGCGCAGCAGCTTGTCGAGGAAGTCGAGTGCCTCGTCCGAGATATACCGCTGGTTCTCGGGCGTGACGAAGCGGGGCCACGGCTTGCGTTGGTACCGCCCGAGGATGCCGTCGTAGTGGGAGTCGAGCTCGATATTGTACTTCTCGAGGTAAGCAAACAGGCCGTCGGTGCCGAGCACCTTGGCGATCTTGACGAGCTGGTCGTAGTTGTCGTGGCCGTGGAAGAAGGGCTCCTTGCGGAAGACCATGCTCGCAAACATGCAGCCGAGACTCCACATGTCAAGCGAGTAGTCGTACTCCTGGAAGTCGACCAGGAGTTCGGGCCCCTTGAAGTAGCGCGACGCGACGCGCACGTTGTACTCGGTATAGGGATGATAGAACTCCGCGAGACCCCAGTCAATGAGGCGCAGCTGGCGCTTCTCGTGGTCAATCATTACATTGTGCGGCTTCACGTCGCGGTGCATAATGCCGCGCGAATGGCAAAAATCGAGCGCCTTGAGCAGCTCGGCGATGTAGTAGCGGACGTCAAAGTCGGAGAACCGAGGGTAAAGCGTCTTGAAGTCGGTGTTGTTCACATACTCCGTGATGATCGAGGGCGTTTTGGATTGAGGGTCGCGCACCACGTCAATCAGCTGCACGACATTGGGGCCGCCCATCAGGTTCTGCAGGATCTTGATCTCGCGCTTGATCTTCTTTTTCTTGACAGGCTTCAGCACCTTGATAATGCACTTATCGTAGCCGGACGAGGCGACATTAATACCTTCGAACACTTCCGAATACTTGCCACGCCCGACCTTTTGCAGGATCTCAAAATGGTCCTGGGTTCCCCTGTGTGAGTGTGAGTGCGTACCATTGCAACTGCAGGTTGTCTGGGTCAGTAAGCGCACGTACCATAATCCCACCACGCTCTACCGTGCTTCTCATTCGCGTCGGGATACACCCGCGCGACGCTCACTCCAGACATGGGCATAGAAAGCGGCGCGCCGTGCTTGCGTCTATGTCGAGGCCAAGGACGAGCGCAGCGTCGGGGCGCTATGATCACGTGACGAGTTCGGACCAACTACGGCGCGGCCTGGCTGTGGGGGATCGGGGGCGTAGGGTCGATCTTGCGCGTGGGATCCATGAATTGCTTCAGCGTCTCGTCCGAGACCTCGGCCTTGCGCTTCTGGAAGTCGCTCACGACACGCTGCAGCTCGGCGATGCAGCGCTTCTTGAGCTCGCCAGTGAGCAGGCGGCCGGCGCGGTAGTCCTCCGCAATCTGCGAAATCTCCTCGTCGGAGTCGACAAAGAAGGTGAGGTACTGGAAACTGACGTCCACATCGGGGTTGCCGCCCAGGCGGCGCTGCTCCTCGAGCGTCTCCTGACCGCCAGAGAAGGCGTGCTTGTTGATCTTGTTCTTGATCTGGTTCGGCGTGTCGTGCATAAAGATGCTCGACGTCTCGTTCGACGCGCTCATCTTCGTCTGCGAGCCCTGGAGCGCGGGGAAAAACTTGGAGTGGATCAGACTCGGCTTGGGGTACTTGAGACGCACCGCGACGTCGCGCGTCTGGCGGAAGTAGGGGTCCTGGTCAATCGCACAGGGGATCAGGCACGGCACGTCCGTCTTCGAGCCATAGATCTGGGGGAATGAGCTCGAGAAGGAGGGCGCGGCCTGGACGGCGACAAAGTGCAGCTTGCCGATGCTGTCGCTGTCGTTGAAGCCAAAGGTGCCCTTCGACTGGTTTACGGTAATGTACCGCGCAATGCGCACGACATTCTGGTAAAAGGCGCCGCCGACATAGTCAAGGTCGGAGAAAATAAACGTCTTTTCCAGCTTAAACCCGCAGGCAATAATGTCGCGCGCGTTCTCATACGCAAACTTTTGCGCCTGTTCAATCTTGAGCTCGTTCTTGAACAGGAACTTTTCGTCGTCAGTCAGCTGCACGACCAGCGGCACATCAAACACGTCCTGCAGCCACTGCGTAAAAAGAAAGGGGATCAGGTGGCCCAGGTGCATCGACGAGGAGCTGGGGCCACGGCCGGTATAGAGGTAAAAGGGCTTTTGCTGCTCGTAGCGCGTCAGGATCAGGTCAAGCTCGCTGAATTAGCAAGGGGACGTACCGGTGGCTAAAGAAGCTGCCGCGGCGCAGCAGAGGATGCGGCTTGCGGCCGGTAACGCGCTCAAAGCGCTCGAGAAGCGCAGCGTCAATGGGCTTCGTGCCAAACTCTTTAATGAGCTTGTTGTAGTCGATCGACACCTGCTTTCCATCGACGAAGCCACCCTCGACGTCCCACGGCGTAACCTTCTGCGCCGAGTCCGGAGCAGCCGCGGCATCGCCCGCGACAGGCGTAACCGAGGTCTTCTCGAGATCCTTCGTAAGCGTCTCCATCGTAGTTCTGCACACCTTTGCTGACACAGCAATCGGGGATTTGTGCCGGGCGCTTCTCCACCGTCGCGTCGATTGCTTGCAAGATGGTAAGTGGGAAGGATGCGCTAACCCTAGTTGATGTTCTCGGCGTTCAAGACGCTTACCGGCCAGACGGTTACCGTCGAGCTGAAAAATGATCTGGCTATCCAGGGAACGCTCAAGAGCGTCGACCAGTACGTCGCATGTCTGACCGCAGGTTCCTCAACTTCAAGCTGGACGACATCAAGGTGCTTGACCCGGGCCGCTACCCGCACATGGTATGTTTTGTGTCTGACCACAGAGCGCTGTGCGCTCGACGTTCATTCGTGGCTCGGTCGTGCGCTACGTTCACATCCCGGCGGCCGCTGTCGACACGCAGCTGCTCGAGGATGCGACCCGGCGAGGTGCGTTGTGTCACTGACCACAGAGGCCGAGACGCAGAGCCGTCGTTAATACAAAATCGTGCAAGAGTGCTATGCAGGGTATAGAACTAGCTAGTACGCAGTGCGCATTATTGGGTATCCTCGTTCCGCGGACGACGCGACGACCAGGCCTTTTGTTTGGCAGACAGGAAAGAGCCTAGGTTGCCGAGTGCAGCATAGCCTTGTGCGCCTGTTGCTTGCAATGTAGACAGGGCCTCTTGCTTGCGTGAGTCCCACGTCGGCGCAGGCGACGTCGATGCGGACCCGGGCGGAGCTTCTGACGTAGGCGTCGACACGCCTTCAAGGTCGGGGGGGTTGTGTGTCAGATCCACGCTCGTGTTCGCCGAGCGCCCGGCCCGGGGCGAGTTCCAGCCCGTGTTGAGCTTTGCGAGGTCTGTGCGCCACGAGCTGGCAACCTTGGACAGGCCAGCGCTGCCAGCTTGGAATGCGGCACCGATCGCCTCGCGCGTCGGTGCGAGACTTTCATCAATGCGCAGATCGTGCAGGCCAGCAGACAGACGGAGGGCAGCATCCGACAGAGCCGTGACCTTTCCAGAGCATGGGTGCTTGCACCCAATCAGGTCGCACAGTGTATCGTCGGTGAGCGCGTCCCACTCCTTAAAGACACGCGTCGCTCGGAAAAGGTCGATGGCCTCGGCACCAAACTGCGCCGTGGGCGACTGGGGATCGACCGGCGTATCCGGCGGAGTCGGCGGCAGCTGGTTGGCATACTTGGCCGTAGACAAGAAGCCAAAGATGTACTCCTCAAAGCGAGCACGGAGGTAGTCGTCGCTGCCTTCGTACTGCATCAAGGTCGGCTGCGTCGGATCGCCCTCGTTCCACGTCTCGAGCACGACGTTGATAACCTGGTCCATCCAGCTGCGGTCGGAGGGCGTGAGCGTTACGGCATTGCTCAGCGCAGGATCATTGAATTGCAACTGGGTGTGCTCAAGCTGGGTAAGTGACAGTACGTACGTCAACCACCACATCGGGCTTGTACGAGCGCTGCTGCTTAAAGATGCTGTTGGTCGTCCCCACCAGCCACGAGCCGCATTTGAGTGTATCGATTTGCTGCAGAGGACAACACGGCTGGAAAAAGGCATCCTCGCTAAACAGGGCAAGCGGTAGGCCCATAAACGACAAGAGGCTGTGTCGGTCCGACATCTTGAGCGACTCTGCCTTCACGCGCCCGTCCGACTGACTGTGCAGCTCAGGCGACGCAGAGTCTTCCAGCGACGAGAGTAGAGCGGGAATCAGTGCGACCAGGTTGTATTGGAGCATGCACAGCCGCTCGACAGGGTATCCAAAAAACAGGATCTTGCGCTGGAGGAGCAGAAGCTTGACCAAGGACAGCGCTTTGAAGCGCCAATGGTAAATAAACTCGCGTAGCGAAGTGCCCATATACAGTGCACTACCGCCGTCCAAGGCATGACTGGATTCGCCCACCGTGCCCATACGCAAGCTCATCTCCAGTGTCCCATGGAAATCTTCCAACAGGGACAGGTTGTTAAGGTCGCGCTGGGCAAAAAAGGCGCGCGTCACCATGCCGAGCTTTTCGCGCAGCGGGCCAAATATGGGCTTTGTCGCGAGGACAACAATCGCTTTTTGGACCATGCTCCGAGTCACCTGCGATCCCTTGTTAATCAGGGCATCTGCATTGATTTGGCGGTTGCACGAAATACCAAAGATGGTGCTGGGGTACAGTGACTTGCACAGCATATGGAAATAGCAAAAGTCTTCCTCAGACTGAGTTAGCCCATGCACGTACCAAGTGGCTCCCATCGGGAAGGGCCAAAAAGGGCAGCTGCGCACTCAGCTCTTCGTTGTCTAGTAGACTCGAAGGGTAGGCGAATTCCACTTGGGGGCCCACAAGATGATTCTGCGTTAATGCGTACGACATACAAAGTCCACCACCGCAATTCCTAGCACGGTAGGCGTGTGCACTCTTGTGGAAGCATTCGATGACTTGTACGCTTCCGGGGCGGGTTCTGCAGGAGCAGCTTCCTCAGCTCCGCCCGCACCGGGAAGAGCCTCGTTCTCGACCTCGGAATCCACAGATTCCGGGACCACGTCGGACTCTGGCACCTTTTGTGCACCTTCCATCTCACGGCTCATGGTGCACAGCACTGATCGAACAACCGACACTCCGCACCCCGAATGCACCGATGTGCTTACTAAGCCAATTTCGCGCCCCGGCGGTTCTCCGCGCGTCAGGGTGTGAGTGCGGCATGGACAACGACTCTGGTAGGACGTCCACGCCCGTCGCGGATGACATCAAAAGCCATGGCCCTGACGATTCTGTTGTTTTTTCTGACCGGAGTTTTCTTGCCAACGGGCGCAATTCGCGCAGTGCCTATTCGGGCGTGCACCCTAGTGGAGAGTCTGTCACGCTCGGCGTACAGCTTGCGCCCAGCTCGCTTTTAAAAGAGCTTCCCATTCGGTACGTTTCCCAAACTTATGCAGCATTCCGCGCAACTACAATGGAGAAGAGACGGTTCAGTTCCATGATGCGCTTCCGGCCTCGCTTGCAGAGGTGGTACGTGCCCCAGCTCACCCAGATCGACGCCGGCCAATTTTCACAATCAATTCAAGCAATGAACCGTACGTTGGAAGATGCCGCGAACCCCACCTATGGACTTTTGGATAATATTTTGACCAACATGACCTTTCAACTCTGGCCGCTGGTCGCTGGCACGCACTATCGGAGGGTGCGTACGCACAACTGACGCAGTGCATGAAACGTTTTCACCACGAGCTCCAGGATATGGAGCACCGACTATTCCATCCCGTCGGACTGTACATTACGCCCCCCCAAGAGCAGGCCTACCTGTGCCTCGAGATCCAGGGCGCGTAGTCATCTAGACACTAAATACCCATCTGGCACACTGCCTCACAACCTTTAGACCCATTGGTACAGTGGTTAGCACGTGGAGCTGTTAATACTGGTCGATTAATCGACTACAAAACTCTAAGGTCGCTGGTTCGATTCCAGCATGGGTCGTTTTTTGCTCTAGCACCCTTATCGGGTGCACAGACGCAATTTTTTTTTCCTCGCTGGACAGCCAGCGCAATCGCTCGCCAAGGTGGGCCCAAAAAAAAACGCAGGACATGGAACCGTATCATAATACTAACAGAGGCACACACCACGCCCTCAAGTAATCTATGGAGAGACAATTCGGGGTGGGATGCGCAGCTACGCGAGCCGCTAAGAATAGATCTACATTACTTGTGCTGTGGTTAGCCATTCTTTTTCAGCGAAACGTACCCTTTGGTATTGAGCGACCAGCATGGCGTGGTCACGCTCGTACGGCTCAAGAGTAAGCTGCTCCCTGGGACGGAACGAGCTCTTCTTCAGCTTGTTGACCTCCTCGGCGAACACCGCCTCAGGCTGCGCAGTAGAGTCAATGCAGCTAGCCTTGATCGAGATAACGGCGTGGCCGCCGTTCTTCAGGAAATACTCCGAGTTGTATGCCACGATACGAGCCTGGTCGGGCTGGGCAACGTCGGCAAACACCACGTCGACCGAGCCGACGAGCATGCGGTACTTGGTCGGGTGACGCGCATCCTCAATGATCGGAATCACGTTTGTCCGCTTCTTGGCCATGTTAATCAGATCACGGCCTGACCGGTGGGAGAACTCCACGGCGTATACGACACCCTCGGGGCCGACAATGTCAGCGACGTGGCTCACACTGGTACCGCTCGCGGCACCGAGGTAGAGCACCTTGGCGCCCGGCCGAATGTGGATGCTGTCGAGACCACCCAGGACACCGGCAGCAAGCTTCGAGCGGAAAGGGTTCCACACACGGTACTCGGTCTTGGCGACAGTCGGCGCATCGTCGGTGCTCGGCGCAGCGTTAGGGTTCTCGACCGAGACGCGCTTCTCGCCGTAGACCGACTCGCCAGGCACAAGGTTCTTGGTCACCAGCAGGTGCTCCTTGCCCTCGGCCACAAACACACCGTCGTGACGGTGAGGCTTGACGACAACGTTCGAGCCGCCACCACGGCCGCCACCACGGCCACCGCGGGGAGCACCGCGGCCACGGCCGCCGCCGCGAGGGGGGCCACCACGGCCGCCACGAGCACCGCCGCGGCCGCCGCCGCCAAAGCCACCGCGTCCACCGCCGCCGAAGCCGCCACGGCCACCGCCGCGACCGCCACGGCCAGGCGGGCCACCACGTCCACGGCCCGGAGGGCCACCACGTCCACGATCACCAAATGCCATTTTTTCTCTGAGCGCTCGCTTCGTGCGCCGTACGAAAAAGAGAGGCCGGCCCGCCTCTTTTTTTCGCGGCACATGGAAATCACGTGACAATGCCCCCCGCGCGTTGGGTGTTGCGCGTGTTTCGAGCGGACGCGTAGCATGCCGCGCGAGATTATTACGCTGCAAGTGGGCCAATGTGGTAACCAGATTGGCTCACAGTTCTGGGAGCGTTTGTGTGAGGAGCACGGCATCTCGGAGAATGGCACGCTGCGCAGCGCGGAGAAGCAGGAGCGTGCAGACGACCGCAAAGACGTGTTCTTTTACCAGGCGGACGACGACCACTATGTCCCCCGCTCTGTTCTGGTCGACCTCGAGCCGCGGGTCATTAATAATATCATGGCGAGCAAGTACCGGCATCTATACAACCCCGAAAATGTGTTCCAGAGCGAGAGTGGCCAAGGCGCCGGAAACAACTGGGCGAAAGGACACACGGCCGGCGAGGCGGCCAAGGAAGAGATGCTCGATATGCTGAACCGCGAGGCGGACGGCAGCGATATTCTTGGCGTACGTCGCGCGACTCACCCAGGGCTTTTTCATGCTCCATTCGATTGCCGGTGGTACCGGCTCGGGTATGGGCAGCGCGCTGCTCGAGCTGCTGAGCGACCACTTTGCGAAGCAGGTCGTGCAGACCTACAGCGTCTTCCCGAACTCGGAGGAGTTTTCTGACGTGGTTGTGCAGCCGTACAACTCGGTGCTGACCATGAAGCGGCTCGTCGACCACGCCGACAGCGTCGTGGTGCTGGACAATGCGGCGCTGAACCGCATCGCGACCGACCGCCTGCACTCGCAGGCGCCGACGTACGACCAGACGAACCAGCTGGTGAGCACCGTGATGGGCGCATCGACGACCACGCTGCGCTTCCCTAGCTACATGAACAACGACCTGGTACGTGCGCTGCCTGACCCAGACCGGCATCCTCGCGTCGTTGATCCCCTCCCCCCGCGCGCACTTCCTCACGACCTCGTATACGCCATTTACCTCGGATAATGTCGAGCGCGGAAAGTCGACGATGAAGACGTCCGTGCTCGACGTGATGCGCCGCCTGCTCCAGCCCAAGAACCGCATGGTGAACATGGCCGGCGCGAGCAAGGACGCGTGCTACCTGTCCGCGCTGAACATTATCCAGGGCGACGTCGATCCCCGCGACGTGCACAAGAGCCTGCTGCGCATCCGCGAGCGGAATCTCGTGCGGTTCGCGCCGTGGGGGCCGGCGAGCATCCAGGTCGCGCTCGCGCGGCGCAGCCCGTACGTCGAGAGCTCGCACCGCGTGAGCGGCCTGATGCTCGCAAACCACACCGGCATCGCCGCGATGCTCCGGCGGACCACGCGGCAGTACGACAAGATGATGAACCGCCGCGCGATGATTCACGTCTACGAGCGCGAAGGCAATTTCCAGAAGGGCCTCCCGGAATTGTACGTAGCACTACTCACCCAGCGACGAAGCACGCGAAACGGTCGCACAGCTCATGGACGGTACGTCGCGCGACTCACACAGAATACGAAGCCGCCGAGAAGGAAAACTGTACGCCGCGCGACTCACCCAGACCTCGCAGGGCCCGATGCGTAGCCGATTTGTAGCATAGCCTCTTTGGCCTCCACCCGCAGGTGACTCCCACGTGCGACGGACGCTGCGTCTCGACGACACCGCCGCGACACAAAGCACATTGGGCGGAATGCGCGAGAGACCCCCTTCGGAGACGGCGTCGCCGCCGTCGTCCAAGGAGCCCATCTCTGGCCTGGGCGTGTCTGCGCTGCCCGCCGACGATGGCGGCGGGTGGGCGTCGCTTGCTTCGCCGCCCCGCCGGCCCAGTGTGGACCTCAGCACGCGGCCACCCACGCGGTGGTCGAGCGGCGACTCGCTGGCGAGTGCGTACGCGGCGGGCGAGGCAGACGACGCGTTTCCGCCGCTACGTACGCATGCGCCGCTGGGGCGATACGAAGAGGTGAACTTCGACCCGAACGACATCACGGTGCAGGGCCATGCTGTGGGCATGCCGTGGCGCAGTTTCAGCTCGCTCCCCGAAATGGACAGCGATAGCAAGCGCTCAGGATCTGTGCTGGGCGACGCATTTGATACCTACCTGCTGCCGAGAGAGGGCATGGATGCGGACGTGAACCTCGATGACTACCAGGGTCCGACCGGCTGGACGCAGTACCTGCCGACCAGCGGCATCGACGAATACGACCGCGACGACGAGCAGCCGGACGACGAAGAGTCGCGCAATCACAGCGAGGAAGCAGAGGAACGGCGCACGTCCCGCGCGCAATTCTCCGACGTCTGGAACGGATTCGCGCGCAGCGGCAAAGAGGCCATTGCGCGAGCGAACGAGCGCATTCGGCGCACCGGCGAGTCGCTCCCGTGGCGCCAGCAGGGCACACCAGAGGCGCAGTGGCTTCCAATGGAGGACGCCGACGGCGAGACGGCCGAGGCACACGTTCAGGACGTGCGGCCCATCCACGCGCAGCTGCGTGGCAAATCACTCATGCTGTTTGGGCCGACGCATTCCATCCGCTTGCTCTGCGCCAGGGTGCTCGAGACGTGGTGGGTCGAGCCGCTGATCCTCGCGTTGATCACCATGAACCTCGTCGTGCTGATTGTCTCGTCGAGCCGCGATGTTGTTACGCACCCTTTGCGGCACGATCTCTTGACCAACACAGAGTCCCTTATTCTCCTTGGCGTATTCTGTGTGTATACCCTCGAGATGGCTGCGCGGATTATTGTCTCGGGGCTGATCATCGACCCGCCCCCGTTTGACGAGCGGCGCCCGCGGAACGCCTCAACCGAATCGCTCCCGAGCAAAGAGGCTGAGGAGGATGTGACACCCGCGTACATGGAGAGCAATACCATGCCGGTCATTCGCCACTGGTGCGACAAATTTTATATCTACTTTGTGCGCTTTGTGCGTCCGTACGGTACTGCACAGCGTGCGCACACCGCGGCGCGCCTCGCGGAAATCAAGCCGACAGCAGGTGTAACGCGCGACGAAGTGTACGCCAAGCCTGCTGCACCGCCGGGGCACCTACCCGACATGCCGTGGAACGCGCCGCGGATGCACGAGCAGAGTGGGTGGCGCTCGGCCCTGATGCGCTTCTTGGTCTCGGTGGCTCTGCGCTTCTCTAACGGCATTACAGGCGAAAAGCGCGTGATGGCGGATCGCGCATACCTGCGCCACAGCTGGAACCGCGTCGACGCAACGGCGATCGTATGCTACTGGGTCGCGGCGATCCTTGAGCTGGCGCGTGCCGACGAATATCCCCACCGTCACATTTACCTGTTCCGTGCGGTGAGTGTGCTGCGATGCGCGCGCCTCCTCTCGCTGCCGGACGGTATCGCGACAATTCTCTTGTCGCTGAAGCGCGTCGCGCCGCTCTTGATGCGCGTCGCCTACTTTATCCTGTTCTTTATGGTGCTCTTTGCGATTATCGGTATCCAGAGCTTCAAGGGATCCTACCGCCGCCAGTGCGTGTGGATCGGCAGTCTGAACAACGAACCGAATACCAACTTTACTCTCAACCAGCTTTGCGGCGGCTCGTATGATCCAAGCAATCCAGACCAAACCATCGGGCATGTGCGGGCCGACTCGATGCAGCCCTTGGAAAAGGCCAAAGGCTATATTTGCCCGTACGGCCAGCTATGCATGGAGCAGCCCACCAACCCGAGCAATGACGTGCAGAGCTTTGACAACATTTTTACCTCGTTCCTGCAGGTCGCGATTGTCATCTCGCTCAACGGCTGGAGCAATACCATGTACGATATGATCGATGCAGACTACTACACTGCCTGTATCTTCTTTATCTTTGGCATCATCCTGCTCAACTTTTGGCTTGCCAACTTGTTTGTCGCGGTCATCTCGCACTCGTTTGCGTCACTCAGCGCACAGACAGAGCACAGTGCCTTTGCGGCTGTCGCGATGCGCGGAGACCCGTCAGGAGCCCACAAGGAGGGCGAGATTCCTCGCTCGCGCCGTTCGCGCCGCCGCGCCATTGAGATCTACAAGCGCGTTTGGGGTTGGACCAAGTACTTGTGGCTTGCGCTGATCGTTACAAGTCTCGCGATCCAAGGCTCGCAGAGCTCGTTCCAGGACAAAGCAGCACAGACCTGGCGCGACCGGGCAGAACGCTACCTCACCGTCGCGTTCGACGTGGAGATCCTGCTGCGATTTATCGCGTACACGCTCGACGGAAATCCGCGCACGTTCCTGCGCAAGAAGCACAACGTCCTCGACTTGTTCCTCGCAGTGATCACGACCATCATTCAAGTGCCCCAGGTGCACAGCTCCAACTGGTATCCCTGGCTGACCTTTTTCCAGCTCGCGCGGTTTTACCGAGTGATTGCAGCAATTCCCCGTATGCGCGTGCTGCTTGTTCGTGTGCTCGGTTCAATGGACTCGCTCTTTAACATGATGGCGTTCCTGCTCATGGTCATTTTTATGGCTGCGCTCTTTTCTGTGCAGCTCTTCCGTGGCGACATCCCTGATGAGAACGAGGACGGAGAAGAGGAGGAAATGACGTGGAAGCATCTCTTCAACGGTTTCCTGGCCGTCTACCAAGTGTTTTCGTCCGAGAACTGGACTGATCCGCTGATGAATGTACTCGGAAGCGAGCGCGACTACCACCAGGCAGTCATTGCAGGGATCTTTATCGTGGGATGGTTCCTTTTTGCCAACTTTATCGTGCTGCAAATGTTCATTGCCGTCATCAACGAAAACTTCCGTGTCGCGGAAGGTGACAAGTACAAGCGGCAGATGGAGCAGTACCTAAAGCGCTCGGAGCCACGCAAGATGTCGCGGCTTGCGCGTATCATGCAAAAGTTTAGTCCATTCCGCGAAGTGCGCTCGTCCAAGACACTGCCACAGGCCGAGGCGCAGACCATCGTTCCGCTCAACACCATCGCGGGTCCACCGGCAGACGCCGACGACGACAAGAAGCAGCGCAGTCTGTTCTTGCAGCTCGTCACGCCCGATCGTGCGGGGATGGCTGTCGGCACACTGCAGCGTGTCTTGCGTCTCGATAAGCCGCGCGAACACGCTCACCTCAAAGCACTGCAGGCACGTATGCGCGGCGAGGTCGAGCCGGGACGCAACGAGCGGCGGCGTACTCTCTACGACTTTGAGCACGTCTACTACGACGAGGACGAACAGACGCGTCTCGCGGCTGGTCGCCAGACGCTGCAGGACATGCGTACGGACCTCGGCTTGGTCGATGAGTCGGCCGGGCAACAGCGCTTCCTCGAGGATTATGTCCAGCGCGCCGAGAATGACCCCCGCATCCAGATGGCGCGCACAATGGCCGAGCACCCGTGGTACGACCGATCCTACTTTGTCTTTTCGAATCGCAGCCCAATCCGCCGTTTCTGCCAGAGCCTTACGCCCTGCTCGCACGGCGAGCGTGTGTTTGGGCGGCAAATGTCGCGCGTGCGCAACTACATCTTCCAGACAATCATCTTTGCAGCGATTGTCGGTTCGGTTGTCGTTGCAGGCATTGCGACGCCGGCCTACCGCAAAAAGTACTATGGCGAGAATGCGATCAAGGACGGCGCGCAGGTCGGCTCGTGGTTCTCGGTGATCGAGCTGAGTCTCTCGGTGATTTTCGTGGCGGAATTCTTTGTCAAAACGATCGCCGATGGCCTTGCCTTTACGCCGAACGCATACGTGCTGAGCGTGTGGAACCTGCTGGATATGTTTGTGCTGATCTCGCTGCTGATCAATGTCATCAGTGAGCTGGCCGTGCCCGGTGGTGTGTCGCACTTTACGCGTGCGCTCAAAGCGTTCCGTGCGCTGCGTTTGATCAATCTGTCGTCGCTCATGCGCGACACTTTCCATGCAGTGATGATTGCCGGTGCCGGCCGTATTCTGGACGCAGCACTGCTGGCACTCTTGTACATTATTCCCTACGCCGTCTGGGGACAGAATCTGTTTGCCGGGCGGCTGTATGGGTGCAACGACGAGTCTGATTCGATCCTGAACAAGCTCGACTGCCACGGCGAGTTTTCGTCGCAGCCGCTCAACTGGTCGTTCCTTGCGCCCCGTGTATGGGCAAATCCGAGCGAGGGATCGCAGTACTCCTTTGACGACTTTAAGAGCTCGCTGTTGATTCTCTTTGAGATTGTGTCGCTCGAAGGCTGGATCGATGTCATGACGCAAGCAATGGCGATTGTTGGCCGTGATAATCAGCCGCAGACCGACGCGGCGCAGCACAATGCGATCTTTTTCCTGATCTATAACTTGGTCGGTGCTGTGAGTGTTTTGACGCTGTTTGTGTCGGTGATTATCGAAAACTTCCAGCGCTACTCGGGTGCAGCGTTCCTTACGACCGAACAGCGCCAGTGGCTCGACCTCAAGCGGCAGCTGCAGCGGCAGACGGCGTCCAAGCGACCCAAGGTCATGCCCAAAAACAAGTTTGTCAAGTGGTGTTTCCAGGCCGCGACGCAGAAGCAAGGTTGGTGGCTGCGGTCCATGTCGATGATGCACCTCTCGATTTTGGTCGTGCTCATGACGCAGCAGTATACCGATCCTCCGTGGGCGGACACTGTGCGGAACACGATCTACACGGTGCTGGCGCTGATCTACTTCGTGGATATTGTTGTGCGCCTGATCGGTCTTGGGTTCTCTGGTTTCCGTCGCAATTTGTGGAACTGGTACGATGTGCTGGTGATGGCCGGCGTGCTCGGCACGAGTATTCCGCTTGCGATCCACCCCAATGGCTCGCAAGTGCATGCGCAGCTGCAAAAGATCTTCTTGACCGGTGTCGCGCTGAAGCTGGTGCAGCGCAACGACTCGCTGAACCAGCTGTTCAAGACGGCCATCGGCAGTGTGCCGGCCATCTTTAGCTTGTTCCTCCTGTGGCTCACCATGTTCTTTGTGTGGGGCATCATGCTCGTCGAGGTCTTTGGCCTGACGAAGTGGGGCGACAACGAAACGCACTCCAAGAACCTGAGCTCGCTGTGGGGCACGCTTGTCTTTTTGCTCATGACATCCACTGGCGAGGGATGGAACTCGTACATGCACGACTACACCGTGCAGTCGCCGCTTTGTACGCCTTCGAGCAACTATCTCGAGTCGGACTGCGGCAGCATGGAGTGGGCCTACTTCTTGTTCATTACGTGGAACATTATCTCGATGTTCATCTTCCTGAACATGTTTACGGGTACCGTGGTGGAGAACTTTTCGTACGTGTTCCATCTGCAAGGCAGCACGGCACTATCGCGCGAGCAGATGCGGCTGTACAAGGACGCCTGGTCCAAGTTTGATCCCGAGGGATTCGGGTACATCTCCAAAGAGCAGGTGGTCCCCTTCCTCTCGCAGCTCATCGGCATGTTCGAGGTCGGCCTCTACCCCCCCGAGGCGCGTATCGACGCGCTGATGGACAAGGCGCGCGTCGTGTCGAATCCCAGCAGCGCGCCGTCGTCGCCAGGAAGCAGTCCCCGCCGTCGCTTCCGCCTGAGCCTTCCTCGTTCGCCCCGCTCGCCCCGCTCGCCCCGTTCCCCCCGTTCGCCGGCGAGCAGCCAGCGGCGGGGAAGCTCGGTGCACCAGTCGCCGAGCCTGAACGCCTACACAGCCGACAGCGTCTCGGGTACCGGGCACATCGAGAGCGGCCTGAACCTCGACAAGCTCGATTCCGCGCTCGCCGCGCTGGATCCCGAGGAGTTGCGCCACCGCCGTGTGCGCCTCAATCGCATGTACCACGAAGCGATCCTGTCGGACAAAGGCAAAGGCATCTCGTTCACGGCGATGCTCTTTGTGCTTGCCTACCACAAGATGTGCTCGCGCCCGACCAACATGGAGGTGTCCGAGTTTATCGAGCGCCGGGCGCTCCTCGACAAGCTCGACAGCACGATCAGTCTGGAGCGTGTGCGTGGGCTGCTGCGTACGGTCTACTTACGTCGCCGCTTCCTTGCGGCGCGTGCGAACCAGGAGCACATCACGCGTGTCGCGATGCGTGGCGACGAGCGCGGCTTCCCCTCGATCACCGTCGAAGGCGACGTCGGCCGCACGCCCGAGCGCCCCCGCATCTCGATCGATCCCACGTTTGGCCGCCTGGACGTGGATGCACCACGCGCGACCGACGCGCTGCGCACGCCCACGTCGGGCTATTCGGACTACTTTGGTGGCGACATTGCCGATGGCGCCAGCGACGTGCACCTCTCGCCAATGTCCGTCTCGCCCGTGGCGCGCCGCCGCCTGTCCTTCCAGGACCCCAGCCTAAACCCCTTTGCGGACCAGAACCATGGCCGCAACGCCGACGACCGCCCTCCCGGAAGCTCGTCGTCTGTGCAACCCCACCGCACCCCCTCCCCATCGCGCGACATGGGGGCGTGGAACTCCGTCATGCGCCGTCTTTCGCCCGAGCGACCAGACAGCGTATGGCCTAACGACCATAGCGCGTAATGTACCATTTAGTCATCGATCGATGATGTCCGAGACGCCGGCGCACGGCGCACCCGGCGCGCCGAACGCGGCTGCGATGCCGCCGGCTGAGCAGAGCAAGCCGCAAGGGCTGCTTGCGTCGATGGTCGATGGCAATCCCTACTTTTCCGCGGGCTTTGGCCTGATGATTTTCGGCGGCGCGCTCGCCTACTCAAAGAGTGTCGTGTCGTGGGGCGCGCACGCCGCACAGCGCCGCATGCTCGTCTCGCTCGAGATCCCATCCAAGGACCGCGCACACCCCTGGTTCCTGCACTGGATGGGCGCGCAGGCCCAGGCACAGGCGCTCCGCCGCAAGGCGCACGATGGAAAAATGCCCCGCGAGTCGATGCTCGAGTTTCTGGGCCTGCGGCGCCCGGCGCAGGCGAGTGGCGAGGTGCTGCCGCACGATCCTTTGCGTGCCGGCGCAGGCGCCGTGTCGCCGATCCGCATCATCTCGCGCGAGCTTGCGGTCGACACGCACTACGAAGAGCCGACGATGCACCCCACGCCCGGCACCGGCCAGGAGCGTGGCGTGGCGACTTTTTCGCTGGTGCCGGGCCCTGGAACGCACTGGTTCCGCTACCACGGTGTGTGGATTCGCCTGCAGCGCGAGCGCAACGGCAAGCTCGTCGACCTCTCGACGGGCGCACCGTGGGAGACGGTGACGCTCACGACGCTCTCCTCCTACTCGCACCTCTTTACGCAGCTCCTTGCCGAGGCGCGGCAGCTTGCGCTCGCATCGACGCAAGGAAAGACGATCATCTTTACCAGCTGGGGTGCCGAGTGGCGGCCGTTTGGGCACCCCCGCCGTGTGCGTGAGCTCGATAGTGTGGTGCTCGCCTCGGACAAGAAGGACGAGCTGGTGGGCGACGTGAACCGTTTCCTGTCGCGCGGGAGCTGGTACACGAAGCGTGGCATCCCCTACCGCCGCGGCTACCTGCTGCACGGCGCGCCGGGCTCCGGCAAGACGTCGTTCATCACTGCGCTGGCGGGCAGCCTCGACTTTAACATCTGCCTGCTGAACCTCGCCGAGCGCGGCATGACGGACGACAAGCTGAACCACCTGCTGTCGAACGCGCCCGAGCGCAGCATTCTTCTGCTCGAAGATGTGGATGCGGCGTTTGCAGGGCGTGCGAACCACTCGCCGGAGCGCCACGCCGACGGCTACCAGCCGAGCGTTACGTTCTCGGGCCTGCTCAACGCGCTGGACGGTGTCGCGTCCGGCGAGTCGCGCATCATCTTTATGACGACAAATCACCTGGAGCGTCTCGACCCCGCGCTTATCCGCCCGGGGCGTGTCGATATGATCTGCGAGCTGGGCGACGCGGCGCCGCGCCAGGTGCGCGAGCTGCTCGTGCGCTTCTACCAGGCTGATCTGCTCGAGGCGCGTCTCGATGCTGCGCGCCGTGCGCGGGGCTACGACCCCGCAGAGTTTGCGCATGCGCCGCACCAGACCGCGCCGGACGCACAGACCGAGTACTACCGCGAGGCGCTCAAGGCGACGGCCGACGAGCTGAACGGCGCCGCCGACCGGCTCGTGGCCGAGGTCGCGCATGCCACGCGCCGCCGGCGCGCCGCCCTGCACCTCGACGAGGACGGCCACACGCGCGAGGAGCCGAAAGAGGTGCGGGCGGCGCGCCCGGGCTTCTGGCCGCGCCCTGCGGCGCGCGGCGGCGTGAGCATGGCCGAGCTGCAAGGCCTCTTTATCCGCTTCCCCGACGACCCCCATGCGGCGGTGCGTGCGTTTGCCGAGGAGAACGGCGATCTAGGCGCTATGTAGACACGCGGTCGCCGAGCGCATGCGCGCTCGCAAACGCGGCAAACAAGACCAGCTGGCTCAGTGCATCGACCAGCGAGGTGATGTACGGCATGCACGAGGTATCCGGATCATAGTCCCAGTACCACAAAAGGAAGCACAGGGTGTATCCCCCGCTCAAAGCGAGGCAGGTCTGGGTAAGTGGCGCGACGTACGAGCAAGGTAGAGAGCAGCACAAAGCAGAGCGCAAACTGCCAGCCAAAGACGAGGCTGCGTGTGAGCCACAAGAGGCTCAGGTATCCGATCTGAACGAGCGTCGTGCTGCCCAGCAGTGTCAAAGGGAGCTGCCACCCCCCCCGTGGCGTGAAGCGCGGCGTGTCGTTGGGGTATCGGGGCGCCTCGGCGCCCGGCTCCGTCAGCGGCGCGTACTCGGCGCTCGCGGCGCGTGTCGGCGCAACGATGCGGCCCGCGTGCAGCGCGGATGAGAGCGTGGAAGTGAACACGGCGGCCGCGACGCCGGGCAGGCCCGAGACGACCGGCGCGAGGAGCGCCAGGCCGTCGTACCGCGCCGCGTTTTTGTCGAGGAGCAGGCCCGCGACTGAGCTGATGAGTGCCGCGGCAAACAGTGGCGTCCAGCCGTCCGCGACGAGCTCGCCTACGTACACGTTGCGCAGCGTCATCAAGATCATCAAGCAGCACACGACGATTAGCACGACAAAGAGCACAAGCGACAGGAGCGAGCCCTCGGACGGCAGCAGGCCCGCTGCCAGCACGCCGAGGAGCGTCAGTGTGATCAGGTCGCCGAGCGAGCCCGCGATCGGCACCACGGTCCGGTCCGGGTCCAGGCGGAAGCGACGTGCCCAGATCACGAGCGCACACAGGCACGTTCCCTGCACCGCGGACGAGAGCGAGGCGGAGAGCATCGCCACGGCGACGACCATGAAAAACTCGAGGTAGCCGTTGCGCAGGCGCAGTGCACGGTCGACGTTGGGACGCCCGGGGGTATGAATGCCGCGCGCAAGCGGCGTGCGCACGGCCGCCGGGCTGGCGAGCGCCGTGGACGTGGCGCTCGGCAGCGCCCATGTCGCGCTCGCCGGTGCGCCCGCGGCCGGCGGCATGCGGTGCTGCTCAAACTGCCCCATGATAAACGATAGGATGCCAGCGGCGCATGCTACAATGAGCGCCTGCGCCTGCAGCAGCGCGAGGTTGCCCGTGACGAGCACTTGGCGCGTGCGCCGGTTGTCGAGCTCGCCCATATTCGCCTGGGTGAGTCGATGGACGTACGGCAGTCGACATGCGCAGCGACAGATTCAGCTCGAGGTTCCCTTTGAGGTTCATCATGATCGGCACGAGGATCAGAAACTTGTCGACCGCGCGAAAGACGTTCCAGTGCTGCGTGAGCGAGGATGCCTACCGTCATATTATCGAGCTCCCAGCCCGAGAGGAGGAGCCCGCCTGCGGCGAGCACGAGCATCGGGACGATCTGCGCAAGGAGCGCGATCTGCGCCTGTGCCGCCGGCAGCACTGGCGGCATGCCGCTCCCAGCGCCGCGCGCCGCGCCGTCGTCTGCCTCCTCCGACGATCGCATGCTGATAAATTGAGCGAAATCGGTGATTTTATTATTTACCGTGTGTCGTAAACTACAAAAGCTGGCGGTCGCAGAATCCGCCCTGCGCACTCGTACGTAGACCCGTATACCCCTCCGCGGCAATGTGCTTGATCGGTGTGTTGGCCGTGGCCGTGTTGAGGATCTTGATCGCAAGGAAGCGCCCCGAGACGCCGCCATAGTGCACGCACCCGTCGCCGCTCGGCGCACGCCCAAACGACAGCTTCAGCGCGTTTGGTCCGTCTTGGTGCTCGGGCGAAAAGTAGGCGACCGGGAGCAAGGGCGGGGACTTTGCGTCGACGCGCTCCTCGACGCCGTGCCCGTCGAGTCCCGGGCCACGCAGCCGCCAGCGGCGCGCAAACTCGGGCACATCGGCCGGCGTCATGCCGTCATAGACACTCAGCGACTCTTGCGTGATCTCGTTGGGCGACACAAACACGAGGCCGTGCAGCTGCATGTTGTAGCCCTGTGCGGCGCGCAGCACGAGGCGCGAGACGGTAAACATCTGCGCGTCGTACGACGCCGGCGGGGCGAGCGCGTCGTGCACCTTGGCCAGGTACGTCTCTGCACGGCTCGCGACGAGCGCATCAACGTGCTGCAGTGCGCCTGGCTCGCGCACGCACGCCTCGGCCAGCTCGAGCTGTTCCGAGGTGTACGGCGAGCGCGCGAGACGCTGCGCGACGGCATAGTCGTGGCGCACAAAGTGGCGCAGAAGGCGCGTGTCCTGTGTGTCGCTCCCTCCCAACGTCGGCTCGTAGGCGCGCACCGGCAACCAGTGGGCGGCGCGCGGCATGTGTTCTTCCCAGTGCTCGATAGCGCTGCGCATCGGATGCGACGGCGCAAGGGCCGTGTGGCGCAGGGGAAGGCGGCCGAGGGTATCTTGGTGGACGGTCGACTGGATCTGCATGAGCGCCGTGCCGTCCGCGGCGGCGGCCCACGACGATGCGTCGTTCTGCAAGAGATTTGCCGGCGACGTCGACTCGTTCACGCGGCGGTTCTGCACATTAAACAGGCAGCAGCGACTGTCGTGCATCGTCATGTGCAGAGAAAAGAGGCTCGTATCCGGGGAGTGCGTTACCGACGCGCTCGGCAAGAGGCGCGCGAGCATCCGCGTCTGCTCAGCAGTGCCCGTCGCGAGGCACGCGACGGCGTGCGCCGTCGCCTGAAAGTCGATCCAGTCGCGCAGCGGCGCGAGCTCGGCGTGCCGCGGGTCGTCCGGCTCGATGCGCAGCAGCGGCTCGGGCTCGGCGCGTATATCGTTCTCGGCCTGCCAGGTGGCGGCCTCGAGGACGTGCTGGATCACGTCGTGGTCCGGCGCCTGGAGCGGCGACCTGTCCTGCGACGACGAGCGGCTCATGGGCTCCTTGTGCATCGCACGCCAGTGAAAATAATCGCCGAGCATCAGCGACGAGCGTGAGGACATAGGCACGTCGTTCTGCGCCGGAAGCACGCCGGCGCTCGAGCCGGCAAACGGCGCAGGGGTATCGGTGAGGATGCCCGGCGACGACGGGCCTGACGAGGACGACGACGAGGCGTCGCTCTGTGCACCCGAGCACGGCGCGACAAGCGCCTCCATCATCGTCTGCGTCGAAAAAACCGTCTCGTCGCTCGGGGCGGCGGCGAGGCGCCGGCGCTGGGCGATTTCGCCACTGAGCCAGTCGCCGGCCGCGCCGGGGTATCGTTCTGCCCACTGGGGATGGGGCAGGTGCGCTTCGAGGTCAGAAGACAGGGTATCGTTCAATGCATCGTGCGTTGGCGTCGCTGCGCGGCGCGGCACACCGTCGACGTGGGCGAGGCTCGGCAGAGCGTCGCTCGTGCCCGAAACGTCCATCAGCACGCGGAGGCGCGTGTGCAAGTCGTCGAGCAGGCGCGTCCAGCTCGCCGACTCGAGCGTCTTGGCGCTGCGTTCCTTCTCGCCGTCTGGGGGCGGATCATGCAGCCAGTAGTACTGCGCCACTTCGGCGGCACGGTGCAGACTCGCAATCTGCACGACGAGCTCCATGGGCGACGGTGTCGGCGGGCGTGTCTCTTCCGTCATACCCGCTGTACATGCAAGAGGCGGTAAATCTATCGAGGTAGTCATCGTCGATCCACCAGAGACGGCGCTGGGCAAAGTATTCGTCGCCTGTGCCGGGTGGCGAAAGTGGCGTGCCGCGCGGCTTTTTTCGTGTGCGGCGTTCGGTTATAACATGCAAAAGCACCTATTGGGTCTAGAAACAGCACGAACGTGCCGGCGGCACCTCCACTAGAACCTTGGCGGCGCACGGATCGCCTAGCGGGCACTCGGCGGGCGGTACGCGGTGCTGCTCCGCGGCTTGACCTGCTGGAAGCCGTCTGCGTCGCGCGGAGGGGCACTCGGCGGCGGGGGCCGCGCAGCGCCCTCGCTCGGCGGCGCACCGCCGCCACCCTGGCGCATACGCGAAAAGGCGCCCGGGACGTAGCGGCCACCGGCGCCGGGGGGGCGCTCCGAAGGCATCGTGCGCGGCTCCGGCGCACGGCGCTCCGTGGGCATCGGGCGCGGCTCCGGCGCACGGCCCTCCGAGTTGCGGCTGAGGTCTCCGGGGCGGTAGCGGCGGTTGGCAAACATCGGGTCGGTGGCGCCCGACGAGGCGGCCGGCGGCGCGGCCGACGGCGCGCCGCTTCTCCGCCACGCGCCGCCCGTCTCGGTGCGCGGCTCGGCCCGGTCGCGGTCGAGGCGCTCCTGGGCCTTGGCCTGCTGCGCGGCCTGCTTCTCGGCCTGCATGCGCAGCGCGGCCTGGCGCTCCTCGATCTCGGCGCGCTTCTGCTTCTCGAGCTCGGCCTCGCGCTCGGCGTCGGCGCGGCGGCTCTCGGCGAGGCGCGCCTCTTCCTCCTCGCGCTGCTTGCGCTGCGCCTCGTAGGCGGCGCGCTCCTTTTCGGCCTCCTCGCGGCGGCGCTGCTCCTCCTCGTGCTCGTGCAGGATGTCCATGCGGCGCTGCTCCTTCTCCTTCTCGATCTGGGTTTCCGCCTGGGCGACGCGCTCCTCGTGCAGCGCCTTGCGCCTGCCGAGCAGCATGTCGCGCATGCCGTCGTAGTCGGGCATGATGCCCACCAGCACCTTTTTCATCGCCATATCGGACTCGTGGCGCTCACGCGCGGTGACGCGCTGCACCTCGTACGCACGCTTGTGGTTCGCGAGGTCGATCGCCTGCTGGCGCTCGTAGTCGGCGGCGAGGAGAGGCTGCTCCTCGCGGCGGTACGCACGCTCGATGTGGTCCATGCGGCGGTGCACGGTGCGCAGGCGTTCGCTGAGATCCTTCTTTTCGCGCTCGATCTGCTCCACCTGGAGCTGGACGAGCTTTTCGGTGTCGAGGCTCGCAAACTCTTCCTCCGAGAGCTTGAGACCGCCCTTTTCCTTGAGCGACTGCGCCATCTTGCGCGCCTCTTCGAGCTTCGCAGCCTCCATCTCCTTGCGGACGTGCTCGAGCTCGCGGCGGCGCGCCTCTTCGGTAAAGCGGCGCTGCTCGGCCTCGGCCTGCTGGCGCAGGCGCTCGGCCTTGGCGATCGCCTCCTCCTCCTCCCTCTTCTTGGCCATCTCGCGCAGGAGCTCCTTGCGGCGCTCCATCTTGATCTTGCGCTCCACGGCCAGCTTGTGCTCCTTGTCGGCCTCGGCAATGGCACGCGCAAACGCCGCGCGGCGCGCTTCGGCCGCGGTCTGGCTCGCGCTGGGGTCCACGACGCGCAGCGACGTGTCGAGGCTCTCGGCAAGGCGTGCGAGCTGCGTGCGCACGAGCTCGGAAGGCGTCGTCTGCAGACGCACCAGGTCCGTCTCGCTCGAGCTGGCCACGGCGGGGTGCAGATCGGTGGCAAAGACGTCGTCCTGGAAGGTGATGGCCTGCGACACATGGTCGATGCGCAGGTTGAGGTGGCCGCGCTTGCACGCGTTCAGGCAGAACTTTTCAATGTCGGCGGCCGTGTAGTGGTACGGCGCCTTGAAGGCCGACACGAGCTGCATGACCTGCTGCAGCTTGACCGAGTCGTACACCTGGCTCAGCTGCTGGAAGAGGCGCGTGAGCACGACCGAGTGCAGCGGCTTGACGTACTTGGCCATGCTGGGGTCCTGTGCGACCTGCTTCAGAATCGGCTCGATCTTGGTGCAGATCGACAGGGGGTGGAACTCGACCTCGAGGATGTGGTAGAGCTCGCGCAGCTCGGGGCGCACGCGGCGCAGCACGTTGCGGTTGAGCGCCTCGCGCAAGAGACCCGCGCGCGTCGGGGTGCGGTTCAGGCCCAGGAGCGCGTTCAGGCGGCCGGTGCGCTGGCGCGTCTCCGAGTCGGCCTGGAGGAAGTCGGTGCGGCCCTTGTTCAGGTTGCCGGTGCCCGGCGCGCTCGAGGCAATGACCGGCACGGCAAGCGCACTGAGCAGCACAAACGACGCCATGCGCGCCTGGTCGGCCTCGGTGTGCGCCGAGAGGCGGGCGAGCGCATAGTAGCGGTTCCACGCCGCGGCGTGGAAGAGGTGGTTGTCCGACACGATAAAGATGCGCGTGAGCTTTTCGTAGTAGTTCGCCATCATCGCGGGCTTGGGGGCCTTCTTGGCGATCGTCAGCAGGTTGTGCACGTCCTCGACCGAGCGGAAGGCCTCCTGCCACAGCTCGAGCTCCACGGCGCTGTTCAGCTGCGTAAAGCGCGTGTCCAGGTGGCGCTGCAGCGTATCGGCATCGGAAAAGTCGATCGCGTTGGTGTGGTGCGTCGAGCGCGCGACGCTCTGCAGGTGCTGGCGCAGCACCTCACAGAGGCGGCGGAACTCGGTCTTGCGCTGGTGCTGCAGGCAAAAGTGCAGCGCCTGGTCAGCAATCTGCTGGTACGCCATCTCCAGGCGCGTGTTGTTCTTCAGGATGTCGAGCGCCGTGCGGTACGCCTCCCAAAGGAACTTGAGCCAAGGCGTAACCATCGTGCGGTCGGTGCGGTCCCGCTCCTGGTCCTGGCTCACGCTGCCGAGCAGGATACTCTCGGGCGTCTCGCTCTCCTCAAGATCGTCAATGTCGAGCTCCTCCGCAGCGGCGTCCGCACGGCTGCGCGCCTCGGACACCTTGGCATCGGCATGCTGCAAAAAGTGGTTGATCACGTTCCGGATCGACTGGGGATCGGTGTTCTGGAAAGCGTTCTTGAACTGCATCAGCGCCTCCTTCGCCGCGCGGCCGCGGCGCTGGTCGACACACAGCTCCATGAAGCGCTCCATCAGCGGCTCGAGCGAGCTCGAGGGGCCTTGCTTGAAGCGGCGCGAAAACGTAAACTCATGCAGAGCCTGCAGGGCGGCGGACGCCTGCCCCACATTGATCAGCTCCTCCGAGCGTTTCAGCACCGCCTCGGGCTTAACGACAGGCGGCATGGTGTTGGAGTGTCCGGAAACGAGTTGCCTCCGCCAACGCTACGAGAAGGGAACCCGCCGCGCAGAAGAAGCGAAAATTGCAACTCGCCCTCGGCCGAATCTTCACGTCGCGATGCCCGACGCGAAGGCCCCGGCGATGGCACCGCAGGCGCCGCTCTCGAAGAATGCCAAGCGCCGCGCGAAGCGCAAGATGCAGAAGGACGAGGAGCCCGTGCGCCCGGCTCCTCCGGTGCGCGAGCCTGCGCGCCAGGAGCCGGAGCCGATCGAGGCCGAGGTGATCGAGGCGCCGATGGACAGCGCCATGGCCGCCGAGTTTGCGGGCGTCCTCGAGCGCTTCCAGGCGCCCGAGGGCGAGGAGGAGAGTAGGGAGAAGGGCGACGTGATGTACTCGGACGACGACATGGACGAAGAGGCGCCCAAGGTCGCCTTTCCGCTGTCGCGCCGGCGGCAGCGCCAGATGGAGCGCATGAGCGTCGCCGAGCTCAAGCAGCTCGTCGACAAGCCGGAGCTCGTCGAGTGGGGGGACGTCGCCGCGGCAGACCCGGTGCTGCTTCTCTACCTGCGCACGGTACGCAACTCGGTCCCCGTGCCGCCTCACTGGGGCTCGAAGCGCGAATACCTCCAGTCCCGCCGCGGCACGTCGCACAAGCGCTACGAGCTCCCGAAGAATATCGCCGAGACGGGTATCGCGACGCTGCGCGACGCAATCAATAGCGCAGACGCGGACAAGACGCTCAAGGCCAAGACACGCGAACGCGTCCAGCCCAAGCTGGGGCGCATGGACATTGACTACCAAAAACTGCACGACGCCTTCTTCAAGTTCCAGACCAAGCCGCCGCTCTCGGGGTACGGCGAGACCTACTTCGAGGGCAAGGAGTTTGAGGCACGCTGCCGCAAGCGGCGCCCGGGCGATCTGTCGCCAGCGCTGAAAGAGGCACTGTCCATCCCGCCGCTCGCGCCACTGCCGTGGCTGATTGCGATGCAGCGCCACGGGCCGCCGCCGTCGTATCCCCACCTCAAGATCCCGGGATTGAATGCGCCGATTCCCAAGGGCGCACAGTGGGGCTTCCACCCGGGTGGATGGGGACGCCCGCCGCTGGACGATGCGGGCAACCCCAAGTACGGCGACGTGTTTGGCGAGCAGCCCGACCCGAATGCCGAGTTTGAGGGCGAGCCGGCTCAGTACGAGCACTGGGGCGAGATGGCACCGGTCGAGTACGACGAGGAGAGCGAAGAGGAGGAGGAAGAAGAAGAAGAAGGGGGAGAAGAGGAGGAGGAAGAGGAAGAGGAAGAAGAGGAAGAAGAGGAAAAGGACACGACGTCGGGTGGCGGAATCGAGTTCGACGGCATGCAGACGCCGTCGGGCCTCGACACGCCGTCGGGCATCCAGTCCGTTGCCGAAGGGCTCGAAACGCCGGCACACATCGAGCTCCGCAAGAATACCAAGCCGACCGCACCCCGCCCGACGGGGCCGCCTCCGCAACTATACCAAGTCATTCCCGAGCGCGAGGGCGGCGGACAGGCGCAGGGGTTCATGGGAAGCGAACGCTTGTACGATTTCTCGTCGCAGCAGCGCGATTCTACATAGACTACTTCCACTCTTGCAAAAACTCGTCTGCTTCCCGCATCACCTCGCTCAGCGTCTTGCGGTGCGTACGCCGGGGCTGTGCGGCAGACAAGCTGCGTACGTCGGGGATCGCACGACGCGGCGGCGCGCCCGACACGGCGCGCCGCGGCGGGGCCGAGGCGGCGGAAGGAGCAGGGACCGGGGCCGAGGGACTGGGATCTTGAGTAGTGGGGCCAGTGGGGCCAGTGGAGCCGAGCGTGGGCTGGTCAAGGGGCGTGTCGAGGGGACGGCCAAAAGACTTGTCAAGCGGCTTGTCGAAAGACTTGTCCAGAGAGGTGTTGCTGGGAGCCGAATCAAACAGAGACTGGGCACCGCCCTTGTCGAGGCCAATGTCAAGACCCTTTTCCGAGCTCTTGTCGCTCGGCAAGACACTCGCATCGAGTACGTTTGCAGCGCCATTGTCGAAGCGAGCCTCGTCCTTTGAAGCCTCGGTCGGCGCCGCAGCATCAAAGGAACGATCCGCCCACCGATCCACAACGGACTGGTCCGCAAACGACTGTTCCGACTCGTCACCCTCCGCGGCCGATGGGAAGGCTCGGGGGCCGCCCGGCGCAGGCGGCAGCTCGCCTCGCGGCGCACCGGCAGACGCACGCGGCGACGTGGCACTGTCGGCCGCCGACTCGCCAGCCTCCGCGTGCTCCTTGGTACGGTCGCTGGACGACAGGCGCGCCAAGCGCTCACGAAGCGACGGGCGGCCCGTAGGGCGTGTGCTTGTCGCTGCCGCAGCCGGAGCGGCCGACGGGCTCTCTGGCATACGCGGCTCGCTCACTGCCGCCGGACTACTCGGCTCGGCTGCATCACGCACCGGCTCGTTTGACTTGGAGGGTGCCATCGCAGCGCTGTCATGCCGAGCGGCGTCGCGCGTCTCGCCCGACCGCGAGGTCGACATACCGGCCATCGATTCGCGTGCACGCAGCACGGCCATTTCAAGCAGCGAGCTGCGGGACCTGGGCTTGGGCTCAGGTACATTGCGCGCCTGGGCCTCTGGACCAGCGCTCGGGTCCTGGGAATGAGGACCGGTGCTTGGAAGAGGTGCTGCCGTAGCCGAGGCAGCATCCTCCGTACCCGGCACATGCGAGCCCAGACCCACCGTGCTTGACGCTTGGGGCGCAGCATCCGCACTCGCTTGGGGCGCAGCATCCGCACTCGGCGATGAAGCCAGGCCCATTCCAAGCTCGGCCGCGCTCGACACGCTGGGCTCGGCAGGTGCATTCGGCACTTGCGGCTCGGCCGCTGGCGGCTCCTGCACCGGGCTGCCTTTCGCGGCCTTTTCGAGCAGAGACTCGCGCGATTTCGGCAGGCGGGTATCCGCAGGGATAGCCGCAGGAGCAAAAGCGCTTTGCTCGCTCTCGACCGGCACACGCGGCAGCGCACGCTCGGTCTGCGCCGGCAACTCGCTCGGCTCATGCGGAAGAGTACGCTCGCCTTGCTCCTTGCTCGCTTGCAGCATGTTCCAGTCGTCTTGCATAGGCGACTCGCCCAGCGTGCCGGCCGGAGCCTGCACAGGCTCTGAGGGCGGCTCCTTGGCCTTTGTGTCCAGCAAGAACCGTGGCACGGCCTGCTCGGGCGTCGGTGGCGGACGCGATGCACGGAGGCTCGGGCTCGTACCAGCGCGGCCTGGGCTGCGAGTGCCGCGCGGCGTTGACAGCAGGCCTTTAGGGGCAGCATCATCTGCAAACGTCTTGTGCGACGCGCTCGGCGGCGTACGTGCGAGGCCGTCCTCTGATGCTTCGGGCTGTGCATCGGATGGGCCTTTGGGCACCGGCACAGCGACAGGCGTCTGTGCACGCTCTTCGGCCAGGCTTGGAGTAGGCGCCGGCTCGGTCTCAACGCGCGGCGTGGCCTCTACGCTCGACGGCGCATCGACCTTGCGCAGCGTTGCATCTGAATCGGACGGCGCAACACTATCGCGCTCGGAAATGGCCGTCATATGTGCAGCATCCTCCGAGTACTCAGACACCGTGTCGTCGCCAGGCAACGACGCAGGGTCACTGTGCGAGATGCCATACGTCGGCGCATGGGACGTGCTTTCAGGGTGTGGGACGTCGTGCAGCGAGCCCGACGTCTCGCTGGTTGGCGCATCCCAGTCCCAGTCAGTGCCCGAGCGGTGGCCAGCCACATGCGATTGCGCAAAGGCCTGCGACGTACCAGGCACACCCGAGACCCACAGGTCGGGCACGCCGTCGTCCGGCTCATCGTCGCCACTCGATTCGTCGTGAGGCAGCACCGAGGCGGAGGGCAGGGTGCTTGTGGCAGGTGCTTTGGGCGTATCGTGGCTCTCGGTAGGGTCGCGCGGCGCGTGTGGCAACGTCTTAGTATGCAGTGCGCCGCGTTCCGATGCAATCCTCGCCGCGTTCCTCTCTGCACCACCGAGGCGCTCTGACGACACACGCAGCGGAGGATTGAGGGCACTGAAGCGGTCGATTACTTGGTGCTCTGCGATCCGCTGCGACTCGCTCGATACGTCGTTCAAGTCGGGCAAGGGAAGCTCGCCCGAGTGCTCGTCACGCGGCAGGTCCACCTCGCTGGCAGCAAGCGGCGGCTCCAGTGCACTAAAACGATCGAGAGTTTGGTGCACAGCAACGCGCTCCTCTTCGGCCGTCGCACCAGCCGACATGTGACGTGTATCCTGTGCAGCAGGTGAGCTTGGTGTGCCGAGGTGTTCGTCGTGTCCTTCAGCCACCTCGTTAGAAGAAAGCGGCGGTTCAAGTGCACTAAAGCGATCAAGCATCTGATGCACAGCAACGCGCTCCTCTTCGGCCGTCGCACCGGCCGACATGGGGCGCGCATCTCGGGCATGGGAGCGTGGCGCGTCGGAGTGTTCGTCGTGCGTCTCGGTCACCTCGCTGGCAGCAAGCGGTGGCTCCAGTGCACTAAAGCGATCGAGAGTTTGGTGCACTGCAACGCGCTCCTCTTCGGCCGTCGCACCGGAGGACATGTGACGCACATCCCGGGCACGCGGTCGCTCGAGGCTGTGCAAGAGGTCCTCGGCAGCATGCGAGCTCGGCGGGCCAATAACTTTGGCCGCGACAGGCGTCTCGTCTTCTGATACATCCGCGCCAGGCGCTGCGCCGAGGACAGCCTTGTCCATGTCCGCTGCCGAGTCCCAGTGAGCACGCGCGTGTGTCGCGTCACTCATAGGAGGTACGTGAGGCTGCGCCGCGGCAGGCTGGGGTTCCACGGCGGGCACAGACGCATCGACAGCCGGCTCGACCGTGCCCGACGCCTCAGACGACTCAAGCATCCCAGGGGTGTTCGTTGGTGCATCACGCTCGGTGGAGTCTGTGGCAGACGCTGTAGCCATCAAAGGCGTGGCCTGGAACTGCTCGGCACCAGAGGCAGGCGCCTCATTCCATGCCTCGGAAGCCCGGGCCGTATCAGCCAAGGGCATCGTAGCCTCACTGGGCGCACCCATACTCGGCACGTCCTTGGGCGTCTCGGGCCACTGTGTCTGGACAGGGACGTCTGCGGCCGGCTCATTGGAAAGGGCCTCTTTCGTGACAGGAAGGTCATCAAGGGGGTTTTCCAGGGCGGGGCGGTCGGCGAGAGGAACCCGCGCCTCGTCACTGAAAATATCCTGGGGATCCTTGGCGCCATCAAACAGAGTCTGCTTTGGCATAGCGGCAGCATTGTGCTTCTCGTCCATGTCCAACGGCGCCTCGCGTGTGCGGTCCAGCTGGCTGTCCTGCACACCATGCTTTTCATCGAGCGTGTCTTTAGGTACTTGAGCAGTCGCATCCTCACTAGCCAAAGGCTGTTCCAAAGAATCCTTTTTCGTAGGTGATACGAGGCCATCGGCTGCAGCAAGAGGCTGTTCCAAGGAGTCCTTGTCCAAAGGGATGGCATCAGTGGCTTCGAGAGGTTGTTCCAAGGGGACCCTGTCCATCAGAGAAGGCTCATCTGTCGATCCAAGGGGCTGCTCCAAAGACTCTTTATTTGTCAGAGGGGCAGGTTCAGTCGATCCAACAGGTTCCTTAGGTTCCTTAGGCTCCTTGTTTGCCAGAGCGGGATCGTCGGTCGCTCCATAGGGCTCCTCCAGAGCGCTCTTGGAAGTCGTCTCTTGGGCATCCAGAGGCTCATCTTTCCAAACAGCCGATACATTCTCATCCGTAGTAAGCGGCACCTCTGGGATCGACCTGTCCAAAGAGAGGTCCGATACCTGGCTCGTAACCGACGGCATGGAAAGCGGCTTAGTAGAAGCTGCAAGGAGCGTCTGCGGCCTACCCGACTCTGTCGCTTCGAGAGGTGCTTCAAATGCACCGCTTGCCGCAGGCACAATCGGGTCGGTCCTGCCTTTATCCAGAGGCGCTTCCAAGGAGCGAGGAAGCGACGCATCAGCCCCACCGCCGAGTGTGGGCGGATTACTTGATGGAGGTACCGGCAACTCTTTTGAAATCGATCCAGAGGCCAGCCTCTTTGATGGAATCCCCATTTCACTAGGCACCTTTCCGTCATTGATATTGCCCACAGGCTGCGTTGCCGCAATGGGTTCCGTAAATTCATTCTTGTCGCTTAAAGGCGCCGCATTGTCAAAGGCGCCCTTGTCCGAAAGAGGCGCATTGCTCGCCAAGGGCTTGGTATCATCAAGAGATCCCTTGTCCGTGGGAGGAAGCGGGAGCTCACGAGCCTGTCCTGCAGCAGCCTTGGCACCCAGATCCTCGTTTCCAGCGCTCTGCATTTCTGCCAAAGCCTTGGCAACAGCCTGCTGGTACGCAAGTGCCTCTTGATCATCGGCTGACATTGTAGATCCCTTAGGTTTATCAAGATCCTTTTCGTCACGCGGTACATCCTTGGCGGCAACAGGTTCCGTGAGGGGCGAATCCTTTGCCGCATCCGCCTCATTTCCTGCAAGTGGCTCTTCCAGGCCAGACGTCTGGGGCGCAAGTTCATCCTTGCTTGCACGGGCTTCAGTTGCCTCATTCGCCGCAAGCGTCTCTTTGTCTGCAAGTAGCATTTCGGGAGATTCCTTTGCAGCCATTGGCTCCTCTGGAATGTCTTGGGCAACACGAGGCTCCTGAACAGGCTCATTTACAGTGAACGGCGCCGTGTCCTTGCTCGACTCCAAGGGTGCATCCTTTTCAGCAGAAAGGCCCGTACCAAGCGCTTCCTTGTCGGACAGAGGCTGTTCCAAGAGAGAATCATTCCCGAAGGACTCACCCAGGGGTTCTTCCAAGGATTTGCTAAGCGACTCGTCCTTACGAGGCTCAAGAGGCTCGGTAGCGAACGACTGCTCAAGAGACTTGTTCGCAAGAGGCTCGTCGAGGGGCTGTGGGAGTGACTTGTCCATCGACGACTGCTCAAGGGTGTCCTTGTCGACGGCATGTGGCTCCTCAAGCGACTTGCTGGCTGGCGGCTGCTCAAGGGCATCGTTGTCGGCCGCTAGAGGCTCCTCCATCGACTTTTTCAGCGGCTTGTTGTTGAGAGATTCCTTGCTGGCCAAGACGTCCACCGGCCCCTTGTCCGCAGCAGACTCACTTCCTGCCAAAGGCTCATTCAGAGACTTTTCAAGCAGCTTGTCATCCAGAGGCTGCTTGGAAGACGATTCCAGCGGCTTGTCCTCAAGCAGATCTTTGAGCGACTTGTCAAGCGGCTTACTAGCAAAGGTCTTGTCGAACGGTTCGTCAAGAGGCTTGTCAGCCAAACGCTCTTTGGGCGATTCGTCACGGGGCTTGTTGGAAAGGGGCTCCTCCAAAGACTTGCTCAGAGACTTGTCGGCAAGGGGTTCCTCGAGGATGCTTTCGGACTCTAGTGCCTTGTCATCAAGCGGCTCCTCCAGGGACTTGGAAAGAGGCTCTTTGGCAAGAGGCTCATCAAGTGCCTTTTCACTCGAGATCGACTTGTCGGCAAGCGGCTCCTCCAGCGACTTGTCAAGGGGCTCATTCTCGGCAAGCGACTCTCCCAGGGTCTTCTCGAGCGCGCCGCTAGACGGCGTCTCGTCCGTAGCAGCCACCTTGTCTGCAAGTGACTCTTCCAGTGGCTTTTCCCGTGGCTTGTCCGTAAGAGACTCGTCGAGAGACTTGGCAAGGGATGTCGCAGCAGCAGGCTGCTTGAGGGACTTGTCGGCAGGAGACTCGTCTAGCGGTTTCTCTGTAGAGTCGTCGAGAGCCTTATTTGCAAGCGGCTCGTCGGGCGTCTTTTCGACAGCTTCTTCAGTGAGTGGCTCTTTCAAGTGCTCGTCAGCGAGTGGCTCCTTTGCAGTCTTGTCAAGGGCGTCCTTGTCGGCAAGAGGCTCGTCCAAGGCCTTGCCCATTGGTGCCTTTCCGGCGAGAGGGTCGTCAAGGGCCTTGTCAGTAACGGGCACCTCGGGCGACGTTTCGGCCAGCAACTGCGCCGACTCATCCAGGGACTTGGTCGCAGTTGGGTCTTGAACGGCGAGCTTGTCGTTCAGGCCAGTCTCGCTATCAGCCAGCTTGTCGTCCAGAGGCTGCTCGAGCGTCTTGCTCGCGGAGGGCTCGTCGCCAAGCTCTTGCTCCCGAGGTTCCTCGCTGTCTGTTGCGTTCTTGTCGCCCACCTTGGCACCCGACACGTCTGCAGCGTCCTTTGGCGATTCCTTGTCCTCTGACGTGGCGAGCGATACTGTGCTCGCACCTTCAACGGGGCCCTCGTTTCCTGCACCAGCCTCGCTCGCAGCGCCTGCCTCGTTCGCACGCTCCGTTTCGGCGACCGGCTCTGCCACTGCCAGTGTTTCCGGAGCGGCGCCGGTGCTCGTCGGAGCCGCCATGGCCTCCTGCTCGGGCGCACGTCCCGAGTGCTGCAACTGCGGGATTGTCCCCTTGTTGAGGAACTCGTCCGCGTCAGCGTCATTGATCTGCACGTCCGACAGCCCCAGGCTCGCAAACAGTTCGTCGTTGCGGCGCTGCTGCTCGGTCTTTGCCTGGCGACTGCGCCGCTCCTCGAGTACCTCTTGCAAAGGGCGGCGGTTGAGCGTCATGCGCGGCACTGGCGGGCGCGGCTTGGGCTCGACGCCGATCGCACGCGCCGCCTCTTCGACCAAGTTGCGGGAGCCTGGATCGTACCGTGCACGGTCCGGAGCGGGTGTGCCGTGGCTCGGCGGCATCGGCATCGGCGGCGGTGCTGCGCGGCTCGATGGAGTATAGGTGCGCCGCGGAGTGCGTTTTAGTGGTTTCTCGAGCTCCTTGAGGAGTGCGTCGACGTCGGCGTCGGTAATTTCGGCACCCTGCGGAAGAAGCTGTGCGAGCATCTCGTCCGCGCCGCCGTCCGGCCGCGCGCCCTGTCCCGGAGCGGCGGGAGTCGCCATGAGTGTCGGCGCAGGCGGCAGGCGCGACGTGCTCGGCGGCGGCTGTGCAGGCACCGTACGCTGCGGCTGCGCCGGCGCATCGTATCCCAAAAACTGGCGCAGCTCGCCAAATTCGACCGCCTCTTCAAACTCTTCAAACGTACCCACCCACTCGTTGCGCACGAGCAGGCCCGGGATGCGTGGGTCGCGTGCCTGTGTTAGCTTGGGCACGTACCTTGCGGCGCCAGCGGCGTTTCGCCTCGTCGTCCGACGCTAGGTCGTGGTAGACGAACGGGATTCTATGTGCGCTGAGCACGGAAATATAGCGGTCATGCCGACTCCTGGTCACCGGGTTGCCCAGGATGGACGTGGTGAACAGCTCGACCTCCGCACTCATCGACGCCTGGCGAGAGCAACACTGGGGGCGGTAGTATCACGTGACTCTGATCGGGGCCGCGCGTTCGCTCGCCCCTCCGCTTCCACGACGAGATGGCCGGTGTGCAGCTCGACGAGCAGCGCAAGAGCGGCTTTGACTTTTCCGGTCACACGCGCAATGCTGCGCTAGCGGCGAATGGCCACGCGGTCCCTCGTGCGACGAGCACGGGTACGACGATCGTCGGACTGATCTACAAAGATGGCGTCGTGCTCGGTGCCGATACGCGTGCGACCGAGGGCTCGATTGTCGCCGACAAGAACTGTGAAAAGATCCACTATATCTCGGACAGCATCCGGTGCTGTGGTGCCGGAACGGCGGCCGACACCGAGTTTGTCACGAACCTCATCTCGAGCAACATGCAACTGCACGAACTTCATACTCGCAAGCGCCCCCGCGTCGTAACTGCCATGACGTTGCTGAAGCAGCGCTTGTTCCAGTACCAGGGCCACATCGGCGCTGCGCTTGTACTGGGCGGCTTTGACAGCACGGGCCCGCAGCTCTTTACGATCGCCCCCCACGGCTCGACGGACAAGCTGCCGTACGTCACGATGGGCTCTGGCTCGCTCGCCGCCATGTCGGTGTTTGAGAGTGCCTGGCGTCCGAACATGGAGGTACGTTTTTTTTTTTTCTGGCTCACAACGCAGGAATCCGAGGCGGTCGATCTCGTTGCGGCTGCGATCGAGGCGGGTATCTTTAACGATCTCGGCTCCGGCTCGAACGTCGATGTGTGCATTATCCGCGACAAGAACACGCAGATGCTGCGCAACTTCCGCACGCCGAACGAGCGTGTGAGCAAGGAGCAGAGCTACAAGTTCCCCCGCGGCACTACGGCATGGACCAAGGAGGAAATTTACAACATGATTGTGAAAGAGGGTACGTCACTATGCTAATCCAGACGTGCTGGGCCTCGACACGGCACCGCACGCGGCCTCCGCCGCGGCCCCTGCCGACGCGATGGACACGGACGCTTCGTAGACATGCTTACTAAGCAAATGCAATCGCCTCGTGGGCATTGGCTGAATAGCCGGACGCCGGACGCGGGGATCCTGTAGTGAACCAAGATGAGCGGAGAGAATGGTAGCGGCAAGGTCCGCGTCTACGCCGCGCGCTTGGATGAAATCCCTGAGGGAACAATGCGGGAGGTGCCGCTCGACGACGAACAGGTGCAAGTGAACGCGCTCGTGTCCAATGTGCACGGCGAGATTGTGGCGACCTCGTCGCGGTGCACGCACTACGGTGTGCCGCTCGCCAAGGGCGTGCTGACGTCCGACGGGCGCGTCTACTGCCCGTTCCACGGCGCGTGCTTCCGTGTGACGACCGGTGACATTGAGGATGCACCGGGCCTCGACCCGCTAAAGAAGATTGACGTGGAAGTGACCAACGGCCGGGTGTACCTCTTGGTCGACTACGAGGCGCTCAAGCGCCCGACCGACGGCAAGTGCACGGCGCCCGCCAAGGGAGGGCCGCACACGGTATTCGTCGGTGGCGGTGCCGTCACACTGCATGGCGTGCAAGAGATGCGCCGCCGGGGCTACAAGGGCCGCATTACCGTCATCACCGCCGAGCCCCACCCCCCGATCGACCGCCCGAAGCTGAGCAAGGGCGTCGCGCCGAAGCTCGAGCAGGTCGTCGTGCGCGACGAAGAGTACTGGCGCGAGCGCCTCGACGTCGACCTGCGCACCTCGTGCCAGGTGTACGCGGTCGACACGAATACGAAGCGCGTGCAGATCTGCGGCAACGACACGCTGCAGTACGACAACCTCGTGATTGCCACCGGCTCGATTCCCCGCCGCCTCCCGATTGAAGGCGCAAAGCTCGGCGGTGTGTACACGCTGCGCACCATGCGCGACGCACAGGCCATTAGCGACGCGCTCGAGCGCCGCATGCACCAGCACCTCGTGGTTATCGGCACCGGCTTCATCGGTCTTGAGATGGGCATTGCATTTGCGCGCCGTGCCAAGGTGACGCTCATCGGCCAGACGCACGTTCCCCTCGAGGGACCCCTCGGGCGGTATGTCGGCGGTGGTCTGCAGACCGCGCTCGTGAACGAGCGCCCCCTGCGCTTCCTCAACGCCGTCGACGTGGTGCGCATCGAGTCCGGCCCCGACGACGAGGTCACGGCGGTGATTGTGCAGCCCCGTGCGAAGGGCTCGCCTGAGCTCTCGCTGCGTGCCGACCTCGTGCTGATGTCGGCCGGAGCGATTCCCGCGACGCAGTTCCTGCGGCAGTCGCCGTCGTTCCCCGAGCTGCGCCCCGACGGCTCGGTCGAAGTGGACTCGGCGCTGCGTGTCGTCGGCCTTTCTCACGTGTACGCCGGTGGCGACATTGCCGCGTACCCCGGCCCCAACGGCATTACGCGCATCGAGCACTGGAACGTCGCGAGCAACCACGGCCGCGAGATTGGCCGCACGCTCGCGACTGGCAGCAAGCGCGTATACTCGCATATCCCCGTGTTTTGGTCGGGCCTCGGCACGTCGCTGCGGTATGCTGGCCAAGGCGCCGGCTACAACAATGTGCACGTCGACGGCGAGCCCGACGAGGAGGAGTTTGTCGCCTACTATGCCAAGGACGACCGCGTGATCGGCGTCGCAACGTACGTACTCCCCTACTCACCCAGCATGCGCCGCGATCCGACGATGGTCCAAGCCCTTGCGCTGATGCGTGCCGGCAAGATGCCGTCCTTCCACCAGATTGCGAAAGGCTTCGACCTCTTCTCCATCTCGGCCGCGGCCGAAGTGCAGCTTTAGCGTAGATCCGTGCGCCGTATTATGTAATATCCACGTGCCTTGCCACACGGGCCGCTTGGCTCAGAGTCTCTACGGTGCCCACGATGAGCACGGCGACGCGTAGGTAGCGCGACTGACCCAGCCATGACGCTGTCACTGAGTGGCGCCGAGCGCCAGGCCTTTGGCCAACTGTATCTCATCGCTGATCCGAACAACACCGGGATGATCTCGGGCGATGCGGCGGTCAAGTTCTTTGAGGGCTTCAAGCTCCCGACGCTCACCCTCGGCCAGATCTGGTCGATCGCGGATAGCGGCAACAATGGGTTCTTGAACCCCAACTCGTTTGGCGTCGCGCTCCGCCTGATTGCACGTGCGCAGCGCGGCGAGAGCATCGGCGAAGCCGAGACGCAGATCCAGGGCGCGCCGCCGACGTACGAGGGCCTCGCTGCGCCGGCGCCGGCTGCTGCGGACGTCGCGATCAAGCCCGAGGACAAGGCGCGCTTTGCGCGCATCTTTGCGACCGTCGGGCCGACCAACGGCCTGCTCAGCGGCGACCAGGCCAAGGACGTGTTTATGAAGTCCAAGCTGCCATTTCCCAAGCTCGGCGCGATCTGGAACCTGGCCGACACCAAGTCCCGCGGCGCGCTCGACCTGACCGACTTTGTCATTGGCATGTACTACATCCAGGGCACGATGAACGGCACGGTCACGTCGATTCCCACGACCCTGCCGCCTGGCCTCTACGAGCAGGCGGCGCAGTCCACGCCGGGCACGCCCGCGCCGCTGCAGAGCCAGCGTACTGGCACGGACCCGATCGCGGCCGCGTTCGGCGCCGCGACGCCGAATGTGCCGAGCGCCGCGGGCCGCGGCATGCCGTCGCGCTCGAGCAGCGTCGCGTCGGTCCCCGCGCCGCCGAGCTTTGCGGCCGCGGCCGCGCCGCCCGCGCCTGCACCGGCGCCTGCACCGGCGGGCGACTGGGCAATCCCCCCGGCGGAAAAGGCCAAGTTTGACTCGTTCTTTGACTCGCTCGACACGGAAAAGAAAGGCAGCATCGACGGCGCGCTGGTCGTCCCCTTCTTTATGCAGAGCGGCCTCGACGAGCCGACGCTCGCGCACGTCTGGGACCTGTCGGACCTGACGCAGGACGGCGTACTGACGCGCGACGAGTTTGCCGTCGCGATGCGCCTCATCAACGACAAGCTCGAGGGCACGCCGCTGCCGGACCAGCTGCCCCCGTCGTTCCTTCCCCCGAGCATGCGCACGCGCGACCTGCCTGAGGCCGTCGACGTGAAGCAGAGCGAGACGCAGAAGGAGCTCTTCTCGCTGCTGGACACGGACACGCCCGCCATGGCGCCATCGGTCGCGGCGACGGCGTTTAGTGGCGGCCGCGAAGCGCCTGCGCCTGCTGCGCCAGCAACGCCAGGCGCGCCGACGAGCGCGCCCCGCTCTGCGCCGGCGTTTAACGCGTTTGACGACGACTTTGACGCGCCTGCGCCCGTGGCTGCTGGCGCGGACGTCGGCAATGCGCAGAACGCGCTGAACAGCACGAGCAAGGCGCTGGACGACCTCAAGACGCGCCGCTCGACCGCCGAGTCGACCGTTGCGAAGAACGCCACGTCCCTGTCCGAGCTCGAGGCGCAGCTGACGCGCGCGCGCACCGAGCACGAGTCGGAGAGCACCGCAGTCAAAGAGCTCGAGGAGCGCGTGCAGGCGCAGACCACCGAGCTCGATGCACTCCGCCAAGAGGTGATCCGCACCGAGAGCGAGCTGAGCGCCGTGCGCTCGCAAAAGGACGAGCTCGAGCAGAAGCTGCTGCAGGACCGCGAGGCGCTGCGCGAGACCAAGCGCCAGCTCTCTGAGCTCCAGGCGCAGACCGCGTCGCTGAGGGAGGAGAAGGAGAAGCTCGCCAAGGAGGCGCGCCAGCACACGGGCCTCAGTGCCATCGCCACCAAGCAGCTCGCCACGGCGCAGGACGAGCACGAAAAGGTGCGTGCGCTGCCCACCTCGCCGCCGGTCCTCTCGCCGGGCTCGACGCCGGGCGCGACGCGCCGCAACCCTTTCGAGATGTTTGCCGCGGCGCCCGCCGCAGTGGCTGCGCCGGCCGACACCGAGGTGCCGCGCGACGTGGCCGGCACGTTCGAGTCGCAGTACGGCGCGTACGGCGAGCCTGGCCAGGCCGCCGCACCCGACTCGTCCGAGGACCACGACGGGCCGGAAGAGGCGACGGCCATGACGCGCGACCGCAGCCTGCCGGCCGGCACACTGTCGACTGCCGACGCGTACGGCGGCATTGCGCCAGAGGAGTCCGAGACCTCGCGCGAGAACATCTCTGTCCCAGGCGGCTTCCCGGGCGAGGGCGCGGGCACGGGCGCCCAGACACCCAAGGGCACGGGCGCCCAGGAGCTCAGTGCGCCGCCGCCCAGCGCGCCGGCGACGGCCCCGCCGCCGTCCGAGCCGCTTGTGCCGCCGCCCGCCGAGGTGCCGCCGCCGATGCCGGCGATCCAGCGTGCGCCGACGTCCTGGTCGACCGCCGCGACGGCCGCCTCGACACCGACCGCGACGCCCTCGGCGACGCTCGCCGCCGACTCGTGGCCCGCGCCAAAGACAGCCAGGGACGCGCCGCAGGCCGCGGGCCTCGACGAGTTCGACTCGGCGTTTGCAAACCTCGGCGTGTCGCACGTTGTGCACGGCACGCCGTCGGGGGGCCAGGCGTCGAGCACCTTTGACGCGTTCGACCCCAGCTTTGGCTCGTCGTTTGCGCCCGAGGGCGCGTCGCGCAGTGGGCCCGTCCCGGTCGCGACGCCAGTGAGTGTGCCGAGCTCGGGCGCGCCGAGTGCGCCGGCGCCGAGCACATCGGGCGCCGCGCCCCCTCTGTCGTACCTCGCGACGACCAAGGTGGCGCCCCGCGCACAGGAGGGGCCCGAGACGCGCGGCGCGAGCGGCAGCGTCTCGCCTACGCCGGCCGGTGTGGGTGCATCGGGCGCGAGCGCACCTTTGGGTGCGCCGAGTGCGCCTGGCGTGCCTGGTGCTCCGGGCGTGCCTGGTGCTCCGGGCGTGCCTGGCGCTCCGGGCGCCTCGGTGCCTGCCGGCGCTGGCGTCGCTGGCGTCGGCTCCGGGTCTGGTGCGCGCCAGGGCGCTGCTCCCCCGAGCGGCCCCCCGAGCGGCCCTCTGAGCGGCCCCCCGAGCGGCCCTCTGAGCGGCCCCCCGAGCGGCCCCCCGAGCGGCCCCCCGAGCGGCCCCCCGAGTGGCCCCCCGAGCGGCGCTCCCTCGGCCTCCACAGGCGCTGGCTCTGGCCCTGCGTACGCCAATGCCCCCCCGCGCGGTCCGTCGCCTGCGCTTGCCGATGATGTCGGTCCCGTCCGCCAGCTGTGCCAGATGGGTTTCTCGCGCTCGCAAGTGATCCGCGCGCTCGAGCGCTGCGGCTACCGTACGGAGCGTGCGCTCGAGCACCTCTTGTCGAACAGCGGCCGTGCTTAGTCCATAGTCACATGACATCTTGTTCATCCCCGCGATGGCGGACAGCAGCGCGCGGGTGACGCCGGTGCGGTCGGGCGGCGATGATACGCGCGCGATCAAGGCGCGGCTCCTGTCCGTGCTTGGGGACAAGGCAGAAGAGTACTGGGCGGCGCTCAGCGCGCTCTGCACCGCCGCGATAAACCGCGAAGAGTTTCAGGAGCGCGTCGAGGCGTGGCTGCCGGAAGAATATTGTACGTGCCGCTTCTGACGCAGTACCCCTGCACAATGCGCTGATTCTGAGCATGCTTTCTGCGGCGACTGCGCGCCCCCGGCATGCGGCGCGCGGCGTGCAGGGCATGCACGCCCCCACGAGTCCGATCCGCGCGAGCGACGCAACGCTGTACGAGCTCGACTCGGACTCGGACTTGGAGCGCGAGCCGCCGGTGCACGGGATCGACCGCAGCAGCCACAAGCGCCTGCGGCACATGTACGCGGGTCTGTCGCAGCGCGAGCGTGCGCGTCTCGAGCACCTGCCGAAAAGCGGCCAGGGCGGTGTGCACACCGCCGCGACCGTGTGGGCCGGCGCCGGCGCCGAGCTCCTGGAAAAGAAACGCAAAGAAGACGAAAAGCGCAAGGCCGTCGAGGAGCGGCGGCGCACACGCGAGGTCAAGACCGCGGTCGGCGCCCCCTCCTGGCGGACGCACGCGGTGCAGAGCGCGGTGCAGACCGATGCGGCGCGTGCGCGCCTGTCGAATGCGATGCAGGAGGCGTTCCTGCGCGGGGTCGTTGTGCCGTACTGCGTCGAGACGCACGAGCTTCCCGACGTGCACACGCTGCAGGACCGCATGACGCTCACAGCCGTCGAGGCGGGCCTGTCGGACGGCGTGCACGTCCAGGCCGCCGCTGTGGTCCTTGCGGCGCTCGAGGACCACCTGCGCAACATTATCAGCAGCGCACTGGGGCGCGTGCGCGCAGAGCACGCCCAGGGCGACGCCGCGCCGACGTACGGGCGCCTGACGATGCCCGACATGGCCGCGCTCCTCGACCTGTCTCCCCACGTCGTCGTCGAGCCGCTCGGCCAGGGCTCGCTCGAGCGCCTCCTTGCGGCGGACGCGGACGAGATGGACGACGGTCACGTATCGTGGGCGCCAGACGACGCGCTCGCGCGGTACGCACGCGAGTGCGCCACCGCCAAGCTCGCGGATACCGCGGCGCTGCACGACACGCCGAGCGAGCCGCAGGACGCTGCGGCGCAGCTGCGCCGCCGGCAGCAGCAGCAGCGCGACGCGGTGCGCAACCAGGTGCTCCTCGACCAGCTCGCGCCGCTCCGCATGCTTGACCGCCCGGCGCTGGCCGAGGCGGGCGCGCTGCACGAAGACATTGCGACCGAGGCACGGCGCGCGAACGCCACCACGGCCCTCGGCCAGGCGATCGCACAGCATTACCTTGCGCCGCCGCATCACCACCACCACCACACGAACCCCAACCCGAACCACCGGCACAAGGACGAGTACTTTGACGTGGTGGACCCCGTTGCGCTGCTGGGGCGCCTGTGTGAATAATATGTACACTACGTAGGGCCGTGACCGGTATCCAGGACGTGCCACCGGGCGCGCAGGCCTTCGAGCCACCGCTCGTACAGCAGCCCGGCGAGGCGCGAGTGCGCCGCGGGCGCGCGCCGCGCCGCGCTGCGGCGTGCGCAGCAGGTCGACAAACTGCTCGAGGTACTCGGGGTTCTGCCGCCCCATCTGGCTCAGCAGGCCGTGGAGCTGGTAGAGCTGCGTGGTGGGTGTGTCGGCCTGCGCGGCATCCTGGCCGGCCTGGTACGCGAGCTGCTCGAGCGCATTTTGCACCATGACGTGCGCCGCGTCGGGGCGCGGGCGCGGCGTGGGCGACGAGAGCTGGCTCGAGGGGCGAGGCGTGCGCCGCGGCGACTCGGGCACCTCGGGAGGCGTTTTGGGCGTCTTGGGCGTGACGGGGTGGGGCGACGCGGGGGTCGCCGCGATCGCGGGGGTCGTGGGCGCGCTCGGCGCCGCACGCTCGCTGATCTCGGCGGGGGGGCGAGACGCTCGTCGGTGCGCAGCGCGTCGACCAGCGCGGACGCCGCGCCGGGCACGGCCTCGACGCGGCTCACATCGACCCCGAGCGCGGACGCCTGTGCGCCAGGCTCGGTGGACGCGTCAAATGCCCACTCGGAGAAGCTGCTCGTGTCGAGCACCGAGGTGTCCTGGCCGTCGAGGCCGGGCTCGGGCGCGGGCTCGGGCGGCGTGCCGCCGTCCAGCAAGCGCGCGACGAGATCGAGCGACCCGGCGTCTTCTAGGAACGAGGTTGTGCGCAGCGAGTGCGCCGAGGCGCGCTCCTCGGGGCGCTTGGCGAGGCACAGCTCGACAAAGCGCGCAAACGGCGCCGTGTGCTTGCCGTCGCTCGTGTCGACGCTCGGCGGGTTCGCCTTGGGAATCAGAAAGAGCGCGCGCATCGGGTGGTACGACGACAGGGGTGGGTGCCCCGTCGCGAGCTCGAGCGCGGTGATGCCGAGCGACCAGATATCCGCGCGCGCGTCGTAGTGCGACTGCTTGATCACTTCCGGCGCCATCCAGTACGGCGTGCCGACGAGTGTATTGCGCCGCGATCCGCGGTGCACAAGCTGGGCGGCGACGCCAAAGTCGGCTGCGTCAGTCGCGTCACGTACCTAGCTTCACCTGCCCGCTGCGCGCGAGGAGGACGTTGGCGGCTTTAATGTCGCGGTGGATGATGCCTTGGCCGTGCAGATACTCGAGGCCGAGAACGAGCTCGCGGCAGATCACCGCTATCACGGGCTCGTCCAGCGGCCCGACACGCCGCAAGAGACCGAGGCACGAGCCCGCGTCCATGAGCTCCATCACGACCCAGAGCGTGTAGCGCTTCAAAAAGCTGCCGTAGTACTTGGTCACGCGCTCGCACGTCGCGCACTGCGCGAGGCTCGTAACCTCGCGCTGGATCTCGGACAGGTCCTGCGTCTGTGTGGCCTGCGTCCCGCCGTCCTTGGAGGTGGCTTCCAAGTGCACCTGCTTGATCGCGACGAGCTGCGCACTCGGCACATGCACCGCCTCGTACACCTGCCCGAAGCTTCCGCGCCCGAGCCGGCGTACCAGTGTATACTCCTCCCATGGGTGCGGTGCTCCATGCGCCGGGAACGGCTTCGGCGGCGGCCGCTGGGCGGCCCACCGCGCCTCGGACCGCTCCGCACTGCTCCGCCGCGGGCGCCTCGCCTGGTCCATGTGGAGGCGTGAGTCGTTACTATACAAGGCTATTCGACCACGACTCCCACCAGCTCGGTGGGGTTCGTGGAGTCGGCCGGAGCGTTGCGGTGCGCGCTCCAGCGTGCGAGCCAGCCGCGGAGGGTAGTGAAGAAGGAAGGGGCGTGGGGCGTCGGGTGCTGGTGGCGCGCCGGGCCCAGCGCGGCGGCGCTCTGCGGCTCGTACGGCGGCGGGCTCTCGGCCGGGCGCCGCGGCGCGGTGAGCGTGTCCATGTGGATCCCGGTGTGTGCCGAGCTGCTAGACGTGCGGCTGGGGCTGGGCCCCGGCGGGGCGACGTCCGAGTACGACGGGACGCGCACCAGCTCGCCTGTCGCGCGGTCCGTCGTGAGCGTCGGGTCGCGGCTCGAGGAGCCGGTCGGGTGTGCGTCCTGGCGCGGCTCGTAGCCCGCCTGGATGAGGATGCTTCCCTTGTCGTGGCCGTACGCCGGCGGCGGGGCGAGCGTGCCGACCATCGGCGCGAGCCCCCACTTTTTCACGTTGCCCTCGATCAGGACAAAGCCGGCCTGGCCGAGGTTCACGTGCACCTCGGCCGCGCCGTTGGCGGCAATCGTGGGAAAGAGGTTGCAGCCGTGCAGGCCGACGTATGCCTCTTCCATGCGCCGCCCGTTGCGTGTAAAGAACACGGCGCCGGAGCGGGGCCTGTACCCCACGCCCACGACGTCGCCCTGCATAAACGCCGGCCCGTAGGACTGGGCGTGGAGCGGGTGGTTGTAGCACTTGAACCCGTCCTCGGAAAAGTACCCCACCGAGTGCCGGCAGAGCCCCGGGAAGCGAAACGGCGGATAGGGCTTGGTCGCGAGGCCCACGGCGATCGATGTCGACGCCGGCTTCGAAAATATCTTGGCCTCCCAGTAATACACTTCGTTGACCTTGGGCAGCGGGAGGTTGGTCTGCATCGCGCACGCGCCGCCCTCGCTCGGCGCCATCCCCGCGCTATCCGCAAAGAACTGCAGCTCGGTACGTGCCGAGACCATCACGCCCGGATTCGCCTCGTAGTCTGTATCAAAGTTCCATGCGCTGACGCCCTTTTCCTGGATGCCGAGGAACTGTGGCATGGTGATGTCCGTATCTCTGGGCGACGCCGGGGGGTGCTGTGTGCACCACTGCACCGCGCGTTCGTGCCCCAGCCGTGCCCCGTCATCAGCCTGCTCGGCCCAGCGCTGCTGCGCCTGCAGCGACGAGCCGCGGCTCTCCATCTGCTCCTCGAACGCAATGTTCACCGGCCCCTCGTGATCGCCGAGGGTGATACGGCCGCGGAGGCGCAGCACGACGTAGAATACGCACGGCGTAATCGCCACCAACACAATCGCACATATCAAAATGACCAGCGGTAGCAACAACAGCAACAAGTCGGGATCTTCCATCCCATCGGGCGGTGGCACGCCCATCGCAGAGAGCGTCGCCATCCCCACGTCGTAGCGGCTTGCCACCTCCACTCTCCCCGGCTCACGTGGCTCACGTGCTTCGGCCGAAAAAGGCCTCGCCGCCGGACGGGCCCGCTCATTCCGACCACCGCTGCCTTTTGTCATCCTTAGCAAATTGCACCACAACGCGTGAGGTACGTGGAGTAGCAACACACGCGCGACGCGTAGCAGCACGCGCGTGGTAGACTGAGCAGCGTACTAATGAGCAGCATGGACCAAGCATCGCCGACCCCTCCTCCCCCACTTGCTGATGAGGCGCTGGGCGCCGTGATGCAGCTCGCCCAGGCCGCGTCGCGCCACGAAGGCGAGCTCGGCGGCGACCAGGGCCGCGGCGGCGATGCGTCGCGTCACGGCAAGGGCCGCAGCCGCGAGATGGGCGACTCTTCGCGCCCGAACAAGCAGGTGCGCATGGACAACGAGCACGGCCAGGGCGTCGACCAGGCACTGCAGTGGCCGACCGCGCCCCCGCCCGCGTACGGCGCGCCGCACGACCCCCACGGCGCGGGCGCGAGCCAGCCGTCGCCTTACGGCGGCCATGGCCTCGACCAGAACGGCATGCACCTCGGCCACAGCGACGCGCCGTTCGACCCGTCGGCCCACGGCGTCGGCGGGCCGTACGGCGATGTCGACGACAACACGCGCATGGGCCCCCCGTCGGACGGGAAGCAGATGACCTCGGAGTCGACCGGCCTCGTCGGGGCGCGTGGCAAAACCGGCATGACGCGTGCGCTGAGCACGAGCCGCCGCGCCGAGCAGAACCGCAACGCGCAACGCGTCTTCCGCGAGCGCAAGAACAAGTACATCGCAGACCTGGAAAACAAGGCGGCATCGCTCGAAAACGCACTGCTCGCCGCCGAGGACCACCGCCGGCGCTTTAACGACGCGATCGAGACGATCGAGATCCTGAAGCGCGACAACGATACACTCCGTGTGGCGCTGCGTGCGCTCGGCGGACACCAGGCGGTGCCGAACGCGCCCGCCCTGCCGCTCGACCGGCCCACGGCCCACGCACAGGGCCTGCTGCCATACGGCACGCCGGGCCGCGGCCACCAAGGCGAGCACGACACGCAGCACCCGCACGCGGGCGGCCCGGGCGGCCCGGGCGGCCTGCACGAGGTGTCGGATAGCCAGGACCCCGCGACGGCGGCTGCGGTCGCCGCGGCAGCGTCCGGCCAGACGCCATACTGGCTCCTCGAGGCCGTGTCGGGCACCGGCGGCCAGCACGGCTTCCCGGTGCCGAGCCACTTCCAGCCGTCCCTGGGCGACAACATGGGCGCCGGCGCGCCGGGCGCGCCGGGGCACCAGATCCAGCGCGGCGCGCCGGGTCAGGGCGGCCAGCGCCCGGAGGGCATGATCGACCCGTCGCTCGAGCAGAACCGCCTCGGCGGCCTCGAGAACAACGACGAGCAGCGCCACGGCGTGCGCGACGAGGGCAAGGGCGAGTCGGTGGACTCGTCCGGCAATCCCGATAATCTTGCGTCGCTCAGCGCGGTCGCCGCCGCTGCCGCGGCCGCCTCGTCGCAGAAACAGCCGTCTTCGTAATTGTATGTGCCAAGCACTTGTAGTGGTATAAGTTTTCTATAAAGCAAGCGACTCTTGCAGCCAGCCGGCAAAGAGCGTCGCGACGTGGTGCTCCGTCATGGCAAGGCCTTGCAGCTCTGCTTTCGATGCGTAGACACGCACAAACTGGCGGCGCAGTGTCTGCAGGCGCGCGGGCGTAGGGACGCCGCGCCCGGGGGGAAGGGAGAATGCGACGGGCGCCACGCCGGGGACCGCGAGGGTCACGGGCCCTTGCGCAGCCTGCGCACGCTGCTCCTGGAGCGCGCCAAGCACTTTGTGCGTCACGGTATCGAGCAGCTCCATGCTGTTGTTCGCCGTCGTGTGCCGCTGCAGCGTGACGGCTTTCGGCGCTTGGACCTCGCTCTGGGTCACGGCGTGCCACAGGTCCGCGAGGGGGATCGGCGCAGCATCTACGGCGTCGGGCGCACCGGTCGCCGTCACGACAAACAGCGGCCGGTGCCAGCGCGAGGCAGGTGTCGGCTCCTCAAATCGCGCAACGAGCTCGTCGAAACTGGGTAAGTGGCGCGGCGTACCATGTCTCGGTGTATGCGTCCGGCGCGCCACGCTCAATCCGCGCCGCATTCCACGCTCTGGCGAGGTCGGGGGGGCACGCGACGTGCATCTACATCAGCCTGGCGACCTACCGTTGCACACCGGATGCCGAGCTCGCGCGCCGCGCACCACAGCTCGTAGCGGTACCCTTTAATATTCATACCCGCGCCCCCGTCCGCAATGACGATCGTGCTGGGCGAAAGCGCGCGCCGCACCGCACTCAGGTACGCCGCACGCGCACGTCCCTCGGTTTTTTGCGCTGGGTAAGACAAAGGACGCACCTTCGTACACGCTCTTGTCGACGTGCACGTCCTCGTCCGTCACCACAGTGACGCGCGCAAGGCTCGGCACCTCGGCAAGGTGCGTCTCAAAGTACGCCTGCGTCTCTGCGACGCGCGTCGAGCGCCCAGAGCATGGCAGGCCCGCGACGATCAGCAGCGCCATGTCGAGGTTCCCTCCACACTTTTTTCATGCTGCGACGCTGCTCGGAAGCGGTTCGTGCGGCAGGCGTGCGGCGCGTGCCGGGCCGCGGCGCCGCACCAGGCACACTCGCGCGTGCCTACTCAAAGAAGCAAGATACCCCTACGCAGAGCCCATGGGAGGAGCTCTTTGCGAGCCCCGACGTCGGCGAGACGCCCGACATTACGCCGGCGGAAGCGCCGCGTCTGCCCCGCTCGGTGCTGCATGCGCGCGAGCGCCCGATGCGCCGCAGCGCGCGCCACGAATACGACACTTCGTCGCTCACCCATGCCGAGTCGCAGCAGTTTCGGCGCATTTTTCAGCTACTCGAAGAGGAAATGGGGCAGGCGCCGGACGAGCGCCCGCCTCCCGACGACGGTCTCGAGGTGTTTGCGACGCGCAACGCACTCGCGCCCCGAAAGGTAACGGCACGCGGCGGCGGCGTCGGCACGCGCTTCGAGGCGGCGCAAGAAGGCGCCGCTGCGGCCGTTGCGCCGGACGTCATGGAGCGTGGCGTCGACGCGATCTGGGAGGCGCTCCAGGCGCAGCGCGACGCAGGCGCGGCGTGGCAGTGGGCCGAGGCCGAGGTATGGGGCACGCGGGGCACGCCGGCGACGTACGGCGTCGCGACGCCGTTCTTTGCGCCCGCGCTGCACATGCTCGTGCTCACGCTCCGTGACCGGCTGCATGCGCCACATGCGGCGCTCGCGGTGGTGCCCAAGACACGCACGCTCGGCACGGCAGCGTACGTGCTTGGGTGCACCTCGTCGCTGTACGCCGAAGTGATCCGCACGCAGTGGCTGTGCCTCGGCGACATTTATGCGGTGCTCGAGACGGTGCGCGAGGCGCGGCAGGCCGGCGTGCTGGCGGATCCGAGCGGGGCGCCCGACCCCTCGAAGCGCGAGGACGCGCTGCTGCGCGATCACATCGACCGCGTGCGCAACGAGGCGCGGCTGCGTGTTTTGCAGCACGCCGAGTCGGACCCCGCGCTGTCGCTGAGCGAGGCGGACCGCGACGTGCTGCGTGTCGTCGACGAGCTGCGGCGCGTCGCCGGGCACACGTCGCGCTACCGCCCCAAGCCCCCCCCCGCCGAGCGCCCCAAGGCGCCCCGCAAAAAGGCCGCGCCCACGCAAAAGTACGCGCCGAAAATCATCCCGATCGATACCAAAGCGCTGCTGCGCTCGCGCTCCAAGCCAGAATAGCTATTATACTACCGAGTAGCGCCCGCTTGTAAACTGGCGTGCCTCGTTGTTCTCGAGCGCAGCCTGTGCGCCCTCGAGCAAGAGGCGCTTGATGTCGCGTACGGCCTGCTCGATGCGCGACTGGTCGTTGCTCTCGATGAGCAGCGAGAGTTTCGGCGGCTCGCCGGGCTTGGGCTCGCGGCCGCGGTCGTAAAAGGCGCCCTTGCTGGTGATGGACGCGCCGGACGACTCGATGAGCATCGCCATCGTCTCCTTGTTGGTCACGCTCCAGCGCGCGCGCTGCGGGAAGTCGTTGATCGGGACGACCGCGTGGAAGTGCGTCGCGTCGGGGTCGCGAGCGCGGCGCGCGTGCTCGAGCGCCTCGTTCAGCGCGGCCTGTGTGCCCTCGCGGCGCGCGTTTGACTCTGCGTTGATGCGCGCGATCATCTCGCGCAAGCGGCCGGTGTTCGCGCCGCCCGCGCGTGCGGCGGCGAGGCGTGCGAGGTTTGCCTGGCTCTCGTCCGAGAAGTCGTACGAGTGCGGGACGCGGTTCTCGCGCACGGCTTCCGGCACGGCGCCGGTGCGCACCTCGATGTTCATATCGGAGCGGCCGCCCGCCTCGCTCGCGCGTGCCATGGCAATCTCGCGCGAGGCGCTCGCGTCGTTGTAGGCGGTCTGTTCGAGCATCAGCACCTCTTTGCGCTCCGTGTCGAGGCGCGCAAGGCCGCGGCCGCCAAAGCCCGACGGCTGGCTCTTGGCGACGCCGCGTGCGCGCTTCTGCTTGAACTGCACGGCGAGCTCCTCGAGCTCGTCCGGGACCGGCGCCTTGCTCGCCTTGAGTGCCGCGAGGATATCCTTCGCGAAGCGGTCCTGCTCCGGGGTGATAAACGTGATGCACGTTCCGGTATTGCCGGCGCGGCCGGTGCGCCCCGCGCGGTGTACATAGTCCTCCATATGGCTCGGCACGTCATAGTTGACCACGAGCTTGAGCTGCTTTACATCCAAGCCGCGCGCAGCGACCGACGTCGCGGTGAGGATCGGCACAATGCCCGCCTTGAAGTCGGAGATGGTCGTGTCGCGATCCGCCTGGTCTTTTCCGCCGTGCAGCGACATGGTCGGGTATCCTCTGCGGAGCAGGTCGCGCAGCAGCTCGTCCGCCGCGTCCTGGCGCTCGACAAAGATGAGCGTGCGGGCGTCTTCATCGTTATTGTACATCTGCCCGAGGATCTCGAGGAGGCGGCGGAACTTGGTATCTTCGTTGCGCACCTCGACGATCTGCGTGATCTCGGGCGCAACGATGCTCTTGCCCCCGACCGTGACCTCGATGGGGAGGTGGCGCAGCATCTTGCGCGCAAGGCTCTCGATCTGCTTTGGGAACGTTGCGGAAAAGAGCACCGCCTGGCGGTCGGGACGTACATTGTCAATAATCTTCATCACCTGCGGCTCAAAGCCGAGGTCCAGCATGCGGTCCGCTTCGTCGAGCACAAGGTAAGTGACGCGGCTCACATTCGTCACGCGCCCGCTGTTGGCGCTGAGCAGGTCGATCATGCGCCCCGGCGTGCCAATCACCACCTCGGGGCTGCGCTTCATCTCGGCAATGTGCTCGGAAATCGGCGGGCCGCCATACACGCACGCGCCGCGCAGGCCAAGCGCCGCAAAAAACGGCTTCGCGTCGCGGTAGATTTGGATCGCGAGCTCGCGCGTGGGCGTGAGCACGAGCGCAATCGGCCCCTCGCCCGACTCGACGCCGCGCTGGTCCTTGACGTGCCGAAAGAGCGGCAAGAGGAACGCAATCGTCTTGCCCGAGCCCGTCTTGGCAATGCCGACCATGTCGCGTCCGGACATGATAATCGGCATCGCCTGGCTCTGGATCGGCGTCGGCGACTCGTAGTTGAGCTCTTTAATCACATCCAAACAACTCACAGGCAGTCCGCAGTGCGACCACTTGGTAATGGGCTTGGGGCAGTCTTTGCCACGCACCGAGATCGCGTCGAGCTCCATCCGCATCCGGTCCGCCTCGGGCTCGCTCAGGCGCGCCACCTCTTCGGGCTCGTGGTAGAACGATTTGCGGAACGGCTCGTAGTCCATCTTGGAATGGTCGACCTGGGGAATAACGTGCTGCTTCGACCGCTTCGCCGTGAACGACAAGAGGTCCTCGGCGCTCATCGCGTCGAGCGAGTCGCCCGTCGGGCGCGACGCCGCCGCAGCCGCCGGCTGCTCCTCCTCGTCCTCGGACACCAGTTCACGCACCTCGGTAGACGGCTTGTCGTGCTCCACGCGCTGCACCTCGGTCTGCACCGAGCTCATGTACGCGTCCAGGGGGTCCTCTTCGCCCTCGTCCTCGGCCGCGGCCGGCGCGTCATCGAGCACATGGTGCAGCTGCCGCTTCGGCTTGACGTTCTCCTCCTCCTCGTCCAGCGCGGAAAAGGCACGCGCAGGCAGCTTCGGCGCGGCCTGCGCCGCCGGCGCACGCAGCCCGAGCGTGCGCGTCGGTGGCTCCGGCCGCGCTTTTTTCGGGGCGCTCCCCCCGCCCGCTTCGGCGGCGCGCTTTTTCGCAGCCTGCTCGCGGCGCCACGCCTCTAGACGCTGCCGCTTTGCACGCTGCTTCTCCTCTGCTTCGGTTAGCGAACGCTGGGCGCCTTGCCCCACGTTGCCTGACATTTCCACACGGACGAAAAGCGACAAATACATCGGGCCATCGGGCTTCTTTTCGCCATGAGCGCGCCTGGATTCGGCGCGGACGACTACATCGCCTTCGACCTGGGGGAGGGGAGCGAGAGTGATGTGCCCGAGGAGAAGCAGGCGACGACTGTCGACGATGCGGTGCGCGAGCACGCCACCGCGCGCAGCACGCCGTGGGCGACCGATGTCGAGTGGCACCGGTACCGGAACGTGGCCGAAATGTACGTCGCGCCGCTGACGCAGGTTGAACGCAGAGGTAAAGACCTACTCGCAGTGGATCTGCCCTACACAAGAGGAGCACGCGTGCCGCGTGATGGTGATCGAGCTGCTGCAGCGCGCGCTGTGCTCCGAGTGGCCGGACGCCGAAGTACGCTCGTTTGGGTCACAGGACACACAGCTGTACCTGCCGCAGGGGTACGTACTCTAGCTCACGCAGCGACATCGACCTTGTAGTTCTGTCCAAGTCCATGGACCTGCGTCCCCGCGAGACGACGCTGCGCAGCATTGCGGGGTGCCTCCGGGCGCACGGCCTCGCAAAGGACATCCAGGTCATTGGACGCGCCAAGGTGCCGATCATCAAGTTTGTGTGCACCTATGGCCACTTTCACGTCGATATCTCGATCAACCAGGCCAACGGACTGCAGGCCGCGCGGCTCGTCAACCGCTGGCTCGCCAAGATGCCGGGCTTGCGGCCGCTCGTGATGGTCGTCAAGCAGCTCTTGCAGCAGCGCGCGCTCTCGGAAGTGTTCACCGGCGGCCTCGGCTCATACAGCGTCACGCTCATGATCCTATCGTTTCTGCAGCTGCATCCCAAGCTGCAAATGGAAGAGATCGCCGCGGAACGCAACCTCGGCACGCTGCTCATGGAGCTCCTCGAGCTGTACGGCAAAAACTTTGGGTACGACGAGAGCGGGATTACCGTGCGGGGTCTGGGGGGTTACTTTAACAAGCGCAAGCGGGGGTGGTACGACGCACGCAAGCCGTTTTTGCTCTGCATCGAAGACCCGCACGACGTCGGGAACGATATCGCCAAGGGCTCGTTTGCCGTGATCAGCGTGCGGTCCGCACTCGGCGGTGCATTCGATATCCTGCACGCGGCGCTGTGCGAGCGCGCCAACGACTTGCACGCTTTTCGTACGCGCCAGCGCGCACTGCACGACGCGCAGCAGCAGAGCACGCACACCCACTTTGGCGACGAGGGCGACTCGCGCCTGCACATTACCAGCCAGACAAAAGAGCCCGAGAGCTTGCTCGGCTCGGTGCTCGGCGTGTCGCGCGAAATGATCAAGCGGCGCACCGAGATCAAGGACCTGTTCGAGTCGCACGCGCTCCAGGGCCGCCTCGCCGAGTTCCCGCCTCTCGCCAAGGGCGAGAAGCGCGCCGCGGAGGAAGAGGCACCCAAGAAACGTGCCAAGACCAAGCGTGCGGCCGCCGAACGCGACGCGGGCGTACGCCCGGACGATGCGCCAGAGGTCGAGATCAGCACGCCCCAGGCCAAGGTGCGCAAGCTCCAGCCGAGCTCGGGCGCGAGCGAAGAAGACTCAAAGTACGCCGCGCCGAGCCGCACACGCAAGCGCCAGCGCGACATGTACGCGCCGCCCGCCGAGCCGAGCGACTCGGACGCAGATTTGCTCACGAACGACGCGCCGTTCGTCACCGAGTCGAGCGACAGCGACGCGCCGCCTGCGCCTGCGCCCGCGCCCGCGCCTGCGCCCGAGGCGGGCCAGGGCCTGGCGATCGCGGGGCGTGCAAAGCGGTCCAAATCGAGCCTCAGCAAGGCGGACCGCCACGCGTACTGGAAGGGCAAGAGCGGCGCGGAGCATGGCGCCGTGCGCGACAGTTCGTAGATACCCTACCTATTACGAAGACGTGCGCGCGGCATCGCGCTGCATTTCTGTCCATGCCGCCTGCATCGCGACGACCCAGTCGTGGCACGAGGGGTGTGCGCGTGCGTGCAGATGGCGTGCGTGTGCGAGGACCGGCATGCGGCGCAGCGAGCGCCCCGACGCGCCGCGGCACGACTCGGCCAATGCGAGGAGCGCCGCCGACGCGCCGCCCGCCGCGGCCGCGTCGCTGTACGCTGCGAGCTCCTCGTGGCTGGCGAGCCCGACGCGCACGAGCTCGGCGAGGCACGACTGCAGGATTTTGTATACCGCCTCGGTGCCCGGCAGGCCGATGTACTGCCGGATGTCTGCGCGGTCGAGGAACGCAGGGTCGATCGACTCGGAAAGGTTCGACGTCGTCATTACAAGCACGTTCTGGCGCTGCTTGAGCTTGTCGAGCTCGGTCAGGAGCGCATTCACGACGCGGATCGAGTCAGACGGCTCGACGCCCGCAGCGGCTGATGAGCGTGCCTTGGACAGGCTCTCGATTTCGTCAATGAGCACGACGACAAAACCCGATTCGTCCTCGAGAAGCTCGGCAATGAGCTCAAAGAGGCGGTGCACGAGCTTGCCCGACTCGGAGAACCACTTGGAAAAGAGCGAGTGCGAGTTGATTTCGACGAGCTTGCCGTGTGTGTACTGCGCGCCGAGGCGGATCGCGAGCTTTTGCGCGAGAGCGCGGCACAGGCTCGTCTTGCCGGTGCCCGGCGGCCCGTGCAGGAGGACCACGCGGTTGCACGTAATGACGTTTTGGTCGATGCCGCGTGCAGCGAAGCGCATCGTGGTATAGATATAATGCAAGAGACGTGCCTTGACGTCGTCGGTATACACGAGGCTGCGTTAGCAAAGTGACGTACGTTTCCCACACCCCGTCCAGGCCGCGGTTCGGCAGCTCGGCGAGCGTCGCGGCCACGCTATTGTCCATGCCCTGGCTCTCGGCGTCGCCCACGCCAAACTCGTCGACATTGTCCACCGGGCACGGGCGGTACACGTGCACGATGAGCTTGGCGTGCTGCACGCGCGGTGCGCCCGAGTCTGTGTGAGTCGTGCGACGTACCGCTCTCGGCGATGTACACGCGCTCGACGTCGTCGGCGAGCGACGCGTACGCGTCGCGCGGCACGACGCGCTCGGTCGTGCACCCCTCCCACGCGGCGAGCGCCGCCTCGATGCGGCGCTCGACCTCCTCGCGCTCCAGGAGCGAGTCGGAGCGCTGGCGTACCTCGACTGCGTCAGGCGCGGCACCTACCTTGGACGCCCTCGCGCTGCTCCGTGCTCATCGTGTTCGTTGGCACGTGATGAAAGGCGTCGGTGGTATCGTGCTATCTCTCTACTCGTCCTCCTCCGGGATTTCAAATTCGTTGCCGTACGGCTTTGCGGTGAAGAAGGTAGGGTCAAACCAGTTGACACGGACGTAGCCGTCCTCTCCGCCGCTCGCGTACGCCTTGCCCGTCGGGTGGATGGCGAGGGTGTTGATGGGACCAAAGTGGCCCGGGAGGCGTGCGCACTCCTCCTCAAACACCTTGTGCCAGAAGCGCGACTCGAACTTGCCCTGGCGCGAGCTGGTGGTCGTGACGCTCATCGCCTCCTGACCACCGCCGACAATCACGTACGGGCGCGTGGGGTGCGCGATGGCCGAGTTGAGCGGCGTGTCGGTCGCGTATGTCTTGATGATGTCGAGCTTGAGCGCGTCGAGGAGCTTCGACGACTTGTCCTTGGACGAGGTGACCAAGTAGGTCTTGTCCCAGCCCAGCTGCAAATCGGTGATGGTGTCGGTGTGCGCGTCGACGTGGTGCAGCTCGAGCTCCGCGTCGATGCCCGATTCCGGGTACTCGGAGTCGTGGCCGTAGAGCGCCACCTTTCCGTTTTCGTGACCAGTGATGATGTGGTGGTCGAGGGCGTCAAACGAGGCGACGGTCGCCTTGGAGCCCGAGAAGGTGACGGTGCGCGTCGGCTCGTCCGCCTGCTTCGTCCAGGACGCCGGGTCGCGGTTCACCTTGAACACGCGCAGCGCGCCGCGGTAGCCCATACGCTCTTCCGTGATCATCAGAATCTCGGTGCCGTCGCGGTTGAACTGCACGCACTTGACCGCGGTAGGGAACTCCCACGTATAGAGGCACTGGCCCGTCTTGACCTCCCACAGACGCATCTGGTTGTCAGCCGAGCCAGTCACGAGCAGCGTCGAGGTGTTGTCCACGTCCACCGACCACACGGTACCGTTGTGGCCGTTGTAGGTGCCGAGGCGCTCGCCATTGTGCGAGAACCACGCGTTGACTAGGTTATCCTTGGAAACCGAGAACAGCAAATCGCCCTCGCGATTGAACTTGATCTGGTTCAAAGAACGGGTGTGCCCCGAAAGCACAATAGGACGCTGCTGTGAGCCGTGCGCATACGCACCATCTTCTCGTCCACAAGCGGAGGCGGCGCTGGCGATGCAAAACTAAAAGAGGCCGTCACGTGAATCCTCGGCCGAGGTCAGCCGCCCGGCGCGCGCAGCAACGTGCCAAACAGCGCAGCGCGACCGAGCGATCGTTGTCGCGGGCCCTCGTTCTTCGCTCCGGTGATTGAGTCTGGGGGAAGTACCAACACGATTTAAAAATGGGACAAATTCTTTCGGAGCCCATTGTGGACAAGGTACGTGGATCATTTCTAAGACAGCGCACGTCGCGTGGTGAGGATGACCGTCACCTGTACTGCGTGTCCGACATGCAGGGCTGGCGTATCTCGATGGAGGACGCGCACGCTGCTGTGCTGAACCTCCCGGAGGACGTGAATGTGCCGTCGAAGGAGCGCGTGAGCTTTTTTGCTGTGTACGACGGCCACGGCGGTACGTTTCTATTTTTTCTCATTCAGGCGCAAACGTTGCACGGTACGCAGGCCGCACGGTGCATGGCCGTCTCGTGGAACTGCCCGAGTTCAAGGAGCACAAGTGGGAGTCGGCGCTGCGCCGTGCCTTCCTCAAGACTGACGAGGATCTTCGTATCGGTACGTTGCTTATCTCACAGCAGACCCCGTGTACGCGAACGACACATCGGGCTGTACCGCGGTTGCTGCGCTGCTCGTGCCCGAGTCGGAGACGAATGGCCGCCGTATCTACTGCGCCAACTCGGGCGATTCGCGTTGCGTGCTCGGCCTCTCTGGTGAGGCCAAGCCGATGAGCTATGACCATAAGCCGAGCAACCCCGAGGAGCACTCGCGCATCCTCAACGCGGGCGGCTTTGTCGAGTTCGACCGTGTGAACGGCAACCTGGCGCTGAGCCGCGCGCTGGGCGACTTTGAGTTCAAGCAGAACGCCTCGCTGCCCGCCGAGCAGCAAATTGTCACGGCCGACCCCCAGGTGATTTCGCACGACTACACCGGCGAGGAGGAGTTTTTGGTACTCGCATGCGACGGTATTTGGGACTGCTTGTCGAACCAACAGGTGGTCGATCTCGTCCGGAGAGGGATTGCGCAGGAGAAGGAGCTCACCACCATCTGCGAAGACATCATTGACCGGTGCCTCGCTCCCGACGCAGAAGTCGGTGGCATTGGCTGCGATAATATGACCCTCCTCATTGTGGCCATGCTCGGCGACCGCACCAAGCAGGAGTGGTACCAGTGGGTGAAGCAGCGCGTGGAGAACAAGGTTGGCTACGACACACCAGAGAACGTCCCCCCGGTCTTCCGCACGCACCTCCAACAGGACGCACAGCAGCAGTCGCTGTTTGGCGGTAGCAACGCTGCGCAACGCAACGTGGCCCTCTCCCTCAACGGCTTGGGCTCGGGTGGCCTGCTCTCGGCCATCCCGCGCGTGCTCTCGGGTCAGGGCGCGAGCGAAGAAGAAGTGGATCAGGCCAGCGAGGACGCGGCCGCGGCGATCGTCTCGTCGAACGACGAGTCGGAGAAGGCATCGTCAAAGAACGAGCAAGCGTAGTCGCAGATACCGTAGCCATGCTTGGTACAGCGCCTGTGGCTGCCATTGATCGTACATGGTTACCTTATCTACAAGTCGGGCAGATGCTGCGACAGTGCGCCGCGCACCGCGCCGAGATTCTCTACGAGCCACGGCCAGGTACTCGATGCCTGCAGCGATAGCCAGGGCCAGGCGGCCGCCACGTTGAGCGACGGCCACTGCATCGAGGGACACGATCCACTCACGTGGCTGTACGCGAAGCGGTTCTCGTGAAAGAGGAGGATGGCGCGGAAGTGCAGCGCAATCGCCACCACAATCGCAATGTGCCACATCTGGTGTGAGTGGCCCACGAGGTCAAAGCGCCCGGGCCAGTACTTCTCGGGAAAGCGCATCGCATACACCGCAACACCCGCCACGTACGACGCCAGACTGGGGAGCACCGGCGCGTAAAAGGCATACATCCGCCAAAAGCCGTGCAGGTACGCGCCGTGAGAGAAGGGCACGAGACCGACCAGCGCCATGAAAATGAAGAGGGAAATACGCAGCGAGCGGTTCTTGGGATCGTCAAACCACGGCGCCCAGGGAAGGATGCCCATCGTCGCGCCGAGCGCAAAGACACCGACCGAGTACAAGGCAATCAAGTGGGGCTGGCAGTAAAAGCCATTGTACACCAGCGTAAGCAGCGACGCAGCGACCAGCCAGGAAATGCCGGTGTAGTCAATACACGCAAAGCACTGGAACCACTGCAGGTCCGCACACCCGGCCATCACATGCCACGACACGGAGCACGCAAGACACTTGGCCGCCGCAATCAGATAGAGCGTCTGGATCCAGCGGTCCATCGGCGTCGTGAGGGAGTCCAGCGCACCGGCAAAGTAGTACAGGCCAGCAACGAGCACCAGGCCGCCAAGGTGTGTGTGGATGTTGCCCGTCTCGTTGTGGATTTGAAAGATGCTGCGCAGTAGCGTCGTCCAGTTCCGCACGGGGATGAACCGATAGCCTGTGTGGATGCAGTCGTTGTTGCGCCACAGCATGGGGAGGTTATCGTACGAAATCAAAACTCGCCCTTCGCGCGCGAGTTCACACGCCGCCTGGTACACGGCGTCCTCCATGTCGTGCACCGCACGGCTCGCACGGTGCACGAACTCGGTGGCACCGGCACGCCCGCGCTTGCTCACCGAATCGAGCGTCTCTTCGAAGCGGTGCAGCAGGTCGGACGCGGGCTGCTCCAACGCGACGATGCGCGCAGGTAGCGCACCAGCGCTCAGGTGCATCGGAATATTGTACATTTGCTCAAAAAAGTGGTTCAGACGGCGGTGCACCTCCTCCGAGACTTCGGACGTGCTCGGAACATAGACACCGGATGTCCATTCGCCTTGGATCATGTCCAGGGGAGATGCATACGTCCACGCAGGCAGCTCGTCGACGAGTGCCACCTTGCCATCGGCGACGCCTTCCAGCTCCACCGACCGCAGCGACAGTGGCACGGATGGCGTGAAGAGCGTAGGATGAAAGGTGCGTGCACGGTGCTCCCAGTCGTGGATCAGCGTTCTCATCTTTCCGTGCAGGTCGTTGCGCGAGGGGATGCTCTCGAACAGAGCAGTGGACGTCGGCAGGCGCTGCGACATGTGCCCCACCGCATGGTAGGCGGCATCGAGCTGGTGCGCGACCATGGCCAGCGGCGCACGCAATGCACGTCCGTCGGTGCTTTGCTCGTCCAACAGCGTATGCATACGGCGGTCCAGATCCTCGGCGTAGCGTGTCGCCTCGGCACGCACGTACGCCAGCCAGTAGGGTAGGGAGAGCGAGAGATCAAGCTGCATAAGTATCAACACGTACCGCATCGACAACAGAGCGTGTGCTTCCAGTATCGCTTGCTTCTGATACACTCGCCCTGCGGGAGAGATTGCCCCGGAGAGCAGGGCCGCCTTCCAAATTGTCGGGGAGCGCCGCAAGCGCCGCCGCCGTCACGGGTGTGCGGCACTGTGGCGGGAGGTCAGACGCCACATCCGCCTTTTCTCTCTGTACCTGAATGTTCGAGCCCGTACGCTCGCTCATGCCGTGCTCAGCCGCGGTCGCCATCGTGCGTGGAGCGCGAGAGAAGCTGCGCAAAATTCGGGTCGCCGACTCTACCTCCACTTCAAAGCCGCCTTGGCGCACGGCAGGGTGTCATGCGCCACCGTAGAAGCCGGAGCCAACCGCCGTGACCCAACGTATCTTACATAGTGCTATTAACGCCACTTCCACGACTCTTCGTCCCAGTCTTGCACGAGATCCTTGTCGTCCTTGAACTTGGGGCCAAAGTTCGCAAAGCCGTCGCGGAGCACGAGCACCTGCTGCTCCGTGGCCCCCGAGAGCTTGCCGGCCGCCGTCTGTGCGTCGCGCGTCTCGCGGAAGATGCGCGCAGACTTGGGTCCCCGCTGCTGTGACAAAGAGCAGTGAAAGACGACCTGTTCATAGTCCGCCATATCCTTCACGAGCGAGTCGACACGGTCCAGGAACGTCGACGACGGCGCATGGATCGCACCGACAATGTGGCCACCTTCGTAGTCGTCGTCGCGCACGTCGACGACCGCCAGCTTTTTCGGCTGGGCAGCACGCGAACGCAGTTCTTGTGCGAGCGCATCCGCGTCTACGTACTTGTAGGGCGGTGTGAAGGACATCCTGGAAGCGTTGCGCACAAAGTACTGGGACAAGCCACGCCGAGGCGCCGCACGAGCCGAGCCGAGCATGGAGGTCACTTCGGCCGAGAGTTCCTCCACGCCTCCGTGACGATGGGCGTGACGACGTACCGGCCGCCCGGCCGCGCAAAGCCGGATCTCGGCATGCCCGACGCAGAGTATGTGATCCACGAGCTGCTGGTGCGTATTGCGCAGCAGTGTGGGTACGAAGGCGCGCAATCGAGCGCGATCCGCCGCATGACCGAATTGGTCGACGACTGTATGTGCCGTATCTTACCCAGTCTTGATGACCCTCACGCGGAGCGCCTCACAGCTTGCTGCGCAGTCGAATAGGCAGTCGCCGACGGTGCATGATGTGCTGTATACCTACGAGTACCTCGGCATCGACGGGCCGTCGCTTATGTCGTACGCCCGCGAAGCCGGCGAGCACAGCGCCGAGCGTACCCGCCTCCGCCTCCCGCAGGCGCGCCGCGAGACGGAGGAGTGGGCGGACCCCATGGCTGAGTTTCTCCCGTCCGACGACGAGGACGAGGACGAAGAAAAGGACGAAAAATCCGTGTGGAAAAAACTCATGAACGATGTCGTGCCCGATCATTTGCCGCCGCAGCCCCCGCGCCACTGCTGGATGTTTACGCCAGTGTATGCGACGCAGATGCTGTCGGAGCTGCCGATGATGCAGCTGGTGAACCGCAAGCTCGATAACGCACGCCTCGTCGAGACGTCGCTCCGGCGACTGATCCGCGAGACGGATAAGGCCGCCCTGCCCGAGCTGCAGCTCAAAGAGGGTGAGGACGCCAAGATCGAAGAGATCGAGACGACACAGACGTCCGCTCCTGCGCCGCCCGTGCCCTCGGAGCCCGCGAAGTCGTCCGAGCCCGCCGCCACGGAGCCTGCGGCACCGGCCGGGCCGTCCCCGGCCGCGGAGCCAGCCGCGGCGCCGTCGCAGCCTGAACCCGCCCCCGATACCACCCTGACTGAAAATGCGGCGCAGGTGCACGCGCCGCTGCCCCCTGTGGCCCTGGATACCAAGAAACCCCTGCTGCGTGCGGTAAACTACAAGTCGAGCTGGTACGCCTCGCTGGGCGCCAACGATAGTCGCCTGCCGAGCGCGAACCTGTACACGGCGCGGCTGCGCGGCGGTGCTGACGAAGGCAGCGTCGCCAAGCGCCCGCGCCGCTTCGTAGTGCAATGATGTATTATAATTGTCTCATTGAATCCAGGTATACTCTACAAACAAAATTACGCCTCCTCATCCTTCTCCTTTTGCGTTTCCATCGTAGGCACATCGTGAAGGTGAAGACCCTCTTTCTCTTCCTTCTTGGCCTTGCGGCGGAAGTAGATGCGCTTCAAAAACTTCCAGAGCTCCACACCGCAAAAGAAGAGGAAGGTGCAGACAAAGATGATGCCCCACTCCCAACCTTGCGGCTGCTTGTGCAGGAACACCACATGGTTCAGGCCCGGAATGTAGACGATCGGGAAGACACTCAAAAAGCCGAGCACAACGCAGGCAAAGAGGAACTTGTTCCTCCAGGTGTCCTTGAACCATTGAACAAAGATTGACGAGTCGTCGTGCATGCGGAAGAAGGAGCGGCGCATGTTGACCACCTCCCACGCAAGGAAAAGCGAGAACCAGGTGAGCACGGTAAACGTCGCGCCGCGCGCACGGAAAACAACGTCACACGAGTCGTTGTACGAGTTGTTGCAGTCCGAACCCAGGTCGCCACCGCCCCAGCGGTAGACAATCAGCGAGAACGTGGCAAGACAGAGCGAAGCCATCCACAGGCCGTACGCGAGCAGGTCCGTAAGCATCTCCACCGTAAAGATACCAAAGCGCGATGTGTTGGGCTTCTGCTCCATGATATCCGGCGCAGGCTGCTCCATACCGAGACCCATCGCAGGGAAACCGCTCGTAACCATGATAATGTAAAGAATCTCGACAGGGCTCAGCGGGAAGACGGAGAGCGTAGTGTGATCCTTAAAGGCAAGACCAATCAGCAGCACACAGGCCTGGGCGACGTTCTGCGAGAGCAGATGCAGCACAAACTTTTGGATGTTGTTGTACATGCGGCGGCCCTCTTCAATCGCGTTGCCGATCGAGGCAAAGTTGTCGTCCGTCAGCACAATGTCAGACGCATCCTTGGCCACATCCGAGCCAGCCTGACCCATCGCAATACCCACATCCGAAAGCTTGAGCGAGGGCGAATCGTTTACACCGTCACCAGTCATCGCACAGTAGCGGCGACGGCGGTGCAGTGCCTCAATCATGCGGACCTTGGTCTGGGGCGCGCAACGGGCAATAACCAGGGGCAGGACAGGAAGACGGTCGATCTGCTCGTCCGTAAGACGGTCAAACTGTGTAGCAGTCATCACGAGCGCATCCATAACATCCTGCGAATGGTGACGCGCCAGGCGGCCAGCCGGCGACAGAATACCGACCTGCTCAGCAATGGCACGCGCCGTGCCGGGATGGTCACCCGTAAGCATGTGTACTTCAATACCAGCGCGGTGGCAGGTCTCCACGGCACCTTTGCTCTCCTGACGGGGAGGGTCGTAAATACCGGCGAGACCGATAAAGGTCATCTTGGACTCGACCGCCTCGCGGCTGAGCTCCGAGCCCTTGCTCGCCTCCGAGTCAGACAGCTCACGGCTCGCGAGCGCCAGGACACGCAGACCCTGCTTGGCGAGCGCCTCCATCTGGCTCAGAATGTTTTCCTTCATGTCCTCCTCGAGCGGCTCCTTGCTCGACTCGAGTTGCACGTCCGTGCAGGCCTGCATGACCATCTCCACAGCACCCTTCATCAGCGCACGGTTCTGGCCGGTGTTAGAGTTGGTGTAGGTAACAGCCATGCGCTTGACGCTGCTGTCAAAGGGGTATTCGGAGACCAGCTTCCACTCGGCGCTGCTGTGCCCCTTCTCGTTATCGTCCTCGTGGGGAACCTTGAGCTTGTCAGAGCCCATGTCAAAGCGGCACGCAAACGTCTGCAGTGCACACTCGGTGGGGTCACCGTGCGCTTCCCACTGGTTGTTTTCCGAGTCGTAAAACACCTTGGCCAGATTGCAGATCGACGCAACCGTAATATACTGGACCAGCGGCTTGTATTTGTCTTGGTCGAGGTCCTTGGCAGCGCCTTCGCTTGCGACAACATCGCCTTGGATATCTTGGTGAAGTCCTTCTTCATCCTCGGCAGGGTTGCCGCCCATGTGCGTCACATCGGCGTTCTTGGGATTGAACGGCTCGCTGCTCTCCGACACGGCCAATTGGCCAATCGAAGGAAGCCAGGCCTTTTTGACAACCATCTTGCCTTGGGTGAGGGTACCCGTCTTGTCTGAGCAAATATCCGTGATCGAGCCAAGCGCCTCGAGCGACTCGAGCTTGCGCACAATCACATTACGTTTGACCATCGCGCGGCTGCCCATCGACATGGTAATGGTTAGGACAGCCGTAAGCGAGGCGGGAATCATCGAGACACCGGTGGCAACAGCGTAGATAATCACCTCGGTGTCCGACCAGTTGTTAGAAGCAAATACAATAATCGCAAAGATCACAGCAATAATAAAAAGGAGCACGGCGAGCTTGGCGAGGAGAATTTGGAGCGGGGTACCCTTGGTCAGGCCCAAAAATGCCAGGACCTGGTCCCAGACAGTCAGGGCACCGGCCTGGACGTAGTGGTGGGGCCGGGCCTTGCCGTATGCGTTGCGCTTGACCTCGCGAATCTTGTTGCCCTTCGAGGCGCCCTGCAGCGCGTTGGCAATCCGACCAATCTCTGTGTTCATACCCGTGCCGGTCACAACGAGCGTCGCGCGGCCCTTGGAGACAGTCGAAGAGGTGTACGCCATGTTCAGGCGGTCGCCAACGCCCACCTCGTCGCCCTCCGCGCTCGGGGGGAAAATTTCCGAGTGGTCTTTCGCCACTGGGAGCGACTCACCGGTGAGCAGGGCCTCGTCCGTCTCAAAGTTCATCATGTCCAGAATGCGGCAGTCGGCAGGAACCGTATCACCGGTCGTGAGCTCGAGAATATCGCCCGGAACAACTTCCGGGGCGGCAATCGTCACTGACTGGCCCGAGCGAATCACGCGCGCGGTAGGCGACGCGAGCGAACGAAGCGAGTTCATCGTCTTCTCTGCCGAGAACTCTTGGAAGAAGCCGACAAAGACGTTAATGCCAACAACACCGGCAATAACGCCACCCTCGATCCACGACTGGATAGCGAAAGCGACAATCATTGCAATGATCAGGACCAACGTCATGGAGTTGGCGATCTGATTCAGCAAGATCTTGGTGATGCTGACGCTATCGCCCTTATCAAGCTGGTTTTGACCATAGGTCTGCACGCGGCTCTTCGCCTCGTCGTTCGAGAGACCCTTGAGCTGGTCCGTCTCGAGCGCGCGCATCACGGCGTTCGCATGGTAGCGGTGAGGGTGTTCCAGCGCCTCTTCGCGGCTTACATTCTTGGCGTTAGCCGCTGACGAAGCAGAAGGGGCAGCATCGTTGGAAGATGAAGCAGTGTTCACGTTCGTAGTTTGTTCGTTGGTGTTTGGGTTTACTTGTTTGCCACTCATATACTCTTGCGCTTCGCAACGGGGGGGGCGTAGCACTAGGGAGGACCCTAGCGGAATTTTGCTCACATTTTATAATTTACAGGGCCGTCCGAGCTGAGATGGTGTGATGCAAGTTTCGGGATGCTGCATGCATTTCGCGCCAAGCGATAATGCCAAGCCTGCGCACGAGCACTCTGATAGCACACACGAACGAAATCACTATGAAGATCCCCGCTAGGTGCCCAAATTTTTTCGAAATGCATGCAGCTGCAGCGAGAGGGTTCTTTATGCGTACAAAAAAAAATTCCGATTGGCTGCACTCAATCTGGAGAGCGACGCACCTACACCGCCACGTTGCTTGGCAAACCCACGCGGCACCCTATCGCGCGTGACACTGCGCCAGGCACACCCACTGAGCTTTTACGCGATGCGAGTAAGGCGCATCTTGGGCCTGCTTCTCCTGGCTGTTTGCCAGGGCGTAATTGCGCAAAGTCCGAGTTCGTCCGCATCCTCTGGAAGCTCGTCGGGATCCAGCTCGAGCGCGGGTTCGGCGAACGCGACCAGTGCCGGCAATGCCACCGCCTCGGGAAACGTTACGGCCACCGCGAGTGGAAATAGCACGAATACGACGGCGACAGCGACACTGCCGCCGCTTCCCAAGGGCTTTGTGGACCCGCTGGACTCGCACGGCGAGATGCTTGCCGTATGTATCCACTACTCACCCAGCGCTTCAATGTCAAGGATCCGTTTGGCGAGCCGATGAATGTGATCTTGTCGAGTATGTCGTCGCCCGACGTGCTCGAGCCTGAAGGCTTCCTGGTGTGGGCGACGGCACTTGGCTTTGGTGTGTCGTGCCTCGGCCAGGGCGACGATGAGGGCTTCATGTACGCCAACCTCGGCGCCGAGAACCCACACGTCCAGCAAGGATCCATGTCGGGCAACAACGGTGTGCTGCGCTGGAACTATGGGCTGCCGTCGGTCGGCACATGTCGTGAGACGATCGAGGGCGGAAACCATTTCCGCTGGTTCATCCAGAATACCGGCCGGGCCGGCACTGCCGTCTTTCTTGCGAGCTCGTACGAGGAAGGCCTCGACAAGGCGCACACAATCTCCCCGAACGGATACAACAATGGCCGTGACAACATCGTGGACATTGCTACGAGAAAAGAAGGGATTGAGTGGGAGGGCAACAAGTACAGCGCCACCGTCCAGTGGGTCGAAGCAGGCCGCCTGCTCAATGCGACTTCCGACGGGATCAACCATCCCGAGGTGGCGCCGCCCAACGGTACGGCGATCGACGGCCGTGTCGCGGTGCTGTACGTGCACACGATCCTGCGCAACCACGGAAACGGACAGTACGTCACCTATGCTCACACAGTCTCGTCCGCCCAAGCAGCGCTTTCGCGCTCACGACGCCGATGCCGCTCATGGCTGCCATGACGGCCGCGGCTGTGTTCGCGTGTGTTGTACTGTGATCCACCTATATTATACCTACTTCTCCGAATGGCCCAGCGACTGCTCCGGCGCAATCTTGTCGCGAACCAGTCGCTTGAGCTCGGGAAGCTCGGGAAATCCGCCACGTTCTTTGCGGTCCCACAAGAGGTGCAGCGCCGATACCTCGCCCTTCGCTGCACCATGGGGGTGCATCGCCAGCCACACACGAAAGCGGCCTGCGGTCTCGGGCGCAGCACGTGGAATTAGCATGGTGCTGGCCAGGTACCCGCCGCCTGACGCACGCGAGCTCGATCCATCCATCGCATCCTTCTGCGAAAAGGTAAGGAACAGCTCGGTTTGCAGCCAAGTGGCGCGATGCTGCCAGCGACAGCGGTCGCAATACTAGCGTAAATACAGATCACATACCTCGATCATTACGCACGGCTGCACGAGGCCCGTAGCAGCCACGGCGGAGATAGGCGGTTCCACTGCCGCATGGTCCACATCGCAGGGATCGGCGGTTGCAGCCGCGACCGGGGCGGCCGCCCGGACGGCGACCGGTGCACGCGCAGTGGCGGGCGGCGCAGGAGACGAGGCAGGCGCCGCGGCAGGAGCCACAGGCGCCGCGGGCACTGGCGGCACAGGAACGCGCATCTTGGGCGAAGTCGGCACGCCTCCGGTCGTGAGCGGCTGCGTGGTTGGCGGCGCGACCTGCGCGCGCACCGGCGCGCCTTGGCCCACCAGGAACGGCGCCGGAGCGCCGTGCGCTGGGCGGCCGCCCGCCCACGTCGAGCGCACATTCGGTCGAGCGGGCTCGGGCCGAATCACTTCGTCCGCACGCTCACTGCCAAAATGCGCACGCGGTGCAAGATAGAAGCTCTTGCCGAGGTAGGGAACCGCCCGTGACGTCGGTGCGTGCTGGCCGGCCGGCGCGCCAGGAGGACGGACCAGGGATACGTCGTTCTCCGACGCGCTAAAGCCGTGCGGCGCCGTCTGTGGAAACGGCGGCGAAAGCTCTACCGGAGGCAACGACGGAGCCATCGACGCACGGTACGGGTGGTTCGCCGAGGGCTGCGTCGGGAGCGCGGGCAGTTGCTTGCTCGCCATGGTGGTGCAGAGTCGTGCACGCTCCACGTAGGTCACGTGTTAACGAACGTGGAGGCGAGCGCTGCGCGTGGAGGAAACAACAGAGCATGCTGGTCGTGCGTCTTCCGGCGCAAGGCGAGGCGCCTGCGCGTACTGCGGGCCCGTCACAAGCGCACAAAGCGGAAAAGACGCACACAGAGAAGAATTTGACATGCGAGCCACCGCCGGATATTCATCTGCCGGCGTATGCGCGCGTGTCGCACGAGGTCGAGCTCGACCTGGGGCGTGTTTACCTCGCGACCCGCCAGGCGCGCCGCATCGCGGTCGTATGCGGTATGTGCTGAGGCTGACACAGGTGCGGGCATCTCGGTCTCGTCGCCTGCGAATATCCCCGACTTTCGCTCGGCGTCCGGGCTGTTTACCAAGCTCAAGGAGCGGTATCCTGATGCAGGCCTCTCGAGTGGCAAGGACTTGTTTGACGCACGTTTGTTTAATGTATGTTACGACGCTGACCTAGTCGGAAAGTTCTACCGCGCTCTTCTATACCATGATGGCCGAGCTCAAGGATATGGCCGATGCCGCGCAGCCGACGCTCTTCCACCGCCTGCTAAAGCGCCTTGACGAGGAAGGGCGCCTGCAGCGCGTCTATACGCAAAACATCGACGGGCTCGAGGCCAAGGCAGGGCTCAGCTTTGGGTTCCACGACGAGGATCACGAGGCAGAGGCGGCCGGGAAGCGGAAACGCATGCCGCAGCGCAGCAAGGCGTTTGCACGCTCACAGTCCGACTCGGTCCTTATGGGCGTCTCAGGCACGCAGGAAAAGGTCAAGCCTCTGTTTCCGCGTGCGATCCCTCTGCACGGCAGCCTCTCGACGCTGAGCTGCGCGCTGTGCTCTTATACGCTGCCGCTTGGTACTGAGACGCAAAAGGCGCAGACTGCGCTGGAGCAGATGCGCGCCGGCCTGCCGGTGTGGTGCGAGCAGTGCGAGGCAGCGGACGATCTGCGCACCGCGGCCGGCCTGCGGTCACGGGGCGTGGGCCGCATGAAGGTCGATGTGGTCTTGTACAATGGCGAAAACGACACGGCGGAGCGCGTCGGAGCGTGCGTCGAGCGCGATCTCCTGGGCCTGCGCGATCCCAATGAGCCCATGGTGCCCGAGACGCCCTCGGAAGAGCGCGCGCGTGTCCGGAGAGAGCAGGCTATGGCACTGCGTACGCAGAGTCTCGCGGCTCCGGTGCAGCCCGCGCTCAAGGAGGAAGACGAAGAGGTGGGCGACCTCTCCATGAACGCCGACGAGCTCAGTGCGGACTCGGTACTGGGCGGAGCCTTTTTCGACGATGCGCCGAGTGCCGAGGCGCCCAAGGACGAGAAAGCAAGCCCTGCGCCGCAGCCCTCCGTGGATGCGCCGCCGAAGCCCGAGCCCGCGGCGCAGGCTCCGCCGCCCGTGGTGCAAAAGCCGAAAACGCGCCTGAAGCCATTGCCGCCGGACCTGCTCATTGTCGCGGGTACGAGTCTCAAGGTCCCCGGCACGAAACGTATCGTGCGCGAGTTTGCCAAGGCGTGCCGTGCGCGCGATGGCGCTGCCGACGACAGCGTCACGTCGCCGATCCGTACCGTCTATCTGAACTACGACTTCCCCGCGGCCGCGCGCGAGTGGAGCGGGACGTTTGACGTGTGGATCCAAGGCGACGTCCAGCAAGCGGCGCTTGGCCTGTGCGCGCCTTGCGACGCATCTAAAGACCCGCTGGAAGCACACAGGGCGCGCCATTCCTGGCACACGCACACGCACCACGTCGAGGCAGCGACGCAGGCCAAGAAAGCCGCGGATCGTGCCGCGGCACGCATGCAGCGCACCCGGAGCCATTCCTCCTCCACCGCACCCTCCGCGCGCCCGCTCTCCCGCTCGCAGTCGGAGAACGCGCAGCCGGCGCTGCGCTTCGCCTCGCACAAGCTGAGCACCGCGCGCCGCGCCGGCAAGCCCCGCCGCTAGCCACGTGGTTGGTCTGTGCGCGATCGATTTCATGCATAGGTCACGTGTAGTCCCGGTCCGATCGTCTCCGCAAGCGCCCGGGGGATGGCCAGGGTCGTGTTCTAGAACTGCCACCATGCTTGCTGCCCGTGCCTCGCGTCTGACCCTGCAGGGTCTCCCCCGCACTTCGCTGCGCACGTTTGCTACTTCTTCGTCGCGTCTTGCTAACACGCTTGTGTACCTCGAGCACAAGAATGGCGAGATCAACCCGGCCTCGCTCTCGGCGCTGACCGCCGCGACGAAGCTCGGTGGTGACATCCACGGCATCGTCCTCGGCAGCTCGAAGGACGCCAAGGCTGTCGGTGAGAAGGCTGCCAAGGTCTCTGGCCTTGCCAAGGTGCTTGTCGGCTCCTCGGATGCCTTTGCCAACCAGCTCTCGGAGCCCATTGCGCCCCTCCTCAAGTCGCTCGTCGAATCGAACAGCTACACGCACCTTGTCGCTGGTCACACCGCCATTGGCCGTGACGTTATTCCCCGTGCTTCGGCGCTGATTGACGCTTCGCAGATCTCGGACATTATCCAGGTCGACGGCGAGGACACCTTTGTCCGCCCTATCTACGCCGGTAACGCGCTCGCTACCGTCAAGTCCACGGACAAGATCAAGGTGGTGACCGTCCGTGGCACCGCCTTTGATGCCGCCTCGACCGAGGGCGGCAGCGCCTCTGTCGAGGACGTGGACGTCGGCAGCCCCGAGGAGCTCACCAAGTTCCTCGAGGAGAAGATCAACGAGTCGACCCGCCCCGACCTCGGCACCGCCGCGCGCGTCGTGTCGGGTGGCCGTGCGCTCAAGTCCGCCGAGGGCTTCTCCAAGTACATTGAGCCGCTCGCCGACAAGCTCAAGGCCGCCGTCGGTGCCTCGCGTGCCGCCGTCGACGCCGGCTACGCGGACAACGCGCTGCAGGTCGGCCAGACCGGTAAGATCGTTGCCCCTGAGCTGTACGTTGCTGTGGGTATCAGCGGTGCCATCCAGCACCTGGCTGGTATGAAGGACAGCAAGACGATCGTCGCGATCAACAAGGACCCCGAGGCGCCCATCTTCCAGGTGGCCGACCTGGGCCTGGTGGCCGACCTCTACGAGGCTGTGCCGGAGCTCACCGAGAAGCTCTAGAAATAGGTGTATAGCTACATCGCGTCACTCGGGAGAGGAAGCGCATAGTGCGCAAGCGTCCGCTGGTCGCTTCCGAGCACGGCAAGCGTGTCTGACGCGCGGCGCACCGCAAGGCGGCTCGGCTCGATCGCCTCGCGCTCTTTTGTCAGGTCGTGCCACGCTAGTGGGACCACATCGCGCCACGCATGAGGGTCGTCCACCGCGAGCACGCCGAGGAAAAAGGCGCCGGTCGTGCCGAGGACAAGCAGGTGCCCAGGCCGGAGCCACGCTACATCGACCATGCGCACCGCCGCACCACGCCACGGCGGCAGCGCCACGTCCACGACACGTACCTCGGTTTCATCGGTGTGCAGTACATGCAGCCGGCTGGCCTCCGCGTCGGAAAGCACCGCATACGGCCCGTCGCTGCGCACGAGCTGGGGGTGCAGCTGCGTGCGGGGCGTGTCGGGCGGCAGGGAGCACAGGGTATCATCGCGGCACAACACGTCACCGAGGGGAAGCGCATGCTCGGCGCTGCTCACATGCTCGAGGGTCTGACCAAGTGCGTTGGAAAGGAGCGACGCAAGGCGTGCACTCACGCCTTCGAAACGCTCAGCAAGCGCCCGTGCATCGCCAGGCAGCGTGCGTGGGCCGTGAAAACGCGACTCGGGCTCGGAAAAGAGCTGGGGAACGGCATACACGTTGCCGTCCGCCGGACGGTCGGGCGCGCCGTTCTCCAGCCACGCGATCGTATCGCGCACTGCGGCTGCGCTCGGCGGCGGGGTCTCGCTCGGCGCGCTGTACACGACTTCGCCGACGTCGGTGATCGGCGGCGCGACGTTCGAGTCGTCCGCCGACATGTCCGCATCGCGCTTCGGCGGCTCGGGCGCGCCAAGCAGCGCGTCGAGCTCCGGCGAGAGAAAGCCGCGGCGCAGCAGCTCGAGCACCGTGAGCGTGTCGTGCGAGGTAATGACATGCGGCGCCTCTTCGGACTTGAGCCGCTCCTGCCGGTCTTGTTCTGCGTGAGTTCAGCGACGTACCCATGCGCCACCACTTGTAAAACTCGTCGAGGGCCAGTAGCTCGCGCTCCGTCTGCTCTTGCAGAGCGATCGCAACGGCATGGCATGTCTGCACGTCGCCAACGAGCTGCGCAAGCTCGACATCGGCCTGGCCCAAGAACGACGCAAAGCGCTCGGGCCACTGTGCACATCCTTGCAGTTCCTGGAGCAAGATGAGCATGTGCTCACATGCCGGCACAAGCGTCGTGCCAGCGTACCGCCGAATAAGCTTGAGGCCACGGCGTGCGTCTTGCTCCATGGCAATCGTCGTCTGTGTAAGTAGAAAAACGTACGCCTTCCGTTAGATTGTGCAACAGCAGCTGCTCGGATGCAGGCGCCGCGCGCCCGGTCATGACGAGCGTCATGAGCTCGAGGCCAATGTCGACCGCGTACCGCTTGGCGAGGTCCTCGAGATGCGTATGCCATTCAGCGGCGCGGGGACGTGCGAGCGTGCGCCACGCCTGTGACGCACAGTGCACGGCATCTGCTGCATGTGCAAGCTCGTGCTGCAGTGCCGTGCTCAGCTGAGCGAGGTGGTGCACGGCCAGTAGGCGGTCGCCGTGCAGCGGCAACGACACTTGCGCGAGCGACGTGCCGAGCACTGCCGCACGGCGCGGTGCGGCGTGCACAAGCACCGCATCGGCAAGCACGCCGCACGTACCAAGGCACACGGTACCGTCCAAAAAGACGGACAGCGCGCCGGTATCGTCGAAGACATAGAGAAGCGACGTTTGCACGGTCTCGGCATCGTCGGCGGCATGCGCCAGTGCAGGGAGCTGCGCAAGGACTCCGTCGCCTTGCGCGATGCCTGCGCTCGGTTTCGGCACGGCCGGAGCCGCATGGCGTGCGCCAGGGATCGGGCGTACATGCGCCGGCTGCGCCTGGACGTCTTCGACCGGTGGGAGCGGCGCAAGCGCCTGTAGCATCGCGAGCGCTTGCGACGGCACGCGACTCACCTCCAGAGGTATCCACTGCATGCTGCACGAGCCGCCCGAGCCTGACGGCTGATAAGGGAGCGTGCGAGTATAAAGGACGCTGCCGTCATACACGGAATAGAGGAGCAGGGCCGAGGCGTGCACGGACGTGGCGCCTGTGCGCATCGCAAACAAGCGCACAGCCAGTCGTTCGCCTGTGTGAGCCAAAATACGTACCGTTTGGGCTCCAGCAAACCTGTGCGACGCGCACCGTCTCGGCAAAGTCCTTGGCGTCCGTCTCTGGAAAGAGGCGTTTTGGAAGAACGACGTCCACCTCCCAGACCTGGTTGCTCTTGGCACCCGAGCGCCACAGTGCCAGCTTGATCTGGGGCCCACGGCGCGCGCCAGACTGCTGCTGGCGGCCTGCCGCTGGGTTCGTCACGCCGAGGCGACGCGCCTGAAAAGCAAGCATCTTTTGGCGCATCGCAAGCTGCGCGGGCGTCAGGCCCGGTGGACCGACCGCCGCGAGTGGCGGTGCGCTATCCAGGCACAGCAGCGCAATCAGGTCCATGCACGGATTGCATGCGGACGCTAGCAGCTGCGCCGTCTTGGGCAGCTCGACGCGCCGCTGCTCCGTCATGGTCTATGTGGAGGCTACAAAGCGCACGGCGTCCTGCGCCGTGACGTCGGAGCGGTGTGCCGCGTCCTGATCGTGGGTGATCAGGCCGAGATCCTCGCGGTGCTGGAGTGCGTCGTCCCATAGCGCAGGGACCATAGCGAGCACGCGCTTCTTCCATTTGCGCAAAAACCTGGGTCAGCCGCGCGACGTACCGGTTAAAGGGCACGGCCTCTTCGAGCTCCATCGCTGCCGCGCGGTATGCATGCAAGGCGCGGCAGATGGCGGGAAATTGGGAGGCCGATGGGTTCTGTGCAATAAGGGCAAAGAGCACTTGCTGCATCGCATTGCACGTCTCCGTCACAGCCTCGGTACTGTACACGAGCGCCTCGAAATCGTCGACGGCGTGCGCGGTGCGTATGCGTCCGTCGGGCACAGCCACGTATTCCGTAGAGACATCCGGTGCGTCTTCGTCCGGCGTCGCGTCCGAGTCCGAGTCGGCGCGCGGCTTCTTGCTCGGCGTGGAAGGCGCGTCGCGTTTCGGGGCGGCGCGCTGCGGCGGCGCAAACGCATTCGCACACGCGTCGCGCACCGGACGGGCGCGCGCCTCGGCGTCGTCCGGCGTCGCGAGGAACTGGCGCAGAACGGGGTGCAGCTCGGGTAGCTCGGTCTTGTCCGGTGCGAGGAAGCGCCACTTGACCGCGTTCTTCACGCCGTGGATCGCAGGATTGAAGCTGAGCTGGGGCGCGTACCAGCCCTCGGCGTCCCCGTCGGGGTCCATGTCCATGAGATCCATCGCGTCGACAAACGCATCCATATCCTGCTGCTGCGCCGCGGTGGGAATCGTCGCGTGCTCTGTCAATTCGCTCCCGGTCTTGGTCGGCACGCGGTCCAGAGGAGGGAAGGCGAAGCGCTTCACGTCTTCGCGGAAAGGGACGCGCGTCATGCAGAAGCAGTCCATCTCCTGCTCGACCAGCGGCGCAAGGACACACAGCTTCGGATCCGCGTGCTCGCGCGAGACGAGGCGGCACAAGATATACACGTCTTTGACGAGCGCCGCCTGCACCAGACTCGAGAGCGCGATCTGCGCGCGCGGCGACTTGGGATTCGCGATGACGTAGTGCGTCTCGCCAAGGTGGAACTCGCGACGGTAGGTCGAGGCGTGCACAAAGTGCAGCACCTCGAGGCCTTGGTGCGTCTCGAGCGGCGCCTCCATCGCATGTTGCATCGGCACGAGCGACGCGCCGAGCTTAAAGGCGCGCTGGAACGACGCGTGGCTCTCGTCAGGGAGCGGCTTGACTTGGTCCAAGTCCTCGGCATGGAGTACGTCGGCGACCTTGTAGTAGACGCGGCGTGCATCAACTGCCTGTGGCGCGCCGTCCTCTTTCTTGAGCACCTTGCGCTGGGTCATGGGGCGCTGCACCGCGGTCGCCTTGAGGAGCTGCACGGCAATCGAGAGCGTGTGCGCCTCGTCGCCATCCGGACGCCCAAACGTGAGCTGCAGACTGGTCGGCGCCGACCTGGCGAGCTGTGTATTCGGAAGGAGCGCCTGCTCTTCGGCGTCTTCGGCGCTCGCGTACGCCGCATGAGGAAGGCCGTCAAGCATCGTGCGCCAGAATCCCACGTTGAACCACGGCACGGTGGGCGGCGCCTCGAGCTTCGGCGCCTGCATCGGCGACGCGGGGAAATCAAATCCCATCACGCGCAGCTGGATGGACTCTTGCGCGAGCCGCGCCTTGATCATCTCGACGTCGGCCGTGTTGAGCGTGACGTCGGCGCGCGTCACGAGATACACAATGCGCGTCCACGCCGGCGACGGCTCGCCGTGCTGCTTGTCGACCATGGATACGATCGCAACAATAAGCGCGTCGAGGGCTGCATTAGTTCAAACACGTACGGTCACAGCGCGTCGCGCGTCGCGCAGGACGCAGCGCGCTGAGCACTTCGAGCGTCGCGAGCGTCGGCCGCGACGGCGGCCACACTTCATCTACACCTTCGTATCCTTCGGTTACACCGTTGCGGCGCACGATGTTGTTGGTTCCTGCGTGAGATGGGCGACATACGTTCGGAACCATACGCTATGAGGCACACTTTGATCGTCGCGAGGCCCCGCAACATCTGCATGAGTAGGGCGACTTACCATCTCCAGTACGCGCAGCGATGCAAACGCCGTACTTCGGTCGAGGCGCGAACGCCCGCCATCACTTGTACCCATCGGCTCCGACACATCGAGCACGAACGTGACCAGCGTCCGCTGGCCCAACGACGAGGCCATCGCGTCCAGAGCCAACTTCTCCACATCGCACAGGCCATGCCCACGACGCCGTCCAAGCGCCGGGGAGCGCCGGGGTCGCCGGTGCGCACACCAAAGCGGCGCACACAGAGCCATGCAGGCTCGCCGCAGACGTCGCTCCTTTCGTTTCTGTCGCCCAAGGATGGCGATAAAAAGACACAGGTTACAGAAGACGAGGCGTATGCACGCCAACTCGCCTCGGACACGGCACAAATCGAGGCGGACGAAGCAATGGCGCGTGCACTGCAAGAGGCATGGGCAGAAGAAGGGAGTATGCCCGCTCCAGGGCCGTCAGATGCGCCAGAGACGGATACCAATGGGGTGCCGTCCAAGGCGCATTATGCGTCCCTGGTGGCGTCTGCCGGCACGCCGGCCGAGGACAAAGCGACTGCCGCAGATGCACAGGCCGAGGATACCCAGTGTGCACTAGAGACCCAAAGTGCGCCAACCTATACCCCCAAAGCGGCACGCCGCGGGGTCGACGTCGGCCAGCTTGACGCGGGCATCGCCGCCTTGGATCTCACACAGGACCCAGCCGAATTCGAGCCGGCATGCATCGACACGGCGCACTGGCCGTGCGATACTTTGCTGCATGTCCCATATGCCCTCTTTGCGCACGGTTTTGCTCGTGCGAGTGGCGAGCGTTCGCGCATCACGATCCTGCGCATCCTTACGAACCTTGTGCGCATTGTGCTGCACCATGAACCCTCGCAGCTGGTCGCTGCCCTCTACCTGATGAGCAACGAGATTGCGCCGTCGTACGCGGGCCTCGAGCTTGGACTTGGTGGCTCGCTTCTGCAGAAAATCACCATGCAAGTCTCTGGCCGACCCCTCGCGTTCCTGCGCAAGACGTGGAAGGCGCATGGTGACGCGGGCGACGTCGCATTCGAGGCGTGCCGCGGCGTTACGCAGCTCGTACAGCACGAGCCGCTGACGATCGGAAAAGTGGTACGTTTTTGTGCTAATGTAGTACACTACGCTGCATGCGATTGCGCGTGCGTCCGGCGCCAAGTCGGTAAGCGCCAAGCAGAGCCTTGCGTGTGGCCTGCTGATGGCTGCACGGGGCGAGGAGCGGCGGTTTATTGTGCGTACGCTAAGCGCCAACCTGCGCATCCACGCGATGCGCACGACGATCCTTGCTGCACTGGCCCGTGCGTACGCGCTCGCGTCGGGCCCCCAGGACGACGAGTCCCTTGCGCTCGCCGAGACACGCGCCAAGCGAGCCTACGCGCGGCATCCCAACTGGCAAGGCCTCGTCGATGCGCTACGCGCTACAGGCATCGAAGGCCTCGATGACGTGTCGCTCGCGCTCGGTACGTACCCTGCCTAACCCAGGCATCCCCGTCACGCCGATGCTCGGCAGCATTACGCGCTCGCTCGACGCGGTGCATACGACGATGCGCGGCGGCGCGTTTGTGAGTGAGTTCAAGTACGATGGCCAGCGTATCCAGCTGCATGCAAGCGCATCTGGCACGCACATCTTTAGCCGGCATCTCGAGACGATTACGGACAAGTACCCCGACATTTGCGCGATGGCCGCGCGGCTCTTGGAGCATGTCTCGTCCTTTATCCTCGATGCCGAGGTCGTTGCGGTGTCCGAGAGCGGTGCGCTCCTCCCCTTTCAGACGCTTGCAGGGCGCGCACGGAAGCAAGTGTCGCTCGACCAGGTCCAGGTCCGTGTATGCCTCTATGCTTTTGACCTACTGTACCTTGACGGCACGCCAATGATTGGCGCACCGCTTCGCGAGCGTCGCGATGCGATCCGCACGCGTTTCCCCCCCACGCTTCCGAGTACGGCGCAGCATGCAGGCTTTGCGTGCGCGGCCTCGTCCGAAGACACGACCGAGGAAGGTGTGTTGTCCTTTTTCCAGGATGCTGTCGCAAGCCACTGCGAAGGTATAATGATCAAGAGCCTGGATGGGTCGCCCGGTGAGCGCGACGCACCGCTCGCGACCTACGAGCCCGACAAGCGCACCGAGGCGTGGCTCAAGGTCAAGAAAGACTACCTCGCTGGCCTTGGCGATGCGCTCGACCTGGTCCCGATCGGTGCGTGGCACGGTATGGGCCGCAAAGCGGCGTTTTGGAGCCCCATCCTGCTTGCCGTGCATGATCGCGAGACGGGCACCTACCAGGCGGTGTGCAAGTGTATGAGCGGTTTTTCCGACGCCTTTTACGAAGAGCTGAACGAGCGGTACGGCTCGGCGCGGGCGCAGCGCCCCCTTTCGTACGACCATGACGGGCTGTACGAGACAAACGGCCTCACGCCGCCCGTCTTTTGGCCGCCGCGCGAAGTGTGGGAGATCCGGGGCGCCGACATTACCGTGTCGCCGACCTACCCCGCGGCGCAGGACCTCGCCGTGCCCGGCCGCGGCCTCTCACTGCGTTTCCCCCGGTTTGTGCGTCGCCGCGACGACCGCGTGCCAGAGAGTGCTATGACGCCCACCGAGCTTGCGAATATGTACCTAGCCCAAGGGCATCAGGACGGCAGGAGTGGCAGCACGACCTGATCCCAGTTCTCGTTCCAGGTCCGTGGCGTCGGCCCCGTCAAGAAGTTGCCTGCGATCTCGCCTGCCTCGTGTTCGTCCGGGAATCCCTGCAAGAGTCGCACCATGGCCTGTGCCAGGCCGTTTGAGTCCTGGAACACTTCGCCATTGACCCGCGGTTGGACGAGCTCCTTGAGGCACGGAAAGTCGAGCGCGCACACGAGCAGGCCAGAACCGAGCATGTCGACGACCTTCATCGGAAGGTCGAGACCCGACGAGCTCGAATGCAGCGAGATGCCGAGATCCGCAGCGCTAAGCAAGCGGGGATAGTCCTCGGCCGCGAGCCATGCCGTGTTCATATTCACCTTGGTCCACTTTTCCGCCTCGGCACGAGTCGCAAACTTGGCCTTGTACATATCGCGGAGCGGCCCCTTGCCGGTTATTAGCAGCGAAATGGGCGGCAGGGCCATACGGGGATTCTGTGCCGTTTCTTCGTACTTGGACATGGCGTCGAGGAGCATATCCATGTCCTCGTCTGGCGTCCAGGACGTGCTGGTGACGACGACTGCATGGCCGTTCCTGAGCCCTTCGTCACCGATATCGTCCGCGAGGCGCGTCAGGAGCTTGCCGCGCTCCTGGAGCGTCACGGGGCAAAAGTTTTGGCCCGGGCGGTCGTACAGGACGCGTGGCGTGCCCTGGAGACCCCAGCTCTTGACCAGTACATCGCGCATTCCCTTAGTAACAAAGAAGTGCGCATCCGCACGACGCCCCGACCACCGTTCGAGGCGCTCTGCGAGGCGCACGAGCTTGCTCGACGCGCCGAGCTTCAGCCCGAGAATCGTGTAGCCGAGGTTGTGCCAATCGATCACCAACCGGCTGCCCCGCAGCACGCACGCGATTCGCGCTACGAGCAGAGACGGGATCGCAGGCGGCGTCTGTACCACAACCACCTCGGGCGCTGACGCCCGGCCAGCGAGCGCGTGGAACAGCGAGAGGGCGACGAGTGGCACCTTGATTAGAGCGACAAGTGCAAAGAGCGCACGGGGCAGTCGCGCCACAAACGCAGGAGGATTATAGAGCGGAACGCACTCAACTTTCCCTTCGAGCGCAGGGGGGAGACGCGTGTCAAAATAGCCGATAACACGAACTTTCCAGCCGTGCTGCACGAGACTCGTCGCGTGGTAGCACATACGTGGGCTGCGCCCCACGTCGCCCACGACGACCACCGCCGCGCACTTTTTCTCGACGCCGCGCGTCAGTCGATAGACTAGCAGCAAGGCTAGGAGCACCGCGAGCACCGCGCCAGCCGCGCCGGCCTCTCTGTACGCCATGGTGAATGCCCGTGCGTTTCGGCCGGGCACTGTGGAGGCGTGACGTTCTTACGTGTGCTGCGATGGCCGACGCTGGGGTATGGCCGGCCTGGGAGGCGGCGACGGCCGCCGACGTGTTCCACGTCACGCTGACGGTACGTGTGTATGCTGACGCAGGAGAGTGAACCGAACTATGTGTATCTGCCCGATTTGGCCGACGAGCTCCGCGAAGAAGGCGCCGAAGTACGTCTGTCGCTCGGCATGGCGGACCGGATCCTGATCGCACGCCTGTCGCAGGATACGACATACAACAACGAGACGAGCTGGGACTACCTGGTGCATGCGTGGACGCGGTGCCGCGACGCAGAGGGCCGCACGCGTACGCAGCTGCCGGCGCCGCTCGTCGAGCATGGCCTCAAGGCGCTGCAGCATGCGCGGGGCCTGCTCACGAGCTACACAGGCCTTGTCGTGCAGATGCCTGACATGTTCCCATGCTACGAAAAACACGGCAAGACGCTCTCGCCGAGTGCACTGGTTCCCACGTTCTTGCACCTCGCATCGACTGCTGGCATGGACGACGAGACGGATGCACCGACCGACGAGTGGGCGTCGCCGCGTATCGCCGATACGCCACAATTTATCGCCGACTGGGTCGCGCGTTTCGGGCCGGAGGATACGCTCGGCGAGACGCTCGGCGTGGCGATGCATGCGCTCGTGCAGCGCGTCCGTAAAGGCGCGCTCTCCGAGCCGCAGAGCACGCCAGAGCCGGCCGCGGAGCAGCCGGTCGATCCCAACGACGTTCAGAGTGTGCTTGCGCACCTGCTTGGCGTCGCCGACCCCCGGGCGCAGTCTTCCGCGCCGAAGGAGAGCGAAGGGATGACGATTGCCGGCCTCGACTGGCGCCCCATCCAGATGGCTGTTGTGGCGGCACTCGAGTGCCGCCCGCTTGCGGCGGCCGTGCCAGGCTTTGCCTCCTTCTCGCCAAACGTGCCTGCGCCGATGCTCGAACGCGAGTCGCTCTTTGGCCCCCTGCTGCGTCTGTCGTGCTTTGCCGACGCCTATCCAAACATGGCCAAGTCGCATTTTTCCGAGGCCAAGTCGCGCTCGCCGATCGAGCTCGAAAACAGCATGCAGTCGCTCCGCATGGCGCTCGACGTGGTGCAGTCGAACAACTTCCGCATCTTTAACGCGCTCGTGCGTTCCGATGCGAGCGCGCGGGAAAAGGTACTTGCGTTTGTCGGGCACGCGTGCGCGCTCAACGTGAAGCGCGGTGCGATGCAGGCGCGTGCGCGCGAGATTGCCTCGGATGCGTTCATGGTCAATCTGTACGATGTCGTGCTGCGCTTTGCGATGCCGTTTGTCGATGTCAGCTGTGCCAAGATTGACCGTATCGACATGAACTACTTGCAGTACCAGCGCCGCTGGGACACGCAGAGCCTCACGCGCATCCACGCGTCCGAGGCGGACGCGGCGGCGTGGATGGCCGCGGGCGCCGCGCCGCCGGCCCCGCCCAACTTTATCACCGAGATCTTCTTTTTGGGCACGCGCCTGACCAATCTTGCGCTCGGCAAGGCGATCCGGCGTGTCGATGACCGCGAAAAAGAGATGGATCGCCTGCAGAAGCGGATCGATGAGTTTGAGGCAGACCGCAGCAACTGGCAGGCACTTCCGCAAGGCGCGCGTGTCGAGCAGGTGATCAAGCGGGCGCAGGCGCAGTACGACAAGCTACACGGCGAGGTGCTTGCCGCACAGACGCAGCTGCTCGCGCCGCAGTTTGTGCAGCGCGTGATCCAGTTTACGAGCTTCACCATGATGTGGCTTGTGCGCCTTGGCGACGACAAGCACGCCCACCCTATGCCGATGGTGGCGCTTCCGCTGTCGCAGGAGCCGTCGGAGCTGTTCCGCATGCTGCCCGAGCACATGTTTGAGGACGTTTGCGATACGATCCTCTTTTATGCGCGCCGCAAGCCCGACGTGCTCGACGAGAGTGCAAAGAACAGCGTTGTGGCGTTCTGTACGACGTTCTTGTCTTCTGGGTGGTGGATTCGGAACCCCTTTTTGAAAGCCAAGCTCGCCGAGATGCTCTCTTACAATGTGATGCCCTACGGCCCGTACAAGTCGGGTGTGCTGGGCGACACGATCAACAGCCACCCTCTTGCGCTGCAGCATCTCGTGCCTGCGCTGATTGCCTTTTGGATCGATGCAGAGAGCACCGGATCCAACTCGCAGTTTTACGACAAGTTCAATATCCGCTACCACCTCGTGCAGATCTTTAAGGAGATCTGGACCAACCCTGACCACAAGAAGCACCTCTACCAGCAAGCGACGCAGTTCCCCACCGAGTTTACCATCTTTATCAACCGGCTGATGAACGACGTCACGTTCTTGCTGGACGATGCACTCGACAAGCTCGTGGAGCTGCACGCCAAGCAGGTTGAGGTCGACGACCGCGCTTCGTGGGAGGAGCGTACGGCCGAAGAGCGCCAGGAGCACGAAGGGATCATGCGCAGTATCCAAGGACAGATCCGCAGCGACCTCGGCCTCGGCCACGAGTTCCTGCGGCTCCTGATCAAGTTTACGGCTGAGACCAGTGCGTCGTTCATGACGCCCGAAATTGTCGACCGCCTTGCGGCGATGCTCGACTACAACCTGGATTTGCTGGTCGGTCCCCGCTGCCAGGAACTCAAGGTAAAGGACCCCAAAAAGGTCGGTTTCGACCCGCGCAGCCTGCTCAGTGAGATCCTCTCGGTCTTTTTGAATTTGGCGCCGCACGATGAGTTTGCGACGGCGATTGCGCGCGACGGGCGCAGCTACTCGCGCGAGACCTTTTCCAAGGCGGCGAGCATTGCGCACCGGCACATGCTCAAGAGCCCGCCCGACATTGACGCGCTTGCGTCGCTTGTCGATCGTGTCGAGCGCGTCAAACAGGCAGACGCCGACGAGGAAGAGGACCTGGGCGATGTCCCCGACGAGTTCCTCGACCCTCTGCTGGCGACGATCATGCGCGACCCGGTGCGCCTCCCCTCGAGCCGCACGGTGCTCGACCGGTCTACGATCAAGGCACACCTCCTGAGCGACTCCAAGGACCCCTTCAACCGCATGCCGCTCACCCTCGACCAGGTGCAGCCCGACGATGCGCTCCGTGCGCAGATCGAGGCCTTCCTGCAGGAGCGCAAGGCCTCCACCACCCGGCGGCCGCAGTGATTCGGCCGAGAGCAGATCGTTTTTGTGCGGAGCGTCGTAGCGACCTTCTTTGATAGACTGGCCACGATGCGATTCTACGAGAAACCGCTCCCCGACACGGAGGAGATTGTGATGTGCCAAGTCCGGCAGATTGCCGAGATGGGTGCATACGTCAAGCTCCTCGAGTACGACAACGCCGAGGGCATGATTCTCTTGTCCGAGCTGTCGCGACGACGCATCCGCAGTATCCAGAAGCTGATCCGTGTGGGCCGCAACGAGGTGGTCGTTGTGCTCCGTGTGGACAAGGAAAAGGGCTACATTGACCTGTCTAAGCGCCGTGTCTCGCCCGAGGACGTGATCAAGTGCGAGGAGCGCTACTCCAAGTCGCGTGCCGTGAACAGCATTGTGGCGCACGTTTCCGGCAAGCTCGGCCGCCCGATTGAGGAGCTGTACGAGACTGTGGTCTGGCCGCTCGACCGTACGTACGGCCACTCGTACGATGCATTCAAGCTGTCCGTTACGTACGTACCCTAGACTCACCCCAGCGAAGCTGCCAAGGTCTTTGACGGCCTGCAGATCGACGAGGACGTGCGCCGCGAGCTCGAGGCGAACATCGCGCGCCGCCTGACGCCTCAGCCCGTCAAGATCCGTGCGGACGTCGAGGTGTCCTGCTTTGGCTACGAGGGCATTGACGCGGTGAAGGAGGCGCTGCGCGCTGGCGAGGCGCTCTCCACCGAAACGATCCCCATCAAGATCAAGCTGGTCGCTCCTCCGCTCTATGTTCTTGTTACCCACTCTACGGACAAGCAGGGCGGCATTGCGCTCCTGGAGCAGGCGCTCGAAAAGATCACCGAGTCGATCGAGAAGAGCGACGGCAAGGTTTCGATCAAGATGAAGCCCAAGACGGTGTCCGCCGTCGAGGACGAGGAACTCGCACAGCTCATGGCCCGTGTCGAAAAGGAGAACACCGAGGTGCAGGGCGACGACGACTCCGAGGAGGAGGAGGACTAAGCCTGGCGCCTGTGTATTGTAGCCGTTCGCCGCCCGCCAGGCCGCCGGGCGTGACACTCCACATAGACCTAGCAGGAGAGGAAAAACATGTTGGGTCACGGCCGACGAAAAGCGGCGCGTCGCACTCTGCCCGCTGCGAAGATGGCGGAACCTCAGGTGGCGTACGCGCAGGATGAGTACGGCAATCCGTTCATTGTCGTGCGTGAGCAGGGAAAGAAGACGCGTGCGCAAGGCACGCAGGCGATCAAGGACCATATCCAGGCGGCGCGCACCGTGTCCAACATTGTGCGCACCTCGCTTGGTCCGCGCGGTCTCGACAAGATTCTGATCAGCCCCGACGGCGATATCCAAGTCACGAACGACGGTGCGACGATCATGTCGAACATGGAGCTGGAGCACCAGATTGCCAAGCTGCTCGTGGAGCTCTCCAAGAGCCAGGACGACGAGATTGGCGACGGTACGACCGGCGTCGTGGTCCTGGCCGGTGCGCTCCTCGAGCAGTCCGAGGCGCTGATCGACCGCGGTATCCACCCGATCCGCATCGCCGACGGCTTTGAGCGCGCGTGCGACATTGCCGTCGCCGAGCTCGAAAAGACCGCCGACAAGGTCGAGTTTACCCGCGAGCACATCGACGAGCTGCTCAAGGTCGCCAAGACGTGTCTCGGAAGCAAAATGTACGTTGACTCTACTCACACAGCGTCTCCAAGGCGTCCGACAAGTTTGCGCGCATCGCGATCGACGCAGTGCTCAGCGTCGCGGACCTCGAGCGCCGCGACGTGGACTTTGAGCTGATCAAGGTCGACGGCAAGGTCGGCGGCTCGCTCGAGGACTCGGCGCTCGTGCACGGCGTGGTGATCGACAAGGATATGTCCCACCCGCAGATGCCGCGTGAGATCCGCGACGCGCGCATCGCCATCCTCACATGCCCGCTCGAGCCCCCGCGTCCCAAGACGAAGCACAAGCTCGACATTAGCTCCGTCGAAGAGTACCGCCGTCTCGAGGAGTACGAGCGCAAAACGTTTGAGGGCATGATTCAAAAGATCAAGGACTGCGGCGCGAACCTCGTCGTGTGCCAGTGGGGCTTTGATGACGAGGCGAACCACCTGCTGCTTCAGCACGAGCTGCCGGCCGTCCGCTGGGTGGGCGGTCCCGAACTCGAGCTGATTGCCATTGCGACGAACGGTCGCATCGTGCCGCGCTTCGAGGACCTCTCTGCCGACAAGCTAGGCCACGCGGGCCTCGTCAAGGAGGTCAGCTTTGGCACGACGCGCGACCGCATGCTGGTGATTGAAGAGTGCGCCAACTCGCGCGCGGTTACGGCCTTCCTCCGCGGCTCGAACAAGATGATCATCGACGAGGCGAAGCGTGCGCTGCACGACGCCATGTGCGTCGTCCGCAGCCTCGTGAAGGATAACCGCGTGGTGTACGGCGGCGGCGCTGCCGAGATCTGCGCGTCGATTGCCGTGTCGCGCACCGCCGACGAGATTGCGACGATTGAGCAGTACGCGATGCGTGCGTTTGCGCAAGCCCTGGACGCGATCCCCCTGGCGCTCGCCGAAAACAGCGGCCTGGCGCCCATCGAGAACTTGGCGGTGGTCAAGTCGCGGCAAGTCAACGAGAAGAACGCGCGTTTCGGCGTCGACTGCATGGGCGTCGGTGACAACGACATGAAGGAGTGCCGCGTCTTTGACCCGCTCGTCTCCAAGCGCCAGCAGTTCCTCCTCGCCGCGCAGCTCGTCCGCGCCGTGCTCAAGATCGACGACGTGATCGAGCAGCACGCACTGGATATGTAGGCCTAGTAGGTTGCTTACCAATCTTCTCCACCTCCATGACCGAGGCGACGAGCGCAGCGCCGAAGCGGCCGCGCAGCGCGGAGCCGCTCGACGAGAGCTCCGACGATGAAATGGGCCCTATGCCTGTGCAGGCGGGGACAGAGAGTGCTGCAGAGGCGGAAAAGAGCAAGCGCCGCAAGACGCTGCAGTACGAGCGCCTGTACCTCGACCAGCTGCCGAGCGCAGACCGCTACTACAAGTCGCTGATGCACCGCGACACGATCAACTTTGTGTCTGTGACGCCGCACACCGCATTTGTGGTGACGACGTCGATCGACGGGCACGTCAAGTTTTGGAAAAAGCAGACGAGCGGCATCGAGTTCGTCAAGCACTACCGCGCGCACGTCGCGATGGTCGTCAACGTATGCACGTCGGCGGACGGCGCGTACTTTGCGACGATCGCTGCCGACGGCTCGGTCAAGGTGTTTGATGTGCTCAACTTTGACCTGATCAACATGATCGACCTCCCATATACCCCCCGCGCCTGCTGCTGGGTGCATCGCCGCGGCAGCGCCGATTTGGTGCTCGCCATCGCCGAAGAGAATAGCACCTCGGTCCGCTTCTACGACGGGCGGGGCGACGGCACGCCGACGGATACCGTGACGCACATGCACCGCCAGCCGTGCCACCTGCTCGCCTACCACGAGCCGAGCGACTGTGTGGTGTCGGCCGACGTTGGCGGCATGGTCGAGTACTGGCAGCCGACCGAGCCCTACCAGGTGCCCCCGGGGCTCTTTTCCCTCAAGTCGTCCACGGATCTGTTCGAGTTCAAAAAGACGCGCTCCGCACCGACGACGCTCACCTTCTCGCATGATTATTCGCAGTTTGTCACGACGTCCGCATGCGATCGCCAGGTGCGCGTCTTTTCGTTTGCCAAGGGCAAGCTCCTGCGCAAGTACGACGAGTCGCTCACGGCTGTGCAAGAGATGCAGCAGGCAGGCACAGCCGCGTACCAGCTCGACGACATGGAGTTTGGGCGCCGCCTTGCAGTCGAGCGCGAGCTCGACGCGACCGCGCTCAGCGGTCTCGCTGACGCGACGCTGAACGCGACCGGCGCGGGCACAGCCAATGCCATCTTTGACGAGAGCGGAAACTTTTTGCTCTACGGCACCATGTTTGGCATCAAGGTCGTGAACCTCAAGTCGAACAAGGTGTGCCGCCTCCTGGGCAAGGACGAGACGATGCGCTTTCTGCATTTGTCCATGTACCAGGGCATTCCGGACAAGAAGAACCCGACGAGCATCGATCTTGCCGCGTCCGAGAACCCGCTCGTGCAAAAGGCCGAGCAGGACCCGACGCTGTTCTGCTCGGCTTTCAAGCGGGGCCGCTTCTACATGTTTACGCGCAGCGAGCCGGAGAGCGACCCCAACTCCAAGCTCAGCGGCTCGGACCGCGACGTGTTCAACGAGAAGCCCACGCGCGAGGAGCAGGCGGTTGCAAGCACCGTGCCGGCAGCCAGGAAGCGCGTCGTGGCCAACAATGCGACGTTGCACACGACACTCGGCGATATCCAGCTCAAACTGTACCCTGATCTGGTGCCCAAGACGGTGGAAAACTTTGTGGGGCTCGCCAAGAAAAAGTACTACGATGGCGTCATCTTTCACCGCGTCATTAAAAAGTTCATGCTCCAGACCGGAGACCCTCTGGGCGACGGCACCGGAGGAGAGAGTCTTTGGGGCAAAGAGTTTGAAGACGAGTTCACGCCGGAACTGCGCCACGACAAGCCCTACACATTGAGCATGGCGAACGCGGGGCCGAATACCAACGGCTCGCAGTTCTTTATTACGACCGTGCCTACACCGTGGCTCGATGACAAGCATACCGTGTTCGGACAGGCGACCGCCGGCCTCGATGTCATCCACCAGATCGAGCACTGCAAGAAACGCCGCGGCGACCGGCCCGAAGAGCCGATCGAAATCCTGAGTGTCTCGCTGGGCAATTAGCCTCCACGTAGAAATTCGCCCGAATCAGGGGAAAGGACCGGTTTAGACCAACACCTCCGACTGGTATGGACATTTGGCACCCGACGGGACTGGGCCACCGGTCGATGCCTGCGCTATGGAGCGCAGGGCAACGGGGCCAAGGGCCTGAATACTCCTTGGGCGACGTGCGCCAAGTGCCCAAGAGCGTGCAGGTGTTCAACGCGTGTTTGTACGACAAAGCACGGGGACGCAGCGGCCTCGGCCTCGTCTCGCCGGGCACCGCCGAGGGCACCGAAGCGCAGTCCAAGGCGAGTCTGCGATCCTACGCAAGCACACGGCTCGAGAAGCAGAAACTCACGCACGACATTATCGAGGAGACGACCGATATCAACCGCCTGCTTTCCGAGGCTCAGATGGCCTTTTCGGCACACCAGTACACACTCGCCGCGGTTCTGTATCGCCGCGCGTCGAACCTGGGCAGTGCGTACGCATGCGCTTTTCTTTCGAAGCTGTTTGGCTTCGGCGTCGTGCGTGCGAATCAGTCCGTGTTTCTTTTTGAGCGCGATACGCGCCGCGGCGTGGCATGGGGGCTCGTCGCCTTGCAGCGCATCCCTGAGCAGCTCAAGGAGATGGACGCGCAGAGCGCAGAGTATGCGGCACACTGGTCACTACTCAACCAGGCACTGACACTCCTCTGCACCCTCCTCTGTTCACAGGAAATGTGCCAGTCCATGACGACGGAAGAGTCGCACGCGGACATCTCTATGCCTTTGCTCCTCCTCTTTCCGCGTTCGTGCGAGGTGTGGAACGCGCGCACGGCCGGCGACGACACACTCCAGGCGGAAGGCGAGCGTCGCTCCGTATGGATTGCGATGCAGGAAGCTATGGAGCACGCCCAGGAACTCTTTGCGGACGAACTCCGCTCGGACGAGCCGACCGATACCGCGACGCTCGAGGCAAACAAGGCACTTGCACAAGTGCACATCGCATTCTTGCACGCGTTCCTTACCATGCGCACGGCGTTCCTGAATAAGTCGTCCGCTGCCGTCGAGGCGACCTACAAGGACTGGTCGCACTACCTTGTCGAGAGCAGAAAGGTGCCAGACTCGCTCAACCTGACGCGCTATCGCCGCGTCGCATCCGAGGGCCAGCAGTGGGCGGCGCCGGACGAAGACAAAAAGATTAAGGCAGTCGTGAGCGACGCCGAATTGTCTGCGTTGTGCAAGCGCATTTCAGGCATTTTCCCTTTTGCCCCGGACGCCGCTAAGCGGCGCCAGGCCGCCGGGCCGGCTCTGCAGGACCTCAGCAACATGCTCAGGCAGCCTAATGTGCCTGCGTCGCAGAACCCGCGCAAGAACCGCACGACATCGTCGTCGAGTCGCTACCCGACGCGAGGAGCCGCGGGGCCCGCGCTGCTCTCGCGCGCGACCATTGCACCGGTGATGCCTGTGCCGTCGCAAGAAGCCATCACCGTGCAGAATCAGAAGGGGTACGCTGGCATCACATCGACCAGGCTGCGCTCCATGTCGGGCGTGCAGAAGGACCAGCGGACGATGTCGGGCGAGAATGCGCGTCGCGAGCGCCGTCCATCGACCGCGTCGATCGCAGAGCCTCCGTCGTATCTCGCGCGCATGAATGACGAAGTGCCTTCGTTCGGCCGCCCCCGCACGTCGAGTATCGTTTCGGTTTCGCCCTCGCTTATGTTCCCGTCGAAAGGCGGCGACTCCAGCGCTGTGCTCTGCGATGAGCCCGCGATGATGTCGCAAACTGAGTCAAGCGCGAATCCACCAGCGACCGGTACGGCACAAGGCAGCAATTTCCAGAACTTGCGTGCGCGCCTGCAGCGCCAGGCGTCCTCCGCGTCGATCTCGGCCGCGAGCCTGGCGTAGACGCCCCTCCCACTTCTACGTTATATACTCCCAAGGACTATTCGTTAATAACAGTTCTCCTAGTTAGTACAACGGTTAGTATATGTCGCTCTCATGAATTTCGATTGTGAAGCGCCGACAAGACCCGGGTTCGACTCCCGGATTGGGAACACTTTTTTTTGCTCACCATTTTTTTTGGCTGCGCTACAAGGGTGCCGCGGCACGATGGCCTAAGAGGCCCTAGTTTTTGTTTCAGGCAAAAGGACAGTGGTTTAGTGGGGGTATACACTACTTGAGCGAGTGGTGAGCGTCGTACTCTTGCGAGTCGAGGCGATTATGCACACGATCCAGGAACTCTTTGCGGTGCAAGTATCCCTTGACGTTCGCTAGACCGCTTCCACCCCCATGCGTCTGCGACTCGAGCTCGTCGCGCTCGGCATCAGTCATGGTTTCGGTTTCAGCGGCGGGGACGGTCCCTTTGTAGGACTCCCAATCGAGCTTAGACTTTTCCAGCGTGTTGAGCTTGACAGGCTGAGCCGTGACGGCCGCGCTCAAATCCGCCAATTGGCTCTTGCGCTTCTTGCGTGTGTTTGTCGCAAGCGCCCCCAGCTGAGAAGTGCGCTTTTTGACGGGTGCCGATAAGGGCTTTTCTGCGCCAGGAGAAGAGTTAGAAGGTTCACTTGTTTTGGTCTCTTGCGCAGGGTTTGTGTCCGCAGCCGGCTCCTTCTTGGGCGGCTCGTCAGAAGAAGCAGGCGCCTTTTTGTCGTCTGGTGCCGACTCTGACGTCACTGCTTCGGGCGCATCTGCTTTTTGAGAAGAATTCTCATCGCACTTTTCGTTTGCGTCCGCCTTGGGCAAGACGTCCTTCTTCTCCACAGGCGGGGCCGCCGCGCTCTCTTGTGCCATGGTCGACGGAGGCGTGATTTTGATTATTACCCTCCACATTCAATCCAGGGCGCGGAAATAGGCGCGGTGTGGGGAAAAGCACGCCTTTCTCCACGCCACATTGCTATCGTAGAGCGGATGAATACACCATGCCAGACAGCCCTACTTCGAATGGCTCACGTACGAGCTTTGCAGGTCCTCGTGCTGACACCAATGTAGACATTGGCGCCCACGGCGTTCCTATCGTAACAATCCGTTCGCCCCAATTGACTGGCTCCATCCACTCGGAGCCGGAGGAGAGTGCATGGTCCCATGCATTTGGCTCCATTGCCGTTGATGCACCCGAACCATCCGGCCGTCACAATCAAGAGTGCCCAGACACGGAGGGAGGACCGCTTACCGACCCACCGAATGCGGACGCACAAGAGGCAGAGCCAGTCCAGCCGCATGCCGAGGCGGTGCCTCCCTCTGAGGCAAGCACTGATCCCAGCGAGGCACTACCCTCGTTGCGATCGATATTTTGTGCGCTAGTCAACCGGATACGCGAATCGTTTGCCTCGGCACCAACCGGGGAAGAGCCGATCGTGCTGACGCCTGATAACGACGCCACCACCGCACCGCCTTTGGACCGTGAAGCTACGGCGCCCTCTGTAGCCGAGCATGGCATGCAAGAGGAAACGGATGCAGGAGAGCGCGATACTCCTGCTATGCCCCCCACGACCGAGGCAGAAACGCCCGCGCGTGGCTTGTCCATCCGTCTCTTGGATGTCGGCACGAGCCCGCTGCGTCCTGCTCTGCGTCATCCGTCCTCGGACGAGCATACAGAGCGCGATACCCAACCTGCCTCTGATGCTCCCCCCGAGGCGTCTGCCGAAACGACCGACACCCCCCGTCCTGCCCAGTTCCTCCTCTATATTCCCCGTGCCGCATCGCCGTTTCCCTTTGGGTTTTTGTACGATGCAGAATCGAGTATGGCGTGGCCCATCCTCGACCATGACTCGTCCGGCATTGCCGATGGGCAGCCGCGGACTGTGCACGTCGTCGGCCTGCCTTTCCACATGACCTTTGCCTTCCGCAATGCCGAGCCCGAAGAGCGCCCGGATCCTGCGCGTGCTGCTTCCTATGTGAAATCGCTCGAGCCTGTTGATGCTGAGCTTCGGCTACGTATGAGCCGGTTCGGTATCAGTGACATTGGCCTCTATAGCGGCTTTGATGTCGCCGATGGGCCCGTGACAGGCTGCGGTATCTGCCTCGAGCCCTACGCGTCCGACGACCGCCCTGCATGGTTTGCCGGAGAGGAACAGAGTGCCAATGAGTCTGTGGTCGTTGTTCCGTGCCACGGCCACCATACCCTACACCGTGCCTGTCTGCAAGGCTGGCTCGAGAATACCGCGCCTGGCAAGTGGTCGTGCCCCTTTTGCCGCACCAATCTCCACAAGTGTGCGGAGGAGAAGGAGCTCGTCTCTCTCCGCGAGCATGTGCGTGCCAAGGAGCGCACACAAGGCTGGCGCTGCGATGCGCCGGCCTGTCTCCCCTGCTACGAGGACGATCCAAGCGCGTCACGCACGATGGGCAACGTCGGCATGGAATGGGTCACGATGCTGCCGTGTCGCCACGAAGTACACATGGACTGCCTATGTACCGGCATGAGTGTCGAGACCTGCGAGTCACTCGAGGCCGACGACTACGACACGGGCTCCGAGTCCGACTCGGACCTGGACACGCCCTGCGACATGTCGCTGAGCCACGCGAGTCTCCAGCCGCCCCAGCCGCCCCACGCCTCACCTGTGCCGGAAAAGCACAATACGGTAGGCAAGTGGGTGACATGTCCATCGTGCCGCAAGGACGCCTGGGCGCAGCTGCCCGTGCGGCAGCGCCCGTGGCGCTCCTTGGAGAGTAGTATACAGATCCCCATGTAGGGTCAGCGCCCGGGCCACTTGCTTGATTACGAAAGCCAATTTGGCTTGCGGCGCGGGCACAACGGCCTCCTCCGTACAACTCTTCCCCGCTACGACGGAATGAGCGAAGCACCGTCTTCGTCGGACCGCCCACGCGGACGGGATGCCTCCCGTGGAGCACCCACGTCGAGCCGTGATGTACCTTCTTCTCCTTACATGTCTTCCCCTTTGGCCATCCGTCCCGACATGCACCGCTCGGAGAGCGCGCGTCGCTCGCGTCGCTCGTTTGTGCACTCGGAAGACTCTGCGTCCAACATTCGCCGTGCGAGCCTGGCGCCGACGATCCGTGAGCATCTGGACGACAACGAGGACGTCGAGTCTTTTGAGCGACGCGACGATGAGCACAAGGCACGCGACCGTGGCGAGGCGCTCATCCGCCACCGTATGCGCGAGCGCAAGCGCGAGAAGCTGAAGAAGCAGAAAGAGCTTGGAAATGACCTCGGCCGCTCGTACACGCCCGAGAGCGTCGACAGCCAAATGCGCGGGAGCCAGGCGAACTCGGCCATACAGAGCCATGACTACTTCCCTGATTCAATGCGCAGCCCCAAGTCGATGCGTCGTCCGGAGCACCCTGCAAGCACACAAGGAGACGACACCATGTCCAATGACGACGATGATGAGCCATATGAAAACGAAATGCCCTTTGATGACGACGACGACGAGGAGCACGGCGACGGCGACGAGGACGACGAGGACCTAGAGTACACTCTGAAGGACCGTCAGGATGCACTCAACTTTGAACATCCCTTTGGTTTGCCGATCTGGAAGCCTGCGCTCTACAAGAAGTCGCGCTCCATTACGCGCACGGCCGACTCGGCGCTCAAGTGCATGCCCGGCCAGGACCACGGCAGCAAGGTCCTGCCTGGCAACATTTTCTGGTTCGTCTTTTTTGGGATCTGGCTCGGTGCGCTTTGCTTTATCCTCTCTGGTCTGCTGCGCCTTGTGCCTCGCGGCGGTGCGATGTACTCGCGTGTGTTGTACGGCCTTGCTACTTATATCATGTGGCCGTTTGGCAACTATGTCGAGCTGGAGTGCACGCACCAGAGCGGCGATCGCCACGGCCCTTGCCACTGGGCGCATATCCATGAACATGATGTGAAGGACGATGACAGTGACAAGACACTGAATGCCAACAACGAGCCCGAAGAGGGTACGCTTCTGCTGGACGGCGCGGGCTCGTCCACGAACCCATCGTACGGTGCCGCGACCTGCAACGAGGACGATGCCGACGAGGACGACACGCCGCCGACGGAGGAGGAGCGTATCGCCTCGGAGCGCGGTGTGTACCACTATGTCTACGACGACCACGGAAGCGACGTCGGCGTGACAAAGCGCTGGGTGGGTATTATCGTCTACGCCATTGTATATACCCTGATTCTCTTCCCAGTGCTGGGTCTGGTGTGCCTACTGTGCTGGGGCCTTGTCGTGACGATCCCCATGGCCAAGCTTACTTGGGTCCTGATGAAGAACATGGCGACACAGCCGCTCGCGATGCACTTCCGCTCGCCGCTCCAGATCGACACTACCGTGATGCGCGTCAAGGGCGCGGACGACGGCAACGCGCACGAGGGAGTCCAGTATCCTCTGCGCGCTGGCCAGATTGCGCCGCGTCTCAAGGCAAAGCACCGCAAGAAGGGCACCAGCAAGCGCCGCAGCATGATTCTCCTGTGCAACTACCGCGCGGTCGGCAAGGAATACTTCAAGTACACGATCGGCGGCGTGAATATCCTCTTTATCAACACGCTCCCGATCGTCTTCTTTACGATCTTTGCCTTCTTCCTCCTGCGTCCTTTCCTGAAGAAGCACGACATTGTCGATGGCATCTTCCCGTGGGTCACGAGCGATGGCATGATCTTCTTTCTGTCGCTGTGTAGCGTTTTGCCGCTGTCCTACTTTATTGGCATGGCAGTCGCGAGCATCAGCACACAGAGCAGTATCGGTATGGGTGCGGTGATCAACGCCACCTTTGGTTCGATTATCGAGCTACTCCTTTACTCCATTGCGCTGACCCAAGGCCGTGCGGGGCTTGTTGAGGGGTCTCTGATCGGATCGATCCTCGCTGGTGTCTTGCTCATGCCGGGTCTCAGTATGTGCTCGGGTGCGACGCGCCGGAAGGAACAAAAGTTCAACGCACAGTCGGCGGGCGTGACCAGCACCATGCTGATCATGGCCATCATCGGTATTCTAACGCCGACCATCTTTTACCAGATCTATGGCACGTTTGAGCTGCAGTGCAGTGGCTGCCCCGACCGCACGCACGGCCCGGAAGACAGCTGGATGTGCCGCCAGTGCTCGTACGAGCACCTGTCGCCGGTCAAGGACCCCTTCTTCCAGACGAACGTCAAGGGTCTGATCTACACGTGTGCCGTCGTGCTGATTCTTGCGTATGGAGTTGGTCTGTGGTTCTCGCTGCGTACGCATGCCTCACAGATCTGGAACAATGCCCAGCCTGTGCCTCAGACGCCTGCAAATGCCATGCCGGAGCACATGCCGCCAGGTCTGCACCGTGCCTCTGTATATAAACGCATGATGCCGGCGCATGTCATGCAACAGCTGCTTCCTTCACACCAGAAGCGCGATGCGAGCCTGGATACGCAGGACGCACATCGCGCTCACGACGCCGTGCAATCGTTGTCTGCCGCCAGCGAGGCCCCACGCGAAGAGCCGTGGCATCTGCCGCCGGCGCATGAGCCGCATGAGCCGCATGAGCCGCATGAGCCGCGCCACCAGGGCACACGCGAAGGCGAGCAAGGCAGCAAGAAGGCCTCTGCCGAAGACGCTGTGGCGGAAGCGGCGATGCGCATGTACCAGTACATCTTCAACCAGCAAAAGTCGGCGCAACAGCAACAGCCTGTGCACGACGACGAGGAAGACGAGGGCTCCGGTGGTCATGATGCGCCATCGTGGAGCCGCATGACTGCACTTAGTGTGCTGCTTGGATGCACGGTGCTCTATGCCATTATCGCCGAGATTCTTGTGGATGTCGTGGATGTTGTGGTGAAGGGATCCGGCCTGCCCGAAAAGTTTATTGGTGTGACAATTTTTGCATTGGTGCCCAACACGACGGAGTTCATGAATGCGATGAGCTTTGCCATCAACGGCAACATTGCGCTCTCCCTCGAGATCGGTTCGGCCTATGTGCTCCAGGTGTGTCTTATTCAAATTCCGGTGCTGGTCGGTTTCAGCGCATGGTACAGCTCGTCGCACTCGTTCCCGCCGGGCACGATTGAGGACCACATGTTCACGCTCATCTTCCCTCGTTGGGACATCATTGCGATCCTCTTGTCGATTTTCCTGTTGACGTACACCTACATCGAGGCGAGGAGCAACTACCACCGTGGTAGTATCCTCATCTTAGCCTACATCGTCTTTGTCGCTGGATTCTTTTTTTCGCCGAGTCACGACCCTGATGCTTTTATTCCGGACACGAAGCCAGGTGTTATGTCATGGGTTCTTTCGTAGCAGGTAGTCGCACCTAATTCAAGGTCCACGGACCATCTGAGCAAGGCAAGACTAAGGATTGCTTTGTCAGGCTTACGTAATCATAACTATTCACAAAAAAATCCGGCCAGAGGCCGGCAGTACGGTGCTCGTCTCAGAGCGGAAGTGAAAGGCAAAGGACAAGCTGAAGTGGCACAAGCAAGCTTGTGCCTACTCCCCGCGTCGAAAAAGATGGTTAACGTTTAAGTCTCCCCAGAGGGGAGGGTTACAAGCGTTAACTTGTAAAGAACAGATACTACACTTGATCTAAGCCAAAAGGCCAGAGAAGGTGAGGAACCTCCATAGCTGGGTGGCGGGTATTTATATTTTTCGGGCCCCCCCGTTCGCCGCCACTGTCGGCCGACCGCAGTTAAGCAGCACGGCGACTTACGGCCGTTGTGCCCCTGACTAAACGAATGACTCCGCGAAGGTTACTTGCCACGATCCTACCATGACTGCACAGGGCAAGTTGAAAGTGGGTGTGCTGGGCGCCACTGGTACGGTGGGCCAGCGCTTCATCCTGCAACTGAGTAACCACCCCGAGTTTGAGCTCGCTGTGCTTGGCGCGAGCGCCTCGTCGGCCGGCCGTCCGTACAAGGAGGCCGTGGCCGGCCGCTGGAAGCAGGTGCACCCCATTCCCGACAATGTGCGCGACATGCCTGTGACGGCGTGCGAGGCGGAGAACTTTAAAGAGTGCACTGTGGTATTCAGTGGTCTGGACAGCACCCCCGCTGGTCCGATCGAGGCTGCTTTCCGTGCGGCGAACCTGCGTGTCTTTTCCAACGCCAAGAACTACCGCCGCGACCCGCTGTGTCCTCTGGTGGTTCCTCTCGTGAACCCGTCGCACTTTGACATTATTCCTCACCAGCAGGCGTCCATGTCGCCGCCTCTGAAGCAGGGCTACATCATCACCAACGCAAACTGCTCGACGACCGGTGTCGTGGTGCCGCTCAAGGCCTTGGAAGACGCCTTTGGACCGCTCGACACGGTCATGGTACATACGATGCAGGCCATTAGTGGCTCGGGCTACCCCGGTGTGAGCTCGATGGATATCCTCGATAACGTCGTGCCCTACATTAGCGGCGAGGAAGAGAAGGTGGAATGGGAGACGTGCAAGATCCTCGGTGGTCTCACCGACGACAAGAAGGCATTTGACCTGCATGCTGCGAGCCCCCTCACGGTGAGTGCGCACTGCAACCGTGTGCCGGTCATTGACGGTCACCTTGCATGCATCAGTGTGCGCTTCGCGAAGCAACCTGCGCCGTCGCCCGAGCAGGTGAACGAGGCGCTGCGCAAGTACCGCTGCGAGGCGCAGGAGCTCGGATGCCACAGCGCGCCTGCGCAGGCCATCACTATCCACGACGAGCCTGACCGGCCACAGCCCCGCCTGGACCGCGAGTGGCAGAACGGCGCTGGTGTCAACGTGGGTCGCGTCCGCGAGGACCCTGTGCTGGATATCAAGTTCATCTCGCTGGTGAACAATGTCATGCTTGGTGCGGCCACCAGCTCTGTGCTAAACGCTGAAATTGCTCTCAAGAAGGGCTATCTCTCGTAGACTCCCTAATACGTCTGTTTATATTTATGCCAAGTCCGTCACGCAGCCGTGGCTGGCGTCGGCGACAAGGCGGGTGTACTTGAGCAGGCTACCCTGCGTCGGCTTGAGCGGGCGCGGCACCCACTGGGCACGGCGGCGCTCGAGCTCAGCATCGTCAACACCCTCAATGTTCATCTTGTTGTTCTCAGCGTCGATTACAATCACATCGCCGTCTTCCACGAGACCGATCGGACCGCCCTCCTGCGCCTCCGGCACGACGTGGCCAATCACGAAACCGTGCGAGCCACCGCTGAAGCGGCCGTCCGTAAGGCAAGCAACGTCGTGGCCGAGACCTGCGCCCATGATGAGTGAGGTCGGCTTGAGCATCTCGGGCATACCGGGGCCACCCTTGGGGCCCTTGTAGCGCAGGATAATCACCGTCTTCTCGCCCTTCTTGATCTCACCGTTCTCCACGGCGTGGACCATGTCGTCCTCGGTGTCAAAGACACGCGCCTTGCCGGTAAAGTGAAGACCCTCCTTGCCCGTGATCTTGGCGACAGCACCGCCGGGGGCGAGGTTGCCGTAGAGAATGCGGATGTGACCAGTCGGCTTAATCGGGTTGTTGATGGGGCGCAGCAGGTCCTGGCTCTCGGGGAGCTTGCCCTTCTCCGCAACCCACCGCTCACAGTTCTCACGGAGCGTGCGGCCCGTCACGGTCATGTGCTCACCCTTCATCATGCCCTGCTCGATCAGGTAGTTGATCACCGTGGGGATACCGCCGCAGAGCTTGTGCACGTCCTCCATGACGTACTTGCCACTAGGCTTGAGGTCCGCAAGGAAGGGCGTCGAGTCACTGATGCGCTGGAAGTCGTCCAGCGTCACTTTTACACCGACACTGTGGGCCATGGCGATCAGGTGCAGCACGGCGTTGGTCGAGCCACCAAGAACCATGGTCAGGATCATCGCGTCCTCGAATGCGCTCTTGGTCATAATATCGCGGGGGCGGATGTTTTTCTCGAGCAGGTTGCGCATCGCAGAGCCGATCTCTTCGCACTCCTTCTTCTTCTCGGGGTACTCGGCAGGGAACGAACTGCTACCCGGCAGCGTCATACCGAGCGCTTCAGCACACGAGGCCATGGTGTTGGCGGTGTACATACCACCGCATGCACCGGGGCCCGGGCACGAGTTACGCACCGTGTCGTAGCGCAGCTTCTCCGCGTCGGGAGTACCACCTTGCGAGAGGTACTGGCCGTAGCTCTGGAAGGCACTCACAATGTCGAGCGTGCCGGGGATCGAGCCACATCCACCGGGGCGGATCGTACCACCGTACACCATGATACCGGGGCGGTTCAAGCGGCCGAGCGCCATCAGCACACCGGGCATGTTCTTGTCACAGCCAGGCACCACAACACAGCCGTCCAGCCAGTGGCCGCCCATGCAGCTCTCCACGCTGTCCGCAATTAGGTCACGGCTGGGGAGCGAGTAGCTCATAGCGCTCGTACCCATGCTAATGCCGTCCGAGACACCGACGGTGCCGAACTGGTAGCCAGTCAGGCCCGCAGCGTCGACCGACTCCTTGATGCGCTGGCCAACACCGAGCAGGTGGGCATTGCAGGGGTTGCCCTCGTACCACACGCTCGCAACACCGACCATGGCACGCTTCAGATCGTCGTCGTTAGTGATGCCATCGGTCGCGTAGAGCATCGCCTGACTCGCACCCTGGTCCTTCGGCTGCGTGATCAGGCGCGAGTAATGGTTCAGGTTGCCCGGGCCAGGACGTTCGGTGCTAGCACACGCACACGATGTGGCAATTCCACGAGCACATCCGTAGTTCGACATCGTACGCACAAGCCTCGTCGCAGGCGCACTGCTCAAGAGACGCATGCTTCCAAGAGAAAAACCTACGGAGCCAATCCTTTTCCACACAATTCGTAACCCGGCCGAAGTTTAATTGGCGTCGGTCGAGTCACGCGTGACATTCCCCACGAGCGGTCTGTGCGGCGCGTCGCGCGCACGACCGAGATGCATACCGACACGCACCAGCGTCTCGATACACGCCTCACCGTTCGTCACGAGGTCCGGATCGAGCTTAAGCTTCTGGCTGTCGGTGAGCAGGACGAGGGTGGACCCGCCGAATTTGAAGTAGCCGAGCTCGTCGCCGCGGCGCACTTGCTCTTCAGGCTTGACCGAAAGCAGGATGGACCCCACCATCATCGCGCCGATAGCCACAATGTAGACAGTGCCAAACTCCTTCGTGTAGAGTGGGACAACAACGCGCTTGTTCTCGCCATAGACATCAATGGCACTGCGAATGGCCATGGGATTCACCGTGTAGTACTCGCCATCGGCCCAGTCAGGCGTGCCAATCGTGCCGTCAGCCGGGATATGGAAACGATGGTAGTCCTGGGGCGCAAGGCGGAAAATGATCATAGACAGCGAACGACCTGCTGCCTCGTCGCCGTACCGAGGGCCCAAGAGTTTTTCGACCGTGAATTTTCGGCCTTTGACCCAAAGCTGCGTCGCGCGCTCCACGCTGGGGAATGCCATGAGTCGGCAGTCGGCACAGCTTACCAACACATTGGGATTGTCGGGCTCGTCGATCGGGCGCAGCTCCATCTTGATTTTGCGGCAGAAAAAGTCGTTAAAGGTCGAAAACTGGTCCACCGTATCCACCATCTCCTCTGTATTGATTCCATGGAAAGCAATGAAGGGAGCAATGAAGCGCGTACTACCCGGCGCATCAAACTTGACGCCTTGCTTGACCGACATGTTGTGTAGCATGCGCTTGATGCGTGCGCCCGACATCTGACCGCGTGCACCTTGGTACAACAGCCGGATGCCAAGTCGGACATACACTTGCATCTTTTCTTCGAGCAGCGCACCAGAATCACGTTCTTGGACAAGGATGTTGGCACTGTTTGCGCCAACTTGATAGTGTCCTTGACTGAGCTTGGTAATCACGTTTGTGTACCATTTCCGGTGTGCCTGACTCGCAGTGACGAAACGAGACATGGCAATGTCCTCGACTCGGTGCCAGTCACGCGAGGCACAGAGGGCAAGATGCGTAAGAATGTCCATCTCATCGACACGCGCCAGATTGGGCATGTTGCAAAGGGGGCACGAACGCAGGCGGACCACTCGTTCGACAGGCCGCTCCCCAGAGAACGATGTCGCGTCGTCGCTGTCACTGTCGGAACCACGGTCTTCTGTCTGCCTTTCTGCGCGTGGCTTGCGGATTGCATCTTCCAGCACACGGACACCTTCATCAAACGACAGTTCATCCATCTCAGGGTTCTTGCCGAGCTTGAGATAAAAGTCGTCAATGGTCGACTTGGTCAGCGTACTTCCAAGACTGCCCAGCATGGCAGCTAGCTCGATAGCATCCACACCGCCGGTATCATTGGTATCATAGGTATGCAAAAGCTCCCTCCAAAATCGCTGGCGCAGGGCTTTGTAGGGTCGGTACATTGCGCGAAGTACCAGCGTAGGGGGGTTGCCGGATCCAAACTTTTGTTCTTCAGCCCGATCCGTGCGTCGCAACGGGAGTTCAAAGACATGTGTCGTCGGTTTGGTCGCTTCCTCAGCATTGTAGAGCCCCGTAGCGGGGTCTGGCGCCGGGAAAGCGTCAATAAGTTCGCGCATGGAAATGTGCGTCTCCCCCACGTAGTCGTTCGACGATATTTTGTCCCAGTCGTACACGGAAAATTTGATGTCAAAATTGGATTCGCCGCTGCGCACATGAAAGAGAAGTTTTTCGTTCCATGTCGGATTAAGGGTATGGCGACAAACACGAGTGCGGAAAATTTTACGATTGAAGGAAACAATCGTGAACGGGTCCATGTCGAACGAGGTATAAGTCATATTCTTCCAGTGGGGTAAATGTCGCGCACTCGCCACCTCAATCATGACAATGCCCATCACATCGAGACCCAGAGAGGCTTTGAAAGCAAAGTCACGCTGACGACGGCGCTTACGGCCACGGCGTTTCCGTCCCTCACTCAGCTCGACATCGCTTCCAATTGCTGACGTGCTCGAAAGAGAGTGCTTCGAGCTCAGACGAAGCCCGCGAAGGCGCCAGTATCGTCGATTCGCATCCACATCCGAAGCGGGCGTATCGGTGTCACTCATACCTGGATCACTCAGTGCAGATGCTTGGGAGTGCTTGCGTTTATGCTTTCCGCGCCGTCTGCGCAAGGGGAAGAAGCGCCGCCGGTCGGACTGCGGGTTCAACTCATTTTTTTCGGCATCCAAAGCCACTGAATGCACCCCTTGCTCCAGTTCGGACAAGTCAGCCTCAGGATCGGACTCAGCTGCATCTGACGATAAAGCGAGATCAGCTTCTGCCTCAGCTTCCGCCTCGGCTTCCGCTTCCAAATCAATTCCAGGATCTGTTTCATCCAGTTCAACATCAGGCAGCTCGTCCAGCTCCGAATCAGCTAGGCCATCGTCCAAAACATCATCGATCTCTTCAGACATTCCAATAGCTTGTGTAGCTGGAATATTACGAAGGCTCACAGTCTCATCGTCAGTGCTGGCGATACACATGGCACGATAAACCTGATTCAACCATGGCTCGACACCGTCACGATGAGGGGCCAGGGGGAGGAGACCGATTCGGACTTCGACTGCTTTTCCTGGCTCACTTGTCGGTACTTGTAGAGGATACCAATGGGGTTCAGTGGCACCCCAACAAATATTAGGAGGAATAGAGCTGCACCATTCAGACACCGGAATGTTGGCCTCCGCCAAATACACGCGCTTGTCAAGTGCATCGGCATCCGGTGCCGCCCAAAAGACAAACTCTAATGAAGTTGCAAAGCCATGCGTATCCATCGGCAAGTCTTGTAAATCGGCTCCTTTTCCATCTGTGGTCCGTCCTCGACGTCGCAAAATGAAAGGCCGTGGGGTCCGCTTGCGAACAGCTTTCGCCCCAGATGTAGCACTGTTTCGTAGGTATTGCGTTGCTTTGTTGGCAAAAAGCTTTCCGTGCAAGGTGCGGCGGTGCGGCTTACAAGAGGTTGGACCTTGCTCACCTACACCACTGAGTGAGTTAGAAGGGAAAATCCAGGTGCGGCTAATGGTATATTCAAACGTAGCCACGGAAGCATCCCATGCGGGTGCGGCGACACTCCTAGAAGGAGCCGTCTGAAAGTGCGGGCAATCCACGCCGGGAATACGAACAGTCGCAAACACGCAAGATCCATTTGTTGCTTCTGGAAGTTTGGCGCCCAAGACTTGTACACGCAAAGTTGCAAGCCCTTCGTCGTTGGAACTGTCCACCGAAATGCTTGATGTAGATGCACTCTGCGCGACAGTAGCAACGCCGGCTGACTTTTTAGAATGCGGCATATCCCAATTATAAAAGGATCGTCATAAATAGTACCAGAAATAAATTTGGCCCCTCCCGGTGGATGACGCGACGTCAACCTCCAAAAGTGTCGGGCGATATGGATGGGGCGCTGCGCGCACGGGCTTTCCAGCTACTGTATATACCCTTAATACTTCACTATTATCAAAACACTGTTCCGGTAGCTCAGGGGTAGAGCGGCAGATTGCAACTTGAAAAAGTATCTGCAGGTCGTGCGTTCAAATCGCGCCCGGAACTCAATTTGGATTTCTTTTTTTCCTAAATTATACGACAATGCGGGGCATATGAACAAGATGATCCCAGCAGCACATGGTATTCTCTAGCGTGTATTTCCTTTTGCAGGATACATATATCCTTATGATCACTATGGATTAAGAGGTATAAACACTGCGATTTCTCAGCGTTGGTGTTGCAGGGGGAACGGGTTTTCCTGGCGCGCCTTTTCAATGGCCGGATCCAGTCCCTTTTCCTTGATAGCTTGCTATACAAATGGTTAGCCATGTCCAAAAAAAGCTTCACTTTATACGTACCTGAACGCATGCTTGATATTGCGTGAAGAGCTTGCCACAGTCGTACTCGTACCGCTCCCGAAGGAGCGTCAGCTTCTGCGTGATGCGTTGGCTACTCGAAGAGAACCGCGGGATTCCTTTCGTCCATGAACCAGACGACTGCGCCGATTGTTCCGCTTCGGCATTGGTAGCAGCTCCCAAATACTCCTGGAACCACGCGTTGAAGCATCCATCGTACTTGTGCTTCAGAGGAGTGCACTGCGGCGAAATAGAATCCATGAGTCCCAGTGATACGGGCGCACCCGTATCGGTCGATTCAGTAGTTGTGTTGGACGACATCCGCACAGCCAGAGTCTCACGTCAAGCACGAACGGCTTGCTACGTACGCAATGGACGGTGGATTCTCGTCATGTTTCGTAATCAATTATCGCCCGATCTTCTTAGGCTGACCCAGAAGACGTACTTGGAGCACCCCCACGAATTTTAGACTGAGCAGAGGCAACTATGAGCGCATGGATAGGGCGGCAAGGAATCCAATTATTGTATTATAAACTATCAGTCCTCATGGACGAAAATCGCATGCTTTTAGGTTAGTAACTGAACAGAGTAAAATCGCAGCAGCAAGGTTGTAGAAGCCATCATATAGGAGCAAAAGACTTTTAGATGGTATGGGTATTCGCATCGGACGTATCCTAGACTTGAACTATGCAAAAAATAGTTCTAATCATCTGGACCTCGCGACCCTGCTGCCGCGCATTCCGACTTACCCTCGGAGATCGTTTGCCGCAAGGGCCGAATTTTCTGCTCGGCGCGTTTTGTTCCCGGCATGAACTCCACGTGTCAGAGATGTGGAGGTACTCTGCCTCGTGGAGAAAAGCGCTTGCAAATTGGGCGATCATGATTTGCTAAGAAAATGGTATTCTAGAATGTATGACGATTTGCCCGGCTGCGATTGGCAGTGGCGCGGAAAATGTCGGACTTCCCTGGGACGCCAAAAGAGAAGGCCCCTGGTCCTGTGATACTTCACCTTGACTATATTCATTGACAATGCCGTTTTCCGAGGGTGACGCTAAGAAGGGTGCCGGTCTTTTCAAGACCCGCTGTGCGCAGTGCCACACCACCGAGAAGGGTGGCCCCAACAAGGGTATGTTGTGACTTTTGTTTTGGATCGGAATACTAACACTCCCACAGTTGGTCCCAACCTGCACGGTGTCTTCGGCCGCAAGTCCGGTCAGGCTGAGGGCTTCAGCTACACCGCTGCCAACGTGAACAAGGGTGTCACCTGGTATGTATCGATCTATCCGTGTATATACTAACCTTTCAGGGACGAGGAGACTCTCTTCGAGTACCTCGAGAACCCCAAGAAGGTACGTGATCACAATGAGAAAGAGCAGCGACTAACACTTACAGTACATTCCTGGGTACGTAATGCAATGCCTTACCCTTTGTGGTTGGGTTTTTATGAACTGGATGCTGACCTCGATTTCCCTTGCACGTTGGTGCGCTGGGTTCTCATTACAGTACCAAGATGGGTACGTACAAAAATCATCTACAAATGCTAACCGTTCAGCTTTCGCTGGTCTCAAGAAGGACAAGGACCGCGACAACCTCATCACCTTCATGCGCGAGGCTTGCAAGTAAGCTGCCCGTGCTTAGGTGCATCGATGGAAAAAGTTGCGCGTGTCTCTAGTTTCCTCAATCGTTACATAGAACTCTGTGCAATGCCCATCATTCCAAATGCTCTTCATGTACTCAAATATTGTGCGAGTATCGGCCTATCGGACTTAGCGTTGACCTCTCCCGCGCCGTCTTGGCAGGCGATGCGCGTTCCCTGGCCTGGCTTTTCTTCTGCAGCGGGCAGTGGAGGCCCGATTGCGAAGGGACGCGACGCGCTTGAGCGGCCCTACGGCCACTTAGCGAATCCCGCGCGGTGTTTACCCGATTGGTCCAATGTATCGGCCCCCTGCCGAGCAATGACGACGCATCGGGCCAGTCCCCGTGCGGGGCGACGATATTTAGTCAGCGGATGGGTCGGGTCCACGGATCGTGGGTTTTCTCTCATCGCGAATTAGGGCAATCGGGTAGTGTGTCGTTCGCTGGACTGGAATCAGTGCAGTGGTAATCGTAACAGAGACCGACGAAGGGCGCAACGTACTGTATTGTGCTTCGCTTCATTGTCTGATCGAGCTTATCTGTCTCCATCCGCGAGTGCAGTGCGCATCTCTGCTTAGGCCGAGTCTTGCGCTGAGCCTGAGAGCATCTGTATGCTGCTAGGGTATGGCCAAGCCAAACCCGTCATTGATTAACTTTTCCGAGGCAGATACAGTCAAATTGCCCCCTTTGCGATCACTTGAACCGATGCCCAACCCTGCCGCTGAAAATACCATGCATCGCCAAGGCGCATCACATACTTCTTCTACTCCTACTGCAGCCGTCTCCGACGAACGGACGGCATCTGAGCGTGTCCCGATGGGATCTCCTGCACGCTCGAATTTCCGCGCAAACCCTGCGGCACCTGCCGCAGCTCCGGCCACGCAAGGCACGTACACGTCGCCTTCGCCGCCGCCGCCTGCACCTGCACCTCTCTCCAACTTGGCCGGCCAAGCGGGTGCATATGACACGCACGGTGAGCAGCGGTCGGCCCGGGCCACTGATGCCCCGCATCCCTCTTATGGCGCCTACTCGACGAGCCGTGGAGCGCCCGGTACGGCCGCGATGCCGCCGTGGTCCTCGGCTGTGCATGGCGCGCTTGAGCCTAATACGGCCTACTCGCTCGAGCGCATTCATGCTGCAAGCCTTGCACTGTACAACTGCGTCGGCGAGCACATGGAGCGGCAAGTCCCGCCTTCTGCTGATGAGCTGTACAGCCTGATGCCAATTGCCTCTGAAATTAACCAAGAGCTGCGCTCGCTCCTGGCGCTGCATGAAGGCCGTTCTGGCCGCGATCCTGCCGAAGGCGCACCCTACTACCCCTGGAGTTCCGGAAGCAACCCCGCACACCCCTACTGGATCCCCGGCGGACGTGACGACCGCGACGGAAAAGGCATGCGTCCCGACGACGGCGACCTCGACGACAAGCACCTGCGCCGTCGCAGCCCCAGCCAGAGCAAGTCGGGCGATCGCGTGGGCTCGCGCGCAGTGCGTGGCATGTCGAGCAGTGAAGACCTGGGCACCTATGCCTCCAATGTCGCTGGCCAACCGATGCGGTCCGAGCACATGTACCTGCACCAGTCGCCGTATGCCCCCCACGGCCCGGGCAAGGGTATGCCGTCGGACAGTATGAATGCGGGCCAATACGTCCCCAAGTACCGCAAGCGCAGCCGTGCGCCTGCGCCCGGTGTGTGTCATGCGTGTGGAAACAGCGACACGCCCGAATGGCGGCGCGGTCCGGATGGTGCGCGGACGCTGTGCAATGCTTGTGGCCTGCACTTTTCCAAGCTCGTGCGCCGCCGTACGCTGGAGTACGCCAATGCCGGCCCTGGAACGCCGATTCCGCCTGTGACGATCGCCGAGCTGCGTGCCTCTACGAATGTCGGTGCGCCGGGCGGCATGAGTGTGTCGGGTGCCGAGGACCATGCAAATGTCGCGAGGTCGCGCTCTTCGTCCGTGTACAGTAGTACAGCCGCTCCGGTGCAGCGACCTGTTCCTGTGGACCCCGTGGTTGACGTGAGCAGCGCGACGGGCGCTCCTCCGTCTGAGCTGGAGGCGAGCAAGGTGCGCGGTGCCGAGGAGCCCAGGCACGCGCTCGTGGAGCCCGCGAGCGAGGTGCCTGGCAAGCGCCCTGCGACAGAAAGTGATGCGGCGCAGCCCAGCAAGCAGCCGCGTCCTGCGGCCTAAGAGCCTGCCGCTCTGTACTGGTACAGAGCGCTGCATCTACGCAAGTGCTGGAGTTATCCAGGCACTATCAATAGGATAGGGAAGCGTTCCTAATGGATTTTGGGCGCAGCGCGCTCCGCTACGTAAACGTTACACTGCTGCTAGCGACAAGATCGACAAAGCCCAGCAGGACACTGGGGCTGTAGACCAAACCAAATAACAGCACCTGCCGCATAGAGCCTGGATAAAGCGTTTAACGGTAGCGCCTGAGCTGGAGGGTCTGGCGCTTGCGGTAGGCGGCGAGGCGACCACCACCGCTGGTGTTGTTGAAGCGGTGACCCTTGCCAATACCCCGGGCCTTCTTGCCGGCACCGGTAAGGCTGCGGTTCTCGCGGTGCTTGTGAACGGCATCGGCGATCCAGTTGATGCGGGGGTCGCGGCGGATAGCCTTGTGCTGAGGGTCGACACAGATGACCTCAAAGTACTTGTACACACCGTCCTGGTTAATCCAGTACGAGTTGAGCACGCGCAGGTTGGACGCCTTGCGGCCAACACGCTCCTCAGCGAGGACGCGCAGAGAGCGCGAGGGCTTGAGGTGGTTCACACCCTGGCGAACGGGCTTACCGTACGTCGCACCCTTGGAGACGTGCTTCTTGCGGTTACCGCGGCGGACACGGACGCGGTAGATGACGTAGCCCTGCTTGGCCTTGTAACCAAGGCGGCGAGCCTTGTCAGGGCGCGAGGGGCGCGAGGCGCGGGTCACCACGTTCACCTGGCGGTACTCCCAGCACCGGACGCGAAGCAGGAAGCGCATGACATCGCTCTGCTTCTTCTTGTAGAGCTCCTCAAGGTACTTGTAGGCACCCATCTGCGTGTGTTAGTATACGTTCAGTGAGGAGAGAGCGAGGAAAGCAAAGGGCAGAAGAAATACTAATGCCTGCTGCTATGCTCGCGCAGCATACGTACCTTGCTTGCAGAAGGAACTTGAGGTAGAGAAGCAAGCTCTTGGCCCAGCCTGCGCCTAGCGCCGCCGCCCGCGCGGCATTTTCTAGGGGCCTAACAGGCCCGCTTGCATCCTCTTGCTAGCAACTCACGTGAGCAAATATAGGATGTAGTTTTAATTCGGCCGAAATGTTTCGAAGAACTGCAGCCGCGCAAAAGGAGCAGCCGCGGCCAAGCGGTTTGAACCTAACCACAGACGTCAGGCGGATCATCATGGTACGTACGCACGCCGGGCGCAGGCCATGGCGCTGCAGGAATGGAATACTAACGCTCTGTAGCCTTTCACCAAGACTGTGAAGTCGGATGCCTACTTCTCGCGCTACCAGGTGAAGTACCGTCGCCGCCGCGAGGGTAAGACCGACTACTACGCGCGCAAGCGCCTGGTCGCCCAGGCCAAGAACAAGTACAATGCGCCCAAGTTCCGCCTTGTTGTTCGTTTCTCGAACCGCTTTGTCACTTGCCAGATTGTCCACGCCAAGATCCAGGGCGACTACGTGCTGACCCACGCCAGCTCGCGTGAGCTGCCCCGCTACGGCATCAAGCACGGTCTCTCCAACTGGACTGCCGCTTACGCCACTGGTCTCCTTGTGGCCCGCCGTGCTCTTAAGAAGCTCGGCCTTGACGAGAAGTACACTGGTGAGGAGGAGCCCAGCGGTGAGCTCACCTTCACCGAGCCCCTCGGCGACGACGAGCCCCGCCCCTTCAAGTGCTACCTCGACGTCGGTCTTAAGCGCACCTCGACCGGTTCGCGTGTCTTTGGTGCCCTGAAGGGTGCCTCGGACGGTGGTATCTTCATCCCTCACAACGAGCGCCGCTTCCCCGGCTTCGACCCCGAGTCGAAGGAGCTCGACGCTGACGTCCTCCGTAACTACATCTTCGGTGGCCACGTCGCCGAGTTCATGGAGGCTCTCGAGGAGGAGGATGACGAGCGTTTCAAGAAGCACTTCTCGTCGTACCTCGAGGACGACATCGGCAGCGAGGACATGGAGGAGCTCTACGAGAAGGCCTACGAGGCGATCCGTGAGGACCCCGAGTTCCACCCCTCGGAGAAGAACAAGGACTGGGCTGCTGAGTCGAAGAAGTACAAGCAGGTCCGCCTCTCGTACGACCAGCGCAAGGCCAAGATCCAGGACAAGATCGCTGCCCTGGAGAAGGCCTACAACGTGGACGCTGATAACTAATCTTGTCCGTGAGCTCTATGCCTGTATTTGTGTGCCATTCACATTGCATGGCTGGGACAAAAAAAAAGTTGTGCATGGTCGCGCCATACGCTTGTCTTTTATAGATCCTTTGGTCGCACTTGGTGCAATTGACGATGATTACTCCACCTTCCATGACCGCCGCACCGCACGTGGGGCCAAGTGGAGCAACACTGCAGCGCCGTGCAGCCCTCCCACGGGGCAGCTGCAGGCGGCGTAGCGTCGTTCACTACGCCTGTCCTTTGATTTTGACAGGACGTGTGGGGGGCGGAGCTAGTGTAGTGAGACAGCTGCGCGATGGGTAATAAAACCTTGATTATTCCTGCTGTGGTGGGCGCCTTGTCCGCCTTCTATGAGCAGGACGCCCCAGCCCCGGCCGTGAGCGTTCATAGTGCCACGCGCACAGCCCCTAGCGCGTTTCCCACTGATCTGGGCATGCTGGGAAAGGTCCGCGATGGCGCAAACCCGTTTAAAGCGCAGGAGGACAAGCTCAACGTGACGTGGACCGGCGACCATCCCGCCATCGAGCTGCGGTGGCTGCCAAAAGACGCTGCCAGGGACGGAGCACATTCGGAAGACATCTTTCGCAACCTTGGGCCCGCTTCGCCTTACTCGCCAGCAAAGGATCTGTTTCCAGAGACGATCCCGTACGAGGCCGTGCCGGCCCAGTGCACCGTCAAGCAAGTACACATGATCTACCGCCATGGCGCGCGATACCCGACCAAAGGACGCAAAAAGGGACCGGGGCATGTGGGCAAGCGGATCGACAAGGCCAAGCGCCACGGCACGTTTGTGGCATCGAGCGACCTCGCTTTCTTGAACGATTGGACCTACACACTCGGCAAGGGCAAGCTTGTTCGCCAGGGCGGCCAAGACATGTTTAACGCAGGCACACACGCCTACTACCAATACGCAGAGCTTATGGACAAGCTCAAAGAGCACAAGCCGGTCATCCGCACGACCTCGCAGAGCCGTATGTTAGACTCGGCGCGTTACTGGTCGCTTGGGTTTGTGGGGTGGGACGCCGTGGACAAGGTCGATTTGGAAGTGCTGCCGGAAGGGCCGGCGTGGAACAGCACCTTGTCGCCCAAGCACGCATGCCCGAACGCCCACAACAAAGAGAAAAAGCTAGGTCGCAAACGTGCCTCTGTATGGGGCAAGGAGTACCTGCCTGCGCTCGTGGAGCGTCTGCAGCCCATGATCAAGGGCATGGAACTGACCACGGACGACGTGTTCAACATGATGGCTCTGTGTGCCTACGAGACGGCTGCGCTTGGCTACTCCGAGTTCTGCCCAGTATTCACCAAGAAAGAATACGAGAGTTTTGAGTACTCGTTCGATCTAGGCTTCCATGGCGACCACGGCTTTGGCAGTGAGACGGGCCGTGCGGAGGGCATGGGATGGGTCGGTGAGTTTTCGGATCGCCTCGCAAAGAAGCCATTCGAAGGCCCTATCACATCGCAGAACAGTACGGTGGATTCCAATGCGACCTACTTTCCGCTCGATCAGCCAGTCTTTGTCGACTTTACACACGACACGGTGCTCATGGCGATCCTGACGACGCTCAACATGACGCAGTTTGACGGACCTATGGACATGCATCACCCCGATCCTCACCGCACTTTTCGCGCAAGCCGTATCACACCTTTTGGCGCCCGTCTTGTGTTTGAAGTGATGGAATGCGCCGAGGGCGAGTCGACGATGGACTACGTTCGTGCGAAAATCAACGAGGCGATTATTCCTTTGAACGAGGACCAGGGGTGCACCAAGCGTCCGGACGGGCTTTGTCGGCTTAATGCGTTTATCGCACACACGAAAAAGATGTACAATGCTGCGCACTTTGCCGAAATATGCTTCGCCCATCCCCGCTGAGCGTCCCCGACCGAATCTAAACTGGCGTTTCATGGGTGCACACGTGGGGGGCGCACGAGGGAGCTGCGCCGTTTATTTATGTACATGCACTGCGTGCAGGCGAATTTCGCGCACGGTGCGCACAGGTCGACAAGGGACGCCGCCTGCTGATCTGCACTCACAACATGATTGCCCTCCCGATTGCTGTGGTGCTGAGCGCCGTGTCGCTGGGCTCGGCGCAGTCCACGTCGGTGAACTGGAACAATGTGACGGGCACGTCGAACATCACCTTCCCTACGGCGGTGGGCAACCCTGGTGTGATGGTGTACGGTGCTGCGCCGATTCTCGCTGAGCAGGACCGTCTGAACACGACCAGGTGGCAGACGAACAACTTCCCTGTCGAGATGCGGTGGGTGCCGAAAGACGCGCACAAGGACAATGCGACGTCGGACGACATCTTCCGCAACCAAGGCGCGACTTCGCCTTACCGCGCGACGCCTGACCTGTTCCCCGAGATGAGGCAGTACCAGCAGCTGCCGAACAACTGCAAACTGAAGCAAGTGCACATTCTCCACCGCCACGGCTCGCGCTACCCCATCGGCTTGAATGTCTCGGGTGTCGGTAACTTTGGCGAGAAGGTAGCCAATGCGACCAAGAATGGCACGCTGCACGCGACCGGCGATCTGTCCTTCCTCAACAAGTGGAACTACTCGATGGGCAGCGAGGTCATGGTGCATCTTGGTGCACAGGAAGAGTTCGACTCGGGCGTGAAGCACTACTACCAGTACGGCAAGCTCCTCGAGAAGTACTCGGATAAGATTGTGGTCCGCACTACCTCGCAGAACCGCATGCTCGACTCAGCGCGCTACTGGATGCTTGGCTTCTTCGGCTGGGACGCGCCGACCAAGGCCAACCTGGAGGTGATCACCGAGATCGACCCGAAACAGAACAATACTCTCGCCCCGCGCTGCAACACCACCTTCCCGGCAGGTGCGGCTGCAGTCGCCCAATGGCGCAACGTGTATATTCCCAACATCCAGAAGCGCTTGCAGAGCCAGGCAGAGGGCTTGAACCTGACGCAGACGGATATTTATAATATGCTGTCGATGTGCCCGTACGAGACGGTGAGCCAGGGCTACTCGCAGTTCTGCAATATCTTTACCAAGGAGGAGTGGGAACAGTACGAGTATGATTTGGATCTCGGTTTCCAAACTACGGTCGGTTTCATGTCGCCCAACGCCAAGGCGCTGGGTGTTGGCTGGGCGCAGGAGTTGCTTGCGCGTCTGGACCAAAGCAACTTTAAAGGCCCTGTGACGCAGCAGAACGCTACGCTGGACAAGAATACGACCTATTTCCCAGTGCACCAGCCGCTCTACGTCGACTTCACGCACGACTCGTCGATGACAGCCATGCTCACCGCTATGAACTTTACGCAGTTCGCCGGTTTCTTGAATCCGACCAAGATGGATCCCCACCGAAAGTACCGCACGAGCTGGGTGACGCCATTTGGCGCCCGCTTCGTGTTCGAGGTGATGGAGTGTGACGAAAACCAACAGAGCAACGAGTTTATCCGTGTCAAGCTCAATGAGGGTGTCGTGCCTCTGGACAAGGACCAGGGCTGCGAGAAGCGCGCGGACGGTCTCTGCAAGCTGAACGACTTTACCAGCAACCTCAAGAAGGCCTACAATGAATCTCACTTTGAGATTGCTTGCTATGGCAAGAACGGCACTGACTTTAACGTGACCGGCCTCGTCGAGAACGGTTCCCTGAACAGTTCGCAGGTTCTCTCCAGCAAGCATTAAGATAACGACCGGCCAAGGGCGATATGTCAAATTCCATGCATATGCATAAACCGATATAATTGCATTGGCTGACTGGATCAAGCAAGAACGTGCGATCTCCACATGAATTAAGACTTGGCCAGGGCGTTCGGATTTGCCCAAGGGCGGAAGCGTGTTTGGGCGCGAATGCCACATATAGTTAGACGCGTTTCTTGTTATAGAACCCCCACTCCCTGCTCTTGATGATTGTCTCTCTTTTGCCTCTGGTCTATCTCGCGCTCCTCGCGCAGCCTGGTGCTGCGAAGGACTCGACGAGTTTCAAGAACACCACTGGCACCTCGCCGATCCTCTTCCCTACGGACGTTGGTTTTGGCAGTGACGAAGTTCCGGGTGGTGCCCCTTACAATGCTCAGATCGACAAGATCTCCTACCGCCCTCGCACCGACGCCTCGATCGAGATGCGCTGGCTCCCGAAGAATGCGAAGCGTGACCATGCCACCTCGGACGACATTTTCCGTCACCTCGCCAACATGACGCCCTACAAGCCCGCTGACAAGCTGTTCCCGGAGACGTATGGCTACGAGAAAGTGCCGGACCAGTGCGAAATCAAGCAGGTGCACATCCTCCACCGTCACGGCTCGCGCTACCCCGACAAGGGCCACAAGTCGGGCCCCGGTAACTTTGGCGAGAAGGTGCAGGATGCCGTCAAGGCCGGCAAGCTGAAGGCTTCGGGTGAGCTCGAGTTCCTCTACAACTGGAATTACGATCTCGGCCAGAAGATCCTGGTGCACAACGGTGCGCAGGAGATGTTCATGTCGGGTGTCAAGGCTTACTACGACTACGCCAAGCTCCTGTCCAACTTCACTGCCCACAAGCCCGTCGTGCGTACTTCGTCGCACAGCCGTGTGCTTGACTCGGCCCGCTACTGGACCCTGGGCTTCTTCGGCTGGGATGCTACGGACAAGATGCACCTCGAAGTCCTCACCGAGGACGATTTCCAGAACCTTACCCTGGCTGGTAAGAACGCTTGCCGCAACGCCGACAGCGACGACTACGAGCTTAGCGTCAACGTCAGTGCCATCTGGCAGAACATCTACCTGCAGGCCCCCAAGGCTCGTCTGCAGAAGAACCTCAAGGGCATTGATCTTACGATCACTGACGTGTACAATATGATGAGCGCTTGCCCCTACGAGACGGTGGGCATTGGTTACTCCGACTTCTGCAAGCTCTTTACCAAGAACGAGTGGCTGAACTTTGAGTACGACATGGACCTGCAGACGATGGCCGACAACGGTTTCCTGAACCCCACGGCCCGTGGTGTCGGTATCGGTTGGGTGTCGGAATTTATCGCTCGTCTCAAGAAGGAGAAGTTCACCGGCCCGGTCACGACGCAGAACATGACGCTTGACACCAACTCTACGTACTTCCCCCTTGACCAGCCCCTCTTTGTGGACGTCTCGCACCACAGTCAGATGACCAGCATCATGGCCGCACTGAACCTCACCCAATTCAAGTCCAAGTTCGACCCCCACCACAACGACCAGAACCGTAACTTCAAGCTTAGCCAGGTGCTCCCTTACGGTGCTCGCTGGGTCTGGGAGGTCCTTGACTGCAACGAGAAGAAGGGTAACCAGACCTACATCCGTATGAAGATGAACGAGGCTATTGTTCCCCTGAACGAGGCCCAGGGCTGCAAGCCGCGTCCGGACGGTCTCTGCAAGCTGGACGACTTCACGAGCTACCTGGAGAAGAACGCGTACAAGGCTTCCAAGTTTGATCTCTCCTGCTTCGGCAAGAACGGTACCGACTTTAAGCTCAAGGGCCTGAGCACCGTCACGGACGGCGTCGTGCCCGACAGCGCAATTGTGCACCACTAAATTTGTTGCTTCCGTAGGAACTTTAATTCTCCCTCCACACGCGCTTTCCTAATCAGGCAAATGTGTTCCGTCAAGTGATGTGGTCCGTGCCAACCAGGCTGCAGGCGCTGCGAACGTGCAGGGGCACAAACTGAAATCTTGCTGCAGAGCGCATGGCGCAGTAAATTCGCGCAAGGGCGCTAGGGACTCGATAACTTGGCTGTCAATACAGTGCTTCGCCCCCCACCACAACCTCCTCAAGATGGTCAGTATTTACGCCCTCCTTCCCTTTGTGTGCGCCGCTGTTGCCAAGGCGGCGGATGCCTCGGCGAGCCCCTCGGTGAACTGGGGCAACGTCACCGGCTCGGAAGGCCAGGTGTACCCTACTGATGTCGGTTTCCTGGGCCAGACCGTCTACAGTGCGCCGCCTTTCCTTGCGCAGGTTGACAAGCTGAACACTACGCGCCCCAACGGCAAGTACGGTGTTGAGATGCGCTGGCTCCCCAAGGACGGCGAGAAGAACAACGCGACGTCGGATGACATCTTCCGCAACCTCGGCCAGGTTTCGCCTTACCACCCCGCCGATGACCTGTTCCCCGAAACCAGCGGCCAGCAGGTCGTTCCTAAGAACTGCACCATCAAGCAGGTCCACATCCTTCACCGCCACGGTGCTCGCTACCCTACTGGCGGCAGCACGGGAGGTGAGTACCTCTTTGGCAAGAAGATCCAGAACGCGACCAAGGCTGGCAAGCTCAACGCTACTGGCGACCTTGCCTTCCTGAACCACTGGAACTACACCCTCGGTACCGAGGTGCTTACCCATGTCGGTTCGCAGGAGCTCTTTGACTCGGGTGTCAAGCACTACTACCAGTACGGCAAGCTCCTTGAGAACCTTACTGAGCACAAGCCCGTGATCCGCACCACCTCGCAGAGCCGCATGCTCGACTCGGCCCGCTACTGGACCCTGGGCTTCTTTGGCTGGGACGCCCCTGCCAAGATGAACCTCGAGGTGGTGACCGAGGACAAGTCGCAGAACAACACGCTGGCCCCTAACTGCAAGTCGCCCAACATGACCGCGCCGATCAAGGCCTGGGAGCAGAAGTACACCCCCGCTATTGCCGACCGTCTGAACAAGATGGTTTCGGGTGTGACGATCGACCCAAGCGACATTTACTACATGATGACCCTCTGTGGTTACGAGACGGTGTCGATTGGCTACTCGCACTTCTGCAGCGTCTTTACCAAGGAGGAGTGGGAGCAGCATGAGTACGACGTCGACCTTCAGTTCATGGCCGGCAGCGGTCTCATGAGCCCCAACGCCAAGGCCTACGGTATTGGTTACGTGCTCGAGTTCATCGACCGTATCACCAAGCAGAAGTTCCATGGTCCCCAGACCCTGCAGAACTCTACGCTGGACAGCAACCCTGCCTACTACCCGCTTGACCAGGGCCTCTACGCCGACTTCTCGCACGACACTGCGATCACCAACATCATGACGGCTTTCAACCTGACTCAGGTTCTCCAGGTGCTCGACCCCACCAACCCTGACTCCAAGCGTCACTACCGCGCTAGCCGTGTCACTCCTTTCGGTGCTCGTCTCGTGTTCGAGGTGATGGACTGTGACGAGAACAACAACTCGACTCAGTACATCCGTGCCAAGGTCAACGAGGCTGTTGTCCCTCTCAACCAGGACCAGGGCTGCAAGTCGCGCCCTGACGGTCTCTGCAAGCTCAACGACTTCATTGGCACGCTCCAGGCCCACGCCTACAAGGACTCGCACTTTGATGTCGCTTGCTTCGGTGTCAACGGCACGGACTACGTCGTCACCGGCCCGTCCAAGACCGGCACGCTGACCGACGACCAGATCAAGAAGAAGAACTAAGCGTGGATGTCCTAGAAGTTTTTTTAGTGTTACTATAGACTATTTGGATTATGGCCATCATCGGTTCCAAGGCTTCGGAGCACTCCAATGTGCCTGGGTGTGGTCCGGCCGAGGGGCCCACGTGCGTGGCTCGTGCACGTCGCGATCGGCGAACCGCCTCGCGAGTCGATTCGCGAAACGTGGGCAAACGTTCACTGGCGAGTGCGGCTGTAAGAACCTATCCTCTCCTACCATGGTGAACTTCAAGCCGCTGATTGCTGCTGTCTGTGCGAGCACGTCGACGATCGTTGCCGTGTCTGCCAAAGATGCTCCCATCAACTGGAACAACGTCACGGGTACTGCGAGCGAGACCTTCCCCACGGACGTGGGTGCGCTGGGCGACACGGTCCCTGGCGGTGCGCCCTTTGTCGCGCAGCGGGACAAGCTGAACACGACGCGTCCATTTGGCCCGTACGGCATTGAGATGCGCTGGCTGCCCAAGGATGTCGGCCACGAGAACACGACTTCCAACGACATCTTTAGCAACCTCGGCCCCTACACGCCGTGGCGTCCTAGCACCCTCTTCCCTCAGACGGCTGCCTACGAAGTGCTTCCCGACCAGTGCACGGTGAAGCAGGTGCACATTCTGCACCGCCACGGTGCTCGCTACCCCACGGATGGTATGGACGATGGTCCGGGTCTTTTGGCTGCCAAGATCCAGAACACGACGCGCAACAACACGTTCGAGGCATCGGGTGAGCTTGCCTTCCTGCACGACTGGAAGTACGAACTGGGTGTCGCTGATCTTGTGCACCAAGGTGCACAGGAGCTCTTTGACTCGGGTGTCAAGGCCTATTACCAGTACGGCAAGCTTCTGGAGAATGCCACCGAGAAGCCCGTCATCCGTGCCTCGTCGAGCAGCCGTGTGGTAGACTCGGCGCGCTATTGGGCCCTCGGCTTCTTTGGTTGGGATGCGACGAGCAAGGTGAATTTGGAAGTGCTCACCGAGGCCGACAAGCAGAACAACACGCTTGAGCCCAAGCACAGCTGCCCTAACGGTGATGAAATCAAGTTTGGCGACAAGATGCGCAAGCAATGGCAAAATGTGTACTTGCAGAAGCCGCTTGATCGCATTCAACAGCACATCAAAGGCATCAACCTGACGATTGACGACATGGAGAACTTTATTTCAATGTGCCCCTACGAGACGTCGGGCATGGGCTACTCGCAGTTCTGCAACCTGTTCACCAAGGAGGAATGGGAGAGCTACGAGTACGAGGCCGACCTCAAGTTCCAAGCCAACAATGGCTTCATGAGCCCGACTGGCAAGGCCATGGGTATTGGCTACGTGAACGAGTTCCTGGAGCGCGTCACCCACGGCAACTACTCGCAGCCGCAGACGACGCAGAACAACACGCTGGACAAGAACCCGACCTACTTCCCGGTGAACCAGACGCTCTACGCAGACTTCTCGCACGACTCGGTGATGGTCAGTATTCTGACCGCCTTCAACTTTACGCAGTTCAGCACGCCGCTCGGTTCGGGCAGCATCGTGACCAAGCGCGGCTTCCGTGCGAGTGACGTAGTGCCGTTTGGCGCTCGCGTCGTCTTTGAAGTGCTTGAGTGCACGGAGAACAAGCAGCCTACGAACTACATCCGCGTCAAGATTAATGAGGCTGTCCTCCCGCTCGACGAGGGCCAGGGCTGCGCCAAGCGCCCCGATGGTCTGTGCAAGCTGGACGACTTTGTCGGATTCCTCAAGGCGCACGCGAACGACGCGGCCAAGTTCGAACTCGCATGCTACGGCAAGAATGGCACTGACTTTACGGTCACCGGCCCCGTCTCGACGGGCACGCTCGAGGACAGTCAGATGCACAAGTAATGTTTGGGATTAGGTAGCAGGATCGACGTGTTAAACGACGGCTGCAGGGGGGGCATAAATAAGCTCACTTCGCAATATTCCGGTCGCACATGCGCGCATCTGGGGTGTCTGATGCATCGGCGTGAACGAAGGGCGCCGCACCGCGTGCCACTAGGCACGCCGCTGATTGGGTCAATTAAAAAATGATTGCTGCATCCGAGTGCATTACCACAAGCAGCGGCGGGTGCAAGTCCTGCAAACTGCCGTGCGCAACCAAAGCGAGAGACTATTTAGGCTACTCATAGGCATTTCCAAGTTAGATTGTTCTCACCGCTCGCAAGAATGGCCGCCATCTACGCGCTGCTTCCTTTCGTGTGCGCTGCTGTGGCCTCGGCCCAGCAGGCCTCGCCCTCGGTCGACTGGCAGAACACCACTGGCAACACTGCCCAGGCCTTCCCCACGGACGTCGGTCTGCTCGGCCCGACCTTGTATGGCAAGACTCCTTTCCTTGCTCAGCAGGACAAGGTGAACTCGACCAAGCCCAACCCTGGTAGCTACGGTATCGAGCTCCGCTTCCTCCCCAAGGACGCCGACAAGGACAACGCGACCTCGGCGGACATCTACCGCAACCTCGGTCAGACCTCGCCTTACTTCCCGGCCGATGACCTGTTCCCCGAGACGGCTGCCTACAGCACGGTCCCTAAGCAGTGCACCATCAAGCAGGTGCACATCCTCCACCGTCACGGCTCTCGTTACCCCGCTTCGGGCGGTGCTGGCCCTAGTGTCAACACCCTTGGTGAGAAGATCTACAACGCTTCCAAGGCCGGTAACCTGAAGGCCAGCGGCGAGCTTGCTTTCCTCAACAGCTGGAACTTCTCGCTCGGTGCCGAGGTGCTCACCCACCAGGGCACCCAGGAGCTCTTCGACTCGGGTGTCAAGCACTACTACCAGTACGGCAAGCTCCTCGAGAACCTTACCGAGCACAAGCCGGTCCTCCGCACCACCTCGCAGAGCCGTATGCTCGACTCGGCTCGCTACTGGGCTCTTGGTTTCTTCGGCTGGGACGCCCCGTCGAAGTCCAACATCGAGGTTCTTAACGAGATCAAGGGCCAGAACGACACCCTTGTGCCCTACTACGACTGCAACAACTCGTTCTACCTCTCGGACGAGATCCTCCCCATCTGGCGCCAGCAGTACCTCAACAAGACCATTCCCCGCATCCAGAACCAGGTGCAGGGTGTCAACTTTACCTACAACGATGTGTACAACATGCAGAGCATGTGCGCTTACGAGCTCAACGCCCTCGGTTACTCGAACTTCTGCTCGCTTTTCACCAAGCAGGAGTGGGAGGACTTTGAGTACGACATCGACATCAGCTTCCAGGCCAACAACGGTTTCATGAGCCCCGGTGGTAAGGCCAACGGTATCGGCTGGGTCACCGAGTTCCTTGCCCGCCTGACCAACAAGAGCTTCACCGGCCCCCAGTCGGAGCAGAACTCGACGATCGACAAGAACTCGACCTACTTCCCGCTGGACCAGCCCCTCTACGCTGACTTCACCCACGATGTCGTCATCCAGTCGATCCTTACTGCCCTCAACATGACCCAGGTCGGCGACTACCTCCCCACGACCAAGCCCGACCCCAAGCGCCGCTACCGCGCTAGCCGTGTCACTCCTTTCGGCGCTCGTCTCGTGTTCGAGGTGATGGACTGTGACGAGAAGAACTCGACTACTCAGTACATCCGTGCCAAGCTCAACGAGGCTGTTGTCCCTCTTAACCAGGACCAGGGTTGCGAGAAGCGCCCTGACGGTCTCTGCAAGCTCAACGACTTTATCAAGTACCAGAACGACACCGCCTTTAAGGCCTCCAAGTTCGACCTGTTCTGCTTCGGCAAGAACGGTACGAACTTCACTGTCACCGGCCCCGTCCACATGGGTGCCCTGACTGACGCTCAGATCGAGGCTGGCCAGAAGAACGCCTCGAGCCACGGTGGTGCCGCGGGTGCTTCGTCGGCCGCCTCGTCGAGCGGTGCTTCGTCGAGCGGCTCCTCGTCGAGCGGCTCCTCGTCGAGCGGCTCCTCTTCGAGCGGCTCCCCCTCGAGCAGCGCTTCGTCGAGCAAGGCCTCGTCTGGTGCTAGCAGCGCCTCCAGCAGCAAGTAAATCGTGCTGCGTTGTTTTTTTATTCTATCCGATGATGTTTACGCTACTATAGTTTAGTGAGGTAATTTACGGTATGATTGTGGAACATGCACTTTCGAACTCACTTTGGACCACGTTGTGTACTTTTGCCCTCCTCGGGACCAAGACCCGGGCTCGTACGTGCGATCTGGCGCGCAGTGCGCGCTTTTTGGTTTGCGCCCTCTCCACAACTGCGGAGGATTTCCGAATCGGGGTTCAGACGATTGGCTCGCTGCGCATTAAACGCGCACGTGTGATGCCGAGTCCGGCGCCTAAGCCACAAAGTTCATAGCACTTGCAGGGTCGAAACACAATTCGCGCATCGGCAGAAGTAGGATATAACAGAGCTAGAAAAGCCAACGCTCGTTCAAGCCTTCCACCAAGATGGCCAGGCTCGCTGCTCTCCTTCCTTTTGTGTACTTCGCTGTGGCTAGCGCCCAGTCGACCTCGGTGAGCTGGAACAACGTGACTGGTACTTCCAGCACCACCTTCCCTACCGATGTCGGTTTCCTCGGCCCGGTCGCTTACGCCCCTCACCCTCCGTTCCTTGCCCAGGACGACAAGCTGAACTCGACCCAGCCCTTCGGCAACTACGGTATTGAGATGCGCTGGCTCCCAAAGGATGCGGACAAGAGCAACGCGACCTCGGCGGACATCTTCCGCAACCTCGGTACCACCTCGCCGTACCACCCCGCCGATGACCTCTTCCCCGAAACGCACGGCTACGAGGTCCTCCCTGAGCAATGCACCGTCAAGCAGGTGCACATCCTCCACCGTCACGGTGCCCGTAACCCCACTAGCAGCACGCACGAGGGCGCTCCTCTCTTCGGTGCTACCCTCTGGAACGCTACCAAGGCTGGCAAGTTCAACGCTTCGGGTGAGCTCGAGTTCCTGAACCACTGGAACTACACCCTCGGTGCCGAGACCCTCGTGCACCAGGGTGCCCAGGAGCTCTTTGACTCGGGTGTGAAGTTCTACTACCAGTACGGCAAGCTCCTCGAGAACCTTACCGAGCACAAGCCGGTCCTCCGCACCACCTCGCAGAGCCGTATGCTCGACACGGCTCGCTACTGGGCTCTTGGTTTCTTCGGCTGGAATGCTGCGGAGAAGGTGAACCTCGAGGTGCTCACCGAGTGGACCGGCCAGAACATCACTCTTGCCCCCTACGATGGCTGCAACAACACTAACGTGGACTCGTACTACCTTGGTGACATCGCCAGCAGCCAGTGGCAGAAAGTCTACCTGAAGAACGCGATTGAGCGTCTTCAGAAGCTTGTTAAAGGCATCAAGCTGGACGAGACCCTCGTTTACGGTATGATGAGCATCTGCGCGTACGAGAGCGTCGCTATGGGCTACTCGAAGTTCTGCCCTCTCTTCACCAAGGAGGAGTTTGAGAACTACGAGTACGACATTGACCTGCAGTTCCAGGGTGACTACGGCTTCATGAACCCCACCGGTAAGGCTCAGGGTATCGGCTACGTTACCGAGTTCCTCAGCCGCCTGAACAACACCAAGTTCACTGGCCCTGTCACGGACCAGAACTCGACGCTCGACAAGAGCACTACCTACTTCCCTGTCGACCAGCCCCTGTACGCCGACTTCACGCACGACGATGTGATCCACTCTGTTCTCACCTCGCTCAACTTCACGCAGATTGCCGACTTCCTTCCTACTACCAAGCCGGACCCCAAGCGCCGCTACCGCTCGAGCCGCGTCACGCCCTTCGCCGCCCGTCTTGTGTTTGAGGTTCTGGAGTGCAAGGAGAACAACGCTTCTACCAAGTACATCCGCTCCAAGATCAACGAGGCGGTCATCCCCATGGACCAGGACCAGGGTTGCGAGAAGCGTCCTGACGGTCTCTGCAAGTTTGACGACTTCCTGCAGCACCAGCAGAAGAACGCCTACAAGGACGCCAAGTACGACCTTGTTTGCTTCGGCAAGAACGGAACCGACTTCACCGTGACCGGCCCTGTCCGTAACGGCACTATCTAAGCGATTTTTTTTTGTGATGTATTAGGTTTTTTGTAGTTGGCTCGACGAGCCCTGGTAATATATGCAGCGACGCGGTTGAGCACGCCTCCACCGCAGAACCGCGCACCGTGTCGTGTGGTTGTCACGTGATTTGCGGGCCGGTTCCGAAAAGGGCCGTTGGATGACCGTAAGCTTCAGCTACCTGAATTCATCATGGTTGGTCCTACCGCTCAGGCTGCTAAGAACGCCTTCAACTGGAAGAAGGTGTACGTGTTCTAGGGACTTTATGGACAATTACTAACACTTTCACGCAGTATCCCTGTCGAGGTGTACCCTATCATTGCCATTACCGGCTTCGCTGTTGGCGGTGCTGCTTGGTACATTACCCGCCTTGCTCGCGCTCCTGAGGTGATTTGGGACAAGAAGGTACGTTGCTTAATCTGACGCGTTACAGAACAACCCGACTCCCTGGAACAACATTGAGCCCGGTACCGGCTACAAGATGCTCAACATCAACGTACGTAAAATGACCCAACTTGCTAACATCACAGGGTCAATTCGACAAGCACTACAAGCGCGACCGTCTCTAAATACGGGTATCTTTGATATTGAGGAATGAATTTCATCACTCTCGCATGATTTTGAGCTTCTTGACACATTGCATGTGGAAACAACTCTCTATCGACCTGTGTTGATTGCTCTAATACACATACGGAATGATGCGGTAGGGCACGCGCTTGCACTGTGGTCAGAAACAGCAGAGATACTCACATAAACCTCCCAGCTGTATCCCGGTGGGTTGTGGTCAGTACATGTCAGGAAAATATACGTACTCGGCTCCGTACTTCTTCTTGCAGGCGTCATCGTCGCGCAGCTGGCGGTGCACAAGCAGCACAGCAAAGTACACGACGTAGAAAAAGGGGATCGGCGAGGAGAACCCGCAGGGCAGGCACCATGCCCAGGCCATCAGCCAGTCGCCCAGGTAGTTGGGGTGACGGCTACGACCCCACCAGCCCGACACGATCAGCTTGGTACCACGCGCAGTGTTCATGTACTGCAGGTTCTTGGGGTTGCGTCCCAGGCGGAAATCGTTCTTCTCGACATTAGCGGTGCGGAAGATGTAGAAGCCAAAGAACTGCAGGGCGAGAATCAGCGCAATGCCAACCGGGCCGAGGTGGACAGGCTGGAAGGCAAGGTACTTGGCCTGCAGACTGTAGGTGAAGGGTACCCAAACCAAGTCACCGACACTCAGCATGAATCCAAAACCGTCCGTGGTGATGTCCATCTGCGAAAAGATGGTCGACTCGTGCAGCAGCGAGTCGAGGACGTACCACAGATGGAAGACGACGACGAGCACCATGCTGTCCGTCACAGAGCCATACGCAGTGTACTGGTGGCAGATGCAGCTAACATCCATCATCACCCACAGAATCAGGCCGGGGCGCAGCTCGTTAAAGGTCTTGATGTCAAACAGGCCAATGCGGGGGTTCAGCTCGCGGCCGATGAACCACTGGGTAAGCGGAAACACGTACGTCGTACAGCACATTGCCACTGTTTCCACCGAGCGCAAGGAGCTTGGGGCCACAGAACGAGCCCACGTACACGTATACCGCCTGCACAAACGAATTCACAAGGGCGGCGGTCACGAGGCCTGGCCAGTGGTCGTAGAGAATCGTGAAGCTCGACGGGCCGTAAATGCCAATGTACATCGCCAATCCTCCCAGCGTCACGACACCGGTCGCAAACGCTGCGTTAGTTTTCCAACGTACCATTGGTCTTGTACTCGAGCACCTGGCCGGTTCGCAGCGGAAGACCCTTCACCCACTTGCTCGGAAGCACGAACCAGGCAATGACACAGTAAGCGTACCATGCAAAGTACAGGGCCCACGCAGTCGTATCGGTGAAGCTAGCGACAAACTCACGACGCGCATACGCGAAAAAAATGTCGGGGTTGCTCACCGGTAGCGAGAGCGAGCAGCCCAGTTCCTCGCTGCACCCAAACGCCAGGAAATACGTCACAATGGGAACCACGACCGTTACAAATAAGGCTCCGGGAAACCCACAGAACTCGAGCTCCGTCGAGCGAGGCGCCAGCACCTCTTTCGACGTCTTTTTCGTCTCTGTGGTAAATGCCATGTTGCGGGAGACTTACTTAGATCACGCGGTTTAGGTCATTGAATAAATTGGCCCATTTGGCTCTTGCGCCTCCACATTAGCGACCGCACGGCCCTCGACGATGCAATTTTTCTGCCAAGTCGTTGGGGCGGTCTGTCTACTGATCGCCGGCCAGGCGTTGGGACATCCCCAGGCCTCTGACGGACAATATGCCTTCCAGTTAAATACAAGCAGCAAACAAGAGAGGAAGCTATCCGAAAAGTGCCCTCCCAACAATGCACTGCCGGTTCTTCGTGTCGCAATCATCGGCGCGGGCGCCTCGGGAAGCAGCGCCGCATACTTCCTTGGGAAAGCGCGCGAGCAGCTCCAAGAATACGGCGTACCAGGATGCGATCCAGAAATGACTCCGGAAGACTTGCACGTTACCGTCTATGAGCGCGACAGCCGCATCGGCGGCCGCATCATGGCCGTCCATCCCTTGAACGACTCGCACTTTCCGCCGATCGACGTGGGAGCGAGTATCTTTGCTAATGTCAACCACAACATTAGACACGCAGCGCGCAAGTTTGGCCTGAAGCCTGCGCCGCGCGATGCCAAACTGCAGTCTCCTATGGGCCTCTGGGACGGCTCTCACTTTGTTATTGACGACTTTGACGGCTCTCGCTGGAGCCAGCTAAAGCTATACTGGCGCTACGGAAAGAGCCCAACCAAGGCACTGACATTGTACGTCTCTTCACTGACACAGGGTCAACAAGGCCATTAGCGCATTCCAACGCATCTACTCTCCCCGTTTCTTGCATGACCCAAAGCGCAAGAATTCGTACCCCTGGCGCAGCGTCACAGGCATCGCCGAGGATCTCCAGCTCAAGGAATTCACGACAGAGTCGGCCAAGGACTACTTTGAGAGCCACAAAGTCACGCCACTGTGTGCCGACGAACTCGTGAACGCAGCTACGCGTGGCAACTACGCTCAGAATGTCGACCGCATCCACGCGTTTGCAGGTATGGTCTCGATGGCAGCGAATGGGGCGTCTGGTATCAAGGGCGGCAATGCGCAAGTGTTCCAGAGCCTGCTACAGGAAAGTAACGCAACGCTCCGCCTGGGCGAGAGCGGAGACGTGACGGGCATCATGAAAGTGCGGTCCAAGACGCTGCCGCACGCGCCGTCTGCAACACGCTGGCGTATTGGGACGCGCGACGGACATGGTGACTTGTACGATGTCGTGCTTATTGCGACGCCGTGGCATGATTCTCGTATCACTTTACTCAATACCGACAAGTCGGTTCCGAGCTACCGGTATCAGTCACTGCACGTCACACTGGTCGTCACCGATGCACCTCAGCCTAATCCTACGTACTTTGGATACGACGCCTCTTTTGATCGTGTGCCACGCACGATTGTCACTGCGCCACCGCAGAAAGTTGGCGGCAAGCCAGAGTTCCTGACCTTGTCCTATCTGGAGACACTCAATAAGCCGCAATATAAGAAGCAGTGGGACAAGCTGTACGTCGTCAAGCTCTTTTCCTATGGCCCCCTTCCTGCCAAGACGCTCGACAAGATCTTTGGAAATGGAGAGGTCGTGTGGACGTACGGGAAGGAATGGTCAGCATTCCCTGTGCTGTCCCCTACGGACAAGCTCGCCAACTTTGAGGTGGACACGGATCTGTACAATCTGAATGCCATGGAGCGCTGGATCTCTACCATGGAAACCAGTACGCTCGCGGCCAAAAACGTTGCTGGGCTCGTCCTCCAAAAGTGGCTTGGCAGCCACTTTGTGCACGGCGCGCACTGCCGCTGGGGAGCTCGGACGCCGGACGTGGCCGAAGCGTGGGATACCTGGGGCTGTATGAGCAGCTAGCCACAAGTGCTAAGGACATTTCTGGCTACAAGAGGTAGTACAACTACGCGGCCTCTGAGCCTCTTCGCACCGCAGATAATACCCAAGTGACTCGACTGCGATGCTACAAGTGTTGGAAGGACGCAATTAGAAGGTGCCGCGCGTCACCTTCTCGAGGACTGCGTGTTAGCACAAAACATAGGGAAATACATACTCGTGTCGTACGAAACCTCGCTGAGGTCGGTGCCCTGGATCTCGGCCGCAATACCAACAAGGGCCTTGCGCAGAGCCTCCTTGGACGAGGCGTAAAGCATCTTTTGCTTCACCTTAGAGTCATCGGGAGACCTGCACGGTTAGTTCATGTCCCATGCCACACGGCAGGAATACGTACCAGGTGATAAAGCAGATCTTGTTCCGCTTGCCCTCGTCGCCCTTCTGGTACTCGAAGTCGTAGATCGCGTAGCGGCACTCGGCCGCGGGGAGCTCAGCAAGAAAGTCATCGTGGTTGGCCGACTCGCTGGTCTTGGACACGACAATCTCCGTGTTGTCGGGGGACAGCGTGTAGATGATGTACTTGACCTTCTTGCCCAGCTTCAGGGCCTGGAACTGCTCAAGGCACTCCTGGTTCACTTTCACACCGGAAGACTATATCGTGTGTAAGTATTATTCGCCAATTCAAGGCAAGGTCTCTTTCTCAACGTACCATGTTGAAATGAAGATTGAAAAGTGGATATCACAAATCCAATACACAATAAGCCCAAGTGCTCTCTGTGCTTGGGGCCTGTGCTCGGCCCGTTCCGCCAGCGCCGGGGAACACAGCACGTGATACACCTCCACATTGTGTGGGGGCGTGCGGGGCGGGCAGACGGGGCCGTCAGCACAGCCGCACGGCATGATGTCAGCGTCTCGGATGAGCAGTGTATGAGAGCCGTTCCATCCTGCTGTGCCAGGATACAATCCACACGAATACTCTACTAAATCTATCCCTCGCGCACAAAAAAAAAATGCCAACAATATCGCGTATTAAAGCCACAAATAAGCAAAAATTGTGGCTAGCCGGAATCGAACCGGCGTCTCATCGGTAATTGTTGTAGAAGCGACAACTGCTCCACAACGATACGTACTGACCACTATACTATAGCCACTCAACTTGAAGGCTCGTGGTTCTAAACACACTATCAATGTCCCAGTCGGCCTACCCGGCCTCGGAAAACCCGTGGCAGAGGACGGCCAAATTGGCGGACAACCCATGCAGCACATGACTGGCTACCCCTGCAGAAATAGGCTAAGCGGATGTCCCACTGCTCGCGTGGCAATTGCCGTGCCCGGCCAGTCGCTGCCCGTCGCAGCGGATCTCGTTCTTTCACCCAATCCACCGAAACGGTTTTGGTTGATCGTGCTGTCCCTCCTCCTGTGTACAGCATTCTCCCATCCCTAATTTAAAACAGTATGACTGAGCTTCGCAGAAAGTTGGTGATCGTCGGTGATGGTGCCTGCGGTAAAACGTGTCTGTTGATCGTGTTCAGCAAGGTGAGTACCATGTGTCAGGGTGGGCCGTGGCCCCTGCCCACTCTGACCTACCCAGTCTGAAAGGACTTGTACTGACACGAGGGCAACTTTGCTTGATGCCATGGTTATTTAGGGTACTTTCCCCGAGGTATGTTGGATTTGAGCGCGGTGCGCTATCTGGGCAGTATACTGACAACATGGTGATAGGTCTATGTCCCGACTGTTTTCGAGAACTACGTTGCTGATGTCGAGGTGGACGGCCGCCACGTCGAGCTTGCGCTTTGGGATACCGCCGGTCAGGAGGACTACGACCGGTTGCGCCCTCTGTCCTACCCCGACTCGCATGTCATCCTCATTTGCTTTGCTGTCGACTCGCCCGACAGTCTGGACAACGTCCAGGAAAAGTGGATCTCGGAAGTGCTTCACTTCTGCCAGAACCTCCCCATCATCCTTGTCGGCTGCAAGAAGGATCTCCGTCGCGACCCCAAGATCATTGAGGAGCTGCGCAAGACCAGCCAGCGCCCTGTGACCCCTGATGAGGGTATGGCCGTTGCCTCCAAGATCGGTGCCGTTCGCTACCTGGAGTGCAGTGCCAAGACCGGCGAGGGTGTCCGGGAAGTGTTTGAGCACGCGACTCGTGCTGCCCTTATACAGAAGCCTCGCGGTGGCCGGGGCAAGTCCAAGTGCTTGGTCCTCTAAGTGTCCCCTGCAATAATCCTCTGCTACGAAGACGCTAGCTTGCAAACATACTGTGTTGTGGGGCAGCCGTGATCAGAGGCGCAAGGCTTCGTCGGCCTACAGCTAAGCTCGGTCTGTTTCTATTACTGCTGGCCATCTTTGCTTGCTCCTGCTGTCAATCACGCCATAGTGGACTATGCTCTGTATGCTGGCTCACGAATCCGGCCATCTCATTTTCCCTCTAGTTGTCATGGACCGTGTGGCAATCCGTGGGCCACGGCTGAGAAAAACTCCACGTGGACGCGTTGCGAAGCGCGTGGGTCTTGCACGACCGTCGGTGCCGGTGGGATGAGCCTTTCGCCGCTGGCTTGGATACACCGCACGGTGCGGGGCAATAAGCCCGCACTGTTGCTTCTCGTAGCGCTCGCATTGCTGCTCATTATTGTGCCGATGCAGCTGCACCTGAACCTGTCGGCGATTCTGCACGACAAGGCGCTCGAGCTGGGACGCGAAGTGCGCAACCCGGTCGCGGCGCTTACGCACCATAACGACGTCGCACCGTTCGTGGACGTGTCTGGATCGGCGCGTCAGCGGCCGGCCGTGCATGCAGATGGCACGCGCACCGAGCGGTGCGAGACTGCGCCGCCGGTGTACGACGTGCATGGCAAACAGCGGCCCTTGGTCCAGTACGCGATCATGATGGACGCGGGCAGCACGGGCAGCCGCATCCATGTGTACAAGTTCAACTACTGCAAGGCCTCGCCTGAGCTCGAGTTTGAGCACTTTGACCACATCGAGCCCGGCCTCTCGTCGTACAAGACGGATGCTGCAGGCGCCGCCAACTCGCTCCGCCCGCTGCTGGACGGCGCGTTGAAGCTCATTCCCCCGTCGCTGCATGCATGCACTCCAATCTCGCTCAAGGCCACCGCCGGCCTGCGTCTTCTGCCGGGCACGCAAAGTACCGAGATTATTCACGCAGTACGCAGCCTGCTCGAGACGCAATACCCCTTCCGCGTCGCTGACGAACAGAACGAGATTGGGCAGCGCAACCAGCGGGGTGTAGAGATCATGGACGGACGCGAAGAGGGCGTGTACGCATGGATCACGGTCAACTACCTGCTAAACCTGATCGGCTCGGAAGGGCCGCCCGGCGGCAAGCCGCCGCGCACTGCCGCGGTCCTCGACCTGGGCGGCGGCTCGACACAGATTGTCTTTGAGCCGCACATGAAGGACCCGAGTCAGGGCATGCTCCCGGGCGAGCACGTCTACCACCTGAAGGACTTTGAAAATGCCTCGTTCACGCTCTACCAAAACTCCTACTTGGGCTATGGCTTGAAGCAGGCGCGGCAGTCGGTCAACTCGCTTACCGCTTTTATGTACCTCATTGCGCACTCGGACTCGCTGCAGGTGAACCGGGAGGCGGGCGGCGGACCTGCGTCCTGGGAACAGCTCACGGCCGACAATGCCCGCATCCCGAGCCCTTGCTACACCGCGAATGCGACCAAGCGCTCGCCGATCGTGCACCCCGGCGGCACCGCGACCAAGGAGCTGACCTTTGTCGGTACGGTCGGCGGATTCGATGCGTGCCAGCGCCTCGTCGAAGTCATGATGGACAAAGACGCCGAATGCCGCATGGAGCCGTGCTCGTTCGCTGGTGTGTACCAGCCCTCGATGTCGCACGCGTTTACCGACTCGGCAATCGTTGCGCTCTCCTACTTTTACGACCGCATCGCTCCGCTTGGACTGGGTCCGACGTTTAGCATTGGCGAACTCGGCACGCTCGCCGAGCGCGTGTGTTCGCCGCCTTCGGAATGGGCCAAGTTCCGCTCGCCGGCTTTCTCGCCCGAGGCGCTCGAAGAGCTCAAGCAGCGCCCAGATTACTGCCTGGACCTGACCTTTATGCATACGCTCTTCCGTCTCGGCTACGAGCTCGACGACAAGCGCAAGGTCACGCTCGCCAAGAAGATTGGCGAGTTTGAACTCGGCTGGGCGCTGGGCGCGCAGCTCGCTGTGCTGCAACAGGGCGTGTTGTGCAAGTAACTAGCTAGAACTATTCTTCCGCAAACGCGCTTCGGTCGCCGCACGGATCGCGTCGCGGTCAGGCTGCGCAGGCGCGCGGGGACGCAGGCCCGTGCTGTGGCCGCCAGCCGTTTGGCCGCGGGGGCCAAAGGGCCACCAGTACCCTTTGGAGCTCGACGCGGGGGGTACGCTAGGGGAGTAGGCCGTACCGTACGAGCGCTGGCGCACGGCACCATCACCGGTAATCAAACGGCGCACACGACGAGGCGTCTCAAAGAGCGGCGCAATGTACTTCGTCAGGAACCGGTCGAGGTGCGCACGGCCGTCGCGGCTCGTGGGCGGAGGCCGCCGGACGCCGGTAATGTAGAACCAAATATAACCCGCAGCGAGGCCCGTCGCAGACACAAGCGCGTACATGGGACCGCCCAGAATCAGGTCGATGAGCAGGTTCACATACGGCAGGAACTTGGCCTGCAACCGCACCAAGCCGAACAGCGACACCTTGGCATTGGGAATTTGCACGGCCCAGACGTACTGCGTTAGCTATACAACGTACCGAAATTGCAGAGAGCATAGGGCGGAAGTGAATCGCGCTCTGCAGAGGGAGGTTGAAGGCCTGCGTCAGCCAGGGCACACACCAGAATCATGCTGCACATCAAGAGCAGCGCCCACGAATAGTCGGCAGTATCGCCAATCAGGCCCCGATTCTCAAGATCGAACGAGGTTCGGCTAGGTGAGTTAGGAAACATACAAAAGGACCAGGGTATTGATGACCAACGGCAAGCCGCTACCGCCGTAGAAATAGCTCGTCACAATGCGGTACACTTCATACTTTTTGAACACGAGTGGCCAGATCAGCGCCACACGCCAGGGCTCCAGCATGGCCAAGAGGCATGGCACGGTGATAGCCGCTTCGCTCAGCAGCAGTGTGCGTGTCACAGGGGGAAGCGAATTGCTGGGTGAGTCGCGCCACCTACAACGCATCCATCGTATGGGGAATTCGTAGTAAGTGGAGGTCAAGTTCTGGTGCCATGAGCAACGCGCTGCTGTCGAGTTTCCGCTTGGAACGCGTGATCAATGAGGGTAGGTCGCTGAACTGACGCAGATCCGCGCGCCAAGTCGGTGAACCTTCTCGGAACATGCATTGGAGAGAAGGACGAGCGCGTGAACGCCGTTCTGCTGATGGAGCGTGCCTTCTTCACGCCGGCGTTTGTGGAATCGCTGCGCGAGGGTCCACAGGCCACTTTTTCGCGCCTGGAAACTATTGGCCAGAACGATGTGTATACCTGGGTGCTTGGATGGCAACAGGATAGCGAACAGAGCGGCGCACACTCGAAAATGACCCTCATTTGCCCGGCGGGCGACGAGGTCATTGCCAAGTACAGCGCACAGGAACGCCGCATGATCCTCGAGACGGCCGAAATCTACAAACAGGTGACCAAGCCATGGATCGATTCGATCCCTAAGTCCAAAACGACGTGGGTGCACAATATCCTCGATGGCGTCTCGGAGCGTGAGTCCGTCTTGTACCGTGATGACGATCCCAAGACCGGCTTTGTGATCGTCCCGGACCTTAAGTGGGACCGTCGCACGCTCGGCTCGCTCTATCTCGTGGCAATTGTTAAGGATGCAAGCCTCACCAACATGCGTGATCTGACCAAGGACCACGTACCGCTCCTGAAAAAGATCCAAGCCGCAGGCACCAAGATTGCTACGGAGAAGTATGGGCTTCCGCCGCCTAGCGCGGACGGCGTGTCGTCATCGCTGCGCTGCTTCCTGCACTACATGCCCACCTACTTGTACGTTGCATGTCTCACACAGCCACCTCCATGTGCACATGCTCTCGGTGAACTACATTTCCCACCCTGGCGCCATTGTCGGCCAAGCACAGCTTCTCGACGACGTCGTGGGCTTGCTGGAACTAGGCGTCGATTTCAAGGAGCGTACGCTTGGTTATGCTCTGACCGACGGACACAAGCTCATGGGCGAGCTCCAAAAGGCAGGACTCGGTAGCCCGTAAATTCTAACGAGCGCGCTGCGAACCAGTGTGGGGGCGGAGCTTCGTTTTCACACAGGTCTAAATACACATGATTCGCAAGACCTTTCAGCGCAAGACCCTATAACTCAGTTGGTTAGAGTGTGGAGCTAATACCTCAGTGTTACTCCAAAGCCGCCAGTTCGAGCCTGGTTAGGGTCACGCTTTCTTTTTTTTGCCCAGTGCTTTGCGGGTTGCGGGGTTTTTATTTTTGTCAGCAATCAAGGGATCAGTTTCAGCTCCTATCGGGCGCACGGGCGAGGCGTCGAGCACAAGGATGCAATGCGGCATACCTTAAATCAATGTAGCTCAATCATCTTGCGTGTCGAACAAATCACCTGCATAAAACATACGTTTTTTTCGCGCGTGGTCTGTCCGGAGGGAGCGATGCTATCTAAAAACGGCAGGCACAATGGCCGCGGTTCCTCGGCGATATAGGGTCAAGGAGCCCATTTAAGCTGCCGTTTTCAAAACGTAGCCCCCCAACTTGCATAATGTTCTCTACTCTTGTCAAGATTACTGCAGCTGCCGCTACGCTCGCCGCTACTACGCAGGCCGGCTGGATTACGTTCACCAACGAGAACAAGCAGGCCGAGGGCCTCCCTTGTGTCGGTGCTATCTATGGTAACGACAACTTCCTCGTGAGCACGTTCGACTGCGGTGCCACCGACTGGAACTCGTCGTTCTGTGGCATCCACTGCTTCCCCTTCTCGGCAACTACCTGCATCGGCAAGGTTCCGCTGGACGTGAACAACGGCACTGGCAACGGTTTGTGGTACGCTCCGCACAGTGTGCAGACTGCTTGCCAGTTCCTCGGCCCTGTTGAGTCGCCGCAGCACGACTACCCTCAGGCTGGCGTCAATGTGACGTCGTGCGGCTACGTCGACTGGCCCGAGAGCCGTACGTGGGGCCCGACGCGTGCTCTGCCTCCGTACGACGTGAAGACGAGCGGATGCTGGAACGTGACGCAGAAGCCAGACCCCAAGTACCCCAAGAAGAACGGTATTCATTACTTTGATGGCGCCGCGCCGACCAACCAGTCGTTTTGCGACCAGATGGTGGCCCAGACGTGCGATGGCGGCAACGACCCTATTTGCAAGTACAACCCCAGCAACGACTTGCGCATCGACTGCAAGAAAACAGAGATGCCCAAGACGTCGAAGGAGTAAGGTTATGAAGTAGTGATAAAGGGTCTTTTTTTACATGTGTCGCTCGATGTCCGAGCTATTCTTTGCTTTTTGGGCGCTTGGCTGATGCGTCCGAATCTGCGCTTGTGCTCTTCTCACTGGACGACATAGGGGCATCTTGTACGCTCTTCGTAGGTACATCCTTATCGTTCGAAGGCTTTTCTGTGTCCTTGGCCGGCTTGCGTACGATACCCAACGCCGAAGCTCCGTCGCGTTTGCGTTTCGCAGCTGAGCGCGGCTTGCTTTTGGGAATCGTCGGCATGGGGACGGTGCGTTCCGTGCTCGGTGACGGTGCAGCCTTGCTCTCTGCCGCTTTCCGGAACTCCTCTAGGGCCGTGTTATCCTCGCGTTTCTTCTCGTCCTCACGGCGTTTCTTCTCGCGCTGCACATCCGCGAGGAACATGGACTCGGACTCGTCCAGACCGCGGTACTGATTCGCTAGACGGAACATATCATCCATCTCATCCTGCTTCTTGTCTTGCTGCTCTTTCAACCGCTACATGAGCTGGATCACATACCTCGTACAAAGGCCGTGGGTCGTACTTGTCTTCATACGGCGCGCGCTCCGGCATTTCTTGTCCAATCCTGCGATTAGATCATTGACCTACCATTCATACACCTCCTTCAGCTCCTTCTCACGGCGATCCTCCTCCTCATTCAGCTCATCCTGGCTCACGAACCGCGACGGGGGTACGCCCGGCGCACTCATCGTCGACGAAGCCCGATTTGATCGGGGCCTGCAGTGTTGGACCTGGCCGTAATGTCGTCCGGCGCGAAAGGTGCGCTGGACGAATATACCGATGGCGCCGACGCGGAGAAAGCAGAACTGGTGCGCTTTGAAGGGGCCGAAGCGTACTTTGCAAAACAAGCCGAGTTTCTCGAGCGGCAACGCACAGGCGCTGACGGCGCAGCGGATTTGCTCGACGAACTCGAGCGCGAGGTACGTCGCTCGACTCATGCAGATCAACGTGTACCAAGAGCAGTCGTATCTGCTGGATCCGTACTTGGAAAAGCTGATCGGCCCGCCAGCACAGGGACTACAAGAATATGTTGTACAGCAGGGTACGGCGGCGGAGCGCGGGAGGCTTTGGCGCTACTGCCGCCTGCTCTACATCTATACCAAAGTCCGTGGCTACAAGCTCGTGTGTGCGTATCGTGTCTAAGACAGCGCGTTTTCTTCCGCATGAGGTGAGCGACCTGCTGCCCCTTTTGTCGCTGCTCGAATCGTTGCAAGACGACGCGGAGCGCGAAAAACATGTACGCTGGGAGACGCTCTATGCACTGTTGCTTTGGCTTTCGCTCGTGGCGTTAGTCCCCTTTGCTCTTGCAGGTGACGATGCGTCTTCCGCGTCCGACCGCATCGAGCATGTCGCGCGCTATTTCCTTGCGCGGCCTGGTAAAGAACGCGACGCATCAAGTGTCCTTCTCGGCTGCCTATACCGCCGGCGGGACGTAGTCCGGCCGCTCTTTTCGCCTTTCTTGACATGGGCTCAGGACCGTATGCTGGTGACCAAGTCGCCATTCGAGGTAGGTCCTGGGGCTGACCCAGGCGACGGGTATTCTCCAGACGTTGTGTGCCATTGCCAAAAGCAGCGATGCGGCATTCGTCCTACGCCATATGGACGCCATCCAACAGCTACTGAGAATGTACGAGCCATGGGAGAAAAAGAGCATGCTCGTCGATCGATTCCGGGTCAAGCTCATGGGCCGCCTTGCTTTGCAGCTCTTGGCCGGCAATCCGGACGATGAGCGTGTAGACGACATGGTTGATGCGCTCCTCTCTGCGCTTGGGCATGCGGTACGTATCGCTGCTGATGCAGGACTCGCGTGTACGTTTTAGCGCCGCAAAAGGCCTCGCGCGCGTCGCGGCGAAGCTCCCGGAAGATTTACGTGCGCAAATTATCGAGGCGCTGCTCGAGCAGCTTACCGAGCATGTGCGCCTCGGTGATATCCCTCCTGCTGCGCTCATGCCAGGGCTACCTGAAACATTCGATGCTGCTACTGTTCCTCCCCTGGATGCTTTGGACTTGTACGCCGTATCCGACTGTACGTGGCACGGCGTCTTTTTGGCCTTGGCAGAGTGCACTCGCCGTGCACTGATCCCCACCTCGCTCCTTTGCCGTACTCTCTACTGGGTCCTGCGTGGGCTGCTGTTTGACCTGCGACGTGGCGCAAGCTCGGTCGGGAGCAACGTCCGCGACGCGTGCTGCTACGTGCTCTGGGCGATGGCGCGCGTCCGGCATATTGATACCCTTGCTCCATGTGCACTCAGCGTTGCACAGCGCCTGCTTGTCGTTGCGACACTCGATCGCGACGTATCGATTCGTCGTGCAGCCAGTGCAGCCTTCCAAGAGTGGGTCGGACGTACGCCCCACATTCCGCACGGCATTGCTGTCCTGCGCGAAACCGACTTTGCGGCTGTCGGTGTGCGCCGCAATGCGTACACGGTGTGTGCACCTCGTATTGCGCAGTATTCCGAATATCGATCCGCGCTGCTGGGCCATCTGCAGCGGATCTGCCTGTCGTACTGGGACGCGGATGTGCGAAAACTCGGTGCACTGGCCTTTGGCCAGACTCTTCCCCTGGAGGGCTCTGCGCACGAGGCCGTCGTCCAGCTCGTTGCAGCGACGCAGACGTCTGACCCCAACGTCGTTCATGGTGCTTTGATGGCACTCGTGTCTGTGTGCAATCACATTACCAATCCAGCACTGGCACAAGTGGCGCTTTCTGGAGCACTGCATATCCCACCCCGACTCTTTTCCACACCCGGCGGCGCCATGGTCCTCGAGGCGGCGTGCCTCGTCGTGGCAGCTGCTTCAGCCCAGCAAGCACGCCACGAGGCAGTACTTAAGCTGCTCACGACAGCCACGGCGCGTACCGAGCCGAGCATTCACGAGGCAGCTGCGTGTGCCGTCGAAGCGCTGGGCGACGATGCCGTTGTGCATACCCTCTTTTCGCGCATGCTCGACGCGTGGACCACATCCACGCCAGACGAGCAGCGTGCAGGCGTACTGGCGCTGGGTTCGACGTGCTCGCTCCTGCTCCCTGAGCGACGTGCACTGCTCTGCGATGCGGTCCAACACGGCGTCGATGTCGAGACGCGGCGCAATGCAGCCGCTGCGCTGCCGCACCTACTGCGCTCCTCTTTGGACGAATACGAGTCTCTACTTGCAGCCCTAGTGCACGGGCTGGACGATTATACCACCGACCAGCGCGGCGACGTTGGGTCATGGGTACGTGCGCAGTGCATGCAGTCCCTGCGCACGGCCCTCTTGGCGCTGCATGCGAAGCAGGTCGAGCCGGAGAACCTTGCCTGCATTGCGCAGGCGCTTAGTGCTGGCCTGGCTGAGCGCATTGACTCGGTGCGCAGCACGGCGTGCCTTGTCCTGGCCGACCTCGCGAGCGTGTTACCTCTTCCTGCGCAGGCTGCGCTCCAAACTGCGCTCGATGCGCCGGAGGCGACGTTCCGCGACGCGCACACCGCCTTTCCGCGCATCATTCCCCTACTGTGCCAAGACGCGTACCGTGCATCGCTCCTGCCGATGCTTGCGCGTACAATTGGGAGCCGCTCCGAGACAGCAGTACGTCTAGTTGCTCACCCAGCTCCGCGACGCCGGGCGTGCGCTCGTCGACTGGTCCGTGCAAGCCAGCGATGCGGACGTGTGTGCCATCTTTTGCGAGCTGGCCTCGCTTGGAGCGCGTCATGTGCGCGATAACCGCGTGTTTGTCCCATTGATGCAGACAGTCCAGCACATGCTCGAGTGGGATGTCGCCCAGCGGTCCTACCCCCCTCTGTACCCTGTGTACGTCGACTTACTGACCCAGTCTTGCCCGGCTTCTGCGGCTTGCTACGGCGCACATTGGCACGCTCAAGAGTGTGCCGCGGCTCTTGGCCGGTATGCACATGTACGTTTTGTTTTGCTGACCCAGCACGGTGCAATCGCTGCGCCACCCTGCGCTCCGAGAGGCTGCGCTCGAGCCGATCTCCCGATTTCTCGCGCACCGTTTCCCTACGGTGCGCATGAGCACAAGTGAGCAGATTCTCTTTCTCCTACAAGCCGAGGGGCTTGTGGATGAGTCACTAGAGGAATGTCTACTGAATACGGCATGGTTCGTACATCGCCAGACTTATCGCAGGGCATCCGAGTCCCCGGCCGTGCTCGCCGGCCCGGCCGCGAAAGTAGCCGAAGCGCTGCAGCGATTTTCATAGGCGCATGGCTCAACCGCAGGTATCGAGTATTGGCGATGCATCCATGTTTACGCGCCAAAAAATGCGCGCAACGTCGCCTCCGCCTCTTTATATTGGAGCTTGACCTGCTCCATCGTATTTTTCAGCTGAGCAATGGCCTCTTCCTTGCTCAGCTCTGTCACGCCGTCGGCGCCGTGGCATGTTCCGTAGTGCTGCATAGCCTCGCAGCTGTCGCGCACCTTGATAACACCCACCGCGGCCGACGAGCCCTTAAGAAAGTGACCCAACGTCGAAAGTTCCTCTAGCGCCTCCGATGCACTGCATTAGCAGCAATACGTACAGTGCTTTCCGCATATTTTCAAACGTGCTCTCGGCCTGCTCAAAGTAGTTGTACACCAGGCTCTTGCTGAAATCACGGTCGTCTTCCTCGTCCATCTCGAGGAGCTGCTCAAATACTTCGATGTCGATCACATCGGGAGGCAACGCAGAAGCATTGTCTGCGACTTTCTGCATGATAAGCAAAAGAGTACGTACCGAGTCGGCACTCATGGTAGCCACGCCGCGTAAGCTCTTGGCGTCGGGACACGATGCGTCGGCGCAAATCCTGCAGGGGAACGCACGTGGCACCACGTTCCACTCCACTCTCGAGCTTGTCCCGTGGTCGGCTTCGATCGTCATGTCTACGAACCCCTTCCTTGCGCAGGCCGCGCAAGCTAATCGCACAGAGAAAAGTGTGCAGAATGAGGGACATGCAAGCGTCCTAGATGATTTGGTGGGTCTCGACCTGAGCTCGCCCACTTTTTCGACGGCGTCCCAGGCGCACGTCCCTCACGCACTGGCCAGCCCCGACTCGGGCGCGCCGGCGGGCATCCATGCTCCGGTGCAAGAGTCTGGGTTTGGCGAGAGTGCGTCCCTGTTTGCAGGAGGTACCTACCGCTCGCCCGTGTCGAAGCAGGCGCCGCTTCCCGAGCAGTCGCCGCAGGAGACGCAGTACGAGACGGGGGGCAGCTCAGCGTATGCGAGCAAGGAACCGGCGGCGAACACGGGCACGCCGTATGCTACGGGAACACAATACACTACGACCGCTGCGCCCAAGAACCCTTTCCTGGCCTCGGCATCGTATCAGGAGCCGTCGGCTCCGGTGTCGTCGTATGAATCGTCGGCTCCCGCCGCATACGAGTCATCGGCGCCCGCCACGTCGTACGAGACGCCGGCGCCTGCCACGTCGTACATGGCCCCGGCTAGTTCGGCGTATACCACGTCGGCACCCACGTCGTACACGACGCCTGCGCCTACGTCGTACGCGACGACGTCCGTGCCGACTTCGTCGAATGCTCCCGCGAGTGGCTTGGGCTTGTACAGTGCCCAAGATGCCCCCTCGTACGCGGCTCGCGACGTTCCTGCTGCCCCGCAGGGCACATCCTCGTACGCTACGCAAGATGCGCCTGCGCTGAGCTACCTTGCGCCTGCGGCCGGTGTGACGACCGGTGCGGCGACCGCCACCGCGGCCACGGCCGCGACCGAGTCTACGCCGAGTGCCCCCGCCCAGAATCAGGACCAGATCGATGCCGATGCTGAGATCGCGCGTGCGCTTGCACAGGAAGGCTCTGCCGACGAAGTGCAGTGGTCGCTCAAGGACCTGTCGTGGAATGGCCGGAATACCAAGATCATCATGCAGAACGAAAATGGCCCGTGCTCGTTGATTGCCCTGTGTAATGTGCTACTGCTCGAGGGCCGGCTAGAAATTACGCCTGCGGACCGCCCTGCGGTGTCCTACTCCTACCTCTCTTCGAAGCTGACGGAGCTGCTCCTGGCTCAGAACGTCGGCAACAACGCGTCGCAGCTCGGTGCTGCGCTCCGTGTCCTTCCTTCTTTGCAGCGTGGCCTTGACGTGGACATTGGCTTTGACGCGCCGACACACTTTGTTTCTGACAGCAGCGGTGCCGACGCCCTTGCGCTTTTCCGCCTGGCCGGCGTGTCTTTGGTGCACGGCTGGCTTCCGGACCCCAGTGAGCAGCCGATGTACTCGGCGGTGCAGCAGGCAGGGAGCTACAATGGTGCGACACTGGCCGTGGCGAATGGCGACGCGCAGACTAACGGCCATGTGATTTCCTCGTCGAGCAACCCATTCGGCACGGCCTCTGCGTCGTCCGGTGCCGAGCAGGCTGCGCTCGTGCAAGAGTTCCTCGAGGAGCACAAGACGCAGCTCACGCCGTACGGCATCGCGCAGCTGCGCCAGACGCTCCCTGCCGGCACGCTTTCCGTGCTCTTCCGCAACTCTCATCTCTCTGTAATTTACCGCCGGCGGTCGAACGAAGGCGAAGGCGGCTCGCCGGAGCTCTTTACGCTCGTCACCGATGCCGGTTTCCTGATGGAGGACCGGATCGTGTGGGAGAGTCTGCAAGACCCCCGCGGCGAGTACAACAACTACTTTGACTCGCACTTTGTCTATGCACCCTACACCGGCAGTGCGCGCCGCCGTGGCCAAGACGCGGGCGCGGACAGCGACTACCAGCTTGCGCTCGAGCTGCAGAAGCAGGAGCGGAGCCGTGCGCTGGCGGCGCGTCGTGCGTATCGCGAGCGCACCTCTCAGCGCCCGCAAGACGATTACTCGGGCAGCACCAACGACAACGCGCCGCCCTATCCGGGCTCGAGCAACCCTCTGAAAAAGATGTTCTCCAAGCTCAAGCGCAACAAGTAGTGTGCCTGGGCCTGTCGATCTTGGCCCAAGCTCGTAGTGTCACGTGATTTTCTTATTCTGCGGCCCCTCCCTCTGGACACGATGAGCGAGACGGAGAACTTTGACGTTACGCTGACCAAGGTAGGTCCTATTCGCTAACGCGCAGTACAAGACTGCTGGTGAGATTGCCTCCAAGGCGATTCGCACCGTTGTCGAGGCGGTTGCCGAGGGCAAGACCATCCTCGAGCTGATCGAACTCGGTGACAAGGCCGTGGAGGAGGGCGCCGCTGCCGTCTACAAGGACAAGAAGCTGTCCAAGGGCTCGGCCTTCCCCACCACGATCTCGATCAACAATGTGGTGTGCAACTACGCTCCCCTGCCGAGCGACGAGGCCTCCAAGACTGCGCTCAAGGCCAACGATGTGGTCAAGGTGCAGCTTGGTGCGCAGATCGACGGCTTCCCCGCGGTCCTTGCCGAGACCGTGGTGGTGGGCGCCTCGGATGCCCAGCCCGTGACCGGCCGCACTGCCGATGCGCTCCAGGCTGCGCACGTCGCCGCTGACGTCGCCATCCGCCTGATGAAGCCGGGTGCGCTGAACCACGACATTCAGAAGCAGGTTGAGACTGCGATCAAGGAGTTTGACGTGCGCGGTCTTGACGGCATCCAGACCAACCTCTTTGGCAAGGACGAGATTGCCGGCAAGAAGAAGATTGCATTCGGTGGCGACGCCTCGTCGCGCCCCGACGCCTGCAAGCTGGAGGAGAACGAGGTGTACGGTGTGGACATTGTCGTGACCACCAGCCCCGAGGGCAAGAGCAAGTCAGACGACGCGCACACTTCGATCTACCGCAAGACCACTTCGACCTACCTGCTGAAGATGGCCACCTCGCGCAAGGTCTACTCGGAGATCCAAAAGAAGGCCGGTGCCTTCCCGTTCAACCTGCGTGCGCTTGAGGACGAGAAGCGCGCCCGCATGGGTGTGCAGGAGTGCGCGAACCACAACCTTGTGACGCCCTTCCAGGTGCTCGTCGACTCGAGCGCCTCGGCGATCACTACGCAGATTTTCTTCACGGTGGCGGTGAATGCCAAGGGCGCGATCCGCCTCACCCCTGCCCCGACGTGGTACACCCCCGAAAAGGTCAAGAGCGAGAAGCAGGTGGCCGACGAGGAGATCAAGGCGCTGCTTGCTACGGCAGTCCGGCAAACGAAGAAGAAGAACAAGAAGGAGGCCGCGCCGGCGCCCGCCGAGTCCGCCTAAGGAGTATGCGTTTTGCGATCGTAGTTTACAGACTAGCTACTATGGAGCTTCGTGTTTCTCCTTGTCTGTGGTGTTCAACCGCTCAAGACTGCTGCCGAGCAGCCGGAGCTGAGTGAAGAGTTCGGGGGGTAGGTCACCGTGGGCTTCCCAGGCGGCGACCCACGCGGTAAGCGGGTCGACAAAGCGCTCCTGGATGCGCCCGGCGAGCAGCGGCTCGGTAAGGCCGGTGTAGTTTTGCACATCGCGCGTGCGGACAAAGTAGTACAGCGTACAGCACTCGAGCAGGTACGAGTCGTACTGCGACAAGTACGCCGCCAGCTCGCCGGGCGCTGTCTCGCGCTCGCGGTCGGGCTGGGGGGCGTCGGGGAAGACAAAGACGACGTCGTGCAGCATGTGCCACAGGCGGCCTTGCGAAAGCAGCGGGTCGCTGCTGGCATCCACAGCACGCGCCTCCTCGAGGCGCTCAATGTGTGCGCGACACATTTCACGCAACAAGTTGACGCCACTCGCACGCAGCGGCGACGGCGTCTCACTTACGAGCATCTCGTGCATGAGACGCAGCGCGGCTTCTACCGGCGTATAGTCTCGCACAATGCGCGTCACCAGAGAGAAGGCGACGTGGCGCAGGCGGGGCACGGGCGAAAAGGTGGCGAGGAGCGCAAGCGCACGCACCACGTACGTCGCACACTCTTCGTCGAGCGCCGCGGGCTTGGAGCGGTCGAGCGCATTGAGCGACCAAAAGACAAAGGCAAGGATCGCATCAGTCTCTTGCACGTCTTGTGTCCGCTTCATCGTCTCGGGGCTCGGCGGGATGTACGCGAGGCTCAGGCCGGGGAGGAGCACCGCGGGCAAAACGCTGCCGAGGCGGTGGAGCATTTCGCGCGCAATGTCGGCGTTCCAGCGCAGCGGCTCGCCAAGGTATATGCGGTACTGCGTGCGGCACTGGAGGCGGTCGCGCGCACGCCCTTTAACATGGGCCATGAACGTCTCGTAGGCAAGCTGCTGCACGAGCAGCTCGAGCGCGTGCCGTGCCGTCTCTTCTTCCAGCTCTACCGTCCTTTTGGTATTCAGCGGCGCGCCCAGGCACCGCTCGCCGAGGTCGAGGTCGAGCTGGTCGTAGGTCTTGCGCACCACATTCCAGACGGTGACGCGCTCCGAGACATTCTGCGTGCTGCCCTCGTCGGCTTGCTGCGCATCGTACAACGACAGCGACAAAAGACGCGCGTCGCTGTCCATCGACGGACCATTGCCTGTATGCGGCAGCACAGGCAAAAGGGAGGCGAGCGAGTCGATGAGCACGTTGCCAAGGTCGGGGAGCTCTGCAAGCTCGTCCTCGTGTCCGCGCTTGTGGTGCTTGCAAAAGGCGCGGATGCTCACAATGATCTCGCACAGGAGCATGACTGCCTGCGTTGCGAGCTCTTCCTGGGTATCCGCATCGTCGATCCTGCCCAGGGAGAAGGGCAGCACCTTGCAAAAGAGGCGGGGGTAAAGCAGCGACACAATAGGTTCGAGGACCGCCTTGGGCTTGCGCGTCTCGATCTCGGGGAAGACGACCGAGAGGAGCTGAAGCAGGCCAAAGATTGCTTGGACAAGCATCGCCTCGTTGCGCATCAACGGCGCCACACAGTCGTCCTCGCTCTCGCCTTGGACAGGCGACGTGTTGCGCGACTGGCATGCGGTGCTCAGGCGCTCGATCTGCTCTTGGATGCCGAGGCACATCTCTTTCGCGCTACTGTTCCGCGCAAAGAGCTCAAGGACCGCGAGCGAGAGACTGCCGGTGCTGGCAGCACGCTCCTCGCCACTCTCGGCTCCAAAGTTTGCCTCCATATGCACCTCGTTGCTCGGCAGCGAATCGTCCTCGCCCACAAGCGATAGCGCAGGCGAGAGTACGTCGAGCGCACGGAAATTCAGCTCGGCCATCTGCCCACGCAGCGCGTCACAGTGTACGGCATTGCTCAGTGTCGATTCGAGCTGCGTGAAGAGGCGGAAGACCAGGCGGTAGAGACGGTGCGCACGCGCACGCGCCGTCGAGCTCTCGGCAGAGCGCGCGCTGCCCGTAGCATCCGATTCGCGCGTGCGCAGCAGGAGCGTCGCACGACATGCGCCCTCGATTGCATCGAGCGAGGCCACGAGCTCGTCGGCACTAAAGGACTCAGTCGCCATGCTCTCGTCACCACCCGGCGTCGTCGCGCCCGAGCGGAACGGACTCGAGATCGGCGCGTTGCGCAGGTGCGCCAGGCCGCGATCAGAACTCGGGCGGCGCGGCTCGCCAGGCACGACTTCGGGTTTGTGCACGCCACCATTGCTCAGCGCGCCACGCACGTACGGCACGGCGCGGGGGTCGGAAATGTAGACGTGGACTGCGTTCGGGCGCGACGTGCCACGGCGGGAGCCGCGACGCGTCGCCGAAGGCGATTGGATACGGGTGATGGGGGAGGAAGGAGTCGATACCGGCTGGGGTAGGCGTTCAGGGCGCGTATCGATATGGAGCCCAGGCTCTTCAGCAAAGTGCGCGTGGGGTTTGTGGCTTTTGGGGGCATGCGAAGGGAACTGCGATGGAGCTTCGTCGTGGGGGCCGTGTAGGAACACTTCAGGAACAATCATATCGGCGTCGGGTACGTCGCCCTGGGCAAAGGAGACCCATACATTAAAAACAAGCATCTTGAGGGGCCCCTGCTTACCCGACGGGCCGCTGCTCGGGCGTACCGCCTCGTCTTTTCCGGGCGAAGGCAGCGCAGTGCCTGGCGTCTGGGAGGAGCGCGGCGGCATAATAACCAGCGGCTCCGGCTTCGGCTTCTGGCCAAACATGGAGAGGACTGACTGGACGAGCGAGGAAAAGGGTCCCTGCGCCTCGTCGTGCGTCAACTCGACGACACACTCTAGCGCCCGGCTCGTGACGTTGGGGTCGCCAAACGGCGTCGTCGGCACGGATCCTGCCGACGAACCACCTAGCGCAGCCTGCCAACGGAGACGCTGTGTCGCCCGCTCATCCGACTCGGGGAGTGTATGATAAAGAATGCCGGCGCACCGGAAGCAGTATTTGATAAAGGACAAGACGCGCATATTGTGCAGCTTGGTAGGGTTGAGTAGGGTAAGCTTTGTGTAGGCTGGCGCGCCCGCGCCGTCAGTCGGCACGTCCTGCACCGCGCCAGGCGGCGTCTGGACTGCCGGATCGCTCTTCAGCACGAGCGGCAGCATCATCGAATGCTGCGGCATGTTTGGCACGAACGACGTGCTCTTCAACTCGCGCCGGATGGGCGCAGTCGGCTCGGTCTGCAGAGCAAGGTAGTGCTGCGCGATATCCTGGAAGTTTTTCATACGTTTTTCGCCATTCAGGTCCAGCAGACGGGCGATTTGGTCGCGCAAAGGGTGGGCTGGCAGCGTCTGGAGGACACGCTTAGCGCGGCTCGCCATCGCCTGCGGCGTGGCGTGCGATGTGCCGAGGGGGTATCGGATGCCAGAAAGGCATCGCAGCAGCGTCACACCGCACGTCCATGCGTCCACCTCCGGACCCCAGTAGGAGACCGAACCCGGAGGTTGCGTCAGAGCTGTCACAATTTCAGGGCAGTGAAAGGCTGGCGATCCACAGCACGTCGTCAACTTGGCTCGGCTCTTGCTAAAGTGAGTCGCCAGGCCAAAGTCGAGCAGTTTGAGATGTAGCGTTTCCGGGTGCACCAGCACATTTTCCGGCTTTACGTCGCGATGGCACACGCGCAGCGGCCAGTGGATGGCATGGAGGACAAGGACCAGCTGTGAAAAAATCTTTTCCGCAGCAGCGAGCGGCAGGACCGGCGCCTTCGGCGGCTTGGTCGAGCTCAAGCGGGGAATCAGCGCCTCGAGCGTAACGTATCCCTCGAGGAACTCTTCCACGAGGTAGAAGTGACCGGGCGTACGGATCGTCTCCACGACTTTGACTAGGTTAGGATGCGGGGGAAGCTCGGCAAGGAGCGTCGGCTCGCGAAGCAGGCGCGTAGCCACCAGCTCGTGGTGGGGAAAGAGCGGCGTGTGTTTCACGGCAAACTTTTCTCCGTTCTTCAGCGCGAGGTACACGGTGGAGAAGCGGCCGCGTCCCAGTGTGCGAGGCAGCATGGTGTAGTCGCAAATACCCCAATCAAGCAAGCGGTCCATTCCGACCACTTCTACCGGCTCCGCGCTGCGTGCCAAGACTTTGGGAAGCGGAGGCACGACTTCTGGTGCAGTCCAGCCGAAATGATCGAGTTCTGAAGGATTATTCACTCGCACATCCTCGTACCACAGCAGCACGCTGCTGCCTGCGCCACGCGTACGCTCCCATTCGAGGCGCTCGCGCTTGGCGGCGGCGGCGGCGGCGGACTTGGCAGACTTGGGGTCCTGCTGGCGCGGTGCATCCTCTGCCGGCTGTGCACCCGATGCACGCTGCGATACAGGCGAGGTGGGGGTTACTGTGCCCTCTGTGCCTTCCTTATCACCCGAGGGTCCTGCGCCAGAGGACGGACCTGACGGGCCCGTCTTGCGCTGCGCTGCGACGCCACGAACGGGTCCGTAAAGGCCCACCGGATCTAGCATAGATTCGTTACTCTGTCGCGGATAGGAAGTACGTCTCTTCGCCTTCTGTCAGTGTTGATAGTCAGCGGCAGAGACTGGATAAGCGACAGCGCTCAGAGACACAACTGGCGTTATGCGCACTCAACGAAATTTTGAGCGCGTGCCTCGGCGCTGAGTCGCGCCAGCCATACATCCCCTGCCGATTTACCCGATCTGGGCCCGATAAGATTGAGCAGGACTTGGCAAGGAGACTATGAAATCATTGCGCAGATCGGGCACGCCGCAGCACCTTTTTTTAAGAAAAACCGCGTCGCTCAGTCGAAAGGCCTACTCGGATCACTGGCGATTGGTCGGTAGGGAATAAGGATGCGAGCAAAATGCCTCAGCTATCTTTAAGGGTGGCTGGTTCGCACGGGCACCACTTTACAGGGTCATTACACTGGCGATCCAGAAGCACTCTTGTCGCGCGGGAGGGGGGGAGATGCAGACCGACGTGGTCCACGTGATGGATGCAGGTCCGCATCGTCACTGGACCCACGGTCTGATCGCGGGGAACAGGTACTGCACGAGGGGGGATGACTGCTCGATGCATCCGAGTCGTAGTCGCTCACGTCCGGGCTCCGCGAACGCCGTGGTGCGCGTTCGCGTTCGCGCTCTGCGAGTATATCGTCGGCTGTGCCGGGGCGGCGCACGTCTTCCAGTGGCGCCTCTTTAGGCTTCCATTTCGCCTCGAGCTTGGGGTTCGCCAGCACTTGGGCACGCGTGGGCCGTGTTTTGTAGGGCCGGGGATTCTTGCATTCATAGATCGCATGCCCGGGCTTCTCGCACCGTTGGCAAATGCGCTCCTCGCCGAGGCCCGCACGCTTCGCGAGGCCCACCCGCGATGGGTACATCGTGTGGAGAAGACGTACTCGAAAAATCGCTGACTAAAACCTCGTGCATTCGAGACGCTTCCAGGTGTGTCCGAGCGCGGGGCGAGCAGGTTCATAAAGAGCATCGTTCGCCACCCGCGCCGCCTCTTTCTCATGATGTCTTTGCGGAATCTCTCTGTAACCGCTTTGGAGGCACGTCCGGCAAGGCTTGTCGCAGGCCATCGTCTGCCTGCGCTGGCCACCGGCGTGCGCCTCCCCCGCCGAACGAACCCTGTACGCTCGGACCGCATGCAACTGCATACAACCCCCCGCCGCTTCCAACAGCCTCCGGGTGGCGGCGGATTTCCTGGAATGCGCATGAACATGAACCAGGAAGGACCCAAGCCTGGTGAGACGCTCGCACAGTACTCCCAGGACCTGACCAAGCTTGCGCAAGAAGGCAAGCTCGACCCCGTCATTGGCCGTGACAGCGAGATCCGTCGCACGATCCAAGTGCTCTCGCGCCGCACCAAGTCGAACCCCGTGCTGGTGGGTCCGGCTGGTGTCGGCAAGACGGCCGTGATGGAAGGCCTCGCGCAGCGTATCGTGAACAAAGAGGTGCCCGAGTCGCTGCAAGACAAGCGCGTGTGTGCGCTCGACCTGGGTGCTCTGCTTGCCGGTGCTTCGTTCCGTGGCGCATTCGAGGAGCGTTTCCGTGCGCTCCTGAGCGACATTGAATCCGAGCACGGCAAGGTCATTGTGTTTATTGACGAGCTGCACATGCTCCTGAACCTCGGCAAGGCCGAAGGCTCGATCGACGCCGCGAATATGATGAAGCCGTTGCTTGCACGTGGCACGCTGCAGTGTGCCGGTGCGACGACCTACGACGAGTACCGCCGCTACATTGAAAAGGATGCGGCGCTCGCCCGTCGTTTCCAGGCCGTGTCGGTGCTGGAGCCGTCGCCGGAATCCGCGATTGCCATTCTGCGTGGCCTGCGCTCGCGCTACGAAGTGCACCACGGTGTTGGCGTGAGTGACGGCGCGCTTGTTACTGCGGCGAACTATGCGTCGCGCTACCTGACCGAGCGCAAACTGCCCGACTCGGCGATCGACCTGCTGGACGAGGCAATGTCTACTCTGCGTCTGCAGCAAGAAAGCAAGCCCGAAGCGATCGAGACACTCGACCGTGACATTGTCACGCTCCAGATCGAGCTCGAGTCGTTGCGGCACGAGTCGGACCCCCTCTCGAAGGAGCGCAAGGCTGTTGTCGAGAAGGAGCTGAACGAAAAGCGACAAGAGAGCGCTGCGCTCACCTCCTCGTGGATGGAGGAGCGCGAGCGTCTCGACAAGATGAAGCGCACCAAGGAGGAGCTGGAGGAAGCGCGTATTCAGCTCGAGCAGGCGACGCGTGAAGGCGACTTCCAGCGCGTGGCCGAGCTGCAGTACGGCCGTATCCCCGAGCTCACCAAGCAGCTCCCCAAGGAAAACGAGATGTTGAACGGCGACGGGAGCCAGGCCAAGTCGCCGATGCTCCACGACCGTGTGACGAGCGACGACATTGCTGCTGTGGTGGCCAAGATGACGGGTGTGCCCGTGCGCAACCTGCTGCGCGGCGAGCGCGAGCGCCTGATGGGCATCGAGGACTCGCTGCGTCACCGCATCGTTGGCCAGGACGAGGCGCTGACGTCGATTGGCGAGGCGGTGCGCCTGAGCCGTGCCGGCCTCAACTCGTCGAAGCGTCCTCTTGCTTCGTTCATGTTCCTTGGTGGCACGGGTGTCGGCAAGACGGAGGCCGCCAAGGGCCTTGCGCACTTCCTCTTTGACACGGAAAAGATGGTGCAGATCAACTGCTCCGAGCTGAGTGAAGCGCACTCGGTGTCGAAGCTGATCGGCGCGCCGCCCGGCTATGTCGGCCACGACGACGGCGGCCAGCTGACGGAGCAGGTGCGCCGCCACCCCTACTCTGTGGTGCTCTTTGACGAGATCGAGAAGGCGAACCGGAGCATCCACACGCTCCTCCTCCAGATCCTCGACGAGGGCCGCCTGCAAGACTCGCAAGGCCGCCTGGTGGATTTCCGCCAAACGATCATTATTCTCACGTCGAATGTCGGCGCAGAGGTGCTGTATACCCCAGGTTCCACCGACGCGACCGGCCATGTACGCCCCGAGGCGATGGAGAAGATCATCAAGGAAGTCCAGCACGTCTTCCCTCCCGAGCTGCTCAACCGTCTCGACGAGCAGGTCGTCTTCAACAACCTTGCCCCCGAGACGCTCAAGGGTATCGTCAAGATCCGTCTAGGCGAGGTTGCGCAGCGCCTGCACGACAAGCGCATCAAGCTAAGTGTCGACGAGGCCGCGGAGCACTGGCTCGCGGAGCACGGCTACGACCCTGCGTATGGCGCACGCCCACTGAACCGCCTGATCCAAAAGCGGCTGCTGAACCCGCTGGCGGCCGACATGATCCAAGGCAAGATCAATGACGGCGACCAGGTCGAGGTCCGCGTGAACGACGACAAGTCTGGCCTGTCGCTGCACTCCATTCCTCCTCCGATCACGGTGGAGAACAAAGGGGAAGAGAAGGTCGAGTAGTTATGTGTAGAATATAAGAGTGATGTACGCTACATCGGTGCAGGCCACTCGGCCTGGATCCGCGCGAGGGCCGCAGGGACCTTGGCATAGGGGATCGCCATGATCCGACCATAGATCGGCGCCTCGTACGTGTCGATTGCGTCGCGCGGCGGGGGGAAACGGAAGTGGAAGTGGTGCGAGACAAACTCGGCGAGCAGCTCGTCTTCCGGGTGGAACGACCCTAGCCCGTCGTCGAGGCGCGACGAGGCCGACGGCGTCTTGATCATTTTGCGCTTCGCAGCCTTGCCGAGCGCCGCGGCAGCCGCGTCGTCGGGGTGCGTCTGGTTGAGCCCCGCCTTGCGCTTGCGTGCGCCGGCCAAGCCGGTCGGCTCCTGGTCCGCATCCTCTTCGAGGGCGTCTGCCGAGAATCCACGCGAAAAGACCAGCAGGTGGGTCGGCTCGGCGGCCGGCGGCGTCGCCTCCTGGCGCCCTTCTTCGTACTCCTCGTGGAGCATGCGCAGGAGCGGCGGCATAACCTGCGCCGGCAGGTTGATCATGCGCTCGTGCAACAGCAGAACGAGCGGCTTGCTGCCCGACGCACTATTGATCAGGTCGAGCAGCGGCTTGCCCTTGGCGGAGCGTGCGAGCTGCGTCGTGAGATAGGTGCGCAGCAGATCCGCGGCGGGCACGCCCTTCTCGCCAAACGTAAGCGCACTAATCACCGCGTATGGATCGCGCACCTGCTCCATGTCGTCAACCTTGACCACTGTGCCGATGCCGTGGTTCTGGCTGAGGTTCACGACGTAGTCGGCCACCACGCCGAGGTCCATCGTCGGGGCATGCGTATAGAAAAGCTGCTGGAACAGACGCTTCAGCGCCTGGTAGTCAATCTCGCTCGGCGCGGTAAAGTCGAACTCGACATTGATGAATTCCTGCGTGAGACGCACCACCTACAATCTCCTCCTCCTCTTCTTCCTCTTTCCTTGGCGCCGCACTGCTCATGCTTGACTCCTGTGACAGCCACGTGGGTCACGCATGGGCGCGCGGCACGGGGTTTGGCGCGTCGGCCGGCAGCGCTCCCTCTTTTGGTCTGCCGATCACCACGAGAGCGCGACAGAGACGCGTCGATTGGGCGAAGCAGTAGAATGCCCACGATGCCTGCGCAGGCGCCGCTCGGCGAGCAGGGCGTGCCGAATGCCGTCGCTGCTGCCGATTCACGTCGCGCACCCTCGCAGCACCTCAAGCCAGCCCGGCCAGTACGCGGCGCGGCGCACCACGCCGTGGCGCTGGGCCAGCCCGTTTCCAATACCACGTCCGACGCAGTAACCACACATGCGCCTGTATTAACACCTGAACCCAGTGCTTCGTCCGGCGTGCCTGCGCTGAGCGTAACGCATCCCGCCTCCCCGAACGCAACGGGGTCCCCGACGACGAATGGGACCCCCCTGCCTCCAAAACCCACTCCCTCTACGCAAGGCAAGCCCAGCATTGAGCTGACGCGGGCACCGTCCATGAATGTGCCCGAAAATACTGTATCTGCTCCGCATCGCATGCCGCGTACCCCTGCGATCCAAGGGCCGCGGCCGGAGCCCCCCAGCGACCGACCGCGGGGCCTGCGCAAGCTCTTTGCGATGATGACTTGTTCGGGCAACTCTGCGACGCAGGCTGCGGCGCTGGACGAGCCGACGCAGCCCGCGCCGAGCCACGGCGCGCCTGCGTCGCCCAAACACGCGCAGGTCGCCTCTTCGCCGAGCACGGTGACGATGCCGAGCAAGGCCGAATCGAGTGACGGCGTGCCGGGCATGCTGGGCACCACCGGCTCGCTGCAAAATGCGACGGTGACCGAGCCGGAAGCGGGTCTCCCCTCGCGCGATTCGGTGATCGGCCCGCCGAGTACCGCGACGCACGGCGAAGATACCGACGAGTACGGCGGCGGGATTATTGCCTCGGTCGGGCAGACGGGTGGCATGCCGATGCCGTATGACACGGATCTGGTGTCGGAGCAAGAGATGCTCGCCGAGGAGCAGCGTCTGATCAACCAAGGTGGCACGGGTTTATTGCTCGATGAACGCGGCAACCCCCGGCCCCTCCTGCCTCCCGCGCAGGGTGTGGCGGCCCAACGCAAGTGCCTTGTGCTGGATCTGGACGAGACACTGGTGCACAGCTCCTTCAAGATGGTCCCGAATGCGGACTTTATTGTTCCTGTCGAGATCGATGGAGTGACGCACAGCGTCTATGTGATCAAGCGGCCTGGTGTCGACGAGTTTATGCGCCAGATGGGCGAATTGTACGAGGTGGTGATTTTCACGGCAAGCCTGAACAAGTATGCGGATCCCGTGATTGACATTCTTGACATTCACCATGTCGTGCATCACCGGCTCTTCCGTGAGTCGTGCTATAATCACCACGGTAACTACGTCAAGGACCTTTCGCAGCTGGGGCGCCCACTGCATGATACCATCATCCTCGACAATTCCCCTGCCTCGTACATTTTCCATCCTACCAACGCAGTCCCGGTCTCGAGCTGGTTCAACGATCCTCACGACACCGAGCTCACGGACCTGTGCCCATTCCTCGAGGACCTCTGCGACGTGAACGACGTTCGCATCGTCCTCGACGGCTTCATCCACCCCGACTAACTGGCCTGTGCGCCACCGTCCTTCTTTCCGTCACGTGTCGTAGCAGATAGCGTCATGCAAGCGCAAGTCGATTCCCTCGCAGGCCGCGTGCTGCGCGGGGCTGAGGCGTAGGTCGACGCACTGACCCAGCCTCGACACGCCCAGGCGCTTTTTGGTCGGACTCTCGGGGATCCCGGGGTCGGGCAAGACAACGCTCGCGCGATGCGTCACCGACGCGGTCAACCGCCAGGCCGGGGCGGAGGTGTGCGTGTGCGTCGGCATGGACGGCTTTCACTACACGCGCGCGCAGCTCGATGCGATGGACGACCCCGCATACGCACACGCGCGCCGCGGCGCCGCATTTACGTTTGACGCGGACGTACGTCGCAATGCTCACCCAGGCATTTGTCGCGTTTGTCGAGCGCTTGCGCGCGTCGGGCCACCCCGGCGCACTCCCGACGCTCCACGCGCCCTCCTTCTCGCACGCGGAAAAAGATCCGGTCGCTGACGGCATCACGATCCTGCCGTCGCACAAAATCGTTCTCGTCGAGGGGCTCTACTGCAACCTGTCTGTCGCGCCGTGGGACCGCGCGGCGGCGTGCTGGGACTTGCGCTGGCTGCTGACCATCGACGAGGCCGAGGCACGCGCGCGCCTGACCCGCCGCCACGTCGAGGCGGGCCTTGCGCCGACGCCGGACGCGGCGCGCCACCGAGGTACGTCGCACGACTTACCCAGCGGATACCAATGACCTGCCCAACGGCGCGTGGATCCTTGCGCATACCATAGAGCCGATTGAGCGGCTGTCTACATGACTACTTAGTAGGGACGAGCAGCGGCCTGGCACGCCTTGAGCTGCTCGAGGTAGTACGAGCAGGCGTTCATGTCGTTGGTCTTCTCCAGGCACTGCAAGAAGTCCTTGCTCTGCGCATCGCAGTTAATGCCGGTGTGCTGCTGCTGCGAGAAGGCGCCGTTGTCGTACGCCTGCGCAGGCGGCGCCTCGGCGGCGGGCGCAGCCTCGTGGTGGCCACCAAAGAGCATGTTGCTGATACCGTGGCCCACAGTCTGTGTTAGCAAAAATACGTACCGAGCCGACAGCCACACCAGCGGCGGTCGAGGCCATCTGGCCAAAGAGGCCGGGGGCCTGCTGCGCTTGCGCCTGGGGCGCGGCGTGCGTCTGCTGCGGCGCAGCGTGCTGGCGAGGAGCCATGGGCGGCGCCGACGAGCGCGGCGCCGACATGGTATGCATGCCGCGCGAGCCCGCCGGGGCGGGGCGCGAGGGGCCAGACGAACGAGAAGAGCGGGGCATAATAGGGGTCGGAGCGAACAGGCGAAGCTCCACGAACGTTGCTCACACGTGGACGCGCGGCCTTTGCCACTTCGGCCGAAGCAAATTTTTGGTGTCGTTGTCCGAGCGTCGACGATGGCGGAGGCGACGCAGGTGCACCGCGCGCATCGCGCGGCGCAGGCCGGCCCCAAGGCTGAGAAGGCCAAGGGACGTGACCGGCACAAGAATGGATTCAATCCAAAAGCGTTCATCGCGGCGCACCCCTTTGCGGCGGACAAGCAGGTGCGCCGCAATGCCGAGCTCGACCAGCAGCGCCTGCATGTGCCGATGGTCGACCGCACGCCCGACAAGGAGCCGCCGCCGGTGATTGTCGCAATTGTCGGCCCGGAGGGCGTCGGCAAATCGACGCTGATGCGCAGCCTGATCCGGCGCTATACAAAGCACACGGTCGCGCACATTGCGGGGCCTGTGACAGTCGTCGCCGGCAAGCAGCGACGCCTGACGTTTATCGAGTGCAACAATGACATCAACTCGATGATTGATATCGGCAAGATTGCCGACCTCGTTCTCCTGATGATTGACGGAAGCTTTGGCTTTGAGATGGAGACGATGGAGTTTTTGAATGTCTTGCAGTCGCACGGCTTTCCCAAGGTGATGGGCGTCCTTACACATCTCGACCTGATCAAAAAGACGCGCACACTGCGTGCGACCAAGAAGCGCCTCAAGCACCGCTTCTGGACCGAGATTTACCAGGGCGCTAAGCTGTTTTACCTCTCGGGTATCATCAACGGCCGGTATCCCGACGTCGAGATCCAGAATTTGTGCCGCTTTATCAGCGTGATGAAGTTCCGCCCGCTGGCATTCCGCAATGCTCATCCCTACTTCCTCGTGGACCGCATGGAAGAGCTTACGCCGCGCGATTTGGTGCAGGCATCGCCCAAGATGGACCGTACCATTACGGTGTATGGCTATTTGCGCGGCACGCATCTGCGGCCGCATCAGGCGGTGCACATTCCGGGCGTTGGTGACCTCAACATTGCCTCGATCGAGGCATTGACCGATCCATGCCCGCTGCCAACGCAAGAGAGCGAAAAGCGCCGCAAGCTGAACGACAAGGCCAAGCTCATCCATGCACCGATGAGCGACGTGGGCGGTGTGATGTTTGACAAGGACGCCGTGTATATCAACGTCCCGGGCCACTTTTCCAAGCGCGACCAAGACAATACCCAGCCGGTGGGCGAAGGCGAGCAGATGATGATGGATCTACAGGACGCCACATCGACGCTCGGCGACCGCGCTGCCCAGGGTGAGCTTCGCCTGTTGGGCGATTCGAATGCACCCTTGTCTGTGGGTCGCCACCGCCGCAAAGCGTTTGACGACGACGATGACGATGAGGATGACGATGAGGACGACGAGGACGATGAAGACGACGGCGATCCAGACGCCGAGCCGACCGAGTTCGTCGACGAGGATGTCCAGGACGAGGAGATTGCGTACGCGGACAGCGACTCGGACCTTGATATGGGCGAGATTGCGCCGTGGAAGCACAACCTTGCGGAGCGCGCTGCCGAGACAGTGCTTGCAAACCAGAGCCGCTCCAAGAACCTGATGAAGCTCATCTACGACTCTGCCGAGACCCCGGAAGAGATTGCCTACGGCACCACCGACGACGCGGATGACGCGGAGGACGGCATGGGTGACGACTTCCTCAAGCTCGTGTCGCGCGACGAGGCGTCGACGAGCGCCAATGTACCCGACGAAGCGCGCCCGCCGCTCGGCAACCTGAGCCAGTGGGAGGACGAGGAGGAGCTCGATCTCTTGCGGCCCTTGTTCATCACCGGCGAGGAACCCGGCACGGCGCCTGCCGAGGACGGCGACGAAGAAACGACCGAGGCCGAAAAAGACGAGCGCAGTCTGGCCGAGAAGAAGGCTGCTCTGAAGCGCAAGTTTGACGAGCAGTACGACGGCGACGAGGACGAGGACGGCGACGAGGACTGGTACACGCAGCAAAAGCGCGAGCTTGCGCGCCAGGCGGAGATGAACGATGCCGAGTTCGCCGCCGAGGACGACGCAACGCGTAAGCAGGTGGCTGGCTTCCGTGCCGGTACCTATGTGCGTGTTGAGCTGCAAAACGTGCCGTACGAGTTTGTCGAGTTTTTCAACCCTCTGTACCCCGTGTTGGTCGGCGGTCTGAACCCCAACGAGACCTCGATGGGCTTCATCCAGGCGCGCATCAAGCGCCACCGCTGGCACAAAAAGATCCTCAAGACCAACGATCCCTTGATCTTTAGTATGGGCTGGCGCCGCTTCCAGAGCATGCCTGTGTATACGCTCGACGACGGCACGCGCAACCGTATGCTCAAGTACACCCCCGAGCACATGCACTGTCTCGCGTCGTTCTACGGCCCGACGGCGCTGCCCAACACCGGCTTCTGTGCGTTTAACTCGCTGTCGCCTGCGACGCCGTCGTTTAGGATCAGTGCGACGGGTGTCGTGCTGAACGTCGATGCCGGAAGCGGCGCGTCGCACAAGATCGTCAAGAAGCTCAAGCTCACCGGTACGCCTGCCAAGGTCTTTAAGAATACCGCCTTTATCAAGGACATGTTCACCTCCAAGCTCGAGGTTGCCAAGTTTGAAGGCGCACAGCTCAAGACCGTATCGGGCCTGCGTGGTCAGGTCAAAAAGGCACTATCCAAGCCCGAGGGCCAGTTCCGTGCGGCGTTCGAGGACAAGATTTTGATGAGCGATATTGTGTTCTTGCGCGCGTGGTACAACATTATTCCCCGCCAGCTGTGCATTCCAGTCACATCGCTCCTGATGGATGCCGCGCACGGCCGCGACTGGCAGGGCATGCGCCTGACCGGCACCGTGCGCCGCGAGGAGAACCTGAAGACGCCGCTGCGGGTCAACTCGACCTACAAAAAGGTCGAACGCCCCGAAGAGCGCAAGTTCAACCCGCTGCGTGTGCCCAAAGCGCTGCAGGCTGCGCTCCCGTACAGCAGCAAGCCACACAACACCAAGGCGCAGCGCAAGCCGACCTACCTGCAGAAGCGTGCGGTGGTTATGGAGAAGGGCGAACGCGATACGGTGGCACTGCTGCAACAGATGCAGGCCGTGCACCGCAACAAGGAGCAGAAGCGCCTCAAGAAGAACCAAGAGAAGTACGCCGAAAAGGAAAAGGAGCGCGCAAAGAAGGCAAAGGTCGACGTCGAGAAGCAGAAGGAACGCATGAAGGAGATCTACAAGGAACAGGGGCAGCGGGCTGCGAAAAAGACCAAGACATAGTTTGTAGATTAATCTATCTCCGAGTCACTTGCCGCGCCGTCCTCGATGGTCTCAACAAACTCTTCGAGGAACGCGGCCGCCTGCGCCTCGGTCGTGAGGGCCGGCACGACAAGCGTGGGCACGGCCTGCATCGGGTCCGAGAGTGCACGGTGCGCAGGCACGGCACGCTCGGGGCGCGTCGCTCGCTCGCTCTCGTGCTTGGCGATTTTTCTGGGTGAGTAGGGCGACGTACGTTTCACTAATTTTGTACATGACCTTGAGGTGCGAGCGCAGCGTCTGCGCAATGTGCACCACAACCGCGGCACGCGCTAGGCCCAGCGAATGTGCCACCGGCGCCGGCGCCTCGTCCTCCTCGTCGGTAAGGGGGCTGGGGCTGCGTTGCGCGAGGCGCCGTCGTGCCTCGCCAAAGACCTGCATGCCGACGTCGGCGTGCAATAGGTGCAGCTCGTGCAGAATATGCATCGGCTCGTCGAGCAGCTTGTACTCCAGCGTCGCAAGGTTCTCGGCAGCGTACACGGCAAGTGCGACGTCGTCTGCAGAGCACGCATCCGCATCGTGCACATCCATTAGGCACACGAGCGCTTTGAGGAAGGCGTTTCGACCACTGCGCTGCTCTCGCACCATGGCGTACCATGTCTGGAGCAACGCGACAGCACCTTCTTCGACGCGGAATCCACGCGGCGCTTCGGGGGCGGCCTGCGCCTGCTGGAACGCAAACGATGCGCGCATCGGCTCACTGTAGCGCGCCGAGAGGAGCGACGCATGCTTCGTCGCGAGGTGGCGGTGCAGCTGCACGGCCCGGCGCCGCAGCGCCACGTCGCTCGTCGTCTCGAGCGCAACCAGGTAGGGAATGCACTGAATGGGGTGCGACAGGCCTTGCAGCACCGACACCTGCAAAATCTCGTTGGCGGTGCGCTGCAGCGGGGGATGCTGCACGTCGAGCGTCGCCTGCAGCACATGCTCAGCATACCGCTGGATCAGCGCCGAGGCGACGCTCGTATCCTCGTGCTGCCGCGCGGTGCCACGCAGCTCGCCAATCATATCACTCGTGTCGATCACCGGGGTATCACACGGCGCAGCAGAGTGCGCCGCCTCGGTATGGAGATAGTCGAGGAGGATCTGCTGGACGAGATGGCGCTCGGCAGGCAATCCGGCGGCCATGATGCCGTCGAATGCGGCCGTGACTTGGGCGTGCAAAAAGTAGGCGGGGTGCGCGCGGCATACGTAGCCCAGTGCAGCAAGTGCTGGCAGCTTGTAGGCGGGGCATGCAAAGAGACGCAGCAAATGCCCGACGACCGCTGCGGCCTCGGGCGTCGTCGCTCCGTGTTCACACAGCAGCGCGGCGATGCACATGACCAAATAGGCATTCCGATCAAGCGGTGTGTCTGGGCCTGTCGCCTCGGCAAGTGCCTCGAGGCGCGCGAGGCACGTCGCATACGTGCGCTCGTACAGCGCCATATTTTGCGTCTGGTGCCGAATCACTGCACAGAAACACGCGACGAGCTCCTGGAGTGCCGCCGAGCCGGGGCGCAGCGTGCACTTGCTCAAGAGCGGCGTGAGGCTGCGCTCGAGAGCGTGTGCAAACGTCTTGGCCGTGCGCGGCATGCGCGGAAGACTCGTGCGGTAAACACGTAGGATTTCTTCCATGACCGCGACTTCGTCGGGCTGCGTTAGTGGGGATACGTACCGATTCCGCGCCTTCGACATAGCTGAGCAGCTGCTTTGCGCGATTCACCGTCAGGACCGCGGGATAGGTCGCGACAAGCACTTGTACCACACGCATACGGTCGAGCATGACACTCGGCGTCGTTTCCTCGGCAAACAGGCTACCCAGGAGGCTGTCAACCAGCTCGCCAAGCCGTGCGTGCAGCGCGTCGTTTGTATCGCCTTTGTGCGCACGTCGGAGGAATTCCTCGAGCGGCGACGGCCGCTCGCGCACACGCGCGCCTACATCCGCCAGCATCTGCGCGACGACGGCCGTTGGCTCGACATAGCTATCGCCCTCGACGCATTCCGGCAACCACAGTTCGGCAAGCGTCTGCACGGCAAGCGCTTGCAGGCCAGGGTCTTCGTCGTGGACGCAGCGCAGAATGCGCACGACCGTGTCGAGTTTGTCGTCATATGCATCGTCATGGGTATACATGCTGCGCAAAAGACGCACGACACGCTTGCGTACGCCGACAGCGGCGTCTTTTACGCGCTCGGCAAGCACAGCACGATAGGTCGTGCGAGCATCGGGTTTGTGCAAAACATACGTGCCCAGGATTGCGATCGCCGTCTCGCGCACACTCGCGCTCGTGTCGGTGACGTGCGCAAGGACGGCGCTGCGGACGCGGCTGTCGTCCAACAGCGCCACATCGACCGCAGAGAGATTGCCGAGGCCACGTAGTGCACGCGTACGTGTCGCAAGCGCCTGTGCACTCGCCCCCTGCACGAGCGGTGCAATCAGCATGGGCAGCGTCACGAAAAAGGCCGACGCAAGCACAAGCTGGGGAACGACCGCCGCGTCGACCCGCCTGCTCGTTTCGGCGAGGGGCGCGCGGCGAAAGGCGGAGGCAAGTACGCCTGCAAACTCGTCCCGTTCGTCCTTTGCACGCAGCGCCTGCATTGCCAAGAGCAGCTCGTAGCGCAGCTGCGCGAGGTGGAATGCGCTGGCTGCCTGGATGCCAGGTTCGCCGGCGTGGCCTTTGCATAGGCGCTGCACGACGCCATACGTCGCGTGTTCAACGTCGAGCAGGGCCGCCTCGTCGCGGTCCGCACAGATCTGTGCGAGCGGAAGGAGCGCTTCGTACAAGCGCCGCCTGCGCCCCTCTATCTCGTCCTGTGCGAGGCGCACACGGGCAGCGACGACGCCAAGGTGGTCCAGCGCGATGGCCTTGGCATCCACGCTGCTCTTGGCATCCTGTACGAACGACACAAAGATTCGGCAGAAGCACGAAAGAAGCAGTGGCGCGGCTGGCCAGTCGGGCAAAAAGAGGAGCGTCAGCAAATCCTCCATGAGACAGTAGACGATCGTCGCGTAGCTCAGGTCCTGTGAGCTCTTGACCATCTTGGCCTGTGCGGCCTTTTGAGAGAGGAACACGGCAATGGTGCTGGCGAGCGCATGCACTGCCGCCTGGTTCGCCTGCGCCGGTGTGTCCTGCGCGCCGTCCGTCTCGGCTGCCTCGCCCTCGACCCAGGCGAGCATGCGCTCGTGGCTGTGTGCCGATTCGATGGATGCGGCCTGCACGAGCTGCAGCAAGAGCGCCGTGATCGAGTATATCGCCTTGCCGTTCGACAGCCGAAACTGGCGGCAGCGTGCGCGCAGGTCCGGCAGGCGCAGGAGCGAGACAAGCACCTCGCTCAGCACCCACGTCCGCTGCTGCGGATAGTGCGCAAAGATGCTGCGCAAGAGGTTAAGGCCCGAGAGGCGCACAGGGCGCAGGACATGTGCTTTGGCGTACACCGACGGGGCCTTGTGGTCCACCTCCTTGTCCTGCACAAAGAATGGCGTCAGTGCGAGGTAGACGCAGGATATAACCAGTGTGTCGGACACGGCGAGCGACGTGTTCAGCACACGCTCCAGCAGAAGCAAGGTCGAGCAAATGAGGTGGAAATGGGTATTCAGCTCGCGCATCTCTGCGCCTTGCAGTAGTGCAGTGGCCGTCGCAGCAAACGTACCAGTCCCTCCCTGAGCCGCCTCGACGATCGGCACGGCAAGTTTCTCTAGCGGCTCCTTGATGGCGGCGACGCACTGTTCCATGAGCTCTTCGGAAAAGAGAAACTTGGGCAGCGCGTCGTAGGCGAGGATCGTCAAGGCACATTGGGCGCCGAGGAGCGCACTGGTAGACACTTCGACGCTCGCGACGAGTGCCTCGTCCGGTGCAAAGTGGCTCGCTGCGTTGCGCATCGTCCGCTCGAGCAGGTCGAGAAGGCGACCCAGCAGTGTCGCATCCAAATCAAGAATGGTCTGCGGAGCGCCGTCGCTGCGGCGCCCTCCGAGCTCCAGCAGGCGGTCGGTATCGCGCGCACAGCGCCGCAGCATCGAATACAGCGTCGGGAGCGTGCGCGCCTGGAGCAGCACGTCGCCGTCGATGCGGTGCACATGCGCGCCGTGCCCTTCGTCTTCTTGCGCGCAGACGTCCTCGAGGAAGCGCTGCAGTGCCGCCACCGGCGTCTGGGGCACGCGACGCCCGGGGGTATGTGCGGGCGATACGTCCGCTGCGAGGATCAGCTGCTCGCCCGAGTAGAGCTGCGCGTCGTCCAGGTCCCACGCATCGAGCTGGCCGTCAAATGCGTCGCTCGTCGCGAGAATCACGTCACTGCGCTCGCCGCCCTCGAGCTTCATCCACTTGGCTGCAACATCACTCGACGGTGCGTCGCTCGTGTGCTTTCCTAATACAAAAGACGCATCGGAGCTCGGCGCGTCGTGCAACGCGTCGCGCGTTCGTTCGGCGAGTGGCGCGGCGCGTAGACGGCTCGGAACGTCGTCGTCGTGCGCCGCAAGTGCGTCAGTATCGAGTGTAGGACTCGATGGGTCCACCGGGATGCGGCCCACCTCCTTCGCCGTGGGAGGGGAAATGGGGAACGCCTCCCCCTCCGTCCCTGTCATGGAAGTGTCCTTCGAGGCTTAATCAGCACCTCCACTCATGCCGCAGAGCGCATCGGCGGAGCGGCAGGGCAGCGCCATGGCGCCGAGCCTGCCGGGGCCGAGTGCGGATCGACTGGACGATGCGCCCGACGCAAGTGCCATTGACCAGAATGGTGAACATGTCATTACGCTGAACGTCGCGCCGTCTGACACGGCCGAAACCGGCGCCCCGGACGAAGGCAGCGACGAGGAGGAGGACGACAACCAAGACACACTCCACCTCTGGGACGAGGACAGCGACGAGGAGGACCAACCGAAGCCGAAGCGCAAGTCGATTCTTCCGTTTGCGCACGACGGGCAGCCGCATCTGCCGAACGTGGCCAACTGGTGGCGGACGCTGCTGATGGGCTCCGCGGCGCCAGGCACGCTGTCGACCGGGCACGTTGCGATGAACTTGCTGTCGTCGGGCCTGCATCCTGGCGTGCTCTTGGCTATGCCGGTGTACTTTACGCGTGCTGGCGTGCTTCCGGGCCTCATTGTACTCATCTTTGTCGCGATGCTGACCGCGTTTGGCGGCGCGCTGTGGATTACCTTGGGCCGCTACGTCGGCGGCAACACGATCGAGTCGATTACAGGGCGTGCTTTTGGTATGAACACGCAGTGGAAGCGCAATTTAGGCCTCGGCCTGAGTAGCGTCACGCTCGTGGTGTACTGCACCGGCGCGGCCGTCATTGGCTACCATGGTACGTCGCCCCCCACTTACCCAGCCATGACCGACCTCTTGCTGCAGGTCTTTTTCCACTACATGAGCCCTGGCAACTTGCTTCACGGCCGCGCGTTTGTCACGCTCTTTGTCGGTGGATTTATGGTAGGTGATCTTTCTCACACAGACCCTTCCGCTGCTGATTTCCACGACGCCCAAGCGCAACATCATCCAGCTCCAGTCGTGGACCGTCGTGATGTGCTACCCCATGATTGCCGCAATCATGTACATGCGTATTCATGACTGGCACCCCGAAATCCACTTTTGGCCCTATCCCCACATCGATCTCGGGCGGCCCGACCACGCCGTGCATCCCGAGGTCGTCCCGATGCCGCACATGAGCGAGTACACGTGGCCCTGGGCAAGCACTGCGATGCTGCCGCTGCTCTTGCTGAGCGCGACGCCGGCACAAATTTTGGCACACGCCCGCAGTCTGCGGCGCAAGGCCGTGTACGACTCGAATGTACGCTCATTCTACCTGGCACAGCTCTGCCAGTCGGTCATGATGATCTCCATCATCTACATTGTCGGCGTCCAGATCGGCATGGTCGGCTCCTCGGAGCTGGACGGCGGTTTGCACGCCAACTTTTTCAGCTCGCTTCCGCTGGACGACGACCTGGTCAATACAGCACGGATTCTCTTTACCGTGCTGCTGGCCGCGCATTTGTGTGTGTGCTTGGCGTCGGCACGCTCCTCGTGGAGCAGGCTGCTGAATTTGCTCAACGTGCACCCGCTGCGGAGCGTCCAGCCACCTACACCCCAGCTTCGTGGCGGCCCGATGCGCCGATCGACGAGTGCGACCTCCGCGTCGCCCAGCCCTCGGTACCTGCCGACGCCGTGGCGGACGTCGGGGCTCGTCCTGCCTTCGCTCGACGAGGAGACCACGCCGGAAGTTCGCGCATGGCGCCGCTTCAAGTTCGTCCGCGGCTCGCTCTCGGCACTCGTCCTGTGGAGCATCACGGCACTCTCGGCGTACTTTTCCGGTGTCGGCGGCGTGTTCCGCCGAAATGAGAAGGAGGGCGAAGAGCTGCGCTTCTTGCGCTCGCTCGAGACGATCGGCATTGTGGGCGCGTTTGTTGGTTTTCTGTTGCCGGCCTTTATCTGGCTTGTACTCTTCCGCATTCGCCGGCCGCGGGCAATCCTCATGCTACAGTCGAACTCGGTGCGTCGGCGCATGAGCCGGTACCTGCTCAGTCCGCTGAGTGCTCTGATTCCTACTTCGCGCTCCCACGAAGAAACAGAGCCGCTGATGAACAACGAAACTACCGAAAACCAAGAGGAGCCAAGCCGCACAGGGGGTGCGGCGTACGGCGCGACGGGCGACTGGGAAGTCGACATGCCGAGCCACGAGAACGAGGAGACATCGTCGACACGCGACGACGCAACGCTCATTCTCTTGGCCCGCAAGGAACGCCAGCTACAGCGCCGCACTAGGGGGCGCCGCCTGTACCAGGAGCTGATTGTCGTTGCGGTCCTGCTGCCCTTTGGCTTATTTTTGGTCGTATCTTCGGCCATTGAACTGGCAGAAGGCGGATATTAATCGCTATGTACGGATAGAATAACGAATAGGAACGTGGAGGTCATTTTGCCCAATTTACCATTTGTACTCCTCGCCAAGGTTCACGCCGCGGCGGTACATGTCCTGGATGCGCTGCACGCGAAACTGATTATGCGAGTGGTAGGTATTCAGCGCCAGGGCCAGTTCAGGTACATTGCGCACATCGTGCGACGAGAAATCCACTGTAATCGTAGTATTAATTAGGTGGCCCCCTGACAGCAAGTCGCCCTGCCACGGCTCGGCAAAATTCAGCTGCGACAGGCCGACGACATCGCCTTGCGCAATGCGTTCCGTATACATGCCTTCAGTGCGCATTTCATTCAGCGGATCACTTTCCTGATGTGCACTCGTGCGGCGACGGAGACGGGGACGCGTCCGATCCAGCGCGCTGTGCAGCCAGTCGGCAGGCGTACGGTCGACTTTTCCAGCGGGGTTCGACGAGGTTAGCGCATGAGTACCGGGCGGCGAGCTCTGTGCCACAGACCGCAGATCAAGCGCACCGACTACCACGATGCGAATGTCCGGCATAGGGTCCGTGGCACTCGACAGAAGCATGCGGGGCTCATGGTAGCTGATCCGGCCAAACTGCTCCAGCACAGGCACGAACGAGTCTCGCCACACTTGATGTGCCGCTCCAGACGGGTCCTGTGAATAGGAAAGGTCGACCATGTCCGTACCACCCTCACCTGAGTCAGACTTTTCCGCTTGTGTCACAACCGATTCTGCATCGCCGGCCAGCGGCGTACAACAGAGCTGATCCCAACAGGCACGCCACTTGACGTCTTGGGGGAGCGTGGGATCAATGGTAGGCGCATTCGGCGAAACAATATCCATACGCTGCAAGGAAATATCCCTCGACCCCTGCCGCGAATTGTAGTGCGAGTCGGGCGTCCGGTCGACGTGACCCACAAGCGTGCTTGCCATGCTAGCCGAGTCCGAGGGCATACGCGCCCAGCGGGGAAGACGGGGCTGCGAAACCGATGCACGGCTTGCGATCCAACCCACCACTTCGGCAAAGTCGCTCACGGGCCACAAGCCCCGCTTGAGGAGGTCGGCTGCCCCAAGAGGGTCTAACTCGTCGGGGTTCGCAGCAATTGCGCCGGCCCGCACAAGTACTTCGTAACGAGTAGAACGCGAGGGGACACCAATCAAAAATGCGGGCGGATGATGGACGTCGGGCTGGTGGTTGTGCCGCTCGGCTACAATGGCCGCGGCCGCTGCTGCATCAATACGGACGGCGTGCGTAAGATCAATGACCATGGCACTGCATCCTTCTTTCTGCACGGCATGAATCGCAAGTTTTACCTTGCTTGCCGTCGTGTAGCCCGCCGTGCCGCTGAGCGAAATGACTCCAATCTGGAGAGGTGTATCGTTACTTTGTACACTCAGCTGGTCATAGACACGCTGCGAGAGCACCTGTGCCCTGACCAGCTCGTTAATCGAGATGAAACAAGTGCGGATTTCGTAGTCCGCCAAATGCTCAAAGCCGAGCGCCGCAAGTGTTGCTGCGAGACCCACACCAACACCTTGCGCAAAGCCAAGGCCTGTGCAGGCAGCCATCGTACCCACAATAACCAAGTACTCTAGCGCAGACTTGGATCCCCATGTCGGAACAAGCGCCTCGGCCATCAGCTCGATGCCGATGAAAAAGACCATAAGGGCTGCGCACAGCACCGGGATATAAGGCAAGACCAAGGTCGAAAAGACCAGGAAGAGAGCGGTCAGAATCAAGACACAGATCGCCTCCGGACGGTCGCCGCCGGCACGCGAGAAAAAGATCGTGTTGGACATGACAATCAGGTTGGGCAAGCTTCCGCACAAACCCGACACGATGTTGGAGATACCATGTCCGATGAACTCGCGCTTAATTGTCGCGGTACGAGGCGCATCGGGAAGCTGGTCACGCAGTGTGGGGTAGTAGATAGGGAGGTTAATCGCACCAATAATCACCAGTATGATAATCTCGACCATAATGCTCTTGATGGCATCCCAGCGTACGATCTTAAAGTTGAAGAGAAACCAGAAGTCGTAGAATTTCATACGCGAGGCCACTGTGGCATCCGGAGGTACGTGCGTAAAAACCCAATGGTGGTCTTCCAACTCAATCATACTCTTTCCGCTCGAGGACGCACCCACCCAGAACAGGATGCCGACCAGCAGCGGGAACATGGGAATGAAGAAGGAGCTAGAGCACATTCGCCGGACCTCCCAGTCCAACCGGCGCACGAAGGCTGTCTTCCAATGGGGGCGCGTCGTACCGCTCCGCTTTTTTACGCGGACGCCAGAGCTAAGCACAAAGGCGAGGATCAATGCGGCGACCGTCACAGGCACCGCTGCCGTCGTAAAGAGCGTCCGGAAATACTCCAGCGTCCACTCAAACGAGGAGCGCTGCGTGACCTCAAATCCAGAAAGAAAAAGTGATAGCCCGATAGCACCGAGCGCACCGACTAGCACAGTGTCAGGGAAGTAGGCGATCCAACGGTCGACCTCAAAGAAGCCAAGGGCCAGGAGCAGTGTGCCAAGGATGAGCGAAGAAAGAACGTAGGAAGTCACCACGGTCGCAAGCAGTGCTTCACGATCATCCTTGATGAGAGACGACAACTTGGAGGCCATGGTCTGCATAAACGGCAGCACCTCGATTAGCATTGCGCCTTGCGCCTGCGAGAAGTTGGAGCCACCCAGAACGAATACAGTCTGGCAAATGACTGTCGACGTCGTAAAAATAGCAATACTCTGGGCCTGTAGTCCTTGGAATGCCACTCCATCAGTGGGAAAGACTAGCAGACCGGTCGAGGCAGCATCCAAAATATTGATAAGCACGCCAAGAACAATCGCAGGGTACGCCAGCGACGAGCCAGATCGCGACGATTGGCGTGGATCAAAGGTACGAGAAAGTGCACGCAGCTTACGCGTACGCGCAAGCCACCATTCACTGCTGGGCCTCGCGGTTGCCTGCGGTGGGGCGTGCTCAGGCAACGACGCCATATCTTGGCGTGGAGGTCTCCAGAATGGTCCCTTGGCGTTTTACCCAGAAACTATTGTGGAGGTGACTAATGCGGGCCGAAAGTGCTCGTCTCGGTACACTTTGAATTGTCCGCTTGGCTAGGAAAGATTACCACAAGAATTAACGCGAGATATACAATATATTTGCAATATCCCCTCCCATCCCTATCCAAAATTAAAGTACACCATCTTCCCTCAACCCTTCTTGAGGCGCCCAAAAATAATCCGATACCATCCAAAATGATCCTGTTACCATACATATTGTTCACCTTGATTTACGCCATGTCCATAGATGTCTTGAATCCGCTGAATACGGAACTGATTGTGGGCATAATACGTATTGAGTGCGTATGCAAGTTCTGGAACGTGCCGCACGTCGTGTGCCGAAAAGTCAATCGTAATTGTCGTGTGAGTCAGGTTTCCCACGGTCAACAAGTCGCCGCGCACCGAATCGGTGAAGTTGAACATAGAGAGTCCGACGACGTCGCCCTGGGAAAACCGCTCAATGCGCGAGGTGGGCACAGACCTCTCGCTGGCTCCATTTTCGTGCTCTGCAGGTGAAGGCTCTGCACGCCGACGCAGACGGGAGTGTGACGATCTGTCCAAAGCCGAATGAAGCCAGTCGGCCGGTGTACGGTCGACCTTGCGAGCAGGGTTTGACGACGTCACACCATGCACATAGGTGACCGGTGCTTCCATCCGCATCTCCAACGTCCCAACAACTAGAATGCGTACGTCGGGCATCGGATCACTTGCGCTCGAGAGTAGCATGCGGGGTTCGTGAAATGTGATGCGGCCATACTTTTGGAGGACCGGCACGAACGATTCGAGCCAGACCTGCTGGTCCTTTGCCTGTGCATCCAGCGTGTAGGACAGGTCGCCGACGTCGGCGCCCCCCTGCACCCTATCCGATTCGGCGGAAATCGAAAAGTCGTCCGCAGCAGTGCTGGGCACTGCACAACACAGCTGATCCCAGCAAGCGCGCCACTTGGCCTCGGGCGGCAGCGTTGGGTCAATGGTCGGCGTCGCGGCCGAAGCCATATCAAGCCGATGCAGAGCGATATCAACAGAGCGCGTACTGTTGCGCACGATCTCGGCATCCCCAGCGTACTCGTCAGTGTACACCGGGCCTTCAATATGTGTTCCTGGAGCGGAAAGTGCCCAGGTAGGTAGACGAGGCTGCGACACAGACGCTTGGCTCAGCAGCCAACCAAGCACATCGGCAAAGTCGGATACCGGCCATGCTCCGTAGGTCATGGCATCCGCGGTGGCAAAGGCATCGAGTTCGTTTGGGCGTGCTGGCGTAACGCCCGCGCGAGTGAGAATATCGTACCTAGGCGAGAAGCGTGGTACCCCAATCAAGAACGCCGGGGGATGCGGCACGTCTTGCTGCTTGTTGCTGCGCTCCGAAGCAATCGCAGCCGCCGCGGCCAAGTCGATGCGGACAGTGTGTGTTAGATCAATCACCATTGCACTGCATCCGTGCATCTGCATAGCGTGGATTGCGAGTCGAAGTTTGCTTGCCGACGTGTACCCAGCCGTGCCACTGAGGGAAATGACGCCAATCTGCAAATGGCCTTGTGTGCTCTGTGTACAGAGCTTATCATACACGCGCTGCGACAGTACCTGCTCCTTGGCCATTTGTGCGACGGACAGGAAGCATGTGCGGATTTCGTAGTCGGCCAAGTGCTCAAAGCCGAGGGCCGCCAAGGTAGCGGCAATACCGACGCCGACGCCTTGCGCGAATCCCAGTGCGGTACACGTAGCCATTGTCCCCATAATCACAAGGTATTCCAAAGCCGACTTGGAGCGCCAAGTCGTGACGAGGGCCTCGGCCATGAGCTCGATGCCAAAGAAGAACACCACGAGCGCCGCGCAGAGTACCGGGATGTACGGCTGGACGAGTTTTGACAGGATAAAAAAGAAAAATGTAATGATCAAGACCACGACCGCTTCCGGGCGGTCGCCGCCGGCGCGTGCAAAAAAGAGCGTGTTGGACATGGCGATAATGTTCGGCAGGCATCCACAGCATCCCGACAAGAGGTTCGAGACGCCGTGCCCCAGAAACTCGCGTTTGATCGAGGCCGTACGCGGCACATTGGGCAGCTGGTCACGCAGGGTAGGATAGTAGATCGGCAGGTTCAATGCGCCAATGACCACCAGCACCACAATCTCGACTAGCACGCTCTGAATGGCGCGCCAGCGCACAATCTTGAAATTAAACATGCGCCAAAAATCGTAAAAATGCATGCGCGATGCCAGAGTCGTGCCTGCAGGAATATGTGTAAAGGTCCAGTGGTTCTCCTCGAGCGTTTCCATCGACGTGCCTGTCGCCAAGGCGCCAGCCCAGAAAGCGAGTCCCGAGACGAGGGGCACCATTGGCACCAGGAACGAACTCGCACACATCTTGCGCACCTCCCACTCGATGCGGCGCACCCACGACGACTTCCATAGCGGGCGTGTCGTGCCACTCCGGGGCTTAATGCGCACGAGACAGCAGAGCAAAATGCCAAGCACCAGCGATGCCACTGTTACTGGCATCGTTTCCGTGACAAAGAGCTTGTGAAAGTAGGACAGGCTCCACTCGAATGTCTGGCGCTGCGTCACTTGGAAGCCCGAGATAAAGAGCGATAAGCCAATGGCGCCCAGCGCGCCGATCAGCACCGTATTCGGGAAGTAGGCGATCCAGCGGTCGAGCTCGAAAAAGCCGAGAGCGAGCAGCAGTACTCCGAGCACGAGCGACGAGAGAACGTACGATGTGACCACAGTCGCCAAAAGCGCCGTGCGGTCGTCGGGAATTTCCCCCGCAAGCTTATTCGCCATGGTCTCCATAAACGGCAGGACCTCGATGAGCATGAATCCCTGTGCCTGCGAGAAGTTTGTTCCTCCCATAATAAGCACGATCTGCGAAAAGAGCGTCGACGCAGTGAACATGGCGATACCCTCGGCCTGCAGACCCTCAAACACACCGCCTGCGGGGAAGACCAAAAGACCGATCGAGGCCGCCTCGAGAATATTGATCATCACCGCAAGCACGATCGCAGGATAGGATAGCGACTTGGGCCGCCATTTCGGCTGCATCGCGCTGAGCTTGCGCACTTGTGCCAGCCCCCATGATCCGCTCGACGGTGCCGTTGGTCCGTGTTCCGGCAGCGATGTCATGCGGAGGTGGAGGTACTGCCTTTGTCAGCCTCCGAGCGCCACCGATCTCGTACGCGATGCGGCAGGAAGTCCGGCTGGTGTTGGCGGGCGATGCCGGCGTCGGCAAGTCGACATTGATTACGTCGCTGATCAAAGAGAGCTTTGTGGAAGACGTGCAAGAGCTTGTGCCTGAGCTCACGCTCCCCGCTGACGTTTCGCCCGAAGGCGTTTCGACCAAAATTGTGGATACGTGTGGTACGTGACCCCTTCTCACGCAGCTGGACCGGAGCACCAAGAGAAGCTCGAAACGGAACTGCGTCGTGCCAATGTGATTGTACTGGTGTACTCTGTGATTGATACCGAGTCATTTGAGCGCATTCCGTCGTACTGGCTGCCTTATGTGCGCTCGCTCGGCATCAATGTCCCCGTGATTCTCGTGGGCACCAAGGTGGACATGCGGCAGAGCGACCTTGCTGATGAGCTACTGGAGGAAGAGATTGCGCCGGTAATGGCCGATTTTAAAGAGGTCGAGACGTGCATCGAGTGCAGTGCGCGCCTTGCGCTGAATGTGAGCGAAGTGTTCTTTTATGCCCAAAAAGCCGTGCTGTACCCCACGGCGCCGCTGTACGACTCACGCACACACACACTCAAGCCTGCGTGTGTCGAGGCGCTGCGCAATATCTTTTCGCTGTGCGACTCGGACAAGGACGGTGTGCTGAGCGACGAGGAGCTGAATGCTTTCCAGCTGCTGTGCTTCAACGCGCCACTGCAGCTGCAGGAGCTCGAAGGGATCAAGCACCTCGTGATGGACGGTGCAGAGGCAATGAGCGACCCTACGCTGCAGCACAATGCCCTGACCCTCGCCGGATTCCTCTACTTGCATACCCTCTTTATCCAGCGAGGCCGTCTAGAAACCACATGGACGGTCCTGTGGACGTTTGGCTACGGCATGGACCTCGCATTGTCGCACACCTACGTTTACCCACCGTTTGACGTGCCAGCGGGCATGTCGGTTGAGCTGTCGCCGAACGGCTACCAGTTCCTCACCGAGGTGTTCAAGGCGCACGACAAGGACCACGACGGCGCGCTCAACGAGCAGGAGCTTGCGACGCTCTTTGCCACTGCGCCGGGCGGCCGCCATCCGTGGGGCGCGCTCGGCTTCCCTGGAAGCACCGTTACCGACGAAGCAGGCGCCATTACGCTCCAAGGCTGGCTGGCGCAGTGGAGCATGATGACCCTACTCGAGCACCGCACGACGCTCGCGTACCTCGCATACCTCGGCTACCCCCTCTTCGCGCATCCCCTCACGACGAACGGCAGCGCGTCGCCGCACCTCCAGGGCACCAACACGCCGATGTACCACAGCGCCTCGCCGACGTCCTACGCGTGGCTCGACGGGACGGCCGCGTCCGCACGGCAGCCCGGCTACGACGAACAGCCCGCTGCGACGACCTCGGCGCTGAAGCTCGTGCGTGCGCGCCGCCCTGGCGACCGCAAGCGCAACGGCTCGGAGCAGCCGAGCGTCTTTTTGGCGCTGGTGCTCGGCGCGCCCGGCAGCGGCAAGACGGCGCTGCTGCGCAACTTGGTCGGCAAGCCTTTCCAGACCAAGTACCAGCCGACGCACCGCCTGCGCCGCGCGGTGTGCGCCGTGGAGCAAGGCGGCGCCGAGCGCTACCTCGTTCTGCAAGAGTACGGCTCGCGCAACGAGGCCGAGGCGCTGCGCTCCGCGTCGAAGCTCGCTTCGGTCAATGCGATCGTATTTGTGTACGACTCGAGCGACACCAACTCCTTCTCCTACATTTCCAACCTGCGCCAGCAGTTTGCCGCGCTTTCTGCGCTTCCGTCTTTGTTTGTCGCGACCAAGTGCGATCTGGATTTGGCGCAGCAGCGCCACGAAGTGCAGCCCGACGTGTACTGCCGCAAGCTCGGCTTGAGCATTCCGCACCTCGGCGCCGGCCCCCTGAATGTCAGCGCGCGCCACGGGCAGATCGCGGGGCTCTACAGCCTGATTCTGAGCATCGCCGCGGATCCCCGCGGCGCCGTGCCGGTGCACAGCCGCTCGCTGTCCTACGCGCGCATGCCGTGGAAGGCCGGCGCGTACGCGTTCCTCGCGCTGTTTGGCGCGACGGGCGCCGCATGGACCGTCTGGCGGTTGCTGCAGCGCAGCGGGTGGCCGGTGCGTGTGCCGTGGCTGGGCCGTGTGGATCTCTAGTGCAGGTACTGTACAAACTACATAGCTACCACCCCTTGTGGTGGAATGACTGCTCGTCATCTCGATGCACCTCGGTGCGTGTCGTCGGGCCGATATTGGAAACGCTCCGGCGGGGCGCGACAGGCGTGCTGGCCCCGCTCCCGTCCGGCGCGCCGAGGCCGAGGAGGCGCGCGCGCGACTGGCGCTCCCAGAGCAGATTTTGGCGCAGACTCTCGGAGAGTTCGTCGCGCAACATGTTTTGGCGTGTGGTGCGGGGCGACTGCAGCGGCGCGGGTGCGGGAATCGGGAGGTGCGTCATGGAACGCACCTGCCTCGGGGAGAGCACGTCGTCGTCGTCGTTCTGCGGCACACGCTGCAGGTTAAAGTAGTCTTGCGGTTCGCCCTGGCTCTCGACCTCGAGCGAGGGGCCCTCGGTGGGCGAAGGGGAGTTCTGGCTGGAGGTGCGCGACGCGGGGCGGTCCTTAAGCAGCGCCCGCGAGCTGTACGAGCGCACGAGCGACGCAAGCTTGTGCTCGCTCCCGCCCTCTTTGTTCGCGTCGGCGCGCCGCTGGGAGAGCTGCGACAAGCGCACAAGCGCGGTGCTGCTCCTAGTGCGCTCGGGCCCGACATCGTCATGGCCCTCGTCGCTCTGCGAGTTGCCCGAGAGGAGCGAGGCGGTGCTCGAGGTGCGCTGCACGTCCGGCCGGCCTGTAGTCGAGCGCATTGACGTGAGGTTCAGCATCGGCAGCGCGATCGCGCTCTTGCTGCGGCTCATGTTGGGCGTGCTCGTCGTGCTGTTGCGCCGCGCCTCAGAGACGTCCGCGGCGGTGGAAGGCGTCGAGGTATTCCGCGACTCGGTGCCGGGCGCCGGGCGCGGCGGCATCGCCGCAAAGCTCAGCGTCTTGCCCGACATGGGGTTGCGGCGCTGCGGGCCGACACGCCCCGGCGGCGCACCGGCGTGCCGCGCCTCGGGTGCGTGAAAGATGGACGAAAGCAGGCCGCGCGCGGGTGGCTCTTGCTCGGGCGCCTGCTGTGCCTCTTTCGGACGGCGCGCCGCCGAGAGGTCTGCAAGACTCATGGAACGGATCGGGCGCTTCTTGAACATGTCCACACGCTCGCGCTCCTCTTGCTCTTTCCGCTGGCGGCGTGCAGCGGCGCGCTCGGCGGCACGCTGCCGCTTCTCCTCCTCCTCGTCGACCTCGCTCCACTCGTCTTCTTCGCGCTGGGGCTTGGCCTCCTCCTCGTCCGATTGGTCCTCGTCCGAGCCGGTGGTAAAGACGATGGGCGCGCGCTTCTTTTTCGGCTTGGCCTTGGCCTTGGGCTCGTCGTCGGCGTTGGTCATGGCGAGCATCTGCATGACCTGTGCCCGCGAGGCGCCGTGCCCTTTGCCGCGTTGCGCAAGGCGCTCTTGGCTACGCAGCGCGCGGCCACTGTTGCCACGGCGTAGGCGCGAGCCCAGCTGTGTAGTGGTGGCGCTGCGGTGCTGCATCTGCAGCGGCGGCTCGCCACGCTCTTCAATCGCCGGGAGTGCACTCGGGACAGCAGGCGACTGCGGCGCACGCGGCGTGTCCGAATCGCTCGGCGCGTCGCTTGGCGCATGTGGCGTTTCCGCCGCCTTGTCCTGCTCTTCGGGCGACGCGGTGACCGCCGAGGGCTGCGGGCTTGTGCCGTCTCTTGACACCTCGACGCCGTGCTGCGAATGCGTCGAGTTGGCGCGGGAGCGCTGCTCGTGGGCGCGCGGCGTCACCGTCCCTGTCGTTGAGAGCGAGGCGGGCGCGCCGTGCATCGGCGTGCCCGCGTCTTCGGTATGCGTTTCGGCGCTGACGCCATGGAGCAGCGCCGCGCGGACGGCCGCATGAGTGTCGTGCTCCGGCGACTGGGACTGTGTCCGGTACTCGCGTTTGGCGCGCGCGAGCTCCATCAAGTGCTCGTCCCACGACGGCTCCTTTTGCGGGCTCGGGATCAGTGCGGCAAACGCGTTATGGGAGCGGGGCCGTTCGAGCTCCATGGTCGAGCTGCTGGACATGGGCCGGTCACTCTCGCCGTCCTCACTGCAAGTAGACTCGTCCGTGGAGAGTTCCGGCTCGGAGAGGGGCGGTGCAGCGTGGGGGATGGTGTACTTGGCCGTGGCGAGGTGCGCGGCCTGTGCGGCCTGTTCCAGGTCGGGCTTGCTGGACGAGTGCGACTGCCGGAACCATAGGCGCCACGAGAGGTTCTCGTATCTCCGCCCGTCCTCGAGCGACTCTTTGCACTTGGTAAAGACTGCGTTAGGAGCGCGACGTACCATTCCATAGCCGGGCGACTTGCGCCACGTCGTCGGTGTTTAGGCTCGTCAGCGACGAGCGCGAGACCGCGAGAATTGGATCAGCGACGTGTTCCATTCTCTGATGCGATCTATTCCATAGCGCAGCGCGCGTTGATGTACAGAGCGGCGAGGTGTCGCCTTCAACAGTCGTGTAGAACTGGACAACGCCCTTGAATTTCCTCCCACGCCCAAAAACTCGGCAGCGGTGCGGAGAAACCGGCCGAGACCAGGCTCGCATGCCGATTGGTCTTGGGCAGCCAATGCCCGACTGGAACACACAATCGGGCCGACCACGTGGGGTACGCGACCGCGCCCGAAAATTGAGTGACCTCCCCCACACTGCGAAGGGCAAAGGTCGCTTTGCGATTGGCTGGCCTAGATGAAGTGAATCGGCTACGAGAGATCAAAGCCGGCCTCGCTGTGGACCGCATAGAGGAGCTTTTCGAGGCACTGCGCACGCGATGCGTACGCGGGCAGTTTGAGCAGATTCACACACGTAGAGGCAGTAGGAAGACGCGTCACGTCGTCGCCGGCGTTCCGGATGGCAAACTGGGGGTTCAGCTCGCTGAAGCCTAGCAGAGGGGGGTTGGGCGAGCTCGTGACAAAGCGCAGGAATGCTTTGCGGGAGGCTTGGTCCATGCTCTCGAGGGCCTCCCAGAAGTAGGTCACTGCGAGGTCTTTTTCGTGGAAGCCGCCATAGACGGTGTGCGCACGCAGGTCTGCCAGGTCGATGGGCGAGTCGGTGCCGCTGACCAACACCCCGAGCTCGTCACGGCTCAGCAGACGCAGCCAGCGGGGGTCGATCAGCTCCGAGAGGCCCTGGAAGAAAGCACGGCACTGCGGCTCGATCTGCTTGCTCAGACGGTAGCGCGACACGTGGTAAATGTACGACAAACGGTTCTCTTTCGTGACGGGAATGTCTGCGCCGCCGGGGATGAGCTCGGTGGTGTGTGTCACGCCAAACTCCTCGTCGGACACGGTAAAGTTGAGCGCAAAGTCGTTTTCCACGTCACCCGTGTAGTTCTTGAGCTGGATTAGGCCGCGGTACAGCGCGGCGTCGAGGCTGTGCAACGACGCAAGATCGTCCAGGTAGCCTTGGTGGCCGAGCCACTTGCCCAGGAAGAAACTCGCGAGCTTGACGTCGACGAGAATACCGTCGTACAGCGCTTTGCCGAGGATACGGCCTAAAAAGGTGTACCACTCGAGCTGGTCCGGCTGCCGCGCATAGCTGTGGGGGTTGGGGTACAGCTCCTGCCGCTCGTTTGTCCGCCACAGGCCGCGGTCCGTGTCAAAGACCTGGCGCGTGAGGGTCGTGAGGAACTCTTTAAAGACACCGCCGCCGTCAATTCCGGCTTCGGGTTGGCCAAACTGATCGATAAAGACGATTTCCACGGGCTCTTTCAGACGGGGGCCTAGCGAGTTGAGCTGTGCCATGCCGTCGGTCGCAATCGACTCGCGGCGCACCGTCGCACGGTGCCGGCTTGTACGCGAAAAGAGGTCGCGGGAAATGTGCAAGCGCTCGGCATCGTTGCGCACAAACTGCCGGAATATTTCGACGCGCACTTCAAACGGAATCACAAAGGGAATGTTGTTCAACACACCCAGCCTCGGGCTGATAAAGGCCAGCGTCCGCGCGGAAAAGACCGAGTGGCGCAGCCGCGCAGCACGGGGCGCATCGTCGACGTCCATCTCGTCGCGCGGCGTGGCCAGGTCGCGCTCTTCCAGCACAACCGACTGGATGAACGACGCAAGGTCCTGCTGGCTGAGCATGTGCCAATGGCCCTCGGGTGTAAAGGCGTGACGCGCATCACGGGTATGCAGCTGCTGCAAAAGTCGCGTTGCGAGCTCACGGAGCGCAAGGAGCGGCATGCTCGTGCCTGGCACTACCGCACTGCCAGACCCGTCGCCGACAAGCTCCTCGTGCCAGTACAAGACAAAGGCGAGATTACGCAGCATGCCGCTCAGCGTCACGAGCTCATCGAGCGAAAGGGGGTTCTTGCCGCCCGACGCAAGGCGGTCGGGCGGGTAGAACTCGTCGTCGCCCATCGTCAAGAGGCAGCGGCCGTACAACTGGCACAGCACGACGAGCACCGGCCACTCTTCCCTGAGCGACTCATCCACCAGCGCTTTGCGCGTTTCGAACAAGCGCGCCGAGGCGCCGGACGTGCCGAGCTGCCGTGCAAGCTTGTTGCCACGCACATAGCCGCGCCACAGCTCACGCACGATCGCACCGACCGACGGCAGATGCGCGGCGTGTGCAGAGCGGCCGATGCTGTGGTCGTAGCCATAGAGCACCGTCGTGAGCACGCCTTCGCACTCGGCGCTCGGCCAGGCATGCAGCGTCGCGACCAGAAACGCGCACAGAGGGCCGCGTGTCCGCGACGCGTGCTTTGTGCTCTGTGCGAGAATCGCGTGCAGATGCGAATCGGACACGAGAATGCGGAGGTTGTGGTAGCTCGCCTCGTCGAGCGTAGGGTATGATTGGGATTCGCCTTGCGGCTCATTGTCGCCGTCCATCAGCGAGCCGACCGAAGCCTGCACCGCGTCGTGCTCGGCCGTGGGCGCTGCAAACGTAGACGGCGGTAGTGCGTTTTGAAGCAGCGCGAGCGTCACGAGGTACGACTGCAGCTGAGGTCCGTCCATACGCGGCACCCGCTTCGAGGCAAGGAGCAGCAGATTGCCAAGGAGGTACGGCGAATGAATCGGGTTCTCGCTCAGCGCCTCATCGTGCGTAGCGAGGTCATAGTAGCTTCCGAGGGTCTGGGTATGCGCCTCGATTTCGTCCAGCGGAAGCGAAGCGGCCAAGGTCTGTACATGGCCCAGAGGCAATCGGGCCGAGAGGTGCGGCAGCGTCAGCACCGACGCCACAAAGCCGCGCAGCGCAACGGCACGGCCTGGCGCCTCGGAATCGGCAACGTCTTCGACAAAAGCGTCGCTGCTTGTGGAAAAGACGGCAAAGGGACGGAGCATTAGCTCCATGCAGAGCCCTGCGTCCTGTGTGCGCTGCACCGGAAGCGACTCCATGTACGCTGCCAGTGCGCGGTGAAGTCCGTGACGCAGCATGGAGCGCACGAGACGCGCCTGTGCTTCGGCGTACGACTCCTGCGCCGGCACCAGTTTCGCCATCGCGTCGATGTACGCCCCGGCCAGCTCACCGAGGCTTTTGGGGTGGTGCTCGAGCATGTGCAGCATCTGGCGCACGACAAGCGCAAGGAGTGTGTGCCACGCTTCGCCGCCGATACTCCACGCATCCTCCGGCAGATGCGCTGCCCATTGAACGACGTGCCTGGCGTGCCTGCTGGAGAACGCCGGCGTGTACGAGAAAACGAGGAGGCGTGTTCGGCGCACCCAATCCTCTTGCGATACGCACGGCCATTGCACGCCATCAAGGTCTGCCAAGTACGCGCCGCGCGTGCGCGCCGCGTCGCCATACGCGCGGAACGCCGCTTGGATGCGAGTCGCAGCCACATTTCGCTGCTTTTGCATGTGCCGATCTGCACGCAGCGCGCGTGCTTCGGCTGCGAGCTGCGCCGCCGATTTTCCGCCGGCACCACCGAGATTGATGTTGCGCTGGGGCCGCGACGACCCCGTAAAGTTGAACTCCATCGTGGAAGAGCGCCACCGCACGGCCCCGCTGACGCAAGCGCTACTATCGGGAAATCGGGCGAAGTTTCGGCGTGGAGGCGACGATGGGCGAAGCGCTAAGCGGACGGCAGGCGCTGCCGGTGTGGGCCGGCCGGGAGACGATTGTCGAGCGGATTCGTGAACAGGACACGGTGATTCTTGTGGGTGAAACGGGTAGTGGTAAAACGACACAGGTGCCGCAGTTTCTGCTGGAAGACGGCATCCTTCCGCGCGACAGCCGGCTGATGATCGGCATTACGCAGCCCCGTCGTGTCGCTGCGACGTCGCTTGCGCGCCGTGTCGCATCCGAGATGGGGTGCGCAGACCCAGCGACGCTCCTGCACAAAGGAAGTGACGACAAGCCGGAGTATGTCGGTTACTCGGTCCGTTTCGACGACCGGACGAACAAGAACACCAAGATCAAGTTTATGACCGATGGTATGCTCATCCGCGAAGTCCTCGGGCCAGCGGATGCGGCGCTGGAAAAAGGCAAGACAAGGACGGGGCTCTTGAAGCGGTACGGCGTGCTCATCATCGACGAGGCGCACGAGCGCTCGCTCCGCACCGATATGCTGCTTGGTCTCGTGAAGCAAATCCAGCGCGAGCGGCGGCGGCGGCACGAGGCTGGAGAGGCTATTACGCCGCTCAAGCTCGTGATTATGAGTGCTACGATTGACGCCGAGCTGTTCTCGCGCTTCTTTGCGTCCGAAGCTACGCCCACTGTCCCGATCCTGTACGTCGCTGGGCGTCAGCACGGCGTGCGGCTGTACCATACCGAAGAGAGCTGCCAAGACTGGACAGATGCAGCGGTGCGTGCGGTGATGCAGATCCATGTGTCCAAACCGCTCGGCGACGTGCTCGTCTTTGCGACCGGCCAGGAAGAGATCGAGTCGCTCGCACAGTCGCTGCAGCTCTTTGCCTCGCAGCTCGACGCCTGGGGCGCGGACGAAGGGCGCGAGCCTCCGGCCCTGATTGTGCGCCCGCTGTATGCGGCGCTCGGCCCTGCGGCCTCGACGGCCGTCTTTGCGCCGACGCCGCCAGATACGCGCAAGGTCGTCCTGGCGACCAACATTGCCGAGACCAGTATCACGATTCCCGGGGTGAAGTACGTGATCGACTCGGGCCTCGTCAAGGAAAAGGTGTTTTCGCCGCAGACAGGGATCGAGACACTGCAAGTCCTCCCCATCTCGCAATCGTCCAGCGTGCAGCGCGCCGGTCGTGCGGGTCGTGAAGGGCCGGGCGAGTGCTACCGCCTCTATACAAAAGACGCCTTCCAGGACCTGCAAAAGTCGCCAGTTGCCGAGATTCACCGCACGGAGCTCTCCGGCGCGGCGCTCCAGCTCTATGCGATGGGCGTCGATCCGTTTACCTTTGACTGGATCGATCCGCCGGACACGTCGCTGCTGCAAGAGGCCGTGCTGCACCTGGCCGAGCTCGGTGCAATCGATACGCAGCGCGAGTCCAAGGCGATGCGCCTTACGCCGCTGGGCCGCAAACTTGCTCTTCTTCCCATCACGCCGTCGTACGCACGCCTGCTGCTGGCCGCGGCAGAGCGCGGGACGCACTGTGCGCGCCAGGCTCGGGACCTCGTCTCGGTCCTCTCTGCAGACCGCGGCGTGTTTGTCGAGCCGCACGACCCCGAGCGCCGCGAGGCTGCGGAGCGTGCACGCGATGTGTTCCTCGACCCCAGCGGGGACCATGCGACGATGCTGAATGCCTTGCAAGGCTACCTCGCTGCACGCACGCACGCAACGCAGAGCCATGCATTTGCAAGCCAAGGCGCCAAGCACGAGCTGCGCATGTGGTGCCAGGCCCACTCGGTGCACGAGCGCACAATGAAGAATATCCTTGCGATTCGGAAGCAGCTCATGCGCATCTGCCGCCAGAATGGCATCGTGTGCGACGACGACGATGACGAGCCGCGTGCCAAGAGTGCACCCATTTCGGACGACGAGGACGAGGGCGATGCGCTCGTCGTTACCAAAGGCGGCCGTGCATGGAAAGCGGGCCGCGGCGAAGCGGAGGACTACCTCGACCTGCTGCAGTGCCTCGGCCAGGGCCGCCTGAGCAACACGGCGCTGCGGCAGCCCGACGGCACGTTCCGCCGCATTGCAGGCGGGCAGTCGTTCAAGCTGCACCCTGCGTGCACGCTGCATCCTGCTCGGCACAGCGCGCGCGGCACGTCTGCATCGTCCGTGCAGGCCATTGTGTTCGAAGAGCTCGTGCTTACGTCGCAAACGTTTGCGCGCACCGTGTCCAAGATCGAGCCTGCATGGCTGCAGGAGCTCGTCGGCGGCCGGGCGGATAAGTAGTCTCTATGTGCTGCTCCACTCCTCGCTGAGGCTGCGCAAGAGGTCTTGCCAATGCTTGCGGCGCTGGTCCATGTCGCCGGCGCGCCACAGGTCGGAGGGTGGCGTGTCCTTTGTATTTGCGCTTTTGCGTGAACGCAGCGCGTCGCGGAAGTAGGTCTGTGGATCGGAGAAAAAGCACTGGAAGTTGTGCAAGAGGTATAGTCCACAGTCGCAGTAGTTGGGCTGCTCGGCGACGTCGACGTCGACGTGCACTGGGTCACCGAGGCGGCGCAGGTCGACGTCTGCATCGATGTGCTTCTTGTCGCGCGCCTCAAGACGGAGGTAATCGCGCAAGAGTGTCTTGACCGGCCCGTGACTCGATCCCAGCGAGTCGAGGACCAGGACGTAGGCCTGCTCGGGCGGCGGGGCCCTTTCCGGCGTCGCGACGCGCCGCTCGCCCGGCACAATCTTGGTCGGCGTACGCGCAGGGCGTGGCGCCTGGGGCGGCGGCGTGCCTGCCGCGCGCCCGGCCGGCGGCGTGGCGCTCTTGGCGCTCGGTGCGGGCGACGCGCTTGCCGCGTCCACGTCGGGTGTATTCCGTGCCGAGCGGCGTAATTGTGGGTCGGAAGGCGCCGAGAGCACTGCACTGGGGTTCACGACAATCGCGAGGTACCAGTGCATATGCTCGTGGATAGGAATCACGAGGTACTTTTTCGAAAAGATGTCGACCTTGTTGGTCCACTTGCGCACTTGCTCGTACGACTTGGCACGGTCGCGAAACTCGCTCATCTTGAGGAAGAAGAAAGAGCTGAATACATGGATCTGAGACGCAAGGGCCTCGTCGCGCTGGCGCACCTGCTCGAGCAGGTAGCGCAGCCCGAACTCGATCAGGGTATCGTTCAGAAACTCGTCCGCGTCGAGGCGGTGCAGATCCGACTCGAGGATCGTTACAGCAAACGGCCCCGAGGCGGGGTACCGCAGAATGGGCACGCTGGGCGACTCGTCGGCGGGCGTGTGCCGCGCACTCCGCCGCGCCACCGTCCCGGCCGGCTCGGGGGACGACGGGGGCGAGGTCAGGGGTATCACTTTTTTCTCGCCGGGCGTCGGGCTCGACTGCGGCGTGCTACGCCGCTCGCGCACGGCAATCGGCTTGGACTGCGCAATGGTCGCCTTGTCGTGGAGAAGCGCAGGAAGGGCGTTGGGCGACGGAAGGCGCATCGGCAGCTTTTCCGACGCTTGGAGGCGGCGCTGCAATTCAGCCGCCTTTGCCCCGCCGAGGTCAGACGCAGGCCGCTGTAGGACGCTGCCGCGGACACGTTCGATAAGCGCGTCCCACTGCTTGGCCGCATAGCCCGAGCTCGCATTCGCCCAGAAATAGACGTGCGCTTTGCCCTCCTCCGGCTCGAGGCCTGGCGCGAGGCGCAGCAGCGACGCAAGGCTCGCTTTCCGCACAGACACAACAAACAGCTTGTGCTCCTCCCCCCCAATCGTCCAGTTAAAGATGTCGCGCATAGCAATCTTGCAGCACTCGTCCGCGCCGAGCATCACGGTAAAGTGATTCGCAAACGACACGAGCTCGAGGCGCGCGTCGCGCGCGTACCAGCCCTCATCGAGGTACATTGCATAGAGCGGAATCGCAAGGCTCTGCGTGCTGGGCGCGTCCTTAGGCCGCATCCGCGCACGCAGCGGCAGCGGCGCGAGGTTCAGCTCGTCTGGGCTCGAGTCGGCCGCGGGCGACGCGCTGGCGCGCGTCGGCGTGTGCTGCAGTCGCGGCGGAGACGACGCCATCTTGGGCTGCTTGGCACTCGGCGACGGCGCGCTCGGCGCGTCGCGCTTGCGCGCCGCACCACCCCGCTCCGGCTTGCCGTAGAAGCTGGCCGGCGTAATCGGCGTGCGGTAGGGCGACTGCACCGCGCTCGGCGCGCGCGGCCGCGCAGGCTTTTCCTCCCGCCCCGGCCGCGCGTCTACCCCGCCTGCGCGGCCTGTGCCCGGACGGAGGCGCTCGCGCCCGTCGTACAGGTTGCCGCGCTCCATCGTGGGACAGAAGCACGTGTCACTATCCTCCACATGGGTATCGATCCTATGCAATGGGGGTGTCGTACGCGATGCCGCGGCCCTCCCAGAGCGCGCGGCGCTTGCGCAGGAGCGCCTGCGTCCAGCTCTTGACTTGGGGATGCGCGATCTTTGAAGCGGCGCCCAGCCAGAACTGCTGCAGGTCGCGTGTGCCGTGCGCGAGCTCGTACTCGTAGGTCTGGAGGCAGAGCTCGAAGCAGTCGAGGTCCTTGACGAGGCGTGCCTCGGCGGTCGTCCGCTCCTCGTACTCGTGCCAGAGCTGGAGAATGTTGGCCGCCGCCGGGGAGTTGCCGAGGAGGTCCTGCGTGAGGTAGTGGATCGCCTCGGTCTCGCGGCGCTGCTTCTCGGCCTTGTCGACGCGACACATGGGCGTCAGGTCGCCGACCTGCGCCTCGGCGAGGTCGTGCACAAGCGCCATCATGACACACTTGGGAATATCGAGCCCATCGGGACGCACAAGCATCGCCAGCATTGCCATGCGGTACATGTGGTCCGCAATCGACTCGGGCGCAGGAATCCCGTGATGGTACCAGCCGGTACGCTTCGACAGCTTGAGGTTCTGCAAGAAATGCATATAGTACAAAAGCTTGGAAAGGTCGTCCGTGCCCGCGCCGCCAAAGATGGACTCGAGCGCACGGGGCTCGCTCTCGGGGCCAAGCGATACGCGCAACGACGCACTCGGCACGTACGGCACGGGAGGTACGGCGTTCGCGCCGCCATGCCGCTGCGAGCGCGTGCTGGCCGTGCGGCGCATTGGCATGTCGCCCGGCTTGTGCGTGTCGCCGGCCGCAAAGCCCGTCGTGCGCAGACTGCTCGCGAGCATGCCGCTGCTTGGCACACGGCTCGTGGGGCCGGGCGAGCGCTTGAAGCCACGCACGGCCTGGCGCAGCGAGGGGACCAGCATCTTTTCCTTGTACGGCAAGCTCGTCTTCGGCTCGCGGTCCAGGCCGTCGCTTATCTCGCGGCGCGGCGCACGCATGGGGATTCCGGGAGGGAACTTTTTCGCAGGCACCGAGGCCGCAAGCCCGGCGGCACTCGAATCGAGCTGGTCGACGCGGCTCTGCCACGCTCCCCAGCGCCGCTCGCCTTCGGCAGTCCAGAGCTTGGATGACTGCTGCGGGCCTTGCAGGTTGCGGTGCGAGGGGGTGTTGGCCGCAAGCACGCCGGCAAGCGCCAAGTCCTCGTCCGCGTACCGGTCGTGGGGGCGGCTCGTGCGGCGCTCGGGCTCGGCACGCACCGCACGCCGCGCAGCAAGCGAGCCAGACAATTGCTTATCCTCGACCATATCGTACGGCCCTTGCTGCTCGTGCTCGTACGATGGGGGCGCAGGGCGCTCGCCGTAGATGGGGTTCGACGTGTCGACGCCCGAGAACGACATCGCAAGGCCTGTGTTGAGCTTGTACGACGCCTCGGTATCCAGCGCTGCACGGTCCTCCGCCTCAGCATCGTCGGCGCGGGGGGCGGCAGGCTGCATGGGCGCATTCGCCGCGTCCAGCTCGAGGTCTTCGTCGATCTCAAAGACGGGGTCGTCCGACTCGAGGCGGTTGGCCTCTTCCTCGATGGCGCCCGCATCGTCGTCGTTGGCAAATGCAACGTGGCGGGGTAACGAGGGCCCCTCCGCTCGAGCAGGCGCAGGCTGCGCCGCTTTGGGCGCAGGGGCAGCGGCTTTGGGCGCAGTGGAAGCAGGGGTGTCCGCGGCGGCCTTGGGCGCCGCGTGCCTGTCGTCTGCACGCTGCGTGCGCTCTGGCAGGCCGCGGCCGAGGCGCGACAACGACTGCGAGAGCGCGCCGACTGATACTTGCCGCGCCGGCGCCTCGGTCGACGGGCGCTTTACAAACGAGTCCGCTGGCACGTCCAAGCCCCGCGCACTTCCGCTCGGCGCAGCGACCGGCTTTGGCGTGCTGTGCGTGGCAACCTGGACGTGGTCGGTCGCGTCCTGGATCGCGCTTTGCAGGCTGTGCTGCGTCTCTCGCACAAAAGCAGCAATGTCGTGCAGCGCCGTATCAAAGCGGCGCTGGAGCTTGCCGAGAATTTCTGCCTCGACCGGGCTCTGGGAGACGGGTGAGGAGCGGTCGACGAGCCGCGTGGGAATCGCAGGGAGCATGTACGCAGCTGCGGCACTTTCAAGCGCATGGAGCGGCGCGTGCTCCGTGTCGTTGGAGCGGTCCGGCAGCAAAACGCCGAGCGCCGCCGAGTACGTCGGCAGCGTCTCTTTTGTCGAGATATCCGCACCCGCGATACACTTGTCCGAGAGCCACAGCGTGCGATCGCTGGGCACGATAGGAAGATGGGTGTGTAACAAGTCGTGTATTGTCGCATCCTGATCCTTTTCCGAGGCGCCCGCACTGGCGGGTACAGCATACACGTCTGACATGCACAGCTTGCACATGACCTCGGTCACCGCGGCGCCGTTCTTTTGCATGCGCCCTGCGTGCGTGTAGCGAGGCAGGGCCTGTTGTCAGTCGCGCGACGTACGATCGAAAGGGAGTGCGGATCGCTCAGCTCGAGCTCCGAGGGCCATGGTCCACGCTCGCTATGCAGTATGCGGCCGCGTATCCGGATGTTCAGGCACGGACACGCCCATACGCCGGGCGGCGCGCCAGCCTCAGTGTCGGTCATGCTGCCAGTGTCGGAGGGAGCAACTCGCCACAAACGCCCCGCGTGACTAGGAATGGATCGGGCGATCGGGGCACGCATTGGCCAAGCGATCTGCATCGGGTGAAAATTTACCAGCATGGCGAAGCGGCCGCGTCCGAGGAAGCGCTCGTCGAAGAAGGCCGGCGGCGAAGGCGAAAGTGGGAATGCAGAGGTGGCGAGTGTAGAGAAGGGTGTTGAGAGTGTGCCCAAGGCCGAGGCCACGGTCGCGCCCGAGGCAGAAGCCACTGCGCAGCCCGCCGAAGCGGTGCAGCCCGCCGATGCGGCGCAGCCCGCCGAAGCCGCCAAGCCTGCCGAGCCCATTCCGACCCCAATGCAGGATGATGCGGACGACAGCGATGACGATACAGGTCCGCAAAAGAAGCGCAAGCGTACGCGCAAACGCAAGAACCCCTACGCCGAGCCCAAACTGGGGCCGGCGCCCGAGTCGGTCGAAGGCACGAGCGAGGCTGCCCAGCGCGCCATTGCCTACGCACAGGCATACCTCAAGGACAAGGAGTCGTGGAAGTTTTCCAAGCCCCGCCAGAACTGGCTGGTGCGTCACATTCTCTGGTCGCAGCCGATTCACGAGGCGGCTTCGGAACTGAGTGCGCTTCCGGAAGCAACGCGCAACGCGTTGCCGCAGGATGTCCAGACGACGCTTGTGGCTGCCTTGCAGCTCCCTGAAGGGGGCGCGTGGGTGCCGGATGAGCACGTGTCGGTCGTCTCGGTCTACTTGCAGAGCATTATGGGTCTCGCGAAACAGGTATGTCGTCCTGCTCACTCAGCGCATGCTCGACTCTCTTACTGACGCGTCCGAGGCGACGATCCCGGATGCGCCGCCCGCACTCCTTGAGCAAGCCAAGCGCCAGGCGATTGTTGGCGAGGCGCAGTCCGACGCCAAGCCGGCCGAGCAGCCCGAGGACGAGGCCGAGGCCAAGACGGAAGGCGAGCAGCTTGCCGCCGACGCCCAAGCAGCGTCCGATGCTGCAGAACAAGCGAAGGCGTACAGTCTCGCGCGTACCTGGTGTACGCTGCGTGCGGCGCGTGCTGCCGAGGCCCTGCAGTGGATCCAAGCGCGCGAAGCTGCCTAGCTATACCCTATTTCTCGTAGAGCATCGCACGGAACTTGTCCTGTCCTTGTGCGTTGGACGGCGGCGCACGCGGCGTCGAGTGCACGCGCGCAAAGCCAAGCGCACCGCCGCGGCCGCGGCGGCCACGCGCGGCACGCGGCGCAAACGTCTCGGTCGGCGGCGCGGGCGTGTGCGGCGTGATCGTCAAGGGATGCTCGCCGTACGCCGCAGCGGCCGCAAGCACCGCGCGCCCGGCCGTTTCGGCATCAGCAAGCTCGACAAGGCTGCTGTCCGAATGGCGCTCTGGCGTCCAAAAGACGCGGCGCACAGAGCCGGGGCCCAGCTCTTTTTCCAGGGCTTGCTGGATGAGCGCCTCTTGAGCGTCCAGCGGCAGGCCACGCACCTGCACGGAGCGTGCAAAGCGGTCGTCTTTGCTCTCTTCTTTTTGTTCCGAGTGCCCGCGGCGGCCCGCATCGGCGAGCGTCACCGCGACGAGCCGCCCTTTGAACTTGGTGCTGTTGGTCGCCTGCATCGCGCGGCGTGCGTCGATCTCGCTGTGGAACGTGATGAACGCAATGCCGCGGCTCTTGCCATCGGGGCGCAGAGGAACGCGCACGCTCTCGACCGGTGCGTGCGCCTCAAAGAACGCTTGAACCTCGTCCTGGGCGACAGTGCGAGGCAGGCCGGTCATGTACAGCTCGCGCTCATTTGCATTCGCATCCGAGCGCTGCTTCTTGTGCGAAGGGTTCGACAAAAAGACCTGGAGTGCAAACTCTTCGTGCCACTGTGCACCGTGCTCGGAAAGCGCAGCCTGGGCGTATTCGGGGCGGACAAACTGCACGTAGCAAAAACGGCGCGACTGCACAAACTTGCGGCTCGGCCACCGCACGTCAAAGATCGCACCGTACTTGCCAAAACGCGTACGGATCATCTCGTCATCGGTCTCGGGCGCAAAGTTGGTGACGTACAACGTGCACAGGTAGCTCAGGGAGATGTGCACCTCAAAGCCACGCACGCGCTTCAGATCGCGTGTGCGTGCGGAGGCGACCATGTCACGGTCGGTGAACTCGACGAGGGCTGCCGACGTCGGCTCGCCATCCGGCGAAGGCGCATCCACGGCTCGGGGACCAAGGACCTCATAGATGGTGCCGCACTCGCGGAAAAAGGCACGCACTTCGCTCTCGGCCACATCGGCGGGCAGACCTTCGACCAAGACCGAGGAGAACTCGCGGTCGCGCGGCGGTGCGGGGGCCTCGGTACGTCCCTTCTTTTGGTCGGACGGCCCTGGCGCGTCGACGTCGTCGGCCTTGCGCTTGAAAGATTCCGGCGCATCGGGCATCGGAACGTCATCAGAGGCCGGGGCGGCAACAGGGGCTGGGGGAGGAGCCTGGGCGGCCGGGGCTTGGGCGGCCGGGGCTTGGGCGGCCACGGCATGCTCGGTCATCGGCTGAGCCTCGCTTGGCCAAACAGCCGGCGCCTCACTCGCTTTGTCCTCGACAGGCCCTGCGCCTTGCGTAACGGACTTTTCCTCACTCGCCTTGTCCTCGGCAGCCTGCTGCATCGAGCGGTACCATGCCTTCCACATGCGATCCGTCTCCATCTTGGCCTTGGACTCGGCGTGCTCAATCTCGGACATCGAGCCGCGGGCATGCTCAAAACGCACCCATTCTTCAATGAGCGGCATCTTGTTTTCGTCCGTATGCCGCCCGGCACCCGCACGGAACAGCTGGCGTGCACGGGCATCGTTGTCGTGCCGCGCAAAGTACAGCGCAGCTTCAAGGTGGCCCTGCACGCTCGATGCCTGCTGCTTCAGCGCATTTTCCCAGACGTCCTCGGCCAGGGGGTAGAGGCCCGCAGCCGCCTCTGGGCCCGCTGTCGCACTCACCGAGCGCGCTCCGCGCTCGATCCAATCGACCATGTAGCGTTCGAGCGTAAAGCTCGCGTCGTACTCGCCCTTGGGCAGCTTGGCCATCTCGCCGAGAGCATGCGCAAGCACCTCGTACAGCGCCATGAAGCGGTCGAGGTCCGCGTGGAGCACGACCTCTTCCGGGGGAATGCGCTCGGCGGCCGCTGCGTCGAGCGTTGCATAGGCACGCTCGCCATCGACGCGCGCTTGCAAGAACGGCACGAGCGCCGCGCTGCCGCCCACTGTAGCAATCGTCCCGGACGCGAGCGCGTCCTGGTACACCTCTTCGAACTGAGCCCGGGGCTTTTGGAAGCGCACAAGCGTCCGGAGGTACAGCGCCCAGAGCCTGCCCGACGCAGGCAGCGTACGTACCGCGTCGTGGCACATGCTCAGTAGTGCCGTCGCCTCGGCCTTTTGGGTATTCACGAGCGCGATAGAATCGAGCCACATGGACTCGGGCGCGGCGCATAGCGCACGCGCATCGGCACGCGCCTGAGCCTGCTCCTTCTCGAGCATCTTGTGGCTTTTGCGGCCCTGCTTGGTCTTCCAGGCCTTTTCTTCGGCCGGCGTCGGCGGCTTGGCATAGTATGCGGCCTCTTTATCGTTCTTCCCGAGGGGATACCAGCCGAAGCGGTGCAGCGCGCGGCGGTAAAGCACTGCGCCGAACTCTTCCTCGGTCGCGAGGTGCGACTTGTCCTTGGCCGTGCGCATCGTCTTGACGCGGTGCGACTCCCAGCCGAGGTAGGCAGTCCACTGCTCCATCGCGCCGTGTGCGACGGCACTCTCGTGCCGCTCGTGGGCTTCCCAGAGCTTGAGCGCACCAGCATAGACCTTGTTCGCCGACGCAAGCGTCTCTTCGTACTCTTCCGGAGGATAGTGAGTCGAGACAAAGCCCGAGAATTCCTGAAAGACGCGCTCCAAAGCGGGATGGGGCACCTGCAGGCGTGCAACATAGATCTGTTTGAGCAGCTCGAGACGTTCGGCGCTCTTGTCGGCCTCGAGCAGCGAAAGCTCCCAGTGCAAGTATGGCTCCCACACGGCAGCCGACTCGGTCGGGTGCCACGCGCAGCGTGCGTACGCCGTACGCAGCGCAGTGCGCACTGCGTCTTCACTCAAGAGGTCGTCGAGTGTCTCTTGCGCGTCGTCGGCGTCCGCGGCCGGCAGCAGCGGACGCAGCGTAGCGCCGTCGGCATACATGCCATTCGGGCGCAGTGGCGGCGTGTCCTCTACGCCAGTCCACTCCTGAACAAGAGCAGAGACGTCGAGGCGTCCCCCCTCTGTGCCACTCACGTCGTGCGCGAGCTCGTCGAGGGCCAGGGCCGTGTTTGTCTGCGCAGTGTACAGCAAGAGAAGCAGGCTTGCATAGCGCACATACAAGCTCATGTCCAGCGAGTCGTGCGTGCTCTGTTCATGCAACTCGATCACCTCGCGCAGTGCATCGGCGGTCCCCCCCTCTTCCTGCATCGCACGCCTCGTCGCGAGGCTCAGGTACAGATGCCAATCCACTGGGCGCATCGCAATGTGCTCGGTCGTTTCGGCATATGCATGCACGAGATCAGCCGCGAGCTTCGGCAGATCCCCGCCCGCAAGCATCTTGCGTTGCAGCGAGCGCACCCATTGCAGGTAACTCCATGGGTCGAGCGTCGGTGCCGCGTCCTCCGCACCACGACCGTCCATGACCAAGGTCGATCGCTGACTAATCACTATGAGCGCGCGAGACGCTTTGCATGGCGAGGCGCCGCGCTTGGGCCAGGGAGATCTGGTCCTGGCGGTAGGCCAGGAGCTGGCCGTCGTCGCCCGTCACACGCACCTCGGTGTCGACCGGCGTGTTGTCGATCGGTTGGTCCGAGGCGACAAATGCGTCGTCGTCGTCGTCCATGTCCTGGACCTCCGCGTGGCGGTAACCGCCGGCGAGCTGGGTATAGTTGGCGTCGGACGTGCCCTGGAAGCGCATGCCCGGCTGCGCCTCGAACGGGCGAAAGTCGGAGATGATCTGGCGCACTTCCGGCGCCTTGGGCTTCGGCGCAGCATCCACGCGGAGCACGCCGCTGTAGTTCGGGCGGCGCGACTCGAGGAACTTTTGGCTGAGGCGCGAGCCGATCACCTTTCGGATGTGCGGCCGCGCGGTAAAGAGGTCCGGCGCCTGGCTCCAGATACGGATGTTGTGCTCCGACTCTTCGCTCTCGCGGTAGATGTTCTCGACGATCAGCTGCTTGGTGCTTTCGTTGCGGAGCAGGAGCTTTTCGTGCAGCTCTTGTGCGACCTGGTCCATGAGCTGCGTCGACTGCCCCTCGTCGCCCATCGACAGGGACAGTGAGCGCATGCGGTCGAGCACGGCGTCGCCGACTTCCTTGTGCAGCCGCTCCATGTCCATCACCTCGCCTGCCGCGGCAATCACGACGTGGCTCAAGAGCGACGCGGTGGTGAGCGGCACGAGCAACCCGCCCGTGATCTCGACGAGGCCGCGGTAAAAGTCAACCGCGTGCTGGTATCCAGAGAGCGCGGGCTCGCACGCCACGACAAACAAAGGAATGCCCCGCGACGACATGGAGCGCGCGAGCACGAGCGGGTCGTGGCCGTCCGGCGAGCCGTTCGGAAACCCGTCGCCGTACTCGCCGATGCCGTGCGGCGGTGCATCCGTGACGAGGATCGCCATCTTGGCCGCATCCGCGCGCCAGTCCTGCGTAAGAAGGGCAGCGTACCAAGTCGCATGCCGCCTTGAGCGCGGCCGTCGACGCTTCGGGCCCGTCGCCGCCGCCGGCCGCAAAGAGCGAGTTGAGGTTCTCCTTCATGAGTTGCACGTCGCTCGTGAATCCGACTGGGTCAGCGGCGTCACCTACAGTTCCGCGTAATGTAGACATGGTCCTGCGGCGGATGGTCGCGGTAGGCAATCAGCCCAAGGCGCAATGCGCCCGGCCCAGAGAGCAGCTCCGACTGGACGATCTGGGTCAGCGGCGCCACCTACATTGTCGCAGATCGATTCAATGTTGCGTGTCGCGGACTGCATAAGCGGCGGTACATACGTTGATACTGCGTTAGCTCAAGCACGTACTAGGACCCCATCGATCCAGTAGCGTCGATCAGGAACACGAGATCGAGCATGCGCCCGTTCGTCGGCACCTCTGCAAACGCATCCTGGCTCGTTCCACCGCCATTCATCCACTCGGGAACAACAGACGGGTCTATCGCTGCGCCAAACATCCTGCGTAAGCCGCGCTACGTACCCAAACGCGCCGCCGCGGCCGCCAGCGCTCCGGTCCATCGTTCCAAGTCGCACAACGTCGGGTTGTTTAGTCATCGGGTCGTGCGGAGGCGCGTCGCGGCACCCACGATGGCGACGGCTGGGGGTGACAAGAAGCCGGTGGCGCTGCCGGCGTCGAACGAGTAGGTTGTTGTGCTGACGCAGTATCCATGCAACATGGGCATTTCTCGAGAGTGGTATCGATGTGATGGTACGCAAGACGGCTTACCCAGATGGCTCGCCTCACGGAAGGCATGTCGTATGAGCGATACATGCAGCTGTACACGGTCGCCTACAACTACTGCATCAGCAGTGGAATGCAAGGTGCGAGTGGCATCGCGGCGGGTGCGCACCTCGTCGGCGGCGAGCTGTACTCGCGCGTGGCGCAGTACTTCCAGCGCCACCTCCAGTCGATTGTCGCCGAGAGCGAGCGCCTGGACGGCGAGGGGCTCTTGCGCTACTATGCCACCGAGTGGGAGCGGTTCACGAACGGCGCCAACTTTGTGCACCGCCTGCTCGTCTACCTCAACCGCCACTGGGTGAAGCACGAGCGCGAAGAGGGCCGCACGGATGTGCACACCATCTACACGGTACGTCGTTTGTCTGACGCAGCTTGCGTTGATTCAGTGGAAGCGCTACGTCTTCCAGCCGATCCAGGCCACGACCAAGCTCACGCGTGCCGTCCTCGAGCAGATTCGTGTGCAGCGCGACGGCGGCGTGATTCAGTCAAGCCTGCTCAAGAGTGTGCTCGACAGCTACGTCTCGCTCGGCATTGACGACACGGACGCGACGCGCGTGAACCTCGACGTGTACCGCACCGAGTTCCAGCAGTCGTTCCTCGAGGCGACCGTCGAGTACTACCGTGCAGAGAGTGCCGCGTTTGTCGCGAACAACTCGGTGACGGACTATATGAAAAAGGCCGAGACGCGCCTCTTGGAGGAGGAGGACCGTGTCGAGCTGTACCTGCACGCCTCGACGCGTCGACCGCTCAGCGACGTGTGCCGCGAACAGCTCGTGGCGACGCACCAGCAGCTGCTTTGGGACCACTTCAAGGCGCTGCTCGACAATGAGATGACGGGCGACCTGAGCCGCATCTATGCCCTGCTGATCCAGATTCCCGACGGCGTCGAGCCGCTGCGCCAGCAGTTTGAGGCGCACGCACGCGCCGCGGGCCTTGCGTCGGTCGCGAGCGCGGTTGAAGAGGCGCCGGACGCGGTGGATCCCGCGCGCTATATCCAGGCGCTGCTGCGCGTATACGACCAGAATATGCAGACGATCGAGGCCTCGTTCCAGTCCGAGGCCGGCATGATTGCGGCGCTCGACAAGGCGAGCCGTGTCTTTATGAACCAGAACCAGGCGACGGGCACTTCGGCGAGCAAGAGCCCGGAGCTGCTGGCCAAGTACGTCGACAGCCTCTTGAAGAAGAGCAACAAGGGTATGGAGGAGACCTCGATGGAGGACGCGCTCGACCAGGCCATGGTCGTGTTCAAGTTCATCGAGGACCGCGACTTTTTCCAAAAGTTCTACTCCAAGTTCCTCGCGCGCCGCCTCGTGACGTTTGCGTCGGCGTCGGCAGACGCAGAGGAGAGCATGATTGCCAAGCTCAAAGAGGTGTGCGGCTTTGAATACACCAACAAGCTCCAGCGCATGTTTACAGAAGTCGGCCTCTGCCGCGAGCTCAACGAGCGCTTCCGCGAGGCCGAGTCACAGCGCCCGGGCTCGGCGCTCGGCGAGATCGACTTTTACGCGTTGGTGCTTGCCAACGGTATCTGGCCCTTGCAGGCACCGGCATCCGACTTTAGCGTCCCGTCGGAGCTCCAAGGGATCCACGAACAGTTCAAGCAGTTTTACGGCACGCAGCACTCGCGGCGTGTGCTGACTTGGCTCTGGCACCTCTCGTCCAATGACGTCCACACCACATACCTGCCGCGCAAACACATCTTCCAGACGTCTACATACCAATGCGCGGTGCTGCTCCTCTTTAACACGCACAGCGTCCTAACCTTTGACGAGATCGCGGCGGCGACGCGCCTCGACGCGACGACGCTCAAGACGGCGCTCCTGCCGCTCGTCAAGAGCAAAGTGCTGCACGAGCTCGATACGTCCTACTCGCTCAACATGGGTACGTCTCACTGCTAACCCAGACTTTAAATCGAAAAAGGTGCGCGTCAATCTCCAGATCCCAGTGCGCGCGGAGCAAAAGGCCGAGTCGACCGAGGTAATGAAAACCGTCGAGGAGGACCGCAAGATGCTCCTGCAGGCGACGATTGTGCGGTACGTGCCATGGCTGACGCAGTATCATGAAAGCGCGCAAGACGCTCAAGCACAACCTGCTCCTCCCCGAGGTCATCACGCAGGTCCAGGCGCGCTTCCAGCCCAAGGTGTCCGACATCAAAAAGGTACGTGACGCTACTTATACAGGCTATCGATGCTCTGATCGAGCGCGAATTCCTCCAGCGCGTCGAGGGGGAAAAGGATACCTACTCGTACGTCGCCTAAGTAGCTAGGCTTGGCAGTAGGCTGCAATCGCACGCTGGCTTTCCACGGGGCCGTGCTGCATGAGAAACGTCGCACTGTGCGAGCCGGGGAGGTGCACAATGTGGTGCCGCGTCGCCGCCTGGGTCAGCAGGCCCAGTAGCATGACAAGCGCCCCGGCAAGGGGATGCACCGGAAGGACCACTGCGTGAGAAGAGAGACGTACCGCCGAGCGCGACACCGGCACTCATGCCGCCGATCAGGTTGCGCACCAGCCACTCAGTGTTCCATTCACGCGCGGCGGCTGCGAGGGGGGCCAGCCATGGATGCTGCTGCGCATCGTGCGCAACGCCGATCCACTGGCTCAGGTCCATTCGGGCCGCCTGCTGGGCTCGCCCGTCGGCAGGGAGGCGCGAGTCCCATACAAGGACAAACGAGAGGAGGAGGAGCGTGCTGATGTTTGAAAAGAGCAGCGCGACCGATGGCATGTACCATCGGTAGAGCTGTGCATGGCGTGTGGACCGCTGTGCCCATAGACGGCAGAGAACGTAGCTCAGCCCGACGACGGCCGTATGCAGCAGCACCATCTCGATGAGCGTCGCAAAAAAGACGCGCATCGTACTGTGCAGTGACGGCGCCAGGTACGGCGCCAGGGCCGCGAGCCACGCCCACGGGCGCCGGTAGTCCCTCGGAAACAAAATAGGGACGTGGTCGCGTGCTACCGCGTAGGGATGCACGCCTGCGTCAGAATAGGCACCTACATATACTGAACCAGCGCAAGTCTGTGTCAGCACAAGCACGTACAACTCTCGACCAGGACGAATGCAAGAAAGTGGCGCACATGTGCCCAGAACTTGGGAAGTGCGCCACTCTGAGCATGGGAATCAAGTCCGCTGCGGCCGCGGTTGTACAGGATATGGCGGTATACGCGCGGTTTGGACAGGATCTGGATGAGACGTGGCACGTACCAAGTCAATAAACAGGATGGTCGAGCCGTGCTCAAAGTACGGATCGGCGAGGCGCGCGCACCCCTCACTTCCTTTGGCATCGTATCCACACCGTGTGAGGACTACATGACCCGACCCAAACGTCGCAAGCAGCGCCGGCGTAGGCCGTGCACAGTGCACGCACACTGGCATGCCGGAGGTCACCTCCACTTGGACGGAGCGGCGTGCAAAGCAAAGGCACAAAATGAAGAGCGTGTGATCGGCAAGAGCTTTCCATGGCCGGTACAGCCCCTAGAGCGCATAGTGCACCTACCCTCGGCGGTGCAGAGCGTCGCTCCGGCTCCCCCCTCACCCCCCACCCCTTCGACTCCACTCAGTAGCTATACCTAGTCCGTAGTGCGCTATTAAGCTGGCATGGCTTGCTCGAGCAAGAGCACTGATGCAAGCTACGGGTTCTAACGCAAGTTGGTCACTGTACACCCTGCGCAATCCCGCGTTGAGCAGACAACTGGCAGTCACGTAGTGCCTGTTGACCGCCGAGACTTACTCGGCCTTCGTCTGGATCTTTCCGACGGGGTTTTCGGCCTCCTTGACGGCGGCCTTGTCGGTCTGAGGACCGTTGTCGCCCGCAGCCGCGCCAAAGATGCTCGGCGCCGGCTTGAAAGGACGCTTGAGCTCGCCGACGGCCGGCACGCCCCAGATCCAGATCTTGGCCATGTTCGACTCGAGCGCGTTCTTCAGGGGGATGATGCTCTGGATCACGAGACTGGGTTAGTACACACACGTACGGGTTCGTGTAGCCAAAGTACAAGTGCATGAGCGCGACGACGCCCATACCCATCAGAATGCCACGCACACTCTTGCTGATCTCCGCAAGATCGTAGTCGCGGTGCGTCGTCGTGACGAGCTCACCCGGCTCCTGCGACTGATGTCAGGATATCCACGTACCATCGGCGTCTTGGCATTCACGTATTTGAGCACCGTCAGATCGTTCTTCTTCTTGATTTGGATGCTGCAGAAGTAAAAGACCGCAAGGCAGCCCAGCTGAGCGAGCAAGTAGCCAATGCGGGCGTACGTAATGTACTCCGGCTGGTCATCGAACGGGATGCGCTTAGCAAACTGCATCACGCCGAACATCACGGCCATATTCGTCACTGCGGCGTTCATCTTGAAGGTCTTGGTTCTCGTTACGTGGCGACACGCGTGGCTAGCCTAAAAAGGCCACGTGGCCAGATCGCTCCCGCCGGGTTGCTTCTCCACTTCACGGAGTTGACTGCTCGTCCTCCCCATGTCTCTGCAAGTGCACCAGCTTTCGTACAGCCCTCTGACGGCACACGCATTCAATGCGGACCGCAGCAAGGTGGCTGTGTCGCCGAACACGAATGAAATTTACATCTACGCCCAGACCCCGTCGGGATGGGTGCTCGAGCACACCCTCGCCGAACACGATAAACTGGTGACGGGCCTCGACTGGGCGCCAAAGACGAACCGGATCGTGAGCTGCTCGCAGGACCGCAATGCGTATGTATGGTCGCTGGGCGACGGCGGCGTGTGGAAGCCCACGCTCGTCCTCCTGCGCCTCACGCGCAGCGCCACGTTTGTGCGCTGGAGCCCGAACGAGGACAAGTTTGCGGTGGCCTCGAGCGCACGCACGATCTCCGTGTGCTCGTTCGAGGAGGACAACGACTGGTGGGTGGCCAAGCACATCAAGCGGCCGCTGCGCTCGACCGTCTCGTCGCTCGACTGGCACCCGAACAATGTCCTGCTCGCCGCGGGCTGTGCCGACTTCCATGCGCGCGTCTTTAGTGCGTACATCAAGGGCGTAGACGCCAAGCCGCCGCCGAGCGTGTGGGGCGAGCGCCTGCCGTTTGGTACGGTCTGTGGCGAGTTTGCTACGCCGTCGAGCGGATGGGTGCACGGCGTCGCATTCAGCCCCAGCGGCGACGTGCTCGCGTTTGTCGGCCACGATGCGTCGCTCACGATCGCGTACCCCTCTGCACCGGAGCACCCCCCGCATGCGGTGCACGTCGTGCGCCTGCCGAGCCTGCCATACGTCACACTGCTCTTCCTCAACGAGAATGCGCTCGTGGCCGCGGGGCAGGACTGCCAGCCGATCGTTTTTGAGGGCGACTGGCAGAACGGCTGGTCGCTTAAGCGCTCGCTCGATACGCTCGGCGCGGCGGCGAGCAAGCCCAAGCCGCCGCCGCCGCCGCCCAAGGCCGCCGGCCTCTCGTCGGGCGGCACGAGCAGCGTCGGCCGCCTGAACAACGAGGCCTTTGCGCGCTTCCGCGCGGCCGACTCGCGCGGCACAGCGGCGCCCCCGCCGCCGAGTGGCGACGTGATTTCACCGCAAGCGCTCGGTGCGGTGGCCGGCGCGAGCATCGCCGACGACGGCGAGCTGCACACGACGCACCAAAACACCATCACGAGCGTGCGCATCTACAGCGGCACGCCCGACCAGGTCCAGTCGGTGAGCACGAGCGGCGTCGACGGTCGCCTGTGTGTCTTTGATGCAAACAAGGGCTCGACGGCCCTGCCGCCGATTCTGCGCGGCGTGTCGAGCTCGCAAGTATAGTATATAGTACCCTATCTGTTCTAGCTGCCGAGCTTGCGGCTCTTGACCAGGTGCGTCGAGATACCGCTCTTTTCGCCCTGGTATCCGCCCTGCAGCGCGTTCTGGCCGCCCTTGTACACCGCGCGCGTGCTCGACAGGCGCTTGTTGGCCTTGTCGAACTTCATGCGGCGCTTCACACGGGGGTTGCGCACGCTCTTGGGGCGGTGCGGCGTGAGACCCTTGTTCTTCTCGATGGTGCGGTCGATCAAGCGGTGCTCGCCAGGGGCAAGCTCCTCGTCGTCGTACACGCGGCTCGCGAGGCGCTGCTCGTCGTACTCTTGCTTCTTGTTCGACTTCTTTGCGCGCTTGTTCGACGAAATTAGGTCGTAGTACGCCGCATCGTCGTCCTCGGCCTCCTTGGCAGCGCTGCGTTCGCCGCCCATTACTGCCTGGCGGTCGCGCCAGTCGCCCTCGCCCCACTCGGTATCGTTCAGTGACGTGTCCTGGCTCAGCGCCTTGGCCTTCGCCGCCTTGCTGCTCTTGGCAGCCGCCACTGCATCGCGGCTGCGCTGGCGGTCGCGGTACGGGATATCGGCGTCGCCCTCGAGCTTGTTGGCCTTCACAGGGCCGTTCACATCGACCGACGCATCGGCGTGGAATTTCACGTCGCGCTTGCGCTGCGCTTTTTCTTGCGCATCGCTCTTGCGCATCTGCGTCGGCTCGCCATAGGCGTCTGCGCTCTCGAGCGACTCTTTAGGCGTAGACCGCTTTGGGCGAGGAACCGCAGCACCCACCGCAGCGACCGCCGCAAGCGGCGCGGGCTCGGGCGCGGGCGCCTCGGCCGCCTTCTTCGACTTGCGGCGCTTGGCAGGCTTCGGCTGGGGGGAAGCAGGGCGCTGTTCGTATACATGCTGGTTCTCCTTCTCGTCCTCAATCAGGTCGTCCAGCTCGCCCGACTCGAGGTCGCCCAGCTGCTCGTACTCGAGGTCCTCGTCGGTGGGCGGGCCCATGATGCCCGCCATTTCTCGCTCGTCCTCGTCGCCCAGGTCCTCTGGGTCAAAGAGGCCTAGCGCCTTCATCTCGACGAGCGCTTTTTTGAACTGGCTCAGGCGCTCCATGACGGGGTGGGTAAGGAGCCGCTCGGGCTCGGCGGCCATCTCGGGTACCGAGGCAAGCTGGAAGAAAAAGGCAAGGAGCATGGTGTAGGAGGAGAGTGTCTGATAGTATAGGTGCGCAATCTCGGCGACTTGGCGCTCGCCATGCTCCGACACATGCGCGACGTATTCCTGTGTCTCACGCAGCTGCTTGAGTACACCGCCAAACTCGTCGACAAGCGCAAGGACAATTGGCGCACGGATCTGGAGCTTGGCGACCAGCTCCTCGGGCGACGTTTCAATTGATGCTGCGGTGGGCATGTTTGCCACACCGTCCAACTCGCGTTTGCGCTTGGCACGCGCGGCAGCACTCTGCTCGTCTGCATTCATCTGCGCCTCGACTGCGTCAATGTTCTCCAGGCCGAACTCGTCGTCGTTCATGCCGGCACGGCTCTGACGCTGCAGACGGATCGCCTCGTTCGTCTCCAGCTCGTGTGCTTTATCTTCGTCAATCTCCGAGTCAGACTCGAGGTCCTCGGCCGTGTTGCCGCTGTAGTATGAGCGCTTGTTGGCGCCCCAGCCGAGGTCCTCCTCTTCCGACTCCTCGTCGTCGTTCTCGTCATCCGATTCCTTTGCATCATCGCGCGGCGCACGGCGATTGGCAGCGCGCGCAATAGGCTCGGGAATATGCATCGTGCGGTAGCGCTCATCGTCGTCGTTAAGCTCGCCCTCGTCGTCCTCCTCGTCGTCTTCGTCCTCCTCCTCATCCTCATCCTCCTCATCCTCGTCCTCCTCATCGTCCTCGTATCGGTCCTTGCCAAAGCCAAGCACCTCGCGGTCATTGGCTCCGAAATCGTCCTCTTCTGCGTCGGGCTCGTATTGTGCGTCGTCGAGCAAAATTTTATCGCGCGCCGCGTCAAAGCGGTCCACGTCGTCCATGGGAATATCGTCTTGGGCGCTCACCTTGGACTGTCTCGCACCCGGGCCCTTTGCTTGATTGCGCGCACCTGTGCGCCCACGGCCTTTCGCCATTGTCCCAAGGTGGTCTGCTGAGCGATTGTGCCCTGCTGACGTCCACGTGATATCCAAAAAAAAGTGGCTTGACTAACCGTGCATGGAGGGTTGGCACCCTCCGCATCTTTTTTGCTCGTGTGGACGATGGCCGACCGAGGCTACGACGAGGAGGACGAGCTGCTTGCAGCCTCGCGCCAAGCATACAAGTCCCATGCAGGCCCATCGCACAAGGCGATGAGTGCCCCTGAGGCGTTTACCGATGGCACGGACCTGGTGATGTTTGACCAGGACGATGCCGAGATACCCCCCGAACTTGCGCCCAAGGCCAAAAAGGAGCGCCCTGCGAAGGCATCGACGAGCAAGAGCACTTCAAAAAAGAAGCTCGTCGAGCCCGCGAATGTCACGCAGTCGCTCGAGACCCTGGAGAACACCGGTGTGGTCAGCACCAAGAAGCCGAGCAAGCGGCAAGTGCAAGAGTATCGCTCCAAGTCTGCTGGTCCGGCCTGGTACGACATGCCCGCGTTCCCCGGCGCAAAATTCTCGAACAAAAAAGACGCACGCACCGAAGCGGGCAAGGCGAGCTTTACCGGTGGCGATGCGCGCAGTGCGACCGAAAAAGAAATGCGGCGGCAAGTCACGGCGATCCGGCTGCGCAACGCTCTTGACCCTACGCGATTCTATCGTGGTAGCGGCGGTACAGGTGCCGACCGCGGCATGCCTCCCTATGCCCAGCTCGGCACGATTGTCGGCGGCGGCCTGGAGCCAGCGTCGATTGTGCCGCGCAAACAGCGTGCCGACACGGTGGTGGGCGAGCTCGTCAACGATGCGCGGTCTGTTGCCTATTCGCGAAAGAAATTCAACGAGGTATGTTGTACTACTAATTCAGCTTCAAGAGAAGCGCATGGCGATCGCCAAGCAGAACCGGTCCAAACCCGCTGGCCGGCGACGCCGCAGATCATAGACCGAGTGCCTGCCGTCTCCACGTGGTCCCCACGTGGAGACGAGAGAGAGAGACCGGGTATTTCTGGTTTTTCTCTTTTTTTCGTTTTTTTTTGCAAAACCGCGGCGCGGCTGAAGTGCCCCGAGGTTTGGCAAATTCCTTTGGGTGGCAGTATTTTGGCACTCGGCCGTTGTAGTGCTGGGCACCCGTGTCTCCCCGCCCCTTAGGTTATACGAGCGGAGTTCTAGGTGTACCATCCTTGGTACGATTGGGCACTGCGCAACGGGTAACGTCTTGCGTTCCCTACCCTACCATACCGGTGCTCGACAAGTAGCACATCCAGTCCTTCATTGGTCTTGGATGGCTGTTGAGCGACCGACAAGCACGGCATGATTGTACAAGCGTCTCCTCCGGCGCCTGCGCACAACCGTGCCGCGGCGACCGGTTCTTCTACGGCCTTTGCGCCACTTCATATGACGAGCAGCCGTATGCGGAACAAGAAGCTTTCCTACAAGCAGAAAAGTGAGTACACACCTCCCCTAGGCATTGCCACCTGGCGTTGCAGTATACGGGGAATTATGCATGTTTGGGTGTACCCGGCGTGCATAAATCCACATGAGCAGGAACTGACACACGACAGTATGTATCCAGCGCGGCTCGTTTTTGAACGGCGCAGGAAACGCGCTTGTGAATGGTGTTGCGCCTGAGTTTGAGAGCAACGAAAACCAACAGGACTCTACCTTTGGTGTCGATCAGCACGAACTCACGGAGCACCATTTGCAGGCTGCGCTCTCGTCGCACCAATTGGAAGCCACACAGGGCACGACCAGTGGTGCGACCAAGAAGGCGTACCACATTCCTACCCCCAAGTCTGTCGAGGTTTTATCGACCAAGCAGTACAACGACGCATACCCCCCTAATGCGTACTCCGATCCCGTCACCTATGTACGATACTCCGACACGGTTGAGGCAAACGTGCGCGGCGCGCCGTACTGTCTCGACGAGGATGACCAGGGCTGGCTCGACAAGCACAATGCCAAAGCGCGCAATGAGCTTGACGAGGCGCTCAAGAATCCCAAGAACGTGCCTCAGGGTGCCAAGGACCAAGCCGCAGCCGCCGTTCAGGCAGCCGCGACCCTTGCGAGCCAGGAGCCGGAAAAGTACTTGACCATCACCGAGGACGAATTCGAGACGGTGATGTACGTCTTTGAACGTGCCACGTGTGAGCGTCACCCTCTCTTGGAGCTGGACTTTGCCAAGGTGCCCACCCTGGACGATCTCTTGCCCGAGTTTGACGAGACGTCGGCTGCTGCCGCGCTTGCGGAGCCCGAGCTGCCTGCGTACAATGCTGAGGCGACGGCCGAAGCGGATACAAAGCCAATCAATGGCAAGCTGTCCCTCAAGTTGAATGCGGCCAAGAAGGGGGAGAATGTGGACAAAAAATGGTCTGCCGAGAACCCTTTCCGTCACCTCTCTCTCTTGAAGCCATGTGCGCGCCTCATTTACCCCTGGTGGCACCTGCGCCGCCAGGCGCGGGACGGGAAGCCGATCGTGCCTCTGCTCAACTTTGACGAGAGCAACGAAAGCGACCCCTATGTCTGTTTCCGTCGCCGGGAGGTAAAGACGGCGCGCAAGACGCGTAAGACTGATACCCTCCAGCTCGAAAAGCTTGTGCGCCTCCAGTCCGAGCTCAAGCAAGCCACTCAGCTGTTCAAGATGGTCGCTCAGCGCGAGCAGATCAAGGAACAGCAGGTCAAGAAAGCGCACGAATGCTGGAGCCAAGCGTGCCGCCTGCTCGACGTCAAGCAACAATGGACTATCCTCGGCCCCAACAAGGGCCAAGAAGACGAGAACCTCATCTTTGGTGTACAGCCTGACCCTACTGCGCCCGTGCCGAATGCTGCGGCGACCGCGCAAAACGCACAGCTCCTCAAGAAAAAGCGCAAGGCCGAGGAGGCCTCGTCGGTCTCGACGACGCTCAAGCTGCGCCGCCCCAAGCCTGGCGACGACCAGGCTCATGGCAAGACGGTTGGTGTCGAGGGATCGGGTGGCATTGGCCCTGCGATCCTCGAGCGCGTGCGTGCCATCCAGGCATACATCGAGCGTGAGACGCAGTGGCACCAGCAGGCCGACGCCGGCTTCGAGGACCTTACCGATACCGCGTACCAGCCTCCGGCTGCGCCCTTGCCCCAGCGTGCGTTTAGGCCGATCCAATCGGACAACCACGATACCCACTTCTGGTCCAACCATCCCGTCGCGCGTCTCGGCAAGCAGCCCTGCTTCCGCCGCCGTGTTGGCCGTGGTGGCCGTGTCTATCTGGACCGGCGCCCGCTGACCGTGAGCCCTGCGCCTGCGAACATCGCGGCGTGGCCGCGGAACGTCAACGGGTGGGCTTCTGCACCTCTCTCGATGGACACTACGCGCGCGCAGCTTGCAGGACAATACGGCATGGCTGCCGAATTGAACCGCACGCAGCGCCCGCTGATGTTCTCGTCGCGACTCAAACCGACGCTTCTGCCTACGCCCGACATGCCGATGAGCACGCAGCAGACGCGGGATGCCTCGATGGGAATGCCCCGCGAGGCATTCCGCTCGATGCGCAGCCATTCGGAGCACAAGGACGGTCCGTTTGCTACCGGAAACCATGCCGAGGTTGCCAGCAACTCGTCCGACTCGACCGACCACACCAAGTCGACCGAGGACGTGGGTGACGGGCAGAGCACGCAGGCCACTGATGTCGAGCACGATGCGATGCAAGAAGACAAGGATGCGTGCGCGAGCGATTCAGAAGACGACTACGAGTCGCCTGAAGAGCAGCGCGAGCGCGCTCGGAAGCTTGCCGAGCGCTGGCGCTACGACGAAGACGGCGGCCGCTGGGCCGGTCTGGGTCTCCTTGGTCTTGGCGGCATGGAAGGTGACGAGGAGGCGGTGCTCGACGACTTTGACCACCGCTTCATCCGCTACCGCATGTCCTTGCTGGACGAGACAAACCTGCTCAAGCTGTCCACTGACTGGACCTACATGCGCCAAGCGCTTGCCGCAGCCGAAGTGCATCCCCCGACTGCCCAGGTAAACGTCGAGACGGAAAAGCAGCAGCAGCAGCAGCAGCAGCAGCAGCAGCCTGCTGCGCCACAGAAAGGCAAGACTGAGCCGAGCAAGCCTGCCTCGACGACCGCATCGGCGACGCCCGAGCCGGCCAAACAAGCACAGCGCGCCTGATCGCGCCATGCTTTGCGCTGCGAATGTACTATTATTGCGTTACGCGGCTCCACCACGGAGTTGTACAGAATGGATGCTCTTGGGATACGCACCCGCGGTTTGACGGGAAGCATTGCGATAAATCAAGTAGATGGCTTTCCAAGCTAACTGCAAGTGTACCATAATCGAATCAACTGGTGTGCCTCTTGGGCGAACACCAAAAGGTCGGTCGATCTATATGCATTTTCACCTATGTCCAATTGGAACTAGGGATCGTAGGCAAGGCGAACGCGAATATGCGATACCACCACAGCTTAGAAGCCGGGGGGACGCAGACCCTGCGGCTGGCCCTGCGCCGCCGCCGCCTGCGCCGCGGCAGCGTCCGCGGGAAGGCCGGGCGCGGCACCGACCTGGCCGCCCTGCTGTGCGAGGAGCTCCTTCTCCTGAACCGAGATGCGGCTCTCGTCCTCAACAGCCAGGGCAAAGGGAAGACCAACGAGCAGTGCCGAGGTGACGCCAATCCAGATCAGCTTGCCCGCGACCCAGCCACCAAAGAAGGTGTAGGTCGAGGCCGTGTTGAAGCTCTTCTTGAGCGACGCACGAGTAGAAGGCGATAGAACATCTTTCAGCGCAGCGATGCGATCAAAGAGCGTCTCGTTGGGAACGACGAGACCGCGCTCCGACACAAACTCTTCGTCGTCGGACAGGTCCTCCTGCGGTCAGCTGCGGGGAAGTACATACGTCGTCAGACTCGTCGTCCGTAGCCTCCCAGTCCTGGTCATCCTCCTGGGGGGCGCTGAAGCCTTGTTGCCTCAGCTTCTCCGTTTCATCCTGAACTTCTTCGATGCGCACCATGATCGGATAGCGCCACTGGTCGTTCGGAGCCGGAGGGGCGACTGCGGAAGACTTCTGATCACGTGACAGAACGTGGGCGGCGTGCCACTAGGCCGTCCGTGCCCAGCGCGCACCGACGAGCATGTCGGACGAGGAAGCGCGGCGCACGGCTTTGCGCCTCGCCGCCTTGGCATCGCTCAAGACAAGTGCAGCGTCGAAAAGGGCAGGACCCTCCAAAGAGAAATTGGGCGCGCCGCACGGGGAGGTGTCGGCACCTGCTCCACAGGACGAGGGGCTGACGTTGGAGGAGACTGCCGCACTCTACTTGCAGGAGGAGGAGCCGAGGGAGAGCGTACCGGAACCGGAGCACCATGGTGTTGCACCAGTGCTGTCTGCCGAGCTTGCGGCAGAGTCACTGCCGGAACAAGCGACAGCAGAGCCGCCGTTGACTCACAGCGATTGGGCTCACGAGCGCCCGCCGGCGCGTAAGGAGCCTGGACGTGCGCACGAGGCATCCAGAGAGACAAAGCGGGGCCATAAAACGGGATACCGCGATGTGGATATGCCAGATGCCGACGCGGCAGACATGCTTGCCTACATCGACTACGACGAGGAGCCCAAACCGGTCATGGACGCTCGCAGCGCACGGCCCCGGATCTCTTACGCGGACGAGTTTAGCGCACAGCCAATTGCACCGTCGGGCGAGCTGGAAGTGGCGCGCTGGCTCGACCTCCCACTTGACAGCGCGGCGCATACGCCACCAGTGCATCTCCATCCAAAGCAGTTTCCGGCGCGCCGCGCACCGGCCTCTGACGTGCCGCGACAAGACCCGCAGGCAGTCGCACACTCGCTTACGCGGAACACGTTTGCTCGATTCGTCAACCGGCCCTTGCGTGGTCCCATGATCATTGAGTGGTCGGACGACGAAGAGGAAGAGGAAACGCCGGTGATACCAACTCGCCCCAGTCCCTATCCCTATGATGCTACGCCGGAGCGGAGAGCAACAGGTCAGGTTCCTTCGGCTGTCCTGTCAGAAAAGGAGCGGGAAATCAAGAAAATGATGGCGCGGATTCAGCAGCTGGAAGAAAAGAGACGGAGCCTCCAAGGCCAGTCGCCCAAAGCTGGCACTACTTCCTCACGCTTACCGAGCTCGGTGCTAGGGAAACGCGCTGCTTCGAATGATATGCAGAGCGTATCGTCTCTTTTAAACGATGAGAATGCGGATACCAAGGTACGTTGCGCCAGAGCATTTGGCAAGGACAAGGATTCATGTCGCACAGCGTCCAAAAACAGAGGAGTCTTCGACCACGTCCAGGATCCTCACGGGATTTACAAATGTACGTCGAACTTGACCACCACCGTGATGTGGTCGTGCAGGAACTAACCATGCTCAGGTCTCAGCCTGGTTCCGAAACTATATTCCTTCGTTTTTTGGGGGGAGGCCAAACGATAGCCGCACTAACCCTTCATAGCTTACTTCAGATACCCGCATGGATCCAGCGATCCAGCGATACAAGTAGTGGCTCGTTGCGCAACCGCGACAGCCACAATAAGCCTTTTTTACAAAAGAAATTCGTTCTTGTGCTTGCAACCATACATTCCAATCCCCTGCTCCAGCTTGTGGAGCAGGCCAAAAAATTCAAGAAAAAAATGTGCCCACTGGCTGGATCGAACAACCGACCTCGTCATGTCGCTAGGACGTCCGCAAACGCGGGAGGTACGAGTGACGCGCTCTACCACTGAGCTAAGCGGGCGCGTATTGTGACAGAAAGCACTTCGAATACCATGATAACAAGGTGGATCATAGGACGGGTGGAAATACGCGTGGGCAAAAAGAGAGTGCCCACTGGCTGGATCGAACAACCGACCTCGTCATGACCCGAAGGCCGACCGCTGTCGCGGGAGGTACTAGTGACGCGCTCTACCACTGAGCTAAGCGGGCTTTTAAGCACGACGCCCTTACCCATTTTACCAACATGATGATGTCGTAGATTTTGATGGGAGTTGTACTATCGTCCATGGGAAAACTAGTCTTCCAGATAACCTCGTGTGCGTTTACGGCACGTAGTGCGCTCAAGCCATCCACAACGGCTGTCAGATATTAGCATTGCTGCAAACCGCTGCTATGCCCATAGGCCCAAAACACTTGTGCATCGCATCCTGCTTTACGCAATGTATATTGCAGCAGTAGTGCCCGCTGCCCTTGCACCGACGACTGACGCCTTCAAGGTGAATGCCATGTCGCATTACGGCAAGTGGAAATCACGAATCAATCGACCGATAGCACCCGTCTTGCGCTCTCCCGTCGGCTTTTTCCCATAGGACAAAATGGCACGGATCCGCTCGCGTCGCTCCGCATCATAAGCTGTGAGTGCTTCAGGCACAGAGGCATAGTCCCCGAGGACTTTGGCTAGCACCACAGCATCTTCAAATGCCATAGAAGCACCTTGCCCTGTGGCCGGGGAAACAGCATGAGCCGCGTCTCCGATAATGACGGCGCGGTTGCTGTGCCAGCATGGAACCTCTTTCAACGCAAACTGGTTCCAGATCCTGGGCTCGTTCATGGAGGCAGCAATAATGTCCGCCGCTGGCCCCTTGTCACCGTCGAGCAAGTTAATTAGGCGCTTCTTGACAGCGTTTCCATTATCGTGCAGCTCATCGGGTGTAAGAGGTTTCGGAACGGGAGGACTTGCAAACCACCAGAGACTGCCATCGGGCGCTTTGGTATATCCGAAAAACAATTTGTTTCCTTGGAACATGCGATACACACCAACTGGTGCATCAATATCCAGGTTGGAGTAGCCAGCTGAATTGCCGCGTCCAATATAATAAGGATCAGGAGTTTGGGGGTCGAGTAATTGGCGGACAGGAGAGTGGATACCATCAGCTGCAATTAGCACGTCTCCTCGTTCTTGAGAGCCGTCTTCAAATGTGGCCGTCACTCCATCTGTATCTTCATTGAAAGAAACAAGCTTTTTCAAATGCGTGATTTCTGCGCCGTTCTCAATAGCCACGTCGTAGAGTCCCTTGTACAAATGCGGGCGTCGGACGGTGTGTGTCACGCTGCCGTCCTCGAGCTTTGGACCAAGCGGCATGGTCCCGACCTTTCTCCCTTCTGAATAGAACTCTGCGAGAGGCGTGGGGAAGCCATTCTTGCGAATGACGTCCCTTGCGCACAAGGTGCGGAGTGCACTTTGGCCATTGACTGCAACGGTGAGAAATTCGCCTTGTGACAATCCGCTGCTATGACTGTACGCCTCAAAAACGCTTGCCCTCCATCCGGACCTTGCCAAAGAGCTTGCAATCGTAGTCCCGCCGGCTCCTGCACCGATAATTAATGCTCGCATCCTGGCCGCTATGCACCAGCTAGCGAGGAGAAAGAGGAACCATGTGGAGGATTTGCCCACGGATCTGCATGATGATGTCATATGATGAGCGCGGAGAAAAGGAAAAAAAGAAAGTGTGCCCACTGGCTGGATCGAACAACCGACCTCGTCATGACCCGAAGGCCGACCGCTGTCGCGGGAGGTACTAGTGACGCGCTCTACCACTGAGCTAAGCGGGCTTTTCGTTGAGATCTAGATAATCCAATGCGTATATGACTGTGCTTTGTGTGCAAAAGGGTTGCCAAGTCTGCATGCATGCAGGTGTGCCCGCGCCAATTTCAAAAAGCGGAATTTTGACGCGTGCGGGCTGACGCGCGCAGTTTGGTGATCCCCTTCCACAGAGGTTGTGGTAGTAAGCGCGGGCGGTACCCTATTTGTTCATCATGAGTATGGCACTAGAGGGGACGGAGCATAAGTTCGAGCCTTTCGAGGTCTCCGCTCCCCACATTATCTACGTCGCGCTTGGTTTGTTCATTGTCGTGGTATGTCACAATCTCATATGCTCATACTAGTTTGGCATGTTCTCCATGTTAATCAAGGAGAAGCTTTACCTCGGTGAGGCGCCTCTTGCACTTTTGTTCGGTATTATTATTGGTACGTGTCGCGCTGTGTCTCACCGCTAGGTCCTGTCTCTGCAAAAATTTTCAGTCCGAACAAGTGGGGCCACCAGCTGGCCAACACGCCGGGCAGTGAGATCACAAATGAAATTACATTGGAAGTGATGCGCGTTACAATTGCCCTGTCCGTGTTTTCTGTCGGCGTTGAAGTATGTCTTATCATCTGACCCAGTTGCCCAAGAAGTACGTCTGGCGGCATTGGAAATCGATTGCCATGCTCCTTGGACCCGTCATGGTCTGGGGCTGGCTCATTTCTGCGCTCCTTATCTGGGCGTTGGTTCCTGGTCTGGACTTTTTGAACTCGTACGTCACATGTTAGCTTACTCTTCAGCCTGATGGTTGCGTCATGTGTGTCGCCGACCGATCCTATTCTGGCTCAAGCTGTGGTGGGTGGTCCATGGGCCGAGAAGCACGTCCCTGCACACATCCGTCACCTGCTGCAGTGTGAGTCGGGGTGCAACGATGGAGCTGCCTTCCCTTTCCTTTTCCTTGCATACTATCTGACGGTGAACCGCCCACAGGTCGCTTTCCCAGTTGGGAAGTGGTTCTATCGTACGTATATTCTGCTCACACAGAAACGTGGGCGTGGGAGATTTGTCTGGGCACGGCCATTGGTGCATTTATGGGCTTCCTTGCACGCAAGATGATTCGTTTCAGTGAGCGCAGGAAGCTCGTGGATCGTGAGAGTTTTGTTGCGCAATATTTGAGTCTTGCGATCGCCAGTATGGGCGTCAACGTACTGCTAGGCAGTGACGATCTTCTCGCTGCATTTGCCTGCGGTACCGCTTTTGCCTGGGATGGCTGGTTCCAGAAACAGACGGAAGACTCCAACTTTTCCAGCATTGTTGACTTGGTGTTCAACATTGCAACGTTTATCTACATTGGTGCAATCATGCCTTGGCACGACTTTGTGGACGCTTCGATCGACCTTTCCATCTGGCGTCTGATTGTGCTGAGTATTCTGGTGCTGCTCCTGAAGCGTATTCCCGTCGTCGTCCTTCTCTGGAAGTGGATTCCTGACATTAAGACTTTCCAAGAGGCCCTGTTCTCTGGCTACTTCGGCCCTATGGGTGTTGGTGCGATTTTCATGTCGACGTACGGGCGTTTGCTGTTGATTGAGCACGTTTCGCACCCGCCTCAGAACACCAATGACGTGCTTGCCCTGACGATTCAGCCGATCGTCTTCTTCTTCGTGTTGACGTCGACCTTTGTACACGGTTTCACTGTTCCGTTCTTTGCATTCGGAAAGCGTGCACACTCCAACCTGGCCCGTACGCTGAGTTATGCTCCTACGCAACCCTTCTCGTCGGACGAGCCGGGTTGGCTGTCGGGTATTCGTCGTACGATGACCAATGCCACGCAGCAGAACCAGGAAGGCCCTGTCGCAGGACAAACGTCGGTTGTGCAGGCAATGCACGAAGGTCTTCGTCGGATGCGCGACGACAGCGTTTCCTCTCGAGACTCGGCAGAGCGCCAGCATCACGAACACGAGGAGGCTGAGGGTGGCCATGTCCACTTTGGTGGTGCATCTGAGTCTGTGGAAGATGTCGAGCCTGATGCGGAAGACGAGGAGCTTGGTCGCCAAGGTGAGGATGAGGACTGGGGTGGTGGCGACACGCTCGAGATGCGCAGGTACCGTGCCCGTAAGGCGGCTGATCGTCGTGCCTCGCTCCAGCCTTCCGATAAACCAACCGAGCAAGACATTGCTGATTTGGCTATGCAGCGCGAGCACGGCGAGGATTACGACGAGGATGCCTACCCCCGTGTTCGCGAGTGGCTCGAAGGGCATAAGATTGTGCTTGAGTACCAGAAGGAGGCACTCTCGGAGTCCGAGACAGTGATCATCCCATTGCCGAAGGAAGAGTACGATGCACTGATGGAAGAGGAGAGTCCTTTCCGCTCGTGGCTGTCGCGGAACGGCGAGAAGCTGGAAAAGTACCTGGACTGGGAACCTTCTGACAACTACAAGCTGAAAGACTACCATACCGAGAACCTTTTCAAGAAAGGCATCCCGAAGCAGCTCTCTTCGGTCATGTCCAAGTGGCTGCATGGCGACAAGGAAATGCCGTGCGAAGAAAAGAGCAACGCATACCCTTTGCTTCCTACGCATGCCGATCAAGAGAAGGGAGGTGCTGCCAAGGCACTTGGTTCTGAATATACTCATTACCCGTACCATTCCAGCACGGGTTCCTCGGCCCCGCTCCGGTCCGATGCGCCTGGCTCGGTCGTGACAATGGCGCCGCCAAACATGTGGGGAACGACGGACAGCATCCAATCCGATGGTGAGCCGGGATATGCGTCGCACTTCCCGTACTCGCAGCAGGCCCCGGCATACCTTTCTGAGCCTGGCTCGCCCAAGACGGGCGCCCCCCAGGCAACGGAGCCGAGCAGCACCAAGCAAGATACCGAGCCCGCCTCCGCGACACCTTCGGGCACCCCTCAGGTGTCGTTTGCAGGATACAACCCCCCTGGTGTCAAACAGGACGAAGATCATGAGAGCGCGGATAATGCACAGTCGCACCCGTTAAGCGACGCCACAGATGAGAAGCATGACGACTAGTTCTGATGTAGTATATAGACAGTCAGCTAGATCAGCCGAAACATGTTCTTCTTCGTCTCTTTTCCCAATCCTCCCTCGTACGCGCCGTCCACAATACCGACATTGTGCTCGCCACCACCGGCACGCTCATGGAGCCGCTCGAATATCTCGCGGTCGCGCTGCGTCATGCCAGACTCCCTCGGATCCGGCAGGGGACCGGGCTTGTTCTGGGGGTCTTTTGGGTTATCTTGCTTGGAATTTTTTGTATCAGGCTTCGTCTCGGAGCACCTTGCGCTCGTATGGAGCTGTACGATGCGCACCGCCGGCGACGGCAACGAGGACCGTGCCGTACGCATCTCTTGCCACACGCAACGTCCAAAACTTCCCATGGTTGTGGAGAAGTGGAGGCTCTCTTCGAATTGGACCTTTTTTTTGTGCATGGCCAAGGACGAAGTGACGGATGGGCGGCTGCCTATTACGCCGCACCTCAACGTGCATGGCCTCGAGATTCGATACACGCCCACGGCAGGCCGTGGTGTCTTTGCATCGCATCCGATTGGGCGCGATACTGTGATTGAAATTAGCCCTGTCCTGCTTTTTGAGGCAGAAGAATACAAAACGCACGGCCAGTATACCCTGCTCGACTCGTACACCTTTATCTGGGAAAAGAGAGCAGGAGGAAGTACGATGGCCCTTGCACTGGGCCTCGGCTCTCTCTTTAATCACAATCCTCGGGCAAATGTATCGTACGAGCTCGACCGCCGCGCCGAGTGCATTCGGTACCGCACGGTGCGCTGCATTGATATCGGCGAGGAGCTGTGCATCTGTTACGGTGCTGGAAAAATGTGGTGGGAGGAACCGTCGGAATGTGCCTCGCCGCCTGCGACTGAATTCGGCGAATGCGCCCTCTTTGGCCAGATGGACCTCGACGACAATGCGTCGAATGATACCCCCCAATCGTCCTCCAACGAGGCCTTGTTTGCGAGAGCGCCTGTGGACGCGGACACCCCACTCTGGCGTGTGACTGCGTCGCCTGATCCACGCACAATGCCGCTGGAGACGACGCTTGCGTGGGCGATCGACGCGCCGCCGCGTGCGTGCGCGACTGTCGCCAAGATTCTGCAGTCGCTGATCAAGGACAAGACCATCTGCGCCGGCCCGTCCGGCGCAACCTCGTTGCGGCATCTGCGCACCTTTCGAAAGACACGCGAGGTGACGCGCTGTGAAGACGGCGAATGGTTGCCTCCAAAAGACTCGGATGATTTGTCTGTGCTTGTCGCACTACACGGCCACCAGTCTCCCGATGAGCTCGTGTCCCTTCTACAACCGGCGCTCGACGATCTCGCGGCGGTCCACCTCTATCTCGTACGCGTTCCGGTGTGTGCTGCCCCGAGCCGGACCCGTCTCGCTGAATGGGCGGCCGTATGGCCTTGCGTCTTTTTGCCGCCTGGCGCTGGCCTGGCTACCGGCAATGGGCTGCCTGGAAGCGACGCGGCACGGCAGGCAGTGCTCATTGATCGCGCACAAGATGCTGAGATGTGGCGCAAAGACGGTGCAACCGACTGGATCCGCGCTGGATTCCGACGGTGTCTGCAGACCGCACGCCGTGCAGCCGCCGCCGGCGAGGTCGGTGTCGGGGCCTTTGTCACGGCGCCGGGGCCGGATGGTCAGGGGGAAGTCGCACTCGACGCTTTTGACACGCGAAAGAGCGAGTCACATCCGCTGCGACACGCCGTACCGAACGCCGTACGTGCCGTGGCTGAATGGCGCGCTGCAAATCGTACAGAGGAAGTACAAGGCGTTGCAGCGAATGGTCAAGACTACCTGCTGACGGGCCTGTCACTCTTCCTGACGCACGAGCCATGCGTCTATTGCGCGATGGCCTTGATTCACTCGCGAGTACACTCGGTCTATTTCTTGTGGGCCTCGCCGCATGCGGGCGGCTTTTGCGGCGCGCACGCTGGCCCTGGCGGGCGTGCGGCGTGCATCGGTACCGGGGACGGTGGCCCGTACGCGATCCAAGAGCAGAGCGGGCTCAACCATCGCTACGATGTATGGCGCTGGGTCGACCCTCGCACGTTTGCGGATGACATGCAAGGGCTATCGGTAGATATCACGCTTGATTTGTAGCTACTAATCGACGTCTTCATCGTCCTCGTCTTCGTACGCCTCCTCGTCCTCATCCTCGTCTTCGTCCTCACCGTAGTCGTCGTCGTAGTCGTCATAATCGTCGTCGTCGTCGTCGTCGTCCTCTCCATCCTGGGCGACAAACTCGTCCAACGTCAGATCGGTCGGCGGCGAGATACGGCGCGGCGGCACGAGTCCCTCGAACGTGGTATATTGTGCAGGCACATGCGACGAGTGCAGAGCCTGCTTGTTGCTCGTCAAGCTCGAGAAGAACGAAGGGGAGCGCACGGGCGTTGTCGTAGCGGGCATGGGCGTACTCACACCCGACGGTGTCGATGTCGCGAAAAAGTCGACAGGCGCCTCTTTTTTCTCCTCCGTAGGCATGGCGGCCGACTCGGGCACTTCGCATGGCGCCGGTTTCGGTGCCGGCGGGCGTTTGGAGCGCACAACGCCTCGCAGCGCAATGGGCCTTGTCACCGGCAAGCTAACCTTGGCGTCGGCAGGAAGACTCGCTTCCATGGTGGCATTCGTCACGAGTGGCGTATCGCGCATCGTGAAAAGCGTCTGCATCGCCGCACGCTGTGCGTCCCGCTCGGCCTGCACATCGGCCGCGTTCGAGACAGCAGGCAGGGTATTGTGCAAGGCGCCGATCGAGTCCAGAGCGCCGCTCGTCTTGCGGGGCGTCAGCGGCACACTCGGCTCGCGAACAATTTCAGGGGCCGCGCTAGGGCGCAGCTCATTCAGCTCTGCGTTCAGACGATCGAGCTCAGCGAGACGGCGCGCGGCCAGCGTCGTGATATGATCCGCAGAGCGATACACCGAGTCAAGCGACGGCGCATGCATAGGCTGCCGACCGGCCTTGTCGTTGGCAATGGCAGTCTTGATGGTCTGCAGGTGTTCGTCCAGTTCCTGCATACGCTCACGCACAAGGTGCGTAGAACGGCGCAGGCGCTGCTGGTTCTCGACATGTTCGGGGCCGAGGTGGCGAACACGCACCAGCTTCGCAAAGGAGGGATCCTTACGAGCGCGCAAGAATCGCGTGGTTTCGTCACGCTTGATCTCGGCCTTGAGCTGCACACTTTGCAGGCCCGCAACACGCTGCTGGTTCTCTGCAAATGCACGATCAACCTTGGCAATATCGGCGCTCAATTGCTGTGCAACTGGCGTAAGAGACGACAGGTCACCCATCGTCCACGTTGGTGAGTCCAGATCCGCCGTATGCTTTGTAGGGGCCGAGGGCGTACGCAGTTTGTCGTAGAAAGCCGCGGTCTCTTTCGCCTGGCTCTTGAGCGCATCCAGCTCCGCATTCAGGCCGAGGTAGATCTTGGCAAACTCACGCTGCAATTCGCCTTCCTCTGCCGGTACCGACGGCGCAGGAAGAGAGGACAGGTGGACCCTGGGCACCTTGATGTCTTGCAAAGGCACACCATCGAGCTTAGCAGGCGCTTCAGGCGACTTTTCTTTGGGCGCAATGGCGCTCGCCGGTTCGCTCTTGGCGAAGAAGGACGCATCCCTCGGCTTGTCCCCGCTCTGCTTTTCCATCTCGTTGCTTTCAACTGGTTTGGCGGCAGGAGACTCTTTCGGCTTGTCTTGCGAGGCAAACGAGAAAGCAGGGGCACTCTTGGCCTTGTCAGCCTCCTTGGGCTCCGACTTGGCAAAGGAAAAGGCGGGGGCGTCCTTCTTTTCTTCTGGCTTAGCAAACGAGAACGCAGGAGACGCCCTGGGTTCCTCCTTTTTCTCGTCAGGCTTGCTGAAGAAAGTGGGAGGAGCATCTTTCTTTTTCTCAGACTTGGCAAAGGAAAAGGCCGGAGCGCTCTTCTGCTCCCCATTCTTCTCGTCAGATTTGGCAAACGAGAAGGCAGGTGCATCCTTCTTCTCGTCAGGCTTGGCGAAAGAGAAGGCAGAGCCACCATGTGTCTCACCCTTCTTGTCCTCAGGCCTGGCGAAAGAGAAAGCAAGGGCCGTCTTAGAATCGCCTTTCTTCTCGTCAGGTTTCGCGAACGAGAAAGCAGGGGCAGGTTTAATTTCTTCTTTCTTTTCCTCAGGCTTGGCAAAAGAGAAGGTGGGTGCGTCCTTCTTGTCCTCTTTCTTTTCCTCAGGCTTGGCAAAAGAGAAGGTGGGTGCGTCCTTCTTGTCCTCTTTCTTTTCCTCAGGATTGGCAAAGGAGAAGGTGGGTGCGTCCTTCTTGTCCTCTTTCTTTTCCTCTGGCTTGGCAAAGGAGAAGGTGGGTGCATCCTTCGTCTCGTCCTTCTTGCCGTCAGACTTGGTGAAAGAAAAGGCAGTGGCATTCCCCTCTTCGCTCTTTTCCTCCGGCTTGGCAACAGAAAAAGCAGGGGCGTCTTTCTTGTCCTCAGGCTGCGACACAGTAGTGTCGTCTTTCTTCTCTTCCTTCTCTGGATTTGAGAAAGAGAATGCAGGAGCACTCTTCTGTTCCTCCTTCTTATCCTCAGGCTTGGCGAAGGAAAAGGAAGGAGCGTCCTTTTCCTCGTCCTTCTTTCCCTCAGGCTTGGACGGGGTCGTCGTGCTCTTTTCTCCAGGTTTTGCAAACGAGAAAGCGGCGGTATCCTTCTTGTTATCATTCCCATCGTCAGGTTTGGCGAATGAGAAAGCTGGCGCATCCTTCTTTTCCTCCGGCTTCGCAAAGGAGAAGGAAGGTGTACCCTTTTTCTCTTCCTTCTTCTCGTCCTTGGTCTCGGGCTTCGCAAAGGAAAATGAAGGGGTGTTTTTATTCTCTTCCTTTTTCTCTTCGGGCTTAGCGAACGAGAAGGCAGGAGCATCCTTCTTGTCCTCTTTTTTCTCGTCCTGCTTCTTTTCAGGTTTGGAGAAGGAGAATGCGGGAGCATCCTTGTTGTCTTCCTTTTTCTCCTCTGGCTTGGAAAAGGAGAATGCAGGGCCATCTTTGGCATCCTTCTCCTCCTCTCCCTTCTCCGCAGGCTTAGCAGACAAAGCAGGGAGCGCGTCCTCCTTAGCCTCCTTGTCATCTTTCTGCGTGTCGGGTTTCGCAAAGGAGAAAGCAGGAGTGTCCTTCTTCTCTTCCTTCTTTTCATCCTGCTTTTCTTCAGGCTTGGAGAAGGAAAAGGCAGGTGCATCCTTCTTTTCTTCCTTTTCGTCTTTCTGAGCCTCGGGCTTGGCGAAAGAGAAAGCAGGAGCGTCCTTCTTTTCGTCTTTCTTCTCATCTGGCTTGGCAAACGAGAAGGAGGGCGCGCCCTTCTTCTCCTCGGGCTTGGCAAAAGAAAAAGCAGGCGCGTCTTTCTTTTCCTCTGGCTTTGCGAACGAAAAGGCTGCTGCGTCCTTCTTTTCCTCCTTCTCGTCTGGCTTGGCAAACGAAAATGCAGGCCGGTCTTTCTTCTCTTCGGGATTAGCAAATGAAAATGCAGGGGCCTGCTTTTGCTCACGCGCTTTGGTCGGCGTCACCGGCTCTGGTGCCTTGGGCGCGGACTGGCCGAACGAGAACCCAGCCGAAGGCTTCGGCTGACTTGCGGCAAACCCAAACGCAGACGGCGTCGAGGCAGGAGTCGTACGAGACTCAGGTGCCGAAGGGGTATTGGGAGTCGGCGTGCTTTCCTGCGCCGGCTTGGTATCCATCATATCGTTCATCGAGCCGAACGAGAAGGCACCCTTGTTTCCGTCGTCGATAGGCTCTGCTTCCATACCCGACTCTGGCTCGGGTTTGGGCGCAGGGGTCGCACCCTCGAATGCAGGCTTGCCCTTGTCGAACGCGCCGCCCGAGCCAAAGACGGAGCCGCTGTTGGAGCTGCTCACGGCGCCGAAGCCCGTCGGCTTACCGGCCATCGAGCTGAATGCGGAATTCGTACCAGTCGAGCCCGGAGTCGAAGGCTTGTCAAACGCCGACGACTGGCCAAAGGCAGGGGTCGCGGTCGTACCGAACGCTGAAGGCTTGGACGCTGCCGCGCCAAAGCCCGACGACTGGCCAAAAGCTGGCGAGCCAAATGCCGAGGTACCCGAAGCACTTCCAAATGCCGAGGGGGACGCTGTGCTTCCGAATGCAGAAGGCGTCGACGTGCTTCCAAAAGCGGGAGCAGAGTTCGTGTTGCCGGCCGCCCCAAAGGCCGATCCGGACGACGATCCAAATGCCGACTTTGCACCGCCAAAAGCACCGAATCCTCCGCCCGACGCCGTCTGGCCAAACGCGGGTTTGCCAAAGGCGGACGGGCCCGAAGTGGATCCAAAAGCCGGGGCGCCCGGCGTAGAAGTCGATCCAAAAGCCGGGGCACTAGGGGTAGATGTCGATCCAAATGCAGAGGCGCTCGGCGTGGACGTCGAACCAAACGCAGGTGCATTCGGCGTGGACGTCGATCCGAACGCGGCCGCGCTCGGTGTCGAAGTCGACCCAAACGCAGTGGCGCTCGATGGCGGCGGCGGTGCCTGGCCCTGCGCCGCACCTTGCGTTGCGTGGACCATGCCAGGATAAGCATCCTTTGCATCTGCATTGATCACATTGTAGGCAAGCAGGACACCATCGCTCGTGTAGACCAAGAGAATCGGCGTCGCGGGAAGCGTTGCGGCCGGGTCCTCGCCCTTTGCGGCCGCGTTCGGATCGGCAATCGGTTCGGTCGCCGTCAAGTCGAGGGCGAGGGCGACGGGCGACGTGTCCGACGATTCGTCCACGGACGAAAACGGCAGTGCCGGGCGCGACGTGTCCTCGAGCTCGAGCACGTTCCATGCCGCGACGCCCGCCGCATCGGCCTTGCACTCAATCACACCGACATCGGTGCTGGGCCCGCTCGCTATAAACACGAGGTGCTTTTCCTTGTCCCACGCGCGCAGCGCGGCCAGATACCGTGTGCCGCGCCGGCTTGTGTCACCAAACGGCGGTGCAACGTCCAGCGGAAACTGGGCGTAGGTGCACGACTGTGCCTTGGCATCGCGGAGGACGACATAGACATCGTATTCGTGCGTGAGCTCGTCCGAGACCGTGTTGTACGTGACGAGAAAGACATGGTTCTCGAGCCACAGCACGTCCTCGACATACAGCGGGCGACCCGCCTCTGGGGGTGCAGCGAGACGTGCCTTGGCCTCGCCCTCTGGCGTGAGCTGTGCGATTTCGCCCGAGCGCAGGCCAAGCACGAGCTGCTTGCCCTTGGCCGACCAGTCGGCGGCGGTAACGTTGGCCTCGGGCAGCGATGCGCGCCACTCGCCAGCACGTATGTCGAGCACGTATGCGCTCCCCCCCTCAGTGCTCGCAGCGTACACGGCCAAGCACAGCTCGCCGCGTTCGCCCGGGTTCGGTTTCAGCGAGGTGAGTGCCGTGTTGGGCTGCGGCGGCGCGACCTGGCGCGGCGCGCTATGCATGGATGCAATTTCATATACGAGCACCGTGCCGTTCGTCAGCCCACATACGAGGCGTGCCTCTGCGTCGGCGACGGCGAGGAATTGGACCGGGGCGCCATAGGCCTCGGTCGAGAGCGAGGACGCAGGCTGTGCCTGTGGGCACGCATTACGCTCCGCCTTGAACGTCTCACGCAGACTCTGGAGTTTGTATACGTCGATTCCTGCGTCAGTTGCGCGACGTACCCTGCGGCGTCGCGACAAACGCCGATCCGTGCGAATTGGCGACGGCGAACAACTTCACCGCGCGTGCCGAATCCAGCGCAAGTGGACTCGCGAGCCGGACATTGACATCTTTTGCGAGCTGCCGCAAGACAAGATACTGCGTCAGCCAATCTACTTACCGGCGCTGCAACCTCGCCGGCCTCGGCACGACTCACGGCCATGGCAGGAGTGACGTGCGGCGCCCGTATTCGCTGACTAATTCCACGTGGAGGCTATGGCACTACCTCGGTTCGAGCTCAGCGAGGGCGTGCGGCCGGAGCCGCATCCACTGCATGCGCGGCCCGCTGGTCGCGAATTCGCTGACGCGGAAGCCATAGATGCGCGGAATGTAGATCCCGGTATGCGGCGTTTTTCGCCCGAGGCGTGCCGGCGTCAGTGCGCTGGCCTTGGCTGTGGGCTGTGTCGAAGCGTCCGGCGACACGTCCATCGGCGCATCTTTTGCAGGGGAACTGTCCTCTTGCGGCGTGCTCGAGACAGAGGTTGTGGCGGGTGCAATGATCGAAGGGGCCAGATCGCGGTAGCACTGTAGGAGCAGGTGGGGAAAGGTCGTGCCAAAGAAGGCGCCTGCGTCAGCCAGCCGTACGACGTACCGTCAATGCCGTGGAAGCGGCTGCTTGGGGGAATGTAGGTATCAAGGCAGTTGGGGCAAAAGAGCTGGGTGAGATGCAACACGTACCTTGACCGTGTCGAGGCCCGGCAGATCAGAGCGGCCACAAGGCAGGACCAGCTGCGAGTTGCAAAAGACGCGGGGGCAGACGCCAAAGTGCCCCTCTTCGAACTTGTCGACCTGGGTGAGTTGGTATGCGTACCATTTGCTGCATTCCTTGCCGGGTGATGATATAGCGCTGATGGATCAGTCCATAGAGCAGCTCCGCGGACGATTCCACGATCGACACGTCCGGAATCTTGAGCGAGTCCTCTTCTGTGGTCAGCAAAGCGACGTACGCGGCTCGATATCGAGGATCATTTCGAGCGCCTCTTTGTAGAAGGGCACCAGAAAATTGAGGCCGGTGAGATTAAAATCGTCTTCAATAAAGTCCTCTGCAACCTCGGCAAAGTACTGGTGCCCTGCCAGCGAGCAGAACCACGAGATCCACGTCAGGCCCTCTGTCCCGCTCTCGGACGGCGTCTCGCTTTCTGCGATGAGACGAGGTGCGTACCGTAAATTTCCTCCTCTTCGCCCAGCTCACTAAGCGCATCGTTATTTTCAGCTCCAACGCTGGTGCTTTGCTGCATCGGCTCGACGTGCAGCGGCACACCGCCTGCACTCCGCTCCGGTGCTCCTGACGCCATGTCGTCGTCCACAGCGGAGCGCCGCGGGGCTCTATATAATCGGCCGAAATCGGGATCGGGCTATGCAGCCTAGTCTACACGGTGGTATGCGGGGCGCTCGGCGCAGAGGGGAGCGCTTCGGCGGGCGTGTCGAGCTGGATGGGGGGGACACTGCCAGCCGGATTGATTGCACGCGACAGCGGCGAAGGGAGCGTGTTGCGGCGCAGGGGAAATGAGCCAGAGGGCGACCGCTGCGGCGAGCGCGAGGGCGCCGCACGCTTCGGCGACGTGCCCGTCACGGCCTGCAGGTGTGCGTCCACTGGCTGGGAGCGCGGCGTGCCTTCGCTGGCGTGGGAAGAGATCGAAAGAGGGGCACCCATCGAGACGGGGGGAAGCGGAGCGGCGCCGGCCGGGGGCGCATCGCCGGAAGGCGTGTCCGACGCCGTGCGGCCGGGTGCCGTGTTTTCGGACGCGCGAGGCTCCGACGTAGCACCCGTAGACTCACTCGCACCGGCCTCTTTTGGCTGCACGCGCCGCACACCGCCTGGCTCCTGTGCATACTGCGCGAGGAGCGGCGCATGGCGGTCCTGCGGGAGCTCGTTCGCCTCCCCATTTCCGCGCCGCAGCAGTGCAATGGGTGACATGTTTGGCATATTCGGCGCTGTGCTCGGCATCGCCCCGTTCGGCATCACGGGCTGCGAGTGGAGCTGGGGCAGGCCCATAAAGTGGCGCCCCGACGGCTCCATCTCGAGCGACGGCGCAAAGAACGTATTGTGCGACGCGGCCGACCCGTGGTAGTCGGCCCTGTACGACGGCGTGAGCGGTGCCGAGGTCGCGACCGGCTGGCGCGTCGACATAAACATCAGCAGTCGGTCCTGGACCGGCATGTTGTTGCCCATGTGCGACGTGCCAATCGACTGCGGGTGCGTGGTATACACCTGATTTGACTGGTAGTGCGACGAGTGCTCGCGGCATGCGCCGCAGTAAAAGTCGACCTTGTCCCAGTTGCGCGGCGGCTGTCCCTGCTCCTTGTCCTTGCGGTCCCAGCACTCGGTGTGCTGCCAGACGCCGCAGCGCTCGCATGCCACGACATTATCTGCATTCTGCGGGTTCTTGGCGTCTTCGCCACACACTTCACAGTGCAGGAACCAGTCGCTGGACGCGTCGGTGGCTTGGGTATCCTTGCGGTCCAGCGCGGACTCGCTGCGGTCCGCGGGCGTGTCGCTGCGCGAGCGCTCGATCGCCATGCGCTCGCGTGCGAGCAGGCGCTCCTCGCGGTCGCGCAGGCGCTCTTCGCGCGAGCGGCGTGTGTGTGTCTCGGCCTGTTCACGCGCCTCGCGCTCCTCGCGCTCACGCAGCTCGGCCACGGCGCGCACACGTGCGGCACGCGCCTCGGCGAGCTCGCGCTCCTTGACCTCGCGCTCGCTCTCCTTCATGGCGATGCGGCTGCTGCGCTTCCGGTGCGACATGGCCTCCTCGAGCGCCTGCTTGCGCTGCTCGGCGACCAGCACCTCTTCTACACGCGGGAAAACTTCCTTGGCGAGGTAGCTGTAAAGAACGCGTTCGTCTGGGTGCTTGAGAGAGGCGAACCTCTCCAGGAACGCCTTCCACTCCTGGAGCGAGACGCAGACCGTCTCGAATTCCACCCACTCGCTTTCGTCCTCCGACGGGGGCTGCGACAACTCCGAGTCGCTGTCAAATACGTCCTCCGGCTTGAGGATCTCTGGGGGCACCTCCTCCCACTCTGCCTCGGCGCCCTTGCTCAGGCGCGACGAGCGGCGTCCCGACGGGCGCGGTGGGGGCGCCGCCTTTTTCTTGGCCTGGCGCTTGGGCTGCTTCGCCGCCTTGCGCTTGGGCGCGCGCTTCGGCACGCGCTGCACCCAGAGGCGGTTGTCGTCAAAGAGCCAGTAGGTATTTCCCTCGCGGTCCCAGCCCGCAGGGTCGACGCGCCAGCTGATGGCGTCCTCGTCGGTGCCGACGAGGCGGCGCAGGCGGTCCGGGTTCTCGAGCTGCCACTCGCACAGCGCATGCAGCGTGTCGAGCTGCTGGTCGAGCGTGAGCGCGGTCCACTCGACCGGCTCCTCGTCCGTGCCCAGGACGAGCGGCGTGTCGTCCGCCGCGCGGCGATTCCACTGCGTGCGGAGGCTCGCGCCCCAGTTCTCCTCCGTCAGGTGGCGGTCCTGCGTCAAGGCGTGCAGAAGCTTAAAAAACAGCGCGTCGAGGTACGACATCTGCATGCGGTCGAGCGCGTCTTCGAGCCCCTGCGTCGTGAACCCGTCGAGCTGCAGCGCCTCGTCAAAGGTGATGAGGAACTGGCAGATAGCCGCGTACTTCCAGTTGCGGCGCATCCCACGCACGCTCGCGCTCAGCGGCGGGGGCGGGGGCGCTCCTGTCGCGGCACCCCGCGATCCCACTGCGTCACTCTGCCGCGCCATCTCCGACCCACAGCAGCCAACAAGCAGGGCTGCGTTCGCGCCGCGACTCCGTGTTCGGCCGAAGTCTGCGCGCGGGCGCGGAAGTCCGACGTCACGCTGCCGCATGGGCCCTTTATAGCGGGGCAGCAGCACCAGCGTACGGCATGAGTCTCTCCACCGAGCATCCCCACCGCGTCCAGGCGAACGTCCTATCGCAGACCTTCTGGGTAGACCCGGCGTACAACGTCACGAAAGGGCTCGGCCAGGGCGCGTACGGCTGTGTGGCTTCGGCCGTGCACCGTGCGTCGGGCGAGAGCATCGCGATTAAGCGCATCTCGAACGTCTTTACGAAGCGCATCCTGTCCAAGCGCGCGCTGCGCGAGATCAAGTAGGTGCTTTGTCTAACCCAGATTGCTCCGCCACTTTCGCGGGCACAAGAACATCACCTGCCTGTACGACCTGGATATTACGAATCCCCAGGCGTTTAACGAGGTGTACCTCTACGAGGAGCTCATGGAGGCCGACTTGCACGCCATCATCCGCTCGGGCCAGCCGCTGAGCGATGCCCACTTCCAGTCGTTTATCTACCAGACGCTCTGCGGCCTGAAGTACATCCACAGCGCCAACGTCCTCCACCGCGACCTCAAGCCGGGCAACCTCCTGGTCAACGCCGACTGCGAGCTGAAGATTTGCGACTTTGGCCTCTCGCGCGGCTTTGACGCAGAGGCGAACACGGTAGTGCCGGGCGCACAGGAGTTCATGACCGAGTACGTCGCTACCCGCTGGTACCGCGCGCCGGAGATTATGCTTTCGCACCAGAACTACACCACAGCCAGTACGTTGCCTTGCTGACCCAGTCGACTTGTGGTCCGTCGGATGCATCCTCGCCGAGCTCCTGGGGCGCCGCCCGCTGTTCAAGGGCCGCGACTATGTCGACCAACTCAACCAGATCCTGTACTACCTCGGCACGCCGCCAGACGACATGCTGGCGCGCATCGCGAGCCCGCGTGCGCAGCAGTACATCAATTCGCTGCCATTCAAGCCCCAAATCCCGTTCGAGCAGCTATACCCCGACGCCAACCCGCTCGCGCTGGATTTGCTGCGCCGCCTCCTCGCGTTCGACCCGGCGGAGCGCATCACCTGCGACGAGGCGCTCCGCCATCCCTACCTTGCCGTCTGGCACGACCCCGCGGACGAGCCGACGTGCGGCGCCAAGTTTGACTTTTCCTTCGAGCAGATCGACGACATCGAGGGCATGAAGAAACTCATCCTCAACGAGGTCATTTCGTTCCGCCGCGAAGTGCGCCTCCAGGCGCAGGCCCGCCAGCAAATGCTCCGCGAGACGTCCGCGCAGGAGGTGCCGCCTGTGGTGCCGACCGCCGAGGCGATCCCGCCGGAAGCCTCGCCGTACGAGCACACACCGCCGAGCGGGTCGCGCCGCCAGGACACGCTCCCGGTGCCGTCGCGCGCGGAAATCGAGCGCTCGGCGCCGGAACAGTCGACGTACTCGATCCTCGGCGAGTCGGTCTCGGCGCAGGGACATCCATGTGCCGAGCGCAACGAGATGGTCGCCGAGAGCGACGTGATGGAGGACCCGTACGAGTCGCTGAACCGCCAGATCGGTGCGCACCCTGTACAGCAGTATTAGTTTGGTATCTAGCTACAAGTCACTGCTTGACAAAGTCCTTGCTCAGGTCCACGCCTTGCAAATGCGTGTTTTGCAGCTTGAACTTGCGCGGCGCGGCGCCACGCCGGCTCTTGCGCCCACGCTGCGCGGGCGCACTCGCCTGGGCCTTCGGCGCATTGTCAATCTCTTTGGTCGCACTGAGGCCCTCGCTCTCGAGGTCCGTCGTGAGGTCCACCACGTCGGGCACGCGCAGGCTACGCCACAGCTCCTTGAACTCGTTGTCAATCGGCCGCACCTCCTCGCCTTGGATGGGGTTCCAAAAGACGTGCTTGATCGCGCCATCGCGCTTGCCACGCAGCGCCAGCACCTGGCGGTCCTCAAAGGGCTCGGCATTGACCAGCTCCTCGATCGCCTCGCGCGCGGGGGGATACGACTCACGTAGCTCGGCGACACGCATGCCCGCCGCCGCGGACGCGGGGGTCAGCGCCGCGGGGTGGTAGTACTTGTCACGCAGCAGCGTCACGACGTCGGCGGTGCTGTGCACATTGTAGTCGGGCTGCGTCAGGAAGAGGGCCTACCTTGTAGCTCCACAAATCCGTCTTTTCGTCATACTGCACCTTGGGGTGCTCGGAGAAGCGCTTGTACAGCCCGTTCTTGCTGTCCAGCAGCGACTGCAGGCCGTTCATCAGCGCAAAGTCTTCGAGCCGCACCGGGTTGCCATGGCGCTGCGTCAGCCAAACAACCTACTTTCAGCGCATCGATCGCCGCCACGAGCTGTGTACTCTCGTGGATACCAACACCGGTCGCAGCCGGCTGGCTATACACCTCGCCATCGGCCAGCGCAAGGTTCCTGCGTCAGACGCGCAACGTACGTCGACATCGTAGGCAACCTCCACACTATCGACCGAGACTCGCTATATTCCACGGGGCGTCCGAAGCGCCGTACGGCGCGGGAGGGCGCCGGTAGGGGATGGCGTCGGCTGCGCTTCCGTCCACATCCGTAGAGTCTAGAGGGAGGACAATACCCAGCTCCCAGTTGTTCACCGAGAGCGTCGGGCGCTCGGGCGTGCCGGCGACTGTGCCCCACGCCGCCCGCGTAAAGTTCGCACTGCCGAGGTACACCCATCCCTGGGACGCGGGGCCGGTAGCCACGAGCGACTTGGCATGCATGAGAATGTCGCCGCGACACGACACCGGCTGGTAGAACAGGGGGCGCAGCTCGCGCTTGTGAAAGTCGTCGACCTTGGCAAAGAAGCACCCCGCACCAGGGGGGCCCTCGACAAAGGTCTGCTCGACATAGCGCTGCGTGGGAAAGAGGATGCGCACGGGCGGCCACGACGTCTCTCCAGTGAGCTTGAGGAACTCGCTCGAGGCGCCAGGGCCACTCGCACGCCCGGCAAATGGGAGTACGCCCGTCACGTCGCGGCCGCTGGCCAGCACGTAGAACTGCTCGAGCCAGCGGCGCTCGTACACGCCGAGCGACGACCCCTGCGCCTCGAGCAACATTTTATCGCTGCGCGCGCCAATAGTGCGCACCACACGCCCGAGACGCGCCACGCCGCAGTGCTCCATCGCTGGCCAGCCGTGCACAGGAGGCTGCGGCCAGCTCGCGACGATATGCGCGGCTGCGCGCGTGAACGAGTACGTCGCGAGGGCTGTATAGGCGGCATGCGTGCGGGGGAGACTGAGCGACGTGAGCACACGCTCGAGGTCCGTGCGGAATGCGTCGCCGGACGCGCGCGGCGACGGAGGCTCGGGCGACGCGTCACTGGCCGGCGGAAAATCTTGCACGTAAAAGAGCTGCATGAGCACAACGACGTACGTTTTCGTAGCGCGTCCAGTCGACTTGCGACAGGTTACCGGTCGAGATGATCACGCGCAGGTGAGTCGTAAAGTACAGGAGGATCAGCTTACTGTGCTGCAGCGCGCGGGGGTGGGGCTTGGAAGGAATGCCCATTTCCCAATTCGACACGCCATTGCACGGATACAAGCCAGGCCTTGGGACGCTGGGGTCACGTCGAGGGTCGCCGGGCGGGGGATTGCCGATGTACGTCACGGGTACCGAGGGGAAGAGAGTAAGCAGCCATTCCATCTCGACATCGTACGAGGTGAGCAGGACGCGCTGCAGCCCGTTGGCGCTCGTCGCCGTGGCCGGCAGCAGAGCCTCACCGAGGCGCGTGCCGGCCTTGGCGGGCCGCGCATAGCGGTTGTAGGTCGCCTGCGTGAGCTGGGCACCATACCTTGATTGCTCCGCGCCAGAAGCGGTCCGCAGCCGAGATGGGGGTATACCGCGGTGACGTCTCGCTGCTAGGAGACGCGCGAGGCACGTCTGCCGACTTCCAGCCTGCGTACGGCCCCGAGGCCGACGTCGCGGCACCGGCACGCCGCTTGGGCACGTACGAGCCCCAGTCTGCCTGGGTCGGACTGCCCGGCCGCTTTGCGCGGGGTGTGCCTCGTGTAGCAGACAGAGACGCTGTCGCTGGCGCCTTTTCTGTCGCAGACGGCGCTTCTGGTGTGCGTTCCGCCGCCGGCGCTGGCACGGGTACCTGGGCGCGCTGCGGCGTCGACGGCCCCGCCATGGTGCTCGGCCCTGCGGTCGGCGCACGGTCCACGGCCTGAGCCGCGCGCTTCGCCGCGCGCGCCAGCCTCTCGCGCTCGAGCTGCGCACGGTCCGGTATAATGCTAGCGAGCGAGCGCGGCGCCGCACTCGGTGCGTCGTCCGCGTCGTCTACGACAATTGCCTCGCGTGACGCCATGATCGGCGATCGTGTGGAGTCGGCAGCGTCGCGAGCGAGAGAAGCGATCCCGTGCGTGGGTGTACTATATTCTATACGAGGCGTACAGGCGGCAGACGCACCGTATCCTTGAGCGGCGGCGCCCACGACGGGGGATCCTGCCGCTTGCGCGTTGCAAACGTCTCGTGTTCTGTGTAAGAACAAAAACGTACCCAGCTCCCACATGCGCTCGCGGAGCTCATGCGTCTCTTCAAAGAGGTCGGCGTAAAGCTTGCGCAGCGACTCTGCAGCCGTGTTCGCCTCCGTCCTGGACATGGCGTCGCCGCTGACCTCGCGCATGCGCGCCTCGAGGAGGTTCAGGCGGTCCAAATAGCCCGTCACCTGGGTAAGTCGCACTACGCACGTTCGTCGCGCTGTCCGTCAAGCGCGCACTGCTCGCCAGCACCGAGTTGGACGCGCTGCGGTACTCGCGCTGGAGCCAGTACAGGCCAGCGACGCCTGCTGCGCTAAAGCCCAGGAGAAATCCAAGCACGCCGCTCGTAAAGGGACGCTGCGTCAGCCACCACACCTACCATGGGCCCACGAATCGTGGGCTGCGCACCGACAAGCCGCGGCGGCGCCTGAGAGTACGCCCGGACGCCCCGCATCGCGCTGCGCGGCACCATCGAGGAAGTGGAGGAAAATCGATCGGGGTATCAACTATGGCCCCACCACGCCTTGGTGCGCGGCGGGGAGGGCTGCAACGGCGTGCGCGCGGCGATCGCGGCAAATGCACGTTCGGCAGGGGTATGGGAAGAGACACGCTGTGAAAGCGTGCCGTTTTCGTGCATCCACGCGAGCGTCTCGGCGACGCCGTGGCCGTCCCGCAGGGCCTCGTAGGCTAGGACGACCTGGCGCAGGAGCGGCGCAGGCAGTTCGTTTGGCGCCCCGTTTCGGTGCACGCCGGTCGGCATGGGGGTATGCGCAATGTCCGCGTACTCGGACGCGCGCACGAGGTGTGGCGCCCAGCGGAGTGCGCCGACGACGCGGTCGAGCTGCGTGGTCCACACGCTCGTGCGCAGGCGCTCGCGGCGCTCGCGCGCGTGCCGCGCAATGTGGTATAGGAGGAAGCGCGCCGTAGGGAGATCGACGTAGCCGCGGCGCGCACATGCGAGAAAGAGGCGAAGCGCCGCACGCAGCGCAGGGCGCGATTCGTGACGGCCCGGCGCCGAGCCGGCTGCCCGCAGCGACAGGCCGCGCACCGCGCACCGAATGACCCAGTGCACGAGGCGTGCGTCGGGCATCCAGCCCTCACGCAGCATGCCGAGCACACGGCGCACTGCGTCGGCAGGGTGAGCAGACGAGTGCGCCAAGAAGGCGGCGTTGGCATCGCGCGCTAGCGTGCCGCCCAGGCCACGCTCGGCGGACGCTGCATGTACGCGCGCCGCGAGGTCGAAGCGCTGCAAGGACACGCACCGCGAGAAAAGCACCGCATAGAGCTGCGCGTTGCTTTTTGACGCGCTTTGGGGGGCATCGAGGAAGCACGCGACGGCCGCGTCTGCGTCGACGTCGCATGCCCCACGCAGCATCACGGCGAGGTCCGCATCGTCTACGCGGGGCTGGACGAGGCGCAAGAGGGCAAGCGCGGTAGAGCGGTCGCCGACGATGAGCGAGGCCTGTGCGAGCGCCGTGAGCTCGGTGTGCGGACGCGTTTCGAGCGGCGCAGCGTGCAAAAAGTGGTCGCGCACGGCGACGGCCAGCGGGCGGTTGCTTGCCGTGCCGTGGCGGGGCGCGCTGCCAAAGAGCTTGACAAGCGCAAGCATGCAGGGCGCAGTAAGAGCGAGCTCGTACTGCGTCCCCTGCCCCGGCGGGGGCAACGCGCAGCCCTGGCCAAGGATCGAGAGCGCGTGCTGCGCAAGGGCCTGCCGGCCGTGCGCATCTGTGTGATGACCGATGTGGCCATCGCCACTGTGCGGCCACGCCATCCGCACGCGCTCGTCCCTCGGCTCGGCCCACCGTGTGTAGAGCGACTCTGCGATGCTAGACTGCTCGGCCGTAGCAAGGCACGCTAGCACGTTTGCACGCAGTGGCTGCGGCCAAAACAGGTCGAGTGCGTCGCCAGGCAGGCTGCGGATCATCCACTGTGCCAGGCGGCCTGCCTCGTGGAAGCGCGCTGCGCCTGTGTCGTACTCGAGCGCAGCAAGCACGATGCGTGGTCCCAGTGCGTGTGCGAGCTTTGACGCCGCCTCGTCGCTCGCATGCGCGTCGGCGTCGAGCGCGGTGTGCACGACAAGCGCCGCCTCTTTGGCCATGTCGAGTTCCAGCGCCTTGTTGCACACTGACGCAATGACGCGTGGCAGGACGTGGCCGGCCGTGTCCTGAAATGCGCGCAGGCTTGCGAGTGCCGCCCGCACGCCGTTCCGCGACGCGCTCCCGGCAAGGTGCACGAGGTGCGCCTGGAGCAGTGCGCGGACAATGCCTGCACTGGGCGACGCCTGGACGTGCTCGTGCACGTCGCGGTCTGCGCGAGCAAGGGCTGCGGCCAGCTGCTCGAGCGCAGACCGAAAGCGGCGTGCGCGGTGCATGCGGAGCCATACGCGGCAGCACAGCGACCAAATCGAGATGCGCAACGCGTGCGCCTTGAGGCGGTCCGGCACGGCGTGCCGCAGCGGCCCTGCGTCCGTCATGCCGCCCGCCGAGCGTGCCCAGCGGCTCCATGCAAAGCCGTCGGCGCGCGCCTGCTGTAGGATCGGCTCGCGGAGGCGGCCGACGTCGACCTGTGCGGTGCGCGACACGAGCTCCATGACCACCGACGGGTCCGCGTCGCCGTACTGCATCATGTACTCGACCAAGTGCAGCCCCTCTTCTAGATTAGGATAGACCGCTGCATGTGTCAGCCGCTCAAAGAGGGGGCGCAGGAGCGCGTGCTGCTCGCCGTGCTTGGACGGAATCGAGAGCGCCATCTTGACGACGTGTGCGGCCACAAACGGGGGAATCATGTTGATCGACGCCCCCTGCTCTCGCAGCAGCGCGGTGGTGAGGCGCACTGCAAGTTCCGGCGCCATCGGCAGACGCATCGCACTCTCGCTGCACATGTACAAGAGTGTCAGCAAAAGTCTCCGCTGGCGCTCCGAGTGCGGCGGCGCCGCGCGGTACTCGAGCACGTCGCTCACAATGTTAGACACAAGCCCTGCAAGGCCTGTGCGCCCTGCGCCGTGTATCAGCGCAACGTACGACGACTCGGGCAAGGCGCGCAGCTCGCGCTGCGACGCGCGCAGCGCCAAGTACGTCTCGGGCGTCGCAGGCAGCGCGCCCTGGTCGATGGATGTGCGCTGTGGCAGGACCTCGTCCAGCCGCGACTGGGACGTCCACCGCACGCCGAAATCGCGGCGTGGCACAGCGATGCGGCGCCGTGCGAGCGCCGCCCATCTGCTCGCCATCGCCGCCGTCGAGGAAGATGCGTACGTAAGCAAGTTGCTTTCCTCGACCATGGGACGCTCGGCGGTACGTGGCGCGACTGACGCAGAAAATGTACAAGAAGCCAGTAGGTAGCACGACTGACGCAGGCAACGGCGAAGCGGAAGAGCTCGGCGGCCCCTGCGCCCAAGCCCGAGGTGCGCGCGCCGGAGCCGCGCGCGCCGCCGCGGCCCCGCAGCGCCGAGAGCGGCCCGAAGCCGGGGCTGCGCCGCAAGGCCTTGCGCCGTGGGGACGGGCCGCTTCCTGCCGAGGCGGGGATCGACTATGTCGGCTTGTTTGAGCGGGGGAATAAGCACGAAAAAAGATAATTAGCAACGTCTACGAGCCAAAGAACGACGAGTGATGGTTACCATTACTTCTTCTTCTTGTTCTTCTTCTTGTCCTTTTTCTTCAGCGCGGCGCTCACGGCATCGACATTGCCGGAGCCCGTCGCAGTCGCACCCTCGGTGTCAGTCGTGTCTTCACCGGTGCTCTCGCCAGCAGCCGCAGCCGACGACGCCGAGACGGGGGTCTTGGCAGGGCCCTCGGTGGAGGTCGACTTGGGGGCGTCCTGGGCAGCCTCGGTGGCCTTGGGCGTCTCCTTCGGCGCAGCGGGCTCCTTGATGGGCTCAGCGGCGGTCGCCTTGGGCGCCTCCTCAGCGGCGGCAGGGGCAGCAGCCTTGGGCGCCGCGGCCTCCTTCACAGCGGGGGCGGTCGCCTCCTTCGGCGTCTCCTTGGGGGCCTCGGCGGCCTTGGGGGCTTCCTTGATAGGCTCAGCGGCCTTGGGCGTCTCCTTGGGCAGCGCAGTCTCCTTGACGGCCTCCGTGGGAGCCGCCTTGGGGGCCTCGGTAGCCTTGGGAGCCTCGGTAGCCTTAGGGGCCTCGGTAGCCTTAGGGGCCTCGGTAGCCTTGGGAGCCTCGGTAGCCTTAGGGGCCTCGGTAGCCTTAGGGGCCTCGGTAGCCTTGGGGGCCTCCTTGACCGTCTCGGCAGCCTTGGGCGTCTCCTTTGCCACCTCCTTCGGGGCCTCGGTCACCTTCGCGTCAGAGTGCTTGTGTGTGGGCTCAGACTTGGCGAGGGCCATCGGCGAGGCATCGGTGATGGCGGGGGCGGCGCCAGTGTGCGTTGTCTCCGTCTGGATGCTGGCACGCGCCGAGGCGTCGCTGTTACGGCGCGACTCGGGGGGGATCGCGCGCGTGCTCACCGAGGTGTCGAACGAGTTCTGGCGCTTGGTGTCCAGCGAGACAGATTTCATCGACGCGCTGCTGCCATAGATCGAGGCGTTCGGCATAGCGGGCGCAGCACCCGTGTGCTTGGTTCCGACAGGCTTCGACTCGGCCGCCCTGGACTCGAAAGGCTTAGACTCGGCCGCCTTGGACTCGACAGGCTTCGACTCGGCCGCCTTCGGGGCTGGGGCCGAGGTGCTCTTGCTCTGCGAGTACAACGAGGTGATCGAGCCGGCAATCGGCGGAGCAAGGCCCGAGTGGCCAGACTTGGACGGCACGGCCGCCGTCTCGGCCTTGGGCGCGGGCTTGGTCTCGACGGGCTTTGCCTCGCTCTTGGGCGCGGGCGTAGTCTCGACGGGCTTTGCCTCGCTCTTGGGCGCGGGCGTCGTCACGACGGGCTTTGCCTCGGTCTTGGTCTCGGCGGGCTTGGTCTCGGCAGGCTTGGTCTCCGTCTTCGCCTCCGGCTTTGCTTCGGGCTTCGTCTCGGTCTTGGCATCGACCGGCTTCGCGGCAGACGCAGCCATGGGGACCGACGACTTGCCGGTGCGCAGGTAAGACGGAAGGTCCGATTTGGGCTCACTGGGCTTGCCAGAGAGGTAGGAAGGCGCGTACGAGGCCGACTTGGTCTGCTCGGGCTTTGTCGGTGTAGCCTCGGGCTTCGACTTGGGCACGGGCTTCGCCTCCTCGGCGCGCGAGCTCGACTTGGAGGAGCGGAACTTGGACGTGAGGTAGGCAGGGAGACCCGAAATCGACCTGCTCCTGGAGGTTTGGACCTCGGACTCGGGCTTCTTGGTCTTGGGCGAGGGCTCGGCCTTCTTGGGCTCGACCTTCTTGGGCTCGGCCTTGGGCTCGGCCTTTTTGGGCTCGACGACCTTGGGCTCAGCCTTGGGCTCAGCCTTGGACTCGACCTTGGGCTCGGCCTTGGGCTCGACCTTGGGCTCGGCCTTGGGCTCAGCCTTGGGCTCGACCTTGGGCTCAGCCTTGGGCTCGGCCTTGGGCTCGGTCTTGGTCTCCGTCTTGGCCTCCGTCTTGGGCTCGGCCTTGACCTCGGTCTCGGGCTTCTTGGCCTCAGTCTTGGGCTGCGCGGGCGTCGCAGAGAGGTACGACGGCAGGCCCGACGACCTCGACGGCGCAGACGACAGGTACGACGGCAGAGCCGACGACGTCGTGGTCTTCTTGTCCTTCGGGGGAACGGGGGGGCGATAGTCCGACTCCTCGGCCTTGGCCGTCGCCTTGCTGTGCTGTGCGCCCACAATGGCTGCTGCAGGCTTGTCCGAGCTAATAGTGTGCATCTCGCGCGCGGCCGCGGCCGGGCCCTCCCTCACAGCAGTCTTGGTCGCGTCCGCGGCGTCCTCACCTGCCTTGGCCGGCGACTTGACCGACTCCTTGACCACCGCCTTGGTCTCCTCAACAGCGTCCTTGAGCGCCTCGGTCGGCGTCTCCTTCTTCACGGGCTCGGCGGCGGTGGCGGCGATCGGCGCAGCCGGCGCAGCCGGCTTTTTGCCGCCGATCTCGTACATCTGGCGCGCACCTGCCGACGGGCCCTCTTTGATCGTGGTCTTGGTCTCGTCCGCGGCGGCCTCGGCGGCCTGGCGCGGGTTCGTGAACGATTCTTTCACCGCAGCCTTGGTCTCCTGCACGGCCTCCTTGATGGCCTCGGCGGGCGTCTCCTTCTCCTTCTCCTTGCCCGTCGAGGGCTTGGTAGTCTCGGGCACCTCGGCCGTCTCCTCCTGCTTCTTGATCGGCTCCGACTGGATGGCCTCGGTGAACTTGGTCTCGCCCTTGGGCCACTCGGGCTTCCTCTCCGAAGTAAAGTGCTCGTGCGTGTGGTGGATCTCCGACTCGGGCACCTCGACGCCCTTCGAAGCGTCATAGTCACTCAGGCGGTAGAGGTACTCGCGTCCGTGGTGCACGGCCGTGGCGTAGTTCAGCGAAAAGACCGTCGGCGCATTGTCGCCCGACGAGGGGGACGCGCCAAGCAACGGCGGCAGCTTGGACGTGCGCTTGGGCGTGCCCTTGGACGTGCGCTTGCGGCGGGGCTTGGGTACCTCGCTGTCCTCGGCAGGGACGATGCGGTCGAGGAGGGCGCGCTCCGCAGCGACGTCCGCGTCCTCGCCATCCCTGGCGTCGGTCTCGACTTCCACCTCGTCGCGGCTCATGCTGACGTCCGCGGGCTCCTCCGGCTCCGGGAGGAAGCCCTGCTCGATCGACGACGCATTGTCCTCGTCGATCTCCTCGTCATTGTCCTCGGGCGGGATCACCGAGGCGGCGCCGCCCTGTGTCGCGCGGTACGAGAGGTACGGCGACGGGCGCGGCGCCTCGCGCTCGCGCTCGTTCGGGATCGAGACGCCTGCCGCAAAGACCGACTTGGGCGCCGTCGGCACGTCGATCAGCTTCGGCTCCGGCAGGTCCTGCGTCGGTAGCGAAGGAGTCGCCCTCACATGCTTCTTGCGGGGCCCGACCACGACGTGGCGGGGCGCGGGGCGGCGGTACTGCCCCACGCTCGCGCCCGTCGTGTGGCTGCGTGCCACCGAAGTGGGTTTGGGGTGCGTCATCGAGACCGAGCGAGGCACGATGCCGGCGTTCGCCACCGACCTAGCCACCTCCTCGCGGTCCAATCCGCCTGTATCATCCTGGTGCGTGTGGCCTAGCCGACGAATCCAGCCAAGCGCCATGTTGTTTACTCGTCGTCGCTGGAGAAGCCCGGGGAAGGGCCGTGCCACGTGCTACTGTACACACCTCCATGATGCGCACAATGCGGTCATGCAGGGCGATTGGATAAAGGACCATGCGCGTCGCCGGGTGGGGAGCGGGCCTGCTCGCGTGTGCCGTCGCTGTGGCTGCGTCGAGCGATGTCGAGCGCAAAATTCGCCGCCAGGAAGCCCTGCTGATGGCGCCGGGCATTCGGGGTGCGCCGCAGATCCACGCAAGCATCACCGCGCACCTCGACGCGCTGCGTGCGTCGGTCGAGGCGCCGGGCGAGGCGCTCATTGTGCAGATGCCGGCGAGCACGCAGCCGCGCAAATCCAAGGCGAACTACACTCAAAAGAGCGTTACGCAGCCGCTCGACCACTTTGATGGGACGACAAACGTGACGTTTGAGCAGCGCTACTTCTTGTCCATGCAGTGGTACGAGGAGGGCGCGTCGCTGCGCAACAAGACCGACGACGGCCGCGAGATCGTGCCGGTGATTGTGTACGATGGCGGCGAGACGACGATCGACGAGCGCCTCAACGTGCTCGATCACGGCATCGTCGAGATCCTCGCCAAGGCAACAGGCGGCGTAGGGATCGTGCTCGAGCATCGCTACTACGGCACCTCGCACCCGAACCGCACCGAGCTGGGGCCGGGCACAGACTGGGGCGTCGACCAGCTCCGCTGGCTCGACACGCGCCAGTCGCTCGAGGACTCGGCCGCGTTCGTGCGCAAGCTCAAGCTACAGGGCGTGCCGGACGATGCAGAGCTGCGCGTGATCTACTACGGCGGCTCGTACGCGGGCGCGCGCGCTGCTTTCGTGCGCGAAATGTACCCCAACGAGATCCACGGCGCGATTGCGAGCTCGGCTGTGGTCGCCGCGGTAGTGAATCTGCCCGAGTACTTTTACGCCGTCGCACGCGGCGCCGAGCCGCAGTGCTCGCAGGCGCTGCAGACAGCCGTCGCGGCAATCGACCGTATCATTACACCGCACCCTGCGCTCGGCTCGCACCAGAAGGAGGTGAACGAGACGCAGACGAATGCACTCACGGCGCTCTTTGGCCTGCAGAACGTCTCATCGCTGAACGACTTTGCAAACCTGCTCACGCTCCCCCTCGGTGCGTTCCAGACCCTGAGCTGGCTCCAGGACGGCAAGCCGACGGCGTGGAGCGAGTTCTGCGACACACTGTCGAACCAGACGGCGATTGACCAGACGCGTTCTAAGTTCCACGAGGAGCTCGCGTTGCTTGGACCGCTGCCGCCATCGGTGCTGGGCTACGCCAGCTACATGCGGGACGAGGTCGGTGGCCACTGCCGCAAAGGCCACTGCATGACACAGGACCCCGAGGCCTTCCGCAACGACCACGGCCGCCTGAGTACCAACAAGGCGTGGCAGTTCCAGATCTGCAACGAGTATGGCTACTACCAGGTGGCGCCGCCCGTGGCGAACGTGTCGCATATCCCCCCGATCCCCTCTGGCCCCAAGATTGTCTCGTGGCGCATTGACGAGGACTTTATGAGCATCAACTGCCGCGAGGGCTTCACACCTGGCAAGCACTTTACGATCCCTGCGCGGCCCGACGTGAGTGTCGTGAACCGCATCGGCAACATGGGCCTGCACCCCTCGCGCCTTGCGCTGATCGACGGCCAGTACGACCCGTGGCGCCCCATGACGCTGCACAGCGACGAGTACGCGTACGGCGGCAACCGCGACGACACGCTCGACCGGCCGTTTAAGCTGATCCCCAACTGCTGGCACCACTGCGACTCGGACGGCCTCGCGGACCCGTCCAAGGAGCCGCCGCGGATCCAGGAGATCCACAAGGCGCAGATTGCGTTTGTGCAGCACTGGCTGAATGCGTAATGTCCTGTTATATATTGTCTGTTTAAATCGTAGTAGGCTTCTGAGCATAGCTCGTCTGCACCACGGCGCTCGTGGGCGGCCGTGCCTCGGTTGCGGCGGGAATCTTTGGCGGGGGCTGCAGCAGCAGAGGCTTCTTGGCAATCGTCCAGCGATATACCCAACGACCTGCAAGCTCAAGCACTAGGTTAGCATCGCAACGTACTCTCGGTCGTCACCGTGTGCGGCACGTCGGGCTGCACATAAATCTCGAGCGACTGTTCGGCATCATCGTCTCCCTTGGGGCCCAGGACCAGGTTCGAGAGGAACTCGGATGAGTAGGCAAAGTGGACCAGCGGATCCGCCGCACCGTTGCCGGCAAAGATGCGCTTACCCCAGAAAGGATTGAGCTTGGGGTTGTACGAGGTATATGGCTTGTTTGCCGGGTTCGTCCGGTTCAGCGTCTGCATGAACGTGTTGGGGACATAGGGGGGCTCCATCGGGATCTTGTTCTCTGCCGTACGGCCTTCGAGCAACTTGAAGTAGTCGGGCGACCCGATAAACACAACGCCCGTCTCCACACGGGGGTCGTCTGTGTCAGAGATGCCACGTACCGGCCAGGACGTGCCACGCGGCGTGGCCGCCCATGCTACGTCCAGAGATGGTCCAGTTCGTGATCTGGCGCTCGCCGTTGGGAAAGACGTACGACGGCAGGAAATCAATCAAAAACGAGGCATCCTTGGCATCACCCACTGCGTTAATCATGGCGCGTACCGATCATGGCGTATTGGTCGATGCTAGGTCAGCCAGAAAACGTACCCAAACTGCTTGTTTCCGGTGGAGTAGTCGTCCTGCTCCTGCTTCATCGTCGTGCGGTTGCCGTGGTCCGGTGCGTCAAACGTCGCGAGCAAAAAGTCGTTCTTGGACCGCGCCGGGTCGTCGGTCATGTGTTGGCGGACGTTGCCAAAGAGAATCTGCACGAGCGGCTCCTCGTCGAGCGCCGAGTGCGAGCGGCCGTGCATGTGGATCAGGACGCTAATGTCGGGCTTCGTTCCATTCACCTCCGGTGCCAAAAGATCGAGGCCGTACACGTTCACTACGAGCCCACCCAAATTAAAAATACGCTTGCTCACCGGCATCGGTTGGGGCAGTGGCTTGGAATTCGGCGGCGGAGGGGGCGGGGGCAGCGGCGCTGGAGGAGGTAGATTCGCCTGGCTGCCGGGGAGCATCAGCAGCCCGAGCAGCACGAACCATAGCTGGATCAACATCCGAGGATGGACAAGCATGGTGGACGATGAGAATTCGATTCACACAATTTGTCGTGTGCTAATCTCGCCGCGTGCACGGCCAGAGATCAACACGTGGGCTGCCCAGTCGATTTCGCCGCATCGGATGCACCAATGAAAAGGCTGCCAAGAAAAATTCTGCAAACCGACGAACTATGACGAGAGGGGCAAATTAATAAGGCAGTGCCCACTGCGTGAGCCACTGGGCACCGATGCGGAGCACTGGGTGAGCCAAGAAACGTACTCTCGCTGGTCACGGTGTGGCCCGTGTTCGGCTGTACATACACCTGGAGGCTGCGGCGTGCCTCGTCCGAGCCCGGAGGGGCCACGACGAGGTTCTCCAGGAACTCTTGCGAGTACGAGAAGCGCACGAGCGTGTCGTCCGCGCCGCTGCACGCGCAGATCTTCTTGCCAAAGAAGGGGTTCTGCGGGCCCGCCTCGCGGTAGGGCTGTGCAGCAGGGTCCACGCGCTGCAGCAGCGCGCGCAGCGAGCCGGGGACCGTCGGCGGTGTATCGGACAGGTTCGACTTCTTGGCACGCATCGCCACGAGCTTCTGGAAATCGGGCGTCCCGATGAACGACACGCCGATGCGAATCAGCGGCTCATCTGGGTGAGTTGCGATACGTACGTGCAAGCACCTGCCACGACGAGTGACCGCCGAGACTCTTACCGGTTACGGTAAAGATCGAGACGCGGCGCTCGTCATTAGGGAAGAGATAAGCAGGCAGCATCTGGATGATAAACGATACATCGGCCGCCGTGCCGCGGATCATGCCGTACATGTCGACGCTGCGTCAGCAAGTGTACATACCCATGTGTAGGGTTGCCCTCCTTCCACGACTTCTGGCCCTGGGGGTTCGTCTTGCGTTGGCCGTGGTTGCGCGAGTCAAAGGTCACGAGCAAAAAGTCGCGCGCACGGGCCGACTGCGCGAGCGCCGCGCGCTCGTTCATAGTGTTGGTGTACAGCTCGGTGGCGAGGGACTCCTCGTTCTTCGCAGAGCCGGTACGTCCGTGCATGTGCACATTGATGCAGACGTCGGGCACACCGTTCGGCGAGGCAGGCGTCAGGTTGTTCAGACCATAGACGTGCACAGGCAGGCCCGCGAGGTCAAACGTCGTGATGTCCGGCTTGCCGCCGGCATGCGCGCCATGGCCCGCGCCGTGACGCGAGGCCGCTGCACCACCCGCGACACCCGCCGCACCAGCACCAGCGCCCGCACCCGCTCCGGCACCCGCCGCGCCGTGGCCATGGCCGCCTCCACCATGGCCGGCACCGCCGCCGCTGTGTCCGCCGTGGCCACTGCCTTGCTTGCCGGAGCCTTTTCCGCTCGAGCCAAGCACCTCCTTCTCGATCTTCTTCTTTTCCTTGTTGAGCAGGTTCTTGAACATGGTCGGTACACAACGTACGAGACCCCGTGCGTCAAAGCGCCCCGCTTTTTTTGTAAGCAACGCCGCGTTGCAGACCCGATCACCCGATTTTCGAAGACGATGGCCAAGCGCCCGTCGGACGCGGCGGAGAGCGTGCCGCCGAAGCGCGCGCGCCAGGCGCAGGCGCGGCGTATCGGCGCTAGTGCTATTGCGCCGAGCACCTCGGTCCCAGGCCAGCTCGACGTCGATGCGGCGATCAAGGCGCGCACGTCGGAGATTATTACGCTTTTTCGCGCGATGAAACACGCGCGCGAGGCGACCAACACGCGTGCGTGGCAGCTGCTGCCCCGCCACCTGCGCCGCCGCGCAGCGTCGCACAATCTGCTGCGTTTACCGGCGCGCCTGCGCTGGAAGGCGAGCGCCGAGCTGCGCGCGTCCAATACCGCCGCCAAGACGCGCAGCCAGATGCGGCGCCGCATGCCGGAGCGCACGCTCACCGGCTTTGTGCGCCGGCGCAACGACCTCGCACGCCGCGCGGGGCGCACGGACCGGCGCTGGCTCGAGACGCACCTGTGGCACGCCAAGCGATTCCGCATGTCCATCGACAAGCACGCACAGGACGGCGGCCCTGGATCGTTTGGCTTCTCGCTGGCCGAGTCGCCGCACCACAAGAGCTTCCGTCGGAGCGTGCGCTACACAAGCGACACGGCCATGCTGCACGATGCAAGCTACACGTCTGTCTTTCGCCTCACCGCGCAGTCGTCCAGGAATCAGCCGATGCAGGCGACACGGCGCCTACAGCTCCTCCTCTTTCTCGCAGGCGCGGCACACGGCTGGGAGGACGTGTGGACGACGGGCGCAAAGGTGTGCGATACGACACTCTTGCAGCGCCCGACCGGCGATCGCGCAAACCACGCCACGGCTCTGTACCTGCCGCCCGTTGCTCCGATCCACGTCTTGTGGGTGCGCCGCAGCGGCGCGGCGCGCGAGTGCCATGTGTGGGTGCATCCCGCCGCGGCCGCCGAGACGCACCGCCTCTTGCAGCAGGCACTTGATGCAGTACGTGCCGAGGTACGCCGCGGCACGCCGCACAAGTGCCCGGTCGAGCAGCGCTGGGACGTCCCGGTCAAGGTCGAGGTGACACAGCTCGCGAGCGCGCCGGACCCCGCGCTGGCTGCCCAGGCGCCCAATACGCGCCGGGGGCGTGTGCACGGCGTGCAAGCCGCGACCGTGGGAGACGATGACGGGTACAACCTCTTCCAGGTCAAAGGGATGGCCGCAGGGCGCGTCCTCGGCGGTGTCCTGCGCCTCGCCGATGCATCGAGCCGCGAAGAGGGCGCGCAGCAGGCCTTCTTCCGGCGCATTGCGTGTCTTCAGGACGGCGTGCCGCCGTCGTACGTCGAGCGAGGAACGGTCGTGTGCGTCGACGTGCTGGATCCCCGCCTGTCGTTCCCTCCAAAGAATGCCCCAGGACCCTCGGACGAGCACACGGCGCTCCCAGCGCTCGTACACGACCATACCCCAGTGATGACAAGCGCGCGCTTCTTTGCGTACCGCCAGCTGCCGCGGCATACCAAAGGCGCAATCGACCAGCGGCGGGCGCGCCAGCTGCCGGGCAAGCGGCTTGCACCGGAAAAGGACGACGACCGCGTCCCAATCGTGCTGGTCGCCACAAGCGACGGGCCGCTCGACACGGCGGGGTACACGCTTCTGGTACCCCGCGGCTGGGGGCTCGCGTTTTGGCACTCGCTCGTGTACACCGGCTCGCGTGTGCTGGGCCAGGAGCAGTTGCGGCAGCAGAAACTACACGCCGGCCAGCTGAGCTATCCCCACGACTGGGTCACGAGTGCGGCGTACGCTGCGCTCGAGACGGCCGCGGCTGCGCAGCGCTCCGCGTCGTGGCACCGCCGGCCGCCCGCGAAGCGCGTCAACTTTGCCGAGGGCGAGTCGGCTGCGCCGCATCCGTTCGGGGGCATGGCGCGTTGGCGCGATGCGCTGCAGCATGGCGCGGTCGACGGCCCTGCGCCGGCGCAGCTCACGGCGGTGCCTGTCCTGGCATCGTGGCCGCGTCTCTTGGCGGCCTTGCAGAAGGCGCCCGGCCCTGATATGTATACCCGCTATGTCTCGCTCTGGACACGGCACACGTACGACGGCGGGGTGTCGCGCCTCCCACTCGCACCGGCGATCAGTACGCTGTGCCAGTCGGTCGTGCCGGTGCTGCTCGTTGCGTGCCGGCGGGGTGCGTTCCACGAGCTGGCGACGCTCCATCTTCCCCCGACGCTCGAGGCGGCGCACGCGTGGCGCGCGGCGCTGGATCCGCCGACGCGCCTCAAGGATGCTGCGCGCGCGGACCTCGATGCGCTGGAGCGTGCCCCCCCTGCGCCGTACGTCGGTGCGGTGACGACCGGCGACTATTCCCTTGCCGACGGGCGTGGGCGTGCGATCGGCAGCATGAGCCTCCTTGCGTGGCTCGAGCTGGAGCGCCGCGAAGAGGCGCTGCGTGCTGCGGCGGCGCCCAAGGCATGGGGCCTGCCGAAGCGCAACCCCGTCCCGTTGTCCTACCTGGTGCTTGTGCGCAACGCACAAGGCGGCGTCGTGCGTGCTGCTTCGGCGCGTCTTGTAGATACCTAGCTATGTTTTGCGCCTGCATGCGCAATACCGCCCAACAGCGCCTCGACGCGCGCCTCGGTCTTGTTCCAGAGCTCGGATGCATCGGTTTTGCCTTCGAGCTGCGCAGGCATGGGGGGCACGACGATGCGGCCTTCGCGGTAGAGGCGCGCGGCCTCGATACCCGGCCACTGCCGCGCCTCGTCGTCGCTCTCGCCCGGCGCAAGGATATCCTCGCGCGTCTGGCGCGAGGACGCCGAGACGCCGGACGCGAGGCGGGCCGTGACGCCCCATAGTGCCGCGTCTGCGCCCTGTGTCGCGCTCTTGCCAAAGAGCCAAAAGAGGGGATAGAGCGCCAGAAGCAGGACCCATAGGAGCACCGACAGCACCTTGTGGTGCACAAACGGCGGCACGGTGCCAAAAAACGCGGTCAGCTGCGAGGAGCGCTCGTAGCCGGGGCACACCAGCACCGACGAGATGTGGCTGCGCTGCCCCTTGCGCTGCAGCGTGCCGGTCGGCACGGTCGTCACTTCGTCCACGTCGATGCCTGGCAGCTTGGAGCGTGAGCGCGTGTCCGCCTCGGCAAGCAAGTTGACGCGCCGCTGCAGCTCCGACGCCAGGACGATCCAGTGGAGTGTCGCTGCCCCGAGGTATGTCCATGGCTGGTAGACGCGGGGCTGGGGGCCGCGCAGCGGCTCGTCGACCTTGTCAAACTGCGCGAGGCCCGCCGCGTACCACGGCGAGACGACGCTTACAATGCGCACGTCACGGTTCGGCGGCATAAGAAGCAGGCTCGGCAGGAGCGTATTCACAAGATGGAAGGGTGCGAGGACCTGGCGCACGTACGTCTGCTCGGCGTACGCGCCGTCGTCGGCGTGCGTCGAGGGGTACGTATGCCGAGTGCCGCAACGGTACGTGCCGATCTTGTACGTCGACTCCTCGCTCGGCAGAAAGAGTACCGTGTCGAGGCGGTGGACGACTGGCGTGCTCTGCGGAAAGAGCTCCTCGCGCGCGGCCTTGGCACCGCCCGGCGCGGCCGCGGTCGGCGCTCCGGTCGCAGCGCCCGGCGCGGACGTCGCCTGCGCGGAGCCAGCGTTCCAGCGGTTTGCAAACTCGGTGATCGAGTGCAGGTTGCTCATGTCGCACTGCTCCGCATAGATCGTCTCGCTCTTGGTGCTCTCGCGCAGCAGCAGCAGGAGCTGCAGCACGCTCGGCGCCTCAATGTTGGGAACGAGCGCGATAATGTGCGCGCCTTGGTGCGCCAGCGACGCAATGGTAACGAGGCCCAGCGGCGACATGGCACCCGTCTGTGTGAGTGAGTCTCGCGACGTACCGCAATAAGCACGACACGCGCGCCCATATCGTTCAGGCCAGCGGTGACGCGTACCGGCTGCCCTTTTTCGCGCGCCGCGCGCTGCGTCGCTTCGAGGCGCTCTTCGCGCACAAGCAGTGCAGGGCCCTTTGCCCACGATTTCAGGAATGCTAGGACAATGATAGCGCCGAGGATCGTGCCATAGTACTCGCTCGGAAAGTATTTGCTTGCGCTCTCGCGCAGCAGATCCACCGGCATCGGCGGCGGTCCAAAGCCAAAAATTTGCCCGATTCGCGATTTACGTTTTTTCTACCATGGCGCAGGGATTCAAGCCGCTGAAGCGCAACCTCGGCGTTGCGCAGAAAGAGAAGCGCAAGGGCAACAGCAACGCAGGCCCCAAGGTCGGCAAGCGTATCGCACCGAAGAAGAAGGGCGCACTGCAGGAGGTCATCCAGAAAAAGGTACGTTGCGTGGCTGATCCAGCGCGACACGGCTCTCTCTACCTCGCGCATCGAGCGCGAAATGGCGGGGCGCGCGCAAAAGGGACCCCTGTCGATCATGCGCTCGGTTGCGGACCAGGCCGACAAGGGCGCAAAGCCGAAGCCGAAGCCGTAAGCGCCACAGGCAAAGATAAACGCACAGGCGCAGCGCTTGTGCCACCGTCTCTCATCGTCACACCACATGCGTGGTTCTACTATAGCTGTATACTACTCTAGCGCTTTCCCGACGGCGGCGGCGGAAGCACAAAGCCCGTGCGCGTCGCAGAGGCGCTCGGCGCGTTCGGCCTGCTTTGCAGCGCCGGCAACTTGATGCTCAACGTTTCGCCTTCCTGCAGCGAAAAGTCCTGCTTCGGGCCGGCCGGCAGGTGCGGCGACGGACGGGGGGGCGCCTCGTCGTCCTCGTCGTCCGCTCCAGCGAGAACCGCCTTGCGTCGCCTGCGTAAGTGAGCCCACGTACCGCGTCCAATCTTGGAGGGCGACCGTAAAGTCGAAGCTCTCGGAACGCTCCATAAACTGCGTCAGTCACGTCACGTACGCCGACTCCAATGTACGCCGTGCGCCGCTGATCGGGCGTCGGGCCGTCCGACTCGACACGCAGCACAAAGTAGCGCGACGAGTCGAGCACGGGCTCGACCGACTTTCCACTCACATCGTAGGGGCTCGCGGCAAAGAGCTCACCTGCGTTAGCCGCGCGACGTACCCGTCTCGCCATCCTCGAGGCGGATCTCGCACCGATCCTTGTACTCGACAATGCGCATGCGCCCTTTCCACAGCGACTGGTCGACATCGCCCCATTCACCGGCACGGTAGCCGGCAGCGGACGTGCGGGGGGGGACTCGGTAGACGTAGCACTCGCGCACCACAAAGAGCACCGACGAGTACTCTTCGGACATGGAGAAAGGCAAGCCTCCACTCTCGGGCAGCTGTGCTTTGTGGGGTACGAGGAGGGCGAGGCGCGAAGAACGGGCGCGTGGGGGATAGAGATGCGCATCGATGCTACCATGTATAGTGCGCGTAGAGTAGGACAAGCGATCGCGATGTGCTTGTGCATGGGCGGAACACCTACGTAGCGCATGTGTCATTTCGGCGAAAAATGTATGCCGCGACAAATCGGCACCCACCACCCCTGTCCACGCTCCCACGCCACGCTCCCATAGCCTGATCTCGCTCATCGTTGCAGCACAACCACACTCCCTTCGCCGTACCGCCTTGCGCTTCTTGAACCGTGCACGCCGCCACCTCCACACTTCGTCTCCGCCATGAGGACGACGCGGCGGTCGGCGAAGCGCGCGCGCGCCGCGTCTGGCGATACAGCGTCTACCTCCAGCATTGTCCATGTCCCGGAACCTCTTGATACCCCCCCTAATCCACCTCCTGTACTGCAAAACAGATACAAGTCGCGCGACGTGCGCATGCTTGATCCCGTCGGGCGTCGCACCGCTGCGATGCAGACGCGGCGAGGCATCCTCTCTGAGGCGATACGCACTGCCGGGTTTCCGTACCTGCACGAAGTGCGAGGCCATCGCTCGTGTATTAATGCGCTTGCCTTTTCGCGGGGCTCGGGCCAGTGGTTGGCGAGCGGTGGCGACGACATGCGGATCCATGTGCGCGATCTCTTTGACTATGACCCCCAGCGCCCTGGTACGGCAGAGTCTAGCACGTACCGCACGCATGCGCGGCTTCTTGGGCACACGTCCAACATCTTTTCGCTGTCGTGGAGCTGCGGGAATCGGCACCTCTTTTCTGGCGGGAACGACCAGCAGGTGCTGTGCTACGACCTGAACTATGGCGACGCGCCCGCGTACACAATCCGCACGAATGCCGAGCGGCGCTTCTCGGATGCCGTCGTATCGTCCCACGAGGCCGGGATTCGCGAAGTATCGGCGCATCCCACGAACCCGAATCTCCTGTTAAGCTCGAGCGACTGCGGCGAGCTGTTCCTCGTCGACCTGCGGCTGCCCGATACGCACGTCGCGGCGTTTGGCTACTTCCCGGCCCAGCTCGCATCGGCGCAGTGGAATCCAAACGAGAGCGACGGGCGCACGTTTGCCGTTGCGACCGTGTGCGAGCCGAATGCCGGTGTTGCGTACGTACCTGTACTGACTGACCCAGGCTATTTGACACGCGCAAGGTGTTCCGCGAGCAGAGTTCCTATGTCGACATTGACGACTCGCTCGTGCGCTATGCGTCTGAGCTGTGCATCAAGCGCCCCCCGCACGGTGCTGCCGTGCGCCGCATGGAGACGACCGGCGCACAATTTGATCCCAGCGGCCGCTTCCTCGTCGCCGACGTGTCGCTCTTCCACCCCGTGCTCTATGCAGTGGGCAGCCCTGAGCCGCTGGCGACCATGTCGTCGCTCGAGCGCTATCCCCACATGAATCCGTGCCTGTCGCACCCCCCCCATTCGACGCTCGACAAGTACGCCGGCTACCGCAACTCGTGCACGGTCAAGCGCGGCTCGTTTGGGTTCGAGTCGCAGACGGGGCACCTGTACTACGTGACCGGTTCGGACGACTTCCGGGCGTATGGCTGGCGCATCCCCCACACCGAGACGCTGCTTGCGCAGCGCGAGGCGATGCCCGCCACCGACTGGCTCGCGCACTCGACCAAAGGCACGGACCAAGTGTGGTTCCGCACCGATGCGAGCCGCGACGTGCCGACGATGGTCAAGCCGCCCGACCTCTATGCGCCGTCATTTACGCTCGAAGGCTCGCGTTCGATTGTGAACAGTGCACTGTGCCATCCGGTACGTCCTTATTCTAATACAGACCCTTCCTATGGTTGCCACGGCCGGCATCGAGCGCGTGGTGCGCCTGCACTATTCGACGCCTGCGTCGATCGAGCATACGCTCGACGACTACCTTGCGAATCGCCCAAGCACCCGCTCCCGCATGCGCGCTATGAATACGGCCGCTGTCGTGCGTGCGATACGGAGAAATCACGGGCGGCTCGACTCGGATTCCGATTCAGACTCTGCCGAGGCGACCGACCGTGCCGAGGAGCATCTCGCAGCGCACTATGAGCCGGACGGCGTACCCCGCCCCCCCACTGCCGCGGAGCTCGCCGACGAAGAAGCCATCGCCCTTTTCGACGAGCTCCTGCGCGAAGAAGAATCGCGCACGCTCTTCTCCAGCGACCGCTACCTGGACCTCTCGGACGACTCCGAGGCGGACACCACCTCCACTTCGTCGGACGAATAGGGTAGTTTTCAAATTATTTACAATGCTCTGCCCGGCCGAGTGCGGGTCGACGGCGCTCTGCGCCCGAACGACTTGCCCTCGGCATCCGTGTTTGTCAGCGGAGCTTTGCAGGATGATCGCAGCGATGAACATGCCCCTTGTTGCGGGCGTGGCTCCTCGTGCGTGCAAGGCAGCGGCACCTGCTGGTGTCTCTGTGCGCACGTACATGCAGGATGTGGTTATCAAGAGGAAGACGGGTATGCCTCAGGTTGCCAGGGGCCCATACGGCCTCGGTCGGTACGTCGTCTTGACTCACGCAGCAACTCGGTGACGGGCAGCGTGGCTACCGTCTTTGGTGCGACTGGTTTCCTCGGCCGCTACCTCGTGAGCAAGCTCGCAAAGCGCGGTACGCAGGTTGTGGTGCCCTACCGTGACGAGGAAGAGAAGCGTCACCTGCGCGTTCTCGGCGACCTTGGACAGATCGTGCCTCTCGAGTGGGACATGCGCAATGACCAGCAGACCCTCGAGTGTCTGCGGCACTCGGACACCGTGTACAACCTCACGGGCCGCAACTACGAAACGAAGCGGTTCTCCTTCCATGACGTGCACGTCGAGGGTGCGCGCCGCATTGCCGAGATCGCGCAGAGTGCGGGTGTTGCGCGCTTTGTGCAGATGTCGCACCTGAGCGCGGACGCCAACTCGCCGAGCGGCTACCTGCGCACCAAGGCGCTTGGTGAGGACGCCGTGCGCCGCTCGTTTGATGGCGCGACGGTTGTGCGCCCTTCGTCGATGTACGGCCACGAGGACCGTTTCCTGAACAAGCTTGCTTGTACGTTTTCTAGCTAACGCAGCTTGGCCCATCACCTGGAAGCTGAACAACATGCAGACGCAGTACGCGCCCGTCCACTCGCTCGACGTGGCGCAAGCGCTCGCCATCATTGGCGAGACAGACGCTGCTTCGATCGGCCAGACCTATGCGCTTCCTGGTCCCAAGACGTACACGGTCCGCGAGCTGCTGGAGCTCGTCGAGAGCGTCACCTACCAGAAGCTCATCTCGCCGGATATCAACGTGCCCAAGTTCATTTTCAAGAGCGTGGCCCGCCTGGGTGAGAAGGGCATCTGGTGGCCCATGTTCAACGCGGATGAGGTGGAGCGCCGCTTCATCAGCGAGAACCCCAACGTGACGGGCGTCAAGGGCTTTGCTGACCTCGGCATCGACCCTGATGTCCTCGAGGACGTGGCGATCCTGTACTTGCGCCGCTTCCGCTCCCACCTCCGCTACGAGCAGCCCATGAGCAACGCGCACACGGGTGCGATCAAGCTCAAGAAGAGGGCCTACCGCGTGATCGAGTAAGCCATAGCCCATAGCCGTGCTTGCTCCAGCCAATCTGCGCGAAGGGATTGCCAAGCACGTGGCGTCGATCGACCTCTCCATCGGGCGCGCAACTCGCACGGCGGCGACGCGATGCGGATTCTGGCGGTGCCGCTGGCTCGGCAGCGGAGCACTGCGACGACCTACTTTACGTATCTGGTTCATGCCGCCCCAGCCGCGCTGACCGAAAAGACGCCCAAGGCGCAGGCGTCGGTCATGCAGCGCATGATCAACCGCGCGTCCGACTTCTGGGTCAACCTGGGCCGTACCGACGTGTCGTCGACGTTGAACTGGCGCCGGCGCACGTTCCTGCTCGGCGAGCGCATCATGGACCGCATCGAGTACGAAGAGTGGGCACTCAAGGGCATCGACCAGGGCATGGGGCCTGCCCTGAAGGAGCTGATGGAGCACGAGGCGAACAAGCGCCAGGCCGCGCCGCTGAAGCTGGAATACCCAAAAGAGCTCGTGTCCGAGTCCGAGGTGATGAAGTCGCTGAGCGAGCTTGCGAAAAAGCGCGAGCCGCACCACTACCGCCTCCTGGCCTACAACATGGTCGGCATTCCGATCACCGCGCCTTTGTTCTTGGTGCCGGTCCTGCCCAACTTTGTCACATACTATCTCATGTGGCGCGCATGGAGCCACTGGCGCGCGTACATTGCGTCTCAAGCCCTGAATGTCTTGCTGAAAAGAAAGCTGATCGAGCCCGTGCCGAGCACGCAATTCGAGGCGGCCTTCCAAGAGGTGCAGAGCACCAAGGATGCGGATCTCACGGACTGGGACGTGTATCTCCACGCCGAACAAATCGCACCGCTCGTACGCGCATTTGATCTATCGACGCAAGCACGCATCGACCTGCGGCGGGCGCAGGAGCAGCTCACTATGGTCATGCAGCGCGGCCAAAAGAGCCATACATAGCCTTGGGGAATCTACATTGGTATTACATGCAATTCAACAACTCGACGAATAGATACGCCGCGATCATGCTGGTCAGAGCAAAGGTGAGCGTGCCCGTCACCGGCGCAGACAGCCGCACGCCGGCCGATGCCTTGTGGCAGTCGGAACCTTCGGGACAGTGCGAGCAGTCGCCCTCCGGTTGCCCCTTTGGACACGGCTTGTCGGTCTGCTTCTCGCATCCATTAGAGTAGATGCGCAGATAGTCAATCTCCCAGCGCGCGCCGTCCAGTTGCGAGCCATTGTCTGGGTTAGCAAGGAGACGTACTGATAATAAAGTCCTGACACGTTGTCCTGGGGCATAGATTCGACGTGGAGAATGCGCCTGCGCCCCCTGCCGTTAGCTGGTCACGGAAGAATACATACAGTATCCGCACAGCCTGTGTTAGCATGGATTTCCCTCGGTACATACGTCGTGTCGAAAATGATCTCGTGGTTATTAAAGTTTTCGCTCATGGAGCAGTCTGAGCCATTACCAAAGTCGGAGCCAAAAAAGGCCTGCGGCTTGCCCCATGCGTTGATCGCGTCTTCGTAGTTCAGCGTTGTAGGCGCGTTGTTCAAAGGCGCCACCACCTCGACAGGGAGCGACTTGGAGTCCAGACTCGCGGGCCAGAACCACATGGCAATCTAAGGTCAGGTTGCGTCACGTACGCCTCGGCCACCGACTTGCGTGTCGCGCGCCATGGCAAAATAACCGCCGCCGCTGTGGTCAGAATGCATCCAAGACATACTTCGCATTAAATCCAAGGCCAAACGAGGCGACATTGTCAAACTTGGTGGCGCATCCGGGCTGGTTGGTACAGTTGGGCTGCTGCAAGGAACTGGGTGAGCAAAAATACGCAACGTACCCCTGCTGGACGGTGCTCACATTAGAAGGAACCTGGCATGCACCGCCCGTGTGGAGACTCGCAAGATTAGCGCCTTCGCCATCGACACCCTCAATAATGTCGATTTCGCCACCCTGCGGCCAGTTGTTTGGTGTGGACGTCCAGAACGCCGGCCATGTACTGTGGTAAGCTCTCTGCCATTTCTGCGCACCCGCATCCCTGAGGCATCCAAGAAACCTTGATAATATACACGCCATCGCCATAAACATGATTGGAATGCAAACGCACGCTCTGGCGGCCCAGGTCGCTCTTGTTTCCATTCAACGGCACAGGATCGCCGCCGTGGTCGACCGTCATGACGAAGCGACCCGTGTGCTGGTCCACATACGTCAGGTTCTTCTTGGCTGCCCCCTTGCGATCCACATAGTCAACTTTGCCTCGCGTAGGGTCGTTGTACTTCCAGAAGTAGAAATTGTCAAGGAAATCTTCGCCGGACCATTCCTGGCAGATGGAAAAGTTACGAGCAGCAGCCGCAGTCACTCCCAAAGCTAGGAGAATGCGCCCTCCAAGCATATCACTGTGGTGATGGTATCCAAAAATGAGTTTTCCTAAACGCGCTAGGGCCAAAGCGTGCTGCGGCCCACATGTTCCTGTTGTCCTCAGAATCGCAACTGGCAGTGTAACATTTTGAGAAGTACAGAGAATCGGGTCTCTGATTGGGTGATGCCTTATCGTTATTAGTCATATGCATTATTCCTTCTGCAGGTTGCGTTATTGCTCGGTGGACGGACCAACAGAAATTTTGCAAATCAGCGCGTGTCGATCGGCTCCGCTATACCGCCGACGGAAAAAGCAGTGTCTTGAGATGTCTTGGCAAGTTGGCACAGCCGCGAAGGGACGGACAACCGCGGCTCTTTGGCTGCAGCGGCCCATGCACACATCCGCCTGCTGCTCCGCCGCGTGGAGATCCGCGCGCAAGGCGTCCAAGCCAGTCCGCCTCTCGGCCTTGTACAGTCCCACACTCTCTGCCGATGCCACTGCCTCACTCGATACCATTGACAGCTTGAAGCTGCTGCTGCGTGGCGGATATGTGCGCCAGGTACGTGCCTTTTCTCACCCAGTCCGCGTCGGGCACCTACTCCTACCTCCCGGTGGGCATGCGCATGCTGCAAAAGATCACCAATGTCATTGACGAGGAGATGGAACGCATCGGCGCATCGCGCATTGAAATGCCACAGCTCTTGTCGTCGGCCTTGTGGCACAAGACGGGACGCATCCAAGCCATGGGCAGCGAGCTCTTCCGCTTCAAGGACCGCCGTGGCGCCGAAATGATCCTTGCGCCGACCCACGAAGAGGAGGTCACGCGCTTGATCGGCGCCGATGTCGATTCGCCCAAGGCGCTGCCGGTGCGCGTGTACCAAATAGGGCGCAAGTTTCGCGACGAGCCGCGGCCGCGCGCAGGCCTGCTCCGCACAAAAGAGTTCCTCATGAAGGACATGTACTCTTTCGACGCCAGTGCTGAGGCGGCCAAGGAGGCGTACGCGGACGTGCGCGGCGCGTATGCATCCATCTTTAACCGCGTCTTTGACTGGAGTCACATCCCGTCGCTCGCCTCCTCGGCGCCGGCCTGGCGCGAGGCACAGGCCGATACCGGCGCGATGGGCGGCACGTTTTCGCACGAGTTCCATGTGGAAGACGCGATCGGCGAAGATACTTTGCTGTCGTGCGACCACTGTACGTACGCGGCCAACGTCGAGTGCGCGACGTCGCATGCCACGCCGGAGCGCCATGCCAAGTCGCTGGAGGACGTCGAAATTGCGCTATTCACGAGAAAGAGCGACCCGGGTTGCGTGCATGCGATCGTGTACCCTGCGTGGGCGACACTCAATCCGCTCGTCCTGGGCCGCGACCAGCTCGAGCCATTGTCCAGCGAAGCGCCGTTGGAGCGCCTGTGCATTGTGCGTGACCACGACGTTGCGCTCGACGATGCGTCGCTCCGGGCCGCCGTGCAAGAGGCCGTGGCGGCCGCACGTCCGACACCCGAGTCGCTTGCGCTCGACGAGCCGAGCGCCGCGTCCATGGTGCGCACCGCCGAGGTCGGTGATGTCTGCGCACAGTGCCACACGGGGCACCTCGCCGAACACCGTGCGATGGAAATCGGGCACACGTTCTTGCTCGGCACGCGCTACTCGCAGGTGCTGGGCTACAGCGTGACGCCGAGCGGCGCGTCGCAGCGCGAGCCTTTGCAGATGGGGTGCTATGGTATCGGCGTGACACGCATTCTCGGCGCGCTCGCTCAGCGAGCCATGCACGCGCACGCGCAGCTGCACCCCGAGGCGGCCAACAGCAAGCGGCCCCGTGCCGGCTTTGTCTGGCCGCAAGGGCTCGCGCCGTTCGAGGCGCTGATCCTCCCCGCTGCGCCCCATACGCCGCAGAAACTGGAGGCGGCGCAGCGCCTGGCAGCCAAGTTGGACGCCGGTGTGGCGCCGACGTGGGTCAATCCGTCCGACGACGACCTGACCTCGATCCAGATCCCGGCCGAGGAGATTGCCGTGGACGACCGTGCGGGCCGCACGTTTGGCTCGAGTCTGTTTGACGCCGAGCTGCTTGGCTACCCTCTGCTCTTCCTCCTCGGCAAGCACTGGGAAAAGACCGGCGAGGTCGAGGTGCGTCGCGCCGGCCATGCCACGCGCTACTGCACGGTCGACGGCGTGTGCCCCTAATCAATAGCTAGATACCCTATGCACGCCATGCGATGTGCGGCGTATCCGTGCGGTACCGCTGCGTGGTCGTTGTCTTGGCCAGCGGCGTGACTTGGCCCGTGCGGAAGGCCAGCAGGCCGGCGTGCGCAATCATGATACCGTTGTCGATGCAGAAGCGCTCGTCGGTGGCAAACACATTGCCGCCGCGCTCCTGGGCCATGATGCCCATCATCTCTTGGAGACGCTCGTTGCAGCCCACGCCGCCGACGATCAGCACGTCGCGGCTGCCAATATGCGCCATGGCACGCTCGGTGATCTCGACGAGCATGGCAAAGATGTGCTCTTGCAGACTAAAGCATAGATCGGCCGGCGTAATGGCCTCGACCTGGTTGCCGTCGAGGTCGCAGGACGGCGCCGCGGGCTCGGGCTCTGCCTCGACGGCATGCTTCGCGGTGGCGGCGAGCAGTCCACCGTTGGCCAGCGCACCGACCGGCGTGTCAGAGACGAGCGGTGCATTTGGGCGGAACTTTTTGTCTTTGGTATACGCCTCGGTCGCGCTGAGCATGCCGGCCAGCGAAACGTCCATGCCTTTGGTGCCGTACGGCAAGGGCATCAGGCGCTTGCCGCGCTTGGCCTCTTTTTCGATATTGTAGCCCGGCGAGGGGTCGTTGCTTAGGCCAATGACTCGCGCAAAGCGGTCGAGACAGTTGCCCACTGCGATATCGAGTGTCTCGCCAAAGATGCGGTAGCGCTGCGCCGAGTACGCAATGACCTGGGTATTTCCGCCTGAGACGTACAGCACGACGGGGTTCATTGCGCCGGTGATTGTACGGCCCATCTCGATGTGGCCGACACAGTGGTTTACGCCGACCAATGGCTTCTTGTACATCAGCGCGAGCGTGCGCGCGACGAGCGACACGGCTTGCAGCGGCGCGCCCATCCCTGGCCCTTTCGTGAAACAGATGCAGTCCACCTCGTCCAGGCTCTGGAGACCACTGGAGCGCACAGCCTCGGTCACTACTTGCACAATCCAGTGCTTGTGGTGCTTCGCCGTATCACTCGGAAGGAAGCCCTGCCCGGGGGGCGTCACATAGGTATGGCGCACATTCGACAGGATGTCGACCTGTGCATAGTTTAGCTGCGCGCCGAATCCATCGGTCGTGGGCGGCGAGTGCCGGATCACACCTACGCCAAGCTTGTTTGCACTGCCCTCGAGACCCAGCGCCAGGTAGGGGCGCGTAAGCTCAGGCAGCGGATCGCTGCGCGCTCCGCCGGGCATGGTGGCAGAAACGACCTCCACACTACAAGGTTTTGACACTACGAGGGGCCTCGGCGGCGGGCGCGTCGTCTTCGTATGCGAACCATGCAGTGTCGTTGCCTTGGAGCATTTGCTGCGCAGTATAGAGGTAAGAAGGGAGACGCTTGCTCAGTAGGGATGCGCCGCCGCGCTTTCGCAGCGCAACATGCAGCACACCGACCGTTGCCTCGGGGCGCAGCGGCTCGGTGTGGAGGAGGTCGTGGAGGAGCGCCGCGTCTTCGCTCGCCTCGCTGTGCTGCTCCGCGGCGGGGGCCGAGGACAGCGGGGGAATATGCTCGGGGCGCAGGACCTTGCCTGCGAGTGCGTTGCGTGCGAGCGTGACTCGGTTCGTAAAGGTGCAGACCTGGAGTGCGCATGCGAGCGATGCCTGTGCGAGCGTGCAGAGCGCAGGGCTGTTGGTACCGTGCGCCAGCTCCGAAAACGCATAGGCAGACGACGCGAGGATGCGCCATTGCGGCCCACGCACGCCGAGGACAAGCGCATAGGCTTCGAGGGCGCCTGTGTCAGTAAAAGGACGTACTGCGATAGTGTCCGCTGCGCGCACATACGTCGCCGAGCGTCACGGCAAGGCCGGGGAGTGGCGTCCACTGGGTTAGTCGAGCGACGTACGAGCATCTTTTTTACAGCGTCGTCTTGGACCACATCGCCGGCCACGAGGCCGCGGTACTCGGCCGGATCGAGGCGCACCTTGTGGAACGCTGCAGCGACAATCCCAAGTTCTTCGTTGGACAGTGTCCAAAGGGTATCAGGGTGCAGCTGCAGCATACACCGCAGTGCTATATCGAGTGACTCACGCGCGGCGCCCGACCCACTCAGCGACTTTTGGAGCTTGGTCTGGGAGCGTACGGGATACGCAGGGAACGTGCTTGTCGCGTGCCACGCACCACTCGGCATCTCGACGAGCACATGCAGCCGCCGCAGCAGCGCGCACGCCCACGCGTACGCGGCAGCGTACCGTTTCTTAAAGTAGAGATAGGTAATGCACGCCTCTGTGTGAGAAGAGCAACGTACCCAGCCGCTGCGTCGTCTTTGCGTCGAGCTCTACTGCCTGCTCGACCTCGTGCGGCTCGTCCTGGACGCCGTGCTCGAAAAACCATGCCTCGTCGTCGATTTTGGCCGTGTACGTTTCGCGCGCGTGCTCAAACGCTGCGCGGAACCGCGCCTCGCGCCGCAAGCGCTTGGCCTCGGCAGGGTCCTGCGTGGCATCGTTCAGGTCGAAACTAGCGCCGAAAAGTGCGTCGAGCGGCGTCGCTTCGCCGCTCGCCTGCATCGTAGAAGCCTCCACTATTTTTTTTGGATGGCGCGCTCGGCTTCGGAGGAGGCCGAGGTCGAGGTCGTCGACGTGTGCCGCGCCGAGGACCTCGACCATACCGCCCAGGCGCGAGTGTCGCAGATTGATGCCGAGCTGGAAAGTATCGCGCACCAAATCAAAGAGCTCGGGCGCGTGAAGCGCCAGCTCCTCGACGAACGCGACGCGATCTACGCCGAGCAGCGCCAGGCGGCCGCCGATGCAGGGCAAGAGGCCGCCGTGGACTATACCAAGCAGGGCTTTCCCTGGTCTTCCGAGCTGCTGCACCAGGCGCGGCGCGTGTTTCATATCGAGAGTTTTCGCATGGGCCAGGAAGGCGTGTGCAATGCCGCGATGGACCACCGCGACGTGGTCGTCGTGATGCCGACCGGTACGTGGGGCAACTAATGCAGGCGCGGGCAAGTCGCTGTGCTACCAGCTCCCCGCATTGCTGGACGACTCGCTGACGCTTGTGATATCTCCGCTGATTGCGCTCATGAGCGACCAAGTGTACAATCTCCGAGCGCGGCACATTCCTTGCGCGCTCTTGTCGAGCACGACGCAGAAAGAAGAGGCTGGAGAGATCCTGCGCTCCATTCGCGATGGGCGCACGCCCGACGCGCCCAAGCTCTTGTACGTCACACCGGAGCGTGTCGCCAAGTCCAAGACGCTGCTGGCTGCCCTCCAGCGGGCCTACGAAGACGGCCGCCTGGGCCGCATTGTCGTCGACGAGGCACACTGCTGCAGCACGCTCGGCCACGACTACCGCCCTGACTACAACAAGCTTTCCATCTGCCGTCGCCTCTTTCCCAAGACGCCCGTGATGGCCCTTACTGCGACGCTCGGCCCGCGCGCCTTGCAGGACGTGCTGCAGATCCTCGGCATGCGCGCTGTGACTGCGCCTACGGCGGCGATTGCGCGCCGTACAGTCTACTTTCGCGCGCCGCTGCACCGCCCGAATCTGCGCTACCGCGTCGCGACGCGCCCGAATAGCACGCTGGCCGCCCACCAGGCGATTTGTGCCTATATTGAGACGCATCATGCCGGCGAGTCTGGTATTGTGTACTGCCTCAGCCGCAAAGACACACACACGGTCGCAACTGCGCTCGAGCAGCTGAGCAACGGCCGGATCCGCACCGGCGTCTACCACGCCGACATTGACGAAAGCGAAAAGCACCGTGTACACACCGACTGGCGCTCTGGGCGCGTGTCGGTGGTGTGTGCGACGATTGCCTTTGGGATGGGCATCGACAAAGGCAACGTGCGCTTTGTCGTGCACGCATGCCTAAGCAAGTCGCTCGACGGATACTACCAGGAGACGGGCCGCGCGGGGTACGTCGCTCTACTAACGCAGTCGTGATGGCGGAGACGCCGAGTGCCTGCTCCTGTACCGCCCCGCCGACGCGAGCCGCGTCAGCTCGCTGACCGCTGGCGAGGTCGGCGGCGCAGAGAAACGTACGTCGCCCAGCTCATGCAGTATACGCCATGCTCGGCTATGCCCAGTCTGCGCAGTGCCGCAAGCAGCTCTTTGCATGCTACTTTGACGAGCCCCGCGACGAGAAAGACTGCGGAGTATGCGACAACTGCCTCGTGCCGAAGCGCCCGCAGGACGTGTCGTTCGAAGCGTGGCAGACCGTGATGGCCGCCAGCGATGTGCAGCGCAACCAAGGGCGGTGCACGCTCGCGGCGCTCGCGGATCTGTGCCGCGGCCTCGGCGGCGCGCAGTACAAAGTGGCGGACGAGGCGGGCCGTGCGTCGAACGCGACTGCCGCGCTCGATCTCGAGGCGCTCGGCGGCAAGCTGGGCCTGTCGCGCGAGAATGCCGAGCGCCTCTTGGTCCAGCTGCTGCTCGGCGGCTACCTCACCGAGACATTTCAGGCCACGGCCTACACCGTCAATGTGTACATTGCGCCTGGCCGCAATGCACGCAAGCTCCTGCAGCACGGCCTGAGCGACGCCAAGCACCTCCGCGGCGTCGTGCACCTCGTGCTCCACGACAAGCACATGGACCTCGAGGCGAAGCGCAGCGCGAGCCCCGCCAAGCGGCCGGCCAAGCGGCAGAAATCGGAGCCGATCGAGATAGACTAGATACCCTATATTACATGGCCTGCGCCGAGATGCCGGCGAGGTGGTCCATCAGCGTGTCCAACGAGTTGGTCAGCGACGGGATGTGCACGCGGTGTGCCTCGGTGCATGCACTGTGCCAAGGGCGCGTCGCGAGCTGCACGGCGGCCGGCGTCGCGGTGTGCTCCGAGACGCGGCACGCCACTTCGCCGAGCACGGTGCGCACATGGTCCGTGACAGAGAGCGGCCGCGCACTGCGCACCGCCGCCTCGGGCTCGCTCGGGGCGACTGCATCCCAGAGGCACTGCGACGCGAGCTGCTGGAGCTCGGCGACGGGAAGGCGCTCCGACGCACAATACGTACGCTGCAGCACCATCCAGCCCAGCACCACCGACGAGAGTGCGTCGATGGGGCCCGAGGGAGACGGGCACTCGCCCGGCTCGTTGAGCACGAGCTGCAGGAGAAGGTGTGTTGCACGTGTGCGCACCTGCGTCGCCTCGGCGAGCATGCGCGCCGTTTGTTTGGCGCCGGACACGTTGCCCGACACCAGCGCAAGGACCGCGTAGGCGACCCAGAGCTGCTGCGCCGCGAGCGCGTTGCGCAGCGGGCGCTCCTGCGCAATGGTCGTGAGCTGCTTGCGCAGCCCCAAGAGACTCGCCTTGTCCTTGACCACGTCGAGGACCCGCGGCTGGAGCGCAGACGACGCATCGTCACTCTGGCGCATCATGCTCGCAAGGAGCGTCGTCCAGAACGCGAGGAGCTCCTCACTGCGCAGCGCGTCGAGCACGTTGCTCAAGGGGGACACGGCGACGAGAGTCGAGGCCGACGTCGGCAGCGCGCACGCTGCGTAGTCGCACACGAGGTCGAGCGGCGCACTGAGCACGGCGCTCATGCCGCGGTCTGTCTTGGCGTCGACCTGCGCGGCACGCAGGTCGTTCCAGAGCTGCGCGCCTTGCAGTTCGAACCAGTTCGGCCACGCAGACCGCGGTGCGTAGGAGGCATAGGCAAGCGCCAGCACCATCATCTCCTGCGGCGTGTGCGGAGCAATAAGCAGGTGCGTCTGGTACTTGGCGAGCGTCAACAGACGCTGCGACGTCGAGGGCTGCACCCTATCGCCCAGCGCCAGCTCCAGCTCGAGCCGGCGCAGGCACGCGTGCTTCTCCATGGCGAGCGCGGTGGGGTCGCTGGTCGCGCGGACGTACCGCGCGACCAGCTGGTCGAGCACCGGGACGTGCGCGAGGATCGTGGCGACGATGCCCTGCTTGAGCAGCGTAGCGCCGAGGGCGACCGTGCTTGACGGTGTGCCAACCGCATCGGACAGCGCATCGTACTGCGCCTCGGCCTCGTCGAGGCGCACAGAGTGCGTCTCGTGGGCGTGCTCCATCGGCGTCTGCATCAGGATTGGCATCGCACACGCGTCCTGCAAGAGTGCCGCACGCTCTGTGCGTTGCGCCTTGACCTTTTGCTGGCGCCGCACTACCCACGACCACACAAGCAAGACAACAGTAGCGACGAGCGCAGCAGTGCGCAGGAGCTCAAAGATCAGCGAGTGGCTCGGGACGTGGTCGAGGTGGTGGGCCGCCGCCGCGCCGCTCGAGCGCTTCAGCAGCTGGTGGCTTGCGCCAAGGACGCGCGTGTGCGTCGGCGCAAAGGCGGGTGCGTCACCGCCTTCGGTCCAGTCTGCCGCTCCGCCCAGGAACGAGAATCCGACAAACGCACCCAGCATGTACCGCGGCATCTTGCTCGGCCGCTCCTCGTCGACCGATGGCGCCGAGTCGTCCTCTTCGTCGTTGTCCGATTCGTCCGCCTCGTCCATATCGGGGAACGGTGCAGGGGGCGGCCCGCTGCCGTACGCGGCGTCCGTGGGGGGGTGCAGGCGCTGCATGCGCTCCACCTCGGCGTTCCACGCAGCAAGGAGCTCCTCGCCGCCTTCGAGCGAGCGCACGAGCATCTGCAGCGCATTCACCTCGCGGTCGAGCTGCACCTCCCGTGACTTGAGGTAGCAGATATACTCGGTCGCCTTGGACAGGACCGTCGCCTTGCTCATCTTGGTCGCAGCAGCGACACCGTCGACCAGCTCCTCCTTCTCTGCCTTGTTTCGCCGGCGGCGACGCGGACCACCCCGCGGCCGCATCTCGCGCAGCGCCGGGACGACGTCACGCAGGCCAGCGATGCGGTCGTTGATATTGCTGCGGTACCGCCGCTCGATCGCATTGTGCGCCACCTTTTTTGACCATGCCGCGCCCGAGTCCGACGGCGACTGGCCTGAAGCGTTGCTTCCCGAGCTCGATGGCGCATGGCGTTGCATCGCGTGCGAGCCAAACGCGGCCGGCGCGCGGGACGCGTGCTCGGCGTCTGCGTGCTTGGAAAACTCGCGGATGCGCGCGAGGGCGGTGAGGGCATTTGCGTTGCTGCCCGTCGGCATCTGCAGCAGGCCCGGGAGGACCGGCTCGTCCGAGCGCGGCGCCTCTTGGGCAGGCGCGTGGGCCGGCGGCGACATCGGCTGCTGTTGCTGTTGCTGTTGCTGCTGCTGTGCGGGCGCGGCGCCCCCTGGAGGCGCGCCCATCGAAAAGATCGGCGCAAAGAGGTGATCCATCGAGACGACGCCCGGCATCGACTCGTGTGCGGCGTTCTGTGGCTGCTCTGGTCGGGGCATCCACTGCCCCAGCATATCTGCCATCGGTGAGTTGGGCTTGAACGGGAGCGGGGCGTCCGACGGGCTGCTGTGTGCGTGGCTCACGCCGTCGAGCAGGCTCTCGTGCTCCGGCGATGAGGTTTCCGAGACCTGGGAGAACATAAAGTCTTGGAACGCATCCGCGCCCTCGTCCGTCTCGCTCGCGGTGGACACCGATCCCGAGAACTCGTTCAGCGAGTCGTCCTGGTAGCCCGCGTCGGACTGGTGAAAGAGGTTGCTCAGGAACATGTCGGGCAGCTCCACCTGTGCCCAGAACTTGGGCGAGAGGGGCGCGCCGCCGGCGTGCCATGCCTTCGCATCGGTATCCAGCGCACTTGTGTGTATGGCTTCCATATTCTGTGTGGTGCCAGGGGGCACCATCCACGGCGCGTTCTCCATCGATTTACGCGCAGAGCAAGTGGCGCCACTGCCCTCCGCGTCCGAAATCAGCTGTTCTGGCTCCTCCACTAGGCACGTGATGCAGAAGGCTCGAGCAGCTGCCGTGCGCCCTGGCGCTCGGTGCACAGGCGCTGGAGGAGGGTATCGAGCTGGGCGAGGAGCGCGTCTCGGGGTCAGTCGGTAAGACGTACGGGCTTCCTGGAGCGCATCTCGGTAGTCGTTATTCGCTGCGTGTAATTTTGCCTGGAGCGACGCGAGGCGTGTCGTCTGTCGTGAGGGGCGGTACGTACGCGTGCCTCTTCGTCGCCATCGAGTGTCGGCAAAGAGCCGATGCGCGCCTCGACCTCCTTTGCCTGTGCGACGAGGTCGTGGACGAGCTCGTCACGGTTCGACGCGAGCTCCTCGTCCGGCAGCGCCTCGGTCGTGCCAAGCACGGTAAGGGGGATGCGCGGATTCACCTGCTTGTGCCCCGCCTTGCGCGACAGGTAGGCAATGGCCGACGCCATCACCTTGAGCAGGGTATCCAGCGCGTCTTCCAGATGCGTGATCGGGTCCATGGCGCGTGCAGCGACGCCGCGGCGCTCCGCACGACGCACTTGTCACGTGGCACTTGCACCGGTCGGTCGAGCGCTACGCGTTGGATTTACAGACGGCCATGCAAGCCCGTAGTGCTACATAGGGTAGTGATGCAAGAATGGCAGGGGGGAATAGGGTGAGCGAGGGGATCCAGGGGTAGGTATGCGATCATCATCCCTCCACCATGTCGTTCGAGGAGTCGGGCACCTGTTCACGTGCGAGCGAGCTGGTCGGCTCGCGCCCTGGGCTTCCAGCGTGCACGCCGGTCGCGGTCGGAAACGAGGAGCGCGACGGCGATGCGCCAAACACGCCGCCGCCCATCGAGGCGGAGAGACGGTTGGACTGCGACGTGGGGCTCGACGCGTTGCCCTCCGGAATGCCGATCGGCGCCGAGTGGCCCGGCGGCGACGCGCTCTGCCCTGGGATCTGGATGGGCGGCGTGCCGTTCTGTGCGGTGGCCGCATGCGGCACCATATCAGGGTTCGGGATCGTGGTCCCGACCGACTGCTTCGGCGCGCGCCCGGCCTTGGACAGCGCGTAGTCGCCCGAGTCAAAGTATTTACGCTCCTGCCATGAGCCATGCAACGTACCTTGAGCTTGTTTGCTAAGAGGTCCTTGCGGTTCGGCAGCTTGCCGTACAAGCGAAACAGTTTCTGCTCCTCTTCATTGAGGGACTATTGCGTGAAAAAGTGTCAGCCTCTGTCCGGGGTGATTTTAAAACGTACCGAGATGTCCACTTTCTCACGCTGATGGGGCAGCATATCTTCTCAGTGCAAGTCGCCACAACGTCACGAGCGGGGCACAACGACGGAGCACGCGATGCAGCCGCGCCCATGCGTTTTGCCCCACTGCGGGGCTGCGCACGTGGCTACCCGCCGGTTCCGGCCGAGTGGTCGGGGTCTGTGCCAGCACGGACGGACCGCATTGGCCCGGCCGGCGCCCCGAATTGCTCGACCGCGTTCCACGCTTCCGTGTTCCGCCCACCCCACCATCACTGCAATGTCGACTCAGCCTGTGCCGCCCAGCTGGAAGGACCTTGGTAAGGCCGCCTCGGACATCCTTGGCAAGGACTACCCGATCCACGGCTCTACCCTCGAGGTGAAGACCCGCACCCCCTCGGGTGTTACCTTCCGCGTGTTTGGTCTCCACGACAACAAGTCGTCGGCCATCAGCGGTGACCTCGAGGCCAGCTGGCAGGACCGCAAGAAGGGCCTTGCCTTCACCCAGGCCTGGTCCACTGCCAATGTGCTCCGCAACCACATCGAGGTGGAGAACCACCTTGCCAAGGGCCTCAAGTTCGAGGTGATCTCGACGCTTGTCCCCGAGAAGCAGGCCAAGAACGCCCTTGTGGCCGCTACCTACAAGGCCCCTGGTGTGCACGTCCGCAACTTTGTCGACGTCTTCAAGGGTCCCCTGCTCACCGCCGACGCCGTTGTTGGTCGTGACGGCTTCCTTGTCGGTGCCGAGACTGCCTACGACGCCAAGGACAAGAAGGTCGCCCGCTACAACCTCGCCCTCGGCTTCCACGCTCCCGAGTACGCCGTTGCGCTGCACGCCCTGGGCAACCTGTCCACCTACAGCGCCTCGTACTACCACCGCGTTAACTCGGACATTGAGGCGAGCGCTCGCGCTACTTACGACTCGAAGGCTTCGAGCAACGTGAACCTCGAGGTCGGCACCAAGACCTACCTCGACAACGCCGCGTTCGTCAAGGCCAAGATCAACAACTCGGGCATCCTCGCCCTCGGCTACGCCCAGGCCCTCCGCCCGGGCATCAAGGCCACCTTTGGTCTCGCCCTCGACACGCTCAAGCTCAGCTCGGGCTCGACCGACGCCAGCGCCCACAAGCTCGGTGCGTCGCTCACCTTCGAGGCCTAAACGCGCTCGTCCGTCTGTAGTGGCTATAGCCTCAAGCACCCTTGTGCGCTTTCCCGATGACCACGTGGATTCGACCTCCACTCTGTCCGCGATGCTGTGCCCCACGCTCGCGCTGAGCGAGGCGCGGACGCTGTGCACAGACATTGCGGCGCTCTATGTAGGGTCCCGTGCAGAATTGAGTTTGCCGGTCGACGATGAAAGGCGGGGGGGGGTGCACTACGACGAGCTCGTGCGCGCACAGCTCGTGCTCACGCTGCCGGCCGTGCCGAGCAAGCTTCCTCCGCCAGAGGGGGGAGAGGGGAGCGCGTCGGTGCTCGCGCGCGACGGCGCAGGGCTGCCGCCGCTCTTGGTGACGTTACTGCGTTCGCTGCAGATCTCGCTGCATGGCGCGTACGCCGAAAGCGACGAGTCGCGCGCGCCGCTCTTTACGCGCCGATGGCACGGCGGCGCGTCGAACGCCGACTTTGTCCTGCGCGACGACACGGAGCGGGGTCTGAGCGAGTCACGCACTCCGCTGACGGATCCCTCGTATACCAGCGGCGTCTCGTACGACGCCGACGCCAAGGCATGGCGCGTGTATTGGCTGAGTGACGTGTTTGTCGGTACGTATCCAGACTCACGCAGCCTATCCCAACGGCGACCCGGGCATTGAGCGCTTGCATCTGCGCGCAGATTTGCAGCTGCGCATTGACCTCGCGCAGCTTGTGGCGTGCATCGACGCGCCGCCGCCGCAGACGCCGTTTCACTTTACGTCGAGCGAAGTGCACACCATGGTCACCTCTGCGGACCCGTACTTTGTCGACGTGGACCTGCTCGCGACGCTCACCGAGGGCGTCACCGTGCCGGACGAGACGGCAGAGCAGCGCCACGGGCACATTGCGTCGAAAATCGGGCTCCTTCCGCTGTCGGTACTCGTGCCGCGCGCTACGGGCGTCGAGGTCGTCGCGCCGTGGAGCCAGGCCGTGTCGCTGTCCCAGGGCCTTGCGCGTGCAAAAGACATTGAAACGGCGGCGATGGCTTCGGATGCAGATATTGCCCTCGCTCCGCTTGCCACGACACTGGGGCGCTCCAAGGAGCGCTTGCGCCCAACGCTGGGGCGCCAGTCGTCCGTCCCGGCGCCGGGGAGCGACGACCGCGTCCTGGCGCAGGACGTCGCGACGGCGGCTGCAGCCGGCATTGTCGTCGTCACGCGCCATGCCGAGGCGTTTACCGACGTCCTCCCAACGCTCTATGTCCGTATGCGCGCACTGGGCCGTGCGCACGTCGTCGGCCAGGACGCCGGCGTGCCGACGCCGCCCCGCTCGCTCCTGCTCAGTGTCGAGCTGGAGAGCACCTTGCCGAGCTGTGCGTACATTGTGCACGCGCTCGATATTACACTCGGCGAGCCGCTCGAGGCGGACGGCGCCGGGAGCGTCGCGAGCGAGCTCATCACGCCGGTCATAGAGGCCGTGCAGCGCGACGCGCCGACGTTTCCTATCCGCATCGAACCGCGGGCACAGCACAATGTGCTGTACTCGGCGCGCCTCGAGGAGCTTCAAGGTGCGCCGGATGCGCTTGCGCGCGCCCTTGCCCAGTGGTCGCCCCGCAGAAAGGCGCGCGTCTCCGTGCGCGGCACCCCGGCACGTACCGAGACCGCGGGCGAAGCAAGCACGTGTGCCTCGCAGTGGAACGGCACCATCGATCTGAGTGCCGTGCAGATCGAGCAGCAGCGGCGTCTGCTTGCGACTGCGGCCGTGCTCGATGCAACTGGCTACGACGGCCGGCACAGCGCGCCGCTCGTCGAGCAGCCCAAGCCACTCGTCGCAGGCGATGCGCAGTACACGGCAAGCGCCCTCGCGCAGCATGCGGTGCACGAGAAGGCCGGCCCTGCGCCGCCCCCAAAGGACCGAAAAAGGAGCAGCACGCGGGCCGCGAGTGTCCCCAGCCCCCTCTCGATGTCGTACCTCGACGAAGCAAAACGGCGCGCGGAGCGCCCCGCGCCGTTTGCGGCGGCGCCTGCGCCGAGACACAGCGCCGAGCGCCACGCCTATGCGTGGGGCCGTGGCGACCTCCACGCCGAGACACTGGACGGCGCGCTGCGCCGCAGCGAAGAGCGTGCGCCTGGCGCCGAGGACCGCACGCTCCTGGCCTCGATCCATGTCGTGCCAGAGCACCCCACGTCCGAGGCAATGACCTCGGTGCCGTGCTGCAGCACGCTCACCATCCATGTCGAGCTGTTCAACGTTGCCGCGCGGCCGATGGAGGCAATCCTCTCGTGGGATGCTGCCGAGGGCGACACGTCGTCGCTTGCGCCGAGCGCCCTCCTGGTGGACGTGAGTGAAGTGCATGTGGGGTACGTACCTAGACTAACGCAGTCCGATGGCTCCCGGCGCAACGGCCAGCGCGACACTCGGCCTGTGTGCCGTGACGCCCGGGCGCCACTCGCTCGGGGCGCTGCACGTCCGCGACGCGCATACCGGCCTTTCGTGCGTCTTGCACAATCTCGGATCGGTGTATGTACAGACATAGCTACGTATGCACCGAGAGCCGATCCAGCGCACGCAGCACGCTGTCGACCGTGATCGACGGCGCGGAGCTACCGTGCTTGCGCCGTGCGATGTGGCTTGCTACCGCGACAACCCGGCTGCGCTGGCGCAGCGTGCACTCTAGGAACAGCGCAAGGAGCTCACCGTCCAGGAACTGCGTCGGCGCTGCGATGCGGTGGTCCGTGCGCAATGTGCGCCACTCGTCCCAGGGAATGTCGCCAGGAACAATTGTCTCTTGCGCCATGGCCTGCTGCACTGCATCCAAGAGCGCACTGGCCTCTTCTTCGACCTCGCACACGACGCCAAGTGCGCCGGCCGCCGTACAAAAGTGCGTGCGGCGCCCGAGCTCAAGAGGCGACTGGACGAGCTTGTTGACCATGTCGCCATAGTGGAAGCACGAGACGCGGCGCATCGCGTGGCCGAACTGCCCTTGCGCCTTGGTCGGTATACGCCCAGCGACAAACATATTCATCGCAATGTCGGAGCCGAGGTACTGCTGGTGTGCCGCATCGTACTGTGCCACGGCCGTGGTCCAGTAGGGATCAAGATCGCGTCCAAGCTCGGTGATCTCGCCGTCGTCGCCGATCCACAGCACTGTGAGCGAGCGCATTGCGTCGCCAATCACGACAGTGTGCTCATCCTCCGTGCTGCATGCAAGGCAGCTGGCAATGAACGAGCAGCCCCAGCGCGACACCACGTCGAGCGCACGCAGCTTTTGGGATTTGTCGCCCAGGACATACGTGTTGACCTGCGCGTTTACGGCGGCCACCAGCATGCCTGCGACGCCTGCGACGCCGTACACGTTGCCCGGCACATCAAGCGCAAAGACGACCTGCAGCTCACCGTCCCACCGGTAGCCCATCAGGCGGCCTGACACCGTGTCGAGTTGGTCCTCGCGCTGGAAGCCCGTGCCGACGACAATGTAGGGCGTGCCATCGAGGGTCACTGATGCAACACAGTTGGGGCGCTCGTTCCTAAGCAGCGTGTAGGAGCCAAGCGTGGTCAGGTCCGTACGGCTGACCAACCGCACGGAGCCTTCGGCACCGCTCTCTTCAGCAAAGGCCGTGACGGCATACGCTTTCGCCGGCGCATACTCGGCAATGGCCGTCGCATGTGCGCCATCCAACGAGGTCGTTCGGATATCGTTTTCGTGCAGATTATCCAGCGACAGGACACGCACGCCTTCCGCGGCGACGCAGGCCAGCACGGGGCGTGCGTCCGAAGCAAGCCTGAGCGGCGCGGCACTGCGTAGGTCCGTATACCGCAGTGCGCTGTACCGCAGCCGGTCGCCTTCGGGAAAGAGGATGTAGGAGCGCTGACCCAGGGCGACAATCCCGCCGGAAATGCCGCCCATGGCCTGCGGCGCCGCGGTAAAAGGAACAAGCTCAGCAGGGCGTCCGCCCAGTGACAGGGTATGCACGAGCCGCACTGCTGTGCGGTGCTCCGAGCGAGTCAGCGTGTGTACGAGCACGTCGCCCGAGCTCAGTGCGGCAAGAATATAGGTAGGCGTGTCATTTGTCTGCGCATAGACGAGGAGAGCAATCGGAAGCGCGCTGCAGGTTTGGTCGCTCTTGCTTATCGCAACCGGCTCCAGCTCGGGGAAGGTGCAGAGCGCAAACGAGGTCGGCTCCCACAGGCCCACGACGCACACCGGCTCGCTGCACGGGCCGGGTAGGCACACCGACGCGATCTCGGAGTCAACCGTCGTAGAGCGTTCGACACAGATGCCTTTTTCGCGGATGCCAAGGTGAACGAGGCGGCCACCTTCGAGCCCCAGAAGCACACTGCCCTGCTCGTTCGCGTCTGCAGCCACAATTTCGTGCTCCGAGGGCCAGTGCACGACACGGTCCGCATACACGGCATAGACAGCATGCGCCGTAATTAGCACAAAAGCCACGCCGCCGCTCGACGCAAGCGTGCAAACATGCAGTGCACGCTCGTCGAGGGCGACGCCTCGCTCGGCAAGTGTGGACGAGGTATCGACGAGGCCGTGACACTGGACCACCTTGGTATGTGTCGCAAAGAGGAGTGCAAGCAGCTTTGTCTCGCGCACATCGCTTCCAACAGCATCGATCGCAGAGACACGCAGGCACTGCGGCACGGCGAGGTGCGTGAGCTCCGACGTCGCGACACCGTTCCAAAAGATGCGCAGGCTCGATGTTGGCCCTGCACCGCTGCACGTAATCACGCGGCGGTGCACAGGGTCAAGCTGGTCGCTTTCGCCATGGTCCATAGCAAAGTCCACGACAGGCCCGAGGTTCGGCCAGCGGTGTGCCTCTGTCACGCCGTCTCCAGCGAGGCGCAACAGCACTGCATCACCGGTCGCGCTGCTAATTTGCACAAAGCCTTCGCCAAGGTACGTCAGCCCTTGCGGACCAGCCGGCACGGACGAGGCGCCGACGCGCGCAATCTTGATCGACGTTGGCTCCCACGGCCCTTGTGCGCCAGGTGAATAGAGAGATAGCGTGTAAATGTGTCCGTCCGACGTGCTAAACAGCACACGAAGTGTGCCTTGCTCGTCCTCGTCATCGACGACGGTCGCGGCGCATACCGAGAGAGACTTGGCGGCGCGCACCTGCACAAGCTTGGGCATCTGCATCGCGACTGTGCCGACGCATGTATCCGTGTCGCTTTCTGGCACTTTTCGGCGCTTTTGCGTAGCGCGCGACACGCTCGGTGCGCCAGAAGCAATGTCGGTGCCGGCGCTCATGCGCCGCTTTTCTTTCGTGCTCCGGCTCGCTTTGGCAGAGCGGCGGGGCGCTGCGGGTGGGGGGACGTACACGATGCTCTTTTCGCAAAATACGAGCACGCCACCGCCTGCGAACGCGGGCACAGCACAGAGGAGGTGGGCGCCGTAGGCGTCTTCCTGAGGCAGGGGGACGTGGGCATGCACAACCGGGTCTTGGAGCCACTCACGCTCACGGCGGTCCAGCGCTGCAGCATCGAGTTTCCGCCCGCTGGCAGCCGGGCGCTTTTCGCGGCCACGGCGCTGGGCGGGCGCTTCCTCCTTCGGCTCTTCTGCAGGGCGCGGCGCGGTGCGTGGCGCACCCCACGGTACGGGATCCAGCTGCTGCATCTCTGGGTTCGGTGTGTGGAACGAGAGCACAGGCATGCACTGCTCGCCGAAACCGGCGATGCGCGACGGCTTGCTCGAGATGCCCAAGAGGGCCACGACGGCCTGCGCATCGGCGTCGCGCGGAGCAAGAAAGGTGCTAGAGAGCAGGACGACGTGGGGAAGGCTGCGTCAGTAGGACGACGTACCGAGCATTGAATGCCAGCTCGGTGTGCACTGGCGGCACGCTCTCTTCGATCGGAATCATACGCATCTGCCCAGTGTGTGTGTGTGTCGCTGCCCAGCGTCCTGGGCGGCTACCTGATGCGAGGCGCAGATCCAGCGCCGGCTCCGTGCAAAGGCCCAGACCAAGCTCGGCAGGCGAGCGCACCGCATCCTGCAGCACGAGCGAGGCCTCGGTCGAGATGTCGGCCCATGGATTCGGGCGTGCATCGTCGGCTTCTGTCGCTCCTCGGCGCAGGACCAGCAGTCGGGGCACAGGGTGGTCCGTGAGGATCAGAATACGGTCGGATTCGTCCTTCGACAAAGAGCGCACGACATCGATCGCAATGATGCGCGCACGCAGCGGCACACGCTGGACACAGGCCAGCGGCCGGTTTATGTAGCTCGTGTCGCGGCTCGCGCGCCCTTCGGACAAGGCGTAAAACGCAAGGCTCGCGTGCTGAGCGACGCATAGGCACGGCCCATCTGGCAGCCAGTGGTCGAGCCGCACGGCCGCGACGCTCGCCGACGCAGCGTGCGTATGCGACAGCCACAGCATTTGTCGTGGCGTTGCGCACGGGACAGGAAATAATTCCTCTGACGTCCGTGCGCTGCGGGGCAGCGTGCGAATGAGAGCGGAAGGAGAGGAACAAAGGGTTCTATAGGAAGTGTATGTGCTACCCGAGGGGCATAGTTATGTGTAAGGATGAGGCGTGCGAGATAGGAAAGCAGCTGGCGGCGTACTGCCGAGTTGGGCAGAGAAGCAAACTGACCTTCTTTGGGGGAGTGCCAGGCGCACTTTGCTCGTTTACCAATGAACGGATCACATTAACGTAAATCGGTGCAAGGCGTACGAGTTTAGGTCGTACTACGGATGTAAGCAGGTACATTCGGGAGCTCTAGCATGAATCCAATGCGCTCTCGTCACGTCTCATGCGTTGCGCACGCGCCTCGCTTCGGTCTTTACCTCACGGCCGTGCCGCACGCTCGTATCAGTTATCCCACTCCTCCCGCCACGAACGGTCTCCTATCACATCGTAATCTATTCTACAACCGTTATTTGGACAAAAAACCACGCATCGCCGCCGCGCTCTTCTTTTCGTGCTCGCGGACCACGCCCTGAATCACTTCCAGCTCTTTTTGGAACGCAGGATCGTTCAGGAACGGCCGCGCCGTATCAGATTCGAGCCATGTGTGTGCCGCAAACACACTCACGCCTTTACGCAGAGCCTGCGCTTTCCGGAAACTGGGTCAGCTTCGCGACGTACATCGCCTTGACGTTGCGCGCATCGAGCGCAAGGGCTTGATTACACGCTTCGACCGCGCGGTGATACCGGCCAAGCTGCAAATAACACGCGGCCATCTGGGTCAGCCCCACGACGTACGTTTGAGCGCACTTGGCTCAGCTCGCGGTGGTCGGTGCGTACGCCACCGCCTTGGCTCTGCGCTGCGGGCCTTGCCTGCGCAGACAACCCTGTGGCGGGTGTCTGGTCGAGACCGGCAAGGTACTGGGTTAGTGGCGCGACGTACAAGACCAGCAAAATGGTACGACCGCAGCGCCCCCACGTAGTCCTTCTTTAGGAACGCCTCGTTGCCGACCTTTTTGTACGAAATCCCCTGCTCAATCTTTTCTGCTGCATCGGGAGCAAGCATGCTCAGGTCGTCTGTGCGCGGCGCGTCCGCACGCGCGCCATTCTCCGCCGCCATGTCTGACGCGTGCGCCATCGAAGCTCCGCACAAAGTGGAGATTCACGTGGAGAAAAAGTGACGCGCTCTTTGCCACGACGCGGGGCGATGCCGTGGCTCGACGCTGCGCTCGTCGCGCAAGTCCCTCTTGGGCTCCAGCCTGCGCTGGCCTACTGCCAGTCGGTTGAGCAGGCGTTTGCGCTCGATGGCGACGCTGTCGCCGCGCCGTACCTCGATGCACTCGAGGTGCGCACCAAAAAGCGCGAGGAAGGCGACACGTCTCACATCGCCGTGCGCCACCTCGACGCGATTGCCGCGTCCAACGGCAAGGAAGAGGCTACGTGGAAGGAGCTCGCTGGGTCTCTGAGTAGTCCAGTCGCGTGTGCGGCTGTGGCGGCTCGGATCCTGCCGTATGCGCACGAGCCTGAGGCGCCGCTGGGGCCGGTAGTCCATGTCCTGACCTCGCTCCTACTACACTGTCCTCCGTCCGAGCTCTGGGATACACAGGCAACGACACGGCGGCTGCCAGTGCCGTTGCTGACGAGCCTCTTGGAAAATCCGGGGCTGGACAGTGCGAGCCCCGAAGGACTCTATGTCTTCTTTACCTTATACCTCGAGTCCGTGCACACCTACCTCGCGCAGGCATACGACCATGCCCTCAAATTGCTCATGCACTATCTCCTCGAGTCGCGGCAGCAGCCGCACGAGCAGGGCGGCGTCCGGCGCCGTTACCGAACCCTCGGCGCGCTCTTGCTCGAGCGCCGCGTCGAGCACGCGCTGAATGTGACGCTGAGCCCCAGTGCGCCGCCTCTCGCGCGCCTCAAGGGCGACACGAGTGTATGCACTGTTTTGGACCTGTACGCGACGCCGCTGCTGGCGGCCGGCGCCGCACACACACGCCTTTTGCGCACGGTCGGCCTCGCCCTCGCGCACGACGCGATCAAGGCGGCGAATGCGTGCCTCGCGCTCCCGAGTACCGCCAAAAGCGTGCTGGCAGTGCGAAAAAAGTTCCTGCAGAGCTCGCACTTGGATCGCCACACGGACGAGCGCCTCTACAGCCAGGTCGCGGCCGAGTACGGCGGCACGGTGCACGGCCCCTCGATCGCTGCAAGTCTGTGGCATGAGTGTGCACTGGCGCTGTGCAGCGACGAGTCGCAGGTGACGTTCCTGGGCCTGTACTTTGTGCGTGCCGTTTCCATCGCATCGCTCTTCTATCCGGCCCCAGTAGCCGACGCCCTCGCGCCGAAGCGGGCGATGGACCAGGGCGAGGCGTCGGCCTACGACGCGTACGCGGCGCAGATGCTAGCTGCTGTCGTCCAGACACGTCATGCTATGGCAACGATCAGCGAGGAATTCGGCACGGCCTCGAGCCAGGGTGCGCGTGTCGCTTGGGACGCTGTGCTCGGCAAATGTGTCGACGTCCTTCCTTTCTTGTACGCGTCTGAATCGCCCCGTATTCGCTCGGGTGCGCAGCCGACTGCGGATGTCGATCACGGCATGACCTTTACGCACTTCGAGACGCTGCACGGCCGCTTTCTCGAGGACGCCAATGCGGCCGCGTCGGGTGTCGACCGCTTCCTGCGCACGTATGCGCTTGTCGCCGAGCACCTTCCCTCAGCCGCGTACGGCGCGCCGCTCTTTCTCGGCACGCTCGACGACCTCTTGCACGTATTCTGCGACCACAACATGGGCCTCTTCCTCCCCTTTGTCGCCTGGCACCCGAGCGGCGGCACGGTCGAGGCACTTGGCGACCATGCGCCGCCGCCGGCGCTCGCGCTGTGGCAGCGTGCGTCGCAGGACCTTGCGCTACTCTTCCAGCGCGTGCCGGATTGGTCGCGCAGCGTCGCGCGTGAGGAGCTCCTTGCGTGGCTGCCACGCGTGCCGGCGCTGGCTTCCTTCATGGTCAAGCGCGTATCGGTAGTCGTGGCGGCGCTTGGCGCAAGCGGCGACACGCACTGGACGTCGAACGATGTGGTGTCTGCGCTGTCGATGCCACTCGACAGCGCCATCGGCTGGCTGCGCCTGAACCAAAAAGAGCTGCTCCAGGAGCTCTCGGACTATATCCGGCGTGTCGTGCAGACGTTTAGCAAGGCATCCATGGCGCTCCCGCAGCACGTCACGCAGCACGCCGTCGACTTTCTCACGCAGCAGATCGATATCAGCGCAGCGACCGAGCGCAAGACGCTCCTGAGCACCGCGCAGCTCGAGCTGCTCCTCGACGAGTTTTTGGCGCTCCCGAAAGAGAGTAGAGCGCCTGTGCCGGCGCCCGCAAAAGGCAAGCTCAAGCAGGCGACACTATCGTTTGCGCCTCGCGCCGACGTCGTTGACCTCACCGGCGACTCACCGCGCCCGAACCCTTTCCGCGCCGCGACGCAGATCAAAAGCACGCCAAAGGTGCCGAAGCCGGCACCAAAGCCAGGGCCCACAAGCCGCCTGTCGCAGCTGCGCTCCGAGTTCCAGCAGACGCGCAACACGGCACGGCGTCCCCACGCGCCGACACGCCAGTTTGAAGCGGACGAGCCCCGTGCGCCTCTTGCAACGAGCAGCGTCACGGGCTCGGTCATTGCGCCGCCGCCCCGCCCCCGCCCTGAGCCGGAATCGGCAACAGACTCGTCGAGCAGCGACGAAGAGACGACGGGCCTCGGTGCCCTTGCGTCGCCACGCAAGCCCAAGCCGGAAAAGCCGGCAGCGCCGGTGCGCCGCTCTGTCGTGCTCATGGAGGACAGTGCACTGCAGAATACCATGCGCAAAGCGCGCGACGACGGCCGCCTGCGTCGCCTGCGTGCGTCGCCAGACTACAGCGAGCTGCACCGCTGCATCCTCGCGTGGGACATGGACTGCGACGCGGATGCGCCGCCGCCGTTTGCCAGCGAAGTTTTGTCGACTAATGCGCGCGCAGTGCCTCCCAAATTTACGACCGCTTCCGAGTACATTGACGTGTACGGCGCACTCTTCCTGAAAGAGTGCTGGGCGCAGTTCCAGCAAGCGCGCGAGGAGCTGGCCTCGGCAGATCTCCTGCCGGCTGGTGTCTCGGTTGGCGGCTCGGTCAACGAGCTTGTGCGCTTCGACTGTAAAGTCCAGCCGCCGCCCAAGTGGACGCTAAGCGATGCCGATGTCGTGTGTCTCGAGACGTCCGACGCAAAAGAAACGATCCGTCTTCTGGCGAAGGTGCAGAGCGTAGAGGGGCGGGGCCGCGATATGCGTGTGTCTTTGCTGTGCCATCCCACGACGCCGCTGCAGCGCCGTGCCGTACAGCTTGCAGGAAGTTCTGAGCACCGCTGGCGGCTCGGCAAGCTCTTTAGCCTGGTGACGCTGCGCCGCGAGTACGCTGCGCTCCTTTCTGCGCCGGATCTGGGCCTCGCCGAGGATATTCTGCAAGCGCGTGCTGCGCGTCGCGCCGAGGTCAGCGCGGCAGACCAAGCGGCCGCCGTGCGCAAGTTTGGTGTGAATCCGCCGCAGGCGAATGCCATTGTTGGTGCAATGCGCACGCCGGGCTTCTCGCTCATTCAGGGCCCGCCGGGTACAGGCAAGACCAAGACAATCTCGGCCCTCGTCGCGACCTTTTTGCAGCGGCGGCGCAGCGGCCGCTCAGGCGTGCCTGCCAAGATGCTACTCTGTGCCCCGAGCAATGCAGCGATCGACGAGATTGTCGCGCGTATCCAGCACGGTGTCGAAGTCGACGGCCGCCTTATCCAGCCGCGGCTCGTGCGTATTGGCCGTGAAGACGCAGTGAATCCTGCCGTGCGCGAGTCGACACTCGAGGCAGCCGTTGAGCGCCGCCAGGGCCAGCGCCAGGACTCGGCGCAAAAGCAGCAGGCAGCGCGCCGCCGGCTCCAGGACATTGAGCAGCAATGGACGCAAAAGGAGCAGGAGCTCAGCCGCGCCAAAGACAAGGTACTCGCACGTCAGCTGCAGGCGGAGCTGAACTTGCTCACCGACCAGCGCCTCGAGGCGCGCGAGGAGAACGAGTCGCTGGCCCGCTCGGAAAAGTCGAACACGTCGATGAGCGATGCGCGCCGGCACCATGTCCGCGTCGACGTCCTGTCCGAGGCCGAGATTGTGTGCGCGACGCTGGCCGGTGCAGGCCACGAGCTCTTGTACCCTATGGAGTTCGACACGGTGGTGATCGACGAGGCCGTGCAGGCGGTCGAGCTGAGCACACTCATTCCGTTGCGGTACAACTGCACGCGCTGTATTCTGGTAGGCGACCCAAAACAGTTGCCGCCGACGGTGATCTCGCAGCAGGCCGAGCAGCTGGGTTATTCACAGTCGCTCTTTGTGCGCATGTACCAGCAGGCGCCGCAGAACGTGTACCTGCTCAGCATCCAGTACCGCATGCACCCGTCAATCAGCTTCTTTCCGTCTGCGGCCTTTTACGGCGGACAACTGCAGGACGGCGAGGGGATGGCGAAGCGGACGGTGCAGCCGTGGCACACTGTCCCCCTCTTTGCGCCTTTTCGAATGCTCGACATTCGCTCCTCGGGCGAGGAGATGGGACGGGGACACTCGCTCGTGAACCGCGCCGAGGCCGACGCGGCCATCGCCTTGTACGGTTCGCTCCAGACGCACGCCAAGTCGAGCCTCGCGGGACGTGTCGGCTTCATTACCATGTACAAGGCACAGGTCGCGCTGATGCGCAGCCTCTTTCGTGCGCGCTACGGCGCAGAGGCAGTGGACGACGCGACGTTTAATACCGTCGACGGATTCCAGGGCCAGGAGAAAGACATTATCGTGCTCAGCTGCGTGCGTAGCAACGCCCGGGGCGCGATCGGTTTCCTAGGCGACCAGCGCCGCCTGAACGTTGCGCTGACGCGTGCGCGAAGCAACATGTTTGTGCTGGGCGACGCGACAATGCTCGAGCATTCGAATCCGGTGTGGGAGCGCCTCGTACGCGAGGCGCGTGAGCGGGGACACACGGTGCGGGTGCGCAATGACACGTTCCGTATGCCTACGCGCGCACTGCCTGAAAGGCCCGGGCAAGAACGCGACGAGCGCCCAGCCGTGGATGCACAGCGCGCGCGCGCGCCGCCTGCCGTGCAGCCGAATGGACAGCGGGCAGCGGGCAGCATTCCGGCCAAGCGCCCTGCATTGCCTAGCAAAGCCCCGGCGAAGCCCGCGCCAGCGGCGCGCCCGGCCGTGCCGACCGTGCCTGCCAAGAGCATTCCGACCTCCGCGGCACTTGCAAAGCCCTCGACAGGTCAGACGGTCCCTGTCAAGCGCTCTTCCGATCCAACAACGCGTGCAGACGCCCCTGCAAAGCGCCCTGCGTCCCTTCCTTCCAAACCGTCCGGGGCGCTTGCCCCCGAATCACCCCGCACGCCCCTTCCGCGTGCACCTATACCCAGCGCGACGCCCCAGAATATACCTGGTGCGACGCCCGCGCGCCCTGGCAAGTGGGCAGCGATTGTCGCGCGCTCCAAAGAGAAGCCCACGGCGCCGCGGCCCACGCCGATCGCCCCGGGCGAATCGCGTGAGCCTGCAAAATCCGACGGCCCCAGTTGGCTACGATCGACACGCCCGAACCGGCCGCGGCCCCCTTAGTTCTGTAGGCCAAGTCTATGTGACGGCGAGCTTAGCTCGGGCGGCGTCGCCCACGAGTCTTGCGAGTCCGAAGAGATGTGGACGTTGCTGGATGGCACTTCGAGCGGCGACGTTGCATCGGTCGTGAGCGCCGGGAGGACCTCGTCCGAGTGTGCCGGTGCTTGGAGTGGTGCCGATGCTGGCGGCACGCGTCCGAAGCGGGCGTCTGTGTCCGAATCATTGGCGGATAGCTCAAGCTGTATAAGGCGGGGCACGTACAGGGAACGAGGCAGGGGATGCTGTGCGGCGGTCGGCCCCCAGGAGCATGGCGTAGCAGGCCGCTTTGGACAGGCGCTGCTTCTTGAGAAAGCGGCCGTTTGGCTCGCGCATCGGCATGGTCCGGGGATTTGCATGCTTTTGGATGTCGTGCACGCTTGCGGCCATGCTGTCCAGCAGGGGACGTACACGGCGCATACGCTGCATGAGACAGGCGGCGTACCTTGGCATAGTTTCCGTGGAGCGCCGGGACACGCGACACCAGCTCGGTAAAAGCCCGAGTCAGGAGCTGGGCATGCAGTGCCGCGAGTGGCGTACCTAGGCGCCGTGCACTGAGCGATGCTCGTAGGCGTGCGCCGCCGCCTTCCCTTGCTCGCCATGTCAAGCGCAAGTTAATTCGCACGGGCCACGTGCCAAGCACGGTGGGCGAGTCGGCCAGGACAAGGTAGACTGGTCAGCCGCGCGACGTACAAGCCAATGCATCCCGATTAGAAGGTGTGCCACGTACCCCCTCGGCGTTGTCTTGCCTAGGCAGGCCGGACGTGCGCAGCATGGGCACTGCACTCGTGCTAGGCGCGCCTGCGCAGCACGTACGCACATTCAAACGTTCGCCATTCTGGTAAGCACATCGACGTACCACCAACAAAAAGCGGTGCATGTCCTCAGCGAGGCCGCTCGCTGCTAGCGTAGCCAGGGGAACCGTCTGTGTGTCGTCCTCGACCGTGCACGTGTATGTCACGACGACCGTGCACGGCGCGTGCGGCTCACTGCACTCCCTCCCTCCCCCCTCCCTATCTAAATGCGTTCTGTGATGCGTATGCGTGTGGTATTCTACGGTGCATTCGGCGTGAACCGCGGTGCTGTCTACGTGCGTGGCGAACAGCATACCCTCGACCGACTGCCGCACGACACTTGTTCGGCCGAAGGGCGAGCAGCGCTCGTGCGTAAGCGGGCGCGGGCGTTGGCGCTGTGGGGCGGTCCCTGTTTGTCCACCACGGAACGTGCGCGGAAGTTGCGCGTGAGTCCCACTTGTTGCTAGGAGCGTGGAGTTTGTGTGCTAGGCACATTGCACAAGTGACGTTGGTGTCAGGGCAAGCGATACGCCATGTCGGTACGTGTTGCCACTAACGCAGGACACGTTGAGTAAGATTGAGGATGTGCAAGCGCGCATCCACAAGCAACACCGTATGATTGAGGGTTTCCAGGCCCTCAGGAATGCGACACCGAACCAGGATGTGATTAGGCAGGCGGAGTCCAACATCCGGAACTCCCAGCAGACCATTTCCTATCTCGAGGAGAGCCTGCAGTCGCTGCAGACCCGCAGCTCGGTCGACGGCGGCGCGCCGTCAATGGTTTCGACGCAGCTGCCGAGCACGCAGCCATCGCGTGCGAGCCTTGCGTCGGGCGACACGGTGACGCCGGACACGTCGGTGATGTCCGGCTCCTCGCGCCGCCTGTCGGGGCAGCCGATGCCCGGATACCCGATCGACAGCAGTGCTGCGTATCGCGCTGGAGCGCTCAATACGTTTGGCGTGCCCGGGAGTGTGCCGGATGCGCCTGCCCCCGCAGATGTTGCGCCGCTGAACCGCGACACGACAGCCGCGCGTCGCAACTATACAAACCTGGACCTGATCAAGTACGACACGCCCCTTACGAGCGCCAAGATCTCGCGCATGGTGAACCAGCTCGAGCACAAGCTGCAGCTGGAGAAGCAGTATAAGCAAGGCTTTGAAAAGATCGCCAAGCTATACCAGGCCGAAGGCGACCGCCGCAGCCACAGCGATGCCGAGAGCCGTTACGCCGAGAGCGCCAGCAAGATGGTGCTTATCCAGCAGGCGCTCAAGCGCTACAAGCAGCTCGATGTGATGAACGAAGCACAGAACGTCGAGAATCCGTATGCGAACCGCCGCGCGCGCAAGCCCCAGACGGGTACGCTCAGTGTCTCGATCAAGGCGGTGAAGGACGTCGACCATGCACCGATCCCCAGCGGTGTGCGCAGCGTGCGTGAATCGTACGTCGCGCTCAAGATCGAGGACACGGAGCGCGTGCAGACGCACATGTCGCGCGTCGACCAGTGGAACGAAGACTTCCGGCTGCCGGTCGACAATGCGAACGAGATCGAGCTCGTGGTGTACGACCGCGTGGGCTCTACGCAGCCCGTACCGGTCGGCTTGGTCTGGATCAAGATCTCGGACGTGGTCGAGCAGCTGCGCAAGAAAAAGTTTGGCCAGGTCGGCGGCCCAGAAGGCAGCCCGTCGCTTCCCGCGCCGAATGGCCAGGGCGGCGAGTGGGTGACGGCGGACCGCATGCGCCAGGAGCCCTCTGCACCGGTGCAGGGCTCGGGCAGCGACGCGTTTTACAACACGCCCGCCGGCCAGCTGGTCTCGACGACCCCCGTCGACTCGGGCGTCGATGGCTGGTTCGCCGTCGAGCCGACCGGTGCCATCCTCCTGACCCTCAACTTTGTGAAGCAAAACGTGCAAAAGCGCCCGTACGACGCGCGCCTCGGGCGCCAGGGTGCGCTGCGCAAGCGCCGCGACGAGGTGTCTGAGGTCAACGGCCACAAGTTTGCCCCCCGCCAGTTCTACCAGATGATCCGCTGTGCGCTCTGTGGTGAGATCTTGCTCAATGCGGCCGGCAGCCAGTGCCAGGACTGCAACTATACGTGCCACCGCAAGTGCGCGCAAAAGGTCGTCACCAAGTGCATCAGCAAGAGCAACCTCGAATCCGACCGCGACGAGATGAAGCTCAACCACCGTATCCCTCACCGCTGGGAGCCGTTTACGAACCTCGGCGCAAACTGGTGCTGCCACTGTGGCTACATGCTGCCGCTCGGCCGCCGCACGAACCGCAAGTGCCAGGAGTGCGACCAGACGTGCCACGCGGACTGCGCGCACCTCGTCCCCGACTTTTGCGGCATGTCGATGGAGATGGCGAACCAGCTGTTGAGCAACATTGCGACGATCAACAAGGACCGCCAGACGAACCGCTCGCCGATGCACAAGACACCCGCCGAGGCCGCAGCGACACTGCCGATCGCACAGACGCCCCCGGCCATGCAGGCCGAGCGCACGAGCGCTCCGCACACGCCGGCGCCGCGCCCCCTCGCTCAGGACATGCAGGCCATGAACCTGGGCCCCTCGGGCACGGGCACGGCGACGCCCGCCGTTGCCGTGACGCCGCCCGCACCGATGCCGCAGCCGTCGCCCGGCAGCGCGACGTCTGTCAAGCCGCCTCGTCCGCTGCCCCAGCCCGCGCCCGCGCCGCAGCCCGTCGCGCCGGTGGCTCAGGCGCCGGCCGCGCGCGTGCCGCTGCCGACCGCGCCTGTCGCGGCGCCCGCGGCCGCTGCGCCGATCGTGCCTGCGGTCGCGCAGAGCAGCGGCATGGTCGCGTCGCCGCACAAGGTCGTGCAGCAGGCCACTGCCCCGCCCGCGTCGAGCACCTCGCCGATGCCTGTCTCGTCGCAGCGCAAGGTTACGCTGAATGATTTCAACTTCCTCTCTGTGCTCGGTAAAGGTAACTTTGGCAAGGTCATGCTTGCCGAGGAGAAGCAGACTGGCAGCCTCTTTGCCATCAAGGTGCTCAAGAAGGAGTTTATTATCGAGAACGACGAAATCGACAGCACCCGCTCCGAGAAGCGCGTCTTTTTGACGGCGGCGCGCGAGAAGCACCCCTTCCTGCTTGGCTTGCACTCGTGCTTCCAGACCGAGACACGCGTCTACTTTGTGATGGAGTACGTGAGCGGCGGTGATCTCATGTTGCACATCCAGCGCGAGCAGTTCAACTTGCACCGCGCCAAGTTCTATGCCGCCGAGGTGCTGCTGGCACTCGAGTACTTCCACAAGCACGGTATTATCTACCGCGACCTGAAACTGGACAACATCATGCTTACGCTCGATGGCCACGTCAAGATTGCCGACTATGGTCTGTGCAAGGAAGGCATGTGGTACGGAAACACAACGAGCACCTTCTGTGGTACGCCCGAGTTTATGGCGCCCGAGATTCTGCTCGAGCAGCGCTACGGCCGTGCGGTCGACTGGTGGGCGTTTGGTATTCTGCTCTACGAGATGCTCCTCGGCCAGGCGCCGTTCCGCGGCGATGACGAGGACGAGATCTTTGACGCAATTCTCGAGGACGAGCCGCTGTACCCCATCCAGATGCCGCGCGAGTCGGTCTCGCTTCTGCAGCGCCTCCTTACGCGCGACCCCTCGCGCCGTCTGGGTGCGGGCCCCTCGGACGCCGAGGAAGTCAAGGCGCATCCCTTCTTCCGCGACATCAACTGGGACGATCTGCTGCACAAGCGCGTCCCCCCGCCCTTCTGTCCGACACTGAAGAACGCAAGCGACACTACATGGTTCGACACCGAGGTACGTCGTATAACTTACCCCAGTTCACAAGCGAAAAACCGACCCTCACCCCCGTCCACAGCGTGTTCTCCGCGCAGGACCAGGCCGAGTTCCGCGACTTTTCTTGGTACGCACGGCGCACTGACCACCAGGACTGCCCCCCACGTGTTGTAACCTCCACATATCACATGTCGATCCATATAGTTTTCTACCAAGTTCGCACGCTAGCATTTCGGCCGAATCCGTGCCTTTTCGCACGCAGGCGTGTCCTGCTGCCTCGTGCCCATCCAGCTCTTCTTCGTACGCTTGCCAATATGCCCAAGTACGTATCGCGCGTGTCGCAGGAGCAGGTTTACTGACCACGAAACAGCGTTCGCGACGTCGACGCAGCGCAGTTCATCAACGCCTATGCCCAGCACCTGAAGCGGTCCGGTACGTATGAGCAGAGGCGTGTCGTCGACCTGGTGTCCAACACACCCATGGCGCGCACGCCTTGATTTTCCTTGCGCAGCATACTTACACTTACTAGGCAAGCTCGAGATCCCCACCTGGGTCGACATTGTCAAGACCGGTGCTTACAAGGAGCTCGCTCCTTACGACCCTGACTGGTACTACGTGCGCGCTGCCGCTCTCGCGCGCCACGTTTATCTGCGCAAGTCGGTCGGTGTCGGCGCTCTCCAGAAGCTCCACGGTGGCCCCAAGAACCGCGGCACCCGCCCGTCGCACCACAGCCCCGCCTCGGGCTCGGTGCAGCGCAAGGTGCTGCAGAGCCTCGAGCAGATTGGTGTGCTCGAGCACAACCCCAAGGGCGGCCGCCGCATCTCCCAGGACGGTATGCGTGACCTTGACCGTATCGCTGTTGCCGTGCTCGAGTCTCAGCGCGAGGAGGAGGATGAGGAGGACGAGGATGAGGACGAGGATGAGGACGAGGAGGACGACGAGTAAATGCGTCCCGTCTTTGACTTCGAATAACGCTCGCCTCATGGCCGTGCCACACACACTGTGTACTAGTGTCTCTGTTGGGGCAATTCCCGTCAGGTGGTCCCCTAGAGTGAATACCTGATCAAAAATGCATAGTCATTGCTTTCCATGATTTTGTGTGCTAAAGAGTGGGGGGGTGTCCAGTGTGATGCGCAGGCGAGAGAGGAGCAGAGAGGGCAGCGCAAGCAATGAGAGACTGGTGGTCTGCAAAACACTCGTCACAACACCAGTGTTGCCGGGACTGGCATCGTTCAGCATGGGTCGCTCAATAGTCACGCGCTTCTTGCGGTGTGCTTCTTGAGGTGCCTATCTTTAGAGGCCACGTCTTTATCCGTATGCTATTCGCGCACGCCCTTATCGCCCTCTCCTCCTTGCCCATCTTATCTCGCCTTCGACTGCTTGGGTATACACGATCCTATTTACTCATCGTCCGAGTCGCCCATCTCCATAGCTAATGTTAGTCATGCCACGTACCATCGTCGTCGTCGTCCTCTTCTTCTTCTGCCTCCTCCGTACGCTGCGTCTTGGCCGGCCGCTCCTCGGCAGCCGGCGGCGCAGGGGCTGCGCTGGTCGTCGCGTTCTCCTCGTCGCGCGTCCGCTTCTTGTCCTGGCCCAGCGCCTCGGCCTGCGCGTGCGAGTACGTGACCTTGTTCGTCGGCACCAGCGTTCCCTCGTTGATACGCGCCATCAGGCCGGGATTCAGCAGTGCCTCTTCGCCGTGCTCGTGCACGAGCGTAGCATGCGACTTTTTCCGGGCGTACTCGATCGCCTGCATCAGCAAGAACAACCTACTAGTGGCTTGTCGTAGAACTCGAATCCCTCTAGCCCACGCATCGCCGACGTCGCGCTCTGCAGGTCGCGGAACACGACAAACGCCTGTCCACGCATGCCGTCTGCGCGCGTCGCGACGACGTCGAGCACTTTGCCGTACGTGCCGAACAGGTCATACAGCTGGCGCCGGAGCTCTTCTCGTCAGCATAGATACGCACCCTCCTTCTTCACCTTCGTGTTCAGGTTCTTGACGTACACCGACGCATTCGGCGTCCCACCCGGCATCGCGTGAAGTAGACAAGATCGGCTCACGTGGCAGCCATGTGGCAGAACCCCGGACGTCCGCCTCTTCCCTCGCCGCACGGGGCACGGAGAGATGACATCCCCGGCGCAGCTCGATATTGCGTACCCCCCGACGTTTGCGTCGTCGTTCTGGACGTATCCGGACTATAGGACCGGTGCTACCGTCCTTTACTCGCGTATGCAGGATGGGCTGGACGAAAACGACTCGGTCCTCGCCCTGCTAAAGCACCGCGCCGAGACGGAGCGCGAGACCGCGCGGATGCTTTCGCACGTCCCTGAGCCGACGCATACGGCCGATCCGCTCTTTCACGGTGCATCGGCTAGCGACCGCAGCGGGATTCACACGTCTGCGGCGCCCACCGCACGGACCTTTCGCCTGCTGGTGAGCGAGTTTGCAACGAGCCAGGCCGACGTGCACTTCCGTGCAGCGAAGCGCATGGAGGCGACGATCGTTGCGCCATTCTCCGAGTGGGTTGAAGGCCATGCGGACCGCATGCAGGACAGCTACGATACGGTCGAAGAGGCGCTGACGGCGATGGAGCGCCAGAGCGCCGAAGTCGCGCGCCTGCGCACCGCCTACGAGTCAAAGTGCCGCCTTGCGGACGAGGCCGAGGACGACGCGCGCTTTGCCCCGGGCTCGCACCCGGCGACGCCACCGCGCAGCACCGACGAGGTGGTGAATGGAACGCGCCGCCTGTCGCTCAGTGCACGCCGCGACGAGCCCGCGCCCGAGACGACATCGCTCGATCCCCAGCGCCTGCAGCGCCGCGAGACGCTGCGCCAGCAGTTTGGCTTTAAGCGCAAAGAAGAAGAGAAGGGCGACAAGAGCGAAGACAAGAGCGAGGAACACGCCGATAAGAGCGAGGAACACGCCGAGAAGGGCGAGTTTGCCCCGGAAGAGACCTCGCCGGGCGCGGCGCTGCAGCGCTCCTCGTCGCGTATCTCGACTTACTTGACACGCGCCGTCGGCAAGATTGGCGACTCGCCGACGCTTGCGCAGGTGCGGGCGACCGTCAGCGGATTGGCCGATCCCCGGCACATTCGCCTGCGCCGCGAGGCCGAAGTCGCGGAGCAGCAGTACCAAGACGGCGTCACGACGTTTGACAGTCTGCGCTGCCACTGCGAGCAGGTGCTCTTTCACCAGTACTCGCTGCTGCAGCGCTGGGAAGCCGACCGTGTGACGGCGCTCCAGCGCGTACTGAGCGCGTACAACCTCGCGCTTGCGCCGGCCGCCGAGGCGTACAAGGCCTCGAGCGAGCGTACGCAGCTCTTGCCTCAACGGCTGCAGCCTGCGGCGCACCTGCAGCACCTCATGGACGAGCACAAGACCGGCCCGTTCCGTCCTGCCCCGGTCGTCTTCCGGCCGTACTACCACGACGATCTGAACCGCGTCGCAGGCTCCGCGACGGCCGGCTTCGGCATGGACCTCGTATCGACCGCTAAAGGCACGGCGCTCGCGGCTCAGGAGACGTCGCTCAAGACGGGCCAGCCCGGGTCGGGCCTCGCGATGCCTACGCTCCCGCCAGTGCTGCACGCGCTCCTCTCGGCGCTCCAGCGCTCGTACGCGGACCGTGCGCGGTGGGTGCCGAAAGACGGCGGCGACGTCACGGAAGCAACGATCCACGCGGAAAAGCGCCGTATCTGGCTGTACGATGTGCCGCTGCACGTTACGCATGCGCTGCGCACGCGCCTCATCCAGCACGTCGCTCGCCAGCCGGACGCGCCCGAGTTTGCCGTGCCGGACACGCTGCTCGATGCGGTCGACGCGCCGGTGCTCGCCGCGACGGTCAAGCTGTGGGCGCTCGAGCTTGACTCGCCGCTCTTGCCGTACAGCTCGTGGGACGAGATTGCAGAGATCTACGATGCGGCTGCCATCCGCCACGAGGCACAGGGGGGGCAGGCGGACGCGGATCCTACCGAAATCTCCAAGCCGATCGTTCAAGGGATCAGCGGCGTGCTTGCGCGCCTGCCAAAGCTGCACCTTGCATGCCTCGATGCGGTGATTTCGCACCTGTATAAGCTCGTCAAGGACACGCCGACCGACGAGGACAACAGCGTGTACACGGCCAAGCTTGGCCTCTCGCTCGGCCGCGCGGTCCTGCGCCCGAGCGCCGAGCGGCCCAGCACGGTGCACGCCAAGTACCCTGCGCTCCTTGTCAAGGACCTTGTCGAGCAGTACGAGACGCTCTTTCCCCCTCTGATGCACACCAAGGCCAAGGAGTCGGACATGAAGGCGCTGAGTCCTTTCCGCAACGTGCCGATTCGCAGGCGGTCTACGCTCGTGGACCAGCGCATCTCACGCAGCTCGTTGCTGGGCGCGGGTCTGCCGAGCGACGGGCTGCAGCGCCGCGCCGCGCAGTTTGAGCAGCTGCACGGCGGACGGAGCCCGATGCAGCGGCATACGTCGTTGTCGTACCGTCCGATGCAGGGCGCCGAGCGGGCTGCACGGACGTCGCGCGTCGCCTCGGCCCAGGTGCCGAGCAGCTCGCGCGTGCCGGATGCGTTGGCGCAGGTGGCCGAGCAGGCGCGCGCGGCCGCCGAGGAAGGCGGACTCGATGCCCAACAAGCGGCCAAGCCAGTCAGCATGCAAAAGGGAGCGGCGCTGGATGCAGTGCGCCCTGAGGTTGCACCGGCTGTGGCTCCTGCCGAGGCGCCGGTGAGCAAGGCTCAGGCCGAGGCGAGTCGTGCCAAGGCCCCCGTTGAGGCACCTGTGAGCATGGCGCCTGTCGAGGAGTCTCTTGCCAAGATCCCCGTCGAAGAGTCCTTTGCCAAGCCCCCCGTCGAGGCGCCGGCGGCCAATGCCCCTGCCAAGACCAAGGCCGAAGCGTTCAAGGGCCGCGCTGCCGAAGCGCCCCAGGCCCCCAAGGCCGAAGTACCTGTCAAAGCCCCGCTGCCAAAGGCTCCAGTGACGAAGGTTCCAGTGACTGATGCGCCTGCTGCCGAGGCACCTACTGCTCCGGCCACTGACGCCGAGGCACAAGCTGCGCCCCGCCCTCCCTCCGCCTCGGGCAAGAACTCGAGCGTGCGCGACGCGATCAAGGCCTTTGAGTCCTCGGCCAAGGACACCGACCCGCCTTCGGCCACGTTGGGTCCCAAGACTGAGCCTGCCGCATCTTCCTCTGATGCCGCGTCTGCTCGGGCCCCCCGGACGAGTACTGGTGTCAAAGGCCCGCGGGGCCCCCGGAACGTTTCCCAAAAGTAGTGGAAATTTTGCTGACGTTGCCTCCATAATAAAAATCGGGCGAATTTTGCCTACGATGAGCGTAGCGAGTGCGGCGGCGCAGGACGGCGTGCCTGCGCAGGAGGCACCTATGTCTGCGCCACCGATCCCCGAGGACGACAGCAGTGCGTCCGAGCTCTCTGACGAGAGCGATCTCGACGCCGACGAGCTCATGGCGCTCGGTACGGTCGACGACGCGGACTGGGAACTTTCGCGCGGCGATTTTACGAAGCAGTACAACCGCGCGCGGCAGATCGCCTCGGCGCTGCGGCACGAGCCCGAGGCGAAGCGCGACGACTCGGTCGCGCTGCCTGCGATGAACCGCGCGCGCCCGCGCGCTCGTCCGGCGGCCAAGGCGCGGGACGCGGCCGTTGTCGACGACGCGCCCCCCGGCGAGGACCACGCGGCGCACGCAAGCAAGACGGCCGCCCAGATCTCTGCGCTCGGCCAGTTTGCGTCGCGCGTGCATATTGAGGAGCAGTACGACCCCTCGCTGGTGGCGGGCGGCAGCGTCGACAGCCGTGTGCCGCGCAAGACCAACCGTACCGAGGTGAACCGGCGCAAAGACAAGGCGGACCGAGCGACGCTGCAGCAGGTGCTCGATCCACGCACGCTGCTGATTCTCTACAAGATGATCAAGCGCGAGCTGCTTGTGATGGTCAACGGGTGCGTCAGCACTGGAAAAGAAGCGAATGTCTACCATGCCACGACGCCGCCGAGCGAGCCCGGCGCGCCCCAAGGCTCGGCAGCCATCAAGATCTACAAGACGAGTATCCTCGTGTTCAAGGACCGCGACAAGTATGTTTCCGGCGAGTTTCGTTTCCGGCACGGCTACAGCCGGCACAATCCCCGCAAGATGGTGCGTCTGTGGGCGGAAAAAGAGATGCGCAACTTGAAGCGTCTCGTGAACGCGGAACTGCGTGCGCCCGCGCCGATCGAGCTGCGCGACCATGTGCTCGTGATGGAGTTCCTCGGCGATGCCGACGGGTGGCCGAGTCCCCGGCTGAAGGACGCCGAGTCGGCGATTGGCCAAGGCGACTGGCCCCGGCTGTACCGCGAGCTGCTGGCGACGGTGCGCCTCATGTTTCATCGCTGCCGCCTTGTGCACGCGGATCTGAGCGAGTACAATATCCTATTTCACAATGGGCACCTGTGGATTATTGACGTGTCGCAGTCCGTCGAGCACGACCACCCCCATGCCTTTGACTTTTTGCGCGAGGACATCTCGCATGTCGATGACTACTTTGCGCGGCACGGCGTCGCGACGCTGGGCTTGCGCCAGACCTTTCACTTTGTCGTGCGCGACGGCGCGCGCGGGCGCAAAGGCGGCGTCGCGGGTCTCGAGAAGCTTGCGGAAGCGGACGAGCAAGGCGATGCGGCCGTGCTGGATCTCACGACCGAGGCGGGCGACCAGGTCGAGACGCTCGCGTCGCTCGAGGCCGAGCTTGCGATGCTGATGGACGCCGCGGCGCAGGACGACGCGACCGAGCAGCACGAGCATGAAGACGCCGTATTCCGGCAGAGTTATATCCCACGCAACCTCGACGAGCTGTACGATCCCGAGCGCGACGCAGCGATGGCCCAAGCAGGCGAGGCGCAGGAGCTGATCTATGCCAAGACCTCGGGCCTCGACCAAGTGTACCAGAAAGAAAGCCAGGCGGGTGAGACGGGAAGCGAGGGAGGAGATGAGGGAGAAGAAGAGGAAGAGGACGACGACGAGGGCGAAGACGACGACGAGGACAAAGACGACGAGGAGGACGACAGCGACGCCGACTCCGACTCCCTCGACCCTGACGCACGCAAGCAGCTCGAGCGGGAATCGCGCAAGGAGCACAAAAAAGGAGTCAAGGCCGCCAACCGCGAGCGCCGCAAGACCAAGATGCCCAAGGCGGAAAAGAAGAAAAAGATGAAAAAGACGGGGCGGAAGAAGTAGTAAAGTACATGGTATCTACCTGCCGAGCGACATCTTGTGCAGATCCTCGAGTGGATCCTTGCTTGGCGTGCTCGGCACGCTCTCGACTGCCAGTGCGCCCGGCACAAGCAGCGACGGATCGCTGCGTGGCGTCGTCGGCGACACCTGCGTCCGCGCCGGCGTCTGCATCGGTGTCTCGAACGAGGTATTCGGCGAATCGACGTCGTCGTCGCGGCGCGGCATCGGCGGCCGCGCACGCACGCGCGCCGGCGTCGCATCGGCGAGGTTGTGCTGGCTGCGCGACCGCATCACAGTGCGATCACGCAGCGTGTGCCCACCCGCGACCGAGCGCGTCGGCGTGTCGACGTCATTGCCGAGGCCACGCAGCAGATTCTTCCCTTGCCGCGGCGTCGCGGGCTCATTAAGCGATTCAAGTGGCCGCGCATCGACGCCACACGCCCGCTGGAACGCGGCAAAGTGCTCGGACGCACGCACGAGCCATGCCGGATGGCTCGTCGTGCGGCGCCGCGAGACGCTCGCAGTAAACGCCGCCTGGCTCGCAGCCGCGCCGACCTTCTTTGCCATGCGCTCGAGCTGCGCGAGGTGCTCCAAGCTCCACGGCACGGTACCGCCTTCGTGAGGGCGGCCGGCCAGCGCGCCAATGTGCGCCATGGCGCCGCTCGCGAGCGCGCGGTCCGAGTAGCCGCCCTCGAGGAGCGAAATGAGCTTGCCGTCGGCGATCTCGTCGGCGAGCCGCGCTGCGTCGCTCGCAAAGCGTCCATAGAACGCCGGGGGCACATGCTTGCCGTGGCGCTGCATGCCGGGGTACTCGTACGTACACGCGTCGAATCCACACGAAATCATGATCATGGTCCGCTCGCCAAACGCCTGCGTCGCGGCTGCAAAGCGGCGTGCCTTGTCGAGGATCGTAGAGTACTTGGTGGTGTACAGGTGGTCGAACTCGGTATCGTCACGATGCGACTCGAGGTGCACTGGCGTAAGTACGTTCTCCTCAGATATCTGTAGCGGTCCTCACGAGGTGCCGCAAAGCTCCTTCGGACCTTTTACTAGGATCCAATCACCGGAGCGTACTTACCATTCCAAATCCACTGGCCGTGCGCGCCTTCGACACACACGCTCGCATTCCTCACCAGCTCGGGGTCGCCGTCTTCACATGGGAAGCTCTCAATGTCGTGCAGACTCGTATAGCACATGCGCAGCGCACGGCGGCCGACCAGCGCCTCGTCCTCGAGGTACTGCTCCCACGCCGGGCGCTTGTCGCCTTTGGCCGTACGGGCGGAGCGCGTCTGCCGCCGCAGCGCCTGCAGGCGCGCGGCGCGGTCGGCGTCCGCCTTGACGGCGTCGGCGTTGATGCGCCACGCGAGCGTCTGCGTTCCGTTACCGTGGTGCAGGTCAATGTCCAGCACAATCACTCGGTCGATGCCGTGCTGCGCATGTGCGTGCGCCGCAGCGACCGCGACATTGTTCACCCAGCAGAAGCCTTGGGGATCGTTGCCGCTGCAGTGGTGTCCAGGCGGGCGCGACAGGACAAATGCGCGTTTCGCAGGCAGGTGGGGCACGGCACGCGGCGGCTGCGCGTCTGTGAGCGAGGTGCTCGGCACCGGGCGCAGCTCGAGCGAGGTGAGCGTGGGCACAGACGCTTGGGCACCGGCCACGACACGGTCCACGGCCTCGACGGACGCGCCGAGCGCGTGGCAGATCGCCTCGCGCGAGCCGCCGTCGCGGTCGTCCGATGCGCCGGATGCATGGGGGCCGCACAGGTACAGGTCACCCGCAGGGAGCGCTGTCGGGATCTCGGCGGGGTGCATCCGCTCGTCGCCTTCGCCATCGCTCGACGTGCCATCCGAGCCGACCGGCGCACGGCGGGGAGGGCGCACCGATGCGCCGGGTGCCTCGTGTGGCGCCATGCTCCCGAGCTGAGCGAGGCGCGCGAGGTGCGACGTGCCGAGCGGCTCGGCGCTGCCGCCAAAGTCGGTCGTCGTGGGGTACTGCGCCGGCTCGTCCTTGTGAGCGTGCACAAATGCCAGCGCAGGATCCGACGCATCCAGAGGGAGCGTGCGCGTCGCAAGCAAGAGGCGCAGGTCGGCAGCAGGTGCCTCGACGTTCATGTCCATGCCAGAGAGCATCGCGGCGAGGTCGTCTGGTGTCTCGGCCTTGGGCGCCTTGCCGCTGTCCCACTGGCCGTACACGGCGGCAATGCCAAGCAGCACGGCACGGATACGCTCCGGGCGCTCGACAATCGCCGACTTGTCGACGCCGCGCACGTACCGATGGTGCAGCACCGACGGCGCGAGGAGGATATCGAGGGCACGCTGCGGCGACGCCTGTGCCTTTGGCGGCATCGTGGGCGTAGCAGGCACAGCACCAGCCTGTGGTGCATCGAATTCGGCCCTGGGCAATGGGCCCTCGGCTTGCGCCCCCGCGCCAGTCTTGGTCGGCGTCTGGACATCCAACACTTGGGTCGGCGCCTGTTCCTGGCCGTGCACGCCGGCTGCGCTCTGCACAATGCTAGGCGCCGGCTGCGGCATCCCCTCCGTCATGACTACGTACTCGCCCTCCTTTCCGGGCTCCCTGGTCTCTTGTGCCTCGCGCTGCGCGCTACCCCGCGCAGGGAGCTTCACAATGAACACCATCGCGAGAAACGAGTCGCGCGACGCGTCTTCGGCCGAATGCACGTGGAGTCGTGGAGCGGGCAGCGCCTCTCCACCCTTAGCTTGGACGACGGAGAGGATGGAGGCGCTGACGTTTAACATCAATGGCGGCTTCCTCGAAGGCGTCGTGCGCGGCTACCGGTCGTCCATGCTGACCAGTGGAAACTACCAGGCGCTGACGCAGTGCGAGACGCTCGATGACCTGCGCATGCAGCTGTCGGCGACGGACTATGGCAACTTCCTTGCGTCGGAGCCGTCGCCTCTGGCTACGTCGGCGATCGCGCACAAGGCGACCAAGAAGCTGGTGAGCGAGTTTGAGTATCTCCGCACGAACGCGACGGAGCCGCTGAGCAAGTTCCTGGACTATCTCACCTACTCGTACATGATCGACAATGTCATCCTGCTGATTACGGGCACGCTGCACGGGCGCGACACGCACGAGTTGCTCGACCGGTGCCACCCACTGGGATGGTTTGAGACGCTGCCTGCGCTATGTGTCGCGACAAGCGTCGAGGAGCTGTACCGCACCGTGCTGGTCGAGACGCCGCTCTCGCCCTACTTCCGCGACTGCTTCTCCGCCTCGGAGCTCGATGACCTCAACATTGAGATTATCCGCAATAAGCTGTACAAGGCGTACCTCGAGGACTTTTACCAGTTCACCCAGACGCTCGGCGGCACGACGGCCGAGAGCATGCACGAGCTGCTCGCGTTCGAGGCCGACCGCCGCACGATCAACATCACGATCAACTCGTTCGGCACGCTGCTGAGCAAGACAGAGCGCGCGCGCCTTTTCCCGACGATCGGCAAGCTGTACCCGGCCGGCAACAACGCACTGGCCAAGGCCGACGAGCTCGAGCAGGTCAAGACCATCGTCGAGTCCGTGCCCGAGTACCGGCGCCTCTTTGAGGACTCGGGCAACAACCTCTCGTCGGGCGGCGGCGTGAGCGCCGACTCGCTCGAGGACAAGATGTTTGAACTGGAGGTCGAACGTACGTATTTTTGCTCACACAGTCAACCGCCTCTTGACCATGACACAGTTTCAGTACGGCATCTTTTACTCCTGGCTCAAGCTCAAGGAGCAGGAAATTCGGTCGATCTGCTGGATCGCCGAGTGCATCGCGCAGAACGCACGCGACCGCATCTCGGACTTTGTGCCGCCCGTATAGCCGTAGCTGGATCTTGGATGAGTAAACCGAAAAAAATGGCCTCCACCTGCCACGATGGGGCCAAAGCGGCGCGAAAGGTTCAATGCCAAGGCGCGGCAGTCGAGCGTTGGCGGCTCGTCGCACAAGGGCAAGAAGTCGATGCGCGAGCGCGCCGCAGAGAGCGAGGTGAACTCGAACGCGGTCGTGATGGACGATGCGACGCGTGAAGAACTCGCACGCCAGGACAAACGCCGCCGCGCACTCCTGCGCGAGGGCGGAAACGACGAAAACGCAAGGATTAATACCAAGAAGCGCAAGCGCCTCGACAAGTTTATCGAGAACAAGCTGCGCAAGGAGGAAAAGCAGCGGCTCATCCAGAAACTCGCACAGTCGTCGGCAGAAATCAGCGACCGCACCGAACTGGTCAGCGCCGCGACACTCGGTACGGGGCGCGCGTCCAAGGAGGCACAACGTGTGCAAAAGATGCTCGGTGAGCAGGGCCACGGACGCCGCGCGGCCTTTCAAGTGGATGAGGACGAGGACGATGAAGACCTCGACCACGACGTCGATACAGGCGAAGAACGCGTGCATCAAGACCCGGTCCACGAACCCATGGAGGACGACTCCAGCGCACGGCAGACACGCATCGAAGAGGCGGCACGCCGCTTTGACGCGCCGCAGCCCAAGCAGGCGCCGGTGCTCGGCTCGGCGCTCGCGACGGGCGCAGACGGCAAGCCAGTGATGCCGGTGATGCGGAAGCGCCAGCGCAAGTCGGTGCAGGGGCGCAGCAACATGTCGATCCAGGAGCGCATCAAGTCGGGTCCACCGCCCCCGCCAGAGTCAGACAGCAGCGACGACTCTGACGAGGACAAACATGTATACGACGTCGACAAGGCCATCCAAGAGTCTCGCGAACGCATCGCACAGGAACGCGCGTGGAAGAAGCCGGAGAAGGCGGATGGAGAGGATAGCGATTCGTCTGTGCCGACGGAAGAATTGGATTCGGAGGGGACAGACACGGACGAGGAAGAAGAGGCTGTGCTTCTCCATGCGATGCGTCTGCGTGGTATGCTTCCGGAAGGAGCTGGACTCGATGCCTTGGATGCAGCGAAAAGTAAAGGCAAGGGTAAAGGCAAGGCGGTAGAGGAGGAGAGTGATGATGAGGTCGAGGAAGGGGAGGAGGAAGAGGATAAGGACGATGAAGACGAGGATGAGGATGAGGAAGAGGACGACGAGGAAGACGATGAGGACGATGAGGATGAGGATGATGAGGATGATGAAGACGAAGAGGACGACGAAGAGGACGAGGACGATGACGAACAACTCCCGTCTGAACCACAGTCCAAGCGTTGGGGCCTCGGCGAGTCAAGTCGTACCAAAGCCTTCAAGCAGTGGGCCCTGGAAGCACTGCACCTCGCACGCCCTGAAAAAGGCAGCACAGAGCTCGAAGGCCGCCCTCTTGAGCCCGTCGGCGGCCGCGTCGACCGTGTCGGCGATCTCGGTCCCCAGGACGGCAAGGTTCGTGGCCCCCTCGGCCGCGATATTGAGTCGCCTGCAGCCAAGTCGACCTTTGCCAAGCGCTTCTTTGAAGAAGAGGCCTTTTTCCGCAAAAACAATGCGCCTGTACGTCACGTCCCCGTCACGCGCGACGATGCACTGCAAGAGGCGCGCATGGCACTCCCTGTTGTTGCCGAAGAGGACCTGATCGTGCGCACAATTAACGAGAACCCCGTAACCGTGCTTTGTGGTGAAACGGGTAGCGGCAAGACGACCCAAGTCCCCCAGTTCCTCTACGAAGCCGCCTATGCCACGGGCGGAAGCGGTACGTTTCCCTACTTACGCAGCAAATCCTGGCATGATTGGCGTGACACAGCCCCGTCGTGTGGCGGCGGTAAGCATGGCGCGCCGTGTCGCTCATGAGCTCGGCCTCGATAAGCATCATGTCGCACACCAGATTCGGTATGATGCCACGACAGGGCCGCATACCCAGCTCAAGTTCATGACCGACGGTGTCCTGCTCCGCGAGCTTGCACAGGACCTTCTCCTCACGAAATACAGCGTGATCATTGTCGACGAGGCCCACGAGCGCAGCGTCAACACCGACGTGCTGATCGGTATGCTGAGTCGCGTCGTGCGCCTGCGTGAGCAGCGCTGGGCTGCTGGCGGCGAGGGGCTCGAGGCACCTCGTCCGTTGCGCCTGGTCATTATGAGCGCGACGCTGCGTGTCGGCGACTTTACGCAGAACAGCACGCTCTTCCCTATTCCCCCACCCCTGATCCAGATCGGCGCGCGCCAGCACCCTGTTGCGATTCACTTTAACCGCAAGACGGTGCAGGACTACGTTACCGAGGCTGTCAAGAAGGCGTCCAAGATCCATGCGCGCCTTCCGGCAGGCGGAATTCTCCTGTTTGTTACGGGCCAGCAAGAGGTCACGACCATCTGCCGCAAGCTCGAGCAGCGCTACGGTCCTGATGCTGTTGCAAAGAAGGCGCGAGCGGAAGAAATCCGCCAAAAATACACTGCGCCCTCGGCGCGCGATGCAGACATCGAAGCGGAGGATGTCGACCTTGGCACGGCTGAGCTTGCGGACGTCGACGAGCCGGATGTCGAGGCGGACCCCGATGCGCTGGACAGCGACGAGGAAGAGGAAGAGGACATTGAACCTGCGTCGATGCCGATGCACATCCTTCCCCTCTACTCGCTCCTTCCGAATGCCGACCAGCAGCGCGTTTTTGAGGATCCTCCGGAGAACACGCGCCTGGTCGTCGTGGCGACCAACGTGGCCGAGACGTCGATTACCATCCCCAACATCAAGTATGTCGTGGATACTGGCCGCGCAAAGGAGCGGCACATTGAGCAGCGCAGCCAAGTGCAGTCCTATGACATTGCGTGGATCAGCAAGGCGTCGGCCGCGCAGCGTGCTGGTCGTGCAGGCCGTACCGGCCCCGGTCACTGCTACCGCCTGTACTCTTCCGCGGTGTACGAAGACGTATTCCCCGACTTTAGTGTGCCGGAAATTCTGCGCACGCCGGTCGAGGGTCTTGTGCTCCAAATGAAGGCGATGAACATTGACAATGTGGCCAACTTCCCCTTCCCTACAGCGCCAGACCGCGACGCACTCCGCGGCGCCGAGCGCATGCTGATGCATCTCGGTGCCCTCGAGCAGAGCGAGGCTCGCAAGGCGAGCGGAAAGCGCGATATGCACGCCTCGATCACCGAGCTCGGGCGCGCCATGGCGCTCTTCCCGGTGCTTCCCCGCTACGCCAAGCTACTTGCGCAAGGCAACCAGCACGGGTGCCTGCCGTACGCTGTTGCCATCGTCGCGGCGCTCAGCGTCGGCGACATCTTTGAGCGGGAGGACACGACACAGACCGTGCCGCTCGATATGGACCCTGCCGAGGCCAAAGAGGCACGCCGGAAAGCGCGGGCTGCGTACTACGGCGCGCTGCGCGTATTTGATGCTCTTGGCGAGGGCCAGAGCGACGCGTTCCGTCTCTTGAGCGTTGTCGGCGCATACGCGCACGAGGCTTCGAAGGGCTCGTCACGCGCTTTCTGCCGCTCGCACTATGTGCGCCTCAAGGCGATGGAGGAGATCCACAAGCTGCGCGCGCAGCTCGGGCATATCCTGCTGGCGAACCTGGCCGGCATTCGCGACAAGGATGCGGAACGCATCCTCGATCCCGGCCTTGCTCCGCCGGATGCGACACAATGCAAGGTCCTGCGGCAGCTTCTCTGCGCCATCTATGTCGACCGCGTTGCAGTGCGCGCCGACATTGTTGATGCGCCCGAGGCAGAAGGGACGCCAGCCGTGCGCGGAAGCAAGCTTGCGAGCACGCGCGGCGTGCCGTACGTTGCGCTCGGCGTCCACGGCCCGACGTTTATCCACATGAGCTCAACCTTTTTCCACCGCACGCCGCCCGAGTGGATCGTCTTTGGCGAGCTGCATCAGAGCTCATCGAAGGAGGCGACGGTCGAAGGCGTCGAGGGACCCGCACGCAAGGTATGGCTCAAGACGCTTACGCGTGTCAACCCTGCGTGGCTGCCCAAGCTCGGCAAGACGCTCTGCACGTATTCGCAGCCGACCGAGGCCCAGCCCTCGTCGCTGCTTGGCAAGCTCACCAGCTCGATCAAGGCGCTGCGCCAGGGCGAAAGCGCGGCGCCCGAGCGCGACGTGCTCCTCACGCCACGGTACGGCGGTGCGGCGCAGGACGGCGGCGCGGGCCAAGGTATGGGCTGGGAGCTCCCCGCAATCACCGCCAAGCAGCGCTACGAAAACGGGCGGTGGATCACGCAGGCATAGACTACTTTGTATCCGCAGGCATGGTGCCTTCGAGCACTTCCTCGCCCGACTCGCTAAATACAACATTCTCCGGCGACCCGAACGCCATGCGAACAAACTTGGTGTGACTTCCGTAGGCTGCGTCAGCACAGGCACGTACCCACAATGGCGCTCGTCTTGGGGTCACGGAACTCAATGCGTGTGTACGCGAGCGTCTTGCCCATACCGACCACCTCGCCCGTGACGAGCACGCTGTCGTCCAGACGGCCGCCGGGGCGCACAAACGTCGCGTTAATGTCGGTCGAGATGCCGGTATTGTACCATCCCTTGGACGCTACCGCAAGCGAGCCGACCGAGTCGACTAGCGTCGCAATGAGGCCACCATGCAGCGTCCCGGCGCGGTTCACTGGGTGAGCAGGGCCACCTACAATTCTCCTTCCCGATCGTAAACTCGGTCTCGATGCGGCCGGGGCGCGCCGCCTGGATCGCGAGACGCGAGGTGTTGTGCGAGTCATGACCATCGATTTCCATCCTGCATTAAATTGGCAACGTACATCGACTTGTGCACGCTACGCACAAAGCGCACACACGGCGTGCGCACGACCCTCGAGGCAAACATCGTCGTGAGAACCTCCACTTGATGGTTCGAGCGCCGGAGCGTGTCACGTCGCGCTTCTTTCGCAAGCAGGAGGCACAGCGCGTGCCGGACTACTTGGCGAGTGGGCTCGAGGTGCTGTTCTGTGGCATCAATCCAGGGGCGGAATCGGGCGCACAGCAGCGGCATTATGCGCACCGCTCGAACCACTTTTATGCATGCGTGCACCAGTCGGGCTTGACGACGAAGCGCCTCGCCCCGAGCGAGGACCATACTTTTCCGTCGCAGGAGCCGTTCCGTCTGGGGTTGACCAACTTGGCACACCGGCCGACGCGCAAGAGCGAGCAGCTTGCCATGACCGAGCTCGAGATGGGCGTGCCGGAGCTCGTCGAAAAAGTGCGCACGTACCGCCCCAAAGTGGTATGCTTTGTAGGAAAGCAAATTGGGCAAGTCTTTCTCAAGGTGCTACAGAAAAAGAACAAAGTTGGACCTACGAGTGTGCCTCTCTCCTTTCCACCGTCGGTCCTGGGCTTTTGGTTTGCGCCAAAGAATGCGCCGGACAAGACGTTCCCTGCAATCGATGCGGGGTACGGCGTGCTTCCTGCGTGTGTTACCCACGACGACGGGACCGTGACGCTCTTTTTCTCGACACCGTCCACAAGCGCGCGCGTCACACACCACCAGCTGCCGGGCAAGGTGCGCATCATGTCTCATATCGTGGCGCTTCTCGCGGCGTTTCCCACCGTAGGATCCGAGGGCGGGAGGATGGTTGATGTCCCATGCATTGGACATTGGTAATGTACATCTATGGAGCCTCGTCCGAGTATAGTTCAAGGAGGTCGGCTGTTTCATGGTGCGACGGGTGGTGGGCCTCGGGCTGGTCGGGCGCGTACTGATCGTCCATCCGGTCCTGGGCGTAGCCGTGGTCGTAGGCGTCCTGGTGCGTGTAGCCATGGTCATAGGTATGCTCGTAGTCATAGCCTTGGCCCTGGGCGTACCCTTGGCCATCATAGGCATGCTCGTTGGCATATCCCTGATCATTAGCGTGCTCATGCACATGTCCGTCACCACCGTAGGCATGCTCGTGCGCATAGCCTTGATCATAGTGCGCCTGATCGTACCCCTGCGCTGGATCATGCTCCGCGTACGCTTGGGTCGGGTCGTACTGCTCTTGACCGTAGCCTTGCGTAGGACCAAAGTGCTCGGGGCCGTACCCCTGGTCCCAGGCACTGTACGCATTGGTGTCGTACTCGCCGTCGTACGCGCCCTCAGCGTGGGCATACCCATGAGCGTATCCGTCGCCCTGGTCGTATCCATTGTACTTCTCATACGCAGGGTTGTAGCCGTGCTCGTACGCGTCGTACCCCGGCATCCCATTGTCCATGTAGGACTCTTGCCGCGTCGCGTCCCACCCCTCGCCATCCCAGACATTGTGCGATGCGTATACCGGGTCGTCTGCGTAGTCATGCTCGGCGGCATACTGTGCAGCTGCGGCCTCGGCCTCCTGCCGCGCCTGCTCAGCCTCTGCCTGTGCCTCCTCAGCTGCCTCTTGCTCCGCGGCAGCGTACGCTGTGTCGTACTCGCGCTCGGCTTCAGTGAGGCTGTCGTGCTCTTCTGTCGGCCCAGGGCCAGCAGCCTCGCCCTGTGCAGGCTCAGGTGCTTGCGCGCCCTCTCGAGCGTCGTGCGGAGCCTCTTTGGTAGCCTCCTGCGACGCTGCATGGTCCTCGGCTACCTCTTCAAAGCGCGGCCCCTGGACAGCTGCGTCGGGGTGTGCCGCCTCGGACGCTGCGAGCCACTCAAAGACCTCGGGCTGGACGTTGGTCGAGTCCCAAGTGGGAATGGCCTGCGTGGCGGGGCTGGGCGCCTGCATCTCTGCCCCGTCGAGCCCGCCTGTGTGCTCGTCCGGCTGCTGTTCGTAGACCGGCGCGCCTTTTTCAAAGGACTCTGGCATGCCATGCATGGGGCCATGGAGCATTGCAGGGTCGACCATGCCGATATCCTGCACATTGTCCATGTCGAGGAGCGGCACGTCCTCGTCGATATGGAGCATCGACCCAAATCCGCCTGACGAGCGTGCCGGCGGCATCCACGGCGGAGCGAATGGCATCCCCGCGGCGTACGGCATCGACGTGAGCATCTGGAGCGACATGCGCACCTGCCGGTTTTCCTCGAGCAGCTGCTTGATCAGCGCCTGGTTTTCGGCGATGATGGCCGCCTGGCGGTGGCGGTTGCCTAGCGGCTGCTCGTCGTCCGACTCGCCCGCGAGCGAGTTGGCGTCGGCGGCAGTCGAGCGGCGGCGCAGGCGGTTCAGAGGGATATCGTCTTCCTCCCTCGCCTCCCAGCGCGGGCGGCTCTTGTCGAAGCGCGGCTTTTCTTTCGGGAGGTCGTCGTCGCTCGAGTCCTGCCATGCGGCGACGGCTGCATCGTCGGCCGCCTCCGCAGCGAGCGCCTCGGCCTCTTCTGCGTCGTGCACGGACGGGTAAATTATGCCCTCTTGCACGCCAGGTTCCATTAACAAATCCGTGGTCTCTTGCGTGTCGAGCAGCGGCGTCCCGCCGACCTTGAGTGCATCGTACTGCTCCTGCTGGCTTTTTTCCTCCCTGCGCGCAATGTCGTTCATCCAGCGGGGATGAGGACCAAATACCTTGGCCATGCGCTCGCGCGTATCGTTGTAGAACCCGCCCAGTCCTTCCGGCGGCGCGCTGTGCCGGTCGGGGTTGACCTGGCCGTAGAAGCGCACCTTGTTCTGGCGCTGCACGTCCTGCTCGCCGGCAAGGCCAATGAGACTCTTGCCGTACAGCTTTCCGGCAGGGCGGCGGTCGTCCTTCCACGGCTCATCGGGGTCCGTCTCGTCGCTGCTGAAGCCCGACCAGTCGGTGGACGCCGAGTCGGATTCGTACTCGCTGCTCTCTTCCTCGATACCAAAGACGGACGCGCGCTTTCCTTGGCGCTTGGCCAGCTCACGCAGGCGCCGGCGCTCGAGGTGCGCACGCTTCCGGCGGACACGTTCGCGGTGGACGCGGCGCCGTGCGAGGTGCTCTTCCCTAGTCTGAATACGCACGTCCATCAGTGGCACCTCGTCGTCCGAGTCGTCGTCGTCTGCGTACAAAGACGGCTTGAAGTAGGCCAGCGCGTTCGTGTAGCGCTCAAAGCCCCAGCCTTCGTGGTCGTCGTCGCGCGAGACGAGCGCGTTGCGAAAGAGCGCGGTAGTGGGGTACAGGACGCGGCGCCCGATGCCTTCCGGTACCTGCACCGGGCCAAAGTCGAGCTCAAAGTGCGCCTCGTCCTGCGTCTTGTTGCGGGGTAGAACGACGCCGCGATCGTCGACGTAGAACGCGCCATGCGGCACGAAGAACGGCGTCACGGGAAACTCGCGCGGCGTGTACTCGAGCGGTGCGGGAATGCAAATGTACGTCAGGCCCTTGGAACGCGGCCCGGCAGGCTCGACAGGCGCAGGTTCGTACGATGCGTCGTGCGCGGCAGGCGCCTCGGGCTGGGCCCATGCCTCGTCCGGGCGGTCGTTGTCGACGACCGGCGTCTTGAGGCTCACACCAATCAGGTCCTCGTCGCCGTAGGTCTGTGCGGTGGACGCAAACTGCACGGCGCTGCTGCCGCGCGGGCGCTCCATCACGGGCGACTCCTCAATCATGCCCCGCCACTGCGGCGCACCGACGCTCTCGTCGCCCGTGTCGAGCTGGATCATGGGCTTGTCCGTGGGCTCGTTCGCATGCGCCTTGGGGGGCTTGCGGCGCTCAAAGGGAAAGAGTGCGCGAAGTCCGCTCTTGCGCTTCGTCCACTTGGCAGACGTGAGATCGTTTGCACGCGCCGTTTCGCGGCGGGCAAGCATCGGCGCGAGGTTCTCGAGGGGCGCACTATTCGCACTGTGCCCCGCATCCGACGTGCCGTGCTGCGAGTCCACGTCGCCTTTGCCCTGCAAGAGGCGCTGCAGCTGACGTGTCGTCATGTCCGAGTGCGACTCCTGCTGGTGGTTCTGCTCAATCGCGGGCGTCTCGGGTGCAGACTCGGCCAGTGCCGACTCTTCTGGCCAGCCAGACACCGCGAGCGAGTGCCGCCGGCTCGACCGGCGGCGCTCCGCCCTGGGCTTGAGAACGCGCGCGCGGAAGCCGAGCAGGTCGGATGTCGGCTCGACCGGCGGCGGCTGCTCCGGCTCGGCGTCCACACTTGGCTCTTCTGAGACTTGGCTGGCTTCCGCTGGCTCGGCGGGCGGCTCGTCCATGTCCTCGCTGAGGTCCGCATCGCCGACGCTCTTGGATTCGGAAATGACACGCGACTTGCGAATGCGCTGGAGCATGAGCGCGCTGCGCGTCAGGTCCTGTGCGCTGGTCTGCGTCGTGTCCATCGACACGTCCGGCACCTCGTCCCGCTCCTCCTTGACGGCCTCTGTCAGCGACGGCATCGACGACGAGGAGCGCAAGGCGGGCCGCTCCAGCTCGGGCGCTTCGGGCGGCGCTTCCTCTGGCGGCTGCGGCTCTGGCGGCTGCCATGCAACAAACGGCGATCCAAACTGCTTCGGCGAGAGCTGCAGCTGCAAGAGGTTCTGGGCAACGCTCTCAACCGACGCCATGTCGCCGCGCTGGGCAGTGCTATCGTCGATCATGTGCATCTCCTGCGAGTCGTCGCCAATCCACTGTGCGCCCATGCCGAGGTACGAGCGGGTAAGCTCGCGCATCGACTGGGGCGTGTGGACGTACACCGGCCGCGTCTGCTGCGTGTACCCAGCGAGGGCCTCGTGAAACAAGACGCTTTGGTTGGCGTACTTTGGCACGAGCGAGACCTGCGTGGGGCGGTCCTTGGCCTTGGGATCCATCGACGCAAGGAATGCGACGCGGCGCTGGATCTCGTCGTTGTCCGCCTCGACGAGCGCAGCGGCAAGCTGCATCCGCCGCTTCCGGCGGCGCTGCTCCTTCGCCTCGCTACGCGGCGGCGGGCGCGGCGCGCCGCTGGGCCCCCCTGCCGATAGGTAGGGGTCAACAGGCCCTATGGCGAGCGCATCCATGTCCTCGTACGACATCGGTTTTGATGTCGCCGGATGGGGAATGGCGGGCGTAGATCAACACGGGTCAACCGAATAGAATCGACACGCCCGATCCAGCGATCCACAAAATTCCCAACCAACACCGGAAGGCCGGAGAAATGCGCAGGATGGGCAAAATACGCCCAAAGGTGGCAGGCAAAAATAGATGCTCAGCAGCGCAGGAATTGCATGCTATCTACCCTAGGATCAACTCGTAGAAAATTACAATGATATTCACAGCGATGAGGGGGACTTTGTCAGTGGGGGAGACGTACTTCGGAGGAGGACCCGCACGGCGCTGATCAAGTTGACGAGCCGCGCTTTGACGCCCGCATCGCCGGTATCGTCAAAGCTCATGCTACGCGAGTTTGTCGACCAGCCGACTGCGTTAGGGGCATGACGTACTTCGGTTCAAGAATCGGTCCTCGTTCAGCACAGCGATCGCATTGACGAGCAGGAGCGCCGTGTAAAAGATGGTACCAAGGCCCAGCATCACCAGTATACAATATGACTAGAGATTAGGCACGTTTCGGCACACTATCGCGGCGCACTCTCAGGGCGTCGCACGTCGCGGTCGGGGCCGTCGTGTCGAGAGGAGGCACGTGGTAGTGGAGGTGTGTATACTACCGACGGAACGCGCTACTTAGGCAAGGGACACCTTGACCGGGATGTTGTTGCGGCTGCGTTAGCATAGATACGTACACTGCATTACTGTAGGGGCACATTTCGTGCGCAGCCTTGATGACGCCCTCGAGCTCCTCCCTCTGCGCGGCCTCATACGAAGCCTTGACGAGCAGCTCGACCGCGAGGCCAAAGCCCTGGCGGCCCTCGGGCGTGCCAATGCTCACGTCCGCGTGCACCTCAATATCCTTCGGGAGGTTGACCTTCTGGGCGCGCGCCACAGCGTTGACCGCGCTCAGGAAGCACGCAGAGTAGCCGAGCGCTGGGTCAGTAGAGATACGTACCAAAGAACTGCTCGGGGTTGTGGCCCTCACCCGAGCCGCCGAGCGACTTGGGGAGCGTAAGCTGGAACTTGAGGGGGCCGCCCTCACGCAGCTTCACATCGCCGTTGCGGCCGGCGCCGCTCGACTCGGCCTTGGCGGTGTACGCAACCTTGCTCAGGCTGGTCACTGTACGCACGAGCGGCGTCTTGGGAACACGAAGAGCTTGCGCAGCGGGGCGGGTAGCGAGACGGAATGTCATGATGGTGTGGCAAGAGGTCCCGACCGGTAACCGCGCACGGACTTCCTTAGTCAGCACCTACCTCCGCTTCCTCCGATGAGCTTGCTAGGCCGCACGCGGTGCATGCTGCCGCGCGGCGCCGTGCCGGCGCTGCGCACGCGCACGATCGCCACTACGAAAGAACGCACACCGATTGCTATCGCGTTTGACATTGACGGTGTCCTCAAGCAGGGGCCGGTCGTCTTGCCGGAAGCGCTGCGCACCCTCAAAATGCTCGAAGGCGAGAATCCTTGGAATCAAAAGGTGCCCTATCTCTTTATCACCAACAGCGGCGGCCGCGACGAGAGCCAGCGCGCGGTAGACCTGTCGAACGACTTCCAGCAAAAGGTGGTGCCTGCGCAGGTCATCCAGGCGCACACGGTGATGAACTCGCTCCTTCCCCTCTACCAGGACAAGCCCGTGCTGATGATCGGCGGCCCCGATCTCCCTGCGGGCGCCTCGCGCTCCGTACTCGAGGGGTACGGCTTTAAGCAGGTGTACACGGTGCACGACTTGCAAGCCTATGCGCCCCCTTCGTTCCCGTACGCGCCGCCGGCGGCCGACCAACAGGCGGCCGTGCGCCACGTCGACTTCTCGCAGGTCGAGTTTGCGGCGATCTTTGTCTTCCACGACAGCCGCGAGTGGGGCCGTGATATCCAGTACTGTATCGACATTATGCGCGCCGATAAGGGCGTGTTTGGCACGGTGCTCACGAACGAAGAGCTGCGCCGCCGCCCCAAGGTCCCGATCTACTTTTCGCACGGCGACCTTTTGTGGGGCAACGACTTTAGTGTCGCGCGCCTCGGCCAGGGCGCTTTCCGCACTGCGCTCGAAGCCGTGTACCGCCGCGTGACGGACGGCGACGAGATCGAGGCGGTGACCTTTGGCAAGCCGGAAAAGGTCACATACGATTTCGCCAACGGCCTCATGCAGCAGCTCCTGCGCAACTCGTCCAAGGAGGGTGAGCTGCACGTCGCCCCGGAGAACATCTGGATGGTTGGCGACAATCCCGCGTCGGACATTATGGGCGCAAATAACTTTGGCTGGTCCTCCGCATTGGTCCGCACCGGCGTCTTCCGCGACGTCGAAGGCCCCCCGGCACACACCCCCACCATCATTTCCAACAATGTGGAAGAGGCGATCCAGACGATTATGCAGCGCACATGGTCGTAGGGTATCTATAGTATTATGTGTGTGTATGCACATCCTCGGGCTTCACAGGGGCATGTACATTGTGTGCCTGATCCATCAACGCGAGGAGGTCTGCTTTCGTGAGCGAAGAGTTCTTTTCCGAGAATCCAGTCGTACGCGACTTTTGAATGGGGAGAGTAACGGAACCAAATGCAAAGATGCCGACATGCTCGTCGTCGTCAACAGGCGCCTGCTCTGTCGGCCCGACCGAATTATGAGAGTCGTTGCGAGTCAAGGGGGGGCGGGGCGGCGCGAGGCCGCCCTCGCTCGCCTCGCGTTCCATCGTCTGGAAGTACGCATCGCGACGTGCGTCGCTCGTTTCTTTTGCGGACATGCGCGACGCAATACTCGGCGCACGCTTCAGCGAGCCAGTGCGCGAGAGATCGCCGGTCAGATCACCTGCGTAGCTGACCTGTGACCCCTGGAAGAGCGGGTTAAAAGCTGAACACTTTTGGTCTTTTCCGGAGCGCTTGCGCAGGCGTGCGGGGAAGACAGTGCGCGACGTAGGCAAGGAGACCAAGCAGGTAACCTGCGCACTGCCGACCAGTGGCTCGTTACTCGCCGGGTCGTTTGCGTCTTGCGGTGCGTTGAGCGACGTGCGAATTTTGTCCGAAGAGTCTTTGTCGAAGCACACGGATACAGGCTGGATGGCGGCCCAGTCGGGCGCCTGCGACGTGACTGGCTTCGTCGCGTCGAATGCGTGCGGCGCAACCGTCTTTTCCAGTAGCGTCGGTGGCTGCACCGGATCCACAGCAGGAACCGTGGAAAAGAGGTTCGGCGGCATGTACATTCCATCTCCTTGCGCATACTGCCCTGACTGCGAGCGCCGGTTCCAGATCGAAAGGCGGATGGCAATCGCAATGACCACTAGGACAAAGACACCGACGGCGACCACGGCAAGCGTCACAAAGGGATAGCTAAAGATGGACGAGCCGCCACCCCCGGGGTCAACAGGGGCCGGGGACGACGTCGGCGATGTTGCACTGCCGGTAGCGCCAGAGGGCGTGACGGTCGCCCCGGGGGAACCATGCAGCATACCATCATGGCTCGACACCTGGCGGCGATCCCAGGCCAGCGTAGGAACATGCTGCGCGTTAGATGCTCTCGTATAAGTTTCTGGGAGGTATGCGGCATGCACGCATGCCAAGAGGGCTGCCGCGCACGCCGCCACACGGACCCCGACTGGGCCAGGCATGGAGGCGGATGCAACGGGGTTGCTTAGCTAATCTACATCATGGGGCTTGGCAATGCTCGGCGTCGTTCCCCGCAAAGAAGTGCGGCATGCCCCACCACTTGAACATGGTGATGGACAGAACAAAGACAATGAGCGCATTGACAGAAGCACCGGCGTCCAAAGCGGCTGAAAGAACATAGCTGAGTTAGAAAGACAACGTACTTGAACTTGGCGAACCAGTCGGGATACCGCTCGCGTGCCCATTTCTGTGACAAAAACGCACAGGCAAAGCCGCCAATAATGATCTGTGTGAGCAGAGAGACATACGTTAGTCGGCGTGGCGGGAAGAGCGATGGCACCGTGCAGAATAATTGGCACGACCGTCTTGCTAAAGATCGACTCGCGCAGCACCTTGTTCTTCATGCGCTCGAGGCGCTTGTGCAGGAGCCAGGGGATGAACGGAATCACGACACCGAGCGCAAATCCCCAGTACAACTTGCGGTACTCACCGGAAAAGAAGCGCTCGGGGCCAACGGCGCCCCAGATAATCGACGCCGACCGGAAAATGTGGACTTTGCTGCGTGAGCCAAAAAAAACCTACCGTCCGTCCCACTGGCCGCTGGGGTCGGGCACTGCGTTAGTATTGCCACGTACCACTTCCGTCCAAAAAGGCACGGTACCCATTCTCGGGGGCAAGCACGACGCACACGACCATGTAATTCACAACACAACCTGCATAAGCCAGGACACGTACCGATCACAGTGCCACTGCGTTAGCACAGTCACGTACATCAACTGCGAAAGGAACCTGCGTCAGCCAGTGTACCTACATGTGCTTGGGGTTGATTTCTGGGTGAGAAGAAAAAACGTACTCATATAGTGGGCGAGCTTCAGGTCGCCAATCATGTCTAGGGCCTGTGCACAGCTCATGTAGCCGTAGCACTTCCAGCACACGTCTGGGTTAGTTGACACACGTACTTCCGATTGGCTTTCCGGGAATAAGGAAACCAGCGACAAATCTGTGTGAGGCATGCAACGTACTCGGTAATCACATTCAGGCCGACGCCTGTATCGCTCACTGCCTTGAGAATGCCAATCGGGATCAGGAAAAAGAGCGACATGCCGACGGAGAGCAGCAAGCCCCACACCTGCGTCAGCGTAGTAACGTACCGGAAACTGTAGGGGCGTCGTCATGACCAGCACAATTGCTGCACCGAGCGACAGCACCAGCGTCGACAGGTACCACGACTGGGGCACGAGGGGGTACGACTGCATGAGTCGGTTGTGCACGTCCTGTGTCAGCCCAAGCCCGTACCGAGTAGACTGGATTAAACATGGCCTTCTTCACATCCTTGCCGTGCCACAGCACCACATGCATAATCTGGGTCAGGCGCAATGCGTACCGTGCTGGTCAAGACGGCAAACTGGGTCAGAGGGAAGACGTACACTAATTCCATACGAGAGGGCGACTGCGTCAGTAAAGGTACGTACAAAAGGGCGTAAGAAGCATCGGCTTGTTCTCGTTCCATGCTGCGATATCGAGCGTATTGTCTTTTTGCAGCACGCCGTCCACGTCAAACTTGGTATAGTTTGTGGTAAACAGGCCCGAGCTCAACACTGCGGGGAATGACTTGGCGTTCCAAAAATTGGAAAAGTAGAGCAGCGGCATCACAACGTACATCATGCCGATCAGACCGCCATAGAAATTGAGCGCTGCCCACCACGGCTGGAAGAGAGGGCCGCTGTTTCCGACCACATTCCAATCAAAGCTCAGGTTGGCAATGCCAAATCCGCGGTAGCCCGAGCTCAGAATCTGCGTCACCCTGCTGCGATTCACGTAGCACAGCACCGCAACACTGCTCATTGTCGGGAAAAAGGTCGTCGGCAGGAACTGGTAAAAGAGGATGCCAAAGAATACCATCACAAAGAAGCGCATTCGCACGCGCGTCAGCGATGACTCTGTGTCGTGTAGCGTATTAAACAGCGAGACTGTAACGAGCGTGCTGGGGTACACCATCGACGGCGGCCGCACCAAAAGGTTGTACACGAGTCCCGCGAATCCAAACCCAATCACCTGCGTCGTGATGAGCAAGGTGAGTGCCGGAATCGCCGACATGTGCTGGCGAAAAAAGAGCTCCTGGATGTTGATAATGTCGGACGCGTACGCGCTTGTCGCGCCTGACGAGACCGTGACAGCAATCAGAACGTGCTCTTTGGCAGTAAACGGTCCGGGATTCAAGCGGAAGGACCACCCAAAGATGCTTACGCGCTTGTCCGGGAGATTCCTCGCCATCCAACGCGCCATCGGCAGCGTCACGAGAATCACAAAGTAGCTGCTGAATACCGGCGCGTTCGATTTGTAGAAAAAGAGCTGTGACATGCCAGCGCCAAGCACGGTAAATGCACAGCCCAGCAGCAGCGACCGAAAGGTGAGCGAGGGAAGCGTCGGGATGTCGGTCTCGGGTACGATCTGGCGCACCATCTTTACCGTGCTGTCCTCGTCGTCAAGCAGCGACTCTTCGTCGCCATGGCGATCACCTTTATCTCCGTCGCCCAAGAGCGAGAGCTCGACCTCGTCCTGGCCGCTATCGTTGTCGTCCACGCGCTCGTACGGCGTATCTGCATTTCGCCCACGCACCATACTGCTCTGACGACGCGAGTGCATTCCTAGTGCAGCACTTCGCGCTTGGGCCGCCGTAGAGAGAAGGCACCGCGTCGTGCACGTGCCAATTTATTGCTCTTACCGAAACGATGGGAGCAGTGCAGGCGGTCGTGACCCAGGTGCTGCTGTGGGGCCTGTGGGGCGCCGCAGAGAACTTTGGCGTTCGTATGGTGCTGCAATGTGCTTATGCGATGCCCATCCATGTGCTGCGTCTCCGCCGACCGGAGCCGAAGAGCGCCGCGGCGGTGTCACATTGGCACGCTGCACGCATGCTCGTGGCCGTGCTGTATCTCGGCTACTGCGTGTCCCGTACGCTGCTGGGCATGCAGACAAACTACTACACCGTGCTTCATACGGTGCCGTGGGCGCCTGAGGCAGATATCAAGCGCCAGTTCAGGCACTTTGCCAAGGTGTACCATCCTGACAAGGCGGGGTACGAGCACGAAGACAAGTTTCTGGCGCTGCGCCAGGCGTACAGCACGCTCTCTGATCCGGTGCTCCGATTCGCGTACGATCGGTAGGTGGAATGACTTATACAGGTTTGGCAACGATGTCGAGTCGTGGGAGCGTCTCAGCTCGATGAACGAGTTTATGCGGCGGGGTATTGACGCGCTGGGGGTTCTCCACGTCCAGCTTCTCTTTGCCCAGGCTCTTGCGTGGGTCATGATGCGCGGCAAGTCGCGGCCGACCGGTGCAGGCACGTTCTGGGGCCTCCTTCTCCAGGCGGTGTTTGCCTATGCGCAACTGCAGCTGGTCGTCTCAAACCCGTTGCCAGAGTGGCTACGCGTGTTTGGTGGCCTGACAGCTTACCAGGTCATCACGGTGTCTGCCCAAAATTTTACACCGTTCCTCTTGACGATGGAGCAATGCACGACAAGCCTGGGACAGCTTACTGATACGGGCAGTTGGTCCCAGTTCCAGTTTGGAGACAATGTCGAAGCTGCGTACGAGCCGACACCGGAAGATGCTACGAATGCGCAGATTGCATCCATTTTGCAAGAAGAGCCGCACACGCTTGCCGATGCCAAGCGCCAGATCGACCTGCTGGCCGGTGCCGTGCTGCAGCTCGAACAAAAGGTTGTTGCTGATTGCGCCCCTTACGTCCAGCAAGAAGGCGAAGAGAGTGCTCCCCAAGCATCGGAGAAGGAGCCCGAGTCTGCTGCAGAGCCTGCGCCTGAGGCTGTGGAGTCCAAGTCGGAGTAATGACACGAGTATACCCTACGTAATCGAATAGCCCTTTGTATGCTCGAAACTGTTCTGCTACAGTAAGCAAATGTCCCACAGAGTATGGCCAGGGCTCGTACCCGAAATGGACCCCGTAGAAGCTCGGGATTGAAACATGCACCTCGACATCGCCGCACTGCATGCTCGACATGGCCAAAGCGCAGGCTCCACGGCACGTGCGGTGTGGAGGAGGGCGTTGACAGCTTCAGTCCGGTAGAGTTCCTCAACCATGGCGAGTCCTAAGCTGCGCGTGGGTTTCGTTCCCGAACACTTTGCTGCCCCCCTTCTGCAGCTTGCCTCTTCCGAATGGGTATGTCGACTTTCTCATTGCAGGGCCAAGCGCACATTGAGCTTGTCGAGCAGCCGTCTGGCACGGGCCAGATGCTCACTTCGCTCGATGCCAGCAATGCCGGCGGCCAAAAGATCGATGTGGCTGTCGCACTGACCGAGGCGCTTATTGCCGGTATTGCCAAAGGCCGTACGGACTATGCACTGGTCGGCAGCTACGTGCGCAGCAGTCTGAACTGGTACGTTCCTCTACTAACGCAGGGCGATCATCACCGGTACTGCGCCCGCGGCCGACAAGTACCAGACGGTGGCCGACCTCCGTGACAGCAAGGTCGGTGTGAGTCGTCTCGGCAGCGGCTCACACCTCATGGCGAGTGTGCTGGGCCTGCAGCAAGGCTGGACGGATGCCGACGGCAAGGTCGCCAAGCAGGACTTTGTCGTGAACAACGACTTCAAGACGCTGCGTGACGGTGTGAACCAAGTCGCCGGGTACGTTACTATTCTAACGCAGGCATGAAACTGGCTTCTTTATGTGGGAGTGGTTCACCACGAAGCCGTTCCAGGACGCTGGCGAGGTGCGCTTTGTTGGCTCGCTCCCCACGCCGTGGCCGTCGTGGACGATTGCGGCGAGCAAGAACACGGCGCTGAAAGACAACAAGTCGCTTCTCGAAGAGTTCCTGCACAAGCTCCACGAGTCGATCACCGCATTTGCCAACCCTCAGACGCGTGCGGACCGCTCGCTGCACGCCTTTATCGAGAGCGTGCACCACTACAAGCCCGAGGACATTGCCGCTTGGGCGTCGAATGTGCGCTGGGCCGGCGAGGCGACGCCCGACCCCGAAGGTGTCACGCCCACCGACGCCAAGGCGCTCGAGACGAATGCGTACACGCTGTCGTCTGGCATGCTGCAGCACACGCTCAAGGTGCTGGAGGATGCTGGCGTGTTGCAGCACCCCGCGCAAGGCTGGGACTCGAAGTCGTTTACGGACACGTCGGTCACGACGCTGATCTAGGACGCACTTGCGTAGTTTGGGATAGCTATTGACTATCGACCCATTTACGGGTTCTCGGCGACCCAGCTGACACCCTTCTTGATGTCTGTCTGTTAGTGAATCGTAGTACGTACTCTTGCCAAGGTCAGGCAGGCAGGCGTCGAGCAGCTTCTGCTCCTCAGCAGTGAGCTTGGGCAGGGCGGGGATGTTCTGCACACCCTCGGTGCCGAGCTCGACGGGCGAGGCGAAGAACTCAGCCTGATCCTTGAAGAGAGGCGACTCGACAAAGGTGCACTCCTTGACACCCTTCTCGCCGTTGAGGGCCTTGAGGAGGCTCTCAGTGAAGACGGCGGCGGCGTAGGCCATCGACAGGGTAGCCGAGCCCGCACCGTCCTTGGCCTTGACGACCTCGTCACCACCGAACTGGATGCGGTGCACGAGCTTGTCGTACTGCTCGCCAGCCGAGACGGCATCCGAGCCGGGGGCCTGCGAAAGGAGGGGGACGATGGTCACACCCGAGTGGCCACCAATGACCGGGACCTTGGTGGTCTCGGGGTTGGAGTTGGCGATGCCCGACAGGAAGGTCGCGGCACGGGTCACATCGAGGGTGGTGACACCGAACAGGCGCTTGGGGTCGTAGACACCGGCCTTCTTGAACACCTCGGCGACGATGGGGACGGTCGAGTTGACGGGGTTCGAGATGATGGCCATGTGGGCCTTGGGGCAGACCTTGGCGGCGGCCTTGGCGAGGTCACGGACGATCGAGGCGTTCGTCTAGTGTTAGTGTCGTACGACGTACGTTGAACAGGTCGTCACGGGTCATGCCGGGCTTGCGGGGGACACCGGCGGGGATGAGGACGACCTCGGCGCCGTCGAGGGCCGACTCGAGGTCCTCCTGGGCGTAACCGGTGGTCTTGGCCGGGGTGTTGATGTGCGAGATGTCAGCAGCGACACCCGGGGCGAGGCGGATGTCGTAGAGACGGAGGTCGGTCACGTCCCTGTTGAGCTTCAGGAGAAGCGAGAGCTGGGTCAAAAAAAGGTACGTACAGGCTGGCCGATACCGCCCGACGCACCGAGCACGGCAACCTTGCGGTTGGCAGTGGCGGTCTGCGAGAACAGACGGGTGGCAGCAGGGGCGCGGACAGCAGAGACAGGGGTACGGAGAGCAGCACGAGCGAACATGATGGTGAGGAAGATCGCTCTGATCTCCGGCCCGTCCGTTCGCCGCCCTGGCGCAGCGTGCCGGCCTGCCCCGGAACTACAGCACGTGCTTGAAACGTGGCCTCGCACAGACCGGCTCTGTGCGAGACGCATGCTTGCGTAATCTGGGGGAATCCTACGGTGACTCGGCTGCCGAATCACAAACTTCTCTGCGAAGTATCCTGTCCCCTACCCGCTTCTTTGGTGGCTAAATTACGATGCAGAGCGTTCAGGTAAGTAGACCTGTGCAGGCCCTGTGCGCTAAGCATATGGGTCTGCCATGGCGTTGTGTGAATCATGGCTCATACCTATGTCGCCGTTGGGTACACTCGTCTGATCAGGCCACACCCGATGCGAAACAAGACGCGGTCCATTACTCGATCGACCAGCACGAGTACGGTGGTGCTGCCTGCCTCCGTGACATCTACACGAACAAGGGTAGGTGACGGGCAAACGACTCACTACCAGGTACTGGCTTCACCAAGGAGGAGCGCCAGCGAATGGGCCTCCGTGGCCTTCTGCCCCCGTCGGTGCAGACGATGGAGCAGCAGCTGAAGCGTGTCGAGCACCAGATCTCGACCAAGTCGACTAGCTTCCAGAAGCATATTGCCCTCGCCAACTTGCGCCAGCGCAACGAGCGCCTTTTCTACGCGTACATCCTCAAGAACATGCGCTCGACGCTGCCGCTGGTCTACACTCCGGTCGTCGGCGAGGCCTGCCAGAAGTTTTCGCACATGTTCCGTCGTCCCGAGGGCCTGACGCTCACCATCGATGACAAGGGCTCGGTCGCCGAGTGCGTCTCCAACTGGCCGCGCCCGCAAGACGTGCCGCGCATTGCGGTGATCACTGACGGATCGCGCATCCTCGGTCTCGGTGACCTTGGCTGGAACGGCCTGGGTATCTCGATCGGCAAGCTCTCTCTGTACGTGGCGGGTGCGGGTGTGCACCCCCAGTCCACGATGCCGATCGTGATCGACGTGGGTACCGACAACGAAGAGCACCGCGAGGACCCCCTGTACCTTGGCCTGCGCCGCAAGCGTCCCAGCACTGAGGAGCTGGCCGAGTTTGTGGACGAGGTCATGTATGAGCTGCACAAGAAGTACCCCAACCTCATCATCCAGTTTGAAGACTGGAGCAGTGAGCACGCTTTCCTTTTCCTTGATCGGTACAAGAACAAGTACCCGATGTTCAACGACGATATTCAGGGTACTGGTGCCGTGATTCTCGGTGGCTTTATCAACGCCGCACGCATGGGCTCCGCTGCTTCGGGCAAGGACCTGATCGACCAGCGCATTCTGATGGTCGGTGCCGGCTCGGCCGCGATCGGTGTTGCGAAGCAGCTCATGTCCTTCTTCCAGATCCACGGCATGTCGGAGGAGGAGGCGCGCAGCCGCGTCTGGACCACCGACTCCAAGGGTCTCATTACCAAGAACCGTGGTGACAAGCTCGCGTCGCACAAGGAGTACTTTGCGCGCGAGGACAACGACGACAAGCAGTTCAAGGAACTCGAGGACATTGTTGACTACGTCAAGCCGACCGTCATCTTTGGTCTCTCGACCGTCCCCGGCACCTTCAGCGAGGGCGTGCTGAAGAAGATGGCGCAATACAACGAGCGCCCGATCGTCTTCCCGCTCAGCAACCCCACGGCCAAGTCGGAGTGCACCTTTGAGGAGGCACTGCGCTTCACGGATGGCAAGGCGATCTTTGCCGCTGGCTCGCCCTTCGACAATGTCGACTTCAAGGGCAAGACCCGCTTCGCGGACCAGGGCAACAACTTTTACATTTTCCCGGGTCTGGGCCTTGCGGGTGCCCTGTCCAAGGCGCGCCACATCACGGACGACGTCATTACCGCGTCCGCTTTGGCCCTCGCCGACTCAATGACCGAGGAGGAGAAGAAAGAGGGCCGCATCTACCCCAAGCTCGAGCGCGTCCGCGAGATTTCCAACCAGATTGCACAGCGCTGCATCAAGCTCATCAACAAGCAGGGCCTTGCCGGTGACGACGGCTTCACCGCCAAGCTCTCCGACAAGGAACTCCACGACTGGATCAACAGCCAGATGTGGGTTCCGACCTACAAGGAGTAAACGTCTTTTGATAACTTGTACGTAGCTGTCTCCACTCTGCTTTCACCTCCACACGAGATGCCCCCGGCGCAGGGACGTTCGCCGAGACCGGTGCGCGCCGCGCTGTTGGCCGTCGGCCTAGCGGCCGTGGTGGGTGCGGCAGTTTGGCGCTGGACACGCTCCGAAAATAAATTGGATGGGGGGCAAGCTGGTGCGCCGAAAAAGCGCAGCGGAAAGGTGTGTTGCTGCGCTCACATAGAACCCCACACTGAGCCTCTCTTTTCCGGTGGATACGGAGCTGAAAAACGAGCTTACGCACAACGGTGCTTTGCAGAATAACGTCGATGGGCTTCTAGCACAGCTCCAGGTGCTGTTCCAGGTACACGCTCTTATCTGCTCGCCCTCGGGCGAGAAGCCGGCGCTGCCGGGCGTTGAAACGCTGCGCACGCTGCCGTATTCGACCGCCGAGGGGCGTGCCATGCTCGCGCGAGCTCTGCAGTGCCAGTGCCATGTTGAGCTCGTAATTGTCAACGAGAATGGCTATGCCTCGCTGTGGAACGGCGAGGCGAACCAGGGCGAAGAGCTGGCGTCGTATTGCACACGCCTAGAGCAACTCGCTCGTCAGGTCGACACGCTTGTCGTGGCGTTTGTACCGGGCGTGACCTCTTCGGGCGTCAAGGCCGATGCGGTGCTTGCGGCGTACAAGCAGCACGCCGTGTCTGCGCGCTCTAATACACACCTCGTCGAAGCGACTGATGCAGACGGCTGGACGGCGCTCGCGCAGACGCTTGCGCTCCAGCGCGATGCGTGGAACTAGGTACATCATCTATGCGCGTTTCGTGGCCATGGCCGTGCGACCATCGCTTCTTCCACGACTTGCTCCACTGTAATAGAGTCGTCGCGCATCGGCACCGGCTCCGGCGAGCAAAGCGTATGTAGTAGTGCATCCGTTTGGCCCAGCTGCCGAGCCGCGTGGCCTTCCTCGTAGTGCACTGGATCGTGCTCGCCAAAGACCGGCTGGTCGAGCAGGCCACGCAGCACGGCTCCGGCACCGACTTTGGACGAGACGGCGTCGCCGGCACACGATGGTGTCTCGATACAGCCGGGACACCCGTCGGGGCACGGGCACTTTTCAATGACCGATAGCGCAATGCGTAGTAGTGCATCGAGATGCTGAAAGACTTGTGCGCAGATTCCAGCATCGTTCCCGGGCTTGTCGTAAAAGATCAAGCGCGATGGGCGCTTGCGCTGCGTCGGCTGCTTCTTGTCGCCGATCTCGCGGCGAGGAACTTTGCATTCCGTACGCACGTCGTCCGAGCCGCTCGCTACAAACAGCGGTGTCAGGCTCAAAATGGCATGCTCCGCGGCATGGATCGCGGCTGGTGCATTGATGCCGTGCTCGGCGATCTGCTCGATAATCGACCATGGCACATCGATCCAGAGCCCTTTGGTCGAGCGGACCATGGGCGGCGAGTCGACTTCGACCGTGTCGAGAATGTTTGCGCGGCGGTCGACCTTGTAGTAGCCCCAGACGCGCGACGTGAGCGTTACCTGGCCATAGTAAGCGAGCAGATGGGCGTGCTCGAGCGTACGAATCCGCCATGTCTGTGTCGCATCTGTGTCGGTCAGATCGCGGGGACGTGTATGGTACATGACGTCGGCACGCGCAAGTAGTGCGACATTGTGGTCATGCAATACATCCTGGCAGATGTACGTCGTGCCTTGATGTAAAAATACAGCGCCTTGAAAGGCTTCAAAGAATACACGTTCCACCTCGACTTCTTCGAGGACAGCGCCGGTGTTGGTATCGACATACTTGTATGTTTCTTGGCGCGCTCCTCGAATGGAGATGGACTTGGCAGGCTGTGTGCCGCTTGTATCTGTGTAGTGGTAGAACCCAGCTGCATCTTTTTCAAGCTGCTGCAGCGCAAGTGCGTCGAGGCGGGGCCCGAAAAAGGCCGTGTCTTCGTGCACCTCAATCGGCACCTCGAGGGCAGCGCACTGAATATGTGACGAGAGGACAAACTCATTCTGAGTGTCCACCCACAGTGGCGCATGGGGCTGCGTAAATATCAGCTCTGGATTGCGCATGTAGTACTGGTCCACCGAGAATGGCTCGGCGAGCAAGACAACGAGTGCATCGTGTTGCCGCCGGCCTGCACGGCCCGCTTGCTGCCACATACTCGCGGCTGAGTACGGCATGCCAAACATGATGACGGCATCCAGGCTGCCGATATCCACGCCAAGCTCTAGAGCTGACGTGGCGACTAGGCCAAGAATGTCGCCGGAAAACATTTGCTGCTCGAGCTGGCGGCGGTCGGCGGCCGAGTAGCCCGAGCGGTAGCCATGCACACGCTGTGCGAGGTCCGTGTGCCCATCGCGCGCGAGGTCTTCGCGGACCTGTCTCACAATAATCTCGCATGTCCGCCGGACCTTGGCAAAGACGATCGTGCGCAGGCCATGCAGAATGAGGTGCCGAAAGAGTTGTGACACCTCGGTGTACGAGCTGACACGCGCTCCGCCAAGTCCGTCGGGATCGATTTCCGGTGGGTTCCACACGGCCCATTCTTTGCAACCACATGGCGACCCGTCCTCGTCGACAACTGCGATCGAGTCTTCAGACAGCGCAAGGAGTGACGCCATGTGCGTGGCAGGGTTGGCAATGGTTGCACTGCAGCTCACAAATTGCACGTTGGGGTTGCCGAGCGCCGTGCACACTCTGCGCAAGCGCCGCAAAATTAACGCAACATGCGTCCCAAAAATGCCCGAATAGACGTGCAGCTCGTCCACCACGACGATACGCAGACCCCGAAAGAAGCGGCGCCACATTTCTTCATGGGGAAGAATGGACTGGTGCAGCATGTCTGGATTTGTAAAGAGCACACGCACAGATTCGCGAATTGCTCGGCGCTCCTCGCGAGGCGTATCACCGTCGTATGTAGCGATTGATGCACCCCCAAGCGAGGTATACGCAAAAAAGAGGCGGTGCATCGATTGCAGCTGGTCTTGAGATAGCGCCTTGGTCGGAAAGATGCACATGGCCGTCGCCTCGGGGTCCTGGGAAAGTGCACTCGCGATGGGAATTTGGTAGACAAGCGACTTTCCCGACGAGGTGCCTGTGCATACCACGACGTTTTTGCCTCGGCGATACGCATTCACAGCAAGCGCCTGGTGCCGGTACAGCTGCGAGATCCCGTGCGCCTGCTTGAGCGCCGTGGCCGTTTCGTCGTCGAGTGCAGGCTCCGGATCAAGATAGATGGCCGGCCGCGCTGGAAATGTGCGGCGACCACCAGGCACAATCTGTTCGCGCCACCATGGCTGCTCCTTGAGTTCAGCCAGGATTTGTGCGACGCTCGGCTTGGATGCAGGATCGAGTGCCCATGCATCGAGTCGCTCCCGCTGCGTCCTCCGCTCGTGGTCCAGCGGAACTTCGCCTGGGCGTACCGGCACATACTTTTGTGCTGCCTCCATCACTAGAACCAGCGGATCGGTGCTCTGGATAAGCAGAGAAACGTACCGCTTCCTCGCATGCGCAGAGCATCGTGTTCATTGCGCGCTCAAACATGTCGTTCCGTCGGCCAATCACGCGAATCGTTTCTTTTTGTGACGCACCTCTTTTGACATTGAGCACCCGCTTCCCCGTCGCTTTGGACGTATCGACCGATCGGTCGGTAAACTCAAAGAGGAGCGTGTACTGCGGCGCTACCTGACCCGGCAGCTCGTACAAATCGTCGTCGGTCCGCCTGCGTTTCGGATCGCTCTCCTCAGTGTGTAAGCTTGCTGTTGGCACATAGGCAAATTCGATCAGATCCGGGCATACTGCCTTCATCTTGGCGATATCGTCGACCTCGAGTGGCCTGCGTCAGCTGTGTGACATACCGCTTGGTCAGTGCCTGGACGCTCGACTTGAGTGTGTCGAACGAGGTCACAAGTTGCTTGTGTGCAGAGCAGAACGTGTATACAGTATTCACCGCCTAAATAAGAGCCTCCTCGTACCTTGAACGTCTTCCCCAGCTCCTCCAAAGGCGCCGGCCACGGCGCCTGCGCCGCTTGGGCCGCCATCGTCGCACCGGCCATCCTCCCTCCACATCACGTGCTCCTTGCTCTTCTCCATGGCGTCCGGCAAGCCGAACAAGCTGGCGTTCCTCTCGCAGCCGGCCCCGGCGGGGTACGTCGCTGGTCTAGGTCGTGGTGCGAGCGGATTCACGACCCGCTCGGATATCGGCCCTGCACGCGAGGGCCCGTCAGACGAGGCGGTGGCTGCGGCGCGTGCGAAGCGTGGCGAGGAAGACGAGGAGGACGAGGAGCGCTACCAGGATCCCGAAGAGGAGAGTGGCCTGTTTGCTTCGGCCGTGTACGAGCGTGATGACGAGGAGGCGGACCGCATCTGGGATAGCGTCGACCAGCAGATGGACGAGCGCCGCCGCAAGCAGCGCGAGGCGCGCGAACGTGCCGAGCTCGAGGAGGAGCGTGCACGCACGCCCAAGATCCAAGCGCAGTTTGCCGACCTGAAGCGCAACCTCACCTCCGTAAGTGCGGAGGAATGGGCGGCGCTGCCCGAGCCCGGTAACCTCACTGCCAAGCGCCGCAAGGCCGCGTCGCTGCGCGAGAGTCGTGACAACCGCACCTATGCGCTGCCGGACAGCGTCCTGGTCGGCAACCGCGATCGGAACCAGGTGCAGAACGAGGCGGCGGATGTCGACATGGATGGCACACAGAGCGCTGTCGGCGGCACGATGAGCTCGCTGACCGAGATCGGCGAGGCACGCAACAAGGTCTTTTCGCACCAACTCGACCAGGCGTCGTCGAGCAGTGCAATCGCGGCATCCGGCATGTCGTCCTCGATTGATCCCAAAGGCTATCTCACCGAGCTTTCGGGCATTTCGGTCAAATCGGATGTCGAGATTGGCGACATCAAAAAGGCACGGAGTTTGCTTGACTCGGTCATCAAGACGAACCCAAAGCACGCCCCGGGCTGGATCGCTGCTGCGCGTCTCGAAGAGGTGGCGGGCAAGATGGCCGTTGCACGAAAGGTCATCCAGCAGGGCTGCGAGCAGTGCCCCAAGAGCGAGGACGTGTGGCTGGAGAGCGCACGTCTCAACACCGTCGACAATGCCAAGGTGATCCTGGCCAAAGCCATCCAGTACCTGAGTCAGTCAGTGAACATCTGGCTGCGTGCCGAGCAGCTCGAGACCGACCCAGAGAGCAAGAAGCGCGTACTGCGCAAGGCGCTCGAGCACATTCCCAACTCGGTGAAGCTCTGGAAGGAGCTCGTGAACCTCGAAGAGTCGCCGGAGGACGCACGTATCCTGCTCGCAGGCGCCGTCGAGGCGATCCCTATGAGTGTCGAGCTCTGGCTCACGCTTGCGCGTCTCTCTGCGCCACAAGAGGCCAAGAGCGTGCTGAACAAGGCACGGCGCACCATTCCCACGTCACACGAAATCTGGATTGCGGCTTCGCGCCTGATCGAGCAGATGGGCGAGTCCGCAGAGCGCGTCGACAAGACGGTCGCGTCGGCTGTCGCGTCTCTTGAAAAGGCCGGTGCAGTGCTTTCGCGCGAGCAGTGGCTGCGTGAGGCCGAACAGGTCGAGCGTGAGGGCTCGCCGCTGACCTGTGCAGCGATCATCCGCGCGACCGTATACATCGACATTGACCCAGAAGATCGCAGTCGTGTCTGGGTCGAAGACGCGCAAGGTGCCCTCGAGCAGGGCTACCCCGAGACGGCGCGTGCGATCTACTCGTGTGCGCTGCACGAGTTCCCCGACGAGCTCGGAATCTGGCAAGAAGCTTCTGTGCTGGAGAAGCGCCACGGCACGCCGGCCACGCTCGAGGCGCTCCTCGAGCGCGCCGTGTCGAGCTGCCCGAAGGCCGAGGCACTTTGGCTGATGTATGCCAAAGAGAAGCAGCTTGCGCGAGACGTGCAAGGCGCGCGCCAGGTGCTCATCCGCGCCTTTGACCACAACATCGGCTCCGAGGCCATCTCGCTCGCGGCTGCCGACCTCGAAGCTGAGCAAGGCGAGAAGAAGGCGGCCGCCATGCTTCTTGCGCGCGCGCGCAAAGAGGTCGACTCGGTGCGCGTGTGGCTCAAGAGCGTGCAGTTTGAGCGCGTGAATGGGTCGCTCAGCGACGGTCTGGCGCTTGTGCAAGAGGCGCTCGGCCGCTTCCCGAAAGCCGACAAGCTGCACATGGTCCACGGCCAGCTGCATGAGCAGCTCGCGTCGGCCGCGAGCGACCGTGCACCCGAAGTGCGAGCCGCGCGCGAGGCGTACGCGACCGGCCGCGAGCACTGCCCGATGTCTGTACCGCTCTGGCTGCTGAGCAGCCGCCTCGAGGAAAAAGAAGGCCTCGCGATCCGTGCGCGTGCGCTGATGGAAAAAGCGCGCAAGTCGCACGAAAAGAGCGACGAGATCTGGGCCGAGTCGGCGGCGATCGAGCTGCGTGCCGGCAGCGTGCCGCAGGCCAAGAGCATGCTGGCGCGTGGCTTACAAGCGTGCCCCGCCTCGGGCCGCCTGTGGAGCGACTCGATTTGGCTCGAGCCGAAGCCAGCGCGCAAGACGCGCGCGGCCGACGCGCTGCGGCGCTCGGGCGACAATGCCGAGGTGATCTGCACGGTGGCGCGCCTCTTTTGGCAGGAAGGCAAGCACGCCCAAGCGCGCAGCTGGTTCGACAAAGCCCTCGCCGCGAACCGCGGCTGGGGCGACGGCTGGGGCTGGTGGTACGCGTTTGAGACGGACCAGGCGAAGCAGGGCGACACGGCTGCGCAAGAGCAGCTCCTCGAGAAGATTAATGTGGCCGAGCCGAGGTACGGCACCGAGTGGCAGGCCCTGCGCAAGGACCCTGCGAATGCAGCCAAGACGCCGCGTGAGCTGCTGCCGCGCCTGGCCGCGATCCTGCTGAAAAAGTACGGAACGAACTCGTAGCCTCATTATATGTACCATGACTATGAACGCACTCACTTTCCTTCCTCGGCTATCCGCTTGGGCTTCTTGCTGGAGCGTGGCTTCATGCTCGCGAGCCACGTCTCTTGCCCTCGCCGGAAACGGGGGTGTGCAAAACTCGAATGGGCACCGTACAGCTCCGTGGCAGTGTTATACGACGTCGGTGCCTTGTCGAACGGAGTGCGCTCGCCGCGGTCGAGGCCTTTGGCCGCAATTGCCTGCAGCTCCGCCGCATCGAGCAGGCGCGAGGACGAGACGCGCTGGAAACCGTACAGATTCAGCTGCCGCACGAAACTCGCATTGTTGCCGTGCTTGAAAAGCTTGGGCAGGATCTCGGACGCAAATTCAGCCGATACTTCAGGGTCGTTGCTCAGAATGATCGTGTCGCCGCCCTCGTTCCAGTGAATGTACTTGCCATAGAGGTCGGGATTAATCATCAAGTGCCACAACTTGGAGATGAATGCCGAGCAGTTCGCAGCACCACCGAGGCGGTCGCGGATCGCAGCCACCTCGTCGCTCTCGTCAATGGACCGCGGCAGCTCCGACGCCTCGGCACGCTTTTCGTCCGAGTCTGCAGCCATCGACAGACGGTCCAGCGCAGCCGCGGCCATCTGCACCTGCGCGCGCTGCTTGCTGTCCTCGACGGGCCACCCGGGCTCGTAGGTGCTAAGGCCACGCGCGTGGCGGTCGACGCGCGCGGGAAGCGACGTCGCGTATGGCGTGTGCGCACGGATCCCAGGGCGCGTGGGCTGTCCCAGCGGTGTATTGCGCGCGTAGGGGAATCCGTGTGGCGCGGCACGCATGCCGGCATACGCGTAGCGTGCATCTTCGCGGGGCCGGCTGCGGCTGCGAGCGCGGGTCACAGCCTCATCGTCTTCATACCCGTACTCGGAGCTGTATGGTGGCGAGGGCGAGCGCGAGGGGACCGTATAGCTGCGGCGCCGCTCGTATGGCTCGCCTTCGTCTTCTGTCGCATCGTCGTCGGGCAAGCCAGACTCCTCGTCCGTCTCGTCGTCGTCAAACGCAAACATGGCGTGCTGTGACGGGGCCGACGTGCTCAGCGCAACAGAGCGGCTGGGCGTACGGCGCGCACTCCGCGAGCTCGCCCACTGGGGCACGCGCGCACGGCTTGCGCCGTTCGAGGGCGTCATGCTCATCGCATACGCGTGGCTCAGCGGGCCCACTGGGCCGGGCGAGCGGCTCGGCACCGAGTACGGCACGCGGCGCGAGCTAGGGCCAGGCGTCATCGCGAGGCCCGCCGACTCGGCTGGCGAGCCGATGCTGCGGAACGACGAGCGGCGTGAGGAGAGAGAGCCGGATGCACTCGGCACCGGCACCGGCGCGCGACCGCCCGCCGAGCTCGCATCCAGCGGAGGGATGCTGTCCTCGTGGTCCAGGTAGTGAGGGCCAAGCACCGGGCTCGGCTCCTGGAGATCGACGGCCTCCATGTCCGCCACCCGCACGCGGCGGTCATCGCGCTGCGAGCCAGCGGAGAAGACGTCGTCGACCGACATGTCGGTATCCTCGACGGCCTCTTCCTGCTCGCCACTGCGGCGCTCTGCCGACATCTGGAAAGAGGACACGCCAAAGGGGCGGAATCCAGCGTACCGGAAGGTAGAGCTCGCCGAGTGGTCCCACTGCGGCGTACGGTACAGCGAGGCGAGTGGTGAGGTCATGCCCTTCTCAAACGAGCTGCGACGGGCAAACAGGGGATAGAACACGCCCGCCGAGTCCTTGCCGGACGCGTGGCGGCGCGTGCTGTCAGCCCCCAACGCGACTTCGTCGGGGGGCGTAGGGAGTTCGATCGGTGAGTGAGATACATTGGGTTCCATATCAGGCGCCCCCATCCCGGGAATGGGCATGGGGCGCTGCGACGCAAGGCGACTCGACATGATCGCTCAGGCCCGTAAGGATACAAGGAGCATACGTGTCGCAGAAGACAATCAGAAGATAGGAAGAATGGAGTGTGGCAGATAGCCCAGATCCATGCGCTGTGCTTATTGCCACCGGTAAACTATGCGCGCCAAACGAGTCCTGTGGGGGGGCACGAGCGCGTGTTCTTCGCACGAATCTTTATGCATCTCGCTGATTGGTGCAGCAGCGCACGGACAATCGCAATTTCCCAATTGCATTTCGTGCGTGCAGGTGCAGATAGCTGCTTGTAGGAATTACGCCACGTTATCTAAAAAAGTTGCCAATCACGCACGCGCCAGACAGCCCTGCCCCACATTCAGGCCTGAGTAACGGGCGTGGGTCATAGGACACGCGAGGCTATGCTGCATTGCATTTAGTCGCTATGACTCACGAATATGCTGGGGTAGTGTCGTAATGAGAAGATAACGACAGTGGACAAGGCCAACTGCGTATGCGGATGGCGAGATTGACATCGTTCCTGGCCACGAGAGATGCCAGACCCGGTCGTAATCCGATCAGATGAGTACGATGGGTTGGCGCTAGAGGGGGAGCTCAATCGCAAAGCCGTGACGGTTGGGTCGGACGCGGCTGGACTACTAGAGTTTAAGAGATGCGCCGATGTCCCAATGGATCACGGCTTGGGATGCTTGCAGTACAGGCAGCAGGGGGCAGAGTAGAGACAATGAATTACAAGGCTCATCCAGCTACGCAGGCACGAGAGTAGGGATTGACAATGGGTGGATTGCCTATGGATCCACTGCAGCCGCCGAAGCACGGACGATGTCGCCTTGCCAAAGCTTCCTTCCCCCTGGCCAGACAAGCCCAGGACCAATAATACACAATAGACTGTGGAGTTCTCCAATTCATCATGATCTTCGGCTCTTCGGCGTAAGCCCGATCGCGATGACCCACCCGCTGCCCTCGCTCCTGTCCTAGGGCAAGGCACACCGAAACACTGTTTCGTAACCTTATCTATTCCCTCTTGACGTGGCCATACTGATAATCAGTACGTCTGCTATGGCACGAGTTCGAAGAACAAGTGTCTTCTATCAGTGCAGGTCCCTGCATAAGCACAATGAACACTTGCATCGGGCGCAGTGTGATCGAGTCTGACAAATTGTTCTGCGGGGCCCAAATTGTTCTCGGCTTTGTCAAGAGGTGCTAAGGTCTACACGAGGCGTGCCGGCTGCACGGCCGGCGGCTTGGAAGGAACAAGGCTAGGGGGCGAGAAGAGCTCGGCGTCGGTCGACTTTGGGCGGCCGTCCGTAGCAGCAATATGCTTGGCATTCGCCTCCTTGACCGGCAGTCCCTCCGCCTTCCAGCGCTTTACGTAGTCCTGGACCTTGGCAAGCACTTCGTCCTGCGTCGTGCTCTTGCCAAACGCATCCACAAACTTGCCCTCAGGGTCCATCAGGTAAAAGAAGATCGAGTGGTCCACCAGGTAGTCCGTTGTCGGGTCCGCGCCCGGCGGCGTGCTAAAGTAGACGCGGTAGGCCTTGCATGCGGCCTTCACATCATCGTACGATCCCGTAAGGCCGATCATACGGGGATGGAAGTCGGCAATGTACTCCGCCACCAACGGCACACGGTCGCGCGCGGGGTCGCACGTCACAAACACGGGGTTAATCACGTCGCCGTGCTTCGCGGCAACCGCGTCGACGACATTTGACATCTTGTCGAGCTCCTCAGGGCAAATGTCAGGGCAGTTGGTAAAGCCAAAGTAGACCAGCGAAAAGCTCCCGAGTAGGTCCTTCTCCGTGAATGGGTGACCGGTCGAAGAGACCAGGCTAAAGGGGCCGCCGATGCGGGGGCGACCGACCGACTGGTCCTGCATCGCGAGCATGCGCTTCTCCTCGACCTTGCGCTTCTCGTGCTGGAAATAGTAGTATAGACCAATGCCTGTCGCAACGAACAAAATACCAGCAGGAAGGTTGAATGGCTAGGTTAGCAGGTCCACGTACCCCCACGACGTCGCGGCGCAGGCCGGGTTCCGGCGCCCTGGGCTTCGGAGTCTCGGAGGAATTTTCCTTGCCACTGTTCGGCTGTGTCGAGCTGTAGCGCAGCTGGTATGCAGACGTCATACTAGCGCTGCCAATAGCACTACGCAGTGTCGCAGGGCGCGCGCATGCGCGGAGCCCCGCGAGGGGCACATTCATCGAGCGTGCAAGGCTCATGTGGTTTGTGCGCGAAGAATGATTGCCACCGTCGGCCGAATTCATTCTGCAGCAACGACATGAGTCGGAAGCTGAATCGGCGCCAGCAGCGTGAGCAGGAGGAGCTCGAGCAGCTCGAGAACCTCCAGGCGGATGTGCAAAAGCCAGCGGAGCAGGCGGAGCCGCCCGCCGAGGCCACGCCGCCCGCGCTAGGCTTTGCGGCAGTACGTGGCACGACTAACGCAGCTCCAAGTCGCCGACGAGGACGAGGACGAGGACGAGGACGAGCCAGTGACTGCGGCCACCCCGGCACCCTCCAAGAAGAAGAAGAACAAGAAAAAGAGCAAGAAAAAGGCAGAGCCCGAGGCCGAAGCCCCGGCGCCCAAAACCGCCGCGCCCAAGAAGCAAAAGGGCAAGGGCCAGGCGTCCAAGGACGTGAACGACATGTCGATCGAGGAGATGACGGCGCTCCTGAATGCACAGGCGCCGAAGAAGGGCGAATCCGATGCGCAGCCCAAGCAGGAAGCGCCCAGCTCGCCACACGCCGTGTTGCGTGGCGTGCTTGCTTTGGACCCTCCGCATCTCGACCCCGCGCTGGAGCTGCGCCGCCAGTTCGGCGCGGCGGCCATCAAGGCGTACGAGCGTGAGAAGAACTCGTCCGGTGTTCCGACACGCTCTGGCGCGCGCGGCCGCGAGAACCGCGGTGCGGCGTTCAACTCCAATACACGCGCACGCACGGTGCTGTGCACCCCCAAGAATACGTGGCCCGACATTGCGCGGACATTTGTCGGTCTCTCGATGTCGACCGAGGAGACGAAGCAGGGCCGCATCTGCAACTGGGACCACAGCCGCGCGTATCGCCAGGCACAGTTCCAGTTCGCACAGGCGGTCAACTCGCACGACACCGGCGCGCTTATGGCGCTCTTCCGCGTCTTTCCGTGGCACATTGACACGCTGCTGCAGCTCTCGGACGTGTCGCGGTACCAAGGCGACCTCGGCCAGGCGTCCGACTTTATCGACCGCGCGCTCTTTGCGCTAGAGCGCTCGGCTTCGCCGCCGTTTGTCGCCGGCCTGACGTCGTCGAGCGGCCCGCCGCAGGTGGACTTTTTGCGTGCCGAGAACCGCGCCATGTGGCTGGCGAGCCACCGTAACATTGACCTGTTTGGCCGCCGCGGGACGTGGCGCACGGCGCTAGAGTGGTGCAAGATGCTCTTTGGCCTGGATACCAAGGACCCCCATGCGATTCTGCTCTGGATCGACTTCCTTGCGATCAAGAGCAAGCAGCATGCGTGGCTGCTCACCTTCCTTGACGCGCTCGAGGCGGAGCGTGCAAAAGCCGTGCAGAAGCACGGCAGCCTCGACAATGTCGCCGCCCGCACGCCGCTCGACCAGGAGAAGGCGGCTGCGAACGAGACGTGGCGCGGTGCGCTCGACTGGAGTGTCGGCGCTAGCTTTGCGCGTGCGCTTGCGTTGCGTGCGGTCGAGAAAGACGAGGGGGATACCACACATACCCGCAGCAGTGCCGCCCTGCGTCTTGCGATCGCGCGCCACCCCTGCGCAACCGTGCTGCTGTGCGAGAAGCTGGACGCACCCGTGCCCCAAGGCGCCGCGTTCCGTACGCGGGGCGAATGGAGTGCCAAGGACCCCGCGTTTGACGAGCTGCTTGCGCAGTTGTACGTCCACCGCTCCTTGTCGCTCTGGAAAGAAGCGCCCATCGCGCAGTGGTTCCGCACGAACCTCGACGCGGTGCGCGGCGCGCTCGAGCAAGGCAAGGTCACGGTCGGCGCGGCGGACGAGGCGACGCAGATGGGCGTGTACCGCCACATTGTCGTGGCGGACCTGCCCGAGAACCTGAAGCAGCAGCTCACGCGCTTCTTCCCCCCGGCCGTGCGCAACCCCCCCGGCGGTGTCGAGACCTTTGACCCTCTTCCCCCAGCGCACGGGTCGCGGTACGACGATGCGTACTTTGCCGTGGTCGGCGACCAGCTGCGCCGGCAGCAGCAGCAGCGCGCGACCGGCGGCCAAGGTGCATGGGAGATCCTGCGGCACCTGCAGAACCTCAATGTCGACGAGCTGCAGCAGCTCATGGAGCACGTCGACCCCGAGACGCGCGACCTGCTCCTACAGGCGCACGGCACGCAGGACGACGGATTTGAGACCGACGAGACTCTCGACGAGGACGGCGAGGGCGTGCCGGGCGCCGTTGAAGGCGCCGACACGGCTGCGCCTGCCGACGATGCGCCTACCGACGGCGCTGCGCCGGCGGAAAATGCGTCCGACCCGGCGCAGCCGGGTCTCATGCAGCGAGCATGGAATGCGCTGTGGGGATAGTTCTATAGTTACTCCTGCATGAAAAAGCGCTTTTGGTCGCCGCACTCGGCGTTGATGCAGCCCGGGCAACGCTGGCCCATCTGATGGCTCGTCTTGCCCTGCGCCCACGGCACAGCTGCGCGGTTGTACGGTGCGCTGCCATCCTGGACGTGTGCGAGGTGCGCAGCGACGGTATCCGCAAGAGCACGCAAAAAGACGGGCTCGTCGTTCAGCGATGGCGCACGCTCGAGGTGCAAGCCGTGCTCTTCCGCCTCCTCCTTGAGCTCAATGTCCAGCTCGTAGAGCGTCTCGATATGGTCGCTCGTAAAGGCGATCGGCACCACCAGCGCGTTCTTGTGGCCCTGCTTCGCCCAGCCCTTGACCGTGTCGCTGGTCTGCGGCCCGAGCCACGCCGAAGGACCGACCTGGCTCTGCCACGTCAGGCGGTAGGGATTCGTCCAGCCGAGCACCTGCATCACGGCAGCAACCGTCGCAGCGACCTCTGCCGGGTACGGGTCGCCGCGGCCCGAGACGACCTGCATAGGAAGCGAGTGCGCGCTAAACATGATCGGCACCGACGAGCGAATCTCCGCAGGGAAGCGCTGCAGCGCCTCCAAGACACGGTTCGCAAATGCCTGCACGAGGCCCGGCTGCGTCGGCCAGCGGTCAATGACCGACCACTGGATCTGGCCCTCTGGGAGCGCCTTGGCCTGGCGCGCCTGAATCTCGCGGTAGAGCTGGTTGAGGCTGCTGCCCGTCGTCGAGCACGAGTACTGAGGGTATTGTGTAAAAGCGACGGCGCGCGTCACTCCGTCACTTGCCAGCTCGTCCATGCAGTCTTCCGTGAGCGGGCGTGCGTAGCGGAACGCGACATAGGCCTTGTGCGGTGCGGTTGCGGGGCTGAGCTCGTCGAGCATGTTGGCCATCGCCTCGCCCTGCGAGCGCGTCCAGCGCAGAATGGGCGAGCCGCCGCCAATCTGGTCGTACTGGTCCCTGATCTTGGGCGTGCGGCGGCGCGCAATGAGCGGCGCAAGGCGCGACTGGAACGGCAGCTGCATCAGGTCGCGGTCGAGGAACAGGCGGGTGAGAAACGAGTTGACCTCGTCCAGGTCCTTGGGGCCGCCCATGTTCATCATGACGACCGCCGTCGGCGGCTTGCATACTGTCCTGCTCGACGAGAAAAGACGCACCGCGCCCGGGAGCGCCACACGCACAGGCCTCAGCATGGTCCTAATGGCCGCAATGCGACTGGCCGGCGTATTCACGTGGAATTGTCACGTGATGGAAGAACTGCGACGAGTGTTCCTTTTGTCGCGCACGATTCGGACGAGTCAGCGAGACGCATGCTTCCTTGAGAGTGCTCATGGATTCGCAGGAGGTACAGCTGATACAGGCTGTTGAGATAGCCTCCAATGCGGCGTCCGTGGCAGACGCGAGCCTCGTGCCACAGGCGCTCGCTTACTTGGAGCAGCTGAAACAAAACACCCACGAAAGCTGGAGCACCGGCTGGGCGGTCTGGGTGGCCCGCGACGAGGGCAATGCGCCCAAGTACGGGCACGCAGTGCGGCTCTTTGGGCTGAACTTGGTTGATGACTTTTTGGACAAGCGGTACGTGCCCTGACTCATGTAGCATGCACGCCATGGCGCAGCCTTCCGAGGCACTCGGGTTCCTGCAAGAGTCGGCGCTCAGTTACCTTCACAACGAGTTTGTCTCGGGGAACGGAGAACAGGGCGTGGTGTTTATGAAGAACAAGCTCGCGCAGACGCTCGCGCTCCTCGTGCTGCAGACGTACAGCCTCACCAGCTCGTACTCGTTCCTGACCGCTTTGCTGTCGCTCTGTACGACGCATCCGCCGAGCGAACAGGTGCCGGAGGGCACGCTGAACGTCATGGCGACCGACCTCGTGCTGCGTGTCCTGCACGATCTGTCGCTGAACCTCGGATCGGACGTCACCTTGCGCTCGGTACGCACCAAGGAGCGCCTGCAGCGCGACGCCGTGGTCCGCGACGAAATCCGCGCACACCACGCCGCGACCATCGCCGAGCTTCTGTGGAAAGTGATCCAGGACTCGCTCCAGGCGATGGCGTCGGGCGTGCCACTCAGCGACGCGCCCCGTATGCTGCACGCGGGCGCCGCGGGAAGTCTCGCTCAGGTCGCGATGGCCGTCGTGGGCGACTATGTGACGTGGATCGATATCGGCCTGGTGATTAACATGGATACGGTCACGATCCTCTTCAATGCGCTGCACTCGCAGCACCCTCAGCTGCGGTGCGTCACGGCGGATACGCTGTGCGAGATTGTGTCCAAGGGCATGAAGCCAGCGGACAAGCTCTCGCTGATCCAGGGCCTGAAGCTCGACGAGGTCATTGCCTCGCTAGAGTCGTCGACGCGCGGCACGAGCGACGATGCACAGACCGAGCTGCGAGAGCACCTCGCCAAGCTTGTCAATGCGCTCTGCACCGAGCTCTGCAAGATCTGCGAGGACAATGCAGGGGCCGAGGGCGAGACGCGCGACGTGGCAAACGCCAAGCTCCTTGATCTCTTGCAGCTCGTGCTCGCCTTTCTTCAGGACGAGTACGACGAGCCGACGGAGCAGGTCTTGCCGTGTATCCACCTGGTGCTTTCGCTGTACAAAAAGACCAAGCGCCAAGGGGAGACGATGGGTGTGGGCCTGAGCCCGGCACAGGGCGAGTTTATCGCGCAGCTCATTGCGCTCGTGCTGGGCAAGCTCAAGTTCGACCCCGAGATGGACTGGGAGGACTCGTCGCTTGTCGGTGGCCCGGCGGACGCGGACGCAGACGATGCGGAAGAGGACGACGAGCATCTCATCAAGTTCTACGAGCTGCGCAAGCAGCTCCAGATGATCCTCGGTGCGATCGCTGCGATTGACGAGCCGTTGGTCTCCAACACCATCCACTCGCTTGTCTTTTCGACGCTGGCCATGGGCGAGCAGCAGGAGCTGCCTTGGGAGCAGGCCGAGCTCTGCTTGTACGCGACCTACACCTGCGGCGAGGTGCTCACGTCGATCCGCGGCAACAAGGTCGGTCTCGGCCCGCACTCGTTTGTCCAGCTTCCGGAAGAGAACGGCAAGACGCGCAACGTGCGCCAATCGGTGTCGGTCTACCAGGCGCTGCCCGCGAACCAGCTCGGCGAGATCATGCAGCGCCTGTTCCGCTCCAACATCTCCGAGCACCCCCACCCCGTCGTCCAGCTGCAGTACTTTGAGTGTATCGTGCGCTACTCGTCGAGCTTCTTGCTCTGGCCCGAGTTTATCCCGAGCGCTCTCTCGGCATTCTTGGACGGCCGTGGACTGCGCAACGCGCGTGTCGGTATGCGCCGCCGGATCAACTACCTCTTTTACCGCTTCGTGCGGGATACGCGTACGACGATCCCCTCGGAGTTTGTCCCAAAGCTCCTGGAAGGCATGCAGGAGGCCTTTTACATCCAGGCCGTGCTGCCCGATGTGACGCCGGAAGAGGACCCCCTCGCAAAGGCAACCGAAAAGGCCGGCGCGTTCGACAGCCAGCTGTATCTCTTTGACACGGCTGGCCTGCTCATTGCGCAGCTCGGCTCGACGCCCGAGACGCAGGTGATGCTCTTCAAGGCGATCACTGCGCCCCTCGCCGAGCAGCTGCAGCAGACCGTCCAAGCGTTCGGCGCCGACAGCAGCAACCTGCAGCTCGTGCTGCAGGTGCACCACCTGATCCTGGCCCTGAGCACTCTCGCGAAAGGGTTCCCCGACTACGACGCGAACCGCTCGACGGAGCCGGCGTGGATCCCCGAGTTCAAGCCGGTGACGGAGCAGATTCTGCTCGCGCTCACGGCCCTGAACCAGTTTATGATCATCCGCGAAGCGGCGCGTGGCGCGTTTGCACGCATCGTCACCTCGGCAGGCCCCGCCGTGCTGCCGTACATACCCACACTGATCAATGCACTGGTGAATGAGGTGACCGAGTCAGAGCTCGTCGACCTCCTCAACTTCTTTGGGCTGATCACCCACAAATACAAGAAGGACGTGCGCAACGTGATGGACGATCTGTTCATTGTACTCGTCAACCGCATCTTTTCGTTCCTGAACCAAGGCGTACAGGGCACAGACGACCTAGTGCGTCGCTCGGACATGGAACGCGCCTACTTTGGTCTGGTCAATGCACTGCTTTCCGCGGGCCTCGACGGCGTGCTCGTCTCGGAAAAGAACCAGCAGCAGCTCCAGTCGGTGCTGCAGAGCCTTGTGTTCTACGCTGAGAATGGCGAGCCGCTCACGCAGCGCACTGCGATCGGCGTGCTGATTCGTCTCGTGTCCCTCTGGGGCACGCGCCAAGCCAATGACGCTGCCGCGGTCCTGCCGGGCTTTGAGCAGTTCATGTATGACGCCATGCTTCCGCTCGTGTTCCAGGTCCCATGCAAGCCCTCGTTTGATACCAGCGACGCCCAGTCGCAGCTGGTGCTCTCCGAGCTCAGCTCGCTGCTCAAGGCGATCTACCAGGCGCGGGGAGACGAATTCATTCAGTACCTCACGGGTGCCTACCTGCCGAGCGTCCAGTGCCCGTCGGACATGGGAATGGAGCTCGCCCAAAATATCCAGACGCTCGAAGCGAAGGCGCTCAAGCGCTACCTCGAGTCGTTTATTGCCAAGTCGCGTGGCGCTTAATGATACGTTCTACGTAGACGCAGATGGCATCGATGACATGAAAGAAGACCGTGTGTGCGCCGCGGGGGGGACCGTTTGCTCGGCAGACGACGAGCACCGCATGCGCGAGAGCAGCGGCGAGATCTCGGGGGAGGGCGGCGACGCGTCCGACGCGTCCATGTCAGAATGGTACAGCGGGAGGGTGTAGGCTTCGAGCTGTGCGAGCAGCTCGTTGAAGCACGCGTCGATGCGTGGCGTCTCGGGCATGGCACGCCGAGGGACAATGCCGAAGCAGTGCAGGTCGTGCTTGGGTATCTCGTAGCAGGCGTCGGTGCCTAGCAGCCACTCGACTTTGCTCTGGTACTGCGGTGCATGGGAGCGGTCGGGGTTCGTGTAAAGCTTCACACTGCCCCCGAGCCGGAACTCGCGGTCGAGCAGCGAGAGGCGGCGCAGGCAGCTGCGCAGCTTATGCTCGCACTGATGGACATGGCCGGCATCGCCGCCCATGGGAATGACCCACTGCGCCTCGTCGGCTGCGTGCTCGCGTTCATAGCCGGTCACGGACAAGAATGTGTCCCCTCCGGCCGCCCAGATCTCGACGCGGCTCTTGGCGTGCAGCTCGAGGCATGCACAGGTAGCAAGGCTCCCTTTTTTACAAACATACAAACATGTGTTAAAAGACAAGGGCGCTTCTTCGTGCGTCAGAATGTACTCGCGCCCGCCAGGGGCGCGTAAGCGCGCCGGCCAGCGAATCCAGGCACGCTTCGCATCACTGGTGTGTGACTCGGCTGGGTCTCGAGAGAGAAACTTTCCACCATGGAATACGAGCACCTGTTGTTCACGGACAGCTTGCACACTAGGCATGCAGAGCTAGCCTCTGGCACGCATGATTTATGTACTCCTTCTGCGTACAGCCACAGACGCTCCATTGTTGCACGGACCATCAACAAAGAATCACGTGTTCATTGTTGGGCCAGCTCCGCGCCGAGCTTGTATGACACGGCCTTGTCCCAGTCAATCTTTTGGCGCGTGATAGGAAGCGTGCGGCGCAGAGCCTTGAACGCCTGCTCGCGAAGGCTGTCCGTAGCGGTGAATAGCGTCGACTGGTACGCTTGCTCGTGCTTCTCGATCGCAGCGACTAGCGCCTGGGCGACCGTCGACGGCTCTGTGCCTGGCGCGTCGACAGTCGGCACGTCGTGGTTCTCGGCATGGAGCTGCACGTTGCCGTTCTCAAAGTAGTGCGAGTCCACATAGATCGCGGCCTGGACAATGGCAAACGACTTGGGGTCGATGGTATAAGTCGAGCGCCAGCGCCCCGACCAGAAGTTGCGCAGATTGTACTTGTTGCCGACAATGTGCACCGTGAGCGCCGCAGGAGCCGATTCGGTGGGGGCAGCAGGAGCCGCCTCGGCAGCACTCGTGGCCGTAGCTTTTGCAGGCGTGGCCTCCGTAGGCGCGGCTTCGGCAGGCGCGGCTTCGGCAGGCGCGGCTTCGGCAGGCGCGGCTTCGGCAGGCGCGGCTTCGGCAGGCGCGGCTTCGGCAGGCTCCGCCTTCGGCTCAGAAGGCGCATCCGTGTCCATTGCATTGTCTGCATCGGCAGGCTCTTGTGCTTCGGTAGTCTCTTGTGCTTCGGCAAGAGTCTCTTTTGCGTTTTCCTCGTCCTTCGCCTTGCTGGCCTCCTCGATCATTTCGTCCTTCGTCTCGGTCTCGACGTCCTCATTCTCCACGCCGACCGTCTCCACACCCGGCTCCGGAAGGTGATCAGCAATCGCCAAGGCGGTCGGGCGAAAGACGGACGAGACGCCCGTGTGGAAGTGGTTGTACACATACTTTCCCAGCTTTTCGTCAAGCGCTGCACGCAGCGCCTCGAGCTCGTGCGCGTCAGAGAAGGGCTGCACATCCGAGGCCAGCTCCTGCGCATGATCGTATTGGAACGTGCATTGCAGGCGAGGATGGACGTATCGCGCACCCTTAGGTGTGCTCAGCTTACCAGCTTCGCATACAATTGCATCGTCCTTCTTGCCATTGTGCTCGATGGGCGCGACAGCAAGCTGGTCATGGCTATGTTGTTCCAGGAACGGCTGAGCTTGGGCGAGCAGAGCGTCCTCGGACACGGCGCCCGGCGAGGCACTCACAATCCCCTTTACATCATGCAATACATTCTTCAGCTGGCCCGGTGGTGTTTTCAGCAGCATAGGCAGGCAGAGTGCGGCCGCATCGCCGCTCGCGTCGTGGCTCATCGTCGTGTCCGTCAACCCGAAGTGGAGGTTGGCACGGAGACAATCGACACGTGGAGGTCGTGCGTTTCCTTCGCTGCCCACCACGGCGCACGGTGCGCTATGAACCTGGATAGCCTCCCGCCGTTTACCACGGTATGGGTGGTCGGCGCTGTGTCGTTGATCATCCTGGAAAAACTGGACTTTGTGTCGCAGTACCAGCTCTTTTATTCGTCGTACCTCACCTTTCACATGCGACAGTACTGGCGTGTGCTCACCACGTTCCTGTACTTTGGTTCTATTGATATGTCTTCGCTATTCCACCTGTTCATGGCGATGCGGTACTCGTACATGCTCGAGGTGCAGGCGTACGGAGCGTCGCGCCGCGCGGAATATGCATGGATCCTGTTGATCGCGTCCATCATGCTCCTGCTAGCTAGCTCGGTGGTCCACATGCCGTTCCTGTCGGATGGGTTGTCGTACGTGCTCATGTACCTGTGGAGCCGCAAGAACCGCCACATACGCATGGCCTTCTTTGGCCTGCTGGTCTTCACAGCTCCTTACCAGCCATTCGTGTACACGGCGATGAACTGGGCCCTGCGCGGGTTCAAGCTGGATATACTCGATGAGGTCGCTGGGCTGTGTATTGGCCACCTCAGTACGTTGTGCGACTAACGCAGTTTATTTCTTCTCCGAACTTTGGCCCCGTGAATTCGAGTCACATGGCTACAAACCACTCCAGCCGCCCGAGCTATGGTACGTCGCATGTCTCACACAGGTGCCGGCTATGGAACGTCGAAAACTAGCACACGCGTGTCGATACCCCTATAGTATGCCTAGAGCAGGCGCCGGCGATGACTAATCACATTTCTGTGGCGCCCGCGAACGTTGTGCGTCTCGCGTGCAGGGCGAAGGATGTGGGCAGCGTGGCGTGGACCGTTGGTGTCGCATGCAATCCGCGTACCGAATTTGCACACGTCTACACGCGCATTTCATACGAGCGCCCCTAGCCCAAAAAAATCCGCGTCAAAGTACACCAAATTGGTGCTGCTCCATGCGCGTAGCAAGCGGAACAATGAGCGCGCAGCCAAGAAGGCTGTTGCGTCGCGCGTCAAGGGCAAGGAGGAGAAGGAGGACAAGCCCAAGAAAGTAGGCAAAGGAGAAGAGGACAAGCCCGAGCCGCAGCCCAAGGCGGCGCCGCCCCCGCCAAAGGTCGTGTCGTTTCCTCGCCCCTCGTCGAAGCGCGCGCCGCGCCCCACGAGCTTTTTGCGCGGAAAGGAGGCTGATGCCGCGCGTCTCGTGCGCCTGGAAGAGTTCACGGACGGGCAAGGTGCGTCGGGCGAGCGCGCTGGCCGGCTGGCCGCTGCAGACATTGCCGTGCAGAGTACGTCGCCCTACTGACCCAGCCGTCAAGCCCCTGCGCAAGATGAACGTCTCGCGACTTGCACACGGCCTGGACCGTGTTTTGTTCAAGTGTGTACCTTTTCTGACCCAGCCCCGGCGTGCATTGGTTGCGTGATAAGCGTACCGGCATTTACAACTACGAGCCGCGCATTCGGGACGTGTTGGACGTGGACCTGTTCGACTACGATGCGCTCCCTCCCTATCTCACGTCCAGCAAGGACCCAGAGCTCTTGGAGATTACCAAGAAGCAAGGCAAGAAGTACTGCGGAAGTACGAGCAGCATGACCGGCTTGCTGAGCCACTGCTACTACCTGTTGAGCCGCTGGAAGGAGCCGGAGTTGCATGGCTTTAGTCCCAGCTTTAGCGATATGCCGACCGGCTTTAGCGAAGGCGCCAAGCTCCCGATTTCGGTGCGCCTGCAGCGACAGCCGAGCGGCTTTTATGCGATTGATGCCGACAAAGGCAGCGACGGCGAGGTGGACAACTCCAACTATGTCCTCACGTCGCTCGGCAAGAGTCTTGAAAAATTTTTGACCGCGCCGGTGAAAGAATATACCATGTACGAGCGGGTCAACAGCCACAAGCTGCCCAAGAAAGCGCGCGAGCAAAAAGAGGCGTACCACTATGCGCAGACGTCGCGCTTCCTCATGCGCTCGCAGCTCGACTGTGAAGACCCCCGGCTGCCGAACCGCACATTTGACCTGAAGACGCGCGCGTGCGTCTCGGTGCGCCACGACCGCGCCAACTATGCCGAGGCATCTGGCTACCAAGTCGACCAGGCGCACGGTCTCTGGAGCTCGTTTGAGCGCGAGTACTGGGATATGGTCCGTGCCGCATTCCTCAAGTACAACTTCCAAGCCCGCATCGGCAACATGGACGGCATCTTTGTCGCCTACCACAACACGGCGCAGATCTTTGGCTTCCAGTACATTAGCCTCGAGGAGATGAGTGTCCGGCTCTTTGGCAGTGCCGAGATGGGCGAGTTGGCCTACCGCCTCTCGCTGGGTCTCTTGGAAAAGGTGCTGGACGCCGCGACCGAGCAATTCCCCGACGAGTCCATCGGCGTCACGCTCGAAACGCGCGCTGGAGCGAGTGCCATGACGGTGCTGGTCGAGAATGCGGATGCATCGCGCATCATGCAGCTGGACGTCACGATGGACCGCTATCTGAACGATGCGCTGGTGCGTGGCCCGGTCGACCCTGCCTCGCTCAACGGTCCGATGACTGATGCGCAGCTGGAAGAGGTGCGCAACGGGCGCTCGGCCAAGACGTCGCTGTCGGACCTGCAGTGGCACGTCGACTACTGCATTACGCCCCGCCACGAGCTCAACCAGGAGCAGATGCGCAGCAATCTGCAAGATATCCGCCAGCGCCAGCAAACGCTCCAGGCGATGTGCATTCCCAATGTCGACTCGCTCAACGAGCGCGAAGGCGAGCGTGTGGATGCGCTTGCGCAGTATGAGCCTGCGCTGATACGCTTCCTTGAGGAGCGTGAGAACGGTAAGGCGATCGGTATGCCCCGCGCGCCCGGCCAGCTCACGACCCGCGAAGTGATGCAGCGCAAAGGCATGACCCTCGCGCAGACCGTGCCCAAGCCCGCGGTCGTCGTCGAAGAGCAGTCGGTCAAGTGGCAGCGCCTGCCCGACGGCACGACGCGCCGCCTGCGTGAGCTCAGTCGTGAAGGGGCCGAGGAAGCGAAGGCGGCACGCGCCTCGGAGCGTCCTATTTTGTACCATAGACTATAGCGCCTGGTTGGCAATGCAATGGGCAAACAGCACTCAAAGTGCGTTCAATTCCAGCCTATTTTGGAAACAGATACGGTTTGCGTTGCAAAGCACGCCGCGCGTTACGAACAAAGAGCGGCTAGCCTCGCTCGAGCAGGACCGTACCAAGCAGCTTGTGTACAAGCTGCGAGGTCGACATCACATGCAGCGATCCGCTTAGAAGCGGAGGGCGTGCGGCTTGTCACCCTTGGACAGGGAGAAGGTGGCAGCCAGGTATTTGGCAAGGATCGGGCCCTGCTTCTTCACGGCAGCAATCACCTCCTTGTCAAGCGCCTTCTGGTCAGCCACCTTGTTCTCGGGAAGGGGAGCCTTGTTGGCGGGGTCAGCGAAGAAGGAAGCCTCGGCCTTGGTCTTGGCAGCCTTCTCGCGGCGGAAGTATGCATCGTCGAGCTTAGCGTCAACCTGGAACGAGCCGAGGTCGACCTTGGTGCTGGTGGCAATAACGTAGGCCTGGTTCACGCGGCGGAGGGGCACACCGTTGATCTTGAAAGGACCAGTGACGAGCAGGAGACCGCTGTCGAGCTGCTTCAGGAAAACCACGCGCTTGCCGCGGAAGCGGCCGGCGAGGAGGATGAGCACGGTACCGGGGGTGATGCTCTCGCGCAGCTTGGCAGGCTTGGCAGTCTTGCGGCTGACCTTCTTGGTGCGCACGTCGTCAGCAGGGTAGAAGCGCGGGGCCTTGGTAGTGGGCACGACACGCTTGCCAGCGTTCTTGGCACCACCAACGGTCTTCTCCTTGGTGGCGACGGGGGCCTCCTCGGCGGCAGCAGCAGGCTTGCGGCCAGCGTGCTTGTAGCCACCCTTCTTCGAGTAGAGGGCGCTGCGACCGAGACGGCCGACGTAAGGGCTAACGGTGCTGTTGCGGGCCATGGTTGGCTGTTGGGTGTTAGTAACGCTGATCTCTAGGAAAGTGAATGAGCGAAAACGCGCGACGCAAAACAGGCAGCACGTATTTGTATGCTGTTGCGATCGTTCTGTGCACCTTTTCGCTCAAGAAATACGCACCAAAGTGAATCCACTCAGATGGCCTTGATGGTTAAAAGAGAAATCCTCCGCGGCTCTCCACTGCTTTGTCCAGGGCACGTCTCGAAGAACTGGCGGGGCTCGCGGATCCATGATATCACGTGCATTCTGGCAAAACTAGATAGCGTTGCGGCCGAGACCACGTGCTGCTTAGTAATATTAACTGTTGGTCCGCGCGCGCTCTCCGGTCGGCATGCGCCTCGCTTGGGCGCGACCTGCGAGTGGAGCACTACGCGCGTGGACCCGGAGTATCATGACCGAAGCACGGACGTACGCAGCTGCGATCGACGCACTCAACTCGCTGCAGTCGAATGCTGCCACGATTGAGGCGATCCGCAAGAGCGGAAAGACGGTCAACGAGCTCAACGAGCCGGAAATGACCGAGTACCTCGCGCGTATCGGACACAAGCGCGAGGAGCTCGACGAGATCAACGTCATTCACATTACAGGGACCAAGGGAAAGGGATCAACAGCCGCATTCTGCGACTCGCTCCTGCGCACTGTGCGGACCAAGGGCACGGAAAAGATCGGCCTGTATACCTCGCCGCACATGGTCGCTGCACGCGAGCGCATCCGCATCGACGGCGTGCCACTCTCGGAGGAGACATTTGCGAAGTACTTCTGGGAGGTGTGGGAGCGCCTCGAACAAAACACCGAGCGCCAGTTTTCCGTGACGCCGCTGCGCCCAATCTACTTCCGCTTCATGACCTTGCTCGCATTCCACGTGTTCATCTCGGAGCGCGTCGCGGCGACGCTCCTCGAGGTGGGCATCGGCGGCCTGTACGACTCGACCAACATTGTGACCCACCCAGTCGTGACAGGTGTCACGCCGCTGGGTCTCGACCACACGGCCATCCTCGGCAGCACGATCGAGGAGATTGCGCTGCAAAAGGCGGGCATCTTTAAGGAGGGTGCCCCAGCGCTCTCTACACAGCAGGGCGAGAGTGCGCTGCAGGTCCTGCACCAATACGCCAAAAAGGTGCACGCGTCCAAGTTTGAGGTGGTGCCCGAACTGCCGGCGGTGCATGCGCGCACGCTCGGCCTGCCGGGCGACCACCAGCGCGCGAATGCGAGCCTCGCCGTGGGGCTCGTGCGTGAGTTTGTCGCGTCCGAAAAGGGCCGCAAACTCTTCCCGGGCGCCGTGGACCACTTCCAGACAGACGGCGAGCAGGTCTCGGACGCCGTCGCACAGGGCCTCGAGCGTGCTTTCTGGCCGGGCCGGTGCCAGACGGTTCCGGCAGCCGCAAGCTCGGGCGCGACCTACTTTTTGGACGGCGCGCATACCATCGAGAGCATCCAGTTCTGCGTGCAGTGGTATCTGAAAGAGGTGTTGCCGTCCAAGGAGCCTCGCGTGCTCATCTTTAACTGCACCAACGGCCGCTCGGGAATGACGCTCTTGCGCACGGTCTTGGAAGAACTCGAAAAGACCATGTCCAAGGAGGAGGCCAAGGTATTCTTTGCTCAGATCTACTTTTGCACAAACAATACGTTTGCCGACGGCGGCTCGGCAAGTGGTACGTCCCCAAGCTCACACAGACCTCGTCTCGCGCGCAGTCGACCCGAATGAACTCGCAAGCATGGCGCTGCAGCAGGAGCTCTTGCACGCCTGGTGCTCGCTCCTCGGCCTCCCGGCGCCAGCGCACGGTCAGCTGACCGTGTCGGTCGACGACCAGGCCAAGGTCTTTGTCGTGCCGAGCATCGAGCATGCGATGCAGGGTGCCAAGCAGGCCGGAGGAACTCCGAACGTGTTTGTTGCCGGCAGCCTACACCTCGTCGGCGGCGTCATGGCACACCTCCAGACGCAGGGCCTGCTCGACGATCGCCTGGCCAGTGCTCCGGCGTAGCCTCCACATAGACCGGTCAAGTGCCTCCACTTCCGACCGTTCTCCGAAGTCCACGGGACACTGCCATGTGGGGTATGACACCGATGACACGGCTCGCGGCGCGCGCTGCCCAGAGCAGCGCGAGTCGTTCGGGTCTATGCTATGCGGTGCCTACTGCGTTCCGGAGCTCGCCGGGAGCATTGCTATGTACGAAGCGCGGCCTGAGCTCGTCCTTGTGCTGGGCCGAGCGCAACGAAGACCGCACCCGGAAGGATTTCCGCGAGGACGCGGCGGCCGAGCGCGCGGCAGACCAGAAGTACGACGCGGCGGCCGAGAAGGAGGGCTATGATTCGCAAGACTACGCTTCAAAGGTCAGCAAGGAGCAGTCCGTGCGCGACGATTTCCGCCAAGACGCCGAGGCGGAGCGCGAAGCCGACAAGGCGTACGACGCAGCAGCCGAGAAGGAGGGGTACAACCCGTCTGACTATACCGCAGAGGGGCGCGAGAGTGCAGAGGAGAAGGAGCGCAACGAATTCCGTGAGGACGCGCTTGCGGAGCGCGAAGCCGACGAGAAGGACGACGCTGCGGCGCGCAAGGCCGGCTTCCAGCGGTACCCCGCGTCGTTTGTCCTGCCGACAACCGTTCCCCATATCTCGCGCCTCGCCACGACTGAGGCAGAGCACCGCAAGAAGCTCCTGCACGTGCTCAACGTCATCAACCTGCCCCAGTTCCTGTACGCCTTTGCGTATGGCTCCGGCGTCTTTAGCCAGGCCAAGATGGCCAAGCAGCAGCCGGGCGGTGTGCCGCCGATGATCGACATGGTGATTGCCGTGCGCAACCCGGCCATGTGGCACGCTCGCAACATGCTTACCAACCCCCATCACTATCCCTGGTGGGTGCGCTGGGGCGGCCACTGGGCCCTGCGCAAGGTGCAGAATATGGGCGCTGGGATCTGGTATGTCCCGTACGTCAAGTCGGAGGGCGAAGTACGTCATTTTTTCTGACCCAGATTATCAAGTACGGCGTGATTTCGGTGGACCGCATGTGTGAGGATCTCTTGCAGTGGGACACGCTCTACGTGAGTGGCCGCATGCACAAGCCCATTGCGACGCTCTTTGACTCGACCGATGGGCGCGTGCCGATCGCTGAGCAGGCCAACTTGGCCTCGGCGCTGCGTGTCTCGTTCCTGCTGCTGCCGGAGCGCTTCACGGAAGAGGATCTGTACACCACCATGGCCTCGCTGAGCTACATGGGCGACTTCCGCATGAAGGTACCGGGAGGTGAGAACCAAAACAAGGTGCAGAACATTGTGCAGAACCAAAAGGCATGGTTCCGTTTCATGTGCGCGGACCTCGTTACCCGTTTCCGCTTTGTGCGTGTCGAGCCAGAAAGCGGGGTCAAGTGGCATACGATGATGGTGCGTGGCTAGGCTAACCTCAGCAAGACATTTCGCCCAACACGCGCGCATCGATCGCATCGAACCTGCCTGCGAACCTGCGCAAGCGCATCATCAAGCATTACCTACGCAACCCATCGCATCACCCCCTCTTTAAGGAGCTGAGCGAGATGGGCGAGGAGGCATTTGAGCGCGATGCCGCTACGCCGCAGGTCTTGCCAGAGGTCAAGAAGCTTAGCAAATCAGACGCCAAGGTCGAGAACCTGGCCTCGGGCGCGAGCGCCAATAATGACCAGCTTCCCCCGCTCATTACGCGTTTCTGGCTGGCGGTGGTGCAGCAGGACTCGTTCAACGAGGTACTCAAGGACCAGCTCGCCGCGACCGTCAACTATCCTGCGCAGGTCCAGTCGCTCAAGGGTTTGTACACGGCGGGTATTGGCCGCTCGCTGCGCTACTTGCTTTCCAAGTTTAACAAGGTACGTGCGAAAGCTGACACAGTACCGTGAGGGCCAAAAGAAATAAATTCGTTAGTCGTAAATACGTCCAATTTCGCCGCTTCGCACGGTCCACCATGGAGGAGATAACCTGGCTGCGGTCCGGGGCGTGCTCGCGTGCCCAGTTCCGGTGCGTCCGGGCATTGGAAGCCGCCAGCGACACCGGAAGTACACAAGAGATAGTCGACCGCGTACTAGAAGAGGCCAAACGGTCTCTTTCTCCGCAGGGGGGGACCATGGATGCGGGGAGCGCGCTGCTCTTGGTCCTCTACTGTCAGACGGTCTATTCTCCTTTTGTGGGTGGAACCGAGCGCTTGGCATTCTGCACGATGCCTATGCTACAGGTGTTATCACAACCCAAGAGCGCACGCGACGCGGTGGTGGCATGGTCCATGCTAGAGCACCTCTCGGAGGGGGTGCACTATACGTCAGAGTCCGATTCGCTCATACCCCCGGTTCTTCTGCGGAATACAGTGCGCGAACAAATTGTTCAGGTGGTGCAGGAGAAGGCGCTATCCGACGCCGTGCTGCAGTCGCTCGCCAAAGGCATTCCCCACGGCTACGAGCTCCTACCAGCCATCTCGACGCCGCTGCTGCACCTGTCGTATCACGATAAAGCGAGCGTGAGAAAAAAGAGCCTGCAAGCGATGTACTATGGTATGCTGAGTGAGTGGGACGCGATGCACGCGGTCGAAGACGAAAGCCGCCCCGACTGCGAACTAGCACCGGTCCTCCTGGAGCGTGTCCACGAGATGCTCGATACGTCCCGCCGCCGCCGTGCTCCCGAGACAGATGCAGGCGTGCTGCGCACCATTGTTCGCATCTTGCGGTGGGTTTCCGAGCGCCAGCCGGCGCTCCTGGGCCGGTCACGAATGACGGAGCTGCTTCAGCCCCTGTGCCGCGCCGACGCGCCCTATCTGCGCCTCGCTGCCATCGAAGCGTGCCGATCAGTGATTCGCGATCTAGACAAAGACGATCTGGAACCGCTTGAGGCGACTCTTGTCGATGTCTATGCCCGGCATGGTCTCACGTCCTCGACGCTAGCCTATGCGACCGGACTCGAATGTGCGCGAACACTGGGCCAACTATGGCTACGCATTCCCCCGCGCGATACCCCAGAGCGTGCCCCCCAAGAATCCGCCATCCTCGCATTCGTACGTGCACAACTTCCCCAGCCCAACAGCAACATTCGGCACTATACCCTCTCGGTCCTGCAGGCGTGGATCCCTCTAGATTGGATGCATGCTCCCTCGGCCGGTTCCACCTTTTCTACATTTGGTCTTACCGAGCGCGAAACACAAATACTCTTTTCCTACGCGCGCGACGCGGACCCCCTGCTCCCCACAGGCCTTGCGGCGCTGTGTGCGGCTGCGATGGCGCCACGCGATTCGCCGCCTGACGCCACGCCTCCACGCGCGGAAAGTAGCGCGGGTGGAGAGTAGACCTAATAGGCCCGATATATGCAGTCACGCACGGACATCTGCACGTCGATCGGGCACGACGCGCCGCTCCCGTTCCATATCCACGATGAGCGCGACGGTGACCGAGAAGACCAAGGAAGTTACTGCTACGGCCAATGCCCCTGAGGGTGGCTCGGCCGTGTCGGATGTGCAGGCTGGTAAGGCGCGTGCCGCCGACGACAGCAAGAAGGAGGGTGACGACGACGACGAGGAGTACGACGAAGAAGAGGACGAGGACTTTGTATGTGCCCCGTGCTCACAGCAGGTCGAGGGCGAGGACGACGATGAAGATGATGAGGAGGAAGAGGAGGAGGAAGATGATGAGGAAGAGTACGATGACGAGGACGACGAGGACGACGAGGACGACGAGGGAGAGTCGGCGTACGTGCCCTATCTGACCCAGCGCCCAATCCGGCAACAAGCGCAAGGCCGAGGATGACGACGAGGATGACGACGAAGATGATGATGGCGAGGAGGAGCCTGAGTCGTCCAAGGTCGCCAAGACCGACGAGTAAACTCCTAATGTCTTCGTAGCCTATCACTGCACTACGCTGGATCGCTGTGGCAAGCGCGGATCTTGCTTTCGAGGTCCACCAGCCGCCGCTGTAGCGTAGAGATCGCATTTGTACTTGAAACCGAGGCAATAGGAGTTTGTGTGTCGACCAGCGTCGCAAGCGCGTCGCGGAAGTGCTGCTGCGCTGATCGAAGTGATGGCGGCGGCAGACCGCTGAACTGGAACAGCGGGTCGAAGCCGATCGGAGCACGCACCGGCGCCTCCTTGGGCTCGGTGGCTTCTTCCTTAGAAGGTGTCTCGGCTGCATTCTCTGCAGCGGGCTTTTCGGTGGCGTCCTCGGTCGAGGCAGCCGCGCGGCGGCGACGCAGGCCCGTCTCGGACGTGGACGGCGCAGGTTCGTCCTGGACACGCTCGTCCTGGACACGCTCGAGATGCCCGTCATTCATATGCACGCGCGCCTTCATACGCGCATCGTACATGTCTTGGCTCACACGCATCCCAAACGAACCACCAAGCGCCACCTTGGCCTTGGCCAGCTGAGTGAATCCAGCGGCGATCGAGGTCGACATGGCCGCGCGAGCGGCGAGGTACTCTTCGAGCGTGGCGAGGTACGCGGCCCACGCCTCGTCGAGGCGGTCGGCCCGCGCCGTGTCGCTTTCTGGCGCGGGTGTTGCGAGCGATGCTGTGATGCTCGGCACATCCCCCGGTCCTTGCACCGCATCCGGCAAGGCCGAGTGCACCGGCTCCAAGACAAAGATCTCGCGCTCGCCCTGACGTACATCGGGCGGTGGCGGCAATGCGTACAAAGCGTACAGGCGGTGCAGCACCTCCCATGCCAGCACCAGCTGAAAGACCTCGTATTGTGTATAGGTGAAGCGAATGCCGTACACCAACGAAGTCGCAAACAAGACCATGTACACGCCCTTGGTAATGAGCATGTACCGCTTGTACTTCGGCCGCTCGTACAGCGTCGGACTCGCGTACAGGTACACGAGCGCAAGGAGGAACATGCTAGCCACGATCCCGTGCTCGGTGCGCGTGAGTCCCATGCGGATGCTCACATTGACGTTGCGCACCCAGACGACGAGGATCGGGATGTGCAGCGGCAACATCCACATGAGGAACAGATGCAGCCATGCGTGTTGGGCATGTTGTGACTGCAGTGCACGCAGTGTCCGTGCATGCTGCGTTTCGTGCGGTGCCACGTCCGTTTCCCACTCGGCGGGCTGTGCGGCGCGCGGCGCCTTTTCTGCCTCCTGCCACGCAATGTACGAGCCAAAGAGGGTCACGAGGTGCATCAGGAAGCCAGAGAGGACCAGCACCTGGTAAGGCAGTACGATCCAGCAGCCAACGAGCAGTGCCGCAGAGGCGATCGTGCGGCGGTCCGTCGCCCACTGTATGAGCTCGGCGCGCGACGGGAGCTTGGTCGCCGGCAGCGCGGGGCTTGCTGCGAGGAGTGGCACCCAATGGGGCGCGTACCGAAGTAGCGCGTGGTACAAGAGATGCACGGACATTTCCGAGACGAGCGCCAGGAGCATCGCCATGCCGTACGCGAGGAACATGAGCAGTGGCCCGAGCAGAGCAAAGCGCAGGTCGGTCGTACCTACGCCGAGCGAGTACCAGCGTCCCTGCATGCCAATCGCCTCGGCGGTGCGTGCAGCGAGCTGCACCCAGAACGGCGCGCTCAAGAGCCCCAGCATCGACCGGCGCGTGGCGAGGCCGCCGAGCGCATCGGTCGGCATCATTTGGTTCGACGCAAAGAACCGGGTGTGGGCGAGTGCAAGTACCGCAATGGGCCATGCAAGCAACGCAAAGCGGTAGCGCAGCACAAGCAATGCTGCACTTGCGCGCCACCGCACGCGCAGACGTACGCGGTCAAACGGCAGCGGGCACTTCGTGTTGTAGGTATTGGAAAAGACCGTGCCTTCGAACCGGTCCGGCACCCAGAGCTCGAGGAGTGTACCGCCAGTTCCGCGGCGCGAGCGCGGCATGAACGGCGCGTTTCCGTGCAATGCCATCGGCACACGCACCTTTTTTGTGACGTCGAGCGAGGGATAGACGCGTGCGTCTTTGGTGGCGCGGTTCGACACGCGCAGGATCGGCGCCGTGCGCGGCATAAAGGTGACGTTTGGACTGAGCGCACACGCCGCCGGCTCGAGTTCGAGATCGTATGCAAGGAGCGACGAGTCCACCTGCGGCCATACCCACGACCAGTGCGGCCCGTGCCCTTCGGGCGTTTGCGACGACAAGAGGTTCGGTAGATCCATGCCTGGAAGCGCCCACGTTTTGCTGCCGGCAAAAGGCGCGCCCGGCAGCACGGGGATATCCTCCTCACTCCATCCCGAGGTAAGCAGTGTCTGACTGTGCAGCGAGCCGGCGCCCGCGTATTGGCCATCCTGCGTGCGGTGTTCCGTGCGGATAAAGTGGATGTGGTTCTCGCGCAAAAAGTCGGCAGAGAGGCGCAGGCGCCTGATGGATGCGGGCGGCGACTCGTACACCAGCGAAGCGTTTGGAAAGTCCATCAGGTACTGCGGCGCATTTTGTGGGGGAGGCGACGGCGGCAGGGTCTCGTAGCGCGTCGGGAGCACCGCATGGCACCACGCGCGTCCCATCTTGGTCGGATCATTGAGTGTGATGGTACGCTGACACAAGACCGTCACAAGCTCGATGGCCTGCATGACGGGCGGCCCGGTATTCGGGCTCGGCCCAACGGCCAGGTTCGTCAGCAGCTCGAACGAAAGCGACTCGTCCGGCTGCACGGGCCATTCGTGCACGGTGCGCGGTCCCGGCCCCTGGACAATCTGGTGGATCTCGGAGCCGGGCTGTTGTTCAAAGACGTTGGTATCACCCTCGCCCTTGCGCTCAAAGCGCGGCGACAAGTCGCGGATCGGCGGCGGGCCAATCTGGGCGGCGACGGCATCGAGATGGCCCTCCTCAGCAGTCGCCCCGTCGAGCGGCACGCCCAGCAGCTTGCGCCACAGTTCGTGGCGCTCGATGCGCTCGTCTGGCTCGCTGCGGTCCTCGGCGACCTTGCCAAAGTACTTGTAATCGAGCAAGAGACCGCGGGCGATCTTGTAGCGCAGCTGGTCGCACCACACCGCCGCAAGGTGGTCGACGCTGCTCCAGAGCATCGAGAGCGCCGTCGTGAACGATGAGATGCGCGTGAGCGGCGTCTGGATCCCTGCAAGCGCGAGTGCAGACGCGTCCGAGGACAGCTGCGTGTCGAGCACGCCGCCCGCAAGCGAAATCAGCAGCGGAGCCGGCTCATCGTGGGGCGGCGGCTGGTGGTTCACCTGCTCGTACACCCCCTCGAGCGAGCGGTCGATCGGCACCGGAGGAAACGCGTGCGGTGTCGAGAGTGTAATGATCGTGTCGACGCTCCGCGGCACGTAGTTTGGCAGGTGCGGCGCGAGGCGGGCGACAATGCCGCCCATGCTGTGTGCAACGAGCGTCACGGTGATATTGCGCTCATCTACGCGCATCTTTTCGCTGTCTGGCGCAGGGTAGATCGAACGCAGGTAGTGCACGGCCTCGTTCACAAAGTACGCCTGGTCGCGGAGCGTCTGGCCGTGGAACGCAGAAAAGTCCTCGTTAAAGTCGAGCGTGTACCAGTCGACCGGCCCCGGCCCATCCTTCCACTCCTCCTGAGGCTTGTCGCGCTCCGGCCCGTGGATCGGCGCGGTGGTCACCCAGTACTGTGTCGCGCCGCTGGACGCCATACTGCGCACCTGCCCGTAGCTCCCTGCATTTCCAGGGATAAACAGCGCCGCCATCGCACTCTTTTCACCGATCGGACGCTTACGCTCGTCCCACTCGCGGTACTCGAGCAGCGAGTACTTGCTCATCACCGGCGAGGCCGAGCGCGAATGCAGCCGCAGCGCCTCGTTGTGCGACACGTACGACGGGTACATCTGCGACATGCGGCACCCGTTCTCGATGCGCAGCATGCTTGGCAGTGCCGTAAAGGCTAGCAGGCCGTAGCACAAGAGCAGCCCGCCCATCACCATCACCACGACCGGCGTCGCGCCGAGCGCCCGGGCAGCGCTCCGCACCATCGTGTGGAGGTTCGAGCGTTTGTTCCCGACGATGCCCAACTTTGACGAGCTGAAGGCGGCGGCGCGCCGCGCCGGTCAACAGGCCGGTATGTATGCGCAGAATGCAAGTGCGCAGCTCCAGACTGGATTCAGCCTGCCGAGTGAGTGCAACCGTGCGGCCAAGATCCTGAAGAACTTCCTCGCGGACCCGAGTCACCCCGATACGATCATGAGCTCCATCCCGAAGCGCGTGCTGATGCGTGCCAAGGGCCTGGCAATCTTTACCGTGGTCAAGGCCGGGATGGGTTGGTCCGGAAAGGCAGGCAGCGGTGTCGTGACCGCGCGCCTCCCGGACGGCTCGTGGTCGGCACCGACGTGCATCGTCACCGGCGGTGTCGGTCTCGGCTGGCAGATCGGCGCGGACCTCACCGAGTTTGTGATTGTGATGAACACGGAGGAGGCCGTGCGCTCGTTCGGCCTTGCGGGCAACCTCACGTTCGGTGGCAACATGAGCGCGGCAGCGGGCCCGATCGGCCGCGGCAGCTCGGGCATGGTGTCGGTTGGTCATATGGCGCCGATGTTTTCCTACTCGCGCAGCAAGGGTCTGTACGCGGGCATCTCGCTCGAAGGCACTGTGCTTATGGAGCGCAAGGATGCCAACCGCGAGTTCTACGGGCAGCCCATCCCTGCGATGGACCTCCTCCTGGGCAAGGTGCCGGCCCCCGAGGCGGCCTCGGCGATGTACGAGGTGATTGAGACGGCCGAGGACTTTGACGAGAGCGCATTCCTGCGTGCCGCGTATCCCAACTCGAGCCACCGCACACAGGCCGGCCAGGCACCTCCGTACGAGGAGGAGCCCTTGGCGGAGCAGCACGAGGAGAGTGTGCCCGAGAAGGAGGGGGCGAAGTCCACAACGGTCGATGACGAGTAATATCATAGTATCGTACACATCTACATAGGCGGGCGCGCCGTCGGCTGCATTGCCGGCCGCGCAGTGCCCAGCAGGCTATCGGCTGTGGCCTTCACCGACGAGATCGGCGCGGGTGGCGCAGAGGTCGGCGCATGCGAGTCGGTCGCGTGCACCGTCACGCCCGGCGCGCCGCTCGCCTTGGTGCTTGGAGAGAGGATCACATGCTCGCCCGCGGCGAGGTGCTCCGGCTCCGCCTCGGGCGCCTGGTTCAGCTTGTGCAGCGCCTCGATGAGGTCCTGCGCGAGCGTCTCCTTGTTCGGCCCGTCCTCCAAGCGCGGCTCCCAGCCCACCGGCGGCGAGCCTGGGGGACTGATGAGGAACTCGCGCTCGGGCTCGGGCGGTTCGAGGTACTGCTTGTATGCATCGACCGAGCGCGCAATCACGTACTCGCCGTCCGGCAAGAGGATCAGCGGCGTGTCTACGCAGAAGTACACACGCAACACGCTGCGTCAGCAAGTCAACCTACTCGTCGTTTCCACTCGCCGGTGTATCACCCGTGTGGACGTGCTCACTTCCGTCCTCGTACAAGAGGAGCAGGCGGTCGAGCGCGCGCTTTACGCGCGCCGCGTCGTCCGCACGCTCAAACACGGCAATGCCCCGCCCGAACGCAGGCAGCGGTGTCCAGTCTACCACGGGGCCATAGGTATACAGCAGCTCTTGCAGCTGCGTCTCGAGCGCCTCGGACGTAAAAAAGGCCGGAGGCAGATTTGCAAACATCAGCGTGTTGGACGGCACGGGGGCCTTGCGTTTCTGTAGTGTGTAAGCTGCTGTCTATGCAGACGCTAGTACGGCTGGTACCGAGCGTCTGGCGTCTGCCAGTCCGATCTCACCCTTCCCGTGTCCTTGTCCGATCCCGATCCAAACGGCGCGATGCCTGCAAATGGGTTGCCGGAATCATCGCCATCCTGTGCGCCCAGCGAAGGATGGAGCGCGGCACAGTATGAGAGCGACTCAAAGAGCTTGTCGACTGGGTTAGCACTGCGACGTACGTGTCTCGGCATCGCGCACTACAAGCCACAGCTCGCATACGTTCTCTTCGTCCTCCTCGTCGTCCTGCTCCGGGTGGTCGTCGAGCTGGCAGTAGATGCACGCGTCCGCGTGGTACGCGTCGCCATTCGGCACGCTCGTCGCGACGTCCTCGGGCACAGAGCGCGACACTGCGTGCAGCGCAATCAGGGGGTAAGACACCTGGAATCCTGCATACTCGGACGCGTTTGGCAGGAACGAGAGACTCTCCTCCGTCACCCACACGCGCCCGGCGAGGACGAGGCTGTCGGGTGCCTCGCCGTCGCACAGCACTTGTGGCACGGGCTGTAGTTTGACCACAACGTCCGACAGCTCGGCAATGAGCGCCGGCGGGATTTTCTCAAACGAGGCAGGCGTCGACGCCTGCATCTCTGCGTGCTCTTCCGGCGCGGCAAACGCCGGCGGCGCGCGCAGCGGGGCGAGGGGCATGGTTGGTGTGGAGTGGCCGCGCACGGCCTTTTTAGTAAGCACTCTCGAAATGTAGTCCATCACGTGATATTTTTCAGGCAGGGATGCCTTGTCGAAGAGAGCGCCGCCGGCTCTCTCCTACACCAACCGTCAAGTCAAGATGGGCAGCTCTTCGAACCCGGCTCACAAGGCAGGCGTCCCCCGCTCTGGTACGTACTCTTCACAGTGAGAGAGCATGGATGCTAACAATGTGCAGGTCTCGTTTGGGGTATCAACCGCGGTCACCAGACCGAGCGCCGCGTGCCCGCGCAGAAGCGTGTCGCCAAGAAGGGCGTCGCCAGCGAGCGCGTCAAGACCATCCGGAGCATTGTCCGCGAGGTCACTGGCTTTGCGCCGTACGAGCGCCGCGCCATGGAGCTCATCCGTAACTCGAAGGTGTGTATTGCAGTGCGCGCACTGTGAGAACAGCTTGCTGACCATTCAGGACAAGCGCGCGCGTAAGTTCATCAAGCGCCGTGTCGGTACCATGCGCCGTGCGAAGGCGTACGTATATCTGTGTCGAAAGTGCTGACCGTTAGTAAGATGGAGATCCTCACCAACACCATTGCCGAGCAGCGCCGCGCCGGTCACTAATGGACTCGTTAACGTTCCTGTCACATTAGCCACGTAGTGGTCAAAATTCACACAGCTGTGAACGCATACCTGTGTTTCTCCAAATGGACCGCGAGAGTTTCGTGGGCGAGGGATGGCAAAGGGGTTGTTTGTGTGTGAGGCGGAAGTGTTGCGTATCGAGTATTGTGTGTGCCATGTGCATTGTAAATGCCCAGTGTGATTCTATGTTGCTCTATGCTGTACTAGGCGACTGCTTTCCTACGGCACTTGCCAAGTCCATTCAGTGTCAGATATTTGTCCGATAGATAGTTACGTAGCGTGCCGCGCCTGGCACGGTGGCGGCGATAGTTACGATACTGCAAGACCTTGCGATCCATTGCCTCTCGCTGCCGTACGCACGCCGCACGCCCATCCACCAAGCCGATCCACCTCCAGCGCTGCTGCCCCACCCCTGCGTCGCGGCGCCGTGGCGGCGCTGGAAAATTTCGCTGGCGCGCATCACGTGTTACATGCCCGCGGCCTACTAGGCCCCTTTTCTTTGGAAGAAAAGGGCCGGCGTCGGTTTTGCCGCGGAGCTTTTCGTGACGATCCGGACGCTGCGACCGGAGTGCTGCCCACGATGACAGCACAATATGATCTCACTCAAACGCTGCTTGCGTACCTGGACCCCCACCTTGGGTTCCCTTTGCTGTCGCACCTGAGCTCAACCGATCTCTTTGACAGCAAGGACCTTGCCAAGGCGCAGTACGACCTTGCGAAGCTCACCAACATGGTGGACTACACGCTGCAATTCCACAAGCAGGCCTGCCCCAACGAGGCTGAGCCGAAGGAGGTGCTGGAGCGTCGCGACCAGCTGATCGCCAAGAATGCCGCGCTGGAGAAGGAGGCCGAAAAGGTGCTCTCGGTCATCGAGGACCCCAACGTGGCCAACGCGCTGAAGCAGGACAAGGCGCTGAACCTCGAGTGGCTCCAGCAGAACTACAAGCTGACGCTTGAGCAGATCGACGCACTTTACCACTATGGCCACTTCCACTACTCGTGCGGCAACTACAAGGAGGCATCCTCGTACCTATACCACTACCGCGTGCTCGCGACCGACAACAAGCTCACGGCCTCGTCGCTGTGGGGCAAGCTCGCCTGCGACACGCTCACGGGTGAGTGGGAGCGCGCGATGGAGGACGTGCGTCTGCTGCGCGAGCACATTGATGCGCAGCGCGCCACGACCTCGGCCGTGTCGGGTGCCGGAAAAGAGGTCGCGCACGAGGAGATCCTGCAGAAGCGCATCTGGCTCCTGCACTGGAGCCTGTTTGTCTTCTTCAACCACCCCGCGGGCCGCGTCAAGCTCGTTGAGCTCTTTTTGAGCCCCGCGTACCTCGCCACGATCCAGATGTCGTGCTACTGGCTGCTGCGCTACCTGGTCGTCGCGCTCGTCATCACGCGGCGACAGGTGACCCGCGGTTACGTCGTGGAGACGAGCGGCAACCCTGCGGGCCAGCACAGCAACACCTCGTCTACGACGAAGCTGACGACCCAGGCGGCGCTGCGTGAGCTCTCCAAGGTGATCCAGATGGAGTCGTACCGCCTCAAGCCTGATCCCTTTGTCGACTTCTTCCACCACCTCTACCTCGAGCTCGACTTTGACCGTGCGCAGGAGGAGCTCGCCAAGGCCGAGCAGGTCGCCAAGCAGGACTTTTTCCTGCAGGAGCACGCCGACGAGTTCGTGGAGAATGCGCGCTTCCTCGTGAGCGAGGTGTACTGCCGCATCCACCAGAACGTCGACATTGCCGACCTCTCCAAGCGCCTCAACATGTCCAAGGAGGACGGCGAGAAGTGGATCGTGACGCTCATCTGCGATACCAAGACCGACGCCAAGATCGATTTCAAGGAGGGCGTCGTGCGCATGAACCAGCCGCGGCCGATCGTATACCAGTCGGTGATCGACAAGACGCGCGGCATCACCTTCCGCACCTCGGCCCTGGCGCAGGCCATGGACCGCCGCGCGCACCCGCCGCAGGGTGCCGACGGCCGCCGCGGCAAGGGCCAGAACGGCAACAAGGGCCAGGCGCGCCCTGCACAGGACGCCGACGAGACTGCCGAGGCGGCGCCTGCCACCGAGGCATAGGTGGAGTGCGTATGTATTCATAGCGTGCTACGACTCCGACTACAAAAAGGGATAGACTTCTTGGTTTTCGCGCTCGCCAGCGTGTGATGCCTGCGCGGCTTCGATGCACATCACCTGGTACTGCGTGCCCATGCCGGTGCTGTCGATGAGGCGCGACGCGGCCTGTTCAATGTCCTTGGCGCGCGACGGCCCATTGTCCTCGACGAGCTTCTTTACACGGAGGCCCAGCCCGAGGCTGCCGAGAAAGTCGCGCTGCGTCATGGGACCGTGCGACGCGGCATCCGTCGTGGCAATTGCCGACTGCAGGAAGGAAAAATCGACGTTCGCCGTCAGGTCCGACTGGCCGGGCAGCTCCAGCGGACTCACAATCTTGTGGTCGCGGAAGCCACGGAAACTGTCGCTAAAGAAACGCGCCGCACCGTAGTCGACGACCAGCGCACAGCCGCCCTGCGAGGGGCGCGCACGCTCCTTCTTTTGCTCGTCGGTGAGCTCCTCGGCGCTGCCGTCGTTCTTGACCTTTAGCGCATCGTAGCCCGAGACCCACTCGCCGATGCGGCGGGCCACCGCCCAGCTCAACGGGCTCACCTCGACGCGCTGGCCGGGCTGCAGGTTGCGGAAGCGCTCGTTCTTGGCCGCAAGGAGCTGCGACCAAGGCGTCGCGCCGGGGGACACGACAAAGCGCAGACGGGGCTCGTCGTCCTTCTTTGGCTTGGCGAGGTCAGAAGCTTTGAGGACCGTGACGCCGGACTTGTTCGCGTCGGTCTCAATGTCGACCAAGACCTCGCGCCACCCCTCGAGCTTCTTCTCAAAGATGTGGATGGGCAGGGCGTCAAAGAACTCGTGCGCAACAACGATGGTCCACGCGTCGGGGTCGACATTCACGCCATGGTACGATGGGAACCACTCTGCACGCATCTCGTTCTCGCCGAGCTCGGCAAGGGGCGTCGCGGGCGAGACAAGCTTCTTGCTGTGGCGCTGGAGCGTCGCCGAGATCGATTGTTCCTGCTGCGCGAGGAGCGACGGCGACGCCTCGACCATCTCGAGCGTCTTGATCGCCGACATCATCTCGGGGAACGCGGAAAAGGTGTGCAGCATATCGCTCAGCAGCGTGCCGCGGCCGGGGCCCAGCTCGACGATGCGCACATTGCGCGGCATGCCGGCCGCCTGCCAGCGCGACACGAAAAAGACGGCGAGCAGCTCGCCAAAGACCTGGCTGATCTCGGGCGAGGTGATAAAGTCGCCGCGTGCACCCAGGATCCCGTGCACCTCGTCGTGCATCTTGCCGGCGTAGTAGCCATAATCGGGGTTCGTCAGGCAGGCCTGCATGTACGTCGGCACGGTCAGCGGGCCGGTCGCCTTGATCGAGTCGGAAAGCACACGCATCAGCGCGCCCCTTCCTTCATCCTTGTTCACCGCCGTGCTCAGGGCACGCAGCGGCACGCGCGGCACGCACGGCGCACGCAGCGCCGCGCGGGGAAGCAGTCGCGCCAGGCTCATCGTCAGAGACAGTGGAGGAGCTGACTCAGCGACAAAAAATTGCGCCGGGCTCGTTTCGCGACGATGGCAGGTGCCAAGGACGGCTCGTCGAAGCGCCGTGCAAAGGACGCCGAGATGGATACCTCCGCGAAGAAGAAGGCCAAGACGCAGGAAAATTCGGATAGCGGCAAGGCGGTGGTGCATGTGCAGGATAAGGACGCGCCGCTCGGCACGGTCCTCGCCTCCTTTGGCGAGTTCCAGCCAGGGACCTCGACCGACTTTTCTCTGTACCACGCCTCGGACAGCGGCGAGGACAACGGCGCGGCGACCATGAAGGATGGCCTGCTTGTCACGGGCGAGACGCCGACGGTGCAGTACCTCTCGACCAACTGGGACCTCGGCGCATCGTCGAGCGCTCCGCCGGCGCTGCGCCGCGACACGCGTGGCTACTCGGGCGAGTATCTGCTCGGTGTGTACGACAAAAAGACGCAGCAGGTAACGCTGCGTGCGGTGCCTGTCTTTACGCTCAACCGGTCGGTCAAGGCGCTGGCGGACGTGAGCGCATCGGCGCTGCGCAGCGCCGCCGACGGCCTCGACTACTCGCGGGCGCGCCGCGACCTGGGCGAGGCGTTCGGCAACAAGAAGCAGAAGCAGGCCGCGCGCAACATGGACCGGATGAAGGTCAACACGGAGAATATGGACAGCGTGCTCGAGCACGTTGCGAGCGGCATCGACGAGTCGGTCGCGAGCCTGCCGACCGAGAGCGAGCTCGCGGCGGCGCTCAACGCGAGCCGCGCGCTGCCCCAGGCGAATGTCGATGCAGAGGACCCCGCCGACGTGTACGCGCTCGACACGCTCCTGCCGCCGACGGTGCGCAAGGCGCTCGGTACCAAGGCGCTGCTTGCCTGCCAGTCGCAGTCGGAGCTCAGCAAGGCGCTGCGCATGCTTCCGCAGCCCTCGCCGTGGCTCCTTCCGCGCCTCTGGAGTGTGGTGCAAACCGCACAGAACGACGGCGCGGCGTCCAAGGCCGCCGAGCTGGTCCGCGTGGGCTACTACCTGGCGCTCCTCCTGTCCTTCCGTCGCAACGCGCGCAGCATCGGCAAGAGCGGCGACGAAAGCGGCATGCTGCTTGCACAAAAGATGCGCGTGCCGGACCGCGAGAAGGAGGTCCTGATGGACGACCTCTTGTCACGCTTTGCCGAGAAAGCGCGCGGATCGCAAAAGTACGTTTCCTGCCTAACCCAGACCGGTGATGACGGCGACGACCGAGACCAAGCTCTTTGCTCATATCCTGGTGCTCGCGCTGCACCTGGACGAGTTCAGCGTCGCTCCACAGCCTCTAGCGCAGGAACTGAGTGTGCCTACACAACGGTACGTATGCTAGTATACAGGAGCTCACCGCAGAGTCAGCGACCTCTTCCGCTCGCTGGGATGCACCACGTCACAAAAGACACAGCACGAGGTCGACGACGACCAGGTCGTCACGCAGCAAGTCAAGCGCTGGCGCCTCAAGGTCCCCGTCGTCTTCCCCCAGCAGCGGAAACGCGGACCGCCTCGCCGCTAGGCCATAGTTGTATTTCATGCCTTGCCGTTCGGCAGACTCGCCATCGCGAGGGGGGGGAGCTGGCGCCCACGCTCGGACCCCGCCGTGTCCGCGTGCATGTCATAGTAGGCTTGCAGCGTGATATTCCGCACGTCCGGAGGGATCTTGTGCAGCCGCGCCTCCATCTGCTCGCGCGCGACCGTCAGCTGGCGGTCCGCAGAATTTTTGAGCTCGGAAAGCATTTTCTCCGCTGCATTAGCATTGCGACATACACTCAAGGTCAAAGTTGGCGAGGATGTACTCGATCTGCTCCTCCGACAGCGCCGGCTTGCCGGCCCCTTTTTTGGGCGGCATCGTGTCGCAACAACACTGTCACGTGAACTCGCACGGCCACGATGTGGACGCACGCCGCGCTCGTCGGGCGGCAGCTCGCGCTCGCGGCGTGGGACGAGGTCGCGCCGACGCACCAGGCGATTCCGAATGGATTCATCGAGATAGATCTGCACCATGTGCTTACCATCGCATCGCATAGAAGGGGGACGCACGACGTAGGATGGACGTACGTCCGCATCGTGCCGCGCGCATTCGGCGTAGCACGTAGGCTCGCGCCGGACGCGGCTATTCCCGAAAGAGAGACAGAGGAGAGGTGTGCAGGCGAGGTCCCGAGTTGGGCTGCTTCGTACTTCCGCCTCGGCGTCCAGTGGCTCCTGCGGCTCCATGCGCATACGCCGGTCGCCTGCTGGACCGACACGCGGGCGAGCGCCCACGCGTCACGAACCCACCCAGGATCGCGCGCGATCTGCACCGTGTTTGCCGCGCCGCCCGGGCACGTAAGCGACTATGTGCTGCGGATTGAAAAGCGGCGCCCGGCCTTGCAGTCTATCTGTGTACGGATCGAGCGCGAGCGCGAGCGGATTGTTGTGGAGAGCGGCGTAGAGCACTCGCGCGCCTCGACGACTCTGGCCCTCGCCGACGCGGGTCGGGCCTCGTGCGGCACGCCACACGATCCATGGCTCCTACCCTACGCTGTCGAGCTCCAGCAGCGCGTCGACGCAGTGCGTGCAGCCACACAAGTACCGCCCATACCACCAAGCCCAGCACCGCTCACGCCGGCGCGCCGTACGCGGCTGCACGCCCTCGAACGGGAATGGTACCTTGCGCAGCCACGGACACGGCGCCCATTCTGACATGTAGGGAGGCAGCGAAGCGCCCCGAGCATGGGTAAGAGACCCCTCGGCATGCATTAGTGGCCCCCCTTTCTTCCTCTAGTTCCGCGTCCATGTCGACGAGCCACCAGCAGACGCGCCGACTTGGTATAGCAGAACGGAGAGTAAGGAAAACCAGGCCGGCGCGCCGCGCGGTATTTGCTCAGCAAGCCACATGGCAGCTGCGGCACCGCCAGCGCAGGCTTAGGGCATTGCGCCGGATCTAACACGACCTACTAGGCCAACCAAACACTGGCACGAGGCACACGGAGCGCGTCGTCGTTTTCCGACCGCCGTCCACTCGAGTTACTTGGACCACTGCGCGTAGAATCAAGATGGGATTGTCCGTGTCGCGACTGTTGTCTGGCCTCTTTGGCAAGAAGGAAATGCGTACGTTTTAGGATACCATGCTGTGGGGCGGAATACTAACCTTTTCTAGGCATCCTGATGGTTGGATTGGATGCCGCGGGTAAGACCACTATCCTGTATAAGCTCAAGCTCGGTGAAATCGTTACTACCATCCCGACGATTGGTACGTATTGAGCATGTTTTGGGGCGATACTAACGATCAGGTTTCAACGTCGAGACTGTCGAGTACAAGAACATCTCGTTCACCGTGTGGGATGTCGGTGGACAGGACAAGATCCGTCCCCTGTGGCGCCACTGTACGTGCTCGAGTAGCTCACATCAGACTTCCAGAACACCCAGGGTATCATCTTCGTGGTCGACTCGAACGACCGCGAGCGTATCCCCGAGGCCCGCGAGGAGCTGCAGCGCATGCTCAACGAGGACGAGCTCCGTGATGCTCTCCTCCTGGTCTTTGCCAACAAGCAGGACCTGCCCAACGCCATGAACGCTGCCGAGATCACCGACAAGCTCGGTCTTCACAGCCTGCGTCAGCGCCAGTGGTACGTTGGTTTTAAATTTGTTTATTCTAACACCAGGTTCATCCAGGCCACCTGCGCTACCAGCGGTGACGGTCTCTACGAGGGTCTCGAATGGGTATGTACCAAAACGGAACGACTTACCCTACAGCTCAGCACCAACCTCAAGCGTCGCGCTTAAGCGCAAGCTTGTTTGGCATGCCCCTGTTTTCCATGCGTTCTCTCTTGTTAAGTGTGATGGAGCGTGACATAGTCTCGTATACTTGGGGTATATGTGCCGCAGTCATTCCAGGTAGTAGCGATGCGTGCGCGCAGCGCGACACGTGGAACCTAAGGGTCCGCTGGTGGGGAGAACAAGCGCGGCAAGCGGAGCGTTGGGTTAGGTATGGCGTAGTCCGTAGGGCCAGCTCGTATAGTCCTTCCAACGCTTGCGGTGCACGCGGGGGCGTATCGACAGGCCATCAAGCGCCCGCGTGAGTTGAATCATTTCAAACAAGTATCACTGCACCACTCCTTCGCCATCCCTGCGCTGCCAAGCTCGGCACTGCCTCGCAACAGAGCCTGCCAAGTAAACTCTTTGGCCCTATTGCCTCTCCCTTTTCATCTATTTCATCTATACCCCGTCTCTATTCGCCGGTGCGCCCGGACACGCCGCGGCACATCGCGACGCCGCCGTCCCAGGAACTCCGCGCGGTCCGACCGGGCGTAGCGACCCTGTTGGGCCCGCCCAATCACGGCACCGGATGCCCGATTTCCCGATGCGCGGGAAAAGTGGCGCGTCGGGCAAAATATTAAGGCTGTTCGTAGTGACCTGATCGCGGGTCCGCCCGGCTGCACGTTTCACGCGCCGACAGGGCGCACGAGCGCTTTTTAAAGGGCCGCGTGACTATTAACGAATTTGTTCGTCTGACAGGTGTGATCGACCGTACCTCCCGGCTAGCGCATTGCCCTGCCGAGTGCACGTCCGATCGTTCCAGGGCGCATAACCATTCACGATGGATCCACCGCCACAGCGCTCCAATTTAAAGCGCAGAGGCACCAAGCTCTCGATGGGCAACTTGATGGATAAGCTCCACATCAAGCCTGGGGCCAACGCGCCCAACGCGAGCTCGAAAGGTGCATCCACGTCCGCAGATCGTCCCCTTTCTCGCTACTGGTCACGAAACGGACGCAGCACGCCGTCGGACACTTTTTCGCGGCGTCAAAGTCTAGTGAACAGCGACGACACACCACCAACCTCGGTCCCATCGATTCGGTCGCTCCCACCCCCCACCGAGAAGGCGCTGCCGTTCGCACCGCCCGAGGTCCAGACGCCACACTCTCTGGCTTTTGATCCGGTAGAGGCGCCAGTGGCACCGCCACCAGAGGCCGTTTCGCGGCCCTCGCCACCGTCGCCGGACGAAGACAGTGTGGCGAAAGGCTATCATTCGGACGAGCTGCGTGCGCCTGGACAGTTTCCGACAGGCCATGACGCATCTGACTGCCCGCAGCATGAGTCGTGGCTGTCGTTCTTCACACATCACGTCCCTGCCCTGTCCGGTTGGTCATGGGAAGGCGATCATCTCGAGCCCAACATGCGCCACCGCTTTCACGGGCACCACCGGGATGGGCACGGCTCTGCCTCAGAAGGTGTGAATACCGACACCGAGTTCCCGTTTATCGAGTCGGAAGTCGAACTCGACTCGCCTGGGGACGACGAGGCAAACGGCGCGGCGCGCGAAGACTACTTCTCCTACCCCACCCACCGCATGAACAAGAAGAGAAACTGGCACAGCGGCACGCCCCTTGCGCACCCGTTTTCTCGTGCGTACAACCGCCGCGGAAAGCAGCATCCGCGCGATGGCAGTGATCGTGATACCCTTCCTCGACACGATACATGGAACCTCATCAGTGCGTCCGAGTCGCCGATTGCCTCGGCGGCAAATGGCGCGCCTGAGCTGCATCCCAGCGCGCCCCACTCGCAGTCGCTGAGCAAGACGCTGCAAGAGCTCGACGAAGTCGAAATCAAGACGTTCTTGCAAAACTTTTCGCGGCATACGCGCGAAGTCCGCCTGCTGGGCAGCACGCAGCACTTTTCGCGCATGCCGCAGTGGGACGACTTTGCGTACTCGTCAGACGAAGACGATGAGAATACGGAAGAGGACTCCGAGCAGGCGGCGCTGGCGCAGCTCGATCCGCACAAGCGTTCCAAACTGCTGATGCACATTGACCGTGGTCTGCAGCAGCTGCAGCCGAGTGGTGCGCCGCCGGAGCCAATGTCGGCGTGTACGACGCCTGGCGAGCGCCACAACCGCCTGACGGGGCACTGCGTTATGGAACCGAGTGCGGGTACGTCGCTAAAGCGTTCCAATTCGGCTGGTGAGATCCTCGACAAGCACGACGAAGACCATGTTGAGTTGGATGGTCCTCTGCAAGGCATTGTAGAGGGCCTGCTCCACAAACCGGAGGTCACGACGACCGTCTGCTCGCCGGTGGACGATTCGGACCAGTACGAAAGTGCGCCAAACTCCGGCGCCGAGGGCCCGACCCTCAAACGGGCGCGTGTGTCGACGCACACCACCAAGATCCCCTCGAAAGAGGACCATGTGGATGGTGTGGCGTTTTGTATTGCCTATATCCTTGCCTTTATCGAACGATACGCGCCGAACGACTTGGACGACGCGCCGGTGACCAAGTACAGCGAAACCCGTGCGCGCTCGCACGTCGAGCGTCTTTATATCATTGCACCGTTCTGGGAGCAACTGCTGACGTACCTGCGCCGTATGTACTCGTGGGAGGACCCGACGCGTACGGCGGCCGCGGCGATGATCTACTTTGTTTTGTGGTACACTGATTTGCTCTTTACGGCGTTCTTTGTGATGTTGATCTACCATGTGCTGCAGTTCCGCTTCCTCCCGCCGGACGAGTCGTACCTGCACCAGCGTGTGCAGGAGCGCATGCACCGTGGTATGGATGCGAACCGCCTGGCGGAGCGCCTGAAGCGCAGCAGTCGTCTAGACATTCTGGACATTTACAAGCGCTGGCAGAACACCTACGGTGTCGTGTCGCAGGTCGCGACCGGGGACGTGGCCGACTACCACGAGAAGATCAAGAACATTTTGCTGTGGCGTAACCCCGCGACAAGCAAGCGCACCGTGGTCCTCTTGTCGCTCTCTGCTGCGTTTGTCACGTTCTGTTCGGCGCACACCGTGGTCAAGACGGTGCTCTTTGCGATTGGCTTCTCCTTCTTTGCGCTGATGCCGCTGCAGGAGCACTATCCCCGCTATCGCCGCCCCCTGAACCCCCTGTGGTGGCTTGTGCTTGGCTCGCCGACCGATGCGCAGTACGCGGTGCAGCTCCTGCGCCAGCGCCATCTGAACTATCAAGAGTGGCTGCAGCACAATGCCAACGACCCCAGTGCGGCTGGCACGCCGCCCCAGCCGATGCTCGACGGCTTTGCGAGCCTGGATTCTTCGCAAACCCATGCTGTGCGTCGCGACGAATCGGAGCCCAAGACACCGATCGCGAACCAGGCGCCGATGAGCAAGAAGCGCCTGGGCAGTTTCCTGTGCCAGCACCATGGTGTCCCCGGCCATTTGATTGTGACGACCACCCATCTCTATTTCTCGCCTGTACATGTGGTGGGCAGCTCCGGAAAGCATTATGTGACGCGCTTTGACGACGTGGTGGGCCTGCGCAAGACCAACTCGCTGCGCTTGTTCCTCTGGAGCAGCAACGGAATGAAGATTTCGCGGCGGAACAAAAACTCCCTGCACCTTGCCAACATGTCCCACCGAGACGATGCCTTCAATCTACTTCTCGCGCTCGGCTCTGAAGTCTGGCGCAAAGTGTAGTTGTATACTAGTAATCTATCCAAAGTACACTTTACGCTTGCCGTTCACCCATCCATCGTTGCGGATGATCTCGGCGCTGCGCTCGGCGATCATGAGGATCGTCAGCATGGGGTTCACAGACGGAATGGTGGGCAGCACACTCGCGTCGCACACGCGCAAGCCTTGCAGGCCAACGACGCGCAGGTTCTTTTGGTCGACGACGACCGTGTCGGCGTCGGCGTTGCCCGCGCGGTACGCGGGCGGCGTGCCCATGCGGCAGGTGCCGGCAGGGTGGTACACGGTGTGCGCAGCCTTGCGCGCGTACTCCGAGATCTGCTCGTCGGTCTGGCACTCGGGGCCCGGCGCGATCTCGCGTACGAGGTGCTGCGCAAATGGCGCCTGCTCGGCGACCTTGCGAGCGATTTTGATGCCCTCGACAAACAGGCGCTCGTCGTAGTGGTCGGGGTCCTGGAAGTACTTGAAGTCAATCAGCGGCTTGTCCTTCGGGTTTGAGCTCGCGAGCGAGAGTTTGCCGCGGCCGCGCGAGCGCATCGCGTTCGGCGTCATGCAGATAGCGTGCTTCGGCACGTCGAAGCCGAGGCGCTCGGTGTTTTCTACAAACGGCACCTGGTAGATGTGGAACATGAGGTCCGGACCGGGGTGCGGCACCGGCTCCGCGTCCGGCGGCAGCGCACGCACAAAGAGACCCGCATCGGACGACATGACCGTCTCCTTGGGCGTGTCGCGCGTCTCCCACAGGATAATCGACTCGGGGTGGTCGTTGAGGTTCAGTCCGACGCCAGGCAAATTGTGGCGGCACGCAATGCCGACCTTTTCGAGGTCCTCCTTGGGACCCACACCGGAGAGGAGGAGCAGACGCGGCGTGTCAAACGCGCCGCCCGATAGGATCACCTCGCGGCGCGCACGGATCATCTTGCGCTGGCCGGTGGCTGTGACGGCGTGCACGCCGCGCACGCGCGTCGGCTCCGCCTCGTCAAACGCCAGGCGGTCTACCCATGTGTGCAAGTAGAGGTGCAGGTTTTTGCGCGGCGTCGCGCCGCGCGGCATGATAGGGTGCATGTACGCCGTGCTCGCGCTGCTGCGGTAGCCGCTGTAGGGGTCGTACGAGATGTTGAAGAAGCCGACTGCCGACGAAAAGCCGCCGCGGTACGCAATCTGTGCGTTCATGTCCTCCATGACCGGCGCGCCGGTCGCCGCGCTGCTCGCCTCGACCCAGTCGCGCACGACGTGGTTGCGCTGCTGCGGCGCAATCGGTGTGATGTTCATCTTGAGGCGCGTGCCGTACGGCTGGAGCGAGCTTGCGCCCCAGTCCGGGCACCCGTGGTGGTCGCGCCACTTGTCCAGGTCCGCGTTAAAAGGGAAGAAGGAGATGAGCGTGTTGTGCGACGAGCAGCCGCCCAGCACCTTGGCGCGCGAGTGCTGGATGTGCGAGTTGCCGCGCGGCTGCTCAGTCGTAGTGTAACCGTAGTCCAGATCACTCCCCAGGAGTTCGAGCCAGCGGCGGAGGTTGAGGACACTGCGTCAGTCCGTCTACGTACCGGTCCTCCTTCTCATCGCTGCCGCCGCCCTCGATGACCGCGACCGAGACGCCTGCATCCTCCGTGAGGCGGTTCGCAAGTACGCAGCCGGCGGTGCCACCGCCAACAATCACATAGTCGTACTCTTCGACGCTCTTGGGCGCAAAGTGCGACGCAAGCGCAAACAGACGGCTCTGTGCGCTCATCGAGAAAAGCAGATTGTCAAGACCCTGACTCGTTCATTTACGCTACAAATCACGTGTGCCAAGCTCGCTTACTTGCCCGGCAGCGTGTAGTTCCAGCCCTCGGTGTGGAGGCGCTCGACCTTTTGCAGGACGCCGTCCTTCATCTCGCCCATGTACGCCTGCATCTTGTCGAGGTAGGCCGGGATGCCGGTGCCGAGCATGCGGATGGCCAGGAGGCCCGCATTCATGCTGTTGTTGATCGCGACCGTCGCCACAGGCACGCCACGCGGCATTTGGACGATGCTGTGCAGCGAGTCGACGCCGTCGAGCGTGCTGCCTTTGACCGGCACACCGATCACAGGGAGCGGCGTCTGCGCGGCGACCATGCCGGGCAGGTGCGCGGCACCGCCCGCACCGGCGATGATGATACGCATGCCACGCGCCCGCGCGTCGTTCGCATAAGTGCGCATGCGGTCGGGCGTGCGGTGCGCACTGACAATCGTCAGCTCAAACGGCACCTCGAACTGCTTGAGCATCTGCGCGGCGGGCAGCATCACGGGCAGATCGCTGTCCGAGCCCATAATTACGCCGACCAGCGGCTGGGGGTGCGAAAAGTCGGCCGCCGACTTCTTCGGGGGCGGCACCGGCGCATTCGCACGGGCGTCGGCCGCCGCGGCGTCCCACGGCGTGCCCATCTTGCCGGATTCCTGGGCGAGGGCAAGTTCGTCAAGCAGCAGGCCCATGCGCTCGTGCACCTCGGCATCCGACGTGCCGACGACGTTGATGTGGCCCATCTTGCGGCCGGGGCGGCACCCCGCCTTGCCGTACAGGTGCACGGTGCAGCCGGGCACAGAGAGACTGCGCCGCGCTGCTGCGTACGTCTTGGCGATCGCGTCCTTGTCCTTGCTCAGGTCCGCAAGGCCGAGGATGTTGAGCATCGCCGCAGCAGGCACCTTGAGCGCCGTGCTGCCGAGGGGAAGGCCAACCACCGCACGCAAGTGGTTCTCAAACTGGCTCGTCTCGGACGCCTCCATAGTGTAGTGACCGCTGTTGTGCGGGCGAGGCGCAATCTCGTTAATGACCAGGTCGCCATCCGGCATCAGGAACATCTCGACGCCAAAGATACCGGCGCCGCTAAACGTCGCGACGGCCTGCTCGGCAATATGGCGCGCACGCGCGTCGAGGCCGGGCAGTGCATCGCGCAGGGGCGCATAGACGCTGTGGCAGATACTGTTCTCGTGCACGGTCTCGACCGCCGTGTAGGCACGGACATCGCCGTTGACGCTGCGCACGACCATCACCGCGACCTCCTTTGCAAACGGCGCCCACTTTTCCGCGTAGAGGGGACGCGTGTTGCCGCCGAGCGCTTCGAGCGCGGCGGGGATCTCGTCGGCAGAGCGCAGGGTAAAGTTGCCCTTGCCGTCGTAGGCCTGCGTCCGCGACTTGAGCATCAGGGGAAGGCCAAAGCGGTCGACCGCCGCCTGTACATCGCCGTTCTCGACCGCGACGAATTCGACGACCGGCAGCTCGCGCTCCTGCAGGTGCACCTTTTGGGCGTACTTGTCCTGGATCAGCTTGATCGTCGCCGGTGCGGGGTGCACCGCACGCACGAGGCCGCGGTCCAGCACAGACTGCAGCTCGTCCGCATCCACATGCTCGATTTCGACGGTAAGCACGTCGACCTGCTCCGCAAGCTCTGCGATCTTGGCCGCATCGGAAAAGGCGCCGTCGACGTGCTGCGCGCCGCCGACCGAGGCAGGGACATTGGTGATCTGCTTTGCGGGCGTGTTGTCGCCCACATCCAAAAAGCGCACCGTCACATTCAGACGGCTGGCCGCCTCGGCAAACATGCGCCCGAGCTGGCCGCCGCCAAGCACACCGACTACCGTTGCATCCATCGTGAAACGAAAACCCGGAAAATCGCTGAGTCAGCAACGTGGAGCGCACGGGCATCTTGCGCGCGATGCACCATGTCTCGTATCATGGGGAGGAGGTGCCGGTATCCGAGATGCTGGAGCGCCTGACGCACGAGTCGCACAGCGTAACGACGCTGACTGTTTCCTTTGCAGAGATGCTGGACGGGGGCTGCGCACGCTTCCTCCAAGGGCTCGAAAAACAAAATCAGTGGCGCAGGCTCCGCCCAGGCGAGCGCAGCGAGCGCATCCCAAGCGCAGGCGGCGTGCTGGTCGACCCGGGGATCCGTGCGCTGGACCTCTCGTCGAACCAGCTCACGTCATTCGACAAGAGTGGGCTCACGGCGGCCGTCGAGCACAATGGCACACTGTCGAGCCTCGAACTGCAGGGCAACGAGCTGTGCTCCAATGCGCCCCAGGCACAGTGCCTCGACGAGATCCGGCGCTTTGCACGCGCCGTCGGGACTTCTTCGCTGCGTGCGCTCAACATTACCGCAAACTGCCTCGGCGACGCAGGCCTCGCGGCCTTTTTCGACGCACTGCCCCGCACAGGAACGACGCTCAAGACGCTGTGCCTCAGCGTGAATATGTTTGTCGACGGCGAGTCGCCCGAGGCGCAGCACGGCACCGCCGCCGCACGCAGCATTGCATGCTTCCTCAGCGACCCGGTCGCGTGCCGCGGCCTCGAACGGCTGCACCTCAACGGTAACCAGTTTGGGTGGGCGGGCGTGCGTACGATTGCGCACGCGATTATCGGCTCGCGCGTCGCGTGCACGCTCGGCCAAGAGAGCACGCTGCCACTATCGACTCTGGATGCGCTCGCGCCGAACCGCAGCGTGATGCACCTCGACCTCTTTTCGACCGGCATCGACTCGCTCTCTGCGCCGCTCAACGACGAGGAGCCCGCGTTCGACTGGGAGGCCTCGTCGCTTTTGACGCCGTCCAACTGGCCCGTGCTGCTTACCAACCAGCTCGAGGCGAACGAAGAGGATCGGATCGCGACACGAAAAAGCGCGGCTAAGGTGCTCGCCGCCGCGCGCATTGCAGGGTGCAAAGCCCGCGACGCAGGCGGAGAGGCACGCGGCACCTTTCCGCTGCTGCGCCTCCCCCTCGAGCTGCGCGGCGTCGTGCTAGACCATCTGGACGAGGTACGCGCCTTGTCCCGTACGCAGTTCCTGCACGTCCTTGCCTATGCCTGCGAGCCGAGCACGATCGGGTATGGGCTGCGGCAAGTCGACTACCCCGTCGACCAGTCGCAAGTGGACGAGGCCACGCTGCCGATCCTCCCGTGGTCCTGGGAAGAGTGCTTCGCGACCCGGTCCCAGCCCCGCAACTGGTACGGGGAGTGGGTCGACCTGCAGCGCGAGCAGCCGAGCTCCGCGAATGAGACGACGCCGGATCTGCTGGCATTCTGGGAGTGCACAGGTACGGATCATGCTGCCTAATCTACTCGTCCTTCTCTTCACGCTCCGCCAGTCCTTTGGCCCAGGACCGCAGGCCGCCGGGGGGTATGCTAGACAACGGGGGCACGTCGGCAGGCGACGGCGAGTACCGGTTGTAGTTCAGTAGGGGCGGCGCCAGCCCGATCCACGGCGCGATAAACGCACGCGCGAAAATTTCGCCAAAGCCAAGAAAGACGCCGTTGATGAACGGCAGGCCGACGTTTACTGCGATCGAAGCTGTCAGCAGCAGCGCGCGGCGCGTCCAGGGCAGGTGCGGCGCAAAGATGGCAGCGAGCGTCAGCTCGCCCGTCGCCGCCGGCTCGACCGGCTCGGGCTCGGGCTCGCCGGACGAGATGGAAATGTCGTCAAAGAGGTGCTCTTTTTCAGAGGGGTTCGCTGCAAGCTGCTTTTCGTCCTCGCCCTTCTCGGTCGAGTCGCTCTCGGCTTCGAGGCCTTCTTCCTGCGCTTCTTCTGCCTCGTTTGCCTCCTGTTCGGCGTACTCTTCGCGCGGAACGACCTCGGCAAGAACAGGGTGTGTGATGCGGTTCGCCCAGTCCGGCAGGCCGGCCACCTCGCCCGCCTCCTCGTGCGGCATCTCCTGCGCGGCGTGCGGCGCGCGCGACAGCATCGAGGGCCACGGGGCAAAGTGGAGGGGTCGCCACCACCCCTTCTCTGTCGGCCGACACCTTTTCCCTTGAACCCTGACGACAAAAGATGCCACCCAAGAAAGGCGGCGGTGGGGGCGGCGGCGCCCCCAAGGTCACGGTCGACAAGGTACGTTGCTTGGCTCACACAGACGTTCGGTATGAAGAACAAGAAGGGTGCCAAGGCCCAGCAGCAGGTCAAAATTATTCAGCAGCAGCAGCAGCAGGCTGGTCTGAACCGCGAAGCGCTCGCCAAGCAAAAGAAGAAGGAGGAGGAGAAGCGCATCAAGGCCGAGGCAGAAAAGATGCTCAAGGCCGAGGGCCCGCCGATCGTGCAGCCCCGTGTGCCGTTTGGTGTGGACCCCAAGAGCATGACCTGTGCGTTCTGGAAGGCAGGGCGCTGTGATAAGAGCGCCGCACGGTGCAAATTTGCGCACTCGGAAGACGCACAGCGCAAACAGCAAAAGAAGGACCTCTACACCGACACGCGTGACCAGAAGGACGACGATGATAAGAAGAACGACACGATGGACAAGTGGGACCAGGAGCGGCTGAACAAGGTCATCAACATGAAGCACGGCAACCCCCGCACGACGACGGATAAGGTGTGCAAGTTCTTCATCCAGGCCGTCGAGGACGGCAAGTATGGCTGGTTCTGGGAGTGCCCCAACGGCGGTGAAAAGTGCATGTACCGCCACTGTCTCCCGCCGGGCTTCGTGCTGAAGTCGGAGCGCAAGGCACGGGAGGCGCTCGAGAAGGAGAACGAGATTTCTCTGGAAGAGTTCCTCGAGTCTGCGCGGTACAAACTCGGCTCGAACCTCACGCCGGTCACGCGCGAGTCCTTTACCAAGTGGAAGAAGGAGCGCCAGGACAAGAAGGACGCCGAGGAGGAGGCGCAGCGCCAGAAGAAGGCGACCCAGGCGCAGGCCAACAAGATGGCTGGCCTCAGTGGCCGTGAAATGTTCGCGCTGAACCCCGAAATGTTCGGCGACGACGACGACGACGACGACGACGGCGCTCTCGACATGACCTCCTACATGCCCACCGGCTGGGAGCAGGGCCGCGACGAGGCGGCGGAGCAGATCGAGCATCTTCACGTCACCGAGTAAGCCACTGTACACCGGTATACCGGCCTGCTTCTTCCGGCGTAATGGCTTCGCTGGTGCAAAAGACGTAGTTGCTATTTTTACAAAAGCGCAAGGCGCATGCATTTCGCTACGTTTGCGCGCCCCGCCATCCGGCCGCGCCGAGGTAGTTTTGCGCGCTCTGCGCCAGGGTGCTCCACGCAATGCCTTCTCCGGCGCCGCTCGCGGCCCAGTTGCCGAGGAGTGATGCGCTGAGCAGGCCGCCCGACTGCGTCTGCGACACGGCGCTCATGATCGTCGGGCCACTCTCGGGGATGTCGGGCATGCCTTCCTGCTTCACCTTGCGCTTGGCGCTCTCCATGAGCGAAGCGACGTCGGCCTTTTCCATGTCGTCGCGCGCACGCAGCAGCGCTTCGAGGAAAGCGAGATTCGGGCCGTGGGCCTTGGCAAAGGTCCAGTATGGCAAAAAGACCATTGTAGGCGACGACGAGAGGATCGCATGGCTGGGTCAGTGGGGAGACGTACATCATGTGCAGCACCTCGGTGCGCTGCGTCGCCTCTTCGTGCGACCGGATCGAGGATATGAGCTGGCCGAGCTCGGTGACGTCGCCCAAAAAGCGCTCAGCGGCCTTGGGCATACGCAGACGCGCCGAGCGGCGCAGCGTCGTGAGGTAAGCGGTGAGCAGGCGCGTCACGAGGTCGTCGGACAGCACGTCGAACAGGTTCGGCTCGAGGCGCGCCGCGTAGTCGATCGCATAGTCGCGCACCGTCTCGACGATGGTCGTCGTGGTCCCTTCGACGTACCACGCGGGGAACGTGAAGAGATCGCGGAACGCAGGACGCAGGTCAAACAGCACAATCTCCACCAGGAGCTGGATGCAGTGCTTGGAAATGTCCAGGAAGCCGTTGAGGGTATTGTCGATGTTTTCGCGCACATGGGCCTTGTACTGCGGCGCGACCAGCGACTCGAGGCGCGCAGCAAGCACCTCACACTGGTCCGCGCTCGCAAGCTGGTCGTTGGCGAGCGCAATAATGTACTCCACCAGACCGCCCTTGACATCTTCCGGGCGCTTGGCCGCCGTCTGCTTCTTGTACTCTTGCTGGAGGATCTGGAGCCAGGACGCCTGGCAGTTGCGCATTACAGTGCACGAGTGGTCGATCACACGCACAAGCAGCTCGGGATCGCCGGCGTGCACCGCCGTGTCCATCTGCTGGTTGACCATGCGGAAAAGAATGACGCAGGACGAGAGGATGTACATGCCGTTGCCGCCCTCTTCCGGCGCAGACTCGCGGGTGACAAACGCGGTGATTTCGTCGTGCATCAGTGTCGCAGTCCATTCGTCAATCTTGCGCGTGAGCAGCGCCAGGTAGTCGCCCATGATGTTTTCTTCGCGGCCGCCGAGCAGCGAAGGCTGCAGCCACGCCTCGTCGATCGCTTTCGCAGGTTCCATGAGCTTGTTTTGGTGGTGCTGCGCAACGTGGTACAGCTCCAAGAGATCGTTCGCGCCGGCATCCTCGATCACGACCTTTTCTTGGAGGATTGCACCGAGGGCTTTGTGGTAGGTCTGCACGTACGTCTTGTAGATCTGGTAGTCCTCGGGGAAGAGGGGCACGACCGTCGTGCGCACCAAATCGAGGTCGTCGTAGATCCACTGCACCTGCTCGTACAGGCCCAGCGGCGTCGGCTCCTCGGCTGCGTCCCAGCTCGCTTGCAGGCGCCGCTGCGTAGTGATCTGCAGCGTTTCCTGGAGCTTTAGGCGGTAGAGCTTGATGGTGTGGCCGTAGGTCGCAATGCTCCGGAAACGCGCCGCGCCTTCAATGTTGGCGCGCTTCGCGAGGCGGATCGCCGCCGTTTTTTCGTCCTCGCGGTTCTCCCGCTCGAGGATCTTGATGAGGCGCACCACGACGCCGTGCTGCCGCACGCGCACCAGGTTTAAAATGTTGGCACAGAGCAGCATGAGGTAGGTGCCGAACGAAGCCAGGAGCGTGTCGAGCGGCGCAAGCATCTGCACAAGCCGCTGCTGAACGTCGCTGCTGCTGCCGGCGGCAAGGTGCAGCGTCTCGTTCCGGAAACGCTCCCACTGCACCATGTGAAAGTGCAGCGACAAGAGGTCGGGCGCAGGGCCCAGCAAGTCGGCCTGGTACTGCTGCACCGTCTGGCTGAGCATCTGGATGTCGCTCGGCAGCTGCTCGAGCCTCGACAAGAGCGCGGTCGTCTGCACGAGCGTGCGACGGACCTGCGACAGCTCGCTGATCGTGCGGAAACTGTGCGCGCCGCGCGTCTCTTTCGACGAGCCGTCGTGCGGCGCATCCTGGAACATGGACTCGATCTGCGAGAAGACTTCGTGGATGCCGGCCGTCTCGCGACGCGTCGACTGCAGCTGCAGCAGTCCTTCCCGCGTCGCTTCCAGCTGGTCTTTGGCACCCATTTTAAGCTTGGCAGAGAGCGTAGCATGCTCGCGCGTCAGCTTGCGCCGCAGCGCCGTGATCTTGGACAGATCATCGGGGGACTTGAGGTGCTCGGCAATGAGCCCCGCGGGGTTCGTCGCACTCCACGACGCCATCGCGTGGACGCAGCGGGGAACGTGCGCATAGACCTACTAGGTTCATAACATGTTTTAATATACATTGCTACGGCGCAAACGAATCGCCGGCGGGCGAGCGGGGGACGGTCTCGGTAGGCGAGCGCATGCGTGCGTCCAGCGGTGAGCGTACGCGCGAGTCGGGCGGCGCCAGCCAGCTGGGGGAGGGCGCAGCGGCACTGCTGTTGGACGTCCGCCGTGTGTCCAGTGTCATGGGCGAGGGGCCGCGCGAAGGAGGGCGCGAACTATACAGGATGCCGCTGGCCACAGCCGCATTGCGCGTGCGCGCGGGAGGCGTACTTGCACTGCGTTCGGGGTGGGGGGATGCCACACGCGACGCGCGCCCGTGGGGAGACACGGGCCGAGATAGGGGGGCGACGGGGGTCATGGGCGACGTCGGTGAGCGCGAGCCGCTCATTAAAGCAGTGGCCCACGGCGCGGGGACGCGGGGGTACCCGTCGCGCGAAAGCTGCTCGTACTGCACGTCTCGCAGGCGGTGCGGCACGATGCGCACCGCCGACGGCCGCCGACTCCCGCTCGGCTCGTCGGCGCGCAGCGACGTGGGCAGGACGTCGCGAGCGACGACGCGCTGCAGCTGGCGCGAGGCGTACGTCGCTGTGCCGTGGACGACCTTGGACCAGATGCCTTTGCGGTGCGACTTGCGGCGCGTGTGCCGGCGGGGAGGGCGCGACGGCCCATCACTCGCTTCCGGCGTGTCGCTCCACGCGTCATCGTCGTGGATGACGACGGCGTGCGTCGCGTCGTCCATCTTGTCGTTCCACGCCTCGCTGCGGCGGCTCCCATCGCTCGTCGGCAGCGGCGTCCACGCGCCGCTGCGGCGGCGTACGAAAAAACGATAGCCAAGTACAGCTAGGCCAAGGCACGTAGCCAGGAACAGGATGCTTGCGAGCCAGGGGGTATCGGAGAGCTGCGTCGTGGGTCGCAGCGACATGGCCGCTTCAAACGCACCACGCTCGGGCTCTTGCATCGTGAGGCCGCACGACGCACACGGCGCCGCGGGAATGTCGGTACTCGCTTCGAGGATCGCCTTGCCAAGCGCCCAGCTCACGCCGAGACCACGCACATCATTCACGCTCTGGAACAGGTTCTTGTCGTTGGCTTTCTCGGGGACATCTTGAGCATGATCGGTGGCATTGAGGCGCGCATTTGCGTCGCCCAGACGGGGCAGGCGCAGGCCTTCGTGCAAAACGGTAACGACCCACGCCGCCTTGAAACACTGCATCTGCAGGCGCGAGAGCGTAACCTGATCCTTGTAGTGCTTCTGCGAAAGCTTGGCCTCGAGCACGGGCCACTCTTCCGCGCAAAAGTCCTGTGCGGCTTTCTGGTAGGTCGTGTAGTCATAGGTGCCGCCCAGGTTAAAGACGTCGTGCGAGCTGTACCAGTACTCGGACACGCCAATAAACTGGTTGCTCTTAAAGTCGATAGCGGGAACATGCACGCCGTGGAAGAGACAGGGAGGGTGCGAGCACTCTGCGTCGCGGTCCAGCAGCGGCTGCTGCAGCGCAAGGCACTCGGAAAACGAGCCGGTTCCTATCACCGCGGCTCCGTCCGACACCAGGCGCAGGTTCTTGGGCAGGCAGGGGTCGGGGAGCGGTGTACTCGCCTCGTGCCCGGCTGCAAGGGCGTCAAGGTAGCGTGTGCGCGCCGCATTCGTGCCGAATCCCAAAAAGGTCGTCACAAACACCTGGTGCTTGACAACCGACGAGTCCAGCCGCCGGAAATTGACGTCAAAGAGGTCGTTCTGCTGTGGCGAGGACGCCTGCTCCGTGCCGTTGGTCGGCGTCGCAAGCGCCTCTTGGGACGGCTCAAAAGCGATTTGCGTGCTGGCCCCGCCCATGTCGAGGAAGCCATACGTCGTGCTGCCCACCTTGGACGCAATATCGCCGGCAGGCACCTCGGCGCTCGATGTCGAGAACCCGTCCATGAGGTAGTTGATCGCAATCCAGCCAAACAAGCCTTCTTCCTCGCCAGAGATCACTCGTACTTGGCCGCCACACACACTGTCAGAGTCCACGGTGTTTGCATCGTTCTCGTCAGGGACCGAAAAAGGGAGTGTGCGCAAAACACGGCATGTTTCTTGCAAGATCGCTTTCCGCCGGGCGACAGGGACCATGCGCATACCGGCAGTCGCAAGGACGTGGATCGGCGTACGTGACCATGCATCAGGGGGCACCACGGCCTGGACGTGCGAAAAGAGGTCCTCCAGGTACGCTTGCAGGTCGTGTGTGTGACCTGCGAACGACGAGAGACCAGGCTCAACTTTCACCTGCCACTCTCGGTCCGAATTCTCCCACGTCCCCTTCTCGACCGTCGGCAGAATGTCCAAAGGGAGGTTTTTCTCAGTACGCACGCTGCGCTCCCACTCCACATCGCGCCACGAATAGACCATGAGGCGCGAACCGGAGGAGCCGGCGTCGACCACCACTGCATAATTACGGTGTGCGTGCCATTCTGCTTCCTCGGCGCTCATCTCCGTCTGTACCAGAGGAGATACAATGGGCGAGCGCCGCTCTAGCATCGCCCCATCACTGTGAGCCATGACCTGGCGTGAGCCATGCGACATTCTCCACACAGCTCGGCGTGACGTAGTGCTCAACAAACTTTCGCGGACGAGTCCGTTGCAGGGCTCACGCATCGGGACACTGTCCAATGACGTGCTTAGTTTAAACTTTGTCGAAAGGTCACGTGGGAACTCCACTTCGCCGAGGATCCACTCTTGACGAGACCTTTGATAGCCGGGGCGGAGTCGCGCTGGCTAGGTTGCGCTCGTGGAACGTTGGCTGAGTATCTGGATATACATTAAAGACTCAGCAACTACTTGGAAATTGTAGGTACCGCGCAGATCCAAAACTGACCACAGAGTGCCAAACTATGTCAAAGGTAGGCTCGTCCTTCCGACCGGATGCTCACACGACAGGCCCAGATTCTGCGCGAATACAAGCTCGTCGTCGGTGGTGGGGGTGGCGTAGGAAAATCCGCTCTCACCATCCAGTTCATTCAGAACCATTTCGTGGACGAGTACGACCCGACCATCGAAGGTAGGTTGGGCGTATCGGAACAAACGCTAACGCACCAGATTCGTACCGCAAGCAATGCGTGATCGATGACGAGGTCGCTCTGCTCGATGTGTTGGACACGGCGGGCCAGGAAGAGTACAGGTAGGTGGTCTCGACTCACGCAGCGCGATGCGCGAACAATATATGCGGACCGGAGAAGGATTCTTGCTGGTGTACAGCATTACGAGCCGCAGCTCATTCGAAGAAATCAGCACCTTTTACCAGCAGGTCCTGCGCGTCAAGGACAAGGACTACTTCCCGGTCGTCATGGTCGCGAACAAGTGCGACTTGGAGGGCGAGCGCCAGGTCAGCACGGCAGGTACGTTGGCACAACTAACAGACAGAGGGCTATGAAGTCGCCAAGCACTTTGGCTGCCCTTTCGTCGAGACTTCGGCCAAGCAGCGCGTCAACGTGGACGAGGCATTCAACGATCTGGTCCGCGAAATCCGCCGCTACAACAAGGAGCAGGTGTTTGGCCGTCCCAGTGCCAACAGTGCTTTAACGAACGGCGGTGCGTCCGCATCTATGAACAAGGCGGAGGATGGCATCTCCAAAGGTTGTAAATGTGTCGTTATGTAATGGCACCGGCAGATGGCATTGCTGAATACCCTCGCCTAACGCGATAGCAGCATCTCGTCGAACCCATTCGCCTGGTGGATCATTGCCTATACGGTTTCCTCACATGCGCTCCAACATCACTTGTAGATGGTGGCCTACCATTTGCTAGCGTAATACTATATAAACAGGTCATCCCACTCGCTGCGTATATGGCGCAAGGCCTGTGCGCACACCGGATGCATGGGGCAATCACGTGAGAGACAAACACCGCCACGTAGAGACGGGACCGAAAGGCACCAACGCAACACTTCGGTTGCGGCGCGCTAGCCTGACGCAAGGAACATGCCACAATCAGGGCCTGAATAGAGAGGGTTTCAATCTAATTAGATTATGAACAATTGGATTGATTGTTTCTCAGAAGTGGGACTGTGATTCTTATAGCGATTGTTAGGAACAAAATATAGCAGCTCTATTCAAATCACAACAATTAAATGCAGCGTTTAGATGAGAGCAGCGACGGCAACACCGACGACACCAGCAACAACAGCGGGGAGACCGCTGAAAGTAGCGGCACCGTTGCCAGCCGACGACGAAGAGCCGCCCGAGCCACCAGCGGCCGACGACGAGCCACCCGAGCCACCAGCGGCCGACGACGAGTCATCACCACCCGACGAGGAGGTGGGCTGCGAAGACTCGGAGCTCGAGGCGCCACCGGCACCGCCAGCACCGCCCGACGACGAGCCACTCGACTTGGAGCTGGAGCTCTTGTCAGAGCTCGAGCTCTTCGAGCTCGAACCGCCCGAGCTCGACGAGCCGCCCGAGCCGCCCGACGACGAGCCGCCCGAGCCACCGCCACCGCCACCGGCGGCGCCACCCGAGCCGTTCATGCACGAGTCGCTGCCCTTAGTGACCGACACAGGGCTCGAGTCAGCCTTGGCACCGGTGCTGTCGGTGATGTCGATGGTGAACTTCTGGCCAGACTCGAGGTTCACCTTCCAGGTGATCGAGGTGTCGGAGGTCTGCGAGGTCAGACCAACGTCCATGGGCTGCGAAGGGTCACCAGCCTTGGTGATCTTGGGGTAGTAAGGGGCCTGGCCACCGTGCCAGGTGATCTTGAGGGGCTGGCACTGGGTGGCCGAGGCGGGAGTGTCCACCTGGAACTGGCCCTGGGCGGTAACAACGGCAGCGGCAACAGCGGCAACAGCAGCAAAGGTCTTAGCGAACATCTTCAGTGGAAGTGGGTGGGAGAGAAGGGATGGCGGTGACCGAGCGCGCTTTTGAGTCTTGGGCGGCCCGCGCCCCTGGGCCGCAGCGGCCGCGTAGACGTCGAAACGCACAGGCGAAATGTCCGTGTTGATTCCAATCGAACCAACAAACCAGCATTCCGCAGCCTGATCATTGACGTGGCGTCATCCGAAATCATATATTAATTGTTTATTGGCTAACTTTGGTAAATATAAACCTATAATTGGATGACAACGTACTCGGTCATGCACAATGATACATAGTACGTGCAGTTATCGTGCACGGCCTTGTTCCTTTACGTTCCCCCTGACCAGTGGTAATGTGGCAGTGCAGGCATGGACATAACGCACGGGCGAATATGCCGGGTGGCGTTTGTTACCGCCGCGAGCCGCCCGAAACCTCGTGTTTGTTGGACGTTGCACGCGTAATTCCGCAAATTCCACCCGGTCCGCGGAACGCGAGTCGCTTGGCACCACGCCCGACCCCAGCCCTTCGCATAGCACGTGATTCAGAATGTGGAGTCAGGGACCGGTCGTGACCGCTACGATGAGCGCAGCGCCAGTGCGGGGTGCTGAGTCGTCGGCCCGTCATGCGACGCCTGCGCGCCTCACGTACCCACGAGCAGCACAGTCAGAAATTGTTCGTGCGCATCAAAAGGATGTGTACTACCGGGACCTCTTCTCCTCGCAGCTCAAAGAGGTCGCGAGTGAATTCCTTGGCGCACGCCGCAGTCATGTCTATGCCGAATCCTTGTCGCTCGTCGCCAGTGTCGCTTACTTTGGCCTGAGCACGCTAGGCGGTGCTCAGTCGCTTGGTGAGGAATATGTCAACGCAATGATGCGTGACCGGCCGACGGGAAAGATTGTGAATGCCAAGGTAGGTCGCTCCTGCTCACCCAGCGCCGTGCAATTTTTATCGCATTGTACATCGTCGCGCCGTACCTACTGACCAAGATGTACGGCATGATCCGTATGTCGCTTGTGCGCAAGGACCAAGAAATTGCACAGCGCCGGCAACGCGAATTAGTGCGTGCGCAAATGGCCGCACGCGACGAGAAGTCAACCAATACCCCTCCCAGTGTCGGCAAGAAACTGCAGCGCCGGTGGGAAGCGACGATCCAGTGGCTTGCCCTCGTCCTCCCTGGATCGCACGTCCTCGCTGCATCAAACGGCCTTCTCGCCTATGCATCGGCGGCACAGTTAGCCGTCTTTTACCTCTTTGGGCGGTACTATACGGTGGCGCATCGCCTCGCCAAGGTCGACTATGTTTATGCGAGTGCCAAGCGCCCCAACTCGCGTCCTCAGTCGTATGAGGTGCTCGGTGTGCTGCTCGGTACTCAACTTCTCGTGAAGCTGGGAATGACGGTATACTCTGCCTACCAAACCTACCAAGAAAAAGCGGTTGGCGCCTCGCACGACACGGGCGACGTGCTCGGCACGCACGACCCAGCCGTGCGTCCTTCTCGATCCGTGGTGCTGGATGATACCTACTATTCCCATGCCGACCACGCGATGACGAAGCGCACCGAAACGAGCACGGATCCGACCATTCCCCTCGAGTACCCCGACCCCGAGGCGCCCGCCACGGCCGAGCGCCTTGGTCTTGCTCAAGGCGCGCAGGCCGCGGATCGCCAGACGTTCGAGGCGGCGGTCACCGAGAGTCGTGCCAAGACGACGCAGCTCGAGGCGATTGCGGACGAGGTGCTGCGGTGCACGCTGTGTATGGACCGGCGCACGCCTGAAGTGGGCAACAGTGCCGTGACCGAGTGTGGCCACGTCTTTTGCTGGGACTGTATTACGGGCTGGATCAAGGAGAAGCCCGAGTGCCCCCTGTGCCGTCAGTCGGTGCAATGCAACCGGCTTGTGCCCATCTACAATTTGTAGCGAAGTTAAAAAGATACCAATCCACGCCCGGATGGGCACCAAAGTATTTGGTAGTATGGGATACAAATGCTATCCGACGATAATTAGAGCTCGTCGTGGTAGTTGAGCGGCTCGTCGCCACCCGCACCCGCACCCGCGGAGCCTTCCTGGTACACCTTGGCGGTGATCGGGGTGACAGCCGTCTGGAGCTCGGACATCTGCTCCTCAATGTCCTGCGCCTCGGCGTTCTCGGCGTTCTCCTCGAGCCACTTTTCAGCATCCTTGAGGTGCTGCTGGAGGGTGTCCTTGTCCTCCTTCTCGAGCTTACCGCCGAGACCCTCCTTGTCGGTGATCTGCGAGCGGAGCGTGGAGATGAAGTTCTGGTAGTTGTTGAGCGCCTCGACGCGGCGGCGAACAGCCTCGTCCTGCTCGGCGTACTCCTCAGCCTCCTGGACCATGCGGTCGATCTCCTCCTTGCTCAGGCGGCCCTTGTCGTTGGTGATCGTGATCGACTCGCTGCGGCCAGTACCCTTGTCCGCGGCCGAGACCTTCATGATACCGTTGGCATCGATCTCGAAAGTGACCTCGATCTGGGGCACACCACGGGGCGCCGGGGGGATGTTGGTCAGCTCAAACTTGCCGAGAAGGTTGTTGTCGCGGGTCATGGAGCGCTCACCCTCAAAGACCTGGATCAGCACGGTGGGCTGGTTGTCAGCGGCCGTGCTAAAGATCTGGCTCTTCTTGGTCGGCACCACCGTGTTGCGGGGAATGAGCTTGGTCATCACACCACCGGTGGTCTCGATACCGAGGGTCAGGGGGTTGACGTCGATCAGGACGACACCACCGAGCGACTCGTCACCCGAGAGAACACCACCCTGGACGGCGGCACCCCAGGCAACGGCCTCGTCGGGGTTGATACCCTTCGAGGGCTCCTTGCCGTTGAAGAAGTCCTTGAGCATCTGCTGCACCTTGGGGATACGAGTCGAACCACCAACGAGCACAACATCGTCGACCTCGTCCTTCTTGATACCAGCGTCCTTGAGCACCTGCTCGACCGGCTTGAGGGTGCGGCGGAACAGGTCAGCGTTGAGCTCCTCAAACTTGGCACGCGTGAGCGTCTCCGAGAGGTCCTTGCCGTCGAAGAAGCTCTCAATCTCGATCTTGGTGCTCATCTGGCTCGAGAGCGTGCGCTTGGCGCGCTCCACCTCGCGCTTGAGCTTACCAACGCTGCGCTTGTTGCTCGAGGCATCCAGCTCGGTCTTCTTCTTGAACTGCTTGAGGAGGTACTCCGAGACACGGTTGTCAAAGTCCTCACCACCCAGGTGCGTGTCACCGGCAGTGGCCAGGACCTCAAACACACCCGAGTCGATCGAAAGGAGCGACACATCAAAGGTACCACCACCCAGGTCGTACACAATGATCTGCGACTCACCGTCCTTCTTGTCAAGACCGTAGGCGATGGCAGCGGCCGTGGGCTCGTTCACGATACGGAGCACGTCCAGGCCGGCAATCGTACCCGCGTCCTTGGTCGCGGTACGCTGCGCGTCGTTGAAGTAGGCAGGAACAGTAACCACGGCGTGAGTGACCTTGTGGCCCAGGTACGCCTCGGCAGTGTCCTTCATCTTTTGCAGGATCATGGCCGAGACCTCCTCGGGGGTGAAGACCTTCTTGTCGCCGTTCACCTCAACCTGGATCGCGGGCTTGCCCTTCTTCTCGACGAGCTTGAAGGGGAAGTGCTTGATGTCCTTCTTGACATCCGCCTCACCCCACTTGCGGCCAATCAGACGCTTGGCGTCAAAGATGGTGTTCTCGGGGTTCTGGGCAGCCTGGTTCTTGGCGGCATCACCAATCAGACGCTCGCCATCCTTGGTGAAGGCAACGTACGAGGGGGTGATACGGTTACCCTGGTCGTTCGCAATAATCTCAACACGACCCTGGCGCTGCACACCCACACACGAGTAGGTCGTACCCAAGTCGATACCAATCACAGTTCCATACTCACTGCGCTTGTCCTGCGCAGCCACTCCCGTGCCACCATAGGGGGCAGAGAACAGCGCGATAGACAGGAGCGACAGGAGCGCAAACACCACACTCAGCAGTGTCGGCTTCACTTGCAGAAGCATTTTCGCGATCGTGGGTGATGGTTCGGGCGGGTGTCCAGCTGGCGCTTATATGTTCCACGCGCGTGTCGCCCAGTGTGTGCTTCCACGTTGGCATCAGGCCGTGCATGGCTTACGTAACAAGCTTCCACGGTGTTCTGTCCACGTGGAGGTGGTTAGTCAGTTCGGTGTTGCGTCGCGCACGGCGCACATCTCCGACACGCGATGGCTTCGCGGCTGCTGGACCAGTCGCTCGCGGACGTGCGCCGCCAGCGGCAGTCGTCGGGCGCGCGCACGGCGCCGAAAGAGGTAGGTAGAGCGTCTGACGACAGCGTGCCGCGAGCGATCAAGACACATGGAAGCACGACAAGTTTGAGGGCCGACGTGCACGTCCATCGCGCAACGCGCCGCACGGCGAGCAGGATGTGATCGCGACGCGCGTCGCCATCGAGGGGCTGCATTACGAGGTCTCGGAAGCAGAGCTCAAGGTACGTGGATGCGCTTACGCAGGACCTCTTTTCCCAGATCGGACCGATCGCCCAAGGACCCACCATCACGGTAGGTCGCGCTTCTTATACAGTTTGACGCATCCGGCCGCTCGACGGGGAATGCATCCGTGTGGTACGCGTCAGAGGCGGATGCACAGACGGCCGTCGTCGAGTTTGACGGCGCCAAGGCAAAGGGAGAGCCGATCCAGGTCAAGGTCCTCGGCACGAGCCGCATCGCCCGCGGCGGACGCGCTGCGCGGGGACGGGGTGCGCGCACGCCTTCGCTCATGGACCGCATGCAAGGTGCGCCGGCAAGCCGTGGCCACGCGCGCCCGGAAAAGCGCCGTGGGGCGCAACGCAAAGAGCGCCGGAGCCCTGCTTCGGCTGCAAGCCTCGACGCAGAGCTCGACGCGTTTATGAACGCGCCGCCCGAGACCGACAATGGGGTATGTTCTACTGGTATAACCGATAGGAAGCCGCGATGGAGGATTAATTACATCTCGTCCAACTCCATCAATGCGTCGCGATCGCGCCGTTTTTTCAGCGTGCCGTACTCGCGCGAAACATTGGTCGAGTTCATCCAGCCTTCCGGGACGAAGTCGGCAATCTTTATGAGTAGAAACACGTACCCGTTTGTACAGCGCCTTGCGCGCATTGATCTCGCTGTAGGTGTCCGGCGAGTTTTCCAGCTTGAGCTTTTCGTTGCGGATTTCGCTCATCGCATTTTCGACCGTGACAATGGTAAAGAGCTCGTCGCGCATCTCGTCGTTCCAGCGGAAACGCTTGGCGTGGTCTGTGTGAGTAACGACACGTACCGTCCGTGCTGATGTCCACATCGCCCTCGCCGTCGTTCTCCTTCTCGTCCGGCTGGTCGTCATCGGGAGGGGACTCGGGCACCTTGTCCGCCGCCGCGTCCTTCTCGCCTTCGGTATGCTCGGCAGAGGCGGCGTACTCGGCCTCTTGCCGCGGAAAGTCGTCCTGGATCAGCTTGTAGAGGATATCAAGATGCTCTTCTTGCAGCTCGCGATAGTACTCCATGTGCTTGGGGAAAAACTCGCGTTTCGTCAATTTCTGGGTTAGGCAAGCGACGTACCATCATGGTGAATCGGTTGTACGGAAAGATGGATGGAAGGTAGTTAAAGAAGTTCTCGTTGTACTCGTCCAGCTCCACGGCCAGCTTTGCGGTGTCGATCAGCGGCGGCTTCAGCTCGGGGGGAAACTTGGTCTTTACCGCGAAGCTCGCACGCTGGACCAGGGTCTTGAGGTGGTCAAACATGGTCTGCAGCTGGGGATGCACGGGATGCGTGGGGTATTTGTTCTTTTTCTTTTCTGCCTTGTCGCGACCCGACGCGGGAGGCGAGGGCTCCGCAGCAGGCTTGGGTTCAGGCGCAGGGCGTGGCGGCGCAGGCGATGGCTCAGGCTCAGACGGCGTGCCGTCGGCGGGCGGCGTCGGCGCCGTCTCGCTCTCGCCCTTGTCCGTCCGTGGACCGTGTCCCTTTTTGGAGGCGGCGCGCTTCGCCAGGAGTTTGTTTGTCTGGCGCGCGTAGCCCGCCCAGCCCTCGCGTGCGCCGAGGCTGCCGATACTCGAGCGAAAGGCGGACTCGGAACGCGATGACGGGCGCGTCATCTTGGCACGCGCCAGCTCGACGGGGCCCAGCGCGACGTAGAAGCCATCCGAGCGCGTCTTGACAATATGCGTCGGCTCGTCCATGCCCAGCTCGGAGTCGTCGACAAAGGGGTCCTTGGTATCGTACGAGCCGACGTCGTACTCATCCGCACGGCGCTTGCGCGGATTTCCGCTCGTGTTTTGCGAGGGGTACTTTTGCAGGAGCTTGGCAAGGCCGCCGAGATCCTCGAGTTCTTGCTCGGAAAGGCCCACGGGCTGGTAGCTCGCATGCGACGACTCGCCCTCAAGATACGTCGCACTGTACCACGCCGCCCACTTGGGATGCTTGGACTGCATGCGGCTCACCGACAGCTTGGGGACGGGGATAATGTAGTCGCTCTTGCTCGAGCCGCCGGGGTGCACCTCGACCTCGAGGCGGATCGTCGGGCGAGGAGGTGGGCCGGAGTAGACCGACTCGGGCTCGTCCTCCTCGGGGCTGGGACTCCGCGGCCGCTTGCGCGAAGCACTGCCGGTGTCGTCCTCCCCCGAGTCGGAGCTGTCTTCGTCCATCGCCTCGGCACTCTTGTCGGCTGCCTCCGCACCGTCCTCCTCCGTCTCGGTGGGGTTCTCGGTGTCGCTCTCTCCGGAGCGGTCCGTATCGGATGCGGAGCCTTTGTCGGCCTCCGAGTCGGTCGGTGCAGGCGACGCTTCGGTGCGTTCCACGGGCGTGCCGAGCGGCTGGGTCAGAAGCGCGACGCGGCGCGACTTTGGACGTGTCGGCTCCGTAGGTTTGGACTTTGGTGCGTCTGGCTTGGTGTCTGGCTTTAGTGCGCTCGACTTTGGAGCGTCAGATTTGGAGGTATCGTCCTTAGGTGGGTCCTCCTTGGACAGATCCCCGTTTGCCGCGTCCTCTTTCGGGGCATCTTCTTTCGGGGCATCCTCCTTTGGCGCGTCGTCGGGTTTGGAAGCGGGTTCCTTGTCCGTAGTGGGCGCAGCGCTAGAGGCGTCCTGTGCCGGCTCTTGCGGCGCGTCTTGCTCGTCGTGCATAGGCTCGCCTTGTGCTGGCGTACTCGATGCGCTTTGCGGCTCACTCTCTGTCGCGGCCCGTGTTTTTTCCGTAGGCCCTTTGGTAGCCCCTTCGGTAGGTGCCTCGGCAGAAGCAGCCTCGGATTCCGTGCCAGGCACGCTCTGGGACATCGCCTCCTTTACTGCCTCGGACTCGGGCTCTGAACGATCCTCCTCGTTCACAGGCGCAGGCTGTTCGGCTTCAGGTGCACCCGAGTGCGCCTGAAGCTCTCTCGGCGCCGCGTCTGTGTTTGGATCGGGCATGGTAGGTGCGTCGACACGCGTCTCGACCTCTGCCGCGCTCGTGTCCTTGGTATCCGTAGTCCGTGTCGCATTCTCAAGTACACTAGGTACATTCGTGGCGTACGCCACAGGCTCATCGCCTGCGTGCGCTCCGTCCATCCTGGCAATTCGCGGTGGACGAATTTATTCGGCGCCGATCGCGGGGCGCGTTGAATGCCACGAGCCCTGAATCCAACACGCACGTGGATGACGCTCCGCCGAGGGGTGGTCGACTCGACCGAGGCGTGCGTTGTCGACGCGCTGGCAGGGCATGCGGCGCCGGTCGTGCTCGATCGGTGGCCGATAGCCGATGCGTATGACACGTCGAGTGTGTCCGAGGCACGTACCTCTGATGCACTGGACACGTACTGCCGCCCACCGCTGATGGCCGATGCGGCGGCCTTCGCACAGGCCACCAAGGAAATGCGCAGCGACGCGAGCGTATGGTGGACGGATGTGCCGTTCGCGGTGTGCGAGAGCCCTGCGATGGGCCAGCTGCTCGTCGAAGCAGTTGAGCGGAGCACTAGAAGCCGAGCGTGTGACGCCGAGCGACACAATACGGCGGGCCCTGCCGAGGACGGCGAGCAAGAGACAGGCAAGAATGAGCACACCGAGACGTTGCACGTCGAGGGCGACGCTATTGCACATACCCTCTATACCAATGCACGGTCCCACAATGCGAGCCTGCAATGGAAGCATGCCCAAGGCTCGTGTGAGTATGTCCTTCCCCCCCGGACAGCGGCGCTGCTCACCGACCTGCTCCCAGAGCACGCCCAAGAGCGTGGCCTCCTTCCGAACGGCATTCTTCAGGTCCTGGATCTCGGTACGTTGCGCGTCTTACCTAGTGAATACCGTGGGCGGCGTAGACGTCGTCCTCCTCGACCCTCCGTGGCCGAACAAGTCGGCGGAGCGCGTGCAGCGCATGCGCGGTTATGGCACCATGCCAGACATGTATGATCTGTGGCGGCTGCGCCCCACGCTCGAGCCGTTGCTGGCCTATCGCCCTCTTGTTGCGCTATGGATCACGAACCACGTACGTGCTCCCGCTTACGCAGCCCAAGGTGCACCGCTTTGTGCGTGACAAGTTCTTCCCCGGCCTGGGCCTGGCGTATGTCGGCTGCTGGGCGTGGCTCAAGCTCGCGTCGAGTGGCGAGCCGCTTTATACCCTGGCGCGTCCCCAGCGGCGAAAGCCGTACGAGCTGCTGGTGCTGGGCGCAGCCGACGGCACGGCGATCCCTCCCTGTCTTTTGATGAGTGTGGCCCTGGCGCACAGCCAGAAGCCGTACGTCGCACGTACGTCCTTCCCACCCCCCACTCACCCAGCGCTCCTTCTCGAGGCGACAGGCCGATCGGTGGACCATGCTGTCGTGGTCGAGCTCTTTGCGCGGCACACGCCGCGAAACGCGTCCAAGGATGGGTGGCATATCAGTGTGGGCAACGAAGCGCTGCGCTTCAATGCCCGCTATGAATATGAGCCAGCGAGTTCGTCTCCGCCGCCTAGGGTATGATCGACTACGAACCAAGGATCAGTTCGCGGACAAAGTAGGCATGGAGACGCGTATCCGTCGTCAGCTCCGGGTGGAAGCTTGTTGCCATCAAGCGCCCCTGGCGCACAGCAGCGACATGCGCGTCGCTCGGGGGCTGCGCACCCTTGATTTCCGTAGCGCCCTCTGCCGGCTCTGGGAGGACGTTGGACGCGTGCACGTCCGGCACGGCCGACGCCGGGATCCAGCCGAGGACCTCGAGCGGGCTTCGCGGCATCTGAATCACCGACGAAGGGCAGACGACCACCGACAGCTCCGCGGTGCCCTGCTCGGTACGCGTCGCGGCCTGTTGGCGCTGCTGGATGGGGTCCGAAAGCAGCTGCTCGACGACTGGCGCGCGAATAAACACGCCGGGGTACTCGTCGCCAAGACACGGAAACTGCACGCCCGCCTCAAACGAGCACACTTGGCTTCCAAATCCGTTGCGGCCGACCTGGATGTCGAGGCCGCCGAGGAGCTCCTGGCCCCCCCGCTTGCCGCCGGTTGCGATGGTCGACAGCATGATCATACCCGCGCATGTTCCCCACACCGGTTTCCCGTCCGCAATCCACTTGCGCAGCGGATCGATGAGCTGTGCATTGTGCAGGCCGAGGGAAATGGCGGTCGACTCGCCGCCTGGCAGCACGAGGCCATGGCACTGCTCCAGCTGCTCCGGGCGGCGCACGGCGATCGCGCGAACGCGTGTCGGAAATGATCCCGCATTCAGCGAGGTAAAGCGGGCAATGTGCTCCTGGAACGCACCCTGCAGCGCCAGCACACCCACCGTCACCTGCTCCGACATGGCGCCGTCAAAGAACAAAAGAGCCACGTGACAAACGCGCCGTTCGAAGCGCCACGATGGACGGGGCGAGCGAGGCGATCCCTGCGAGCGAGGGCCGCTCGGCCAAGTCGCTGGAGCTCGTGCTCGCGACAAATGAGTCGATTACCATTGATCTCGACCCCCTCCCCTCGCCGGAGGAGCTCGAGGTGGTGATCGATATCCTCGTCGAAGAAAAGCCGGCCGCCTACTTTTGGACGGCGCTCGCTTCGCGCTGCTGGAACGCGGGCCGCCGCGCCGAGGCGGAGCTGATCGTGACGAAGGGATGCAGTATCCTGCCGGTGCACCGGCCTGATGACAGCATTCCGCTCTTTTCGCTGCACGCCGCGTTCCAGCTGGACGATGCACGCAAGGCACCGAAGCAGGTCCTGCCGGACGCGCGCTACCAGATCCTGCAGGACAAGCAGCCGAAGCAGCACTATTTCCGGAATACGATCGAGGCGCTGAACCAGGCGCAGTCGCTCAACCCCCAGCACCCGATGATCGTGCAGAGCCGCGCAGTGTTTGCGCTGCTTACCGGCGACAATGCGCTCGCGGGCAAGCTCTTTGACGTGATGCTGTCGCGCGAGCCAATGCACGCGATTGCCTTGCTCGGCAAGGCGTGCGTCCTGCTGCGCGCCAAGCAGTATATGAACGCGCTGCAGACTTACCAGCTCGTGCTCCGCCTCGCACTCAAGATGGACCAGCTCGCAGCGGCCGCCAACGACTCGAGCCTGCGCTGGACCGGGCCGGACGCGCGCGTAGGTATCGGCCTGTGCCTCTGGGCGCTCGGCCGCCACGACCCCGCACGCCGCGCTTGGCGCCGCGCGGTCGACGCGAATCCGGACAACCACGCGCCGCGCCTGTTGCTGGGCCTGTCGCTGGTGAACGCCGCAAAGCAGGTGCAGGCGCTGCCTCACGGATGGTACGGCGCACAGACGCAGCACTCGGAGGACGTCGCGCGGCGCACCGCGTACGCCGAAGGCATCGTGCTCCTCCAGAGCGCATGGCGCCTCGACAAGACAAATGCAATGACGGCCGTCGCCCTGAGCGCACACCTTCTCTCGCAGTCTACGCACCAGTTTGCACAGGCGCTCCCGGCCGCGCACGACTTTACCACGGCGCCGCAGCCCGTGCCGGAGGAGCTCGAGGGGCAGATTAGTGCGACGCTCGACCGTGCCCTCAAGCTCGGCGAGCACGCGATCCAGTACGCCGACTCCAAGTCGCCTGTGATCCAGGGCTGGCTGCAGTATGCCCACGCGTTGCATCTCGCCTCACAGCTCGCACGCAACAACGGCGACCGCGCCTTGCGCCTCCTGTCGCAGCGCTACTATGCGCGTGCGAGCGAGGAGCTTGCGCGCTTGCCGCCGGTACCCGGCCTCGCGGATCCCGACGGGACGCACCACCAGCTGTCGCACGGCCTGGCGCTCGCGACGCTCGGCATGGCGCAGCTCCAGGCGAGCTCTGGCGACCAGCTCGCGGCGACCAATACGCTGGATGCCGTGCTCGCACGCCCGAGCCCCGGCTCGAATCAGTCGTACGGCATCGAGCTCGGGCTGCTTGCCGCACTCCTGCTTGCCACGCCGCAGCTCGGTGCGACGCCGGAGCAGGTCCAAGCCGACCGCCGCAAGGCACGCGTCCTGCTCGACCGCACGCTGCGCCTTGCCGAGGCGTCCGGCCGTGCCGCGCATGGCGCGCGCGACGAGGACGAGCACGACCGTGCGACGCGCCCTGACGATGCCGAGGCGACGACCGACGGCGCGCTCCTCCAGGCCGAGACAGCGATCGAGGCTGAGCACCTTGCGCCGCGCACGCTCGAGGCAGTAGCGCAGTTCGACGCCGACCCCCTCGTCCACGCCCAGCTCGCGGCGCTCTGTGCGCCGAACGACGTGGACCGCGCGGTGCGCAACTACGCCCAGGCACTGCGTGTCGCCCAGTCGCAGGACGGCGAAAAGGCGCTGCAGGCGCAGCTCCAGCTGAACATGGGTGCGCTCCTGGTGCAGCACGGTGCCGCGCTGACGCAGGCGCCGAGCGCGCGCCAGAACACCGCATGGGCGCTGCGCCAAGGCATCACGTACCTCGAGCGTGCGTTTACCGTGGCCGGCGAGGCTGCTGCGTCGTCGAGCGACGTCGCGACGGCTGTCAAGGTGCTGGCAAACTACGACCTGGGCCGTGCCTTTGAGGCGTCCGGCGATAAGGAGCAAGCGCGCGAGGCGTACAAAGCGCTGCTGGCCGCGCACCCCGAGTACGTCGACGCGCGCGTGCGCCTTGCGATCCTCGCTGCGAACGAGCCACACGGCACGGAGCTGAGCGAGCAAGGCGTATCGCGTGCGGCGCGCGACGTTGCCAACACGCGCTTCAAAGAGGCGCTCTCGTGCGACCCCGGCAACCTCGATACGCGCGCGGCGTACATCCGCTTCCTCGCGGGCGAGTACCCCGCGAACCGGCAGCCGGCGTGGGCGGCGATCAAGGAGCTGGCCGCGCAGCTCTTCCTCGGCCCCGACGCGGGCAAAAAGATCTTTGGGAGCCCCAGCGCCGCGCGGCGTGCGGCCGAAGAGGCGCGGCACGACGCATTTGTGCTCAGCGCCCTCGGCTGGGCCTACTACCAGCTGGGCTTGCACACTGCGCCTGGGCCGTCGTACAAGGCGGACCGTTCCAAGAGCATGCTGCGTGCGGCCGATCTCTTTGACAAGGCGCTCGCCGCGCATCCCCAGTGTGTCTTTGCGGCACAAGGCCTGGCGATCCTGCTGGCCGACGACGCGCTGAGCGACCCGTCGGCGCCCCCCGAGACCGCCGAGGAGCGCCGCAAGCTCGCGGCGGAAGACGCGATCATCCTCTTTGGCAAGCTGCGTGAGCTGCGTGACGATGCGAGCGTGTACATCTGCCAGGGCCACGCGTTCATGATCCGCAGCGAGCTCGAGCGTGCGCTGCACGTCTACGACCTGGCGCTGACGCGCTACGACAACGAGCGCAACCCGATGGTGCTGCAGTATGTGGCGCGGGCCGCGTACGCGCTCGGCCTGCGTGAGAAGGAGTTTGCGCACCTGCAGCTCGCGCAGAAGCACCTCACGACCGCTGCGGAAGCCCTTGCGAGCCGCAGCGCGGACGCCAACAGCGCCGCGGGTGTGGAGCGCAAGCAGGTGCTGTACAACAAGGCGGTCATGGCGCAAAAGGCGCTGCAGATGCTGTGTGACCTGCCGATCGCGCAGCAGCGCTCCGCCGAGCTCCAAGAGGCGATCGAGTGGGTGACCTCGTCGCAGCCGACGCTCCCCGAGCTCGAGGAGGCGGCGCGCAACAACCAGCTCCTATACATCACCGCCGAGGTCGTCGAGCAGCGTGCCAAGTACGCCGAGACGTCGCTCCTGCGCCAGGCGCAGAAGCAGCTCGAAGAGGCGCGTGCGTACGAGGCGCAGCAGGCCGAGCAGCTCCGCCTCCTCGACGAGAAGCAAAAGGCCAAGGACGCGCAGCTCGAGCAGATGCGCCGCGAGCGCGAGGAAGAGCACCGCCGGCGTGCCGAGGCGATCGCCGAGTCGCGCCGCCGCGCTCGTGAGGAGGCCGCCCAGATCGAGTACGTCAAGGAACCTTCGCCCGAGCCCAAGAAGCGCTCTGGCGGCGGCGGCGGCGGCGGGCGCCGCAAGAAGCAGCCCGAGGCGCAAGAGCCGCAGGACCAATTCGTTGCGAACGACTCCAGCGATGGTGCGGACGATCTCTTTGCGGAAGACAGCGAGAGCGATGCAAGCGACGGCGACCAGGACGAGGACGAGGAGCAGCAGCCCGCCGCGGCGCCCGCCGAGCCGTCCGAGTCGCAACCCGATGCCGAGGCCTCGACCGAGGCGCCTGCGCCCAAGTCGACGCGCGAAAAGCTCGCCGAGCTCGCGCGGCAGCGCAAGCAGCGCAACAAGGACGAGCGCCAGGACAAAAAGTCCAAGAAGCGCCGCTCGCACGACAAGCCCAAAGACCGCGAGGCGAAGAAGCCCAAGGTCGCCGCCGACAACGACACGATCGATTCGGACGAAGAGATGAATCTGTAGACCTATCTAGTCCCTCTCTGCCAGGCGCTCCAGAATCTGCACAATGTCGGCCTCGCCGAGCGTCGTGAATCTCCGCTGCTGCGCCGACTCTTTCGGGTCGGCCTCGGCCGCGGCCACGCTGGGCCCGCCGACGATGCCAATTTCGATCTCGCTCGGCTTGAGCTCCTGCGCGAGGACCGTGTTGAGGGTGTTCACAGCGAGGTCCAGCACGTCCTCGCGGCTGAGGCGGCTCGCGACCTCCTCCGCCTCGACGAGCGCCGAGTCGGTTGCCGAGCCCGCCTGGCCAGCGGCCGACGTCGCGGCGCTCTCGGTGGCGGCCGCGGCCGTGACCGAGGCGCTCGACACGTTCGAGCGCTTAAACTGCTTCTCGAGGAAGTTGATCGCCTCGGTCTGCTTGGTACCCGACGCCGTGGCACGGTACCCCACATAGTGGCCGGCCGGGTCGAGCTTGAAGATCTGCGGAGCGTCGCCCAGCTCCTCGTCGAGACCAACGAGAATCATCGAGATTCCAAGCGGGCGCATCGCCGCCTTCTGCGTGTATACCTGGTTGATGTTGGCCAGGCGCTTGGCCAAGAGGTCGGGCGAGATGGGGTATCCGTACTTGTACTTGAACTCGGCGGCCTCGGAGCGCGCGCGCTGCACCTGCGCACGCGCATCGGCCGTGCGACCCGTCACCACACATCCGATCTCGGGCGTGATGGAGAAGATGTGCGTCACGGTCGACGCATCAATCAGCTTGTCGGGCAGCTTCTTTTGCGTCGCAACGACGACGGCGTCGCGGCCACGCACCGCAACCGCGGTGATACCAGCGGCATTGATTGCCTTGAAGGCGTACTCGACTTGGTACAGACGACCCTCTGGCGAGAAGATCGTCAGGTGCCGATCGTAACTGCTGCGCGACATCGTCTTAGGAGGCACCGAGGCGTACGCGTCGTTGTCCCATGCGGCTTCCGATCGCCCATCGGCCGAGCACATCACGTGGATTTTTTTTGTCCTGCGGGAAATGCGAAGCGATGGCGAGGAGCTGCCACGATGCCGACGCATGTGCTGTTCGAGTGCGCCGCGGGCCTTGCGGTGTTCAAGGTTGAACAGGTCGAGAGCATTGGCTCTCTGACCAAGCAGGTGCAGGATGCCATGGATGACTTGCCCACCTTTGGAAAGATGGTCAAGCTGCTGAGCTTTTCGCCGTTCAAGAGTGCGCCCGAAGCGCTGCAGGGTGCGCTCGATATCTCGGAGGGCGTGGTGAACGACCACCTGCGCTCTCTTCTCACTCTCAACCTTGCCCCGGAGGGCAAAAAGGTCAAGGGCATCGAGCTCGGTGTGTGCGACCGCAACCTCGCGACGAGCATCGTCGGCGAGCTCGGCATTCCTTGCGACACGGGCGAGACGACGCAGGAGCTGGTGCGTGGCGTCCGTCTCCACGCTGAGAAGCTGCTCAAGGGCATGACCGAGGGTGACCTCGGCCGCGCGCAGCTCGGTCTCGGCCACTCCTTCTCGCGCTCCAAAGTCAAGTTCAACGTGAACCGCAGCGACAATATGATCATCCAGGCCATTGCGCTGCTCGACACACTCGACAAGGACGTCAACACCTTTGCCATGCGCGTGCGTGAATGGTACGGCTGGCACTTTCCGGAGCTGGTGCGCATCGTGACGGACAACATTGTCTACGCCCGCTGCGCCCGCTTCATCAAGGCCAAGGAGCACCTGTCGGAGGACCAGCTGGAGGAGCTCACCGAGATCCTTGGCGGCGACGAGATCGCCGCGCGCAACGTGCTCGATGCCAGCCGCGCCTCGATGGGCACCGAGATCGGCGAGCTGGACATGACCAACATTGAAAACTTTGCCGACCGCGTCGTGCAGCTCGCCGAGTACCGCAAGAACATGCACAGCTACCTCGTCGAGAAGATGCACCTCGTCGCGCCGAACCTGTCTGCGCTCGTCGGCGAGATCATCGGTGCGCGCCTCATCTCGCATGCGGGTTCGCTGACGAACCTCGCCAAGTACCCTGCTTCCACCGTGCAGATCCTCGGTGCAGAGAAGGCGCTGTTCCGTGCGCTCAAGACCAAGGGCAACACGCCCAAGTACGGTCTGATTTACCACGCCTCGGCCATCTCGCGTGCTGCGCCCAAGAACAAGGGCCGCATGTCGCGTTTCCTGGCGAACAAGATCAGTATCGCGAGCCGTATCGACTGCTTCTCGGACGCGCCGTCGACCAAGTTCGGTGAGGTGCTCCACCTCCAGGTCGAGGAGCGCCTGCAGTTCTACGAGACGGGCAAGCCTACGAGCAAGAACAGCGACGCGATGCGCAAGGCTATCCTCGCCATTGAGGAGGCCGCCGGCGACCTGATGGACGTCGATGCTGAGGACAACGAGGACGAGGACGAGGATGACGAGGATGACGAGCCTGCCGAGCCGAAAAAGTCCAAGGACAAGTCCAAGTCGAAGAAGGACAAGAAGGAAAAGAAGGAAAAGAAGAGCAAGAGCAAGAGCAAGGACAAGTCGGACGACGTCGCAAAGGCCGCCAAGAAGGCCGCCAAGAAGGCCGCCAAGACGGACTCCAAGGAGAAGAAGAAGGCCAAGTAAGGCTCGGCCTCCGCTCCCCATAGCTTCCCTTCCTTTGTACCACTAGTTGCCGAATCGCTGCCCGATCCAAAATTTGCCCCGATTCGCATGTCATGTGAGCGATCGGGCTTAGCTGCCGACGTGCCAGCACAGCAGCCCTCGGCCGACTGCACAATGGAGCCCCGATGCCGCGTGGCTGTGGGCGGTCCGCGGGCCAACAGGCCGCTCAGACCGTGCCGCGGCACGCGGGAGAATGGCTGGTGCGTTCTGATTGGCCTTTTCTGTCGCGCCCCCGTGGCTAGTCGGTGTTGTGCCACGCCCGCTGGTCTGTTCCATCCACCGCTGCGTAGTCATTCAAACACGATGGAAGACGAGGTTGCTGCTGTACGTACTGAGCAGGATGAGAAAGAGCGTGAAACTAACACTACCGATAGCTTGTTATCGACAATGGTTCGGGTATGTGCAAGGCCGGTTTCGCCGGTGACGATGCGCCCCGTGCCGTGTTCCCGTACGTATCATGATGCGAAGCCAGGCTAACCGTTCAGGTCGATTGTCGGTCGTCCCCGCCACACTGGTGTGATGGTCGGTATGGGCCAGAAGGACTCGTACGTCGGTGACGAGGCCCAGTCGAAGCGTGGTATCCTCACGCTCAAGTACCCCATTGAGCACGGTATCGTGACCAACTGGGATGACATGGAGAAGATCTGGCACCACACCTTCTACAACGAGCTGCGTGTTGCCCCTGAGGAGCACCCCGTCCTGCTCACCGAGGCCCCGCTCAACCCTAAGGCCAACCGTGAGAAGATGACCCAGATCATGTTTGAGACCTTCAACGCCCCTGCGTTCTACGTCTCGATCCAGGCCGTCCTGTCGCTGTACGCCTCGGGTCGTACCACTGGTATTGTGCTGGACTCGGGTGACGGTGTCACCCACACTGTCCCTATCTACGAGGGTTACTCGCTTCCCCACGCCATCCTCCGTCTCGACCTTGCCGGTCGTGACCTGACCGAGCACCTCGTCAAGATCCTGATGGAGCGCGGCTACCCCTTCACCACGACCGCCGAGCGCGAGATTGTGCGTGACATCAAGGAGAAGCTCTGCTACGTCGCTCTCGACTTTGAGCAGGAGATGCTCACTGCGGCCCAGAGCTCGGCGCTCGAGAAGAGCTACGAGCTCCCCGACGGTCAGGTGATCACCATCGGCAACGAGCGCTTCCGTGCGCCCGAGGCCCTCTTCCAGCCCTCGTTCCTTGGTCTGGAGGCTGCCGGTATCCACGAGACCACCTACAACTCGATCATGAAGTGTGACCTGGACATCCGTAAGGACCTCTACGGCAACATTGTCATGTCGGGTGGTACCACCATGTACCCGGGTATCTCGGACCGTATGCAGAAGGAGATCACTGCGCTCGCCCCGAGCAGCATGAAGGTCAAGATCGTTGCCCCGCCGGAGCGCAAGTACTCGGTCTGGATCGGTGGTTCGATTCTCGCTTCGCTCTCCACCTTCCAGCAGATGTGGATCTCGAAGCAGGAGTACGACGAAGCCGGTCCCTCGATCGTGCACAGGAAGTGCTTCTAAACGCAACATGTTTGCACGGTGTAACTCGGCCTCGGTTGTCCGCAGGACTTGTAATGTGCAGGGTACCGCAGTTCATGCAGGGATCTTGTCGTCGTAGTCTGCTCAATAGGGCCATGTTTCTTGATCATTCCACTAGTCTAGCGCCTACTTATCTCCAAAAAGCATTGCTCCGCGATGCCGCACATTGGCAAAGCTCGGGCGCGCATCCACGCGGTCGATCGAGCTGGGTTAGCGAGGAAACGTACTCGCTGCGCAGCTCGGTGGCCCACGCAATCTCTTTCAGGGGGGGCGTAGTCAGCGCACAGCCCAGCGTAAGCACAGCAAAGGCAAGGAGCGTTTCGAATGTAACCTGTGTTAGACGTGACACGTACATCCCAGGGGATCGCGTTTTCGTATTGCGTCGAGGCCGTGCCGAGGTCCATCGACTTGCCTTGCGACAGGACTGCTGTTAGGTAAAAGAGACCTACATTCGTACGTCGAGTAGGCCGCGTGCACAAAGAGGACTGACGTCAGTCGTCCCATGGTATACGTACCGATGCCTACGGCAACCAGTGTCCGCCCCGTTGCCGAGGGGCGCTCCTTTAGTTCACTGGCCATGGCGCGTAGGAGGAACAGCGGCGGGGCCGATCGACGCCCGATCGGGGCAACCTCGGCAAATTGGGCGAATTTAGGATTCCTCCACTATGTGAGCAGCCAGCAGGCATTGGCATACCACGTTACGAGCGGATTGGATCCGTCCCGCAGCTGGGTCCGCGGCAGCTCGGCGTAGCGACTAAGGAACTCCGAGTGCGTCAGAATCCGCGCCTCGTGCGAGGACGAGAGGAGCGGGGGGGGGATGATGCCTGTCGAAAACAGGCCGGCGGGCGACAGAGTATAGTCCTCGTACCTAGGCACGCTCTTCTCCGCCGCGGCCTCGCCCGAGTAGGTCGGCGTGAAATACGTCGTGGGGGGCTCTGCGTGCCCTTCCTCTTCAGCAACAGACACGGGCGGCGAGCCCATCACACGCAGATACACATCCCGCAGCGCCTGGAAGTCGGTAGGGAAAAAGATATCAAAGAATCCCTGAAGAACGAGGTAGGTAGTCACGGGAATCATTACGCCGTTATGCCGCGTCTGCACCACAGGTGCATTCACACCCGGCGCGGCATCCGGCAGCGACGAAAAGTCGGAGAGGACGAGACGGTGCTGGGGAAAGTGCTTCTTGAGCACGTCCATCATCTGCAGCGCACCGGTAGGAATAAAATGCGGCTGCGTGAGGTTGGGGTAGAACGGCATGTGCTCGAACAAGAAGCGCCGCACAGCATCTGGGAGCCAGGCGAGATACGTCGGCGCACCGGGGGGCAAAAGCGTCGGGCGCACCGACTCCAGCAGGCTCAGGTACCGCTTGATGGCCGGATCATGCACCGGCTCCCACAGCTCATGGAAGTCGCCCGTCCCGTCGATCGAGACCACACACTGATACGGCTGCAAGTCGCCCATAGAATACCGAATGACGTCGTGCGTCAGGTTGTCCAGCACCTCGAGCGCCACAAAGAAGCATGGCTCGTTCACATCCTCGTCCCACTGCAGGATATCTTTGTGGACGACCTGTGCGACGCCATTCGCACGGTGGCGGGCGAGACGCTCCGACTGCTGCGCGGCGAGACGCGCACTAATCTCGACAATGCGGTAGCGCGTGCGCTCGTACACCTCCGGCTCCTCTTCCTCGATATAGTCGAGGACATCGCACGCCAAAGTACCCGCACCACCGCCGAGCTCGTACAGGACGAGGTCGTGATAGGGAAAGAGATGGAGCTTGTACTCGGTGACGAGGTAGCGCGCCAGCGCACGTCCATAGTAGGGCTGGGTTAGCTCGAGTACGTACGCTGAACAGCTGCGTCGGCGTATGCCATACCTGGCCAGCGGCCATTGCGTCCACCTCGCTCTCCGACATGCTATTGCTGCTCTGCATTTCGAGCAAGCGCCCCTTTTCCTTTGCGAGCTCGAGACTCTCGGCACTGCCCCACGCAGCACGGCGCTGGCGCCGCGTCAGGGTATCGATCTTCTCCTTGAGGGTAGGCTGGCCCTGCGTCGAGGCCTTCTCCTGCCTTTCGCGCTCTTCTTGGAACTGCTTCTCAAAGGCCATGTAACGCAGCTGTACGGCACGCATGAAATCTGTCTCGCTCTTGATATCGTTGAACGGAAAGTTACCTTTGAGCGGCGTGTCGCCGTCCGTCTTTTCTTCCGGAAGCAGCACAGCCTGCCGCGAGAAGTAGCCGTAGGTAGGATTGTACAGACTATCATGCACAAAATCGCGCGCAAGCATGCGCACAGACTTTGGCCGTGTCGTGTACTTCTCCAGCTCAGCAGGGGTCACGAATGGAAACTTTTGGAGCTCCTCGTTGGGAAACTGCTCAAAGACATCGTAATTGTACTGCACGCGGTGCTCCTGGGTATCACGAAAAAGCACAGGCGCACTGGACATAGCACGCACACCAGGCATCAATGCCCTGCTCATGCCTGTTGACCGCCGCACGGCTGATCCCCAAGCTCTCGCACACATCGCCGCTGCGCCAGTGTGCATCGCGCCGACGTGACCACGTCTGGTCAGTGCGGGTGCGTGGGTCTGCTGACTAAGCCTGCTGCGGCGCCGGTGGCAAAGCCGCGCGCCGTTTTGTCTCCTTCGTTGGTGGGCAGGGAGTACGTGCACGTCCCTGGTAAGCGTTGTTGTCGGTGTACAAAGTACCAGCTTCTGTCCTTGTGTACTCTGCCGTGTACACCATCACTAGTCATAGTTCGCCACCCTTGTAGAGCTCGGGTGCCGTTTTCATTCGGAAACTTTGTGGACGTGAAGGAGATTGTATTGCAAGCGTCGGCTTGAGACACTGTGCGCATCACTGCACAAGCGCCAGTGCATACCATTACGAGGATGATGTCCATGCAAACTCAGTGCGTAGCTCTCTCGTGCAATTCGGCGTGCCGCTTGCGCAGGGCAGACGGCCGGCATGGGGGTGACGGTGCGACTCTGCCGGAGACGTGCCAGACCTTGCCGGTTTCTGATGCCGTGCAGCCTGTGCCACACTGCGCACGTTGCGTGAACTGTACTAACCGCTGCAGAAACGAAAGCAGCGTGGATCCACCTGGCTCGATGACTGCCCCTGATCAGCCCTCACTCCCCGCGGGCCCCACGACGATGCCGAGCACGGCTCCCGTCCCGCCTACGGCGTACGCTACTCCTACCATACCCAAAAATACTGGCGAATACATGGACGGCATCGTGCCGCCGCCGCCACCCCGGCAGGCGCAGTCTAACAACCTATTTGCACATGCTTCCCAGCCCAACATTGCGCGCAACGCGCCCCTGATCATCTCGCGCAGTCTCATTGAGCAGAATCCAGCGCAGGCGGCAAGCGTACTCATCACGCTCCTGTCCTCCTCCGTATCGGGCGAGCTGCAGCTGCACCCGACGACCCCTGAGGAGCGTCGTGCGGTGGTGCAGCTGATGCGTGAAGTCGGCACACCCGCGTACCTGAAGTCCTTCTCAGGTGATATCCGCGGGCGCGAGATCCTCGCGACGTGGCTCAGCGATGCGACGCCGCCACGCAAGGCCGATGTCGCCGACGAAAGCGAAAAGTGGAAAGACGTCGTGTGCCCGCTGCTCGAGCTGCTCTTGCAGCTTCCTATTGAACTCGACCACCTCAAGGACCATGTGGGTCTCGGAAAACTAATTACGGGCGTCCAGAAGCGGGCGCGAAACGAAAAGGCGCGGACACTGGCCGACGCGGTAAAGGAGAAATGGAGCAAGCTCGTCCCTGTACGCAGTTCCTCAGAGGCGCGCGAGTCACCGCCTGTAGCCCCAAAACGCCCGGCCGCAAGCACTCCGACAGAGAGCGTGAAGCGTGCACGCAGCACCACCCCCCCTGCACGTTCTTCCGCGCCAGCTGCGCCGCAGACAGCCGCATCAAAGCCACCTTCCGGCACGGCTCGTCCTGCCAGCTCCTTGCTCCAGTCTACGTCCGTGTCGCGCACCCGTGCCACGCCGACGGAGCGCAAAGCCTCGCCCCAGCTGTCAGAGCCGCGTATTCCCACACGCACTGCAGCCAAGCCGGCTGCTGCTGCCGATCCGCTGGCCACCGCCCGGCGAGCACAGCGCAGTGCACCGGCGTCCAACAATGCCAACAAGGACTTGGCTGGATTCATGTCGCTCATTGAACAGCAACCGACCTCGTCCGCGCCGACTGCCTCAGAGGCACCCAGCGCGACGCCGATGGAACGCAAGAAACGGAAAAAAGCCGTGCACTGGAAAGACTACGATGGCATGCCGCTCGTTGCTGTGAAGCTCATTGAGCCTGCGGTCTACGAAGACGATGGCGACCTATCCTCGGTGAGCGGCATCGGTGCCCTGGATATGGAGGAGGGCGGTGCTTTCCGCCAAGCCCATGCCGAGATGGACGAGCAGATCGATTGGTATACGCCGTGTGAATTGTCGATTCCCGACCCCGAGTCTGGCCCTCTTCCCCCTCGCGGCAGCGACAGCCAGGCCAAAGTTGCGCAGGAAGAGCGCGAAAAGGCTGTGCTACTGGCTGTCTATATGAATCCGGACGAGATTCCTGCCTCGCCCGAAGAGCCGGACGAATTTGTGCTGGCATTCGCGAACAGCATGCCCGAGCCCCTTCCGATGACCACAGGCCTGCCTGGCGAACCGGCACCAGTGAGCGCATCGGCCGCACCCGATGTTCCTCCCATGCCCGACTTTTCGGCGATGGCCGCCATGCTTGGCCAGACAAACGCTGCGAATGGCGAGGGGCCACCGGTGCCACCGATGCCGCCGATGCCGATGATGCCTTTCGATCCCATGATGCTCCAGTCACTTGTACAAAGTACGCAAGGGAATGGATCCAACAGTCCTAATCCTGGTGCGCCACCGATGCCAATGCCTCCCTGGCCGGGTGGCATGCCGGGCTTCCCCTTCCCCTTCCCTCCCCCCCCGGAAATGATGGCCCAAATGGGCATGCCTGTGCCTGACAACGAGCCTAGGGATGCGGACGACGGCGCAAAGTCGCGCAAAGTGTGCCGATACTACAAAGCAGGTGAACGGTACGTATAACGGTGGTATTTTGGTATCGTGCTCACACTATGTCCAGCTGCCGACAAGGTGATCGGTGCAGCTTCCGCCACAACTAAGCGACGCGCAGTATAGTGTGCATTTTCTGGCCATATACCCATTCATGCAATTAAAAGAATACTCTTGCAGTCATGGGAACGGCACGAGGCATGATAGTATGCGCAGCTTGCGCCTTGGGGCGCTGCCAAGCCATGCCAAGCTTTGTCATGCATAGTCATGACATTATTCCGCCTTGGCAGCAGCGTCGCCCTCCTGAGGCGATGCGCTTGGCGCCGCAGCCGCGGCCGGGCGGTACAAGCCCTTGAAGAGTTCGAGCTTTTCGGGGGGAATGAGGCCAGCCTGGTGTTAGTAGGGAGAGATAGGAAAAACGTACCCTGTACAGCAAGCGGAAGACCGACTTGGTCGGCTGAGCGCCCGTGTTGAGCCAGTATTTGATGCGATCCTCGTTCCATTCCATTCGCTTCTCCAGCACGGGCTTGGCCACAATACCAGAGCGAATCACCTCGCCGTTGTACCCAGGACGATCTTCGGCGCGCTTTGGCTGAGCAGCTGGCGCTTGGCGCACAGGGCGCGGTACGGGGTCATATTCACCCAGCTTCTCTATCGGACGTGCATCACGCGCCTTGGTATTTTGAATAGCCACCAAGTGATAAAACGGGTTGTTGCGCGTACCGTGCCTCGCGAGCCGGAGACGCACCACCATTCTTCGAAATGTCTCGTCCGACGGCAGGCCGACGAGTCGCCTTCCACTCTACATCACGTGACCGAAGGTGGATTAGAATTCAATGCATGCATATTATCGCGATTCGCTGAACCCCGAGCCCTGTCTATTGGCGCATGTAAGTTCTCTCTTCACGTGAATCAAACCCAAGCCAACCGAACACAGCCCTGCGCGCGGCCCTGCTGAGCCGTGTTTGTGCCGGGAATTCAACGCGCACGCAGGGCAGGTAATCAACCGAAACGGCGCGAGGTTTCATCTCTTGCCACTACCCTCCCCCCTGGTCATCCCTGATCCTTGCACTTCTTAAAGTACGAGGTATCATGATTCTTCCCATTCGTTCGCTCGTGAGCATCCTCGCTCTTGCGACTTTTGCCAATGGTGCCATTGTTTACCGTGGCTACAAGGCTGGCTCGCCTGAGGAAATGGCGCGCCACGGTCTCCTTCCGCGCCAGGCCTCGACCGGCGGCGCTGCCTCGAGCGCTGCTGCCCTGAACGACGCGCCGAATGACTCGCCCAAGTTCGACTTTGGTACGCCCGACCCCAACTACCCGGGTGTTGTTGCCCAGAGCAAGAACGGCCCCACCAACCCGGACAAGCCCAGCTTGAACACCACGATCAACCAGACCTCGATCTCGCGTCTGGCCTCGGTTAACAGTGTTGATGACTGGTGCACTTTCGGCCCTAAGGACAACAGCAAGGAGCTGGGTGACGTTGAGCAGGAGACCGTCGCGTACTGTACCAAGGCGCGTAACGGTGCCCGTGTTATCCCCGACGGCACTGTTACCGCTGCTCACTTTGTCAAGACTCCGCTTTATGTCCAGATTATGGCCCTCGGTGACTTTACCAAGATCAACTTCAAACCTGGTGACACGGGTGGTGAGCTTGACCCCCACGGTGCTACCGAGAAGGGCAACCCCGTCGGTGGTAACGTTACCTCGAACATCAGCGGCAAGGACGTCTTCTACGAGGAGTGGATGAACTACGTTGGTCACAACATCATGTGCTTCCGTGTTTGCATTGCTGGCTCGGACAAGGCCCCGCCCACGACGGAGTGCCAGCACACCCTGGACGAGGTTGGCTGCATGTGGGTCATGCCCGGTGACTACACCCCTGACGTGTTCGACACTTGCGAGGCCGACCCTGCTTACCCCCCTGGTGTCTTTGTCTCCGGCGGCTCGTCCTCGACTTTCCAGCAATACGGCACTGGTGTATGGACCAGCAACGGTGTGCAGAAGACCTACACCAACGGTGACAAGGACGCCAAGACGCCCACTGCTGCCCAGTCGCAGCCCAGCTCGTCGAACTGCTCCAAGGTGTCGTCGATCTCGAACGGCATTAAGGACATCATCCCGACTTCTTCGGCCTCGTCTGGCTCGGGCTCGGGCGGCTCGGGCGGCTCGGGCGGCTCTGGCTCTGGCTCGGGCTCGGGCTCGGGCTCGAAGTCGGGCTCTGGCTCTGGCTCTGGCTCGGGTGGCTCGAACGGTGGCTTCACGCTCGCCCCCGCGCTTGCCCCGGTCGGTGCAGTCTTTGCGGCCTTTGTCGCTGGCGCCTTCCTGCTCTAATTGGAAATACTATACACACACCTCTTCGCTCTGCGAAACAGATTTCCTGCCGCCTGTTGTATGGCACCTCAACATGCTTCTTTTCAATGGATTGGCGACTATTGACCTGTACATAGCGAAGAGTCTCCCTCTAAAAGTCCATCTTTGCTTTTAGATAATGACTACTTGTCTCCCACTTCAATGATCGACCTTGCGCTATTTTTACGAGAGGCGGTGCCTAGCGTACTGCGGCCTGCCAGGGCTCGTTAGACACGCGGCGGCCCTTGCACCGATCAACACTCCACGTGGTTTTTGCTAAACCACGTGGCAACACCTTGACGGCGGTCATGGCGAGCTGGATGTGGAACGGCACGGTGCCGCGCATCGCGCGGATGCCTGTGCTCCGTGCGAGTCGATATGCCTCTATGCGCCCCATGTCGACGCGCCCTACTCAGCCTGGGCGCTGGGAGCCGCACGTTACGCGCGTAAAGTCGCCAATCCCGAAGCTCCCGGTACGTGCTCTGCCTGACCCAGAATAACAAGCCGTACGTGATCGTGGGCGGCTTGTCGCTCGTGGTGTTCTGGTATGTCTTTTCGTCCTACCTCAACAACAAGGAGCGTGTGGGCTCTTCGGTCCTGCGCATGGTTACGCAGACGATCAAAGACTCCCAGGACGTGCACGCTCTGCTTGGTGAGCCGGTACACCTGAAGCGCAGCTACTTGGGCGATCCCTGGATCGAGGGCATCGTCAACCCCCTCAAGGGCAAGGTCGATATGTCCTTCCCGATCGAGGGCCCGCGAGGCACTGCAACCGTGTATTTCACGTCGGTGCGCAAGCATAAGACGGATGCCTTCGAAGTGCTTCGCTTCCTCATTGTGCCCGAGGGTGACGCGAGCCGTGCCGTCTCGCTGCTGGCCCCTGGCCTCGGCGCAAGCTTGGCAGAAGGATAGATAGCTCCACAGATACCTATTTACGCGTGCGGAGCAAACCCGGTGACACGCAACGGCCAGGCGGCGCGTGTCGTGCTGCCTGGCATGCGCGATGCGCCGTGCTGGACCGAGGCGGGCTGCTGACCCAGTGTCTCATCCGCTGCAGACTCTTGCGCGCCGGGCCGGACAGGAACAGGATAAAGGTAGGCACCGCGGCGTGGCGCGCGCGGCTTGGGCGGCGCTGAACTAGGCTCAGGTGTGATGGGAACCACAAGTTCTGCGTGGGTATGCTCCATCTCGCCCACGAGTGCGAGGGAGAGGGGAATCTGCTCGAGGACATTCCAGATATGCCGCCGCACGGCGAGGCGCAGCGCAAAGTGGTCCATGAGATGCACAGCACGGCTAAAGAGCGAGACGCTTCGGAATCGCTCGGGGTGTTCTTCGTACACCCTGGCCAAAGCACGCCACGCCGTGCCTGTCACGACGGCATTCCCGAGACTGGCCATCATGGTGTAGATCTGTGCTTCGTGCACGTCGGTCGAAGGTACGAGCTTCGGCGCAGGCGGCTCGGGGGCACTTTCCACAGGGGGTATCTGGGTCAGACCTTCGACGTACATGAACAAAAGCGCTGGCGTCTTCTGGGAGACACAGCGCAGTCGGTCCCGCGGGCGACGCATGCCACCCATGGTGGGCAAGCTCGGCGACGCCGCGGGGCGCCATTGCCAAGAGGCCCAAGGAATAGAAGCAAGTCGCACGCACCGACACGACCGAGGCGCTCGAGGCAAGTGCCAGGATCGCATCGATCACATCGTGCTCTTCGAGGAGCGCGACGCCGGCGTCCGACGTGCCTATATGACCCTGTGTGAGTTGCACAACGTACCAGAGCCCAGAGGGCGGCTTTGCAATCCAGCATGTCTTCTGCACTGCAGCCGTCGTTGATCTGTGCGGCGAGTGCAGGCACATGGCCTAGTTCGGCGAGGTAGGCGCACCCTGCCTCGGTCGCAACAAGCTGGGAGTAGAGGTGGATGGGCAGCGGAGGCGCATCCGCCTCGAGGGAATGAGCCAAAGCATGCTCGGCGTCTGCGACATACGCCGTGTTCTGGCGGGTATACCAAATATGCGCCTGCTCAGCGACGTAAGATTCCCCAAAGAGGTGGTCGAATCCGCTGGGCTGCGACAGGAAACGGAGGAGCATACTTTCGTCCTCGTCGCTCAGCAAGTCGATGAGCGGGCGCTGCGCCATGACGCAGCGCAGCATGGCCGGATGTGCACTCGCCTGCTGTACGAGCTGCACGGCGAGCCGACGGACTTGGGGTGCGACATCGTACAGCTGTGACAAGAGCATGTCCACGGCCCATTCCTGCGGCTCGCCGTCCAGCCACAAAAAGTGCGACGCACGCACCGTGGCTGAGAGGCGCACCTGCGCCGTCCCCGCAGTGAGTGCGCGGCGGAGGACAAGACGCGTCGGGGCGTCGTGCGCATAGTCGAACGTCTGTAGGAGCATCTCGACGACCAAGGACGCATGGTCGTCCATGCTGCACAGCGCCAGCAGCGGCGTAAAAATGCGGGCGTGGCGCAGCAGCTCGAGACCTGACACGCTCTCGGAAAAGATCTGCAAAAAATCAAAGTATCCGCTGACCAAGGTCCGGTGCATGTGGCGCCCCGAAAAGAGGGGGTCCGGCGTGTGTACCACGAGCTGATCAAACGCCTCGCGCACCTCGCTCAAGAAGCGATCTTCACTCAGGAAACGCACGCCATCCGGATGCAGTAGGAGCACGCGGAAGTACTTGCGCCCAAGCGCCGTCCACTGCTCGTTCTTTGCACTGGCCTGCAGGCCCGAGTACCGGAACGAGAATGGGCGGTAGAACGAGAGGAGGCGGCGGATCAGCTTGGTGCTGGTGAGCGCCTCTTCGAACCGTCGGGCGTTGAGCAGTGGTCCGTCCAAGAGCTCGTGGAGCGCGCCTACGTTCCACGCAATGTGCTCTTTGGTCGCCATCACGAGCGAGTCGCGGATCAGCGCACGGAACTGCTGATCGTCGATCGTTGCATCAAGGTGCGTGCGCACGTCGCTCAAGTATTGCTGCTGGTGCTGCATCACGTCCACGGAGCCAAACGGCAGGTGCGACTCGACGCGGTCGATCGACAGGAGCGCCGTCTTGGCCGCAAGCTGGCTCTCGAGCGGCTCGGATTTGCTGTCACATGCAAGGCGCACCAGGTCGGGGAAGGCGTGCAGATGCGCACTCGTATCCGGCAAGACACGGCGTGCGAGGTTTAGGACGAGGCGCATGAGGTGGCTCGCAACCGGCCGCAGCTCGTCCGAGGCACGCACAATGCTGACCAACGCGTCCATCAGGCCCGCATCGAGCAGCAGGACCAGGACCAGGCCCAGGTACTGCTCACGCAGCGCCGGCCCCGGAATCGGCGGCGGCCGCGCCCGTGCGTCGTGCCCGTCCTCTGGCCGCTTCTTGGGCGAGGTCGAGAGGAAGAGCGCAATGAGCGTCGCGAGGATCCGCGACTGGATCCGCGGCTGGTTTAGGTGCAATGCAGACACGATGGTGCGCAGTGCCGCACAGTCGTTCATGCACAAGTACAGCAGACCCTCCCAGGAAGTGAGCAGGCACAGCGTGACCTGCTCGGTGGTTTGTAGCCGCTGTTCATAGTGCTCCTGGGCGGTGGTCGGGACGTTGGTAAAGCCCGCAAGCACCCCGGCGAGGTCCGTGCCCGCACACACAAACTGCCGCGTCTCGGGGCGCTCCAGCAGCCCCATCAAGCACCGCACCAGGGCCTTGGAGCGCTGCGGCGGCATTTCACACACCGCGCGCCACAGCGGCGCATAGGCCAGTGTGCGTGCGAGGAGCGGCGCGTCGAGCATCGCCCATTCTGCTAGTGTCTCGATCACAGCCGAGTGCAGCACGTCCTCAGGCTCGTGCGCAATGGCGACCAGCGCGCGTACGATCCCTTCCGATAGGAGGTGCGTACGCTTGGTGCTTTGTGCGTCCCACAGAGCCAGCGCACGTACGAGTTTCAGTGCCTGCTCGCGCTCGAAGCTCTGTGCCTCTTCCCGCGCCAATGCGCGCGTTACAAAAAGGCCGAGCGCACTGCGGTGGTGCTCGGCGAGGCGCTGCACCAGCCCGTCGTGCAGCATGTAGCGTAGCAGGCGCAGTCCATACGCTCGTACCCGGTCATTCGCACCTTGTCCAATCAGTTCCAAGAGGCTGCGTGAGCAAGACGACATACAGCGGCAGCAGAGGCGGCACGTCCATATCTAAGTCCACGCACAGGAGCGAGTGCGCACGCAACATGCTCGACATGAACGACAGCACGTCGATCTGCGCGCGCGTCACGCGGCGCGCCGGTGGTACGGGCGGCGCGCCGGGTGCTGCCCGCAGCCCCGCATCGGTGGTGAGCTGCGTGAGAACGTGTGCGAGGGCCGGAAGCAGTTTCCGAACGCGCGCTTGTTCCTCGTCGAGCTCGGGCGTGCTCGGCGCAAAGTGCAGCTCGCCCGTGTTCAAGTCTTCGAGCCCCTGGACGGCGCGGATGGCACGCGGCCGCAGGAAATTGCCCGTGTCGGACGCTAGGTTAGGATTTCCACATACTCTTGGTCGCGCGCTGCTGCAGCTCATCCTTCCGTGCCTGGAGTGCCTGGAGCTGCGCCTCGGCGACGCTCAGCTCTCGCTGAATCTGGCTGCGTAGCGCCTCGTTCTCGTCCCCCCGCGCGTCAAGCATCTTGAGCATGTTTTGCGCACCATCACGAATGCGCGCCTCGAGGTCGAGGTTTGCCGAGACCTCGGCCAACTGCGTCAGGCGCCGCACCTACCTCGCTCGCGCGTCCTTCCATGGCGTTGTCGGCCACGTGTTGTGGAGGCGGGGCACGCTCCTCCACCCATGATGAGGCTGTGGCAGACGTTGGGGTGGCTCGCCTGCGGTGTGGCCCTGGTCTGCGGTGCACCCGTTGCGCACGAAAGTCGGTTCCCTGAAGGGCGTACATTGACTGAAACGAACTTTACCTTGACGCAGCATGGCGCATGGGTAGTTGAGTACTTCTCCCCGAAGTGCCCCCACTGCCAGCAGTTTGCCCCGACCTGGGCGCAGCTCGGTGAGGCAAAAGACGCACTGCGTCTGGACCCCATTGCACCGGTCACGCTCGCGCGCATCAACTGTCTGGTATCGATGGACCTGTGTGAGCAGGAGCGTGTACAGTTCTATCCCCAACTGAGCCTTTATCAAGACGGCAAGCAGATCAACTCGGATATCCGGAACGACGGCTCGTTCGAAGTGCTCTCTGACTATGTAGACAAGGTCGCCGAGGCGTACCGCCTGCAAAAAACCGGGCAGAGCAATGCGACGCTGCCTGGTGTGTCGAGCGCGGCGAGCGTGGCGAGCGCCGCGTCCGTGGCGTCGGTCGCCTCTGCGTCGGAGGCGTCGGCGTCGGAAGCGTCGGCCGCCGCCGTGGCCGCGGCGGCGCCTGTGGCCACGACCGTGCCATCGCTGCATCCTCTTCCCGGCCTGACCAAGTTCGGGAGCGCGTCGCTGCCGAACGAGGAAGCGCTCAAGGCGTACCTCGGCAAGGACCAAGGCCAGGGCATGTCTTTTGTCAAGTGTACGTACCCCTTCTGACCCAGTTTTCGCACCGTGGTGCCCGCACTGCAAGGCGATGGCCGAGTCGTACGCCGCGCTTGCGATGAGCGTCAAGGGGCAGCTGAATGCCATCGCCGTCGACTGCGACAAGTACAGCGACGTGTGCAGCAACTACGGGATCACCGGCTTCCCCACGCTGCGGCTTTACAACAATAGCGAGATGATTCCGTTCACTGGCGTGCGCACCAAGGCCAGTATGCTCCGCTGGCTCCAAGAAAAAGGCGCGTACACCGCGCTGCGTTCAATTCGTGTGCAGGAGCTCGACACGGAGCTGCACCGCTCGCGCGCCGAGTTCCTCTACCTCGGCTCGCCGACTGCGCCGGCCGAGGAGAAGCGCTGGGTCGACCTCGCGGCGATCGAGTACGACCACGGTGCGTTGCTCTATTCGACCGACCCCGAGCTTTTGCGCCGCTTCCCTGCGCCGTCGCGCGCCACCGGCTACAACAGCGTCGGCTCGCGCATCCTTGCATTCAAAGAGTACCAGACGCAGCCCTCGTCCGCGCTCGAGCTGAACACGCTGCCTGCCGACGACGCTGACGCGGCGCGCGACAAGATCGTGCACTGGCTGCAGCTGCACGGCCACGAGCTGCTCTCCGAGGTGGACAGCACGAAGCTCAAGGCGACTCTCGATAACGACGAGCGCCAACCGATCGTGCTCGCGGTGCTCGGCGCAGACACGAACGACGCGAGCGCGCTGGGCGCACAGGTCGAGAGTGTCCGCCAGCTTGCTGCTGCGTGGGCCAAGCAGGCGTCGTCGCACGTCGAGGACACGCCGCGGTTCGTGTGGTTGGACCATGAACGCTACCCTACGCTGCTCCAGGACAAGTTCCGGGTGGACGTGCAGCAAGTCCCCCAGCTCTTTTACTTCCGCCCGGCGGACCACACGATGATGCCGTACACCGGTGCGACGTGGCCCGAGCAGAGCACCGCACTCGCATGGCTCAGTGCGATCCAGGCCGGCAGCGTGTCTGGCGTGTCCTACGGCTCGGTGTTTGACCGGACCTTTGCGTCGGTGCGCACGTCCGGCAGCACGGCGCAGTCGTTCCTGTCCGCGCACCCCCTGCTCTCGCTGATCGTTGTCGTCGGTGTGCTGCTGCTGATTCCGCGTGTGCGCCAGGCGATCCGTCCTGTGGCCCGAGGCTACCGAAAACTTGTGTAGAACCTATTTAAGATTATGCCTCGACAAACTCCTTGACGTGCTCGAGCCAGCTGCAGTACTCGCGCTGCTCCTTAAGCTCGGCGTAGTTGGGAATGAAGAGCGCGAGACCGGTGGCAATGCCGCGCTCTGCCAGGTAGCTCTCAAACTGCGCCTGGACGTTTTCGTCGAGCGTCTCAAATTGGGGGCCCATGTAGAGGCCGCGACGCTGCCAGTCAGCGTCCGAGGTGAGCTCGGTGGCGAGCACATCGTCCTTGTAGAAGGTGATGTTCTCAATCATAAACTGGCCGTCCTGTGCCTGGGCGTCGATGTTGAGCGAGCCCTTGTTCGCCTTGGTGACGTTGATGGCGCAACGAACCGGGAAGCTGCCCTCGAACTCGTCCTCGCCCGAGGCGGTCATCTGGTCCGCCTCGTCCTGCTCGAGTTCGTTGGTAGGGTCCGTGGTATCGATCTCGCCGATGCTAAAGAGCACGCGGATGTTCTCGCTGCCAAACTCGCGCGTCAGCGCAATTTCGTCCGAACCGCTCTTGTCCTCGATGTGCCACACGCCCTCGGACTTGAATTGCGTCAGCCACTCGGGGTCGTGCTCCTGGCTACCGGCCGCCTCGGCGGCCTCCTTCTCGTAGCTGATTTCTTGCTGCAGGCTCGCGGCGAGCTCGGCGTCCGACTCGCCTTGGCCGCTGCGGCGCAGCGTGGTGGCAAAGGTGCGCAGCGACGGCGCAGCGACCCGCGCGGCGCTGGGCACGCGCATAGCAGAGGCACGCACGCCACGCGCAAGGCTGGCGCGCGACACAGCAGGCAGGCGGCAAAGTCCGGCACGGATACTCGACATGGTCTGAGAGCAAAAGGACGCTGCAGCCACTTTTCCATGTGGCACGTGGATGACTAAACAACCCGTGCGGCGGGGGAGCGATGCTTGTCGCTAGCATGCGTGGGCTCGTGTGGATTGTGATTCAGCTTGCGCTCCTGTGTGCGCCTGCACTCGTGTGCGCGAGCGATGCGCCGCTCATGGCGTTCATGTCGCCACGTGCACAGACCAACGTTCTTCGCGCCCCGGCTCCGGGCGCCCTCGCCCAGCGCGGACCCCAAGTCTCGGCGGACCACGCGGTGAAGCGCCTGATGCACCACTGCGACTCGGCGGGTGTGCCGGAGATGTGCGGTATGGATGCGCTCGTGCATCTCGAGGTCGACTCGGTACGTTTCTTTCGCTCATTCAGCTCGACTCCAAATCGTTTACCAAGCTCATGGGCAACCAGCCCCTCTCGCTCCGGAAGCGCGTGCTCGAGTCCCAATACCAGATGGTGCTCCCGGCCATGGACCAGAGCGAGTCGAGCTTCGGCGAGAGCCTCCTGAAGGCGATCCATGCGCAGTGCAGCGGATGGCGCACCGCGTCGCGTCTCGCCGACGCGGACGCCGAGCAGCCGACGCTGTTCAAGATTAGCACGAGCAACCTGCAGGAAAAGGGTATGTCTATCGACTAACGCAGAATCGGATATCACGGCTACGCTCCTCGAGCTCGACGAGGCATACCCTTCGCACGTCGTCGTTGTGAGCGCTGCGCAGCCGCACATGCTCAACAAGCGCCGCATCCCGGTCAAGCCGGAGCAGCTGCAGTCGCACGGCAAGTTCCTGGAGCGGTACCAGCTCTTTAACACTACGACGGTGCTCTCGATCGGCGTTGCTTCGCTCCTGATCTTTTTCTCTTTGATCGCGGTGATGATGATCGCTGGCACCGAGTCGCCTGATAAGCTCGGCGCCAAGACGGGTGTCTCCCAGGAGAAGAAGCGCCAGTAGACTCATAGCGACGCACGCGGACATGGTCGGATTTTTGGGAAATATGCAATTCCCGCTCGCGTTCCTGGCGAACGCGCCTTGTGCTTGTGTGCATCATGTCCATGTCGAACGCGTTGTCGAGCGCGTATACGGACGCGGCTGTGCGCGAAGTGCGCCGGCCAAGCTCTTCGCTTGCGGTGGGCGACGCGATTAGCCGCCCGAATTCGTCGCTGAGCATGCGCGTGGTCCACGTCGAACCGGTCGAGGAGGAGACGGCCAAAAACACGTCATTCTTTGCGCATGTGGAAAACAGCTTTGATGGTGCGTGGCGCGGCTCACACAGAAAGCTCGCATCTCATGCAGGAGGGGGCGCCGTCGGCACACGCTTCGATCTGGAAATCGCCGTCGTTCCTCTTGCACCAGGGACTTGCTGTCATTGCCTCGTCCATTATCTTGCTTGTTGTGGTCGCGATTGGGCTTGCCGTGCGCATGTCGGGCATGATTCCTCGCTGGCTCGCACGCAAGCCCCCGCGCGAGCTCAATTGGGAGGATCCGCGCAAGTGGCAATCGGAAAAACTCGTCAAGAGCCCGCAATACTACGCACGCAACTGCGGCTTTGATATCATCGATGAACAGGTGGAAACGCAGGACGGGTACTATCTGCGGATGCATCGCATCATCTGCAAAGATACGCAGCGCGCAAGCGAGGGGCCGGGCAAGGGATTCCCGATCCTCATCATGCACGGCCTCTTTCAGTCCTCCGGCTCGTTTATTACCTCGGAGGATCGCAGCATGGCTTTTTGGTTCGCCGCACAGGGGTACCAAGTTTACCTTGGCAACAATCGCGCCGCCTATGATATGGGACACCGCCTCTACTCCCGGTACTCGCCGGAATTCTGGGACTATAATATCCGCGACTTGGCCTTGTACGATCTACCGGCCATGGTTGATTATGTCCGCCGCAACACGGGCTACACAAAAATCGCGTACATTGGCCACTCGCAGGGGAATGCAACGGCGTTCCTGGCCCTGTCGCGCTGGTTTGTGCCAGAGCTCGGCAGCAAACTGTCCTACTTTGCTGCGCTCGCGCCGGCCGTGTTTGCGGGGCCGCTCACCAAGCGGTTCCCTTTGACGTACATGTCGCGCCTCGACTGGCGGACATGGCGCCGCCTGTTTGGTGTCTTGGACTTTACTCCGCTCATGAAATTCTCGTACGACTGGACGCCTGCTGTACCGTACGCTGCACTGGGATACCAAATGTTTGCCTACCTGTTTGAGTGGAACGATACAAACTGGTTGCCTCGGCGCAAGGCAAAAATGTTCCGATTTACCCCTCAGCCCGTGTCGTCTGCGACCATGTTCTGGTGGGCAGGCGAAGGTGGCTTTGCGACGCGTGGGGCGTTGTTCGATCCGGATACACAGTGGTACGAATCCCACTTCCCACCCCTCTCGCTGTACGGTGGGGGCCAGGATCGTCTTGTTTTGACGCAGCCTTTGCAAGAACATCTGGACGAACATGAGCCGGATGTGCACGTTTTGCGTGTGGTGATTCAGCCGGAAGCCGAGGTACGTTGGCTAGACTAACGCAGCATTGCGATCATTTCTGGGCCGCAGATGCTGTGGAGTGGTGCTTCTACGACATTATGGGTATGTTGCTGTGACTTACCATCAGATGATATTCAGCGTACCCGACCGGATCGCCCGACTGAACCTGTAGCCTAATATGATACCCAGCTGCATACCCTGTGCGTGTCGGAGACGCTTGCACCAGCAAGGCATTGTATAGCCGAGTACATTAAATATGTAACTATGACCATGGTAAGTAACAGCTGGGGAATTAGCTCAGTGGTAGAGCGCTTGCTTAGCATTTCTGATTGCATGAGGCCGTGGGTTCAATTCCCACATTCTCCATTTTTTGGTTTGCCTCGCCGAGGCACCTCCACATTTTTTTTGGACCTCGCGTCCAGGCGGACCTCGCCAAAAAATTAAAAATGTTGCTTGACAATGATGTTGCATTCCTATTTTCCACATTCTAATGGGTCGAATTCGGAACAAAAGCGCGCCACGGGCGCACCTCGGAAGGAATGTTGCCCTCCTCGTAGGGCAAGAGACATCCGGCAGGCATCCTCTTCTCGAGCGTCTCGACAAAGAGCAAAGCCGTCTTGGGCTCGTTAAAGAGCGGCAGGCTGTTGTGTTAGTCATATAAAACGTACCCAAAGTCGACCGCGTTACGACGAGCAACGTAGTTTTCGTCCACCGTATCCTTGGCACGGTAGTGCGCGAGGTTGATGACGAACTGGATCTCGTGGTCATCAAACACCTCACGCAGCTTCCTCTTGTCCTTCAGAGGGAACCAAATGCGCTTAGCAGTGACATGCGGGATATCGTTGAGATGAGCTTCAATCTCACTGTTCGAACAGTACAGCTTGAAGCCCAGGTTGTATAGCTTCTTGGCGATCGTAGCAAGCTCAGGTTGCGTCACGTTACCGCCCAGCAAGACACCCTTGTTGGCCTGCGGGACACGGAAGCCCGTCGTCGATGCGAGCGAGGCCCAGTACGCCTCGTGCAAGTCGTTACCAAACGAGGCGACCTCACCCGTGCTCGCCATCTCGACACCCAGGAAAGGATCAGCACCTGCCAGACGCGTCCAGGAGAACTGAGGCACCTTGATCGCAACATAATCGCGCTTCTCGGCCATGAGGTCCACTGGCTCCGGCACATCCTTGTCCATGATAGCACACGTAGCCACGTCGATAAAGTTCACGCCCAGCACCTTACTCACGAAGGGGAACGAGCGACTGGCACGCAGGTTGCACTCAATCACCTTCAGGTCGGCATCGTTGGTAGCATTCTCCTTGCGGATCACCTGCATGTTGAAAGGACCGCTGATCTCGAACGCCTTGGCGACACGCTCGGAAATGTCCTTCAGGCGAGCCATGTCTCCGTCACTAAGCGAGAAAGGCGGCAGGACGAGCGTCGCGTCACCCGAGTGCACACCGGCATTCTCAACGTGCTGCGACACGGCGTGCACAAGGAGCTTGCCCTTGTGCGCGACCGCATCCACATCAATCTCCTGTGCGTTCGGAATAAACTTGGTCAGGACCACGGGGTAGTCCGTGTTGACTTCGGCGGCCATCGTCAGGTTGTGCTCGAGAGTCGACTCGTCCCAGATCACGTTCATTGCCGCACCCGACAGGACGTAGCTAGGGCGGACAAGCACAGGGTAAGAAACACGGTTGGCAAACTCCTTGGCCTTGGCAACGTCCGTCACCTCGACCCAGTCAGGCTGGTCGACGCCGATCGAGTCGAGGATCTGCGAGAACTTGTGACGGTCCTCGGCAGAGTCGATGTTGAGCGGGTCCGTACCGCGCACATTCACATCCACATCCTTCAGACGGAGCGCAATGTTCTGCGGCAGCTGGCCACCGACCGAGACCACCGCGCCCTCGGCGCCCTCCAGTTCGTAAATGTCCATTACACGCTCAAAGCTCAACTCCTCAAAGTAGAGGCGGTTGGCTTCGTCGTAGTCCGTCGAAACCGTTTCCGGGTTATAGTTGATCATGATCGTCTTGTGTCCCATTTCCTTGATGCGGCGCACACACGTCACGGCACACCAGTCGAACTCGACCGATGAACCGATACGGTACACACCCGAGCCCAGCACCATCGTGCCGTTCTCGTCGAACTCGACGTCGTGCGACGAGGCGTTGTAGGTCGTGTACAGATAGTTGGTCTGCGCAGGGTACTCGGCAGCCACCGTGTCGATACGCTTGACCCACGGCGTGATGCCCAGCGACTTACGGTGCTTGCGCACTTCGCCCTCGGTGCTGTTGGTCAGCTTGCCGATCTGGAAGTCGGAGAAGCCGCGCTGCTTGGCAGTGCGCAGGAGCTCCTCGTCGACGTTCGACAGGCTCGCAGCCGACTGCAGCGCGCGGTGCGTCGTGACAATGTTCTCGAGCTTGAAGAGGAACCAACGGTCAATCTTGGTGAGCGAGTGCAGACGCTCCACGTCGTAGTCCTTCTCGAGCATCGCGTAGGCAATCGCAAAGAGGCGCGTGTCGGTCGGCACCGAGAGCGCGTGGTCGAGGTCTTCGGGGCGAGCGTATACGTCGAAACCGTCATAGTTCGGCGCAATCTGGCGCACGGCCTTTTGCAGCGACTCTTCAAAGGTGCGGCCGATGGCCATCACCTCGCCGACTGACTTCATACTCGAGCCCGTCTGGCGGTTGACGTGCTGGAACTTGGACAGGTCCCACTTGGGGATCTTGGTCACAATGTAGTCCAGCGACGGCTCGAAGCAGGCGGTGGTCGTCTTGGTCACCGCGTTGGGCAGCTCCGGGAGCGTGTGGCCGAGCGCGAGCTTGGCAGCGGTGTACGCAAGCGGGTAACCCGTCGCCTTGGAGGCCAGCGCACTCGAGCGACTCAGACGCGGGTTCACTTCGATCACACGGTACTCGCGCGAATCCGGGCTGAGGGCGTACTGGATGTTGCACTCACCCACGATGCCCAGGTGACGAATAACCTTGAGGGCCGCCGAGCGCAACATGTGGTAGTTGTCGTCCGAGAGCGTCTGGGACGGAGCGACTACGATCGAGTCACCCGTGTGGATACCGAGCGGGTCAAAGTTCTCCATGTTACAGCAGATGATAGCATTGTCCTGCTGGTCACGCAGCACCTCATACTCGCTCTCCTTCCAGCCGCGCAGACTCTTTTCCACCAGAATCTGGGGCGAGAGACTGAGGGATCGAGCGCTCAAGTCGCGCAGTTCGTCTTCGTCGTCCGCGAAGCCGGATCCGAGACCACCGAGGGCATAAGCGGCTCGCACGATGACCGGGTAACCAATCTCGTCCGCGGCACGGAGTGCCTCGGGGACGGTCGATACGGCCTCGCTACGCGCCACGGGAATATCGATTTCGTCCAGCGCCTGGACGAACAAGTCTCGGTCCTCGCACATACGCAGTACGTCGACCTGCGACCCGAGCACTTGCACTCCGAGTCGCTCAAAGATGCCCATCTCGTCGAGCTTGACACCGACGTTAAGCGCGCTTTGACCACCAAAGGTGAGGAACACGCCGTCCGGGCGCTCCTTCTCGAGGACGTACGCGACGTAGTCCGGCGAGATAGGGAGGAAGTAGATCTGCGACGCCAGCTGATGCGACGTCTGGATCGTTGCAATGTTGGGGTTGATAAGCACGGTCTCGATACCGGACTCGCGCAGCGCCTTGATTGCCTGCGAGCCACTGTAGTCGAACTCGCCGGCCTGACCAATGCTCAGACCACCTGAGCCTACCAGCAGCACCTTCTTGACGTCCGCCTTGGGCGTCTCAGGAAGGAAGCGGCGCCAGCGCTCCAGCCCCTCGCTGCCAGTGACAGCCTGGGCGGTGGGGGTCGCGGCCGGGGAGTAGTAAGGGAGAGAATTGTGTGTCGAGCGACGGAGGATGCTTGCGAAACAGTCCGTCGGAAGCGCAGCAGCGCGTGCACGACTGACGCTCGAAAGCAGTCCAGTCGACGTACGCTGTGTTAATTTCCACATTACTGCAAGCAGTAGGAAGCCAAGCGGTATCGAGCTACCTCGGCGTGAATCCTTCGGCCGTGAGTCACTTTGGAAGCTCGCGCCGCGGTGCGTTATCTACTGCACGCTTATCTAAAATAGCGGGGGATAAAGTGATCGGCTCTACGTTGCCTCCACACTACGGAATATCGAGGAGCGTCTTGAGGTTTTTGATGAGGCGCTTCTCTTCGGTCGAGACGCCGTCCCAGAAGTGGTCCTTCAAGGCGTCGATCGACTGGCGCGAGATGAGCGAGTAAATCTCGTCCTTCTCGTCGAGGTGGCGGCCAAACATCTTGGGCGCCTCGTTGATGCCGGGCTCGATACGCACCGCAACACCCGCACCGACGTCCTTCTTCTGGACCACGTCGCGGGTCTTGTGGTTGATTTCGAGCGAGGTCACACGGCCGAGGTTGATGACCTCGCGCTTGCGCGTCGCTGGGTCTGTCTTGACGACACACAAGGGCGTGCCGACGCGGAGCGAGCCGTCGAGAATGTCGCATCCCAGAATGATGGGGTCACGCTTGGCAAACGCGGCGATCGTGCGCAGGCGGCACGGCCACACGGCGGTGGACGCCGCATCGCGCTTCTTGTTCTCGGTGATCTCGGCCTTGTAGGCCATGAAGCTGTCAAAGAGATGGTAGATAATGTCGGCGGTGAACAGCTTGATGCCGAGCTCATCGGCCAGGCGCTCGGCCTCTTTGTCGACGGGCACATCGAAACAGAGGATACACGCGAGCTCCTTGGCCTTTTCGAGCATCGTCGCACAGCGCATCACATCCTTCTTGTACACCGGGCCGATGTTGACACCCGACACGGGGATCTTGCTCTCCTTGAGGAACTCGAGCAGCGCCTCGAGCGAACCGAGCGTCGAGGCCTGCACGCACACACCGCGGCCCGACTTGTCGACCGAGTTGAGGAGAGACGTGAGGTCGCTCATCACTTCTTCGCGCAGGATCTCCTCGTCGTCGTCGTTCTGGCACACGAGCAGACGCGAACCAGCGACGGCCTTGTCGAGATCCGGCGCAGTGATCTTGACACCGAGGGCGGCCTTGACCTCTTTGTGGTGCACATAGGAGCCCTTGATACGCATCTCCTTCATGGGCTGCGGCGTAAGCAGCGCACGGACTTGCGTGACAATCGGGCCGTTGAGACCACAGACGACAATCTTGTCGCCTTCGCGCAGAATACCGTTGGAAAGCACGACGTCGATCGTCGTGCCGAGACCCTCGATGACCTTGACTTCGAGCACAGTACACTCGAGCTCGGACAGGTACATCAGGCTGCCCGTCATGCGGCTCTGCGTGAGCGACACGAGGAGCTGCAAGAGATCCGGCACACCCTCGCCGGTAATGGCACTCGTCGGGACGAGCGACACGTAGCGGCCCATGTTCTTGTTCTTGTAGTACAGCTCGGCGTTGAGACCCTGCTCGGCAAAGGCGAGGATCGTCTTTTGCACACGCTCCTCAAACTCCTTCTGCGTGCCCTTGTTCTGCTGCGCGAGACTCGCCTGGAAGGCGTTGTTCGGCGTCGCCTTCCAGTCGTACAGACGGTCGACCTTGTTGAGCGCGACAATAAAGGGCGTCTTACGGTCGCGCAGCAGACGCATACTCTCGAGCGTCTGCGGCTCGAGACCGTGCATGATATCCACGACGAGAATCGCAATGTTACACAGCGAACTACCACGCGAACGCAGGTTCGTGAACGACTCGTGGCCGGGCGTGTCGATGATCAGGAGACCAGGGACCTTGTACTCAAAGTCGAGCTCGTTCAGCACACGCGTCTTTTCCTTTAGCGCGTCGATCGGGAAGTACGTCGCACCGATCTGCTGGGTAATACCACCGGCTTCGCCGTCCTGCACGTTCGTCTGGCGGACCTTGTCGAGAAGCTTGGTCTTGCCTGTGTCGACGTGGCCAAGAATACAGCAAATGGGGCTGCGCAGGTTATCGGCGCTGCGCTCCGCAAGCGCCTGCTCGGTGCGCTCCTTGCGGCGCTGCTCGGCCGCAGTGCGGCGCGCAAGTGCCTGGCGCTGCGTGCTGGTGAGCTGCTCGTCGTCCGAGTCGTCGTCCGAGTCGTCGTCGGAATCGTCGTCCGAGTCATCGTCGTCCGAGTCGTCGTCCGAGTCGTCGTCATCTTCATCCTCGTCGTCCTCGGGCTTGGCGGCCTTTGCCTTGGCGGCCTCCTTTGCCTTGGGGGCTTCCTTTGCCTTGGGGGCTTCTTTTGCCTTGGGGGCATCCTTTGCCCTGGGGGCCTCCTTTGCCTTGGGCTCCTCCTTTGGTGCGGGCTTGGCCTCCTCCTTGGGCTCCTCGTCCGAATCGGCGTCCCAGTCATCCTTGACGTCATCGTCCGACTCGGCATCCCACTCGTCCTTCACACCGTCGTCCTCGGCCTGCTCCGGCTCGGGTTCTGGTGCCTTGGCCTGCTCCGGCTCCTTGACGGGTTCCTTGACGGGCTCCTTTGCGGGCTCCTTTGCGGGCTCTGGAGCCGGTGCGGGCGCCTTGTCGGCCTGCTTATTGTTCTTCTTCTTGCGATCGTACACGACCTTGGACTTGGGCTTTTCCTCCGTGTCCTGCTGCATACCCGCCACCGAGATATTACCCGCGGCGAGCATCGCAGCCTTGCGCGCCTCGGCGGCCTTTTGCTCGGCGCGCTGCTTCGGAGTGAGGAGCTTGCCCTCCTTCTTGAGCTGCTCGCGCTTTGCCTTCTCCTTCTCCTTGCGACGCAGACGCTCCTGCTCCTTGCGCTCCTCCTCTTCGCGCTCCTTGCGCTCCTCCTCCTCGATGCGAGCACGCTCGGCCTCCTCCTCTGCACGCGCCTCCTCCTCGGCGCGCTTCTGGGCAGCGATCTTGGCCTGGAGCGCAGCGACGGCGGCCGACGGCGCCTTCTTTGGCGCCGGGGCGGGCTCGGCCTTTTTCTTCTTCTTCTTCTTCTTCTTGTCAGCCGCCGACGACGGCCCATCACCGCCGTCGCTCTCCTCGTCCTTGGCCTCGGCGTCGTCCGCGGGCGCGTCATCCTTGGCTTCGTCCTTCGGCGCCTCTTGGGCGGACGACTCCTTTTTGTTCGCGGCCTGTGCCTTTTTCTTGGCCTTTTCCTTCTCCTTCTTCAGGCGCTCCTTTTCTTTTTTCGTCAAGAGCTGGGTGAGCTAGGCGACGTACCCTCGGCGGCTCGACTTCGTCGGCCGGCGCGTCGTCCTTGGGTGCCTCCTTCGGGGCCTCCTTGGGCTCATTCTCGGGCGTTTCTTGGGGTCTGTGTGAGCGAAAACCACCTACGCGTCATCCGCGACCTCCTCCTCGGCAGGCTTCACATTGTTCTGCGACACATCCTCGCCGAGGTCCGCAAAAGGATCCTCCTCGTCCTTCCTGTTCCCCTTTTTCTTCCCCATCGTCGTGGACAAGGTTCGTGCACGTGACAGCCGGCCGAGCAATTTTCACCCCGCCCGCTGGACGTCGGCGCCCCTTTAGGATGGAAAGCGGAGCGAATACGCGATCCTTCAATGCCGGCAAGAAGTTTGCGCCGCACGGCCCTCTGCGTGGCTATGGCGTAGATGGAATGCGTGGTGACAAAGACGTGCGTGCAAACGGCACGTCGCACGCGAACGTACACGTCCTCCATGGCCCTAGCGGCCGCATTGCGTGCGTTGCGGATATCCGTGGCAACGTCCGCCTCCTGAACCAGATTGCGCAGGAGACCAAGGCGAAGGCCATTGTACACACGGGTGACTTTGGGTTCTACACGGGCGACTCGCTTGCGCGCATGAGCGACCGTGCTTTGCGGCACGTCGTGCAATACTCGCCGCTGCTTTCGCCCAAGCTGCGCTCGCTCCTGCTCGACACAGACAACAGCAACGGAAACGCTCTGCGCCAGGGACTCGTCGGCAACGCCGAGGCGGCGCTCTCCGAGTTTCCCGAGCTCGTCAGTGGCGCGATCGCGCTGCGTGTGCCCGTGTTTACTGTGTGGGGCGCGTGTGAAGACGTGCACGTCGTCGAGCGCCTGCGCACCGGCGAGTACACCGTGCCGAACCTGCACATGCTCGACGAGGCGACGACGCACGCGATCGAGGTCGGTGGCGTGCGTGTGCGCCTCCTCGGCCTCGGCGGCGCCGTTGTGCTGCACAAGCTCTTTGACAATGGCAGCGGCCAAGGCACGATCGCCGGTGGCCAGGGCGCGATGTGGACCACGATGCTGCAGCTCGGTGAGCTCGTAGAAACCGCGCAGCAGGTGTACGACCCCAGCGAGGTGCGCATCTTGGTGACACACGCCTCGCCTGGCCGCGATGCGCTCCTGGCGCAGGCCGCGCTCGCGCTGCGCGCGGACTACTCGCTGAGCGCAGGCCTGCACCTGCGCTACGTGTCGTCGTACAATGCGTTTGGTGTGCACGGCTCCCTGGACGTCTTCCGGGAGAAGCTCACCAAGGCGCGCGCCGAGTTTGAAGAGGTCTGGGACGCGGTCAAGGGCCAGGTCGAGAGCGCGATCGATCCCGCGCAGCGCCATCTTTTGAACCATGCGCTGAGCGTCGCGCTGCGCCTCCCCCAGCCCTTCTCGGCCGGCGGCCGCGAAGAGAGTGCGTGGAAGAGTGCGTGGTTCTTCAACCTGCCCGATGCGCCGCTCGGCTCGCTTGTGCTGGACATTAGCAACAGCCGCATTGCCACCGAGACGCGCTCGCAAGGCACGAGCTTTGCGTCGCGCAGCGCCAAACCGCTCGCGGCGCCGCCCAAGACGAACGTTGTGCTGCCCCGTGCGCCGGATGCGTCCGACAATGTGCTCTTCCTCGGGCACATGGGCGACGCGTTCCCGGTGTCGGAAGAGGACGTGAAGGCGTACTTTGGCGAGTTTGCCAAAGACATGACCCACGTCCAGTTCTTCCCTGCGGAGCGCACGCGCCGCGGGGACAAGGACGAGACGCGCCTGCGCACCTTTGTGCACGTCGCCTTTAGCACGCCGGCGGCAGCACAGGCGGCGCTCGGCGCGCGTGGCCGCACGATCAAGAATACGTCGGTCGTCCCGACGCTCGAACCGCTCGCGCGCCGCGCGGGCGAGCGCAAAGAGCGCAAGGAGCGCCCCAAGCCCGAGGCCAAGGACGAGGAGCCCGCGTCGCGCCCCCGCGGTACGCGCTCGCGCGGCGGCCGTGGTGCGCGCAGCGCGGCCGCGCGCAAAGAGGCCCAGGCGCTCAAGAAGAGCGACGAAAAGCCGCCCCAAGCGGCACCCAACGGCGTGGATACCAAAGCGCCGAGCGAGGCGCCCAAGCCGCGTTCGGACTAGTCACGTAGAGACGTGGCCTGAAAATAGCCGTGACGAGGCATGCTATGTAACTAATTGGGCAAAAACTTGCTCCGCTGCTTCAGCAGTTTGCTCGAGGACTGCACAAGCGACTTGGGCTGGGGAATCGGCTCGCCGTTCACGTCTGCGTCGAGCCAGTCGGGCAGCTTTGTCACGAGCAGCTCGCGGAACATGGGCAGGAGCTTGCGCGTGTGGTGCAGCTCGGGGGGCTGAACGTCGGCGCGCGGCTTGAGCACGCGGTGCTCTGCCGAGTCGGGCTCGGCCAAGATGCCCTGGCCGAGCGGGTCCTCCTTGTCAAAGAAGGCCCACGGCAGGTTGCCGCGCTCGGAGCCACGCACGGCATCGCACTTGCCGTCGTCCAGCGGGATATCTTCGGCCTCGATCAGGTCCTGCATCAGGCCATCGACGTCGGCCACCGCGTCCTTCATCGTCGTGGACGGGAGCGACTCGCGCCACAGGCCGGACGCCGCCGGCGTGAGCGACAGCAGGAACGTCTTGCGGAACTCGAGCTCGCGGCGGATCTTTTGCCAGCGGCTCCACTGCTCCAGCTGTTCCATCTCGTCGAGGATGCCGTCGACGTCGGCAGACGAGAGGCGCTCGTCTTGCATCATTTCGTCCAAATTCACCTCGATATTCTCGGCGCTGCGGTCCGCGGGGTTTACCGGGTCGGTGGTCGAGAGCGACATGTAGTCGCACGCGTTCTGGCACCACTCCCACACCGGCTTGGCCACCGGCGCACACTCGTGCGCAAAGAAGTAGATAAACTCGTGATGCTTGTTCGCAAGATCGGTCCAGCGTTCCGGCGCATTATCCGTGTTCTTGCGTACGTTGATCATGTCCTCAATTAGCTTTTGCAAGTCGCCAAGACGGTCGCTCATGTTGGCCACCGACGCGATCGCGTGGATCGCATCGTAAAAGACAATGTTGAGACCGTCGCGGAGGATATCCGGGACGAGGCTCGTCGAAAGAAGTGAAGAGAACTGCTCGCGGTCGCGCTTGTTCAGCGACTCGCGCAGAAGCAGTTTGAGCAGCGCAAACATGCGCGCTTTCGACGCATCGCCCACCGACACGCCCCAGCCGGGAATCGGCGGCTTGTCCTTGCCGCGCGGCGTCGTGGACGGGTACGCGAGGTCGGGCTTGCTGCGGTACGGCGACGCAGCGTACGCACGCTGTAGATCCATCACGTAGTCGCGCATGCCGGCATCGAGACGCGGCTCAGTGCTCGACAGGAGGATCGTCGTGAGCATGTCGTTGCCGGTACGCTTCGACTCGGCCTCCATGCGGTCCGTCTCGTGGTTCGACTTGTGGCGCACGTACGCCTCAATCTTTTGCACAAGCGCAGGGTCGTTGAGCTCCTTGCGGATCGGCTCAATGTACTCGCGCTGGATCGACGAGATGCCACGGGAGACGACAAAGCCGACAATCCGCTGGAAAAGCGACTTGGTACCGCCGGGCTGCGCAAGCAGCAGTGACAGCATCATCTGGATCATGATCTGCGCATTGGCGATCTTGAGGATCTGACGCGCAGGCCAGTAGGGGAAGAGCATGTGCACCACACGCACAAAGTTGAATAGGTCATCGGCAGCAGGCGACTCGACAAAGAGCCAGCGCATGACCTGTGCAACGTGGATACGCACCCACTCTTCGGTGTTTTGCAGATGGGGAGGGAGGTTGTTCACGTTCGACACGGTAAGGTACTCGATAATCTCCTCCATACCCGTCTCTTGCTCAATAATCTGCTCCTTGAAGGCAGCCCAGTCTTTTTGCACACGACGCGACTCACGGCCGGCCGCGATCCACACGTCTTGGTCTTCACCACGGAACAGCGAGTTGATCAGCTCGAGGTCGTTCGCATTCAGCTCGTACGGCTTGTCGAGGCCGCGCTTCACCGTACCAGCGCCCCAGTGCTTGCCGACGCCCCACTGCTCCGAGCCGGGCTCGCCAATGCCGGGGCCACGCTCCTCGTCGGGGCCACGCACACCCACACCACGCGCAAAGAACAGGCCGAGGTACTGCGTACCAACGAGCGACAGCATATGCGTCAGCACGTACTCGCTACGCTCGCGCGACGTCGACATGCTGCACGAGGTGAACGCATCGTTCAGGCGTTGAATACGCTTGCGCCAGAACGCCAGCGACGCATCCCGCAGGCCAGGGAACTGGCGCAGGTGCACCTGGTACATGTGGCGCAAGATCAACGGCTCGTGCAAAGCGTCCACCGCATCCTTGTTCATCGCACCACCGTCCGACTTTTTGCGCGAAAAGAGCGCCAGCTGCATACGACGGCGCTTTTGGACTTCCGACGAATCGCTCGCAAAGGGGAAGCCGTATTGCGTCAGGATGCCGGGGCGGCCAAAGTCGAGGAACTCTTGCTGCATCTGCATCATGACCAGCGACTTGAGCAGGCCGTGGCGCTGGATCGGCGTCAGCGACACCTCGGCGCCCATGCGGCGGCGGAAGGGCGTCACAGAAAGCAGGCGCTTTTGCTTGCGGTCCATCTCGGACAGCTCACGCATACGCTCTTTTTCGCGCGAGGCCGCAATCGCCTCGGTAGCCTGCAGCTCGCGCTGGCGCACGATCGCCGCTTTGGCATCCTTTTTTTCGGTGGCACGGCGCTCTTTCTCGTCGGCCTTGCGCTGGCGCACAATCTCGGCCGCCTCCTTCTTTTGCATCTGCGCGGCAGCGGCCTGCTCCTTAGCCTCGGCCTTGCGGCGCGCAGCCGCTTCTTTTGCCTCGGCCTTGGCGGCAGCGACGCGCTCCTTGGCCTCGCTCTTGGTCTGCATCGAGCGGCTTTGCGCCTCGCTCTTTTCGCGAGCAAGGCGGTCCCTGGCCTCATTGCGCTCTTGGATCGAGCGCACCTTGGTATCGGCCTTCTCCTGCGCAGCACGCGCCTTGGCATCGGCGCGGTCCTGCTCCAGACGCGCCTTGACATCGTCGGCCGGGCCACGGGGCGTCGCAGCCCCGCTCGACGTGCCGCTGCGGTTCAGGAACGGCAGGCCGCCAAAGAGGCGGCGGCCCGTAAATGCAGAGCCGCTCGTCGACATCGGCGGCGAGATCATCGAGGGCGCGTCACGCGGCGCCTCACGCAGCGGCGGCTCGCGGCGGCGCTCTTGCACAGGAAGCGCTTCTTGCAGACGCTCCGGGGCTTGGCGGCTCTCGGGGCGGCGGGGGCCCTTGTCGAGCGGCGCGTCAAAGAACGCCTCCGACTTGCTGCGGCGGACGCGGCGCGTGCTCTTTGGCGTCTGCGTCAACGCGCTATCGTCGACCGGACGGCGGCGGCGGGGCGTGTCCTCCGGTGCACGCGAGCGGCGGGGCCTGTCCTCGGGCGCACGGGAGCGGCGCGAGGACTCGGTGCGATGGCGGCGGGAGCGCTCCTCGTCGGTGACCCGCTTGCTTCTCCGCGGCTTGTCCTCCCTGGTACTCTTGGAGCGCTGCGGAAGGCCCACGACGTCATTCGCGAGCTCGCGCTGGCGGTCGGCAGACGTGTGCGCGGCACGCGAGGAAGGACGCGCGTCTTCGGCGGCCGAGGTATAGTGTGCTTCCGAGTCGTTGTATTGGTTGGCATACGCGGCATCATCCGGAATAATAGAGCTGCGCTGCAACGACTTGCTGCGGCGCAAGCTGCTCTCGCGGCCTAGCCGGCTGTGACGGCGTCCGGCGCGCGATCCGGCGCGAGAGTGTCCGAGCTCGCTTTCGTCTTCCGCATCCAGGAACACGTCCGAAACGCGGCTATGCGGCCGCGAATATGTGTTGGACGCATCAGAAAAACCGTCTACACTCGAACGTGAGTGGCGATGGCGCCGCGAACGGCTTGGCACGTCGCTCGAAGGTCGTGCCATCGCACACACGTCGGGGGGAGTACTAGGTTCTTTTCGTTCGCCTCCGCACTTTATGGGGAGGTGTGCAGATAACGTAAGCTTCTACGAGTGGGGCACTCAGGCATGCAGATGCGGGCGTAACTGACCTGTAAGCAAGGAAACATCGGGGGATTACGTACCTGTTGCAGTCGACGCCCCGCCTCCACAATTTGGTTGTCTTTGCAAAACGCAAAGCGAATGTACCGCTCGCCGACGTGCGCGCCTTCGTCCGAGTAGAATGCGGTGACGGGGATCGAGACCACGTCACATACCTTGGCAACGAACCAGCACATGTGGTAGTCGCGCGGTTTTTTCAGGACCTCGTCGGGGAACTCGAAGTCGGCAGGGATCTGGATGGACGACGCGTCGACCAACACAAAGTAGGAGCCGTGGGGGAGCGTGTACGTGAAGTTGAGCGCGTCGAGCGTCTCGAGCAGCTCGGCACGGCGCGACTCGTACTCGCGCACCTGCGTCGGGAAAAAGTCGTTGGCCTTGGCCTGCTCAAGCCCGATCGCCGCGCCTTCCTGCGAGCCGGAGTTGACCGAAAAGGTGATGCGGACGTGGGCTGCAAAGGCAGGCGCGATCAGGTGCGGCGGCCCGATCATCCAGCCGACACGCCAGCCGGTGCACGAAAAGGTCTTGCCCGCGCTCCCGACGGTGATGGTGCGCTCCCACATGCCCTCGAGCGAAGCAATGCGAATGTGCTCGTGGCCGTCGTAGGTCAGGCAGTCGTAGACTTCGTCTGAGACCACGAGAATATCGTACTTGATGCACAACTGCGCGAGACGCTGCAGCTCCTCCAGCGTGCACACCTTGCCGATGGGGTTGTGCGGCGTGTTGAGAAAGAGCGCCTTGGCTTTGGGACTCGCGAGCTTTTGCTCGAGGAGCTCCCAGTCAAAGGTCCACTCGTTCGCAGACACCACGCGCTCCTTGCTCTTGGAGGGGAGCATCGGCACATAGACCGGCACACCGCCGTTGTACGACACTTCGCACACGTACTGGTCAAAGAAAGGCTCAAAGAGGACGACCTCGTCGCCTTCCTCGAGGAACCCACACATGATCGAGTACATCGCCTCGTTCGCACCGGCCGTGACGGCGATCTCGCGCTCCACATCGAGGGGCACGCCGAGGTCAGGACGCTGCAAGGGGAACCCTTTATCGTCCACAGCAATCTCGCCTTTGCTCAGATCGACCTCCGCGCGGGGCTTGTGGAACGAGGCAGAGTACGCCGCCTGCACCGCGGCACGCAGGCGAGGGCGGCCCTTGGGGTGCGAATAGTGGTGCAGATCGGTGCGCTCGTGCAGCTCCTTCAAGACTTCGTCCAGTACAAACGCTGGCGGCTTCCAATTCATGAACCCCTGGCCGAGGTTCACCGCCTTGGGAAAGACGAGGGGGTTAAAGAACGACCACACGTCCGTGCCACGGCCCAGTTCGGGCTTGACACGCGACGATGGGAGATCGAGGAAACGTGTAGGCTTGGTAAGTGTACTCATATTCGGAAACAAGCGACGGCTAGTGCGCTTTCCCAAGCTCCCTAGCATGCACGACGGTCGCAACGGACTTTAAGCTCGCCCGGTTATCTAACGATTGCGCCATTGCCCGATACGATCGGGCCCGATGCACGGACGTCTGCGTCCTCAATGTACGGCGTACGAAGATTTCATAGCGCGCCGCCGCTCGCGCGGCTCTGGGTGCGGCCGCGCCTCGCGCCGCGCCGTGCTGATCCAAAAGAGTACGAGGAGCTGCGACGTGTCGTTGCACCGCCGCGCACGCAAACCGGCGACGTAGTCGTCAAGCCGCCGATCGGCCGCGCACTCGGCTTCGTCGGCAGCGTCGCGGCGGTGAGCTTTTTGGGGTGCGCCGCATGGTCCGTGTCCAAGACCGAGTGCCTCGCACAGAACCCGTCTGCACGCTTCTTTGCGCCGATCACGTCCATGTTTGCGGATCAGTACGACACACAACGCCTGAGCGACGCCGCCGAGGACGACCTCGTGGCGCAGGCGAACCGCCGCCTTGCGTGGCTCGCGCGCAACACGAAATTCCTTCCCGAGATCGTGCGAAGCCCCATTCTGCGCATGAGCATGAGCGCCGCCGAGTGGTACGCGGACCAGCCCGCGTACAAGCGCGCTGCTGTGCCGGTCGTCGCGCTGAATGCCGGCGTGTTCCTCGCGTGGCTCGCGGCGCCGCGCCTCGGCACGGCCGCGTGGATGCAGCGCTGCATGACACATCGCCCATCGTCCGGGCGCGTGGTGACGCTGCTTACGTCCGTCTTTAGCCACAAGGCTGCCGGGCACTTTCTCTTTAACAACCTCGCCTTGTGGTCGGTCGGCGGGAGCGCACTGAGCACGCTGGCGCTCCAGCAGGCGTGGGAGAGTCGCAAAGCAAGCGTGCCGGATGCGTCGCCGCTCCCCCAGTTTTTGGCGTTCTTTGTGACGGCCGGCGCCTTTGCCTCGCTCACGAGCCATCTCGTGACGGCCGGGCGCTGGCGCATGGCCGTCCAGCGCATCAAGGACGCGTCGCGCATGCTGCATCGCGCCGCATCCTCTCAGCGCCCCCAGCTTGGTGCGCAGATCCGCGCGGCCACCGCCGAGCTCATGCAGCTTGCGCAGCGCGCGAGTCTCGGCGCGAGCGGTGCGATCTATGCGGCGTTTGTGCTGTCTGCGTGCGCGTACCCCCAGGCGAGCCTAAGCATCATTTTTCTCCCCTTTACTGCGATCCCTATCCAGTGGGGCATGGCAGGGTGCGTATTGCGGCTAACCCAGACTGGTCCTGGTCGACATCCTGGGCATCGTGCGCGGCTGGCGCCTCTTTGATCATGTTGCGCATCTCGGCGGCGCGCTCTTTGGCCTGCTCTACTATCTGTACGGGAGTGCAGTGTGGAACGCGTCCAAGCGGTTCGCGGCGCAGTTCCGGCACGGCAAGCCTGCGCCGCAGTATGGATAACTAGGCAAACTTGCGGATCGCTGCGAGTTCGTTGAGGAGCGACTCGAGCTGTGCGTCATCCTTGTTTGCCAGGCTGCGTGAGCAGTGAGACGTACGTAGGAATGAGTGTCCGTGCCTCGTCCACGTCCGAGATGGCGAGGTTCGCCAGCTGTGCCATCTCAAACTGGGAGAGCTGCAGGCCTTTGTCGTCTGCGGTGCTCCCGTCGAGGTCCGGCTGCGCGGCGTGCTTAATCAAGAGACTGTGTGAGATAGAATACGTACGCGCGCACTTCACGAATCGTCGACTGCTCCTTGTACCGACTGAATTCGTCGACGTACTCCTTGGTCTTTTGGGCGACGCCCGAAGCGCCCGCCTCGCGCTCGCCGGTCATCTCGCCGGGGCGCGAAAAGAAGAGGTGCACCTCGGAAATGAGCAGACACCCCGCGTCCTGGAACTCGGGGCCAAGCTTGCCTTGGCTCGCGTCTTCGACTTCCGCATTGCCGCGGCGGCGCCGCTGGAAGGCCGGCTGCGCCATCGTGGAGGGAGACGAATTTCCTCCACAATGGCTGACGCGATGGACGTCGAGGCGCCGGGGATGCAGTACGAGCTGCTCTATACGCTGCACGGGCACGCGCGGTCTGTCGCCAGCGCCGTGTTCTCGCCGAACGGTGAGCACCTCGCGACCGCCGGCGCGGACAAGGCCGTGCAGGTCTGGGCGACGCGCACCGGCCGCCTCCAACATACCCTGCAAGGCCATACCGGCGGCGTGAATGCCGTCTGCTGGACGCGTGACAGCCAGTACGTCGTGAGTGCATCCGACGACCGCACGGTGCTTGTCTGGGAGCTCGAAACGGTACGTGTCGTGGCTCACACAGGGAAAAATTGTGCGCACGTACGAAGGGCACACGTCTTATGTCTTTTGCATCGCATGCCACCCCCTGAGCACGCTGCTGGTCAGCGGCGGGTTTGACGAGACGATCCGGTTATGGGACCTGCAGCGCGGGACGTGCCACCGCACGATTGCCGCGCACTCGGAAGCGGTGACCGGCGTCGACTTTAGCAGCGACGGCACGATGATTGCCTCGTGCTCGTACGACGGCCTAATGTACGTTGCTCTTCTTCTCACACAGCCGCCTATGGGATACCAGCGCAGGACACTGCCTGCGCACGCTGCAGCACGGCGACCAGGCGCCGGTCGCCTCGGTGAAATTCTCGCCGTCGTCGCTGCAAGTGCTCGCCATGTCGCTCGACAGCGCAGTGCGCCTCTGGGACCTGGCCAACGCACGCATCCTCAAGACCTATACCGGGCACGCGAATACCAAGTACGCGGGCAACGCCGCGCTGGTCTACCTGCCGTCCGCTGGCCGGCCGACCACGTGGATCGTCGCAGGGAGCGAAGACCGCCACGTATACCTATGGGACCTGCAGACGCGCCAGATCACGCAGGTGCTCTCTGGACACTGCGATACGGTGGCAGCGGTTGCGGTACGTCTCCCCTCTTACCCAGGTCCATCCCACACTGCCGCTCCTCGCCACCGCCAGCCTCGAGCAGGACGCGTCGGTGCGTCTTTGGATAGGTCACGTGAAGAGCGCGTAGCGCGCAACGCGTCCTGCGTGTTGCTTGCATGGCGTCAGTGCGACGCACACAGACGGCGCGCCCAGCGCGCGTCGTGTCGGCGAGTGCGGTGCCGCCGGCGGGGCGTAGTGCTCCGCGGGTGGCGTCCGGGACGCACATAGAAGGAAAACGCGGGGGGGACGCAAACATGAAGGTGGTCGTCCGCGTACGGTACGTGGCTTGGCTCACCCAGCGGCACCGCGCAGGACGATGCGAATGTGCTGCAGACAACAGGGCCGCGAGGCAGCCAGGTGCATGTGGATGCAAGTGGTCCGGCGCCGCGTGCGCCGACGCTTGGCTCGCATGGCAGCACGCGGTCCAAGACCTATACGTTTGACCATGTCTTTGGCGCCGAGGCCGACCAGGGGATGGTGTACCAGGACGCGGTGAGCGGTGTGCTCGACGAGGTGCTTCTGGGATACAATTGCACGATCTTTGCGTACGGGCAGACAGGCACAGGCAAGACGTACGTTTTCCTGCTGACGCAGACATACCATGGAGGGCGACCTCTCGTCGTACATGGGCACATTTGCGCCGGACGCGGGCATCATTCCGCGCACCCTCTTTCGCCTGTTTCACGTACTGAATATGCGGCAGGATGAGTTTAGCGTGCACATGTCGTTTGTCGAGCTGTACAATGAGGAGCTGCGCGACCTGTTGAGCCCAGATGCGCCTACGCCCATGAACGGCGGCCCGTCTGGCCTCAAGATGTACGAGGAAAAGGGCAAGGGCGTCGTGCTGCACGGTCTCGAGGAGATTCCGCTCACGAGCGCCGAGCACGGCTTGCGCATGCTGCGGTTCGGCAGCCAGAAGCGGCACATTGCAGCGACACGCTGCAACGAAAGCTCGAGTCGCTCGCACTGTGTCTTTACGCTGCATGTGCACGTAAAGGAGACGGGTGCACGAGGCGAAGAGGTGCTGCGCACCGGCAAGCTGAACCTCGTCGATCTCGCCGGCTCGGAAAACATCGGCCGCAGCGGCGCGGAAAACAAACGCGCGCGCGAGGCGGGCATGATCAACCAGAGCCTACTGACGCTTGGCCGTGTGATCAACGCTTTGGTCGACGGCAGCACGCATATTCCCTACCGCGAGTCGCGCCTGACGCGCCTTTTGCAGGACTCGCTCGGCGGGCGGACCAAGACATGCATCATTGCAACCGTCTCGGACGACCGCACGAACCTCGAAGAGACGCTCTCGACGCTCGACTATGCGCTACGCGCCAAGTCGATCAAGAACCGCCCCGAGCTGAACCAGCGCATGACACGGGGCGCTCTCATCAAAGAGTACGTCTCGGAAATCGACCGCCTGCGCTCGGACCTCGTCGCGACACGCGAAAAGAACGGAATCTATGTCGATGCGGACAACTGGGCAAAGCTCGAGGCGGAGCGCGCGGCGCAGGCCAAGCAGATGGACGAGCTGCGCCGCAGCAACGAGGTCGCACAGAGCAAACTCGCTAGCATGCACGAGCAGCTCGAGCAGAACACGACGCTCCTTGCGCGGCGCGACAAGGAGTGGACCGCCGCCGAGGCCGTGCACGAGGCGCGCATCCACGAGCTCGAGGCGTCGCTCGCCAAGGTCACGCAGCTCTCCTCAGCGCTCCAGGAAGAGACGGCGCTGCACCGTGCACGCAAGCACAACGAGCAGAGGCTGCACGACATTGCCTTGTCGCTGCACCGCGCAGCCAACGCGTCGACGCGCGACATCGACGCGCTGCACGCCAAGCTCCAGCGGCGTGCACAGAGCGACGAAGAGGCGCGCGCGGCGCTCCGCATGTACTACGAGCAGATCGATGCCGTCTGTGTGCAGGTCGCCGCGCAGGCGGCGCAGCGCCACGACGCAAGCGACGGTGCTCTGCACGCGCTTGCGACGCGCATCCAGGACGAGCGCACGACGCTGCGCACCACCGTGACGTTGGCGCTCGAAGGACTCGCGACGCGCCTTGCCTCGGCCTCGCCGGCGGCGCGCGACACGTTCCTCAACGAGGCACAGACCAAGGTCGCCGATGCGATCCAGGCGGCCTTTTCAGCGCTCCAGTTTGAGCACGCGACATCGGTCGAGTCGCTGCAAAACGACCTTGCGGCGCACGTCGATGCGCGCCTCGCCGAGGCGGTGCAGACCGCATCGACGCTCGCGCACCAGGTCGACAAGCGCCTCACTGCGCTCGACGAGCGCACCGCTGCGCTGCAAGAGCACAGTCATGCGATCGCCGCGCGCGAAGTGCAGCGTGTCACTCAGCAGAACAAGTGGCTCGTGCAGCTCTTGGACGCCGAAAAGCAAAAGACGAGCGAGATGCGCACGACGCTCCTCGGCGCGGTCGACCAGTTTGAAGCGGAGCGCGAGAAGCGCTTTAGCGCCGCGCTGTCCACCGCACACGCCGACCTCGAGTCTGCGAAACAGGGCGTGTCTGCGTCTAGGAGCACCTACGACGGGCACCTCGCGGACCTGCGGTCCGTGCACGAGTCGCTCGCCGGCGACGTTGCCGATGCCGTGCTTGGCCCCGAGCAGACGATCCAAGCCGGCGCGCTGATCGACGCACATGCCGATGCCTACGCCGAGCGCCTTGCCGCCAGTGCGACCGACCTCTCGCACGCGTTGGAAAAAACAAGTACGTCGCACAGCTTACCCAGCGCAACATACCCTCGACCACGCCCTTGCCGCGGCTTCCTTGGAGAGCAGCGAGCGCACCGCCCACGCCGCCTCCGAGATCGATCGTGCGCTCCGCGATGCCGACGCGTCGCCTGTGGAGCGCGAGCTCCAGACGCTGGACAAAGCGGTACGTATTGTGGCTCACGCAGCATTCCGCGCACACTGCTGCTCTGGGCGCATCCCTGCACTCGGCCGCCGACCAAATGCACGAGCTGCGGCGCGCCTTTGCGCCGTTCGTGCAGCATACCTTCCTTTCTGACGGCCCGACGGGCCAAACGCCGCAGCGCCAACGCTACTCGCTGCCGGTGCCCGCCGACCTGATCCCCGCGGACCGCGCGGCGGCGCTCGCGTACATTGCCGAGACGCCGTTTGCCGACTCGCCGCTGCGGCGGCCGCTGCAGGACCTCAACGAGGTGCCGCGGCTGTCAACCGCGAGCGACGGCACCACACGCAAGCCGAAAGTGCTTGTGCGGCGGGATACCAGTATGTAGCTACTTGAATGGGTGTCCTGTAATGCGCTGGAAGGCCTCGCGGTACTTTTCGCCGGTGCCCTCAACGACCTCGTCCGGGAGGGTGACGGGCGTGCCCGACTTGGCGGCCGTGTCGAGGCCCTTGCTCTTCATCCAGTCGCGGATGTACTGCTTGTCGAAGCTGGCCTGGCCCTTGCCCGGCGCGTACGAGTCCGCGGACCAGAAGCGCGACGAGTCCGGCGTGAGGACCTCGTCGACGAGAATCAGCTCGCCGTCGTAGCCCTGGCCGTCGGCGGGGAGCAGACCAAACTCAAACTTGGTGTCGGCGAGGATGATGCCATTGGCACGCGCGTGCTCGGCCGCCTTGGCGTACAGCTTCACGGCAGCGTCCGCGAGCTTCATAGCGAGCTCCTTGCCGACGAGCTCCGCGACCTTGTCGGGGTGGATGTTTTCGTCGTGCTCGCCCTGCTCCGCCTTGGTGCTCGGGGTAAAGATGGGGCCGTTGGGGATCTCTTGGCTCTCGACGAGTCCCTCAGGCAGCTTGATTCCGTGCACCGTGCCGCTGCGCTTGTACTCCGCCCAGCCACTGCCGGTAATGTAGCCACGGACAATGGCCTCGACGGGGATAACACGCGCACGGCGCACGAGCATCGAGCGGCCGTCGACCTGGTCGCGCACGCTCGCGAGGCGCGTGCGCAGCGCCTCGGGAAAGTCGTCCCACCTTGTCGCAAGCACATGCGTCTTGATAATGCCCTGGGCGATCTTGTCGAACCAGAATTCCGACATGCCGGTGAGGATGCGCCCTTTTTCCGGGATGCCGTTCTGGAGGATCACGTCAAACGCCGAGATACGGTCGGTCGCGACAAAGAGAAGGGCGCCCGCATACTCTCCCTCGGTGAGCTCCGAGTCGTACACGTCGCGCACCTTGCCGCGCGCGACGAGCGGCAGAGGCAGGTTCGTCTGCGTAACCGAGGCCATGGTCAAATTCGGGACCTCCACAATTCTACGGCTAGATATTGGCCTTCGGCACGCGCTCGTCGAGGAACTTGCGCCACTCCTCCTGCGAGAAGGACGAGGAGATGGACGGCTCCACGACGCCGTTCCAGAGTGCAGTCGGCGTGATGTGAATGCCGTTCTGGCGTCCGATTTTGATCTGGGTCAGCATAGCGACGTACGCAGTACTTGAGATCCGGCACGATCTTCGAGCCGGCGTTGCCCTCGTCTGAGACGCGGGTCCAGGAGCGCACGGCCTGGCCAAGGGGCTGCCCGTCGAGGGCGACGATCGACTCCTTCTTGGCCTTGCGCACGTCCTCGCCGAGGACGTTGACCGCGAGCGTCGCGAGCTCCGCACGCACCTGATCAGGGTTCTTGGAGCGCGCAGGGCCGTCGTACCAGCGCTCGCTCTCCTTCATGAGCGCCTGCGAAAAGACCCAGAAGGCGTTCTTCTCGGGATCCTCGAGCGCCACACGGTCCGTGAGCGAGAGGCGCGCCACAGCCAGCGCCGTCTCGTGCAGGAGCGAGGACGAGGCGTGCCACGGCTGGGGGACGGGGCGCACAATGACACGCACCTTGCCACGGAACGGCGCCTGCTCGCCAAAGAGCAGAGGCACCACCTGGCTCTGGAAGTTGTTCAAAATCTTAGCAGAAAAAGGGCCTGGGTTAGTAGGTGCACGTACAAAGGTAGTCGACATAGAGTTCGAGCACATTCGGTGCGGACACCGAGCCAATCGCGAGCGCTTGCAGTGCGGGGGGGAGCGCCATGGTGGGGTAGGGCGGGGCGGCCCGTGCCCGGCCACGTGGCTTACTCCACCACGAAAAAATGCGCCTGCCGCGCCGGACGCCGTTTTATGCGCCGGGGCACGAGGAGCTGCAGTACGTCCACGCGTTGCTGTATGGCGACGCGAACGATGTTGCGGCTCTGCAGAGCGCGCTCAAGATTACACGGCTTTGGATGGCGCGCGCAGCGTGCCCCCAGGCCGTAGAGGCGACATCGCTGCTCGTGCAGGCGCGCCTCCTCGACGGCCTCGCGGGGGAGAGCGAGGGCACACGCGCGGCGTACGCCATGGGCCTCGTGCGCTTCGTGAACTCGATTGTCGATACGTTCCAGACCGGCATGTTTGCGCAGTCCATCGGCGCGATTGCCGACCGCATCGGCCTGCCGCAGTGGCTCGTCCAAGTCCGGCACTTTGCGACGCACGAAGAGCTACCGAGCATGGCTGTATGCCGCGAGGCATGCACCATGGCCCTTGCATGGCTCGACCAGCACTATTGGCAGCCGACGCTCTCGCCGTCGCACGAGCCGGCCGCCGACGTGCTCGACGACGACGAGCCCCGCCGCGAAGCCGCTGCCGCCGCCGCACAGCTGCTGCATACCTACCGCATACAGGCGCACGCACTCGCACGCGACCGTTCGCTAGCCTTGCGTGGTGCGCCGCCGCTCGTCAAGACTGTCGGCGACCTCGAGCAGTGGGTGCAGGCCGAGACGGCACGGCGCCTTGCGCTCGCCTCGGACGGCAGCACGCTGCTTGCAGGCAGCGCGCCGCGCGGCGAGGAGCACGGCGAAACGTTTACATGCACCGCGTCCGTGCTCATGCTCCTCGTGACCCAGCTGCTGCTTCCAGGCGCCTTGATTCCCCAGACAAAAGAGCAGCGTGCGCTGCAGGCGCGCGACGACGCGCCGCTCGAGTCGCTGCCGAGCGAGCATACCGAGCTGTGGGACCCTCTGCTGCGTGCGATGCACGCGGCCTTTCCGGTTTTCCTCCCCATCCTGATCCAGGCTTTGGCGCAGGTCGCTGGGAGCGGCACGACCGCAAAAGAAAAGTCGTACGCGGCCGTCGCGCGTGCGTGGCTTGCGCACCTTGCGCTCGACGCGCCGTACGACACGCTGCACGCGACACTCGACGTGCCCCGCTGGCGCCAAGCGCCGAGCGCCGTGGACCTCGGCAGTGCGCAGGACGACGCCGAGTCCGTGCCAGTGTGGGACGCGACGCAGAACTCGGCAGTACTGCGGCGGATCGTGCTGCAGCACTGCATGGAGGTCGCGTCGCCCGCGACGTGGGCGCTTGCGCAGCACCTTGCGCAAGGGCCGCTCGCCGAGCGTGTCGCGGCGCTGATTGCACTGCACGACGCGGCGCCAGGCACCGAGCTCGACGTGCTACCCGAGATGGAGGCGCGCAGCCGCCTGCTGCGTGGTCTCGACCGCCCGCCTCCGATGGCCGTCGACGAGGCGCCAGCCGCGCCGAGTGCGCTGCCCGGCTGGTCGCTTGCGGCGCAGTGGCAGCCGACGCCGATTGGGTGCGTCGACGGCGCGCGGCCGCCGTTGCTCTTGTAGTCTATTATCGCACTATACTCTACACGACCCGCAGCGTCCATACGGACCCTGGCGGAAGCTCCTGCGCGCCGGCCTGCTCGCCGAGGCCGACGTTGAGCTTCTTGAGCGCCTCGGCGGCGCGGCTGTCGCCCGCCGCGCGCACGACCGCGACGAGGTCCTGGCACGCGACCTGGCGCCCGGAGTGGTATATCGCCCCGTCCAATGCGCGGACAAAGAGGAGGGGCAGCGTGCACTGCGGCGACGACCCCCCCGCGTCAATGATCGCACGCAGCGGCGGGAGGTGGACCGCGACGTCCGTCTCCTGCTCGCCGTCCGGCGTCGGCGCAGTGAGGAGCGCGAGCGGTCCCAGCGGCCCGAGCCACACCTCCATGTGTTCTAGGAGCGGCTCGTCGAGCGATTGCAGCACATGGGCATCGTAGAAAAAGTGCTGCACGGTCATGGCGACCTTGTGTGTGTTGGTGTCGTAGAATGGCATGGTAGTCACGATCGGGAACGGCGTGAGCGCGAGGCCCACACCGGGTGGCGCGTTCGGCGTGTCGAGCATGTCGACATCGATGAACGAGTACTCAAAGTGCGAGATGCTGACAAGCGTCCAGCAGAATGCGTCTTCGGCATCGTCGAGCGTCGCGCCGTCCCACGCTGCCGGCTTCGCGGCGACGTATGTCAGCGGGAGGGCGTGGGCGTCGTCCGGCGGCGGCGGCGGCGGCGGCGGCACGCCGAGGTGCCGCAGCGTCGCGTGCTGTGCGCTCGCATGCAGCGGCGTGCCTGCACAGAGATAGGTGCGTGGCGCATGCGCGTCGCGCTCCCAGTGCCCTTCTGCGCGGCTGGGGTCGGGGACGAAGCGCATGAGTGCAATCTTTTGCATCTGGCTCACGGCGCCGTACAGGTACGACTCGTCGGCGAGCGTCCCGTCATCGAGCGTCACGCGCGCCTCGCCGAGCGGCGGCAGGATGCGGCCGCGGTCAACCTTGCACACGAGGAGCGGGTCGGTCGTCGCGCCAGACACCTCGTCGACCAGCACGATGGTCGAGCCGTACGTGAGCACGTCCGCGTCGACGTCCAGCGCCTGCGCCTGCGGCGGCCGCGCGAGGAGCACGAGGCGAAAGGCGGTCCATGCACGCGACTGTGCGGACAAGTGCCCTTCGTGGGCAGAGAGGTACTTGGTACGATACGTCTGTGAGTTGATTCGATTAAAGAGAGAAACGGACGCGTTCGAGGTGATGTGCGCCGACGCGTGCCGCGCCTTGGCCGACTTTTTCGACGGCTTGGAAATGATTCCGATCGGCGCCGAGTCAAAGCTCGCCCAGCTCGCGCTCGTGTCGTGCTCGTCGATGCGCTGGCGCTTGGCCTCGCGCGCTTCTTGTTCGCGCCGCGCCAGGAGGTGCAGCTGGAGGCGGAAGCTCTTGGCCTTGCCGGTGCCGGTGACGTGCAGCTCGGTGAAGCGCGCCTGGTGCGCCTCGTCGAGTGCCGCGAGCTGCTCGCCCGAGAATCGCTCGCCGTCTTCGCTCTGGATCTGCATAAAGAGCGCCGGCACGGCGTGCTCCGCGTGCCGCAGCGAGCCCCGCACGTTGACCGCCGGCGGAGGGCACAAGAAGCGCTTCTCTGTCCCGTACGACTTTTGCGCGACCGACGCATGCAGGCACCGCACGGTCGTCATGAGTGGCTGCACGCCGTGGGGTGTGCCGTGCGCCGCCTGGCGCATCTGCTCGCGCACGACCTCGCGGATGCGCGCGTGGCGCTCTGCCGTGCTCCAGTTATGCATGCGCCGCCGCACGGTGCGCTCCTCGTTCCATGGCTCTGGCGCGAGCTGTAGATGCGCTTTGAGACTCGCCATGAACGTCTCGAGCGACGCGGCGGTCGTCGAGTCGAGCTCCTCGGACCGCGGCGCCTCGGAAGCGGCCTCTGCCGCGGCCATCTCTTGCGCTTGCGATAGGAGCCGCGAGGTCAGCTCATCCATGTACCGCGACCCCGCCGGATCCTCGGCACCCGCCGAGGTAGAAGTGCCCGCACCAAAATCCGTCATTCCAGGCGCATCCTGCCGTCGTGGCACGCGGTCGGCCGGGGCTTTTCCTCCACACGATGGCCAGCGGCGCGATGGACGGAGCGCCGGCGAGCAAGCATGGCGTGTCGTTCTGTGTGGTGTGTGCAAGCAACCAGAACCGTTCCATGTTCGGACACAATGCACTGCTGTATGTTTTTTGCGCTTACCCAGGAAAGCAGGCATGCAGGTGACGTCCGCCGGCACCGGCTCGGCCGTGCGTATGCCAGGCCCTGCCATCGACAAGCCGAACATCTACGCGTTCGGCACGCCGTACGACTACATGTACCAGGATCTATTGAAGAAGGATCCGCGGCTGTACGAGGCAAACGGGCTGCTCCATATGCTCGACCGCAACCGCAAAATCAAGCACGCGCCGGAGCGCTGGCACGAGTCGCGGCGCGTCGCCGACGTCGTGATTACGTGCGAGGAGCGGTGCTTTGATAGCGTGTGCGAGGACCTGCTGAGCAGGCGCACCGAGCTCAACCGCTCCGTGCACGTCATCAACATCGAGATCAAGGATAATCACGAGGAAGCGGATATCGCCTCGCGTGCGATTCTCGACCTTGCGCGCAAGATCGAGGTGGCAAAGGATATCGACGAGGAGATGGACTCGATTCTCGAGCAACAGCAGGCGTCGTATCCGTACCCTTTGCTGCACACCGTGGCATTCTATTAATACCCTGTACTACGTAGACGCGTTAGACGTACGCGATCCGAGGCGCAAGAGGCGCGGCCATAATGGCAGCGAGTTTTGCGGCATGACGTGCATGTGCCGCCCGTGTATACGCCGTACGTGCGCGCGCACAGACAGTGTCGCTGCCTCTTCGTTCGCGCTTGCGCTGCGCGAGGTCCCTGGGCCGATCGTCCATGCCTCCACTCTTGCCACCATTGGCCCTCTGCGCAGGTTCTTCTCGACCTCGCTAGCCCTGCGAATGACCGACACGGGCCGTACGCGACATGCGCTGCTGAGCACGCCTCTATACGTATGCAACCTCCCCACGCCGCTCGTGCAGAATGTGCAGCTGCGCAGCGCCGATGCCGAAGAGGAAAAGGCGCCGGCGCCGGCGCCGACGCACGACCCACGGCCCGCTGCCGGCGTGCCGGCGTGCACGCTGTGCCCCGAGTGCGGGCCGTTTGCCGATCTCGGCGAGCAGCGTGCGCACTTTCGTAGCCTCTGGCACAGGTACAACCTGGTGCTGCGGCAGCGCGGCGCCCAAGCGCCCGGCACGCCCAACGCCCTGACGCTCGTGACGAATCCCGAGCTCGACCGCCTCTGCGCCCAGATCGAGGAGGAGGACGAGCTGGAAGATACCGATACCCTGAGTGCGCTCCTGGACCGCCTCGACCTGCACGCCGCGCCGACGCAGGACGATACGCCAAGCCGCACACGGACGCAGGCCGTGCAGGACGCGCTGCGCTCGCCGCTCGTCTGGTTCGAGAGCAGGAGCGATGCGCCGAGTGACGCGCGCCTCGAGCAGACGCAGCTTGGCGTGTACCGCGACGTGCTGCTTGCCGCGACGTCTGCGCCCGCCACCGATGCCAAGTCGGCAGAGGCGGCGCTCCAAGCGCTCCAAGCGCCGCCGATCGAGTGCCGCCCGTCGAAGCAAGGGTGGACCGGCAAGCGCCTGCAAGGTACGAAGCACATTGGGCGTACCATGCAGCTGAGCATTCTCGACGGCGCCGGCCTGCTGCCGACCGAAGAGGAATTCGAGAGCTCGGACGAGGAGTCGAGCGAGTCGGACTCCTCGTCCGAGGACGAGGCGCCGGACGAGATGCCCGAGATCGCCCCCGAAGCGCCGATTGCGCTGCCCCCGCTGCGTCTATGGACTTTTGTCATGATGGGCGGCGGCCACTTTGCGGCGGCCGTCGTCGCACTGAACGCGTACGCGCCGCCGCTCTCGGAGCGTGCGCGCGCGCGGGGCACGAAACAGGAGCGCGGCATTGTCGTGCTTGCACACAAGACCTTTCACCGGTACACGACGCGCCGCAAGCAGGGTGGCGCGCAGTCGGCTCAGGACGCGACCGGGCGCCACGCCAAGAGCGCCGGTGCGAACCTGCGTCGCCACGGCGAGGCGCAGCTGCGCGACGAGATTCATAGCCTCCTGGGCCGCGCAGGATGGCGCTCGCTCATTGAGCGCTCCGAGCACGTCTGGGTGCGCTGCAGCACGCGCACTGCGAGCGGGATCCTGTGGAACTGGGGCGGAAACCACACGAGCCCGCTCGACGCACCGCACCGCGATGGGACGCTGTCGCACATTCCCATTGCGACGCAGCGCCCGACGCTCGCCGAGATCATGCGGTGCTTCCTCGAGCTGACGCGCGTCAAGATCGCACACCTGTCGCCCGAGCAGCTCGCGGCCCAGGACGATGCGCACCGCGAGGCAATCGCACAGGCGCTCCGTGCCGACGCCGCGGCCAATGCCCCTCCGCCCCCCCCGCCGAAGCCCAAGACGCCGCGTGCAAAGCCCGGGGCGGAGGAAACGAAGCGGCGCGAGCGCTGGGAGCGACTCGTGGCCATGGTCCGCAAAGGCAAGGTCGATGCCCTCGAGCGGTTCCTCGAGCGCCACGAGGCCGATCTGCTGCGTCCCGGCGGCTGGCTTGCCGAGCAAGAGGCGCCGAGCATCGATGCGCCCCTCCCCCCGTGGTGGCGCCAGGCGGAGGCGAAGCAGATGCGCTTTGTCCCTGCGACGCTTTTGCAGGTCGCCGCCGCGGCCGACCAGCCGGACGCGCTGCAGTACCTCCTCGAGCGCCGCGCGGACCCCACGATGCCTGTGCCGTCGGTCGACGCGTCCGAGGCGCCGTACCGCACTGCCTACGACCTGTGCACGACCAAGCCCGCGCGCACCGTCTTTCGGCGCATGATGGCCGAGCACCCCGACTGGTGCGACTGGGCCGGCATGGGCCCCGGCGGCGCGCGTGTCCCGTCCGCGCTGACGTCCGAGATGGAAGAGGCACAGGCATCCAAAGCCCGCACGCGCCGCAACGCAATGCGCGACAAGATGCGCGAGCGCGATGAGAAGGAGGCACGCGAACAGAGCCGCGAGCGTGCGGCCGAGCCGGCGCCTCCCGCGCCCGCTGCTGCGCCGCCCGCCGCCAACGGCACGCAGCGCGTCGGCGGCGTGGGCTCCGCGCCCGATGCGACGCTCTCCCCCGAGATGCGTATGCGGATCGAGCGCGAGAAGCGCGCGCGGGCCGCCGAGGCGCGTATGCAAGCGCTAAAAAAGTCATAGTTTCTATGCCGTACTTGTCCGTGCCGCATCGAGCTGCACGGCACCTACCGCCGCCGTCTCGGAGAGGCGCCCCGCAGCGTGCGAGAGCTGGTTGAGCAGGAGCATGCTCTCGAGGCGGTTGGGCTCTGCCGGGATCTTGAACATCTTGCTCACGTCCTCGATCGGGAGCGGCGCGAGGCCCGCGGCTTCGCGCGAGGCGTTCTCGGCCTTTTTGCGCTGGACATACGCGTCGGCGCGTCCCTTTTCGCGCGCGACCTGGCGCGCCTGGTAGCCGACGTTGCCGGCCTCCGCCGCGTACGTCTCCATGGTATCGAGCGTGGTCTCGACGCTCGAGACAAGCACCGGCTCGAGCGCCAGGTTGAGGTCCATGTAGTTCGGCGGCACTGCCTCGTTCGGCGGCGCGTGCAGCGCCTCTTTACTGGTGCGGGGCACGACGCGCGTCGGCTCCGGCGCCTCGGTCGTGAGCGTGGTGAGGAACGCATTCAGCAGCGCGGTGTTGTGCAGCTCGACCGGGATCTCCACGAGGATGTTGGAAAAGGTGAGGCGGTGCTCGGTGAGGTTCTGCACCGTCATCTTGCCCTTGCGGTACGCGTCGACGAACGACGACGAGAGGCGGAAGGCACGCACGGCCGTATTGCCCTGCGCGAGCTGCGCAAAGTCGTGCACGAGCAGCACGGCCTTGCCGCGGCCCTGGTTGCCCTCGCGCTCCATCAGCAGCGAGAGCGTGTTCAGCCCCTCGACCACGGCCGAGTTGAGAAAGGGTCCCAAGAAGCAACCCTGGTACAGCCCGACCGGGTTCACGTCCGCGCTCACCTGGCGCAGGAGCTTGAGCATCTCGCCCATGTATTGCATGGCTGCGTCAGAACATGTACGTACCACCCTTGGTGCTGCGCTCCTCCTCGTCGCTGCGGTCGCGCGCGCCGGGCAGACCAAACACATTGGACACCTCGAGCGTGCCGCCGACGTCCACACCCAGCAAAGCGCCCCACGCGTTCGCGCCGTTGCTCGCGTGGTTGTCCTTGCAGTGCTTCACGATCTTCATGAGGACCATGCCGTCGATATGCACCTCGGTAATGACTTCCGAGTCGAGCTGCATCGCCTCACGATCCAGCTCGTTCATCGCAGCAATCTCCTCTTCCGTAGGCTCATCAGGCACCTCTTCAGGGCGCGCCACAGCAGCCAAGCTCTCCATGCGGCTCATCTTGGCAGAAGGAAAGACGAAGCAAAAAAGTCACGTGGAGGGTGCGCCGTGCGCTACCATGACGGCCCACGCGCCGCCCAGTGCGCTGGATGATACGCTCGCGCGTATCGGAATGGGGCCATACCAGTGGCACCTGTTGGTGCTGAGCGGGATGGGATGGGCAGCAGACAATGTGGGTAGCGTGTCTGACGTAGATGTGGATCCAGGGGACCGCCATCCTCCTCCCGCGTGTGCAGTGTAGGTGGTGCGACTGACCCAGACCACTGGCACATTAGCGACGCGTACATCGGCGTGCTCACCTCGTCCATCTTTGCGGGAATGACGCTGGGGAGCGTAGTGTGGGGCTCGTTTGCCGATTTGTACGGCCGCCGGTACGTGTTTCTGCGCACGCTCGCCATCACCGCCCTCTTTGGCGCGCTGCTGAGCATGGCACCGTCGTTTGCGGTGGCGTGCATCTTGTGCTTTGGCGTGGGGACGGGCGTGGGGGGGAGCATGCCGACTGATGGCACGCTCTTTCTGGAATCGATTCCGAAAAAGCGGCACTACTACCTGACCGCCCTTTCCGTCTTTTTCTCGCTAGGGTCGGTCGTGTGTGCGGTGATTGCACTCCTACTCCTCCCGGGCAACAGCTGCACGAACGATGCGCCGTGCAAAAAAGGCGACGAAAACCAGGGGTGGCGTCACGTCGTGCTCAGCCTCGCGGGCATAACGGCGCTCTTTGCCATGCTGCGCATCTGGCCATTCGACGTCCAGGAAAGCCCGACGTTCCTCGTCGCGACACACCGCCTGCAGGAAGCGTGCGATGCGTTGCAAGAAATTTCCGAGGCGAATAGCGACGCGACGGGTCTGTCGCTGCCCGACGTGCAGCGCCCCGAGGCGGACGAGGACCCGGTGGCGGCGGGTGTTGATGCCGACGCCGACGCCGACGAGGACTCGGAAACACACGCACTGATGGGCACGCCATTCATTCCCCTGCTTGGCTCCCTGCCAGAACGCCTGGCAAAGCCGCTGCGCGACCTCGCGCGGCGCAGCGCACCGCTCGTTGCGCCGCCGCACCGCCGCGCCGTTCTGCTGACATGGGCGCTGTGGGCGCTAATGTCGCTCGCCTTTACCATGTTTAACGCATTTTACCCCATCTACTTGCAGCGCAAGCTTGGGCAGCATGATGCGGATGAGACACAGGCCCTGCGCGACTATGTATGGTACGCGCTGAGCAGCGTTCCCGGCAGTCTGCTCGGTGCGCTCCTCACCGAGTCGCCGCTCGGGCGGGCCAAGTCGCTGGCGCTTGCGCTTCTCGCGACGGTCGGCGCGCAGGTGCTCTTTTTGCTCACCGAGGAGCCCGCGTACGTTGTCCTCTCGGGCATGGGTGTCTCGCTCGCGGCGACGACCGCGTACGCGATTCTGTACGGCTACACGCCGAACGTCTTCCCCACGTCGATCCGCGGCACGGCGTGTGCCGTGGCGAGTGCGCTGGGCCGCATTACCGGCATCGCAGCGCCGCTGCTCGCCGGCGCGCTGCTCGAAATGCGCGTGACGCTGCCGATCCTTACCAGCATTGTGCTCTTTAGTCTATGTGCCGTGACTGCGCTGCTGCTGCCGAGCAAGACGCGTCTGGTGCAACTGTAAATACTAGTCCCGCTTGGGCGCCACCACCGGAAGCTCGTTGCCGCGCAGCCGCCCCGGCGTATTCCCCGCCTCGAACCAGCGGCTCTCGTGGAGCGCAGCCTGGCGCTCGTTCCCGTTCCAGTACAAGAGCACCTGCACGGCGATCACCGCATTAAAAACCGTCGCCAGCGCAAAGCCCCAGAAAAGCAGGTGGTCGTTGGTCTCGGTGAGCGTCGTAAAGACGCGCGCAAGCGTCCCGAGGAGCTGCGCAAAGACGACGAGCACGCTGAGCTGGCCGGTGGCCTTGTCGCGGTGCAGCTCCATGATCTGCGGCACCTTGGACGCAAGCGACACCGGAATCGTGAACGCCTGGAGCGTCTTGAGCAGCGGCGGCGGCACGGCCGTTTCCGAGATGAGCGCCAGCGAGCCGAGGACCATGAGCGTCGCGCCGACCACGACGTACAGCGTGTTGGTCGAGATGCGCCGCGCGCGGCAAAAGGTCGTGACGCGGCGCGAGTACGAGTCCATCGGCGAGTATGCAATGATGAGCAGCGTAATGACCATGTCTGGGTAAGCCGCGCGACGTACTCTGCACGGTCAAGCTCGCATTCTCGCCATAGGTGCTAAACGGAATGCGCAGGCGGATCGCGTACACGAGGCTGATTGTGTACGCAATCACCTCGAGGATATACATCGCCAGGCTAATGCCTGTCGCGCTGCGTGCGCTCACAATCTTGTAGATCTGCGGAAACTTGATGATGCTGCCGAACACCACAATCCCGAGGCCGAGGCCTTTGGAGAGCCCGAGGCGCAGGCACTTGACGTCGGTGTAGTTGACGTCCCAAATGAGCGAGTTAAAGCATTCCTGTCTTAGCCATTCCACCTACCTGGCCGAGGATATACCGCGCAGGGTCCAGCAGGAACCACGGCAGGTTCCGCGTTACGGTCTGCAGCGCGGACTGCATCGTGCGGTGGAGGACACGTGGGAGCGCGTCGGTGGAGGCGTGTTGCTCCGAGAACGGGCCCTTCTTCTCCCATCATGCAGGCTGAGACCAAAGCGCGTATTGTACAGGCTTCGGCCGCGCACCTGAAGCCGGACGCGCGTCTTGTGTACGGCACGGCCGGTTTCCGTACCAAGGCCGAGCTGCTGGACAGCACCTGCTTCCGCATCGGCCTCATTGGCGCACTGCGCAGCATGGCGCTCGGCGGCCAGGTCGTCGGGCTGATGGTCACCGCGAGCCACAACCCCGAGCCGGACAATGGTGTAAAGATGGTGGATGCGCACGGCGAGATGCTCGAGGCTTCGTGGGAGCCGGTGTGCACCAAGATTGCCAACGCGAGCACGCCGGACGAGCTGCTCGCCGAGCTCGACAACGTCGTGAGCACGTTCAAGGTCGATGTCGGCGTGCGTCCCCGGGTCGTGTACGCGTGGGACACGCGTCCGTCGTCGCCGGCACTCGTCGGCGCGATCGTCGACGGCCTCCAGGCGTTTGACACGGAGAAGGTCGAGGGCGGCCTGCTGACCACGCCCCAGCTGCACTACCTTGTCCTGGCGCTCAACACCCAAGGCACGCCGGACGCGTACGGCGTGCCGACCGAGGAGGGCTACTACGAGAAGCTCGGCAAGGCGTACCTTGCTGCAACCGAGGGCCTCCCTGCGCCGGTGCCGCTCGCGGTGGACTGTGCGAATGGTGTCGGTGCCAAGGCGCTCCAGGGCCTGATGCACCACGTCCCCGCGGAACGTCTCCCGCTGATTCCCCTGCGCACCGAGATGCACGCCCCCGGCAAGCTGAACGACCAGTGCGGTGCGGACTTTGTCAAGACGCAGCAAAAGCTGCCGACGGGCTACGCGTCCGAGGACGCGGTCAAGCCGAATGCGCTCCTGTGCTCGTACGACGGCGACGCGGACCGTATCGTCTTTTACTACCTGAGCGGCCCTGCGAGCGACGCCGCGAGCTTCCACCTGCTCGACGGCGACAAGATTGCGAGTCTCGCGGCCGACTACCTGTCCGAGCTCGTCAAGACCGCTGGGCTGGACATTAAGCTCGGCTGCGTGCAGACTGCCTACGCAAACGGCGCCTCGACCAAGTACCTGAGCGAGCGCGTGCCGGTGTCGTGCACGCCGACCGGCGTCAAGCATCTGCACCACGAGGCGGCCAAGTACGCGATCGGCGTGTACTTTGAGGCGAACGGCCACGGCACCGTCCTCTTTTCGCCGGACGCGCGTGCCGCGATGAAGGCCGCGCAGCCGTCGACGCCCGAGGCGAAGCAGGCGCTCGTGCGCCTCGAGAACATGGCCGAGCTCATCAACCAGACGGTCGGCGACGCGCTCTCCGACATGCTCATGGTCCTCGCGATCCTTGCCGCGCGCCGCTGGGGCCCGGCCGAGTGGGACGCGAGCTACACGGACCTGCCGAACAAGCTGCTCAAGGTCCAGGTGCCCGACCGCACGCAGTTCAAGACGACCGACGCGGAGCGCCGCCTCACTGCGCCCGACGGCCTGCAGGCCAAGATCGACGCGCTGGTCGCCAACTTTACCCAGGGCCGCTCGTTTGTGCGCCCCAGCGGTACGGAGGACTGTGTGCGTGTCTATGCCGAGGCCGCGACGGCGGACGAGACCCAGGCGCTTGCCAAGCAGGTCGCCGAGCTCGTCGAAAGCGCCTAACTAGTCCTAGCTTTTACACACTACACTTATGCGCTACCGATCGCAAATGCCACCGACGGGCCGCCGTCATTGTACTGCATCTTGGAAATATAGTTGCGGCCCGACGTGTCGTTGAACACGAGCTTCGCGTAGATCGTCGCGCCGAGGTACGGCAGCAGCTCGAGGTGCTCCTTGAACTCTGGGAAGTAGTCGGGCACCTTGTGCGCACGCACCGCACGGGGCTGCGCGGGATTCGGCTCGCCGACGACCTGCGCGCCCTCTGTCGGCTCGTTCGCGACGTAGGTCGTAAACGAACGGAGCAGCTCCGGCACAAGCCCCTTGAAACGCGTCGCGCTGCCCGTTACCACGAGGTTCTCCCAGAGCACGGTGCGCCGCTCGCTCGGCTGCACATGCGCGGCGGCCATCGCAACCGCTTCCGGCACCGACACGCAGATCGGCTCGCCGCCGATGCGCCGCGCGTGCAGCGCCTGGCGCACGGCCGGGGGCGCAGGCAGCGAGAGTGTGACGCGCTCCAGAAGCTGGGGGTGCAGTAGCGGCTCGTGGAAGCGCGTGCGCACGCGGCCCACCGGCACCGACACGCCGCGGAAGTCGACGTGGATCACGTCGCTTGCCAGCGGCTTCTCGTTCTTCTTTTGGCGCTCCTTGACCACGTCGCGCTCGCGCCCTTCGACGAGCGCCGCGGCGACGTCAAACGAGTTGTCTTCTGCGTCTGGCTCGTCGAGGCCCGGTACATCTGCCGACACGTCGATGCGCACATGCCCCTCGGCCACGAGGAACTGCGCAAGAGCGTACGCGAGCGCCTCGAAAGAGAGGTCCGGTGTGACGAGCGGCTGGAGCGCTTCCCGCACCGGCGCGTCGTGCACGAGCAGATAGGCGAGCCACCAGGTGCAGTGCACCGTGCCGAGCTTGCTGAGCACCGCGGCTGTCGGCACGATCGCGCAGTCGCTCACGGCCACCGCGCTCGTCTCTTCCGCGCCGACGTCGACGACCATCGCGTTGAGGACGCCAGCAGCGTACGCGGCGAGGAGCGGCACCTCGCTGATGCACAGCGCGGGCGTGTTAAACTTTTCGAAAAAGATCTGCGCCGTGCGCTCGTACGCGCCGCGCGATAAGGGCATCGGGAGCGCGACCATCGTAAAGAAGGTGTTGTGCGACGGGCGCACCTGGAGCTCAGCGAGGATGTGTTGCCTGTGTGAGCCATGCAACGTACCACAGCGCCGCAAGCGCGTCCCAGTCCTGCACGTCGCCATTCGCCAGCGGACACACAATCTCCAGCGCCTCGTTCGCGGCCTCGGCACGGGTGAGCGCCTCGCCAACGAGGTACTCGCCCGAGTCGTCCGTGCGGCGGCCGACACGCGCGGGAAGCGTCTATATGAGAAAGGATACGTACCACGTCCGGCTTCGCAAAGGGATCTTGGATACCGACGCCCGCACACACCTGCTGAGCATCGTGCACGAGCAGCAGCGTGCTCGCTTCACGCGTCATGACGGAGGACGGAAGCCACGTGGCTCTGACTCCACCGCGATGCACGACGAGGAGAGCGACGGGCGGATCGTCATTCCGGGCCCCCTGGGACCGGAGCACGGCGTGACGGTGATGATTGACAACTACGATAGCTTTACATTCAATGTGGCGCAGTACCTCGTGGCGCGCGGCGCGAACCTCGTCATCTTTCGGAACGACAAGGTGACCCTCGAGACGATCGAGCGCCTGGAGCCGGTGAACCTCGTGATCAGCCCGGGGCCTGGCCACCCGCTCGAGGACGCGGGCATCTCGACGGCGTGTATCCAGCACTTTGTGGGCAAGATCCCGATCCTGGGTATCTGCATGGGCCTGCAGTGCATGGTCGCCGGCCTCGGCGGCATCGTCGAGTACGCCGGCGAAATTTTTCACGGCAAGACGTCGGCCATTACGCACGACGGCAAGGGACTCTTTCGCGGCCTCGACTCGCCGATCACGGGCACGCGCTACCACAGCCTCGCGGCGCGCATCACGGCGCTGCCGGAATGCCTCGAGGCGACGGCGCACGTCGACAGCGGCGTGATTATGGGCGTCCGCCACAAGGAGTACACGATGGAGGCGGTGCAGTACCACCCAGAGAGCATCATCTCGGAGCACGGAAAAGATATGCTCGGCAACTTTTTGTCGTGGCGGGGGGGTTCGTGGTCCGCGAACCCGTCTGCAGGTGTCGCGGCGGCGTCGCTGGCCAAAGAGACGATCCTCGAGCGCATCTACAAGCAGCGCAAGCTCGACGTCGCGGCCGCACGCGCGCTTCCGGGCCGCTCGCTCGCGGACCTCGAGGCGTCGCTTGCCTTGCACCTCGACCCTGCGCTCGTCGCTTTTCCGGAGCGCCTGCTGCGTGGCGCGGAAAAGACGGTCGGCGTGATGGCGGAAATGAAGCGCGCGAGTCCGTCCAAGGGCGATATTGATATCGCGGCGCACGCCGGCGCACAGGCGCTCGCGTACGCGCGCGCGGGTGCGAATGTAATTAGCGTGCTCACCGAGCCGACCTGGTTCAAAGGCTCGCTCGAGGACCTGGCGCTCGCACGCCAGGCCGTCGCGCGCCTCGCGGACCGCCCGGCGATCCTGCGCAAGGACTTTGTCGTGGACGTATACCAAATCGCCGAGGCGCGTCTCGCGGGTGCGGATACGGTGCTGCTCATTGTCGCGATGCTCGACGACGCAACGCTGTGCACGCTCTACAACTACTCGATGAGCCTCGGCATGGACCCACTTGTCGAGGTCAACACGGCGGCGGAGATGGAGCGTGCGCTCTTGCTGCGCCCCCGGGTGATTGGCGTCAACAACCGCAACTTGCACACCTTTGATGTGGACATGTCGCGCACCTCGCAGCTGGCCAAGGCCGCGATCGACCAAGGGACGATCCTCGCGGCGCTCAGCGGCATCCAAGGCCGCAAGGACGTCGAGGCGTACGAGGCGCAAGGCGTGCACGCGGTGCTCGTCGGCGAGGCGCTTATGCGTGCCGCCGACAAGCGTACATTCATCGCCGACTTGCAGGGCCGCACGCCGAGCGCAGACGACGTGCCGCGCCGCCTCGTCAAGGTGTGTGGCCTCAAGACGCCGGAAGCGGCGGTGGCCGCGGCGGATGCGGGCGCCGACCTGCTCGGCATGATCCTCGCCAAGGGCACCAAGCGCTCCGTCTCGCACGACGAGGCGCGTGCGATTGTCGACGCGGTGCACCAGCGTGCGCCGCGCGAGGTCGCCGAGCCGCGGGTGGCGGCCGAGTGGTTCAGCTGGCACGCCCAGCGCCTCGCGGCGGCGGCCGCGCGCCGCCCGCTCGTCGTCGGTGTGTTCCGCGACCAGACCGTCGAGGAGATTGCGCAGGCGGCGACCGCGCTGCAGCTCGATGCGGTGCAGATCCATGGGCGTCTCGAGCCGGTGGACTGGGCGCGCTTCTTGCCGGGCGTCTTTGTACTGCGTGTCGTCCACGTCCCGGCGGACGTCACCGAGTGGAAGCGTGGGCAGCACCCTGCGCTCGACCAGGCGCTGCGCCCCAACTACCACCATGCGATCCTATTGGATACGGCCGGCGGTGGCGGAGCAGGCAAGGCGTTCTCGTGGGACGTTGCGCGCGCGATTGCCGCGTCGGACGCCGTGACGAAGCTTGTCAAGACGCACGCGGTGGCCCCTACTCCCTTCTTCCTCGCAGGCGGCCTGACGCCTGAGAATGTCGGCGAGGCGCTGCGCGAGTCGGGCGCGATGGGTCTCGACACGAGCTCGGGCGTAGAGACCGACGGGGCCAAGGACGTGGAAAAAATTCGCGCGTACGTTGCAAACGCGCGCAAGTAGAAAAGCCGAGGGCAATAGGAGGCAGTGTTGCCTAGAATGACGGAGGGGCGCCCGCGTCTTGCAAGGGGCCGGGGCACGATCAGCTGCCGACACCTGATCTACACGATCGGCAGCGAGACGATCGGCGGCCGTGATCAGCACTCGATCGAATCAGCACCGACACACGACCACCCACGCCACCCTTCTCCGCATCCTGCGCGTAGCTCCCTACGAGTCTATTTTCATGCCTCTGCGCCCGCGCCGAGCACACGCACCGTGCGGTCGAGACCGGCGACCACCAGCGCGCCATCGACGGGCGACCACTGCGCACCAGTCTCCTCGGCAGCGTTCTGGTCATAGGTAAAGGCAAGGCTCAGCGCCTTGCCGCCAAACACACGCACGTCTGTACCGACGACCGCAAGGAGCTGCGCCGTAGGATCGAAACGGACCTGCGACACGACGTAGCCCTCCGGAAGCTCGACCGTACGCGCGACATCGAGCTTGCGCAGGTCCCAGATCTTGACCTCGGGCGCGTCGCGCGTCGCGGCTGCGAGCAGGTATCCGTTCGGCGAAAAGTGCAGCGCGTGCACCGCGCCAGTGTGTCCACGGAACACGGCGCTCTGCTTGCCCTGCTTCACGTCCCAGACGCGCACCGCGCCGTCCGCCGTACCGGTCGCAGCGAGCTGGCCGTCGGGGTGGAACGCAAATGACGCGTACTCAAAGCCAACCTCGTCGTCCTCCTGCGGCGCTTCGACGTGCAGGAGACGCTCACCCGAGTCGAGCGCGTGCAGCGCCCACGTCCGGTCGCGGCTCGCACTACCGACCAGCAAGTCGGTGGGGTGCACGTCGACACCGACCACCTCGTCGCTGTAGCCCTTGAGCGTGTGCGCAAGCGCGTACTTGTCGTCCTTGGCCACGTACACACGCACGGTCTTGTCCGCACTGCCGCTCACCGCGTACGCCGGCGCCGGCGCCTGTGCGGCCTCGGCACCGACCGGCGGATTCGCGCGGCCCGCAAAGGCGACCGCGTTCACGGGCTTGGTGTGCCCCTTGAAGGTCGACAGGACCTTTTGCGTGGCGCTGTCCAGCACCAGCACGGCCTTGTCCTTGCCGCCGGTGAGCAGCAGCGCACCGTTAGCGCTGACATCCAGCGCAGTGATACCAGGCGCACTTGCGCCGTGCAGCGACGTGATCGCCGTCTGCTCCTGCAAGGACGCCGCAGTGGTGGGGGTCGTGTAGCCCTGCGGCGCACCCTGCTTGATCCGCGATCGCCGGCCGCTCGAGAGGCTGTGTGAGCAAAAACAAAAAAAATCTCAACGTACGTAGAGGCCGTCTCGTCGATCGACTGGAGCACCTGCGCGGGAAGCGCGGCGCTCGGCTCCGCCGGTGCCATCTCGACATCGTCGCTCTGCGGCGCGACGCCGAGCGAAGTGTGGACGTTGGCGAGGGCGCTGCGTTAGCAAAAGACACGTACTCGCGAGCCTCGTCGCGCTCCTTCATGAGCCGCGCAATGACGCGCGTGCTGGCGTCGTTCGTATACAGCGCGTGCGCGAGGTCCTGGCGCACCGCGTCGTACTGCTTCTTGAGCGCGAGTGTCTCAAAGATCATGGCATCGTACTCGTTCTGCAGCGCGACCAGCAGCGATGGCACGCTCGAGTGCGTCGGCGGGCGCGGGAATGCCGTGTGCGGCGCTGGGTAAGTCGGAACACATACACGTCTTGACCGCGACGAGATCGTCGAGGCTCAGCTCCTCGTTCGTGATCGGGTCCTTGCCGTTCTCGTCAATGTAGCGCTCGATGAGCCGCTTTTCAAAGAGAAGCCCGCTCTTTGTCGAGACGACAGGCTCCTTGGGCGCCTCGCCAGAAACTGCGTTAGCCAGACGACGTACTTGCGCAGAACATGGTGGTGCCTACGGTGCGACACGACGAAGATCACGTGATAGCTAGTGGACGGGACTATTGGACCTTTTTCGCGGCGAGGCGCCGCTTGGGGTCGTTGGGGGTGCCGGTGCGGCCCTTGAGGCCGGAATAGTAGCCCGGGCCGGTGTACTCGATGAGCGCCACCGGGCGGTTGAGCGTCGGCCAGCCAACGTAGAGCACACCGCGCTTGACGATGAAGCGCAGCGCGACCGCCGCAAGGACCACCCAGAAAAGGACAAAGACGTTGATCGGGCCCGTGTCCACCTTGTACGGGCGCCGAGGGTCCGCGTCGAGCACGAACGAGAGCGCAATAAAGAGGATGGAGAGTACAAGCACCCACGGCATCAGGCGCACGAGCCACGGGCGCTCGTCAACGTACGGCGTCTGCGACACGGGGTCCCAGGCGCCGGTAAAGAGATCGTAGGCGTCCTGGCGCTTGCCGTCAAAGAAGTTGTTCTTCACGTAGCGCGTGAGCGAGTTCACACCGTCTTGCAGCGCGCCTTCGAACGAGCGCTTGCCGGTGCGTGTAAAGTCGGTCTTGAGCGCACCGGTGCCAGAGTAGGCCTTGCTGATAACGTCCGCGTGGTCTGCCCAGACGTTGCGGAAGACGTGCAAGAAATCCGCGTGGTTCTCCACCGTGTCGGACGGGCCAATGACGCCGACACTACGCAGCTGGTCGTTGAGCACCCAGCGCGCAAGGGTGCTCTGCACGACGTTCGTCCGGTCGAGACAGTCCATGCAGTTCGTGCGCACGACCGACTTTTGCAGCTGCAGGCGGGGCGCGCCGTTCGTGTCGAGGGAAAAGTAGTCGTTGCTCGTAAGGCCCTCGCGCTCGAGCTGCTCCAGGAGGAGCTTGACATTGCCAAACTTCATGCCCTTGCACGCGTGGTGGAAGTCAAAGTAGGTGTATTGCAGCAGAGGGCTGCTCAGCTGCGCCACCACGCGCTCGTACGCCTCCTTGACGGGCTTCTCGTAGCCCTTCTGGTTCACGAGGTTCACGAGGTAGTTCTTGCCGTACGTCGACACCTGCTCGCTGAGGTGCTTCTCGGCAGCGGGCAGCGTGCGGGGGTCCTCGGGGATCAGCAGGTCGGGCTTGTAGCGCAGATTGTTGATCTCAGCCCAGTACACGGGCACAGAGCCACGGGTCTGGACAAAGCTCATGCGCGCCTTGCCCTCAATGTCCTCCATGTCCTTCGGCTCGGGGCTCTTGGGAGGGTCGAGCAGCACAAACTGCTCCGTCTCATTGAAGTTGGACACATGGCCCGCCTGGTCGATACCGCGCGAGAAGTAGCGCGTGCCGGCACGGTAGCGCGCGCGGCGCGCAATCAGGCCGAGCAAGAACGAACGGCTGTTGATCGACGCAACCTTGACCTCGAGGAAACCAAACATGACCGGCATGATAAAGGCCGAGAGGTCCTCGGGGTGCTGCATCAGGCGCTCCTGCAGGCGGTAGTTCCAGAAGAAGCGCTCATCCGCACGCTTCCACAGCGGCTCGCGCGTGGGGCCCACGCCACCGCCGACCTTGACCTGGCGCTGGAAGCTGCTGGTCAGGTCGAACTCGTAGGAGAAGTACAGAGGGCCAGAATAGAGCGACTCTTTCACGAGGCTCAGCATGCGCTTCTCGACGGGGTGGCGCAGCAGCGTGGGGTTCGCGTCGCTCTTCAGGGGGAGCATACGGAAGTCGGTGGCGAGGTACACATTCGCACCGCCGATGCACGCAACCTTCTTGCGGTTCGTCACGACAATCAGAAAGTCGGTCGTGTGCAGCGTAATGATGCCGAGAATGCCATGCACAATAAACTGCTTCTCGGGCTTCACCACCTGTTCACCGGGCACCACATCTGCATTAGCCACAGTACGTACTCTGCAGCGACAGTGCATTCTGCTTGCGGTTCACCACAAGCTTCTGCAGCGGACGGGGGGGATCGCCACGGTTGGTCGGGACAAAGGTATAGGCGTCTGTGTGAGCTCATTTGCATACCTTGCGACACATAGCTGCGTAAGCACACACAACATACCAGGTGAATCCTGCCCAGAGCGACATGGTCGTCGACCGTGCCTGGCCACGGGCGCAGCGCATACCGGCGCCGGCGCGTGTGCACGTGATCGGTCGGTATGAGCGGCGATGTGGAGGCCCCAGCGCAGATCGGGAGAGAGGTGTCTACTTTGCTAATCGTCCAGGCCGCCCGGCCAGCCGGCCAGTTGGCGGATGGTATCCACGTCGAGCGCGCCGCGCACACTATCGAGGTCGATCGCTTCACAGACCGCCTGTGCGACGGTGTCGACGTGGAGGGGAGGCGTCGTGAGCGCAGCCGACATTGGGCGGAGCGCCTCGGGCGTCGCTTTGCTCGACAGCACGTCGGCGGGCGACGGCACGGGCACCTTCCACTTCTTGTGCTGCTTGTGCAAGTAGTGGGACGCGTCCAGTAGAGTGGCAGGCACCGTAGACCACGGGCGCGTGTGGGGGTGGTACATCAGGCCGGGGCGCAGGCAGACGGAGCGCAGCGTCGGCGGCTGCTCCTGCTCGGCGATTTTGGCGATGCCGATCTCTGCCTCGCGCTTCGTTGAGATGTAGCGCGGGGAAATGAGGGGGCGCATAATGTCGGCGGCGGACAGATAGACAAACGGCATCTCGCAGTTGTGCTTGGCCCGCTGCGTCTCGGCATAGGTCGAGGCGACCGCAAGCGCTGCGTTAGCAAGGAAAACGTACCCGAGTCGCGGTTCATCTTTTCGTACGTCACCGCGTCCTCCTTGAGGGGGTTGCCTTGGCTGCCAAAGCCCCAGCCCTTGGCGAGGCCTTGGACAATGCCCGCGAGCGAGCCGTCAGAGCCTTTGTACTGCGACTCGAGCAGAATGCCCATCGTGTGCACCACGCCGGTGCATCCGGCGATCAGGTCACGGTAGTCGCTCGGCTGGAACGCATCCGCCTTGTGCCACTCCATCTGCTTGGACTGCGTCCAGTCCGGGGCGTGGCCCTTGGGCGTACGAAAAGGGCGGCCGCTCGAGCTGGGTTAGTTGCGCTGCCTACCTGATACTCAGCACGTCCCATCCACGTAGAATCGCCTGCTTGCATACCGCGGAACCTGTGTCAGTCACGCCACCTACCCACAAAGCCGTTGCCGCCCACCACCAAAATTCGTTGGGCCGCCATCGTAGTCGATCGGGAGCCCGATATGAATTATGAAATTGGCCAAATTGCGCAACCCCAACCATATCTCCATGGTCTACAAGGCGGTCCAGTCGGGAGTGACCAACGGCACCAAGGCGGCGGGCGAGATGATCCGCGAGCACGTCCTGCCCGCGGGCCGGGACGTGGCACGCCCGATCATTGCACCGTTCCAGCGCCCGACGGCGGAAGAAGACGCGGCGACCTACGCACAGATCGGCTACAATCTCTACAGCGATACTGTGACGCTGCCGACGCAGGCGATGCGCACGGCGATGGCCGAGGCACAGTGCGGCGACGATGTGCACCTCGAGCACCCCACCACGACGCTCTTCCAGGACCTCATCGCCAAAGCCACCGGCAAGGAAGCTGCGCTCTTTCTGCCCTCGGGCACGCTCTCGAACCAGCTTGCGCTGCACGCGCACCTGACCCGCGCGGGGGGGCCCGTGAGCGTTCTCTGCGACAAACGCGCGCACGTATACGCATACGAGACCGGGGGCCTCGCGTACCATTCGCGCGCAGCGACGCAGACGGTCGTGCCGAGCAACGCGCGCCATCTCACGCTCGAGGATATCCAGGCACACGCCGTGCTCGAAGAGGACCAACACTATGCGCCGACGCGCGTGATCGAGCTGGAAAATACGCTCAGCGGCACCATCTTTCCGCAGGACGAGATCGTGCGTATCAGCAACTGGGCGCACGACGCGGGCCTCATCATGCACCTCGATGGCGCGCGTCTCTGGAACGTTGCGGCGGAGACGGGCCTGGGGCTCGACGAGCTCTGCCGCCCATTTGACACGGTGAGCTTGTGCCTCAGCAAGGGCATCGGTGCGCCGATCGGCTCGATTCTCGTTGGCCCGGCAGACCTGCTCCGCCGCGTGCGCACGTTCCGCAAGCTGTTTGGTGCGGGCATGCGCCAGTCGGCGGTCCTGACGTCGGCCGCGCATGTGGCCGTGCACGATGTCTTTCCCAAGCTGCGTGGAACGCACGACATGGCGCGCCGCTGCGCCGCAATGCTGACCGAGCGCGGCATTCCCCTCATTCTTCCGACCGAGACCAACATGGTGTGGTTCGACGCGGGGGCCGCTGGCTACGATCCCCAGGAGCTCGTGCGCCGCGCCGCGGCGCTCGACCCGCCCATCACGATGTGCCCCCCACGCCTGGTCTTTCACCACCAGATCCGCCCGGATGCGGTGGACCGGCTTGCTGCCGTCCTTGATGCGATGAAGGCATAGCATAGCCCATAGTTTCGTCTACCTCGCCTCGGGGGCTTCCGGCATGTCTACGTCTTCCGACTGCGCCGGCGCACTTTCCGCGCCCGGGACGCTCGTCGCTTCTTTTTCGTCGGTATCCGGCGCGGACTGGATCGCAGCCGCCGTGTCTTCCTCGGCCGTCTTGTCCTCCTTGCCGTCGTCGCCCTTGCCCTGCAGCGGGAGCGTGTCGTACGGCTTCGAGGGGTCGCGGTCGAGCAGCATGAGGATGCCGCCGCCGCCGCCGGTCACCGAGTAGTTCAGCTGACGCGCCTGCGACGGCTCGGGGTGGCGCGTCGTGGCCGCCTCCTCGTCGCGCGGCGCGGTGCTCAGCGCGGGAAGCGCGCCGATCGCCGCCGTGTCCTGCCAGACGTCGGCACGGTTGCCGAGGATCGGGCGCACGGGCTGGAAGCGCGACGAAGGAGGGAACGCGACATACTTGAGCTGGTACGGCGTGACGCGCGAGCAGTTCTTGATGCGCTCCTCCTTGGGCTCGGGACGCTTGACCGGCTTCTCCTCCTCGGCCGGCTTCTCCTCCGTCTTGGGCTTTTCGTCCTGCTCCATCGCCTCACCCTCCAGCTGCGCCTTCTTCTTCTCCTTGGTGCGCTGGCGGGCCTGCGACTTGGCCGTGGTGCTCAGCACGGCGGTCTCGACCTTTTCAAGCTTCTTCTCGGAAGGCGTCTCGACCGGCGGGGGATACGCAAAGAGGCTTGGACGCGCGCGGCTCACCAGCTCCACGTCCGGCAAGGCGAGCGTGCGCGAGAGGCCGATGATCGCTGTCGGCGTAAAGGAGAGCGACGCAAAGAGCGCCATCGGGAACCAGTACCAGTACTGCGTAAAGAGCGCCATGCCGACGATCGCCGGCGTGTTGATGCTGCCACCACGGCCCTGCAGGCTAATCGTGGCATTGCGGCCGCCGGCGTCGAGCAGGCCCTGGGCGAGCGTCGCACCAAACTTGGCCATTGCCTCCTCGTGCTTCTCCGAGATGATTGTCTCGAGAGACTTGCGCACCTTTTCCACACGCGGGTTCAGCACCTCGTTCTGCTGGATAAGGATCATGGCGAGCGCCATGCACGCGCCCTGGCGCACAAAGTCGACCGGGTCCTTGGTCATCGGCTCGAGCAAGTCGAGCGCCGCGTCCAGGCCGGTGCCTGCACAGGCGACGCCGAGCGCGATCGCCGCACCGTAGCGCACGTGGGGGTTGTAGCTCTCGCTGAGCAGCTGCACAATCGCGGGAACGTGCTGCGGCGTGCGGAAGAGCAAAAAGCCGAGGCTGATCACGGCCGCACGGCGCACATCGTCGCTGCCGTCCGACACGGCGAGGTGCAGCAGGCGGCTGATCGACTTGTTGTCGCCGGTGCCGGCGTAAGCGAGCGCGATGGTATACACGCCACCGTAGCGCATCGTGGCGTCCTTGTGGGCGATCAGCACGTCGATCGTGCCGTCTGCCTGCGACTCGCGGCCGTAGTTCAAGAGAGCCAGGCCGATCGCGAGGCCGCGGATGATCTTTTCGTGCTGCGTCTCTTGTGCGTACTGCAGCATCTCCTCGGTGGCGTGCGCCGCACCGGTACCGAGGTAGACCAGGCCCATCGCGTAGCCCGCCGCCTCACCAGTCACGGCCGAGTCGCCAAAGAGCACGTTGCGCAGCTCTTCGTACACCGCCTCGTTCTCCGTCGCCATGCCTGCGGCACCGAGACCGAGCGCAGCGCCGTGCTGCACGACCTCGGCCGTGTTGTTGCGCAGGGTGTTGATCAGTGTATCGAGGATTCCCGCGCCGTGGTTTGCGTGGATGAGGCCGAGGGCAAACAGCGAGCCGCCCTCGGAGTAGACGCTCGACGAAGGCGCATCCGAAGGAAGGTAGGGGTGCAGGATGTTCATGCCCTCCTGCAAGTTGCCCTTGTGCAGCACTCCCAGCGCTGCGGTGGCGGTAAACTTGCTCCAGTTGGACGCCTTGGCCAGCCACTCGAGGTTCTCCCGCAGGAACTGGTCGCTGGCCGTGCCCGCGTTCATAAACGCGTTCGACAGGCTGACCGCCGAGTGGTACGCGCTGTAGTGCGCGTCCAGCGCATCCTTGCTCTTCTTGAGGATGGCCAAGTCGGCGTGGTTGGCGTGCTTCAGGAAATCGCGGTAGAACTTGATCGTCTCCTCGCCACTGAGGATCTGCGCAATCTGCGCGGCCCACGCGCCGGGGCCGCTCTCGGCCGCAGGGAGCTTTTGCTGCACGTCCTGCTGCACGCTCTTGAGGAACTCTTGCGTGGCGCTCTCGACGAGGTCAAAGGCGATCTGGTACGCAATCATCAATGGGTCCTGCGCGCTGTTCTCCAATGCCTTTTCGTCCTTTTCTGCGCGCTTTACAAGCATCTGCAGCAGCTCGGAAGCGAGCGTCGGCTCGTTCAGGTACACGTAGCACTGTGCAATGGAAAAGAAGTCGGGCTGCGCCAGCGACTGGAAGAGCTTGACGAGGAGCAGCAAGACGTCCTTGCGCACCTGGGGCGCATGCGACACGCCCATCACCACCTCCAGCACGTAGCTCAGCAGCTGCGCATCGTGCGTCGAGTTGAAAACGTTCTCAATAACGTCCAGGCGGTGAGTCTCGAGCGCAATGCCCAGCGCCTGGCGGTACTCGCCGGCGGCGATGCACCGCTGCAGCATATTGTTCACGATCGACTCCAGGCGGGGATCGATCTTTTCCGTCTCGCTGCAGCGCTCGGCAATGTACTGGTCGATCGACTTGGAGATGACCGTTTCCACGTACTCATCCTTGCGCTCCACGTCAAACAGGGCGCCGGCGCCGAGCGCAAAGCTGAGCGAGTCCTCAAACTCGCCCAGGTAGAAGTAGATCTTGGAGGCGACGAGCGCAGCGACGCCACGGTCGCTAAAGGACTCGTCTTCGTACAGCTCTTCGATGCGCGGCACCGAGTCCGCCAGTTCGGCCCAAAACCGGTCCACGAGCGTGTCTAGCTTCCGCAGGGCATACGCCTGCAACTTGGGGTCCTGCTCATCTAGCAGGGCCGTGATACCCGCCACAGAAGTGAGCGGAGCGGCCATCTCGTTCTTTCCCGACACGGTTCCCGTCACGCTGCGAAACGATCGACGCCGCTGACGACGCGTCCTTTTGGGGATTTATGCACGTGGAATTAGGCATCGCGACGACGACCGAGCATGGCAGGGCCGCCGAGCAAGAAAGAGCAGGGTAGGTTGCATGGCTGACCATAGAGCTCGCGACGCAGCTGCAGGTCCGCCGGACAGAGCTCCAGGCGATTGCGGAAAAAATTGGCGAGATTGAGAGCGACGCGGACGAGCACCGGTACGTTCTTCCACTCATGTAGCCTCGTGCTCAAGACCCTTTCGGGCGTGCAGGAACGCGAGCCGGAGCGGACATGCTTCCGCCTGATTGGCGGCGTCCTGGTCGAGCGGACAGTCAAGGACGTGCTTCCGACGCTCCAGACGACCTACAATGGCGTACGTCGCACAGAATCTGACCGCAGCTCACGCAAGTCCTTGTCGACCTCGCAAAACAGTACCGGCAGAAGGAGTCGGAGATGCAGCAGATCCAGAGCGAGCTAGGCGCGTAGATAGATCCGTTGGTAATGCAAATGTTTGATATACCAACATGGCTCGGCACAAAACGCCGTAGCACAAACTATGGACGTGTGATACTGAAGAGTTTCACAGGCAAACCAGCCTGGCTGCGCCTGCTCCTGTTCGCTCGCTTTGCTGCCGTCGCCCCACAGCCCATGTCACGGGCACGCACGCCCTCTTTTCATCGGATGCAGTAAAAGGTCTACGATGCTAGCCTAGGCATCGATGGTGCGGTAGCCCTTGACCTGCGTGTAAGATTCTCCTTGCCCACGTACCTTGGCCTCCTTGAGCAGATCGTCGTACACGCTCACGATCGGCGCGCACACCTGGTAGTGGTTCTCGCCCTCGGCACGGTAGCACTTTTGCAGCTCCTCACGCACGAGACGGATCTGCATGACCTTGATCCACTCGTCGCGGATCGACTCGGCCTGCCGCTCCTTGTTCGCTGCATTAGCATACTGGCTGGCCACGTACCGGCCGTGCTCTCAGGCGTGACGTTCAGACTCATCGCGTTGACAATGGTGCCGACGGCCAAAGCGGGCGACGCGGTTTCGACCCACCGTCGCTCGGCCGAGTCGACCGAAAACGCCGGCGCTCGCTGCCAATTCTCGCACGATGGGCAAGCGGAAGCGCGTGCAGGACGCGGCGCAGACGATCGCGCTCGAGCAGGAAGCGCAGCACCCCAATGCGATTGCGGGGCGCGTCGTGATTCCGCAGAAGCGGTGGTACAGACAACGTGCCCACGCGAACCCCTTCTCGGACCATTCGCTCGTATAGTACGTTCCCCGCCTAACCCAGCCCCAAGGAGCCTTCCGACATGGACTGGACCGCACACTATCCCGAGCTGTGTGCGCCTGCTGCGGATGGCACGGTGAGCAAAAAAGTGGAATTCGCCGACATTGGCTGCGGCTTCGGCGGCCTGCTGATGCGCCTCGCGCCGCTGTTCCCCGACACGCTCATGCTCGGCATGGAGATCCGGACGCAGGTGACGCAGTACGTGCACGACAAGATCCTTGCGCTGCGTCTCGCACACAAGCAGGCCAAGGACGGCGACGCGCCCTCGGCGCCTGCCGCGGCCGAGGCGGCGGAGATCGACGAAGACGCCGACGAGCGCCAGCAAAACGAGCGCATGGTCGCCGAGGCGGGCCACGTCGCGGGAGGCTACCAGAACATTAGCGTGATCCGCTCGAACGCGATGAAGTTCCTGCCGAACTTTTTCGAGCAGGGCCAGCTGAGCAAGATCTTTTTCCTGTTCCCCGACCCTCACTTCAAGGCGCGGAAGCACAAAGCGCGCATTATCTCGCCAACTCTTTTGGCCGAGTACGCATACGTCCTGCGCCCGGGTGGCATCGTCTACACGATTACCGACGTGCGCGACCTGCACGAGTGGATGGTCAAGCACCTGACCAACTTCCCCCTCTTTCGCCGGATTCCGGACGAGGAGCTCGCCGACGACCCGTGTGTGGATGCGGTGACATACAGCACCGAGGAGGGACGCAAAGTCGAGCGGAATGCGGGCGACAAGTTCTTTGCCGCATTTGTCCGCTTGCCAGATCCCGAGGTCGGCGAGGAGTAGACGTGCAGGCTACGTAGATTTTAATACAGATACGACGCCCGACTAGGACAGGAGCGCCAGACGCGTAGATACCTCGGCCTGCGCGCTGACAATCTTGGCAAGGTAGGAGACCATAAAGACGTCCTGCAGGTGCGAGTTGAACAGCTTCTCGAGCACCGGGCCATCGAGGCCGGCAGGAACCACGCCGATCGTGTCGCTGAGGTAGCGGCCGACGGCCTTGTCGCCCTCGACCTCGCCAGAGAGCACCTTGCGCACATATGTCAGGACACGCTCCAGCTGTGCGTTCACCTGCTCGAGCGAGGCGGCGAGCGCGTTCAGGTCCGTCTCGGACTCGGAGCCGGTGGGCTTGGCAATGTGCCTCAGCGCCGTCTGCTCGGGCTCCGACGTAAGGAGGGCCGTAGGGAGCGACAGGAACGTGCAGTTCTCGGGCTTGGATGTGGTGCCGAGCAGCGAGCTAACGTACGCCTTGACGCCCAGCCCATCCTTTTCGTCGGCGACGTTGGTATTCAGGGTGAGATGGATCGCCTGGTGGGGCGCAGTCTCGCGCGAGAAGTGGTCCTGGATCAACGCACTGTTCGAGTTGAGCTCAGGCGAGGTGCTGTACCAGCCCAGCACCACCTCCTCGGGACGCACACGCTGGTGCAGCTCGAGCATGCGGCGGTGGTGCTCGGCGTCCAGCTGGATCTGCCAGGGGTCCTCGCTCTCGCTGTGAGGCACAGCAAAGCAGTTGCGGACCTCGACCTCGGCCTCGCTGCGGATACCAAGCAGAGTACCAATCACACGGGGCTGCGACGCATCGCGGCGAAGGTAGTGGTCCAAAATGGAAAAGAGAGCCACCTGCGTCAGAAAAGGAGAAACGTACGGGGTGGATCTTGACACCGGTAATGGAACGCGAGTGGAATACACCCGAGGCCGCAGGAGGGAAGCTCAGGTGAAGCGCCGAGGACGCCGCAAACGTATTCTGGTCAGCCATCCTAGGCGATGAAGAAAGTCCTCGCCGAGCCCTCCGCACAAAATAGCCACGTGGGCTCGCTGCGGCAAGCCGCTCCACGTCTTCCCCGACGTTCTTGTACGAAGATCCAGATGGCGTTTTCCGAGGACACCAAGGTATGTTGCACAACAGCTTCTGACGACTAGGAGCGGATTCTCCGCGCGGTTGAGATCACCAAGACTGTTGTGCACTACGGCTGGTGCGTTGATTTTTCCGGCACTAATGCAGGGTTCCGTTTGTGATCTACGTCGGCTTTGTCACGAGCCAGTCGCGCCCGAACCTGATCAAGTGCGTCAAAGCGAGCGACACTAACCACAGGATGCTGAGCCCGCTCTCGTAGGGGTATGAACTAGATCGCTAAAGAAAACTAGTGTGGCGCTGCCACTCGTTGCTGCGAAAGGAGCGTGGGGGACGCCTTGCTCATGATCACACAGCGGTACTCATCGCTGGGGTCGTCAGTGGGGGAAGTGGCGTCCAGGCGGTAGGAACATTTGGTATAAAATGCACGCGCGTCGACATTTTGCTTAAAGACTGTCAACATGACTTTGCGCATGCCTGCTTGCCATGCCACAGCCTCAAGCAGGCACAAAAGCCATGACCCAAGCTTGAGCCGGCGATAGGAGGCAGCCACCTGCAGTTCATAGCTGCGTCAGACGAAGCGGCGTACCAGTAAGCGACCTCCATTTGGTCTTCGCCGGGCACCGCGACAGAGTCGTGCGCTAGCGCGTCGTACGTCTCGTACCGCCACATGACGTATCCAAGCAGGGGAGGTACAGTTGTGGCGCTGTGCCGTGTTGTCCGGCGCGTCGTCCGCGCATCGTAGGACTTGGGGACTACGAGCAAAAAACGCGAGACGGGGTCTTCCAGCTCAGTGCGCTTCTCGACAGCGTTCCACTCCGAGTACGTCTCGTACATGGCGCGCATATTGCTTTCGAGGAGAGCATAAATCTGGTCTTTCATCGCAGAGGAAAGCTCCGGCGCACTGGCAACCAACACGCGCACATCACTGCCACTTAGAGCGCGTTGACCTACCTGCGACCGGACGAGGGCACTTTATCGACCCATCCTTGCAGTGTTGCGGTATTTACCTAGTGTCAATAAAAGCGACGTACCTTGAGTGCATTTCGCGCGACATGCTCTGCACGTACGTCACCGACGGACATACTTGCTCTTTAGGTGTCTTGGCAGCTAGAAATAGGGGCCCCGATTGCCGATCAAGAATTTGCACCGATCTAGACTGGTGTTCCTCCGTACGCCGGCTTTTTTCACTTACGCCCAAGCTTTGCAATATTGATGGGGCACCCTGCCGAGGAGCATATCCATGCTACCGTGCCCCACGGCAATCCTGCTCCACCACCGGAGGGGATTGTGCGGGGGCGTGACCATTCTCGCCATACACATGGCCATGAACATTCGCCTTGTGCGAGTCATGGTCACGGGCATGAACATTCGCCCACCCTCGGCCATGCTAGCACATTCCGCGAATCACTGCACGCACTGTCGCAGGAACTAGCCGATGGGTCTCGTCAAATTAATCAATACCACATTCTGCGCCCAATTGGTCAGGGCGCATACGGCATGGTCCACCTTGGCGAGCTTCGCGACGAAGCCAACCATTTTGTTGCAATTAAGGAGTTTGGTAAAATGCGACTGCGCCGCAACCTACGTGTGGCCCAGCACCGCAGGCCTCGAGAGCCAAACAAGAAGCCCGAAGTCAAAAAGGAAAACGAAGATCCGCTCTACCTTGTCCGCACGGAGGTCGCTATTATGAAAAAGCTGCATCACCCTAATGTCATTCGTTTGTTCGAGGTCCTCGACGACTCCGACAGAGAAGAGCTGTACATGGTGTACGAGTACTGCTCGGGCGGTGTTGTGTACAACGTCAAGCCAGGCGAGCAAACCACCCCTCTCTCCGAAGAAATGGCCCACAAGTATTTCATCCAGATACTGAGCGGAATTGACTATCTTCATGTGCACGGCATTGTCCATCGTGATATCAAGCCGGATAACATTTTGCTTACCCAGGGAGGCGAAACGTGCAAGATGGTCGACTTTGGTGTCTCGGAAATGTTTGTCAAACCCGGCGACGACACAATGCGCCGGACCGCTGGAAGCCCCGCATTTATGAGTCCGGCGCTTTGTGAGGCAGGTCATGGAGAGACGCACGGGTGTCCGGACGATATCTGGGCGTTTGGCGTGACGCTGTACTGCATGGTCGTGGGACGTCTGCCTTTCTACAAAGAAAACTTGTATGATTTGTACGAGTCTGTGCAGCATGACGAACTCCAGCTGGACGACCACCTCTCCCCCGAATGCTGCGACCTGCTCAAGCGCATGCTCGACAAAAACGAGAACACACGTATTACGGTCCCAGAAATGTACAAGCATCCCTGGGTCTCGCCTAAAACCGGTGAGCCTATTCCTACTTTGGAAGAGATCGAAAAGAACATGGTCGAAGAAATTACCGAGGAGGATGTGCAATGCGCCATTTGCCGCATCTCCAGCGTGTTTGCCGTCGCGCGTGCCGTGTCCAAGTTCAAGCGCCACAGCACGATGCGCCGCGACTCGGAAACCCCGTCGGATAGCAGCGGAGGCTCCGTGCAACAGCGTGCGGGCTCGTTGATGCTTCCTCGGCGTTTGAGATCCGTCCCCCTGCAAAAGGAGCGCATGCAAAGCCTGGATACACAAGTTAATACGACATCTTCTAATTCCATCCTTCTGGATAACAAGGGCTCGCTTCAGGACTCGCCTACCTTGATGGCAAGCGATCCTTCCTCGCCCAAGCTCACGTCCAAGTTCCCTAACCTGCCGCAATCTCGCCGGCAGGATTCGCTGATATCCCAGCCAATATCTATCTCCCCGGCGAGTACCATGGCTATCAGCGACGAACCGATGGCCATGAGTCCCACGAGCACCACACCTGCCGACGACCAACAAGCCGAAGCCGATAACAACGCCGATGTTATGGTTTGCTCTTCCCCTACGGAGCAGGACTTTACTATTTGTGCCTCACCTTCTTCAACTTAAGCGGGAATGTCTCTTTTAATCCGCATTTTACGGTTTAGCCGCTATTCCGTCCACCACTGTATTAATCACCACTTGCTCATCATCATGCATTCACGTCATCAAGCCCTCCAACATCACAATCATTTTTGGAGCTAGTGTGCTACAAGTATACTACTTGCATCGCAACTGATCATCATTACAATCACTTTTTCGGACCGCCAAGCTGCATTGTTAGTTTTTATACACATGGAACACATACAGGAGCGCCAATGTCCTTGCCTGCGTTGTTAGCCAGCATGTCAAATCATACGTACCACGCAGCTTCACGCCGACCACGCGCTCCATCTTGCCGAGAATCTGGGGGTTGGGAATAGCACGTCCGCTCTCATAGTCGGCGATGACGTTGGGCTTCTCGTTGATCTTCACACCAAGTTCCTTCTGAGTAAGACCCTTGGCCTGACGGCCCTGGCCGATAGCCTTGCCGACCGTCGGAGGGACCTTGGGAGGAGGAGCAACCTCGTTCTCACGGTCGAGCTTCGCAATGCGCTGGTGGTCGGTGCCCTGGTGACCCTTGTTCGTGCCAGCAGCAGCTAGGGGTAAGTACAAGAAAAGGACGTACTCTTCCGGTCGTTTTCCTTCACGGCGCCGACCTGCTTGGCACGCTCAATAGCAGTAGGACCACGAGGTCCCGTGTTGCCACCTCCGGGGCGGACTTTTTGGCCGATAACAACAGTCTGATCCCAAGCAGACATAGTTCCTGGAGTAATGGGAGATGGAGAAGATACCTCGCCGTTCCCCACGCAGTGGAGGCACGCCACCGGCAGCCGATCAATTCCACGTGGCACACGTTCGACTCCTTTCCATGATGTCACGCTTGCCCAGAGGAGGCGTAATTCCCAGACACTGTACAGTTCCTATGATGCGCTAGGGGCGCAAGGTCAGGGCAAAAGCATTGGATCCTTGAACGAGGCGAGGGGCGATCTGCTCGCGCGCACCCTCCCACTGTTGTTGACCCATGACAGTAGCTAAGCCATAGAGGAGACACATGCTGCGCTCCATATGAGAATCGGACGTGGTAGTGCTGAGCGGATGCTGAAAACCTGCCGTTAGCGCCGCGGCCAAGTCTGCGTGCAAGACCAGCATCGTTTCGAGCCAGTCGATGCTGTCTTGGTTTGACGGCGGATCGGAAGCAACATCCACCTTGCCTAAATCATCACGGAGGAGGGCAGCAAATTCTGGCCGTACTGCGATTCGCAGAAACGAACGACGCACCACGCCCAGTGAATGCGCACGGACCTTATTGACCATGGGATGGGTCATTACACGGAGCCAAAAAAAGTCAGATGCTTGGCATTGGGACTGCAGGGATTTTGGAAGCCAATCCGTCAACGGGCTAGTCAGCAATATGCCCAACGCTCGTCCATTGTTATCCTGTAATGCGCGGTAAGTCGCAAAAACAAATTCAAGCCAGCTCCTTGCTTTTCCTTCGGCTTGCGGGAGCCGATTCAATAGAAACATTTTGCGTTCCAGATACTCTTGCAGATTACCAGGCCGATTAGAAGTCAATGACTCCAAGAGCCATAAAGACGCAAATAGAAACTGGCGCTGGGGGCGACTAGAGGACAAATCAGAGCTCGTCCACTGCTGCATTGGGACTGTCTCGCCATGAAATAGAGCATCAAGATCTTTGCTAGTTGCACAAAGTTCATTACAAGCTTGTCCTTTTTCGAGAGATGTCGGGTATACTTCCTGAACGAGGCGCGTCAGGCTGGAGGCCAGTTGTGTTGTGTTACCACAGAGAAGAGAAAGGAGCACAGAAAGTTCGTAGACTGGGTTAGTTTCTTGAAATGAGCCCACCATCGACTGTTAATGCATCAAACCGCCGGTTTGAGACGAGACCTTCGCGTAGTTTACGCACTTGAAGTAGAATTTGCTCTAGGCTGTCGCGCTGGGCACGATATTCATCTGTGTCATAGGACTTGGGAAGTAGGGGTTTGGGGGTGCCATGTAGTAGAGGTTGGGACGGTTCGACTAGAATATGTGCACAGGAGGGGTATTCTTTGCTGTGATTCATAATCTAGTTATGCATGAGCACCGCGTATACATACGTTTTCCGAAATATATGTCCGATACTTGTTTTGAACGGAAACCTGGGACAAACTATCAGTTAATTAAGTTAACAAACATACTTCATGGAGCCTGCTGCCGCGCTATCTTGCATACCCATCATGGACGTCGTCACAACTGAATCGATTCCACGGGAAGGGCTAGTTAACAAGTCCATCGGATTCCTCACTTGGTCTTGAGCTTGGAATCGTTGTCTCCGTCGTTCTGCAGCACCATTTTCTGCACCTCCTCTATCTTTCCAGATCGGATCCCTCGTCCGCCAAGGGGTGCCTCCTCGTGCACGTTGCGCCATGGTGTTGGACTGCGAGATCCTATGTGGAGGTCACGACCGTGCGTGGAGCGAGAAATCTAGTCGTGCTGTAGGCCGTATCTATCACGCTGCAAGTTTTACGAGAGCTGCACAGTGCCATCCGGAAGGACAGAAACCTGCAGTTTCTTCAGCAAACTCTTTTTGACTGCCTTTGACTTCAGGCCATTGTTCTTGGCCAGCTGCTTCACAATGTCGCTGAAAGGCACCTTTCCGCCCTTCTTGGCAATACTCTGCGTCATTGACTTGACCGAATCAATCCCAACCGACTTTTTCGCAGGCTTCGACTTTTTGGTATCCTTTTCCTTTGCATCCTCCGTGTCCCTCTTGCGTTTCTTGTCCTCCTTCCCATTGTTTGTCTCCGTCCGCACACCCTTGACGCTAGCAGCATTGTCCTGCAATGTGGTATCCTTAGCGACGGGCTGCACAAGCGCGGGAGTCACAGGCGTGGTCTGCTGAGCTTGCGTGCTCTGAGCACCATTATCACTGCCCGGCTGGTTTCCTCCCTGTAGGGTTAGTGCAACTATCCAAAACCAACCTTCTTCTTTCCTTTATAAAGGCTGTTTCCAATGTTAGTCCTATTCTAGCAAAGCCAAGGCAAACTTACCTTTTTTGGTACTTCTCGTCTTCCGTAATACACGAAGTGTGGGCATCCTTCGGCGTCGCAAATTGGACGCTACAGTCCAGACAAGTAAACGGAGCATAGCAACGGTTGTAGTGCTGGGCGAGCTTGGGCTTCTTCACCACATCGCCGCATCCATCGCAATTAAACGAGACCATCTTTGCAATATCCACGGTCGTGCGTGCGTCCTGCGAAAAAAAGTGATCACCTCCACATATCGGCGTCCTCGCTTCCTTTCCTCCACAATATCGGCCGAGAAGTATGTTTGCTCCTACTTCACTGTGCAGGGAGCCCCCTTGCAGATACTGCTATTCATGCAGGGATTTGAGGCTGACATTACGGCGTGCATGCCAATGGAGCGGGAAGGCCAATGTTACATAGTCCTCCAGTAAGGTTTTTTACTATTCCTGGACATAATTTATGCAACTATGTGATCTTTTGCATTCCTTTCTGCAGGAATTTGTGGAGCCTGACCCCTGGTGAGCGTCAAAAATGCGTTTTTGGAAGGGCGAAGGAATCGCGGTGCAATGCGATGCGCGGGGTTGGTGCCGAGCCTCGCATCGAAAAAATGGACTACTCAATTGTCGCAGGCATGCAGCAAAATCACAGCGAATGTGACCTAAAGAGGCCCAATCTGGGTGGTATATCGATCTCCCATTCGGTATTCTATGCGCGCGCTCCCCCCGCCAGCAGAATGACTAATTCTGCGCGCTGTCCCCCTCTGAACCTTACGGGCTCAGCTGTACGGTGCGCGCAGGCGCCCTGTGCACGCACGCGTCTGCCATCAATTAGTCCTCGGATTGGATTTCTGGTTTAGCAATATAACGGGAGCGGCGCACATTGCTACTCTTGTGACCTTGACCGGCTGCGACACGCTGCCGCACTGGTCTTTCGCCCGACCATAAACATCTTCAGTGTGCAGGCCTAGGCTTTCTTGTCCCACTCTCCCCCTAGTTGCTTTGCATTGTACCCAAAGCCTTCCCCACCATGTCTCAAGCGGTGCCAGCACTAAACTCGTACCCCAATCGTCACAGCTTTTACGGCTGGCCGAACGGTACCGCGGCGCCTCCTGCTGCACCGATTCTCCCTCGTATGCCGTCGCAGCAAGCTGCTTTCCCGGCGTCGACCAATGGTCCTGCTCTGGCCAACAAGCCCCGGGTCCGGCACTCGACTGTTGTGCCTCTGCCCACGTCACAAATTTACCAGGAAAAGCCTGCGCAGGTTACCCGAAAGAGCGTCTCGCGCGCGCCTCGCGTCGTTAACAATGCTGTGTTGGAAGAGGCCGAATACCAACCCGAGATTCTGGAGTACATGCACACTATGGAAAAGCAGACGATGGCCAACGTGGAGCTCATGAGTGTTCAGCCGGAGCTGCACTGGTTCATGCGCCCCTACCTGGTGGATTTCTTGATTGAAATTCACCAGTCTTTCCGTCTTCGGCCCGAGACGTTATACCTCACGATGAACATGGTCGACCGCTACGTCTCGAAGCGCATTGTCTACAAGCGCCACTACCAGTTGGTTGGATGTGCAGCTCTGCTTATTGCTGCCAAGTTTGAAGACGCCAAAGACCGTGTGCCTACGGTCCAGGAGCTGAGCCAAATGTGCTGCAACGCCTATGATACCAGTGCCTTTACCCAAATGGAGGGTCACGTCCTGTCGACGCTCGACTGGACTCTTGGCCATCCTACGGTCGAATCGTGGTTGCGCTACGAATATTCGTGCGCCCCGCCGGCGAACTCCAGCACCCACAGCGTTGCTCGTTTCCTTGCGGAAGTTACGCTCTTCCACCAGAGCTTTATTAACACCCTGCCCTCCTCGTTGGCAGCGGGTGCGATGATGCTTGCTCGGCACATTTGTCGTGACCCCCGCCCCTCGTCGCCAGCTGCTGGTCGTGCTGCGACGGCTGCGGCGAACCAAATCTACGCTTTTGTGGCCGAACACGTTGACGATCTGTCTATGATTCTTGCCAAGAAATACTCCTACGCCTACTATGCCGAGGCCTCTACCGTTGTCCTCGACTGGTTCCGTAAGCGTACCGCTATGGTGAAGGCCGGAGAAGGTAATGCTGGCCAATACCGCCAAGAGACGTATTCGAGCGATGAAGAGGGCGACTCTATGCATTCGAGCTCGCCCAACCCATCGGTATTCTCTACCCCGTCGCGGTCACTGACCCGCGACGATGACGACGACGAGAGCTTGCCGGTTACTCCTATGTCGTTGAACTCGATTCATGATACGTCGATGAATAACGTGCACAACCACCGCGTGAGCACGATCGTGTCCAATGCGAAGCGGCAGTCGCACGGCGCTGTGGACTCCAAGCATGCATCGGCTGCGCCGTGGATGAACTTGAACCACTTGAAGCCTGTCGCCAAGCATTCGCAGCCCCAGCGGTCGCGCATGGACATGGACATTGATACGACGGGGAAACCCTAAGTTGACCCTCGACCTTCGCTCTTTCCCTGCATTAAAATGTAATGACCATACTCTCATTAGTTATGGAATACCACTGGACCCATTACTCTGCGTAGCATCCTACACCCGTGCCCTCATCGCATGACCCGTACGGCCAGCGTCGGCCGGGCCACGACCGATCATGCCCTTGGGTAGCATTGCGTCCTCCTTTCTCACAGAAAAGGACGTGGACTAGTCTATTTGTGCACACAAAGTATAGGCGATCATATAAGTATATTGCAAGGTGCCATCTAACCTGTCAACTGCTGAGAAGAAGCATGCGGACTAGAAAGCATAAAGACATGGCCGACACATCCATCTTGCAAGACGAGGTCCAATCCACGCTAGCAGGGATATAGGGAACCCATTTTTAAGCCGACACGGACGTGAGCAGGTCACTGTCACCAGCGTCGATCACGGTGAGAACGCTGAAAGGTTAGTATCCTGTCGACGCCAGCCCGCCTTTTCCCTTCCTGCTAGGAAGGGAAAAGGGTGTAATGAATACGTACCCAACACGGAAGAGCTTACCAGCCGCAGTGCCGAGGGCAATGTTCGAGCCCTGGTAGTGGTGCACAGCGGTCTTGGAGAGCATGGCGTAGTACTCGATCTCCGACTTGCGCAGGGGAGGAGTGTTAGCCGAGATGAGGACGAGCTTCGCCTTGCCCGAACGCATGTTCTTAAGGGTGCTCTTCAGGCCAAGGGAAACCTTGCCCGACTTCATCACAAGCTGGAGCTTGGAGTTGATGTTGTCCTGGGTGGACTTCTTGCTCTTGGTGGTCGGGGGGGCCATGGTCTGTAAATGAGTGTCAGTATTCCGTCACAACAAGGCAGCACGACAGTGTACAATCCGCAAAGATCACAATGCAGTGTGCACACCGTCTAGCGTTACGTACATCGAAAGTCGTAGCGAGACGATTCGTAGAGACGAGCGTTTGCCCTTTCTCGGTGAAGGCGCGCTTCGCGGGCATCGGCCGAACTACATAAATTTTATTCACGTGACTCGTACAGTTTTACCGCGCCACGCTGCGCTCGTCTGACCCAGTCGCCGGCCAAGAGTTCTGCTCCTCACCATCAAGTGTCCTATAACCAAAGGTACGTGGGACAGAGAGTGACGCTACGTTGTGCTTTCGAGACAATGTAGCAAGGCTCTGTTGCGTGTTTTGTGGACCAGTTGCTAACACTCGCAGATGACCAAGGGTACGACCTCGTTTGGTAAGCGCCAGTATGTATCCGCACGACAGCACATACCCTGATTTCGCGACGCAGCATCGCCACTGCGTCGTAAAATGGAGGAATGATGCTGTTATACAAAGACACAGTTACTAACCTATCCTAGCACCAAGACGCACACCGTTTGCCGTCGCTGCAACAACCGTTCGTTCCACCGTCAGAAGAAGAGTGCGTATTCTCTCGTCCCTTGACGAGCTTGTACTAACACACACTAGCTTGCGCTTCGTGCGGTTACCCCAGCGCCAAGACCCGCAACTACCAGTGGGGCCAGAAGGCCATCCGCCGGAAGACCACCGGCTCGGGCCGCATGCGCTACCTGAAGACTGTGCCGCGCCGCGCGAAGAACGGCTTCCGCACCGGCACTGCCTCTAAGTCGGTGGCGGCGTAAGCCATTACCGGCTTTCTCCTCTTGGCCATTTATTGGCCTCGCCTATACGATGACCCATATCGGCGTCTGGTTGCCTAAAACGTGTTGAGTATATGGCGGCATGGCGTGTGATTGCTTGAGAGTGCACCACGACGTGCACGTCTCAGCACATGCCTGCTTTCTGCCAGATCGACTTGCGGTTATACCCGTATGTTTTACGGGCTTTCCTTGCCTTGGTCTTCTGTAGTCGCGGGTTTTCCCAGCATGACAAAAAGTAAAACATGTATGCTTTTACATCGAGTATTGCTTGTGTGTATTCAGATTAGGGGAGCGGGGGGGGGGCACGAACGAGTCGTCATGAAGCGGTGCATGTACATGCTTCTTACATGCCCCTGGCCTCAGTCTGGCCTTTGCCTTTTGGTTCGTTCGCCCCAGCTGGTCACTCCTTGGCCAGTTGGCTATGCGACCCAACGGTCGACGCGCTACGGCCCATTACAGTTCCGTTAACCAAGCCCATGTTTCAAGAGTCTATGGGCGCAGGTACATGCCTGGCATGACGCAAGGAGAATATAGTGAGCAAGGATACATTCCTGTATACAGCGTGTCATGCGACCCTCTACACAGGGTTACTTTTTAAGCCTCAACCTGGACGATCGAGGTCTTGGCAGTGCAGTAGATACCGTCAAGGCTAAAGTGTTAGCAAAGTCACCCAAGGAGAATACGTACAACTTGCGGATATCCTTGTTACGCACAAGGGTCACACCGTGGAGGAGAGCGGCGCTCTGCGACACGAGGTCGATGTCGTTCTGATGGTCAGCATCATTCCTTGGGTCGGAATACGTACACCCTCAACCAGGACCTGGTCCTTCTGGGCCTTGTCCTCCATGATCGTCACACCCTCGAGCATGTTCACGCGGCGAACGCGCTTCTCGCCCAGGAAGTTCCGGATCTCAGCGCTCTTCTTGTCATCGGCGATGATGATGTTGATGGGGAAATGGGCGTAGACGGCGCGCATCTTGTACTGGAAGCCGACGGTGACACCCTTGATCATGTTGGCGACCGAAGCCTTGGCGGTACGCATGCAAGCAAGGTGCTTGCGGCCACCGTGCCAGACAATGAACTTGAGCTTGTCGCCCTGGGGGCCCTTGACGAGGCGGATGTCCATAGCCATGTGGCGGAGGTTCTGCAAAGTGTTAGTCCTGATCTCTAGAGCAGGAAAGGCAACGTACCTTGGTGAGCTCACCGCGGGGACCCTTGACCGTCACGATGCGAGCATCGATCTGGACAGTGATGTCCTTCGGGATGTCAAGATCCAGGTCCTTGTAGATCGTCAGCATCACGGATAGTCTACTGGTTAGCAAGTAACGAGATCGTTACACACCTTGCGCAAGCGCCGAGATGGGTAGAGAAGAGCGGCGGCGCGCCCTCTTGCGAGACGTGCTGCGTCCATGCTGTATTTCTCACGTGATGAATTCATAGTTCTGAACTCACGTGTAGGCCACGTGGAAATTTCCACGTGGCTTCTTTGTGGAGACGCGCACCGCAACCCGCACGCTTCGTCGACGGACGACGGGACGACAGCGTTCCGTGCGCGAGGCTAGCAGCTGGTGCTCTACGTGTAGTTATTTTGAAAAGATCTGTACACCAGAGTGAGTTTCGTGTGTATATTGTACCATGTATCCGAATTCGTACGCCTACCCCCCCGCGAACGGTGCGGAGCAGTATGGCTATTCATACAATTCGTATGGTGCTCCAGGATACCCCACTCCCACCCCCTCTTTTCCGGGATCTACTCCAGCCGTAGGCACGTATGGAGCTAGTGTGCCTGCTCCTGAAGGCCCGGCTGCCCTGTCGAACCCCACCTCGTTTGAGCGCATGTACCGCGGTCAGCTTGCCCAGCTCACGTTTAACTCGAAGCCGATTATTACCAACTTGACACTCATTGCACAGGAGCATATGCATCGCATGTCTACCCTGGTGGCCAAGCTGATTGATGCGCACATTATCACGGTACGTATTTTTCAATAGCGCTCGTGCTGACCGCAGGCGCCACCGGCCTACCGCCTGCCGTCCATGTATCTCTTGGACTCGATTTCCAAAAACATTGGGTCGCCATACACGGAGCTGTGGGCACCCCGCGTAGCGACTCTGTTTCTAGAGTCGTACCGTGTCGTGGACCAGCCCACCAAGCGCCGCCTGGAGGAGCTGCTCGCGACTTGGCGCGTTGCTGGGCCGGACAAGCGGCCTCTGTTTGGCGACGCGGCGCAGCAAGGCATCGAGCGTGCTCTGTTTGGCAGCGCGGGCGGCCAGCCGAAGCAGGCACAGCCGACCCAGTCGCAAGTCCTTGCGAACATCGAGCGGCTCCTCGCTCTCAAGGCCCAGGAACGGTCGCGTAACCCTGGCGACGAGAGCGTGGGCGAGCGCATGCAGACCTTGCGTGAGCTGAGGGAAAAGGTCCAAGATAGCGAACCCATTCCCGAGCTCCTTGCCGAAGTGCAAAAGGAGCTCGATGCGATTGCAAACAAGCGCCAGACTACGCCGGCGGTTGCGACGCCTCCGCCGGCTGCGGCGCCGACCCCTAGCGCGGCGCCCACAGCATCGGCCTCGGAGCTGATTGCAAACCTGATGCGCGCCGGCCTGCTGCCATCCGCGCAGGCCGTGCCAGCGGCGGCAGCAGCGGTGGTGCCTGTGCCTACTAAGGCGAGCCAGGACAAGGCGTACACGGACTACATCCTATCGCTTGACCTGCGTCTCACAACGCTCGACCTGTCGCGGCAGCCGCCGGAGCTCGAGCTGGTCGTCCAGGAGAACCTGCCTCTGCCGTGCCGCCAATGCGCCAACCGATACCCCGATGGCGTCGCAGGCAAGAATGGACTCGACTACCACCTCGACTGGCATTTTTCCCAAAACCGCCGCGCGCGTGCGAGCATGGCGCGTGGCCAGAGCCGGTCGTGGCTCGACCCCGTCGCCCGCTGGGTGCGCTCTGGCTTTGACGACGTCACGGAGCACAACACCAACGAGGAAAGCGGCGCGGTAATCAGCCCCGCTCAGGAGCAGGCGCTCAAAGAAAAGTTTGCCAACACCTATGTCGTCGTGCCCGACGACCCCGAAATTGCGGCACGCCCTTGCCGCATCTGCAAGGAAAAGTTCCAGAGCGAGTGGAGCGAGGACGTGGAAGAGTGGATCTGGAAGAACGCCGTCGAGATCGACGGCGCATACCTGCACGCCTCGTGCTACTACTCGGCCAAGTCCATGTCGGAGAGCGTCAAGGGCGAGGCCGAGGCGCCGGCCAAGCCTGTGGTAGCGCCGCTGGAAGCGCCGCGCGTCGAGGCCGAGGCGCCTCAAGCGACCCCCATCAAGGAAGAGGACGGGCTCAAGGAAGAGGACGCGGCGACGCTCAAACGCAAGGCGTCGCCCGCCGAAGAGCTTCCGCAGAAAAAGGTTGCGAGCGACGAGGCGCCGGCTGCGTCGCCCACCGAGGCCGCCTAACTGTATAGGACGTGGCGGATGGATGTATTATAGATAGGTGCTATGGGGCACGGTCCAGCGCCGGCTGCAGGCGGCGCGTAAGCATCGCCTGTACCTCGTGCGGCGGCGCGAGCGCGGACAAGGATTCGCTCGACGCGCCGTCCTGCGTGTGGATGTCGTCGACAAGCGCCTTGTACGCATGGTAGGTCTCTACGGTGCGTTTCTGGGTTAGTTTCGTGCACGTACCACCACCGTATCCATGATATTCGCCACAGTCGCATCGTCGCTGATGTAGACCAACACCTTCTCTCGTAGCTCGTCCAGATTCACGTCCAAGCTCTGCTGAAAGGTGGTCCATGCCGCCAAGGCCTTGCTCGCGTCGGGCGCCGCCCGCTGCGCCTGCGCGAGGAAAATCTGCAAGGGCAGCGCGAGGTTCGCCGAGGCCAGCTCGCTCGTCATCGCCGAGGCGTCCACAATCGAAGTGTGTAGCTGCTGCCGTGTCGTGTCAAGCGCGGTCTGGGTATGCTGGTTGAGGTGCGAGCGCTCGTCGTGGGAAAGCGGCGGCACTTTTGGCTCACTCGAGAGGAAGCGGGTCGCGCTCCAGAGTGAGTTGATCGTGTCCAGCACGACACTCGCATCGGCGACACGCACGCCAAAGATCTGCATGCCCGGCGCATCGAGCTGCATATCACTGGGGTCGTTTGCTGCATGGCTCACTGCGGAACGCGACGCAATCTCGACCGAGTAAAAGAGCTCTTGGAGGACAAAGAGGTGCCGCAGCTGGAAGAGGTGGCCGTCCACCGCGCCGACTGCGCCTTCTGGTGCGCCATACTTGCCGTCGCGGAGAAGGTTTGCGGCGTGCGCCACGGCGCTCTGGGCTCCGTCAATGCACTTCATTCCCACATCGATTAGCGATGAAATGGGAACGTGGGTATGCAGCATCGCAAGCAGCTCGAGCGAGGTGCGCACCGGCACGTACCACGATGCATACACCGCCGCCGACGGCTGGGAAAAGAGCGCCAACGCTTTTCTGTCGCCGACCAGCGACTCGAGCAGACCCGCCCCGACGGCAGACGCGCGCTTAGTGTGCTTGAGGACCTTTTCGCGCGTCGCCTTGGCAAGCGCCGCCTGCTCTTCGGCGATCGCCTGCCGCTGCTCAAGGAGCACCTGGGGATAGAGCAGGTCCTCGTGTTTTGGTGCAAACGAGACAATGTCCGATTTTACTACCGCATTCGCGCTCTTTACGAGGCGCGTACACAGGTCATGGAGCACCGGCTGCATCCATGCGAGCGCGCGTTGGTGCTGCTGTTCGGCATCCAGCAAATCGGATCCGCTCGTTGCAAGGGGCAGCGCCGTGGCCTTGGGCGGTGGCATCGTCTGGAATACGGCACAGAGCGCCGCGAGCTCGTGCGGCGTGGACGGAAGGCTGCTGCTGGCAAATGCAAGGAGCTGCTCGCCAAGCGCGTGCAAGAGGCGCGTCGGCGCCGAGGGCGATTCGTGGCGTCCTTTGAGCGAAGCAGCGCAGAAAAAGGTGGTATACAGCGCAACTTCCTGGCACGCAAGCCCATGCACAAACCCTGCCGCCTGTTCGAGAGAGAAAGCAAGGTCCTGCGGCGACTGTATGCGCCGTCCGTGGTCGTTGAGGTACATACGCAGCGATTCCTTGGCGAGCAACATACGCCAGCGACAAAACGTCGCGCGGCACTCTTCCAGGATTTCGTGGTATTCTTCGCCGGACGCCGGCACCACCGCAATCAGCGCGGCACTCGGCGCGGCGCTGGGCGTCTCAAGCTGCTCGAGCTCTGCAAACAGCGGCCGGAAACTCGCCTGGAGCGACACGAAACCGCCGTACAAGGCCTCGGTCATCGGGCCCGAGTAGAGGTCGAGCGTCGCCGTGTCCGAGGTAAAGTCGCGCGTGTGGTTCACCTCTTGCAGCTGGGCGAGCGCCGTGTCGGTGGTTTGTGCGCCCCGCTTGGCAAACTGCAGGCGTACCATGGTCATGACACGCACAAGGCAGTGGCTAATGCGCATCTGATACAGCTGCGCATCCGAGTAATGCGAGTTCGAGTTCATAAACTGCAGCGCGAGCTCCAGGCGCTTGAGCATATCGAGAAACGCGCGCGTCTCGACGATATCGTTCGTCGGCGACGAAACGAGCGCCGTCGCTTGTGGCAGCACGGAGAAGTAAGAGAGGCGCAGCGAAATCTGCTCAGCGAGCTTGTCGAGCTTGCTTTGCTCGGCCATCATGCCTTCGGCCTGACCCATGAGCTCTTGGGCGCTCTCCTCGACAAACGCGAGGCCCGCGCGCATCTCGGCCATGTTGACCTGGCACGCGTCGATCGAGGCGAGCAGCGCATCGAGATCAGCAATCGTCTGCTTCAGCGCCTCGATCTGCGCGTCGTGCTGCGTCGCACTCGCCGCGTCCACCTCGTCGGCGACGCGCGCGAGAAAGGCCGCGAGGCTGCTCCCTTCCCCTGCCGCTTTTGGTACGTCTTTTTCCTCGCTTTCTTCGCTCTCTGTGGATGTCCACGCAGAAATGCGGCTTACCGATAGCCGCTGCTTGTCCTGCAGCGGCGCAAGCGTCGCGTACCACTCCTCCAAGGAGAAGGGCGCCTCGGACGTCCCCACGCTCATCGTGTGGAGGAGCACGTGCCGCGAACGACGATGTCTGCTAAAGAATCTTGGCGCACCAAGCCGATCGCGCAGGACGTCAAGTACAACGATGAGGCGCACCTGAAGAGCGTGCTCGGCCAGCTCGATGCACTTCCTGGCCTTGTGTCGCCCCAAGAAGTGGACCGCCTGCGCGAGCAGCTCGGCCAGGTGGCCGAAGGCAAGGCCTTCCTGCTGCAGTGCGGCGACTGTGCCGAGCTCTTTTCGTACTGCAACCCATCGCAGATCGAGGCGAAGCTGAAGCTGACGCTGCTCATGTCGCTGATTATTATTCACGGTGTGCGCCTGCCGGTGGTGCGCATCGGCCGCATTGCCGGGCAGTATGCTAAGCCCCGCAGCAAGCCGACCGAGATGGTCGACACGCCGGACGGCAAGCGCGAGGTGCTCTCGTTCCGCGGCGACAATGTAAACGGCCTCGGTATCGATGAGCGCGATCCGAATCCCGACCGTTTGCTGTCGGCCTACTTTTACTCGGCCTCGACGCTGAACCACATCCGCAGCTGGCTGTCGAGCGGCGGTGCGGACCTGCACGCGCCGCATGCTTGGAGCTTCCACCATGTGCAGTCCGAGTATCTGCAGCGTGAGTTTGCGCGGATCGCGGATAGTATTGCAGACTCGCTCGACTTTATGAAGACGGTCGGCGCCGATCCCGGCACCACACCGGGCGGCAATGTGCTCAACACGGTCGACTACTTTAGCAGCCACGAAGGCTTGATGCTCGAGTACGAAAATGTGCTTACGCGCGAGACGCCTTCTGGCCTGTACGACCTGTCGGCGCACACCATCTGGCTCGGCGACCGCACGCGACAGCTGGACGGCGCTCACGTCGAGTTCTTCCGCTCGATCCGCAACCCGGTCGGCATCAAGGTGGGTCCGAGTATGCAGCCGGACGAGCTGCTGCGCATGCTCGACATTGTGAACCCGGACTGCGAAAAGGGCCGCGTAACGCTCATCTCGCGTTACGGTGCGAAGAAGATCAACCAGCTGCTGCCGCAGCACATTCGCGCCGTGCAGGGCTCGTGCCACAACGGAACGGTGGTGTGGTGCTGCGACCCGATGCATGGCAATACGGTCTCCTCGCCGCTAAACCCCAATGTAAAGACGCGCATGTTTAGCGACATCGTGACCGAGCTCGCGAGCTCGCTGCGGATCCACGCCGAGGAAAACAGCCGCCTGGGGGGTGTGCACCTCGAGCTGACCGGCGACGAAGGCGTGACGGAGTGCATCGGTGGAAGCATGGAGCTCTCGGACGAGGACCTGTCGCGGAGGTACCTGACGCACTGCGACCCCCGCCTGAACTACGAGCAGTCGCTGGACATTGCGTTTATTATTAGCGAGGTGCTCCGCGCGCAGCGCCAAGGAAAAACGGCCGCAGAGAGCGATGCAATGGTGCAAGCACTAGCGAACTCGATCCGCGAGCCCAGTGAGTAGAATAGGTACATGGATTCTACCGCAGACGTAATACAAACAAAATACGGAACGAACGCTACACTAGGCCTGGAGAGCAAAGCCCATACGGTTCTGGGCCATGTCAAACACGATGGTCGTCATCTGGAAAAAGGTGTCGCCCAGGATCCACGCATCCAGAGGCATATCGGGCAGCGCAGCAACCGGGAAGACGCAGCGGCCATCGTCTGTCTTGCCATAGCGGGTCTGGTTGTGGCCGAGCTTCACATCGAGGCCCGCGATCGAAATCACAACGTTGGGCGTCTGCTCGCACGAAAAGACGTACATCACCGAGTCGGTCTCCTGGACGGCTTCGATACCTGGGATCGTACGGATCACATCCTCGACCTGCGCTTTGGGACCACTGATGATCGTCGAACCAGAGTCGACAATTGCCTTGATCGGCTTGCCGTTGATCGAGGCATCCGCAACCCAGAACCCGAGAGAAGGATCGACGTCGATATACTTCAGAGGGCCTTTGCCTTTCGAGTGGTCAACGCTACCGAGGTGCAGGATCGAGTCGGGGCTAGAGCCGTGCTTCAAAGTGAACTGAAACACACCCTGGCTCACTGCCTTTTGCTTCATCAGCGACACGAAAAAAGGGAGGTAGGACTTGGGGAAGGCCTGGATCGAGGGGAACGACAGTCCACTCACACCTTGGTTCACATCCTCGTCCTTGATAAACTCGGACAAAGAGCGGCCGATGGCGACACCTCGGGCTTGCAGGCCAGCAATCTCGAACGAGTCGGTGTAGATAGGGCCTTGAGCTGCAGTACCGTCGCCGTACGCGGCATCGAACGACTTGCCTGTTTTCTTGGAATCCTGAGACTTTTTGGGATCATAGGCACTGGGGTTTACAAGCGTATCGGCAGAACCCGTGTCGAAATCAATCGAAAAGGACTGACCGCCAAAGGTCATTTTGCCGGCGTAAAGTAGGTCGTTCTGGACATTGGTGAGGTGGACGTCTCCGTCGCCTCCGTTGCCGCTGACCGTGCCATTACCGTTGTCACTGCCGTTGCCGTTGCCGTTGCCGTTGCCGTTGCCGTTGCCGTTGCCGTTGCCGTTGCCGTTGCCGTTGCCGTTGCCGTTGCCGTTGCCGTTGCCGTTGCCGTTGCCGTTGCCGTTGCCGTTGCCGTTGCCATTGCCGTTGCCATTGCCATTGCCGTTGTCATTTCCGTTGCTGTTGTCACTGCCGTTGCCGCTGCCATTGCCGTTTCCATTACCACCAAGTTTGCAACGACCATTTCCAATCCCACTTCCTTGGACGCGCTTACTGCCCTTCTTGGGATGCACGGCGGTCTTGAGCGGGTGAATTTGACCAGTGTTCCGCTCATAGTTACGCAGACCCTTCGAGAACTTGTTGTCAATAGACTTCAAATGCTTGTCCATGGCAGCAAAGTTCAGAACATGGTTGGCTGAGAGAAACTTGGCATGGCGCTCAAGAATAATCGGCGCAATACTCCCAGGGTCGGGGAGAGGACCAGCAATGACCGAGCTGATGCCGAGGACACACAAGACGAGGGAAAAAGTAAGCTTCATAAGGGAGGGGTGGGGTTCTTCCTCCTACCTGCACGGTATTTAACAAATTTGACTCTTCGAGATACTTCCGTAGGGATGGAATATGTAGTGCTACATACCTTACCCTTATGAATCAAAATTTTAGGGACACTCCCTTCCCATGGGATAGTCATGCGCTCTGCACTGCACTGCCACGGCATGCAAATATCACAGCCATGACTGGCATACAAGTAATGCGGGCGTACCGACGATGATCAACAAGAGTACGACACGAGGATGTATCCACTCGGATTATAGGCCTTGCTTCTCACCTAATTGTCCACCGTGTCACCAATACATGATTGGGTCAGGGCCATGCAGGCGCAATTTTTTTATGCAAAATGGTCTGTGCGCAGACACATCATTTAATGGATGATGATCGGCTTTAAGAAATAATACGTCGGCATACTGACGCGCTGAGAAGCTTTCACGCTGTGGAATCACAACCAAAATTGCTGTATTGACTCCAAAAATCAATCAAACTGAAAGGAATGCTTACTCTATGTCTGGGGCCAACTCAGATCCACGGATAGAATCAGCGCCTCCAATTGGAATCGTACTAAAATCACCTTGCAAGAACGACAACACTAAAGTCGACTGGTCGTGAGAATGAACCTTGGGTGCAAGCATGTATTTCTGAGTCTTGCTGTATTTTGCTGCTACAAGAGCAAAAGACCGCAATTTGCCCACGCGCCTATACAATGTACCTCAATGAAAAATTGCACCATTAGCAATGAAAGCAATGAAGACCCTAATAAAATATTTATTTTTACATGAATGCATACATTGCAGGGGACGTGTAGAAATGAACGAGGACAGCACTCAACGAGTAGGGGCCATCCTCCATGCATGCGAGCATTGGAATTTGTCATGGTATAAAAAGACCATTTAAGCCTGGAGGGCAAAGCCCATGCGGCTCTTGTCCATGTCGAAGACAATCGACGTCATCTGGAAGAAGGTGTCACCCAGGATCCAGGCGTTCATGGGCATGCCGCTCTGGCCAACGATCGGGAGCACGCAGCGACCGAGATTGTCCTTACCGTAGCGGGTCTGGGCCTTGCCGAGCTTGACGTCGAGACCAGCAATCGAGATGGTGATGCTCGGGGTCTGGGCGCAGTTGTACACGTACATGGTCGAGCCCTGCTGGTAGATGGGGGTCAGGCCGGGGATGGTGCTGACGACCGACCTAACCTGGCTGGTCGGGCCGCTGATGATGGTCGAGCCCGAGTCAACAATGGCGGTGATCGCCTTGCCGTTGATCGTGGCCTTGGAGATCCAGAAGCCGAGCGACGGCTGCACGTTGGTGTACTTGAAGCTGCCCTTGGCCTTCGAGGCGTCAACGCCACCAAGGAAAAGGCTTGAGCCCGCACCGTGCTTGAGGGTGAACTGGAAGACACCCTGGCTCACAGCCTTCTGGTCACGGAGCGACTGGAAGAAGGGGGGGTACTGCTTAGGGAAGGTCTGGATCGAGGGGAACGAGAGACCGGCGATACCCTGGTTGGAGTCCTCACCCGTGATGAAGGTGTTGGACGAACGACCAATCGCAACGTTGTTAGCCTTGAGGCCTGCAATCGAGAATGAGTCGGTGTAGATGGTACCACGAGCGCTGGTGCCGTCACCGTACGCAGCGCTAAAGCTCGCGTGGGTGTTCTTCGAGGTCTTGGACTTCGAGGGGTTGTAGGCACCGGGGTTGGCAAGGGTGTCAGCCGAACCAGTATCGAAGTCAATCGCAAAGGTCTGGCCACCAAAGGTGAGCTTACCAGCGTACAGCTGGTCGTTCTGGATGTCGGTGAGGCCGAGGTCGCCCGTAGCACGCTTCTGGGCACCGCCCTCAACCTTCAGGGGGTGGACGCTACCAGTGTTGCGCTCGTAGTTGTCCAGAGCAGCGGCGAACTTGGTGTCCTGGGCCTTGAAGTGCTGGCCAAGGGCGAAGAAGTCCAGGATATCATCCGCATTGATAAAGAGGTTGCGGCGCTCCAGAGCAACCGGCGCAGTGCCAGCCGCAGAGTCAATAGGGCCGGCAAGGACACCGGCAGCAAGGAGGAGACCAGTGACAAACTGAACAGAAAGCTTCATAGCGATAGATATCGAGGCCCATTGTGGGCCTGAGCCGCTCTATTTATCCTTCTGGCCGTGCGGAGAGATAATTTGACACCGCGTCAACTACTGCGCACTTGCCCCTTATGGACCCTCCACTGAATTGCGGAAATGCGCTTTTTCGTGCGGACGCGCGTGACACTGCATGATAAGGGGTATACGAGCGAGGTTTGCTTACGAGAAATGGGAAAATTGTGAAGTAATGCCGGGTCAGGCTGCGGAGCTGCTGACAAGCCGCATGGCAGTCCAATCGGCTAACGATGGACTGCATGTAATTCCAAGCGAAGGAAACCCCAGCGGAAGGAAGCCCCGCAGGAACTTTGGCCCTGAGCTCGTAATCACGTCAAGAGCAGCCGGGCGTAAAACGTGCGCCGCGTCTGCATTGTTTGCCAGGAACCGCGAACAGACACATTGGATAGACAACTTTAAGATTGCTTACTACGCAATTCAACAGACAATGGACACGAAACAACGAAACCGTAGAAGAAAGCACTAAGCCGAAGCCTGGAGCGCAAAACCCATACGGTTCTGCTCCATGTCGAACACAATCGAGGTCATCTGGAAGAAGGTGTCACCCAGGATCCACGCGTTCATCGGCATGTTACCCATGCTGGCAATCGGAAGCACGCAGCGGCCCTGACCATCCTGACCGTAACGCGTCTGGTCGTGGCCAAGCTTCACATCGAGACCAGCGATGTGAATCTTGACGTCGGGCGTCTGTGTGCACTCAAACGTGTAGAGCGTCATGCCTTGTTGGTGTATGGGCGTCAGACCGTGGATCGTGCTCAACACTTCGTTCACCTGGTTACGAGGACCACTGATGATCGTCGAGCCAGAGTCAACGATCGCCTTAATCGACTTGCCGTTGATCGACGCATCAGCGACCCAAAAGCCAAGCGAAGGATCCACCTTGGTGTACTTGAATCCGCCCTTGCCCTTGGACGTGTCCGCGCTGCCCAGATGCAACGTCGAACCCGAGCCCCGCTTGATCGTGAACTGGAACACGGACTGCTGCACCGCGTTCTGTTTCTTCAGCGAAACCATAAAGGGAGGATAGTCCTTGGGGAAGGTCTGGATCGAAGGGAACGACATTCCGCTGATGCCTTGGTTGCCGTCCTGGTCACGGAGGAAGTCACTCGTGGCAACGCCAATCGCAACGTCCTTGGCTTTCAGACCACCAATCTCAAACTCGTCCGTGAAGATGTTGCCCGAGGCAGTTGTTCCATCTCCGTACTGGGCACGGAAGGACTTGTGGGTTTCCTTAGACGAGTGCGACTTCTTGGGATCGTAAGCACCATGGTTCACCAGCGTGTCAGCCGAACCGGTGTCAAAGTCGATCAGGAACGACTGGCCACCAAAAGAAATCTTGCCGGCCCAGAGCTGCTCCTTACGAATGTCGGTCAGAGGGACATTGCCGCCATGACCGCTGTTGGTGCTGTTGCCACTTGTCGTGCCGTTGCCGCTACCAGAACCACTCGGATCATCGGAGCCAGAGCCAGAGCCAGAGCCGGAACCATCTCCCGAGTCAGAACCGTCGCCGTCGCCGCCGCCGTCGCCATCACCGGAGCCACTGCCAGAGCCGCTACCGGAGCCGCCGCCGGATCCACTGCCAGGGCCGTTGCCAGAGCCGCCAGGACCATCAGAACCAGGGCTAGAACCACTGCCGGAGCCAGAGCCAGAGCCAGAGCCGCTACCAGAGCCGCTGCCGGAGCCGCTACCAGAGCCACTGCCGGATCCGTCTCCGCCATTCGAATCGTTTCCATCGCCGCCGTCATCGCCGCCGTCAGGACCCCAACCGATGCCGTTTCCGCCTCCACTGTCAGAGCCAGATCCATTGCCGTCGTTACCACCGCCGCTGCCACGGCCTCCTCCGTTACCGCCCCAGCCGCCGCCATCGCTCCCGTTGTCGTCGTCATCATCGCCGTCATCACCACCGTCCCACTTTCCACGCTTCTTAGGGTGCACGGCAACCTTGAAAGGGTGGATGTGGCCCGTGTTACGCTCGTAGTTGTCCATGGCGGACGAGAACTTGCGGTCAAGAGCCTTAAAGTGACGGTTCATAGCGGCAAAGTTCAAGACGTTGTTGTCCAGGATCAGCATGTTGCGACGCTCCAAAGGGATCGGAGTCGAGCGCACCGAGTGCACAAGACGCGAGGCGTACGCAATGTTCGAGGCGATGAGGAGACCAAGTACGAATTGGAAGGTGAGCTTCATGAGGGGGGAGGGTGAGGGCTTCAGTGTTCGAATCCCACCGCTTATAAACCTTGTGGATTTGCACTAGTGAGCGTAAGGCAGTGAGGTACAAGACCCCCATACTTGCGAGGCTGTGGTTTATCGGACCCTTTCCCTGTATGGTGTCGTCAGCTTCAGGGACCGTTCATAAGGATCGGAGCGAATCAACCGCCTAGGCGATTTGCAGGCGTATGCCGATCACCCTAGTTAGCCTATCACACGGGAGAGGACAGAGGATCGCCAGCATATCGTTCGAGCACCTGTACGACTTGCACAATTCTGCTCTGCGCACAAGCCTTTTCAGAGTACCCCATATGTACTCGTTGCAGGAAGCATCAAAAATAATTGTTCGATTGGCTCTCTCGTGATGAGGGCGTAATTTTTGACCTTGGGTCCGTGCGCACGATCAACTAGGAGTGACACATCGGCAAAATTTCGGACATGAGAGATGTATGACACCGGTATAAAAAAGGCCAACTATGGCAGGTTTGCAATTCTATGCAAAACAACAAAAAGCGGTGATAAAACAGATACGTCGACAGAGGAAAAAAAGGCACGCTTCGTATGCTTCTTAAGCCTGGTTGGCGAAACCGATGCGGCTGCGGTCAACATCGAAGATCACCGAGGCCGAACGGAAGAGGGTGTCGCCCAGAATCCAGCCGTTCAAAGGCATTCCATCCACAGGAGCAATAGGGAGAACACATTGGCCATCATAGGTACCGTAACGCGTCTGGTCCCTGCTCAGCGTGAAGCTCTTGCCGGCAATGTTGATCGTAACATGAGGAGTCTGGCTGCAGTCGTAGACGTAGAGGGTCTGGCCGCCCTGGTTTACCTCACGGACGCCGTTGATGTTGCTAACCACCGAGCGGACCTGGTCGGAGGGGCCGCTGATGATGGTCGAGCCCGAGTCGACGATCGCCGTGATCCTCTCGCCGTTGACGGTCGCATCGGTGATCCAGAAGCCCTGCGACGAGTCAACGTCGGCGTACGAAATGCTGCCAGAGTACTTGGATGAATCAATGCCACCGAGGTGCAAGGACGAGCCGCCGCCAGCTTTCAGCGTGAACTGGAACACGCCTTGGCTCACTGCGCGCTGCTGGCGAAGGGACTCGAAGAAAGGGGGGTACTGCTTAGGGAAGGACTGGATCGACGGGAAAGCGAGACCACTAATTCCCTGGTTGTCGTTCTCACCACCGATGAACGAGTTCGACGAGCGTCCAATGGCCACGTCCCTGGCGTTGAGGCCACCGATGGAGAACGAGTCGGTGTAGATGGTACCCTGCGCATTGGTACCGTCACCGTACGAAGTATAGAACGACCGGTGGGTGTTCTTCGAGTTCGACGAACGCGAAGGATTGTACGCACCAGGGTTCGCAAGGGTGTCAGCCGAACCCGTATCGAAATCAATGGCAAAGGTCTGGCCACCGAAAGTCACATCACCGGCCCACAGCTGCTCGTGTTCGATGTCTTCCAGGCTCACATCACCCGTGGCACGCTTAGTGTTCGACTGCTTAGCCAGGGGGTGGTTCTTGCCAGTGTTGCGCTTGTAGTTGTTCAAGGCAGTCTTGTACTTGTTCTCTACACCCTGGAAGTGGTGGTGCAGAGCGGAAACGTTCAGCTTACCATCACTGGCCACCAGCTGGGCGCGGCGCTGGAGCTCAATAGGGGTAGTGCCGGTCTTTGTGTCCACAGGACTAGCAAAGACGGCGCCAGAGGCAAGGAGAAGAGCAGTAACAAAGGTAAGAGAGAGCTGCATTGTGCGGTGTGCGGCAAAGAGTTGCGATGCTTGTGGTTTGCCGCCTGCCAAACAGCATGGTTTATATAGTTTTTGGTCGGCGTTGTCACGCTATCGCACGCATCTCAAATCCTGGTAAATTCTGACGGCGTCAACGCCCGCGGGTATCGTTGTGAAACCCCCGGTTTCGTGTGCAGCCTATCGCGTCTGGGGATTCTCCACCTTGAGGTAATTTTAGATGTCTTGACAGGGAGTCCCTAGTGGAGAAAGTTGGATCAAGAGTCATGCCGGATTAAACCCGAAACCTAATCATAGTGAATTTGGGCGTACGCCCATCATTGGGTGAGATAGGCATACTACATCGCGTCTTTGAATGAGAACATTTCGATTTGAAATGTGCTCATCATGAGGGCGTAGTTTAGACGTAAACCTATAACCGAAAACGGTTCGAGGGAGAGGTCATACCCTCCCCAGCGATGAAAAAATGGATCAAAGAGCTCATCATTATGCTTCTCGAGAGCCTATAATACAATATAGACCATACTAGGGCGCTACTTGAGACCCTGACGAACCCTAACAAACCCTAGCGCAGCCTGATTTGACTCACTGCCCAGTGTGATACTCCCCAATTGTAAACGCTCCGAGAGTGCATTGGCCTCCCGACAGGATCTGATCTTCAGTTTGGCCGTTATGACCTACAAATGATGAATTGATAGGAAGATACCTTATTTCTCGTAAGTTTGGATAGACAAAATCTAGGGTTGCATTATTTCATTGGAAGGTACAAGCCTCAGAGAGTTCGCTTATTTCTCTTGTTTTTTTCCCCCAGGGTTGGTCTTCTGTCTTGTTTCTTGACAACGGATACACGCGTGACCAATGACAGGTCTACGACAAACAAACTGAGCACCCATAGTTAATTTTAGTTAATGGTGTGACATTTGCATGAGATCAGTGTAAGGCGGTGAGAGCCAATACAGCCACGTCGAAATGTTTGCTACATTACACATCAATACACATGTTTGCAGGCGAGTTTGCACGGAAGCAGTATTGGCAAAAACTCTCCGAATACTCTAACTTTTTCAAAAATAAAAAATAAAAAATCACCCAGCCCGGATACGCTGAGGAGTCCCACTTTCGTGAAGTAGATCCTGAGAGCCGCTGGCTGTGTTGCATAAGGGTATACAACCCCCTCAAAATAAAAATGCAAGGTTACACTTGTGCTACTACAGCACCGACCACCCTGTTCTTTTGTTTATGATGGGGGTGCATCATGGTGCCTTGCGAATTGCCTTTCTGGAGGGGCCAAACAATTATGCTCCCAAAATACTTCACGCTGACCAATACCCGACACGCCATCTTGACCAATGCTGGGCACACGCGGCCCAAGTATGTTCATGGCAATATGCAATTACTGCTAAGGAGGTGTACAAATAGGGAACATATAAAAATCATCACAGGCGTTTTAGGAAGTCATCAACATCCAAGGCGACTCCATTTAAGCCTGCTTGGCGAAGCCCATGCGGTTCTTGTCGGTGTCAAAGATGATCGAGGTGGCCTGGAAGAAGGTGTCACCGACGATCCAGGCGTCCATGGGCATACCATCCTGACCAGCAATCGGAAGCACACACTTGCCGCCCTGCACGGTACCGTAGCGGGTCTGGGCCTTGCCGAGCTTGAAGTCCTTGCCAGCAACGTTGATGGTGATGCTGGGAGTCTGCGAGCAGTCGTAGGTGTACATGATAGTGCCACCCTGGTTGAAGGGGGTCATGCCCTTGAGACCCTGAACAACGCTGCGAACCTGGTCGGTGGGACCCGAGATGATGGTCGAGCCCGAGTCAATGATGGCCTTGATACCCTTGCCGTTGATCTTGGCGTCAGTGAGCCAGAAGCCCTGGCTGGGGTCAACGTCGGTGTAAGCAACGTCACCAGTGTACTTGGACGAGTCCACACCACCAAGGGTGAGGGTCGAGCCCTTGCCGGACTTGAGGGTGAACTGGAAGACACCCTGGCTCACAGCCTTCTGGTCCTTGAGCGACTCAAAGAAGGGCTTGTACTGCTTGGGGAAGGTCTGGATCGAGGGGAAAGCCATACCCGAGATACCCTCGCTGGGGTCCTGGTCGTCGATGAACTTGGTGGTCGAGTGGCCAATGGCGACGTTCTTAGCCTTGAGACCAGCGATCTCGAAGCTGTCGGTGTAGATAGCACCCTTGGCAGTGGTGCCGTCACCGTACGAGGCCTGGAACGACTCGTGGGTGTTCTTGGCCGACTTCGACTTCTTGGGGTTGTAGGCGCTGGGGTTCACGAGCGTGTCCGCCGAGCCAGTGTCGAAGTCAATGCCAAAGGTCTGACCGCCGAAGGTGACCTCACCAGCCCAGAGCTGCTCGTTCTGAACGTCGGTCAGGTCGAGCGAGGCGGGGCCACCACGCTTCTGGCCGAGGAGCAGGCGGAGAAGAGGGTGGTCCTTGCCGATGTTGCGCTTGTAGTTGTTGAGCGCAGTCTTGTACTTGTGGTCGATCTGGACCATGTGCTTGGAGAACAGGTTGACGTTCAGCTCGTTGTTGGACGAGATGAACGAGTTGCGGCGCTCGAGGCTGATCTCGTTCGCGTTCTCAGCGAAGGCAGCACTCGAGGCGAGGAGAAGGCCCGTAACGAACTTGAGGCTAAGTTGCATAATGAATGAACAAGGATGGGAACGTCAATAGGATAGGGACGGTGGGAACCAAGCCTGAGGCAGCAGGGGTTTGTTGTTATAAAGGGATTTGAACGCCGAGTATCCCCATAGTTCACTTTGGCCCGTTGGTTCACGTAAATGTCTTGGCCAAACGGAGCGCGCTGTCCGCAAGGGGCAGAGCGCGAATGAGAGGCGTCGATCGCTGATCCACGCCATTGCTTGTATAGGACGGCGCGTCACCGGATGCATTATTATGCACCCCCTGCAGATCGTACCAATGACATATGCATCGCTACGCGCGGTACATTCCTTTTTAATCACGTGCGACAACCCATCGCCTAATATCACCCCTAATAGCCCCCTACGCGCGCCGATGTCGGGCTTGGCGCGCGCAGCGCGTTGGAGGCCACGCGGGGCAAGAACCCTCCACTTTACCGAAGCCATGGTCGTGGAGGCGGCACCGGCAGGGTGCACGCCAAGCCATGGGAGCGTGGATGTGTACTTTTTGGGGCCCCTAGGCACCTATTCGCACCAGGCGGCTCGGGAACTTGTGGCTGGGCAAGCTGCATCCCTATGTGCCAAGCCGACTATTGAAGATACGGTGCAGGCTGGTCTCTCGGCATTCTCTTGCCAAGGCAATGCGGAGGGGGCTAGGCCCAGTCTCGTCGTGGCGCCTGTGGAGAATAGCTTCCAGGGACCTGTCCTCGAAGCATTTCAATGCTTGGCGAGGGATGAGGTGTTTGGAAGCAAGGGGCTGGAGATTGTTGACGAAATCCATCTGACTATTGCCCACGCCTTGATCGTGCGCAGCCCACAGGTGGACTTGGCACAGGTGCAGGTCGTGCGTAGTCATCCCCAGGTGTGTATCCTTCTTGGCTTACCCAGGCGCTCGGGCAGTGCTCTGAATTCCTTGCAACGCAGTTGTCAAAGGCGACGCAGGAAGAAACTGCATCGACGGCCGAGGCCGTCCATCTCCTAGGCGAGCACGATGCTGCGATTGCGTCCCCTCTGTCTGCTGAGCTGATGGGTGCGCACGTCCTTGCGCGCGGCATACAAAACTCAAAAGGTACGTCGTATTACTCATGCAGAAAACGTGACACGTTTTATCGTCGCAACGACCGACGCGCGCAGCGCAGCCGTGGCTGGGCTGCTGAATGCGAGCCGCAAGGAGCGGTGGACTCCCCAGTATTTGAGCCGCACGCTCTATCGTATTGTGTCCGAGACGGACCTTGGTTCGACGCTGGCGGCGGCGCTTTCGCAGCCCCTCCACGGCTGGCAGCTGGCCTCGGCGGTGCATTCTGTGCCTACGCCAGAAGTGCACACCTTCCTGCTGGAGATGGAGGCCACGGAAAATGATACCTTATCAATACCCACAGCGCCGACCGAGCCGCTCCGCTCGCTCCTGGCGTCTCTTAGTGTGGATGTGCGCCTTGCGTGCCTCGGCACTTGGCGTGCGCCTGCGTATCCCCGTAAATAGGCATTGGGATATCTTTCCACGTAGTATTTTCACTATGACTATTATGCCTGCGCCAGGAGCTTGGACAGGTCTGTGTGAGAAAACCGTACATACTTTCAAGCGAGATCTCCTCGCGCGTCACCGTCGGCTTCACCTCGTTGTCGATATTCGCAGGGACGGTCACGGTGCCGTTGCTGAGCTCCCAGCCGGGCTGCTCATTGATGAACTTGGCGAGATCGGCGCCCTGGAGGTTGAGGTAGCCGCCGATGCGAGCCTCCGAGATGGTACGGAACGTTCCCTTGACGCTGTTCAGCACCACCTTGCGCACGTCTTCCTCAAAGCCCGCCGCGTTCGCAGTGTACTTCCGCACGTCCGCAAAGTCGCCGCTGTTGTAGAGCGCCCAAAAGTCGCGGAACTTGGTCTCGAACAGGAAGGTAGAGAGCGTAGCGAGGTGCACAATGATAGGCTCGGTAATGATGCCAGCCGCGCCGGTGGACAGCGCCGCATCGTTGCTCGAGAGTGTCTTGACCGGCGCCTCGCCGAGGAGCGAAATGCACAGGCTAAAGTCGGGGAACGGCGCGGCGGTCAGCGCCTTGACGAGAATGTTCACCGCCACGTCAAGGTCAAATTCGCTAGGGTTGAGCTGGAAGCTGTTGTTAGCGTGCTCTTGACAGGTGGATCTCAGCTAGAGCTAATAACTAAAGCATCACACGCGCGTGGGTCTCGAGTCCACTGCGCTCACGAAAGATAGGCAAAGCCTTCTCGTCCTTGTGCGAAGACTTGGTTGGGTACTTACAGTTTCAGAATAGCCAGGTTCGGAAGTGCGTCGTACGTCCCGTTCTTCAGCTGGGCGTTGAGGTATTCCACCAGAACCGTGCGGTTTTGGGGGTTGTACCGGTCTGAATGAGCAAGAAAAAAAACTTACCGACATCCGAAATAAGCTTCTCGATATTCTCAGGGCGGCACTCGGGGTGCACCTGGAGTCAGCTGGCTCTACCTACCCAAGTGTGCGCAGTGGCCGTGTCCGAAGTCGAGGCCATGGTAAAGATCCACGAAGGGCTCGCCGAAGGACGATCGGGCAACACGTGACAAAAAAAGGGACAACTGCGCCGAGGCGCGTTGGAAACGGCCAGGATGTCGACGACCGCGGAACCGACGCGTGCTGAGGATGTCTCGCTTGCGGGACACGATGAGGAGCAGATTCGTCTGATGGAGGAGCGCTGTATTGTCCTGGACAATGACGATAACTACATCCGCGATGGCAGCAAGAAGGAGTGCCATTTGATGACCAACATCAACGACGGCCTGCTTCACCGTGCCTTTTCCATGTTCATTTTTGACCCGACGACCGGCAAGCTGCTTCTCCAGCGCCGCGCTCCGGAAAAGATTACGTTCCCGAATATGTGGACGAATACGTGCTGCTCGCACCCCCTCGCTGTGCGGTCCGAGCTGGACGGCCGTGAGGGTGCGAAGCGTGCGGCGCAGCGCAAGCTCGAGCACGAGCTTGGTATCCCGCTGAACGAAGTGAATTTGGAAGATATTCAGTTCCTGACGCGTATCCACTACCTCGCGCCGAGCGACGGCCTGTGGGGCGAGCACGAAAGTACGTACTGTGCGACTGACGTTAGTCGACTATATCCTGTTCCTGACTGCGCCGGTCTCGCTGAAGGTCAACGAGAACGAGGTTTGCGACGTGAAATGGGTTTCTGTGGACGAGCTGAAGCAACTGATGAACGACCTGGACCGTACGTTGTCAAGACTCACACAGCCTCTTCCTTCACGCCTTGGTTCAAGCTTATCGTGAACGAGTTCCTTTTCCCGTGGTGGAAGGAGCTGCTGGAGCACCCTACCAGCGAGGGCAAGTACGATGCCAAGGTGCTTGCCAGCCTCGAGAATGACAAGATTCACCGTCTTTAGAAGGATGCTGTAGCTGCCTTTGCTCTAGTATACCAGTCGCATTTATGCTATCCACATGCTATGCCCCAGGCTGGCTAGGCAATGGCTTGTTGCCGTACTCTTGGTTCCATTCCTGCGTCAGTCGTGCCGCGTACCTCGGTCTCCCAAATCGGCCGCCATGCATCGCCCGTCTGGATTCTCTGGGGCTTGGCCGCATTGACCGTGATCACATTCTGCGTTAGCAGAGCGACGTACGCCACGAAACTCGTTCAAGTGCATATTATCAATCGCATCCTCCGCTGCATCCTCCTGCGTAAAGGTAATGAACCCAAAGCCGCGGTTCGCAGACGCTGGGTGAGGGGAGCAACGTACCTCCTTCCGAGACTTTCGGCAACTGGATATCGCTGATCTCGCCAAAGGTCACAAACGTATTGTGCAAGATCTCTTCTGTGGTATCTTTGTCGAGACCACCTGCGTTAGGGAGTGGGACGTACCAATATACACTGTCTTGCTGCTGGACGTCATGGCGATCAAGAAGGCGACGAAAGCGAAAATCGGGCGATTTCTCCACATTGCGCACGTCCATTCAGGGATGGCCAGCGGGGGGCCGGACACGGCGGCGCTACTTGCGTGGTGCGTCCGGCACGGAATCGCGGTGGATGAGCGCTTGTCAATCGAACATGTGCCTCTGGATGCACACGAAGACTCGGACCTCGAGTACCAGGCCGAGGGCGGCGCCATCGCGGTCGTAGCCAACGCACCGATTCCAGCGGGGGACACGGTGGTCTATATTCCCTGCGATGCGGTCCTCTCGACCAAGACCAGTACACTAGCACATTCGAGTGAGTTTCAAGAGGCACTGAGGCTGTGTGCAGACAATGCGCTGCACCTCGCCTTGTGCTTGGCCTACGAACGGGGCTTGGAGGACAAGTCGGCGTTTGCGGGCTACGTGCAAAGTCTGCCACGCCGCGTCAACTTGCCCATGTGCTGGGATGCATCGTACGAAGGAACAAGATGGATTCAAAGCACCGAGGCCGCACGGTCTGTAGCCCGTGCTGCTCAGTTTTGGGACAGCGACGCATCGACCAGCAAGCCTGGCTACTCTTTGGTACGTTTCTGGCCTAACGCAGCGCCGCCTGCATACCTACTGGGAGACACATGGAAAGGGGGTCGTCCGCAAAACCCAACAGGCCCAGGTCGACTGGCCCTCCTATGTGGATGCTTTTACCTTGGTCTCGAGTCGTGCTTTTGTGATTAATGTGTACCACGGGTACGTCTCTCTCCTAATGCAGCCTGTGCATGGTGCCCATCGCAGACCTATTCAATCACACAGATATGCACAATGTGCAAGTCGAGGCCGAGGAGCTCGTGTGCCTCCAGTGCGGCTATCCCCACCAGGGCCCATGCACGCAAGCGCTCAGCAATACGATCGACGTGCGCTGCATCGAGGCGCTCTACGAAGGGGACGAAGCCATCAATACGTACGGCGATCTAAGCAATGCCGAGCTTTTGTGCCAGTACGGATTCGTGTTGGATAGCAAGACCCTGTACGACCGCTCGAGCTGGGGGCCCGCCATGCCCGCCGAGCTCCGCGAGCTCGAAGAGGCCTTTTCTTCGTGCCTGGCTTACACACCTAATGGTAACCACGCTCCTGGATTGGACCACCTGCTGCTTTCGCTCGAGCCAGAAGCCGCCTCGGACGACGCGCTCTTTGCGCGGCTGCAGAGCCCGCGCGACTTTTCACGCCCTCTCTTTGTCGATCCTACCGGGAGACCGAGCTATGTACTGTGGCGCCTGTGCCTTGGCGCCGCCATGGCCTGCGCCGCAGCGCCCATTACCGACTGGCCGATGCTGTTGAACCAGGTGCAGTCGTTCGGCGGCGCGATGCAGGCCGCTCCTGACCACGCGGTACACCTGGCCGCCCAGTGCCTCGCACACCTCTGCACATCCCGCATGAAAAATCTCTACGTGACGACCCACGACGACGAAGCCGGCGCCTTGCTCCAGGCGGACCGGGGGCCGCTGCGGAGCACGGTCCAGCTCGCGCTGCAAGAGTCTGACACCCTCCACCGCGCTCGCGCCTGGGCCCAGTCCACGTGACCTCCACGAAAATCTTCCGCGTGCATGCTCCTGGCGCGCTGTCGGGTGTGGGTGGTGCGTGTCGCGAGCAACAGGGTCCTTTATCGAGCACACTTTACTGGAAACACGAAATTTATCATGAGTGCACACGAGCGCTACGGAGATTGGACGCGGAGTCAGCTTCTGCGCCGCATCGCGCAGCTGGAAGCCTCGGCATCGACGGCGAATGTGCCGACGCCCGAGCTGGAGCAGGCGCCGAGCGACGCGGACCCCGAAAAGAAACCCAAAACCAAAGCCCCTCGCCCCTTTGACGTGTCTTTGCAGCCCCAGCGGAAGATTGCGCTGCGTTTTTGCTACGACGGCAGCCGCTACTCGGGCCTCGCTGCGCAGACGCAGCAGGTTACGCCCCTGCCCACGGTCGAGGAGACGATCTGGGAGGCGATGGGTACCGCGCGCCTTGTCGATCCTGCGAAAGGCATGGAGGGTGCAGGGTGGAGCCGGTGTGGCCGCACGGACGCGGGCGTCAGTGCCGCCGGCCAGGTGATTGCGCTGTGGGTGCGCAGCCGGTGCGTCGACGAGCGTGCGCTGCGCGCCTACCATGAGCAAAGCGACCATGGAATCGAGGATGCGCCGGAGCCTATCCGGCTCGCTGCTGGCGACGAGCTGCCGTACGTCGCGACGCTCAACCGCCTGCTCCCTCCTTCGATCCGTGTGCAGGCGTGGTCGCCGGTCTCCCCCACGTTTTCCTCGCGCTTCGACTGCGTGTACCGCCACTATAAATACTTCTTTACGCTCGGCGCACCCGCGTCGCTGATCTGGCAGAAAGAAAGTGCGTCCAACTTTCCCCAGCGCCTCGACGTGGACCGCATGCGCGCGGCCGCGGCGCGGCTCATTGGCGAGCACGACTTCCGGAATCTGTGCAAGGTCGATGCGAGCAAGCAGATTACCAACTTTGTGCGCCGCATCGACGGCGCGACGATCGACCAAGTCCCGTCCGGCTGGGCGACGATGCACGATCCCCTGGACATTGCGCCCATCTCCCCTACGGCCGAGCCGATGTATGTGCTGAATCTGCGCGGCTCTGCCTTTTTGTACCACCAAGTGCGCAACATTATGGCGGTGCTCTTCATGGTCGGCGCACGCCTGGAAGAGCCGTCGGTGATCGACGAGCTGGTCAACGTGTACCAAGGCGCTGCGGCCGCAGACCGTATCCGCACGCTCGCGAACCTCGATGCACTGCTTGGCGAAGACACGCCTGACAAGCACGCCTTGCGTGCGCTCCCCCCGCCCAGCGAGGGCCTCGCCGTGTACGAGACCAAGCCCAGCTACGAGATGGCCGCCGACCGTCCGTTGATGCTCTGGGAGTGTGGTTTCCGCCCCGAGCATGTCCAATGGCGGGCATGTGCGAGCGACGACCTCGCCGGGGTGCAGCCCGAGGCGATCGACTTTACGCCGACGCTGCGTGCCACCGCGCAGCTCCATGCGCAGTGGACGCGCGAGGCGATTCACACCGAGCTCCTGCGCCACTTTACGATATCCAGTGCCTCGTCGAGCCTATCGACTATCCCTACGCAGACGTCCTTTAACGATGCGCGCATGCCGCGTCTGCCTGCGGCGCACGGCTCGGAGCACCCTCCGCTGCGTGCGCAGCTTGTTCCCCTCGGCAATGGCGCGGTGCGCCCTACGACCAAGTACACCCCGATGGTGCAGCGTCCGCGCGACGTCTCGGCGGACGTCAAAAACGAAAAGTGGCGCGAGGGAAAGGGCCGCCGGCGGGCGGAGCGCCGCGCCGCCGCGCCGTAGCTATCTGATAAATTTATCACCGCGACCCGTGGCGTCTTAGTCAGCAGAACGAAGCTTGCTTCGCCACCGCAATTTTGTCGGCAGCGGCGCCATGTCCTCCCGTTTGGATACGCCTCCGAAGGAGGAGGAGCCTGTCCGGATTGTCATGTCGCACACAGACCGTGCAATTGCAGCTATCGCAGGTGCTATCTCTACTTCTTTTTTAAGTACGTCGCCTATCTGACCCAGTGACGCCGCTCGACGTGGTAAAGACCCGCTTGCAGGTGCAAAATAGCGTGCGCTACGATACCACAGCTGTGGCATCCGAGGCGCGAAGCGCAAACGTGTCGCGGCCATGCCCTGGACAGGAGCAGGTGCGCCAAAATGCCCTGCACACGCGGGGTGCGTACGTCGTGCCACGCACTGCGCCTACCTACCACCTCACCCCCACGATCCCCATGACGCTGGCCGAGAATGGGCAGGCGGTGTGCGTATTCCCCGAAAAGTGCCGGCCACAGGCGTGCGAGGTCGAGTCGCTGCTGCGCGAGCGGCGCATGAACGGCATCTGGGACGGCATCGTGAAGGTGGCGCGCACCGAAGGCTGGAGCGGCCTGTGGCGGGGCCTCGTGCCGACCGTGGCGATGACCGTGCCCTCGCAGGTAACGTACATGACGTGCTACGACATCTTCCGCCGCATGCTCCTCTCGCTCGAGGTGGCGCGTCCGTCGCGCATCGACCAAAAAGCAGCGCAACCTTCGCCGAACCTTGCGTACGATTCTGACTCGGAGCTCTACGTGCCCGACTTTCCGTGCGACATGCCATGCGAGCACGAGCGCGGCCCGAGCGAGCCGCTGCGTATTCCCCTGCTCGGCGCGTCGCTCATTTCCGGTGCATTCTCGCGTTCGGTCTCGGCGACGCTCGTGACGCCGCTGGAGCTGCTGCGCACGCGTCTGCAGGCGTCGTACGGGCGCTCGTCCATGACCTCGGTGCTCGATCCCTTGTTCCGCGAGGTGTGCAACGACGGCCCCGGTGTCTTGTGGCGCGGTCTCTCGGCGACCTTGTGGCGCGACGTGCCCTTTTCTGCGCTCTACTTTACTGGCTACGAGGCCGGCAAGTACATGCTCACCGGCGCCGGCTTTGGCGAGAGCCAGACGTCGACCTTTTGGCACGAGTTTGGCATTTCGTTTGGCGTCGGTGCCACGAGCGGCTGCGTTGCGGCCATTGCGACGCAGCCCTTTGACCTGGTCAAGACGCGTCTCCAGGCGGAGATGTCCCCGGCAGACCCCCGATACCCTGCATCGCCGGCCGCGTCGCCTGCGCGCTCCATGTTCCGCGCGCTGCGACACATCGTCGACACCGAAGGCGCCGCGGGTCTTTTCCGTGGCCTGTCGCCCCGCCTGGCCAAAGTGGCGCCGTCGTGTGGCATCATGATCGGCTCCTTTGAGGTCGTGGGTCGCCTTCTGGCGAACGCGCGCCAGTCTTCTTGACTCGATACCCTTGCATGTACAAGCTATAGATAGGAACTACAGCCCCAGTAACGACATGATCAAGTAGCCGACCGAGGCGATGATCACCGTCGCGGCAATGCTGGCGGGGATACCGACCCGCAAGAACGTCTTGACCGAGACGTACCGCTGCCCGACCTCATCCTCGAGGTTGATGGCGGTCATGTTGGGGAAGCCCGAGATGGGAAGGCCCATGGCGGCGCTCGCGGTGAGCACCGTGGCCATGATGAGCAGTCGGGGATGCGGCTGCGAAAGGTTCTCGCCCATCTGTGCCGCGATCGGCACCAGGAGAACGGCGGCGATGGTGTGCGAGATAAAGGTGGCGACCACGAGGCCAATGCTGACAAGGAGCAGCAGGATGCCCCATAGCGGCAGTCCCTCGACGCGGTCCTGCACAAAGTGGTCGAGGCTCGCAAGCAGACCGCTCGAGTCGACGCCCTTGCCGAGTGCGATACCACCCATCGCAAGGAAGACGATCGTCCAAAGGAAGTTGTTAAAGTCTTCCTTGGTCAGGATGCCCGTGCCAAAGAAGCACACGAGGGGGACAATGGCGATGATCGCCATGTCGCCCACAATCCACTCGATCTTGCGCTCGAGGCACCACAGCACAATGGTGCCGATGCACACGGCCGAAATGAACCACTGCGTCTTTTGCAAAGGTTCGGTCGGCTCGGGGATGCGCTTGATCACGACGCCCTTGCCGGTGCCAAAGGACCAGAGGAGCAGGAGCCAAAGGACAATCAGCGACAGGCCCGACACGGGAATCGTAATCGAGAACCACTGCAGCCAGCCGATCGGCTCCTTCATGTACTCGAGCGCAATGAGGTTCTGCGGCGAGGCAATCGGCGACGTCTGGCCGCCGATATTCGACGCGAGCGCGATGCCCATCACGAGACTCGTCGCGTACGGCGACCGGGGGGGCAAATTGCGCAGAATCGGCTGCACGAGCGAGAACATGAGCACAGGCGCGGCGACGTTCGAAATCCACATGCTCGCAAAGCATGCGACGAGCATGTGTGCCAGAAGAACGATGCTCGGCTTGGTGCCCGCGAGGCGGAGCACGCGTGTCGCGAGCACCTTGTCGATGCCGTACTTCGACAAGGCCGCGGCGAGCGTAAAGCCACCAAGCAGCAGCGAGACGTTCGGTGCAAACATTTGCGAAAAGATCCACTTGCTGGTCTCGGGCGCGGTCATGCGCGTGTACTCGCCGTCCTTTTCGTGGCGCGCCACACGCAGCGTCGTGATCAGGAACGGGACAAGGAGCGAGGTGACAAACAGCGGGATAACCTCGGTCACCCACAGACACGTGCAAAAGATGAGCATCGCAAAGCAATTCTGCACCTCGACCTCGTCAAAGACACGGAGGAAGGGGTTCTTGAGCAGCAAAATAAACAGGGCGATGGAAAAGAAGAGCTGGAGCGTGCCAGCCGTAAAGAAGGAAGGAAGCATGATATCGCCAAAGAAGGTGTGCACCACGCGCGGCGGCTGCGTCTCTTTGGCCAGCAGGTCGCCAGCGGCCGTGCCAATCAAGCTGCGCTCGAGCGAGGCGGCCTGCGCACGGCGCTCAATGTTGATCATCTCACGCCAGACTGTGTTGCGCTGCCACACGACCTCCTCGCGGAGCTGTGCCTTGAGCTGCGAGCGCGCCTGCTCCTCGTCGCCGCGCGTCGCGATGTGGGCATAGAGGTGCACGACATCATTGAGGTACTCGTCGAGCTGTGCCTTGGCGTGCGTCTGGAAGGGGTATTTGACCATCACGACCTGCTCCACGTAACGGTCCTTGAGCTGGCTGTCGGTGATCTTGTCGTATTTTTTGAGAATCTTTTTCATGCCGGTCAGGTTGAGCTCGGTGTACTGCTGCAGCTCGCTCAGCGACGTAAAGAGCTCCGTCACCTCGCGCTTGATCGTGATGCGCACGTCAATGGCGTACTCATCGTGCGCGGCCCACACAGACGCGGCGGTCACATTTTCAAAACTGCTGCCGCCCGTGCTCGAGTGGCCCAGCAGGTTAAAGTCAGAGTGGTCGGCATTCGACAGACGCCGGGGGCGGCGGTAAGAGCCCGACTTGCCAAACGTCTTGATCCAGCGCTTGTACGTAGGAAGCAGGTCTGTCGAAGCATTCGGCGACGCGCCTGCATGTCCGTCCGTGTCGCTCTGGGACGTGTGCGAGCGAGGGCGCTTCGGCGCGTACCACGACGGCATCTTCCGCCGGACCGGCTCGTGGCCCGACTCATCCGCGTCGGGGTCCTCGCTCACGTCTGCATCCGACTCGCCGCCGCTCGCGTACGTGTCGTACTCGTCCTCGGCGAGCTGGATGTGCGCGCGCACGGCACGCACGCCGTCCGCAAGTTCCTTTTCTTTGCGGCAGTAAAAGTCGACAATCTTGCGCAGCTGCTTATCGAGCTCGGGAACAAACAGCCGGTCGGTGTCAGACGGTGAGGCATCCAGCAGCACGGTCGATTCGTTCTCGAGGCGCTCCGGCGCGGCGTCGTTGAGGCCGTCATTTGCGTATCGTGCACGCTCCAAGGTATAAATCACCTTTTTTAGGTGCTGATAACTGGGTCAGCCAAGGCACCTACTCAATATAGTTGTCCGACCATTCTGGAACACTATTCAGCTGCAAGCTGTGGGAGACTGCGTCAGACACGCGACCTACACTTCATCCTGCTCCCTGCTTACGACGGTCTTTGGTCAGGCCCATCGGCCGGGTCACCACGTGGCACAGCCGTCCGTGCGGCTCGGCGGCCACCATGGAGGCGATTAAGCTGCAGCGAAAGTATCCCCAATTGTAGGTAGCGCGGCTAACGCAGCTCCCAAGAGGAGATGATGTCTCTCATATCCAAGTTCAAGCAGATCGATGTCGACGACAAAGGCAGCCTTGAGCGCCAGGTCGTCGTCAAAGAGGTGCAGGACTTGGAGCGTGCGTCCTACGACCAGGTGCGTGCGACGCTCAAGGACGTCGACCTGGACGCGAGCGGGCGTGTCGAGCTCGAGGACTATGTCGATGTACGTCTCTATGCTGACACAGCTCATTGCACGCCTGCGCAAAGGAAGCAATGCCGAGGCGGGCGTCGTGAACAAGGGCCGTGTGACGGTCAAGGGCAGCAACGCCTCGACGCAGCACTCGATCAACGAGGACGAGCGCTCCGAGTTTACGCGCCACATTAACATGAGCCTGGATGGCGACGTGCACATCGGCGCGCGCCTGCCCATCCCGACCGACACCTTCCAGCTGTTTGACGAGTGCCGCGACGGTCTGATTCTGTGCAAGCTCATCAACGACGCGGTGCCGGACACGATTGACGAGCGTGTCCTGAATGTCGGAAAGGGAGGCAAGGGGCCGAACGCGTTCCAGATGACGGAAAACAACAACATTGTCATCCAGTCGGCCAAAGCGATCGGATGCAGCGTCGTCAACATTGGCCCGCAGGACCTGACCGACGGGCGCGAGCACCTGATCCTGGGTCTCATCTGGCAGATTGTGCGCCGCGGGCTCCTGAGCAAGATCGACTTGAAGCACCACCCCGAACTCTTCCGTTTGCTCGAGGAGGGCGAGGAACTCGACGCGTTCCTCAAGCTTCCGCCCGACCAAATCCTCCTGCGCTGGTTCAACTACCACCTTAAGGCTGCGCAGTGGGGACGCCGTGTGTCCAACTTTTCCAAGGACGTCTCGGACGGTGAGAACTACACCATCCTCCTGAACCAAATCAAGCCGGACGCCTGCGACAAGCGCCCGCTCCAGGAGCAGGATCTGATTACGCGCGCCGAGATGGTGCTCCAGCGCGCGGAAGCGATCGGGTGCCGCAAGTACCTCACGCCGGGCTCGATGATCGCGGGCAACCCCAAGCTGAACTTGGCGTTTGTCGCGACGCTCTTCAACACCTGGCCGTCGCTGGAGCCGGTGGAAGACGCGCCGCCGCTCGAGGTCGAGGACTTTGACGCGGAGGGAGAGCGCGAGGCGCGTGTGTTTACGCTCTGGCTCAACTCGCTGGACGTCCAACCGGGCATCTTCCACCTGTTTGAAGACCTGAAGGACGGCAATATTCTCGCACAGGCCTTTGACAAGGTCGCTCCGGGCTCCATCAACTGGAAGCGCGTTTCTAAGCCGCGCGAGGGCCAGGAACTGTCGCGCTTCAAGATGGTCGAGAACACCAACTATGCCATCGAAGTCGCCCGCGCAAACAACTTGCACATCGTCGGCATCCAGGGCGCCGACATCACCGACGGCGCCAAGACCCTGACGCTCGGCCTAGTCTGGCAGATCATGCGCATGAACATTACCAAGACCCTCGCAGAACTTTCGCGCAGCGGCAAGTCGGTGTCGGACCTTGAAATTCTCAACTGGGCCAACAGCCGCGTAAAGGCAGCTGGCAAGTCCCCGGTCCGCTCGTTCCGCGACCCGAGCCTGGCCAATGCCAAGTTCTTCTTGGACCTGCTCGACACGATGCGCAAGGGAATCGTCGATTACTCGCTTGTGACCAATGGCGATACCGAGGAGGAGTGCAAGCTCAACGCGAAACTGGCCATCAGCATTGCCCGCAAGCTCGGCGCGCTGATTTTCTTGGTGCCCGAGGATATTGTGGAGCTGCGCCAGCGCCTCATCCTCACCTTTGTGGGGAGCCTGAGTACGTGCAATGACTAACAGCAGTGTCGCTTTCAGAGTAGAGGAAAAGAGGTTGTAGACAGTACAAAGGATAGAGAGAACAAGAAAGCGGCCGTGCGAGGCTACCGCGGAGTCGAGAAGCGTTATAGACACCCAACGACTTGTCCACCTTCAGAATTTATCCCGGCTAGCTCAGTCGGTAGAGCGTCAGACTCTTAAAAGGGTCTCTTCGGTTACGAAGAGTTATCTGAATGTCGTGGGTTCGAGCCCCACGTTGGGAGTTTTTTTTTGCCAAATTTTTTTGGACTCCACTCCATTTGCCCTCCATTGCGCAGTGGTTCCCCTAGCATCCTTTCACTCACACGGTTGCATTCTACCTTGTTATACACTAATCATCATCGAAGGTGATCTTCTTCGCCTTTCCGGGAACGAGCTCCTTGTAGTGATCACCGTAGCTCGAGTGCGACTTGCGCTTGATGGTCGTTGGGAACTTGTCCATCGCGTCCGGCACAGGCTGGTCCGCGTCCTTCAGGACACGAATCAGCTCGCCCGCGTGCGCCTTGTCCTCGTCGGTAAAGAAAGTGAGGGCCTTACCCGTCTTGCCGCCACGGCCGGTACGCCCAATGCGGTGAATATAGTCTTCAATTGTAAGAGGGAAGGTGTAGTTGACGACGTGCTCGACGTTCGGAATATCCAGTCCACGCGCCGCGACATCGGTTGCAACCAGCAGAGGCGTCTCGCCTGTCTTGAACGCCTCGAGACTCGCGATACGCTCGTGCTGGTTGAGATCGCCGTGGATGCCCGAGACACGGTATCCCCAGCGCTTCAGCGTACCTTCCACACGCTGCGCCTCTTTCTTGTAGAGTGCAAAGATGAGAATCTTGTCGTTGGCCGTTTGCGCGTTGACCGAGCGCAGGAACGTGTTGAGGCGGCGCTCCTTCTCGCGACCGTCCTGCAGCACCTCGACCGTCTGCGACACCTTGCGGTTCGCACTCAGCTCGTCGCTGCCGACCGTCACACGCACAGGCGAGCGCATGAACGTCTCGGCGAGGCCGCGCACAGCCGGCGGCCACGTCGCACTGAACATGTTGGTATGGCGCCCCTCGTCGTGCGACTTGGTCATGCCGATAATCGCACGGATATCCGGCTCGAAACCCTTGTCGAGCATACGGTCGGCCTCGTCGAGCGTAAGGTAGCTGACGTTGCTCAGATCCAGTGAGCCTTCGCGCGCAAGATCGAGCACACGGCCCGGAGTACCGACAACAATGCGCACAGGCAGCGCGTTGTTCTCCAGCGCACGCAGCTGCTCCGACTTAGACACACCACCATAGACACAGAACGTGCCAAAGCCCAGCGGCTCGCTCACACGCGCGAGGTTGTCGCGCGTCTGAATCGCAAGCTCGCGCGTCGGCGCAATGACGAGCACCTGGATCGTGTTCTTCTTCTTCTTCGGCTGGTTCTCAATCACGTACTGGAGTGCCGGCACACCGAACGCAAGCGTCTTGCCGGAACCCGTCTCGGCGATACCGACAATGTCTTTGCCTTGCAGCAGGACAGGCCAGCAGCACGACTGGATGAGCGTAGGCTGCTTGAAACCCTCGGCGTCAAAGCGCTCCTTGAGGCTCGCATCGATCTTGCCGTCGAGCTCGCCAAAGGACAGCATCGGCAACGGCGGACGCTCCGTGCTCTCCTCGGGCATTTCCATCGTAATGCTGTTCTTCTCCAGGAACTCACGAGCCTCTTTGGACGTCTGGGTTAGTGATGCAACGTACCGTAGCCTTGGACGCAGCCGTGGGGACAGGCGCAGCGACGGCCTCCTCCTGCTTGTCCTTCTTGTCCTTCTTGTCTTTCTTTTCCTTCTTTTCCTTCTTTTCTTTTTTCTCTTTCTTGTCCTTCTTGTCCTTCTTGTCCTTCTTGTCCTTCTTCTCTTTCTTGTCCTTCGTCGGCTCGACGCCGACGACCTTGCTCTTCTCGGCGCTCATGGTCGTGCAGCTGCAGCTTTGGCCAACCGCCGCAAAAAAGTGAGCGGATCACGTGATAGAATCGCTCCAACGGTCCGTCTGTGACCGTGCGGGGTGCCTACGATGGACATTGCGCTGTCTTCGGATGCGCTGGACGTCTCGTTCCATCCTGGGGAGGATGAGAACTTGCTCGCTGTCGGGCTGATCAGCGGCAAGGTCCAGCTATTCGACTATAGCGCCATGTTGGACGAGGATGGAGACGAGACTTCTTCGAAGCGCAAGTACAAGCGCCTGTGGAACGTGCGCACTTCGCACAAGAGCTGCCGCGGCGTGTCGTTCGATGATACAGCGTCAAACCTGTACTCAATTTCAAAGGACCGCTCGCTCCTCTCCATCGATCCGCTCACCGGGCAGGTCAAGATGCGGGTGAACAATGCGCATGAGTAGGTCGCTCTTCTTACCCAGCTCCGCTCCCTCGCGTGTGCTCCCGATCGATACTAATCTCGTGGCGACCGGAGACGACGACGGTGTAGTGCGTCTTTGGGATCCCCGGTCAGCGAAGGAGGACTCGGCGCCGATTCAGTCCTACGACCACCATTTTGACTGGATCACAGACATGCTGTGGTGCACGCACCTCGACGCGCCACGCACGCGCAGCAAGGACGAGCCTCCGAAGCGGAAACGTGCCGAACCGAGCGACGGTGACGGCCGCAGCCGGCTGGTCTGCACAAGCGGCGACGGAACGCTGAGTGTGATTGACGTGCGCGCCAAGAAGAAGGCCGTCGAAGTGAGCGACGACCAGGAGGACGAACTGCTGTCGATTGCTGCGATTCGAGGCGGAAAGAAGCTCGTTGTCGGCACACAGCTCGGCATTCTTTCTTTGTGGGCGCCGTCGCGTGGCTTGCTCGACCACGTCGACCGGTTCCCTGGCCACCCGTCGAGTGTCGACACGATCTGCACGCTTGACGACGATACCGTACTCACAGGATCTTCTGATGGGCTTGTGCGTGTCGTCCAGCTCTTTCCGCACAAGCTACTGGGCATTGTCGCGGACCACGACGGGATGCCCGTCGAAGTCATGCGCCGCAAAGGCAATCTGATTGCCAGTTTGGGCCACGGCAGCGAGTGCAAGCTCACGGATCTTCGCCCGCTCCTTGAGGGGGACGAGGAGGAGGAGGACGACGAGGAGGACGAGGTCATTCTGCGCCAGTCCGAGACCATCGCACGCAGCACCGAGGCGAGCGACGAAGATAGCAGCGACGAGGAGAGCGACGCGCCGCCTCTGCAGCGCCGCCGCAACCTGCCGCCGCCCGCCGCCGCCGCCGAGGCGCAGGATACCGAAGCGGACGCCAAGGCGTTTTTTGCGGATATGTAGTTGCATGCACGACCTATTCCATGTCTATTCGCTCACAGCCACCGACCAGGGGTGCGACACCTTGCCCCACTGGATGTCCGACAGCGTCTTGAGGATCACATCTGCCACAGGCCCGAAGCCAGACTCGGTGACGGGCACGGGGATGTCCTTGCCCATGTAGCCAATCTTGTCCACGGGGCTAATCACCACGGCAGTGCCCGCACCAAAGATCTCAACCAGCTTGCCCTGCTCGGCAGCCTGCTCGACCTCCTTCATGGTAATCTCGCGCTCACTGACGTGGACAGCAGGAAGCTCGCCGAGCTTCGACTCGCCCTTTCCGTGCGCACGGAGCAGACCAAGGACCGAGTCGCGCGTCACACCCGGCAGGATCATGCCGTTGAGGGGGGGCGTGACCACCTCGAAGCTGCCGTCGTCGTTCTTGAGCACGACAAAGAGGTTCATGGTACCGACCTCGGTCAGGTAGTGCTCGTCGCCAAAGAGCCACAGGTTCTGCTGGTAGCCCTTCTTGGCGGCCTCACGCTGGGGGAGAATGCAAGGGCCGTAGTTCGCACCGAGCTTTGCGTCACCCGTACCGCCGGGCCACGCACGCACGCGCGCAGGGTTCGCCTCGAGCGCTACAGGCTTCACGCCGGAAGAGTAGTAGGGGCCGGCGGGCGACATGATGATGAAGAGCATCGCATCCGAGCTGGGGCTGACACCCAGTGAGGCCTGCGTACCAATGAGCGTGGGACGGACGTAGAGCGAGAAGCCCGGCTCGCTCGGCACCCAGTCCTGGTCGATCTCGACGGTTTTCTTGATGAGCTTCACCAGCTCGTCCTCGTCAAAGGTCTGTGTGAGTTGGGGCACGTACCGGAAGAGCAATGCGCTCCGCACTGCGGTTCATGCGCTCCGCGTTCTTATCCGGGCGGAAGAGGCGCACGCTGCCGTCGGGCGCGCGGTATGCCTTGAGGCCCTCAAAGAGCGACGGGGCGTAGTGGAAGATCACCGAGCTGGGGTCCAGGGTGAAGGGGCCGTACGGCTGGATCTTGGGCTCGCCCCAACCAGTCGACACATTCCAAGGGACAGTGAGCATGTGGTTGGTAAAGGTCTGGCCAAAGACCAGCTTGTCGCTCGGCGGGGGGTTGCGGGGTGCGGAGTTGCGCTCGATCGTCAGACGGCTCGCATCAAGCGGCGCCACATCGGACTTGAGACGCTTTGCATCAGGTGCGTTCACAGCATTGGAAGCAGTGCTCGACATGGCAGGAATTCTGTATGCACGTACAGCACTTCGGAGAAGGGAAGGACGGAGCACAGAAAGGTACATCTAAAGGTTTCCCTGACGCTATCGGCCGCGTGACTCCGCTGTGACTCGCTTGGGGCATTATGTATCTAGGAAATAAACTCCCGCACGTCCGCGAGGAGTTGGGGTGCGTAGGCCGAGTCTTTCTGGCAGGGGATCGTCAGGAGGCTTGTCAGCGTTTCGAGGTGGCCGAGTTCGCGATATGCGCGCATCTCGACCTGCTTGACGCCGGCCTCGGAAAGAAGCGTGTTTAAGAGTGTAGAATGGCTGATGGGCACCACCTGGTCCTTTCCGCCGTGGATCAGGAGGAACTTGGGGGGGAGGAACGAGGGGTCGACGATCCCCCGCGATTCCACAAGCAGGTGTGCGGGGGAATGCAAGAGGCATTGTCCATGCGAAGGGCCACTCGAGCGGCGTAGGTAGCTTAGATGCTCGGTACCCTGCTCCATTTCGTGGCGATACTCTTTCACCACATCGCTCACGCCGGCCAGGAGCACGACTCCGGCGAGATGTGGAAGGCGGACTTGGGGAACGTATATCTCGAGATTCTTCAGACGCATGGCGACCTGCTCGCGCTTCTCGGCCTGGAGAGCACCGTGCGGTGAAGCGCCGGCGCTACTCTCCTCGCCATGCGCAATGGCATTCACCACGAGCGTGTGACTGAGCACGGTCGCCTCTTGGATCAGCGTCAGGCTCACGAGGTGCGCGGATAGGCCAAAGCCCATCACATAGATGCTGGCGGGGTTGCCGCCATAGCTGCTAATATGCGCGCCGACCCAGCTGAGCGCCAGGCGCAGGTCGATTACCGACTGCCGGATGCGCGATGCGGGGTAATACGTAATGTCGGGGACCACGACACAGTAGCCCAGCTTGCGCATGCTCAGTGCAAGCTGAAGATAGGTTTTGCGATGTCCCAGGATGCTGCTGGGAAGGATCGGAGCAGGCACAATCACCAACACAGGCACGCCGCGCTGGATGCCCAGGCCCGTCACTTCGGGCGCGGCGAGTGTGGAGCGTGGCTCGGGGCCTGCCGTGCGCGGTGCAGGGTATACATCGAGGACTTGCCGAGAGAATGGGATTCCATAGGGAATGGTATCAAAAATAGGCTCACCCCGCTCCTTGGCGCGGGTGTAGTATACATATCGCAGGAACCAGTCGTGCGCAATGCGAATATTCCAGAGGCAGGCCCAAACGTACTGTGCCGATGCTTTGACCACCTTGACACACCGCAGCGGAGCAAGGGGCAGAAAGGGAATCAGCCGCGCAAGAGCAGCAGAGCCCAGCAGTGCGTACGGCGGTGGGTCTTGCTGGGCCACGAGGAGATAGGCCGTCCAGGCCACGCTGTATACTACCAATACAAACAGGAAAGGAAGGAGAGCGACAGCGCTGCGTTAGTTTCATAGCGTACCCTAATCCAAGCAGGGGAACTTCTGTGAGTAGAAACGACGTACCGATCGACAAAAGCGTCGCCCCCAACAACAACGGCACCAGCACCGCGGTTAAGCTGATCATCACTGCCAGCGCGACTCCATGTACGACAGGCGATAGCGGCTCTGTTCGCTGCCGCATCTTCAAACCGTTTCCACGGTTCACACGATGCCCCGACGACGCGCTCCCGCTACGCCTCCGGCCGCCGGATCCGCGTACATCGGTCATGCTGTGCCGTCCCCAACGAGCAACGTGCGCGCCTGCGGCTACCCCACATGTGCGTGCATGGACCTCCACTTAGCCAAAACCGTCAACACGAACACGTGATACGTATATACATTTGCACGTGATTTTTTATTGCGGTGCGTGGTCTAGACAGCAGGCAGGGCGAAGCCCAGTTTATCGTCACAACCAGCAAGATGGCTCACGCGAACGTTTGGTTCTCGCACCCCGTACGTATTCATGGTTATGATGAGCGGAATGCTGACCGTCTTCTAGCGTAACTTCGGCAAGGGCTCTCGCCAGTGGTATGTATCGGCGCGCTAGGCAGCGCAACGGGCGAAGGAAGGTGGCACAAGTCGCGTGCAGACAGGGTGAAAACGACTCGAGTGGCGCTTTGCGCGCAGGAGCGTGTGTCGTTTTGTCGCTAATCATGTGTGCATTGACGAGTGCGTGGTGCGCAAGAGTTGGCCGTTTTCACCGCTGCGTCACGTCGACCGCCCCTTGCTTCCTCGCGCCTAAGGAGAGCATGTATACTAACCTTACAGCCGCGTCTGTGGCAACCAGGGCGGTATCGTCCGCAAGTACGGCCTCAACATTTGCCGCCAGTGCTTCCGTGAGAAGGCGCACGACATTGGTTTCACCAAGTTCCGCTAAATACTCTATGCCTAGCATGGCCACCTCTTTGGCATGATGCCCTTGCACAACGCTAAAGAATTTGTGCAATGCACGTCTGCTATAGACTCGTGTATTCCTGATGCCCCAAAATGCATGGTGATTGCTACCTCTATTACGAACTCACGCCTTGGCGCCGGCGGCCGAAGCCGTTGCTGCGGCCTTGATGGGCCTTGCCCATCCCCGGCGGATCAGCCAGCGGACTACTGCAGGGGTGATGGCAGCCGTAACGCCAGCACGCACCGGAAGCAGGATGGTCTTGTGAATGCCATAGGCGAGTACAAACTCGGTCGAGAGACGCGCGATCATCTCGTCCCACTCCGTCGGCTGGTCTTCGGCGGCGACGAGCTTGCGCGCCTTCTCAGTGTCAGGCGACTGCTCCGCAGGCTCCTCTTCCTTCTTGGCGAGGCCGACCCAGTCGCGGACCACGCGCTCGAGCTCCCGCACATTATCACCACCGTAGAAGTGGATCGCTGCAAACGTCAGACCGCAGTCGATAGTCGACATCAGGAAGTAGATGCCGAGCGCCCACCATCCGTAGCGGCGCATGATCGTGCGCAGGCGCTGGCGGAGACTACCGGTCGGTGGCGCCTCGTCCTCCATATGGGTCTCGGCCGCCTTGGCCGCGTCCTTGGTTTTTTGCTCCATGGTCTCCCCAATAGGCTTAGGTGGTGGGGCACCCGCCGCGAATGCGCGCGACATACGCAGGATGGGGCTCGCGAGCGGCTGCATGGCCACCGCGCGGCCAGTTAGCGCTTGCGGCACAGCCCGCTGGACGCTGCGATGCAGGGGCATCGGCATCGCCATCCGGGTCGTAGCACGGACCGCTTGAAGCGGACGGGCACGAAGCAGAGGGGCTACAGACATCAGGTACGACGGGGTACTCCGCATCCTATTACCAAGTCACCGACAACAACGGTTTGCCTGCACGGACGCCACGATGTCGCACGTTGAGGCCGCTGACAAATCACAAATTCCATTGCGTTCTGAACCGTGCTCCTTTGTGGAGGTCTACAATGCGCGTGAGGCGCTCGCCGCTTCGGCGAGCTGTACAAGTTCTTCCAAGTCGCCGCTTTGCGAGCAGAGCTGGAAGAAGGACGAGTCGTTCTTCTTGAGCAAGTTATTAGGCGAGTCGTACTCGACAACGTAGCCCTTGTCCAAGACAAGGACCTTGTCATAGTCAATAATGGTCTTGAGGCGGTGGGCGACCGTGAGAATCGTCGCGCCAGGCGCCATTTGCTCACGGATAGTGCGCTGGATGAGTGTATCGGACTCTGAGTCGAGATTTGCGGTGCTTTCGTCGAGAATGAGGATACGGCTGTTGCGCATCTTGAGCAGGCCGCGGGCGAGCGAGAGAAGCTGGCGTTGACCGGCGCTAAAGTTGGCACCGCCCTGGTCGACCTCGTCGTCAAGCGACTTGACGACACTCGTCTCACTCGGCATAAAGCTACCATCCAGCGTACCGGATGCGAGCTGGCAGCGCTGCAGAGCAAACCACATCTCGGCATCCTCACACGCTCCGAAAGGATCGAGGTTCGAGCGGACCGTTCCTTTGAACAGCTGCGAGTCCTGGGGGATGATGGTCAGGCGGCTGCGCAGCGCTTCCAATGTAATCGTGGAGATGTCAATACCGTCGATCACGATCGAGCCCGACTCGGCTTCGAGGAAGCGGAAAAAGGCGAGCGATAGCGTCGACTTGCCGCTGCCGGTACGGCCGACAATACCGACCTTCTCGCCAGGGGTAATACTGAACGCAACCTTGGTCAGGGCCAGCGGGAATTCAGGGCCGTAGCGAACAGACAGCTCCTTAATCTCAATCGCACCCGTGTCGGTCGGCCAATGCGCCGGGGGCGCGACGCCACCACGGTTCTCAGACGGGATGTCGATGTACTCGCCAATGCGCTCGACCGAGTTCAGGCTGATTTCGACGTTGGCGTACAGGCGCACGAGCCAGAGCACGACTTCGACCAGGGTGATGGCATACGACAGGGTGAAGCCAGCCAATGCCGCATCCGAAGCGCTCAAAAGTAAGAACAGCGAGGCGCTAAAGGTGACCAAGGCGCCGGACAAGTCGCAGTAAATACTCAGCCAGCGGTTCTCGTACCAGAGAAGCAAAAAGGCGCGGTTCCACTTGTCAATGAGGCTGAGGCACTGGCGCATCACGCGCTCGCCATCGCTGTACGCGCGAATCGTAACCATGCCCGAAATGGTCTCACCGACGAGTGTATAGAGCGGCGAACGCTGCACACTCTCAATTCGCTTTACAACGCGTGAGGAAGAGAGATAGAGCGTTCCGATAGCATAGTACATGGCCAGCACAAAACCAAGTAGGAAGAAGAACTTGGGCGTTGCCCAGCAAATGACACCGATGATGGACACGAGCGAGATCGAGTACTCCAACACGGCGAGCAGCACAAAGGAGAGCTCGCGATCAAGCTCCTCTGTGTCGCGCGCGAGTCGATTGGTGATACGCCCAATCGGCGTTTTGTCGTAAAATTGCGGCTTGGCAAGGAGTAGCGCGCGAATCAGGCGGTTGTACAAACGTGTCGAGGACCACAGCGATGCCTGGTACTGCACATAGTAGCAGACAAAACTCATGAGCATAAAAGCAACAAAAATCAAGGCGTACCCTTTCAGATAGTACACCGTGTTGTCTTCGCGGAGTAAGGTCTGCGTGCGAGACTCCAGGGCAGCCACTGCCCATGTGTGCACGGATCGCACCACTGCCGCGGTCGTACTATCGTAGGACCGCGCCCAGTCACGAAGCCAGGCACCGCTTCCGATCTCCATGGCGCGAATAGTGACGTACATTGAGACGATTGTAACCCAGATGATGACGGCAACCCTGCCAGACGACGCGACCGAGCCCATATACAGCTTGTAAAGCGAAAGACTCGATTGCTCACGCGAGATTTTCTCTTCGTTCTTGTCTGCATTCTCCTTCCGCTTGCGACTCTCCAGCGCCTTTTCCCATCGCTGCGTCTTTAATGCCTCGTCTTCTTCGACCTGCACCTGCTCGTCTTCGTGGGCTTCTTCGCCTAGACTCTTGGTGGACGTCATCTCGCGAATCTGACCTTGGGCCAGCAGCACTGAAGGCTTGCCCTGCGCCGAAATGCGACCACCGTCCATCACCGCAACGTAGGCAGAGTTGGGGAGCATGAGTGTGACTGCGTGTGTCACGAGTACAATAGTGCGACCCTTAGCCAGTGGACCGCGGAAACACTTTTCGCACAGGTGTCGGGCAGTGTGAGCGTCAACAGCGGACAAGGCATCGTCAATCAGGATGTACTTAGCGTTCGAGTAAAAGGCACGCGCCAGGGAGATGCGCGCTTTCTGGCCGCCCGAGAGCGACGTGCCCTTCTCACCCACCTCGGTCTCGTCGTGGAACTCCAAGATATCAAGGTCCGGCTCAAGTGCGCAGGCCTTGAGCACCTCACGGTAGCGACTTTCGTCATACTTGGCACCAAACAAAATGTTCTCGCGAACGGTTGTGCCGAGGAGCCAGGCGCTCTGGGGGCAGTACGCCGCCGACTCTGCCAGGTGCGTATGCGGGTCTGGTTGCACCATCGAGCGCGCAATGGGCCATGGCATGACCGTCTCCCCCTTCACCCGACGGAGCTCACCCATGAGGGCCAGTAAAATTGACGTCTTGCCAGAGCCCACAGGGCCGACCACAAGACTGATCTCACCCGTAGGGAATGAGCAAGTAATATCACGCAGCTTGAACTGTTCCTCCGTATCCTGCTCAGATGCATAGGTAAAGGTGGCATTCTTAAAGCCGATTGCATCGGGTCCTCCCGAAAAGTGGTCCGCCTCCGAGCTCGGGTTGAGCAGCTGCTCGTACTTGGTCGTATCCGGCTGTTGCATGTACTTGTCCACACGGCGCACCGACACAATCGCTCCCAGCATCCAGTGGATCATACCCGGCAATCCCGTGAGCGGTGCACGGAGCGTATTGAACAGGGCCAGCGCCGTAAAAGCGGTCTCTGCCGTGAGCGCCTTCTTAAACACAAGCGTGTGCACTCCAAACGTCGCCATCGTTACGAGCATGGGCGTGCCCACAAATGTCAGAGAGATAAAGAGCTGGAGGATATTGCTGAAGCGCAGCAGATTGAGCTCTTTCCGACGCGTTTCGGCCATGCGCACCTCAAATGGCTTCTCCCAAGCAAAGAACTTGACCGTTTTGATACAAGCAAGGACTTCGCCCGCGAGGTCGAGACGCGCATCGGTCGCCTTTAGCATCCGCTCCGAGACCTCGGTCGACAAGCGGATCAGGTATGACTGCAACGGGATAGTAAGCACAAGGAGGATTAGGCCAACGGCCGCCGACATGCCAAGGAGATTGATCAGATAAACAATGCCCAGCACGACCGACAAGGGCTCTTGCGGGAAGAGTTGGTGAATGTAGGACGAGAACTCGGCAACTTGGCTAACGTCGACCGACACAAGGTTGGTGACCTGGCCATCTGTTGCGGCCCCCTGTTCTTCCTCGTCGTCTCCCTTCTCCTTGCTGTCTTCTGCATCCTCGTCCGAAGACCCCTTCTTTGCACTAATGCTTCGGCGCATCGTCTTGCTGAGAATCTCAAAGGTAAGAATCGACCGGATCTGCGAGCAGACATGGCGGCCGGTCATGAGACCCTGTGACTGGACGATAGAGAAGAACACCTGGCTGAAAAACATGCCCGAAGCGTAGAGGACACCCATGTGCAGCGGTGGCGCGGCCGCTCCTCCCTCGGCCTGCAGCGTAAAGAAGTTGAGCAGGCGAGAGAGGAATACGATCGGAAGCAGAGTCAGCACCGTGGCCACCAGCCCGCACATGCCCTGGTAAACGAGCATCGGTGCAAAGAATTGAATGAGGCGGCGCCAAAGCGGAACGTACTTGGCATCTGTACCGATGTCTGCGCATTGGTTCGTGCGGAACAGGGCAGTGACTGCTGCGGCGCGGTCGCCTGCCATAATCTGGGGCACATCTGGCAAAGTAATTGGGGTGCGATAGTACTTCAAGATAATCGGTTGCACAAAAGTAAATAGGGCACGACCGAAGAGTGTAGCGTACTGCTCGGGCGGCGTATGGAGCGGTTGTGTATCCTTCGAATAGCTTGCGGCGAGTGTCTCTTCCTCATGTTCGTGCGGCGGCGTAGGCATCGCCGTGCGGAGGTCCTCGTAGTGCGTTTGCTTGTGCATTGTGTTGTACAGTGCTGTCAGCTTCGACGGCAGTGGATGTGTCACCGGTGTAGTAACAATCGCTGTAAATATAGTCACAGCAAGTGCCGTCTGGACTGCCGTGACCACACGCACTGCCTGTGACGTCGGCGCTAGGAAACTGGTGCGCAGATTCGACACAATCACGACCAAATAGACCGAAGAAAGCAGCACCTTTTGCGCAATCAACGGTTTGTGCTTCCATAAGGCAGTCGCGCTAAGTGCGGTGGCATACACCCAAAACACGATCCAGCGAGCCTCCCATTCTGCGGAAAGTGCGCTGCCGGCGACGTGCGTGATGCAAATCAATGCTGCAGCGGCAAGTTCGACGAGCGACTTGACGTGTTGCACACGCTGGCAATTCTCCTTGACTTCTGCGTCGCGGAATGTCTCTTTGATGGCAAGAGCAGCATCAATGAGCACGGCATTCTCTGTCTGAAAAACGCGCTGTGCTGCGTTGGGCTTGGGCGGCTGCGGCGCGAGCGGCGTCTCTTCTGTTGCGCGCTCAGTCGGATGGTAAAAGTTGGAGGATTCCGGGTTGAGGTTTGCGACTTCACGAGCGAGTTCTTCTTGGCGCTTCTTCTTATCTACTGCGCTGCTCACGAACCACCAGGCACCAGAGGCGGTGAGGATGGCGAGCGGCACGACACCGTTCAAGATTTCAGCTCGAAAGCATGGATTCCAGTCCACGGTACCAAATGGGGTGAGCCAGCACGACTGGCCACTCTGCGTGTCTAAAACAGACAGCATGCAAGGCAATACGGCGGCGCGCGTGCTTATAATTTATACCCGGGCGAATTCTGTCAAAATGAAGCGCTGCACTTTATCTCGCGCCACCTCCACTCTGCATATGACTCAGCGGAATGCAGCGGCAGAACGCACGGTGCAGGTGTGTCACTAGGGAATTACGGAATGCGATGCGACTGCGCCTCGGAAGCGGCTTGGGTCAGCTCGTCCAAGTCGCCACTCTGGGCGCAGAGGTGGTAAAATGACGAGTTTGGCTTCGCGAGCAGGTTCGCAGGCGAGTCGAACTCGAGAACGTGGCCCTTGTCCAAGACAAGGACCTTGTCATAGTCAATAATGGTCTTGAGGCGGTGGGCGACCGTGAGAATCGTCACGCCAGGCGCCATTTGCTCACGGATAGTGCGCTGGATGAGTGTGTCGGACTCTGAGTCGAGATTTGCGGTGCTCTCGTCGAGAATGAGGATGCGGCTGTTGCGCATCTTGAGCAGGCCGCGGGCGAGCGAGAGAAGCTGGCGTTGACCGGCGCTAAAGTTGGCGCCACCTTGCTCGACAGCGTCATCAAGCGTCTTGATCACACTCGTATCGCTCGGCCTGAAGGCACCATCGTGCGTGCCCGTGGCAAGCTGGCAGCGCTGCAGCGCAAACCACATGTCGCCATCGTCGCATGTCCCAAACGGATCGAGGTTTGCACGGACCGTGCCGCGGAAGAGCTGCGAGTCCTGGGGAATAATGGTCAGGCGGCTGCGCAGTGCCTCGAGTGTGATGTTGGAAATGTCGATCCCGTCGATCACGATCGAGCCCGACTCGGCTTCGAGGAAGCGGAAAAAGGCAAGAGACAGCGTTGACTTACCGCTGCCCGTACGGCCGACAATACCGACCTTTTCGCCAGGGGTGATGGTAAAAGAGACATCGGTAAGTGCGAGCGGGAATTCCGGGCCGTAGCGCACGGACAGCCCCTTGATATCGATGCTCCCTGAGTCGGTCGGCCAGTGCGCAGGCGGCAAAGATCCGCCGGCACGCTCCGACTCGATGCTGATGTACTCGCCGATGCGCTCGACCGAGTTCATGTTAATCTCCACGACCGAGTACAAACGCACGAGCCACAAAACGACGTCGACGAGCGTAATGGCATACGATAGCGTGAAGCCAGCCAGCGCTGCGTCCGCCGTGCCAAGCAGGAGGAAGAGCGCAGCGGTGAGCGTCACGCCGGCGCCCGACACATCGCAGCAGATGCTCAGCCAGCGATTCTCGTACCACAAGAAAAGGAACGCACGGTTCCACTTATCGACCAGGTTCAGGCACTGGCGCATCACACGCTCGCCGTCGCTGTACGCGCGAATCGTGACCATACCCGAGATGGTCTCACCGACGAGAGTATACAACGGCGAGCGCTGCACACTCTCGATGCGCTTCAGGTCGCGCGACGAGGCAAGGTACAGCGAGCCAATGGTAAAGTACATGGCCATCACCACACCGAGCACAAGCAAAAACTTGGGCGTCGCCCAGCAGATGACTGCAATGATCGCCACGAGCGAAATCAGGTTCTCGACCGTCATTTGCATAACGGGCGACAGCTCCTGGTCGATTTCCTCCATATCGCGTGACAACCGGTTCGTAATACGCCCGATCGGCGTCTTGTCGTAGAACTGCGGCTTGGCAAAGAGCAGTGCACGGATGAGGCGGTTGTACAAGCGCGCGGATGCCTGCAGCGACGCCTGGAACTGGAGCAGATCACAGACAAAACTAAGCACGATGAAGCCCACCACGATCGCCGCGTAGCCTTTCAGGTAGTACACAGTACGGTCCTCTTCCAGCACGGTGCTCTCCTTGAGCAGCTGTTCCGGCACGGAGCGGACGTAGTGCACGGCGTGCAGCAGCACCTCGCGGTGGCCTTCGTACGACCGCGCCCAGTTGCGCAGCCAAGCGCCACTCCCGACGTCCACGGCACGAATACTGACGTACATCGCCGTCAGCACAAGCCAAATGAGGACCGCCGCGCCAGTCTTGTGCGCGACCGAGCCCATGTACAGCCAGTATAGCGAAGTGCTCGACTGCTCACGCGCAATCTTTTCCTCATTCTTATCGGCCAGCGCCTTGCGCGCACGGCGCTCCTGCGCCTTTTCCCAGCGCACCTTTTGCAGCGACTCGTCCTCGACGGCGGTGTCCTCATCGGCCGCCTCGAGCTGCACCGCACTCCCCTCCTTGATATGGCCCTGGGCAAGGAGCGCAGCCGGCTTTCCCTGCGCTGCAATCCGCCCGCCATCCATCACGATTGCGTACGATGCGCTCGGGAGCATGAGCGTCACGGCGTGCGTCACGAGCACGATCGTGCGGCCCTTGGCCAGCGGGCCCCGGAAGCACTTTTCGTTCAGGTGGCGCGCCGTGTGGGCATCGACGGCCGACAAGGCATCGTCGATGAGAATGTGTTTCGCGTTTGAGTAGAATGCCCGTGCCAGGGAGATGCGCGCTTTCTGGCCGCCCGAGAGCGACGTGCCCTTTTCGCCCACCTCGGTCTCGTCGTGATACTCGAGGATATCGAGGTCCGGCTCGAGCGCGCAGGCCTTGAGCACCTCGCAGTAGCGGCCTTGATCGTACTTGGCGCCAAACAAAATGTTTTGGCGCACGGTCGTGCCGAGAAGCCAGGCGCTCTGGGAGCAGTATGCGACCGACTCGGTCAGGTGCGTCTCCGGATCCGGCTCGACCAGCGAGCGTGCAATAGGGCACGGCATGCGCGTCGTGCCCGAGACGCGGTGCAGCTCGCCCATCATTGCAAGCAAAAGCGACGTCTTGCCCGAGCCTACCGGGCCGATCACGCAGCTGATCTCGCCGACCGGAAAGAGGCAGTTGAGATTTTGCAACGAGAACTGGCTCTCTTCGCCATAGCTGAACGTTGCGTCCACGAACCCAATCTTGGAGAACGAAGGAGGAGTGTACACTGCGTCTTGCGGGACGTTGGCGAGCAGCTGGTCGTACTTGCCCGTGTCCGGCTGTTGGAGGTAGTTGTCGATACGGCGCACCGACACGACAGCGTTCAGGAGCCAGTGGATGAGCTGCGGCAGATCCGCAAGCGGCCGGCGCAGCGTGTTGAACAGCGCAAGCGCCGTAAAAGCCGTCTCGGCGGTGAGCGTCTTTTGGAAGACGAGCGTATGTGCGCCAAAGGTCGCCATCGTCACGAGCATCGGCGTGCCAATAAACGTAATGTGGTTCAGGATCGAAAAGAAAAAGTTGAGGCGCAGGAGACGTAGCTCCTTGGTACGCGTCTCGCCCATGCGCACTTCGAACGGCTTTTCCCACGCAAAGAACTTGACCGTCTTGATGCAGGTAAGGACCTCGCTTGCGAGGTTCATGCGCTCGTCTGTCGCACGCAGCATGCGCGTCTGGATCGAGACGAGGACGCGCGAGAGGTACGCCTGGAATGGGATCATGACCACCAGCAGAATCAGGCCAATGACGGCCGACATGCCCAGGAGCGACACCAAGTAAACGATGCCGAGGATCACCGTCAGCGGCTGCTCCGGCACGAGAAAGTGTGTGTACGCCGCAAACTCGCTCACGCGGTTCACGTCGACCGACACCAAGTTTGTCACCTGGCCGTCGGTTGCCGGCGCCGCGTCGTCTTCCGTGTCGTCGTCCGACGTGCGTTCCACCGGCGTGTCGTCGGCCTTCTTGAGCGAGATGCTGCGGCGCATCGTCTTGCTAAGGATCTCAAACGTAAGTACGGCGCGGATCTGCACGCAGATGTGGCGGCCGGTCATGAGCGCCTGCGACTGAAAGACGGAGAGGAGCGTCTGGCTGCCAAACATGGCCAGCGCAAAAAGCACGCCCATGTGCAGCGGCGCCTCGCTGCTCTTGGCGCGCTCCGAAAAGAAGCTGAGCAGGCGCGAGAGGAAGTAAACCGGCACAATCGTCATGATTGTCGTCACCAGCGAGCAGCTGCACTGATACACGACCAGCGGCAGGAAGTTTTTCAGCAGGCGCACCCACAGCGACGGCTGATCTCCCGGCCGACTCACTTTCTCGTTCGAGCGGAACATGGACACCACGGCGGCCGCACGGTCGCCCAGCATGAGCTGCGGGACGTCGGGAAGCGTGATCGGCTGGAAGTAGTACTTGATGATGGCCGGCTGCACAAACGCAAAGAGCGCGCGGCTCAGCAGCGACGCGTGCTGTTCCGGCGGCGGCGGCAGGTCTGCGTCCGCCGAGTAGCTTGCAATGACCTCTTCACCGCCGCGGCGCTCGTGGGGCGGCGTCGGCATCGCCGTGCGCAGCTGGCTGTAGACGGTGCGCTTGTGCATCGTGTCGTACAGCGCACGCAACTTGTGCGGCACAGTCTGCGACATCGGCGTGACGTAGCTCAGCGCCGCCATGCACAGCGCGAGCACGAGCTGCACACCGGTCAGGATCCGCGTCGGCGCCGCGTCTTTTGCCACGAGACTCGTGCGCCAGTTGGATACAGTCACGAGCAGGTAAAGCGTCGACAAGAGCGTCTTTTGCATCAGGAATCCGCGGCCAGTGCGCAGCGTGTACAGCGACAGTGCCGTGCCGTACAGCCAGAACACAATCCAGGAACGCTCCCATTCTGCCGACAGCGACGCGCCAGCAATGTGCGTCAGAGCAAGCATGGCCGCAACGACGCACTCGAGAATGCGCTTGGCACGATGTTCCTGCGCGATGCGCTCGTGCGTCGCGCACGACGACAAATCTTCCTTGATCGAGAGCGCGGCGTCGATTACCACCGCATTTTCCGTCTGAAAGACGCGCTCCGCCGGCGTCGTCGCCTGCACGATCGGCGACGTCTCGCTCGACTCGGGGAATGTCTGGTAAAAGTTGGACGAGTCAGGGTTCAGCTGCGCGACCTCGCGCGCAAACTTTTCTTGGCGGTGGCGCTTATCGACCGCCACGGCCGCCGCCCAAAAAATGGCAGAGAGCACGATTGCCGCATAGGGAAGCGCGGCGTTTAAAACTTCCGCGCGGAAGCATGGGTTCCAGTCAACCGTCCCAAACGGGGACAGCCAGCAGGGGCCACTGCTCGAGACGAGCGTTCCCAAGGCGCTGGGCATCAACGTCGGTCGTGACCTGTCAGCAGCACCTGCAGGAGGCTTGTGCGTCGTATGACTAATCCTGCACCTTCATGCGGCGCGTCGTGCAGGGACGTGGCCTCGGAGTGCGGAGACTGGCGGCCGCTGCGGCCCCACGCCGGGGTCTCTGTGCGGGATGGATGCTCGGGGTGCGTGCGGCAGCGGAACGCGCGCTGCATAGCCAAGGTCCGGTGGGCGCGCGGCGGTCGAAAGCGTTTACGCTCGACGATCTTCCAGACCGCGTCGATGCGCCGCAGGAGCGCGTCGTCGCGCCGCCCGAGCCGGAATGGCCGCCGCTCGCGCTGAATGTGCTTGATAACATGCGCAAGTTTCCCAACTGCCTGCTGCTTACGCGCGTGGGTGGATTCTACGAGGTGCGTGCACTGGCTTACCCAGTCGTACTTTGAGCAGGCACCGCAGCTGGCGGCCGACATCAGCATCAAGCTTGCGACGCGCCGGTGGGCGGGGCAGGTCGTGCCAATGTCGGGATTTCCGATCCACCAGCTCGACAAGTACCTCAAGGTGCTCGTCCAGGAAAAAGGGCGGCTCGTTGCGATCTGCGAAGAGTTTAAAGAGAGCCCATCGAGCGCTTCGTTCTCGCGGCGCGTGACGCGTATCGTGTCGCCCGGCACGCTAATCGACGAGCGCTTCCTCGATCCGTTCTCGAATAATTTTATCCTTGCCCTGTCCAAGACCCACGCCGGCTACGGTATCGCCTGGCTTGATGTGAGCACGGCTGATTTTCAGACTGGCCAGTGTGCCGACGAAAAAGAGGTGCGCGACGAGATTGTACGCATCCAGCCCCGCGAGGTCGTGCTTGTCGATGGCCAGCTGGGGCCGGACGCAGCGCTCGTGTACGAGGCCATGGATATGATTCACGCCGCGGTTGCAGCGGTTGAGCCTCGGCGCGACGCGCTCGACCTGCGGCATGTGCCGGCGCATGCGTCGGACGCGGAGCGCGACGCAATCGCAGTGCTCACGTACTACCTCGAGACGCGCCTCATGGAGCACATGCCGGGCCTGCACATTGACACGTCCGAAGGCACACTCGGCGCTGCGGACGACCAGGTGATGCACCTCGACGCCCATACGCTCGGTGCCCTCGAAATCCGCGAGACGGCGCGCGACGGCAGCGTGCGGGGAAGCCTGACTAGCATTGTGCGCCGGACCATGACACAAGGCGGCACGCGGCTCCTCACGCAGTGGCTCGCACAGCCCAGCACCTCGATACCCCTGATTCGCGCACGCCACGCGCTCGTCGACTGGCTGCTTCAGCGCCCGTTTCTTCGCAAAGATCTGCGTACGCTGCTGCGGGGCGGCGTCGGCGATATTTTGCGTACGCTGCAGCGTATTAGCCTGCGGCGCAACGACGAGCAAGACTTGCTGGAAGTGCGCGACTTTGTGCGCACCTCGGACGCACTGGTGCAGCGCCTGCAGGCCGAGCAGGCGGCCGCAGCGCCCAGCACGCTGGGATGGACCGAGCTCGGGGAGCTGTTGGCCAAGTTCCAGTCGCTGCACGCGCTGGGCGAGCGGCTCGGCGGCGCCATCGATGAGCGCGTGATTGAAAAACGTATCCAGCGCCAAGAGGCCATGGAGCAGTCGCGCGACGTCGCGTACGGCGGAGGGGCGACGCCGACCGATGACCCGCCCAAGCGGCGCACGCGAAAGAGCGAGCCGGCCGCGCTTCTCCTCGACGGGGACTTGTGGGGCGACGACTTTGAGCATCTTATCCGCCCCGACGCCTCGCCGGTGCTCCGTGCGTTCACGGACGAGCACACGAGCCTGCGAAAAGAGGCACGCCGCCTCGAAAATGCGCTGCGTACCGAGTTCCAAGAGCCGGTTACGCTGCGCTTCCTCCTTGGCCAAGGGCACGTTGTGCACTTTGCCAGTGCGCGTGGCGCGCCGAGCGACGCACCCCTATCGCTTGCCTACAAAACAAAGACGACACGGACCTATTACCATGCCGGATGGACCAAGATCGGTATGAAACTCCAAAAGCTGGCGGCGCGCCTGTCGGAGCGCGAGGCCGAGAGCCTCGAGATGCTGCGCCAAGAGGTCCTGCAAGAAACAGCCGCACTGCGGCGCAATGCGCGGCTCATCGACCAGCTTGACGTGCTGCTGTCCTTTGCGCAGGCGGCTGAGGAACTGCACCTCACGCGGCCGACGGTCGACGACTCGACCACGTTTACGATCCACGGCGGGCGCCATCTCGCGGTCGAGATGGGCCTTTTGGAGCGACAGCGCCTCTTTACCAAGAACGATTTGGTGCTCGGTCACAAGGAGTGCATGCACCTCGTCACCGGGCCGAACATGGGCGGAAAGTCGACATTTCTGCGCCAGAATGCAATCCTCAGCGTCCTTGCGCAGGCCGGCAGCTTTGTCCCGGCAGAGGCCGCGCACCTTGGCGTCGTCGACCGCATCTTTTCTCGCGTCGGCGCAAAAGACGACCTCTTCCACTCGCGCAGCACCTTTATGGTCGAGATGGCCGAGACTGCCGAGATCCTGCGACGTGCGACACCACGCAGCTTTGTGATTGCCGACGAAATCGGGCGCGGGACGAATACATCGGTTGGGCTCTCGATTGCGTTTGGTACTCTGCACACGTTGGCGACGCGGATCGGGTGCCGCAGTCTCTTTGCGACCCACTACTACGAACTCGCTGACCTCTTGGAGAGTGCAGAAACTGCACAGGGGGCCGCGCAGGACTTGGCACGCCGTGTCGCATTCGTGTGCACGACACTCGAAACGTGCGGCGAGGGACTGCGGTACTCCCATAAAGTGCGCCCTGGCGTGAATCGCACATCGCATGGCCTAGACGTTGCGCGCCTCGCGGATATGCCGCACGATACCATGGACCTCGCGGCACGTACGCACGCATGGCTCGAGCGCCACGGCGGGCACCGCATCCCTACCCAGGGCCTCGTGACCGACGTACTGTCCTAACTCTCTATGCCCTATCCGCCTCTCCTATTATCCATAGAGCGACGGCTCCGGCGCGCCACCAAACAGCGTCTTCCAGCTCTCCGGCTCCCGCAGCGCAGGGCGCGGAACGCGGCAGAGGCGCGCGGCCGACTCGGCCAGCGCATACGCGTCTCCACGATTGTCGCCCTCGGCGCAGAACTGGAGGAGCGCGAGCATCGTCGGCGGTCCCGCCTCGAGGTACGCGCGTGTCATGCCGCCGCCCGGTACCGGTGGCAGGGTGTCTGCATCGCCGAGGCGTGGCACCTCGGCGAGCCTCGAGGCAGCGGTCTCGACTGCCTTTGGTGGCCGCAGCTGGACTTGCGGCGTGCTGGGTGAGAAACGCAACGTACAGAAACTCGGCATCCGTGCGGAACGCCGCATCGACCGTGGCGATGACGATCACTTCGGCAAAGCCAGCCTCCTCGATCCATGCCATGAGGCGCTCGACAAACGGCGCTTTGCGCGACTGCGTCAGAATGCACACCTACCTTGAGCACCGGACTGCGCTGCTGCACAAATACAACACCCGAGCTCGCCGCTTGGTATACTGCATTAGCTACACCACGTACCGTCGAGCGCGGTGCACACGCCGCCTCCGGGCGTGCCGACCTCGGCAGGCCCGATGAACGGCACGCACTCTGCGCCGTCCAAGCTCGCGACACGCAGGCACTGCAGGTCCGGCGAGTGGATCAGCAGATCCATGGCAAGCTGGGGAACAGAGCCGACGCTGATCACCGGCAGGACCAGCGTCCGCCCGCGAAAGTCGAGCGTCGTGCTCCCTGCTGCTACACAAAAGGGACGTGCCATGGTGGAGGTGGAGATGCGCTTACGAATGCTCGTACTCTACGAAAAGGGCCGCTTTTGCGCGGCGTGCGCGGCTTCGGTGAGAGCATTGAGCTCGCCGCTGCGTTTGCACAGTCCATAGAATTCCGACGAAGGGTTCGCCAGGAGCTGCGAGGGAGAGTTAAATTCAAGGACCTGGCCCTTGTCCAGCACAAGCACCTTGTCATAGTCGATAATCGTTCTCAAACGGTGGGCCACCGTCAAAATCGTCGCGCCCGGCGCCATCTGCTCGCGGATCGTGTGCTGGATGAGCGCGTCAGACTCCGAGTCGAGATTCGCGGTGCTCTCGTCGAGGATGAGGATACGGCTGTCGCGCATCTTGAGCAGGCCGCGAGCGAGCGAGAGAAGCTGGCGCTGGCCGGCGCTGAGGTTCGCGCCGCCCTGCTCGACGGGGTCGTCGAGCGTCTGAATGACGCTTGTCTTGGACGGCGTAAAGGTGCCTTGCTCAGATCCAGACGCGAGCTGGCAGCGTTGCAGCGCAAACCACATGTCCGTGTCGTCGCACGTTCCAAACGGATCGAGGTTCGTGCGGACCGTGCCTTTGAATAGCTGCGAGTCCTGGGGAATAATGGTCAGGCGGCTGCGCAGCGCCTCGAGCGTGACGGTCGAAATGTCGATCCCGTCGATCACAATCGAGCCCGCTTCCGCTTCGAGGAAGCGGAAAAAGGCAAGAGACAACGTCGACTTGCCGCTGCCGGTGCGGCCGACAATGCCGACCTTTTCGCCCGGGGCGATGCGGAACGACACGTCACGCAGGGCGAGCGGAAACTCGGGCGCGTACCGCACCGACAAGTTGCGTACGTCGATGCTGCCCGTGTCGGTGGGCCAGTGCGCCGGTGGCTCTGCGCCGCCTTGGTTCTCGGGTGGAAGGTCGATGTACTCCTGGACGCGCTCAACCGAGTTGAGTGTAATTTCGGTCATGGTGTACCGACGGACGATGCGCAGGATCGTGACCAAAATCAGGACCGCGTACGAGAGGGTGAAGCCGAGCAGCGCTGCGTCGGCGTGCGACACAAGCAGCAGCACGGCCGTGGAAAATGTCACCAAAGCGCCCATCACATTCACACGCACGCTCACCCATCGGTTCTCGGTCCAGAGGCAGATGTAGGCGCGTGTCGAACTGTCAAGCAGGTTCATGCAGTTGTACACCACGCGCTGCGTGTCACTGTATGCGCGGATCGTCACGGTGCCTGCGAGCGTCTCGCCGAGCAAGGTATACAATGGCGAGCGCTGCACACTCTCGATGCGCTTCAAGTCGCGGGATGAGGCGAGGTACAGCGCGCCGATCACATAGTACACTGCCAGCACAAACCCGACAAAGTACAAAAACTGGGGCGCAGCCCAGCAAATTACGCCGAGAATGGCAAGGAGTGTCACGATGCCTTCGGTGAGCATGCGCAGCGCGGGCGTGATTTCCGTGTCGACTGTCTGGATGTCTTTCGAGAGGCGGTTCATGATACGTCCGATCGGCGTCACGTCAAAGAACCGCGGCGGGGCGCGCATCAAACTCGCAATGAGATCCGTGTACATGCGCTTTGACGCACGCATCGCGATCGAAAACTGGGCCATGTCGCGTCCAGCCGACAAAAAGACAAAGAGGAGGACGAGAAGGACGTAGCGCTTCATGTAATAGAGTGTATTCTCGTGGTGCGCACTTGGATCGTCGTACGAGCTCGCCCAGAAACGCAGCCACGAATTGCTGCTGACGTCCGCGCTGCGCACCGACACGTACAGGGCAAGGAGGCTGAGCCACAGGCCAGCGGCGACCCATCGGTGCTCGGAGATGGCACCGATATACGTAAGGTAGAGGTCGCCGCCTTTGGTCTTGCGCTGGATACTCTCGGCGTTTGCCTCGACGTCCTTACGATCGCGCTTTGCTTGCGTCGCGGCCCACCGGGCATCGTCGGACTCTTGCTCTTCGTACAGGCTAGACGCCATTTGCGTCTCGAGCGTCTCGACAGAAGGGAGGTCGCCCGCAGCGAGTAGGTCCGCCGGAGCGCCTTGTGCACGCACACGGCCGCCGTCCATCACGGCCGCATACTTCGCGTGCTGATGCATGAGCGAAACAGCGTGCGTGACCAGGACAATGGTACGTCCTTTGGCGAGCGGTCCGCTAAAGCAGTGGTCCACGATGTGGTGCGCCGTGTGTGCGTCGACGGCCGACAAAGCGTCGTCGATGAGAATGTGCTTTGCGTTGGAGTAGAAAGCCCGCGCGAGGGCGACGCGCGCTTTCTGGCCGCCCGAGAGCGACGTGCCCTTTTCCCCGACTTCGGTCTCGTCGTGGTACTCGAGGATATCGAGGTCCGGCTCAAGCGCACACGCCGCGAGCACTTGGCGGTAGCGGCGCTCGTCAAACGCGGCGCCAAACAGAATGTTTTGGCGCACGGTAGTGCCGAGGATCCACGGGCTCTGGCCGCAGTATGCCACCGACTCGGCGAGGTCCAGCGTCGTGGAGCGCGTGATGGGGCACGGCATCGACGTCGAGCCCTTGGTGCGGTGCAGCTCGCCGAGCATGGCGAGCAAGAGCGACGTTTTCCCGCTGCCGACGGGCCCAACGACGATGCTCGTCTCGCCCACAGGAAACTTGCAGTCGAGGTCCTTGAGTGAGAAGCGCGGCGCACTGTCCGAGGTGCGTGCAAAAGTGAACGACGCGTGGTCAAAGCCGAGGTACGTCGGCGGCGGCGCGACCTTGAGCAGCTGGTCGTACTTTTCCGTCTCTGGCGTCCCGAGGAATGTGTCGACGCGGCGAATCGACACCCACGAGTTGAGCATCACGACCAAGAGCTCGGGAAAGTCGGCGAGCGGCGTGCGCAGCGTGACAAAGATCGAGAGCGAAGTAAAGGCCTTTTGGGCGGTGAGCGGCTGCCCCAGAACGAGCGTGTAGATGCCAAAGGTAGCGAGCGTAACGAGCATCGGCATGCCGACAAAAATGAGGTTGCTCAGCACGCTGACCACATTGTCGAGGTACAGCATACGCAGTTCGCGCGTTCGCGCGTTGTTCATGCGCTGCGCAAACGGCCGTTCCCACGCGAAAAACTTGACTGTCTTGATACTTGCCAGGACCTCGTTGGCGAGATTGAGGCGTGCGTCGGTCGCGCGCAGCGACAGTTCCTGGATCTTGAGCATGCGCTTTGAGAGGCGCGCCTGCAGCGGCGAGGCGACAAGCATGATCAGAATGCCTATCAGCGACGCGACGCCGAGCGTGTGGAACAAGAAGATGACACAGTACAGAATCGTGAGTGGGTGCTCGACCAGTGGCTGGTGGCACTGCGAGACGAGCGCCTCGATTTTCATCGTGTCGACCGCGATCAGATTCATAACGTGGCCGTCGTTGACCTCTGGCACGGCCTGCGTCTCGCTCGCGGTGCTTTCGTAGTGCATCTTTCGGCGGAGAATCTTGCTAAAGACCTCGGTAATGACCAGCGCACGCATCTTGGACGCGGCCGCGCGGCCGGTCTGCATGCAGTTGACGTCCGACAGCGACTCGCCGATCTGGCTGACGAGCATCGTCAGCGCAAAGAGGAGACCGAGGTGCAGCGGCGGCGGCAGCCGTCCCTCGCGAGTCGCCGCGTCGCGGTCCTCGGCGTAGGACAAGAGGGCGGAGAGCGAGAGAATCGGCCCCATGCGAAACGACACCCGCAGCACCTGCAGGAGGAGCTGCTGGATGGTGAGGCTGCCGATCGCGCGCCACAGGCGGCGGTGGAGCGACGCCGGGTGTGCGCCGTGTGCCTGGTCAGCGAGCCGCGCAAGGCCCACGACGCACGCCGTGCGCACGTACGGCAGGACCTGCGGGATGGCACCGAGCGTCGTAGGCACCCAGTACTGCGCGTAGATAAAGTTGGTCAAGTAGCCCATTGTCACGCGTGCAAGCGGTGACGTGTACAGGTCCTGCGGCGGCGGCGCGTTTGTGCTGGCGGCCGGCGTCGCGCGTGGCGGATACGTCTCGTGCAGGCGCGTGAGCGCCCGGGGCAGTGGCGCCGTCGTGCGCACGAGCATGGCAAGGAGGACCAACCCTCCCGAGCAGGCGAGCTCCCCCCCCAGGAGAGCGAGCATGCGCGGCGTTGCGTCGTTGAGCAACGCAGTGCGCAGGTTGAACAAGGTCACGACAAAGTACGCCGCGCCCAGTGCGAGCTTTTGCCCCCAGAAGCGCTTGCGGTGGTGCAGCGCGATGCGGGAAAGTGCGCACCCCGCCGCCCATACAAAGAACCAGCGGATGTGTTGCCGGTGAAACCCGCTGTACTCTGCGTCGACGACCTGCATGAGGACCAGGAGAAGGGTCATCGCCATGTCTGCCGCGTTCTTCCACCCCCTTGCGCGTGGGATCTGGATCGCCGGGCGCTCGTCGAGCACGCCCGACGCCGCCTCGAAGATAATTTGGTTCTCCGACCGGAGCACCTCGTGCACGGGCTCGAGGTCCGTGTCGAGGTGCGGCGGCTCCGTGTGCTTGGGCGCATGCTGCCACGACGCTGTAACAAGTACCGCAACTAGAACCGCAATCGGAACAGCGCCATTCAGCACATCATTACGGAACCACGGCGCCCAGTCCTCCCCGGTCCAGATTGGCGCGAGCCGCGGCATGGGCGTTCGTGGCGTCGAGTGGAGTCAGGAACCCCGATGATCGGGAACTATGCATCGTATGGCTGTCTACGCGGCGGCGGGCACGGGGCGCGTGTCCGACAGCAGGTGGGAAATGTGCTCGAGGATCGCATGAATTTCGGGCGGGGCCTGCGGCAGCGGGACGGACCTCACGCGCAGGAGCTGTGCAAAGGTGTACAGCAGACCCCAGGGGTGCGGGCGGTTGACGATCACGCGCTCGAGAAGGACGCGGAGCACCTGTTCCTTCACGAGTGCGTCCGACACCTCGGTGTAGAGGAGGAGGAGCAGCGTGCTGAAGTAGGCCGTGTGACGCGACGGGTACCGCAGCTGGTTCGCTGCGGCGCTGAGCAGGAGGTAGCGGCCCTCGGGCTCGAGCTCATGCAAGAGATACGTGTACATCTCGACGAGGGGGTCGTGCTGCGCATCGCCCGCGAGCAGGTGCACCTGGCCGTCGAGCGCGAGCGTCGCGACGTACAGCACCGCCGCGTTCATCACCGGCTCGTTGTAGCGCGCCTCGGCGCCGCGCTGGGGCAGGGTCAGCGACTCTTTCAGCGAGCTGAGGAACGCGGGCGGCGCGTGGCGGCGCGCAAACGCCTCGAGCGCGTCCTGCAGCTTGGGCACGGTGGAGAGGACCGCGTGGAAGTCGTAAAGGACCACCGGGTCGTGGCTCGCATCCGGCAGCTGCTGCACACGCACGCTCTGCGCAAACGGATCGGGGAGGCGCACCGTGCGGGGGAACGCGCACAAGACGAGATTGCGCATCTGGATGCACGTCGCAGGGATCGCGTCCACGAGGCTCTGGTGGTGCTCGGTGAGGTACTCGGGGAAGTCGTGCAGCAGGAGCAGGAGCATGCGTAGCGTCGCCTGGTAGAGCAGGCGCGTCGTGTCGTGCATGCTGCTCTGGCGCAGGAACGGCGCAAGGAAGCGCAGCTGCGCGAGGAACAGGCGGTGGAACGCCGCGCGCCCCTCGGGCTGCCGCTTGAGCAGCTGCGGCAAAAAGAGACGGTGCGACACGAGCGACACCCACGCAAACGCAAAGCCGGGGAAAAAGAGCGGCTGGAGCGTGTTGAGCGAGTTGCCGACCGCGAGCAGCGCCGCGCCGTACGCGCCGTGCAGCGCGCCTTCGGCCGCGTGCAGGTCGTGCAGCAGGCTCGAAAAGAGGCGGAAAAAGGGGCGCTGCTGGAAGCGCGGCCCAAGCTCCTCGTGCGACTGCGCCAGAACCAGCACAATGATCGAGAGGATCTTGGTGAGGTAGTGCACCTTGGCCTGCTCGTCATTCACCCCGAGCGGATCGGCATGGTACTTGACCATGTACACGATCATCTTGGCAAACGTGTCCACCGGCGAGTAGATGCCCGACGCAAGCGTGCCGCCGACGGCCTGCTGCTTCAGGTAGTGGTCGACGCTCACTTCGGTGCACACACGGAAAAAGAGCGACGAGATCTCCTCACCTTTAAGCACGTTTTGGCCCTGGAGCTGCGTCACGTACTCGATGAACGACTTCTCCGGCTGCGGCGACTGCTGGTACGCACGCACCCAGCTCGCAAAGGAGTACGCCAGCTGCTCGCGCAGCGGCAGGCCCTCGGACGGCACGTCGTCCGCCTCCTCGAGCAGCGCAGCAATCGCCGGCGAGGTGCGCCCGTACTGCACCGCCTGGCGCAGCGCGCCGAGGATGCCCTGCAGCTGGCCACGGCCGGCCATCTTTTGCTGCAGGCACTCGCGCGCGAGCGCCGCGCTAAACTCGACGACGCTCGGGCGGAAGTGCGAGCGGACAAGCAGCTTGGCAAGCTGCGCATCCTGCTCGGCAAGGCCCACGAGGTTCGCACGCATGAGTGCCACCGTGACCGGGACATTAAATTTGCGCTCGTCCTCGGCGTAAATGAGCCACGCAGTGACCTCTTTAGCGACCTTGAGCGACTGCTCGCACAGCTGCTCGAGTAGCGCCACCCACACGTCGCGCGCAAGACCCGAGTGCGTCTTGTACAGCAGCTGCACGACCTTTTGCGCGATAATGAGGATCGTCTCGTCGCGCGGCGCCGCCTGGTTCACGAGCTCGGTGAGGTGCGGCGAGACCTGGCGCACAAAGTGCGTCGCAGGCAGCGTCGCAAGCGTCTGCGCGTCGCCGACCTCGGCAAAGAACTGCTCGAGCTTCGCCGCAATCAGCAGGAAACGCTCGAGCGCCTTGGCGGGGGACAGCGTCGCGGCCGCCAGCTCCTCGTACTCGGGCACCGGGCGCTCGTCGCGCGGCTCGGCCGGCATCGCCAGGCTCTCGTACACACGCTGCTGCTGCGGCTGGAGGCCGGGCGGCGCAATGCGCAGCAGGTCGGGCAGCGTAGTGCTGTAATGCGACAGCGCGCTGCTGTCCCAGAACAGCGTCCCGCGGCCGTGCGCGCGGAACTCGCGGCGCGCCGTGTAGGCCGCCGCGAGGCCCTCGTCGGCCTTAGAGAGCGCCTTCTCCATCGCGGTCTTTTCAATGACCATGCACGCCAGGTCGAGGTTGTCCTGCACGAGGAGGAGGAGCCCCTGCTCAGGCAGCTGCTGCTCCGTGACGCCGCCCGCGGCAAAGAGCGTGCGTGCGTGGGCCAGAATGCTCACACGCAGCGGCTCCTTGCACGTAACGAGCGCCAAGCTGCCCGCCATGCTCTGCGCCATGTGGTGCGCGGCGGCGGCCATCTTGAGCTCGTCGGGCTCCATCGCAAAGTCTTTGCTGACGAGCTCGCGCGTGGAGATCGAGGCGATCGTCACGGAGCGCTCGACGACCGGCGTGATGATCTCCTGGATCGCACGCTCGATCGCGACAAACATGACGCGCTTCCACGCGGCGTTGTTTGCGTACGGCACCAGCTGGGGGTTCACGACGATGTACTGCGCCATGTTCTGCAGGAGCGTCGCGAGCGTGTCGGGCGGGGCGTACGCCTCGCTCACACCGAGCTTTTCCATGCCCTGCACAACAGCAGGGTACGGCGCTTCCTGCACCGGCTCTGTCGGGCGGCGGCCTATCAGCAGTGCGCTCGGCTCGAGCGACTGCAGGTCGACCTGCAGCGACTTGCACAACACCTCGATCTCAAACTTGAGGTTCAGCTTCAGGTCCGCAAACTGGTACAGCTCCACCAGCAGACGGCACACGGCCATCAGCCACGGGTTCGGCGGCTGGAAGACGTCCGACGTCGCGCAGTGCTCCAGCACCTTGCACACGAACGGAATCACGACAATCAGGCGGCCGGACTCGTGGCCCTGGAGCAGGAGCTCCTTCAGCGCGAGGTTGCGGAAGCGGATCGGCTTGTTCTTGGCCAGCGTGGCGCTGCCGAGCCACGACGCGAGGTTCTTGAGCACGGTGCGCTCCGAGGTCGACTGCATCGTCTTTTCGCTCTCGAGCAGCGACTTGAGCTTGACGAGCGTCTCGTACAGGACGTAGCGGAAGACGGCCGGCTGCTCGATCCCGTCGAGCACCTGCATGTACAGGTCGTGGTTGTTCGGCTCGATGCTCGCACGCTCAATCACGAGGTACTTGGCGAACCAGTGCAGGATCTCGGTCGAGATCATATCGCGCAGGCCCGGCAGCTTCGCGTCGAGGTTCGCGGCAGTGAGGTTGTTGATCACAAAGAGGATCTTGTCCGAGACCTCTTCGGTCGGCTGCTGCTGCCCGTCGTTGGGCGGGAGCGTCTCTGGGTTGATCGCAGGGAAGCTGCGCGTGTCGGGCACCGGCGGCGGCGGCGGCACCTTGCCGCTCTTGGCGTTGGCCAGCGCGTGGTTCACCACGTTGACAATCTCGGGGTGCGTCTGCTGCAGCTGGGGCAGCGCAAGCAGCGCATGGCACAGCTGCGGCCACTCGGCGAGGCGCGTCTGGAAGCGCAGCAAAGCCTGGATACCAAAGTGGAACATGGTCGAGTCCGGCGGCGAGCGAAGCGCGTCAAGCACATACCGGATCGCAATGCCCAAGGGGATCGAGTCCACCAACTGGTACTGGATCAGCGAGCCAAAGACGACGGCAGTCATCAGCAGCTCGCGCGGGGGATAGTACAGCTCGAACCAGCGGTGCTCGTCAAAGAGCGTGTGCACCATGCAGGCAAAGAGCTGGTGGTCGTGCGGCTCGTCCGACAGCTTGCACCGCTGCAGGAGCGCAATAATGTCGTCGACGCTCGTCTTTTCCTCGTACATCTGGCGGTACCACGAATCCGCCTCGCGGTGGATCTCTTTTGAGAAGGACGCCACGGACAGGCCCGGCTCGACACTCTCCGGCCCCGGCGTGAGCGTCATGAGGCGGGGGTGAAGCTGCAGGCAGAGGTTGCGCACGACCTTGAAGTGCTCAATCTCTTCCGGGCTCATGCTGTCGCCGTTGGCGCGCAGCACGCGCAGGAATGTCGCGACGGACTGCACGCTCAGCGGCACAAACGTCGGCTCGATCTGGGGGTCGCGGCGGAGCAGATCCGCCTTGATCTTGCCTTCCAAGAACTCGAGCGCGGCGTGGATGACGTGCGACTCCTCACCGATGAGCTTTTGCAGCCACGGCTCGAGCGCGACGAGGTCGCGGCGCGCAGCAAACGCCGCCGCGTCCATCGCAAACGCAAGAGGGCGCAGCTCCAAGAGACGGTCGACAAACCCGAGCTCCTGCGCGACCTCGACGATGCGCGTGAGGTGCAGCGGGCTCTCGGCGTACACACGCAAGAGCAGCTCAAAAAAGAGCTTCGACTGCGTGTGGTACAGTGTCCAAAAGACGAGCTGGTGCTGTGCGTGTCCTGCCAAAAACATCACTAGGAGCTTGCTCACCAGCTCGGGGTGCACCGCGTTGGTCGACAGCGGCAGCTGCACGAGGCCGAGCAACACAATGTCGGCATGCGTCTTGATCGCGCGCTCGAGGATCGCCGTGACGGCCTTGCCGACCTCGGCACTGTCCTCGGCGCCCGGGGCGCTGCCCGCGAGTTCCATGAGCGTCTCGATGAGGTCGAGCGAGTTCCACGTCGTGTCCAGGGCGTGCTGGCCCTGCGTCTTGACGGCGACCGGCGCCGAAGCGATGCTCTCGAGCGTGAGGATGCGGCGCGTAGGCAGCGCCGAGAACGTAAAGGTATCTTCGCCGAGCACCAGCAGGCTGTACAGCAGCTGCAGCTGGCGCAGGCGGTGCGTCCAGACGCCCCACAGGCCCGCGACCGCAACGTCGCCCGCATCGCTCAGGCTATCGGCCGTGGGCGCGGCCCGCAGCACCGCGGCAAGCGCCGTGCCCAGCGCGACGCTCGGCGTAAAGGCCGCGTACTCGAGCTTGTCGAGGCCGCGGATCGCCTTGGCCCACGACAGGCCCTTGTCGCTCTTGGCAACGGCGCGCGTCAGCGCCTCAAAGTTGGTCAGCGGCCGCGCGGAGGCATCCGGGGCCGAGAGGAGCGTGCCGAGGAGCTGCGCAACGCTCTGTGCGCTCGGCGCAAAGGAAAAGTGGCGCAGCACGCCCTCGGCGAGCTCAACGGTGGGCAGGCCGTCCGGCCCAAGGTCCAGAAGCGCCTCGGCAAGCGTGCGCTTGCCGAGCTTGGGCAGCGCCTGCGAAATGGCCTGGGCAAAGGCGTCGGCGCTTACGCGCTCGCTCACCGCCGAGACCAGCTGTTGGCGCTGTGCGCAGAGCAGCGGCCCGTCGCCCTCGAGGAACGACGCGAGGAACGCGGCGAGTGCCTGAGGGGCGAGCGCTGCTTGGCGCGCGCGGGCCAGGTGTTCGAGCGCGGCGTCGAGGACGGTCGCGCCGCCTGCATCGGCCGGGAGGCCGGCAAGCGTATTGGGGTTCACGTCGGGAAGGGGGGTAAACATATCTTGCGAGACAAGGCCCGAGGTGATGCACTCGTTGCGAGCGCGGCGTAGAAAAGGGGAAGTAGGACTGCTGTGCAGTTCGTGTGCCAGTGCGTGCTGTGCACGCACGCCAAACTCGTTGACGAGGAGATGAAGCTCCGCGAGGGTCTCGTCAAAGTTCCCTTCGCACAAATGCCAAACGAGAAAGGCAATCTGTCGCTCGGCCAGTACGGGCGCCGAAACGTCGCTCTCCGCACGGTCCTCGCTTTTTTCCGGGCTGTCCGAGTGCCGCTGCGTCAGGCCTAGGCGTGCCTGCGAACGGAGCGTCTGCGCGATCGGTGATATGCCCCGCACAGTGATTGTGCTAGCCCACGCAACTCTGCGCTCGTGCCCAGCGCTGCGCGCAACGGAAGACGAAGAGACACGGCCCCCGTCGCTGCCACGCGTTTCGGCCGAAAACGATTATCTGTGATTGGCTACAAAGAGTGCGCCGTGCGCGCGCCGATCAGGACGGCGCCTAGGGCGGCAATCACGAGCATGTACATCTGCATCAGGTTCGCCATGACAAAGTGCGTGATGGACTGGCCGATCTCGAGCCACGACCCGGTGTCGCGCAAAGCGAAGAAGAAGTTGAGCGCGAGCACGTCGCCAGCGAGCGCAGCGGCGGTCAGGGGGATGTACACGTCGCGCACGCCAAGACCGCTCGCGAGAATCGGCACACGGCTCGAGATGGGGGGGTACATGCGCCATTCGGCGCGCTGCGCGCAGAGCGCAGCGAGTACACAGGAGAGTAGAATAAAGGGGATAATGAGCTTGAGCACGAGCAAGGCGGCCATCCAAAAGGGGTTGAAGACGGGCAGCAGCCGGTAGACAGGCGACAAATAGAACGAGGAAATGGACGCGACGTTGCCGGTGCCAAAGAAGCCGACGTTGAGCAGCAAGAAGTAGAACAGGCCGACACGCACGTCATCCAGCACCATGCCACGGAGCGCGGGCGCGCTCGTGCGCTTCTCGCTGTGGGCCTCCATCAGGCAGCGCTCGCGCGCGAGCTCCGCCTCGTGGTGCGCCCAGGTGAGGACCAGGAGCGAGTAGCAGAAGAAGAAAAAGACCTCGTCGCGGAGCGAGAGCAGCACAAAGATCGGCGCAAAGCCAAAGAGGAGCAGGACAATGCGCTGGCGCATCGGCTGGGCGTACTGCTTGCCGCCATGCGCCTTGGGGCGCTGAAAGCCCACGAGAAAGGGGATCGCGAGCGCGAGCACAAGCACGGACCACGCCGCAACCTGGTTCGCAAGCGGCAGGCCTTCCTTGCGGCGCAGGCTCCCGGCCGACGTCGCGGTCGTGAGCACCGCGACGAGCATCAGCACGAGCTCGACGGCGAGCGCGGCACGCGTGCGGGGAAGGAAGCTCACGGGGTCCTCGGTATCCTCGTCCGCGAGCTTCTTCAGCTCCTCGAGGTTCTCTTTCGACTTGGCCGTGACCATCGCCGCGACCTGTTTGTCGCGGCCGAGGTAGTCGGCGTTCACCAGGAACGTTGCGGGGTTCGCGTAGATCAGCACGCCGATCGCGAAAAAGAGCAGCCCACCGAGCACAAGCTGCGTCACGCTCTCGTCCTTCTCGGTGGAAAGCGCGGTAAACACGGCACACATCGAGCACCCAAAGATCCAAAAGAGCGCCCCGAGCTCGTGCGCTTGCTGGAACGAGCGCGAAAGCAAAAAGGGCCACGTCGCGCCGAGAAGCAGAATGCCGGTCCACATCAAGCGGTGCGTGTAGGCATACGCAGCGGCCTCGAGCATCCCGATTGTAAACGCGGCATAGAGGACGACACGCGCAATGGCCCATCCGTACGCGTCGCGCTTCGACGAGCCTTGTGCCATGTACGGCGCAGCCGTCTGCGTGAGCACCGACGAGATGACGTGCATGCGCAGCGCGACCATCGCCCAGACGCACGCACACGCGCCGCTGTACACAAAGTACATCTCTGGCGCGCGGTTCGCAAAGAACTGCGCCCAGACCGCTGCGAGCGCCGCAAGGACTACCGCAAGAGGCACGAGCGCGAGACGGTACGCCGGCATGCTCTCTTCCAGGCCATAGTGCAGCAGGAACGTGACGCCGTACAAAATCACGCCAATGTAGCCGAGCACCACAACCGTGATCAGCGTCTTGGCGTCGTACTTGTGCAGGTACGCCGCGCCGCGCAGGGCGGCGTGGATCAGGTCGGAGCACAGCTCCTGTGCCTCTTCAAAGTCGCCCTCGGCGATCCGCGCGTCGATCTCGGCGAGATGCGTGTCGCCCGGGCGCCCGGGCGTATCGAGCGGCGCATACGGGACAAAGGCGCGCATGCGCGTGGCGAGATCGTCGTGCTTGACGCGGTACACCTCGAGCACCTGGCGCGCGTTTGCGCGCGCCGCGTGCGCCGCGTACGCCGGCGGTGCGTCGAGGTACGCAAACGGCAGGTGGCCTTCCGAGTTTGCCGGCACCGGCATGCCGACGAGCGCCGAAATGAGCGGCGCAAGGTCGGCCTGGTCAATGTCGTTGCGCGCAAACGCCTCGAGCTCCCAGTTTTCGTAGTAGTCGTCCGTGGGGAACTCGTACGACTTGGCGCGCTGCGGCGTCGGCACGCCTGCGCCCCATGCAATGAGCGGCGTGCGCGTATTGTCCGGGTCGCCGTCGCCGTGGTTGCCGCGGTGCGACATGCCGTGGTCGGCGGTGAGAATGTAGGCCGTGCGGTCATCGCCAAAGTACGCATCGAGCATCGCCTCGACCTCTTTCACGATCGCATCGACGACAATTGTGTTGCCGAGGTACTCGGGAGACAGCGGGCGGTAGGTGTGCCCCGTCGTGTCCAGGCCCAAGAGGTGCAGGAAGAAAAAGGTGCGCGGCGCACGCAGTTTGCGGTCGAGCTCCGCGTCGGTCCTGGCCCGCGACAGGAGTGCGCGCACCTCGTCGAGGACCCACACGTCGAGCGCGACGGCGTCCTTGGTAAAGTCCTCGGCTGCCTCGTCGTACACGGCCGACTCGACCTTGCCCGGTGCACCGAGCGCAAACATCGGCACAATGTCCGGCGAGCCGTACGCGAACGTGTGCGACGACTGGTTCAGGAGCGAGTCGAATGCGATCGGGTTCACCTTCCATCCCTTGGTCACTGCGCTGATGTCCTCGTACATCCCCGCAAGCAGCGCGACGTGTCCCGGGCGGCTCTCGGTCGGGACGCGCGTGTGGCTCACGCCGTACGTGCCCCGCTCCTTGGCGATGCTGCGCAGGTACGGCGCGACGTACGCCGCGTCCGTCACGGGCTCGGCGTCGGTCGTGGCATTGCGCACAAACACCGACGGAAAGGCGCGGTCAAACGTCTCGTCCGCCGCGTTCATCGCGACGAGGTCCGCACGCGCCCATTCCGGGAGCTTGTCGATATCGTGCCACTTAAACAGCGTGTCCGCCCGGAGCCCGTCCGCGACAAACAACACGGCGCGCTCCGCCGGTGCGGCCGCCTCCACGTCGTCGTGCACGCTGTAGCGCGGCGCCGGGTGGACGACGGGCGAGCGGAAGTAGATGTCAAAGATCGACCAAGTGAATATTAAATGGAACACAAACGTAACCGCAAAGAACTCGAGGCGGCGCAGCGCCGCCCACGGCGATCGCGTTGCTCCCATATGAAAGCAACGCGAAGAACGTGCGCATACACGTGCTCATGTGGAGGACTATGGGGCCCAGACCTGGTCGAGGTGGTCCGACTCCTCCTGGGCCTGCTTGTGGATCTGCTCCATCTGCTGGCGAGCGAGCTGATGTTCCTGCGTTTCGGAGCGCAGGCGGTTGATGATGCGGATGCCGTTGACCGCCTTGCGGAACGTCCGCTTCGCGTTGAAGGCCGACTTGATGTCCGGCAGCAGGTCCTTTTGGCCGGCTTCCTCGGGCACGTCCACGCTCTTGATCCACGGGTGCTCGAGCGCCTGGTGTGCGGTCATGCGGTCGTCCTGGCTAATCGTGAGGAGGCGCCGGATAAAGTCGCGCGCGTCCTCCGAGACGCCTTGCCAGTAAATGACCGGCTCGAATTTGTAGTCGGCGTGCACGATTGCCTGCATCTCCTCCATGCCCGAGTCGCGGTCGAAGGGCGTGTAGCCGCAGAGGAGGAAGTAGGTAATGACGCCCATCGCCCACATGTCTACCGGCTTGCCGTGGCCCGTCTTTTTAAAGATCTCGGGCGCCATGTACCCAGGCGTACCACACGTCGTGCTGAGCGCGGTCATCTTTTCGTCGTCGACCATGCGCGAGAGACCAAAGTCGGCAATGAGGAGGTCCGAGTGCTCCGAGCGGTCGCGGAAGAGGAGGTTCTCTGGCTTCAGGTCGCGGTGCACGATGCCTTGGTCGTGCAGATAGGCCACCGCCTCGAGGACCGTGCGGATAATTTGCGCAGCATCCTTCTCGTAGTAGCTGCCCCGCTCGCAGATGCGGTCAAAGAGCTCGCCGCCCTGGCACAGGTCAGTCACGAGGTACAGGTTGTTCATCGTCTCAAAGTAGTCCACCAGCGACACAATGCCTTTGTGGTCGACCGAGACGCGCTTCAGCGACGCAATCTCATTGCGCACCATGTGCTCACGACCCCGCATCAGGCTCTTGCTAATTACCTTGCATGCATAATACTTTCCGGTCTCGATATGCACGGCCTCTTTCACGACTGCGTAGGTTCCTTGTCCGAGCGTGCGTCCCGTCTTGTATGCGCACGGCACCGTCGCCGGCTTCTGACCCGCGTTCGCCGCCATCCCGTCTCGAGGCGTGTCGCAAGGGCGGTGTGGGTCACGTGACCACCACCACCGATGGACTTCTTCGGCGGCAAGGCGCGCAAGGGGCGGCCGCCCGGCGCCGCGGTTGTGACCACGACGCGGGTGGCACAGGCCGCACCGGTGTCACAGAGGCGGCAGGTGTCCTCGGAAAAGCGCCACAATGCGCTCCCTGCGGCCGTGCAGGAGCGCATCGAAAAAGAGCGCGTCGCGGCGCACCAGGCGCGTCTCGCCGAACAAGTCGCCGCCGCGGATAAAAAACGCGCCGAGGCACCGCGCCCGGCGAAGAAAGCACGCCGTGTATCGGTGAGCGAGGGCGAGGAGGAGCCAAAAGCGAAGCCGCGCTCCATGTTTGACGCAGTGCCGGGGCGGCCGTTTCAGTACAACGCGCCGCGCACCATCGTGCCGAAAGACGGGTACGCGGTGCTTGATAAGGAGCCCGGCGCGGCAATGTCGAGCGAAGCACTGGTTCGCACATCCAGTGCGACGTACCTCCCGTTCTTCGAGGGGATTCCCGACGAAACAGTCGTGTCGCTCGCATATCCTGCGCCCGACGCCCAGGAATCGTTCCTGCTCCTTGTGCCCAAGGACACGGACGAGTACGATCCGATCGCCGACCTCTTGCGCACCGTCGGCGCGATCGTCGCCCATTATATCCCAAAAGAGCGCCAAAGCGAGTTTGGAGCGCTCGAGGCACTCGACGTGTCGAGCAGCACCGGCGTGCCGCTCGCCGAGTGGCGTGCGCGGGCGCGCACGCGCGACAGCAGCTCACGCGACTCGACGCCGCTCGTGGACGGCGCATCGCCCATGTCGCAGAGCCTGTCGGAGGACGCGCTGGACACGGACTCGATCCTGCGCAGCTTTACCAAGGCACGCAACCGCCGGCACGGCGGCCTGTTTGTGCGCACTGTGCAGCGCTTTAATGCGCTGCTCAACGCACTCAAGGACGAGGGCGTGGTCGAGGCGCACCTGCGCACCCTCGGCGCCACGCACGGCGTGCCCGAGAGCGTCTGGCGCGCGGTGCAGGACCAGGTGTATGCGCGCGCCGCTGCGCCGCACGTCGAGAAGCTGAAGCAGTACGAGGCGTTCTCGGATAATGTGTATGGCGAGATGCTCCCGCCGTTCCTGAGCGAAGTGTGCCGCCTGGCGCAGCTCGGGCCCCAGTCGGTGTTTGTCGACCTCGGCAGCGGAATCGGCAACCTGATTGTCCAGGCGTCGCTGCAGACGGGATGCGCGGCATACGGCTGCGAGTACATGCCGATCCCCAGCGAGCTCGCGCAGGCGCAGCTGCGCGAGTCGGCCGCGCGCTGGAAGATGTGGGGCCTCTGCGGCGGGCCGCGCATGGAGGCGTGGTGCGCCGACTTTACCGACTCGGAGCCGGTGCGCACCGTGCTGCGCGACGCTGACCTTGTGCTAGTCAACAACTATGCGTTCCGGCCCCAGACGAACGACACGCTCTCGCTCCTGTTCCTCGACCTGAAGGAGGGCTCGGTGATAGTGTCCTTGCGCTCGTTCGTCCCGAGCGACTTTCGGCTCACGGAGCGCACGCTCTCGTCCCCAGCGGCGATCCTGCGCGTCGAGGAGCGCACCTATACGAGCGGAAGCGTGAGCTGGACGGCCGGCAGCGGGAAGTACTACGTCCACGTCGTCGACCGCAGCAAGGTGCATGCGTACGCCGCCGCACTCGAGCGGCGGCGCCAAAATCCGTAGACTATGTAGATACCTTTCCGTCCCAGGCATGGGCCATGAAGTTTTCCACGCGCCATTTGCCGCGGTCGCCGCGCGTGGGGACGACTTCGACACCTTCTGCCCGCAGCGCGTCGGCTTGGCGTGCAGCGCCCGCGCCGCCGTCGCCACGCTCGGATATAATGCCCCCGGAGCCGACGACACGCTGCCATGGGAGCGTCTCGTCCTGGACATATTTCAGCGCCGCGCCGACCATGCGCGAATCTGCGTCAGGAGCACGACGTACGCCGTGGGAAGCCCGCGAGCTGTGCTATTGTGCCTGGGTAAGTAGCGTAGCATACCGTAGGTCGTCACCTTCCCGCAGGGTATTTCGCGCACCAAGTCATAGACGAGCGCTACATGAGCCGCGCTACGCACCGTGGAACTGCTCCGCACTGACGCCGTCCATGATGGTCTGTGCAATTGGGAATTATGGAAGGGATGTATGTACTATTCCCAGTCCGAGTCGGAGTCGTGCTCGGTCTGGGGCGCAGCCGTGCTCGGGGCCGGCGCCGTGCTCGGGGCAGGCGCGGGGTGCGGCACAGGGGCGGCGGCAGCCACCGTGGGTTCAGCCGGCGGCGCGGCAGGCGCGGCGGCGCCCGCAGGCTGCGCCGCCTGAGGATCGGCCGGCTGCACCGCTTCGGGCTCCTCGTCGTCGTCCCACGCAAAGTCGTCGGCGTCGCCCAGCGCGTGCGGTACGTCGGTCTTGGCCTCCTCTGCCCTCTCCTGCGGAACGGATTGGGGTGTGTCAGCCGCGACGCGCTCCGCCTCTTCGGGTGGCACAATCTTGACAATGTCGTCCATAAGTCCACGTAAGTCCTTGCCGACGTCGCGTGCGAGTGCCTCGCCGTCGTGCATGTACTTGGTCATGAGTGCCTCGGCGTCGTGCATCGCGCGCTGGAGCGTCGGTCCGGTTTGCCCCTCGGCGGTGTGCAGGGCGTGGGAGAGCTGCTCTTGGACGTGTGCGACCTGAGGAAGGTGCGCAAGTCGCTGGAGCGACGTCCACGCGCTCGTGCCTAGCGAAGCAAGTGTCTGTGCTTCGGTCTCGGCTGCGGGCGCGTCGCGCTCGACGCCCTTGCCCTTGTCCTTGGGCGCCTCGTCGTCCGGCAGCTCGAACGGCTCGCCGTCGTCGGCCGGCGGTGCACCGTCCCGCCCCTTTGCGCGCGCATCCTGGCTCGCCTTCTCCATAGACGCCTCGAGCTGCGCAATGCTCTGCTTTGCAGTAGCAAGCACGCCGCCCTGTTTCTCAATGTAGGTACGTGCGTCCTGGAGTGCCGTCTGCGACTGGCGGTTCACGCCGCCCCACCACGCCGAAAAGCTTCCTACGAGGTTCGTGACCTGGTCCTCGATGCGCTGCGTCATCACCTCGACCTCGGTCGCGGGGTGCGGGGCGCCCGCGTCGGTCGCCGCCGCGCTCGTCGCGCTGTACGGCTCGTCGGCCATGAGGAAGCGCACCTCCACGTGTCACGCACACACCTCCATTTCTTGACCATGTCCTTTCTCGGCGTGGTGCGTGCGCGGGTCTGTGCCGCTGCGCGCCCGAGCGTGTGCCGCGCGCTGCATGCGACGCCAGTATTCACCCCCCCCTTGATGCTGAATGGGATCGAGTACAAGACGGACGAGACGACCAACATCCCCGCGTCGATCTTGCGCCGCGTCCATCCGGCGCCGCAGCTGCCCTACCAAGCGAGCCAGCCGTTGATGCTGCTGCGCAACGAGATCCAGCGTATCATGGGCGACAACTACACACCAATCCGTGCGCCGTCGCCTGTCGTCTCGATGGAGCTCAACTTTGACGAGCTGGGCTTTCCCAAAGACCACCCCGGCCGCCAGCCGTCCGACACGTACTTTGTGAACAAGGACACGTGTCTGCGTACGCACACGTCCGCGCACCAGATCGGCACATTCCGTGAAGGCAACGCGCGCTGGCTGCTGACCGCTGACGTGTTCCGCCGCGACGAGATCGACTCGTCGCACTACCCCGTCTTTCACCAGATGGAAGGCGCGAGCGTCTGGACGAAGGATGCATACGCCCCCGGCGGCGAGGTCGAGCGGGAGTGCGAAGCGATGGAGGCGCAGCTTGCCGCGTCGCAGATGGAGATCAGCGACGAGGTGTCGCTCGACGAGGCCGGCGGCTGGCAAGCCGTGCACGCGTCCGAGTCTCCGGAAGCGGCAAAGCTCGCCGTGCGCCACCTCAAGGCGACGCTCAACACGCTCGTCTACGGCCTCTTTCAGCCCCGCTGGGCGCACGAGTCGGACAGCGACGAGCCGCTCAAGGTGCGCTGGATCCCCGCCTTTTTCCCCTTTACCTCGCCGAGCTACGAAGTCGAAGTATGGTTCCGCGGCCGCTGGCTCGAGATCCTGGGCTGCGGCGTGGTGCAGCAGCCGATCCTGAACCAGGCCGGCGTGCCGGACAAGATGGGCTGGGCGTTTGGCCTGGGTCTCGAGCGCATCGCCATGGTCCTCTTTTCCATCCCGGATATCCGCCTGTTTTGGTCGGAAGACAAGCGCTTCCTGAACCAATTTGCAAACGCAAGCGGCACGCTTATGACGTTCAAGCCCTACTCGAAATACCCCCCGTGCTACAAGGACATTTCGTTCTGGGTCCCTGCGCAGTTCCACGAGAACGACCTGTTCGAGACGGTGCGCGACGTCGCCGGCGACCTTGTCGAGGACGTCGCATGCATCGACAACTTTACCCACCCCAAGACCAAGCGCGAGAGCCGGTGCTACCGCGTAAACTACCGGAGCATGGACCGCAACCTGGAGAACGAGCACGTGAATGCGCTCCACGCCGACGTCCTCGAGCGCCTCCACACGCGCTACGCGCTGGAGATTCGGTAGCACGTGGATTCTTAAAACCATGGTGACCTGGTCGACAGTGGTGCGGATGCACGTCTACGTACGTAGTGTGACTTATTCAGGCGCTCGCCGCATGCGGCGCGTACATTGCGTTTATGTTTGTGCTGGGTATCCCTGAGCTCCAGCGGCAGTATGTCGTACGGCTGACGCAGCTACCTGTTCCTGCACAAGATCCCGTTCCCCATATGGCCGCGCTTCTCCGAGCCGCACCAGCATGGAATTGAGCGTACGTGGGGAGACTGACGCAGCGGCCCAGGCGCGCAACATGCACATTACCACGTCGGACGGCGTGAAAATCGGCATGTGGCACCACCTGCCCGACTCGCTCTACGAGGAGGTATCCAAGTCGATCGACCCCGAGAACCCCGACCTGCCGGAGGAGGTGTACGAGCGCGCGCTGCGCGAGTACCCTACGTTTGTGTATCTGCATGGGAATGCGATGAACCGCGCGGCGACGTTCCGCGTGCGCACGTACAAGCACCTGTCCAAGGTGCAGAACGCCAACGTGATTGCCATCGACTACCGTGGCTTTGGCGACTCGGAGAGCTTCCCGACGGAGGAAGGCGTGGTCAACGACGCGTACAGCGCGGTGCAGTACGTGCGGGAAAGGTCACTCGACCCCGAGACCGGCCGCCGCCAGTCGCTCGCGATCATGGGCCAGAGTCTCGGCACGGGTATTGCGGCACAGACCGCGCTGCGCCTGTACCGCGACGGCATCCAGCTTGACGCGCTCATCCTCCTCGCCGCCTTCAAGGCCATCCGCCCGATGGTCATCGAGTTCCGCATGGGCGGCGTCGTGCCGATGCTTGGCTGGCTCGAGTACTTCCCATTCCGCGAGCAGGTCATCGAGAAGTTCTTGCACTACAGCTTCAACACGGAGGAGGCGCTTGCCGAGATCCTTCGGGGCCATCGCACCGAAGGCGGCATGACGCCCCCGACGATTCTCCTGATGCACGCCAAGAACGACGAGGTGATTCCGGTGTACCACGGCGACGACCTCTACGCCGGCGTCGAGACTGCATTCGAGGCGATGACCAAGACGTCTGCGTACCACGTGTGGGCGTCCAACGTGCCCGATGTCGGCTTTGTGCAGTCGGTCCTGCACCGCTCCGCGCGCCTGCCCGAGTCGCGAGGCCTGCTGCCGGGCGCGCGTGCGGTCCTACCGCGCAACGCGGTGATGACCTACATGCGCCTGGACGAGGGTGGCCACAACCACCTCTTTGACAAGAACGCGGACCTCCTCCCGATCATGCTTCCTACAAAGCTGAGCGGACGTGCGCCGGCCCATCGCGAATAGATTGTCTATATCATGCACCGTATCGCTGCTCGGAGAGTGCATAGCGCCGAAGGGTATCAAGGAACTGGGCGGCGGTCCAGCGGCCGAGCCATGTCCAGGAAGGCAGCGTGCTGCGTTAGTCGCGCGACGTACCGAAGGTCCGCGATGCGGATCGCCCAGCACGGGAAGCCGTACAGCTGGATGGGACGCGCGCCACGGCCGCAGATCACCACCAGGTCGGGGTCGCTCGTCAGCACGCTGTGCTGCATCACCGCAGCACGCAGCGTAGCGACGTCTGCGTCTTTTGTGAGTTGGTTGGCGGCCAGCACCAGCGGCGGCTTGTCATCGCGCGCGCTCAGCACATTTAGGCGCACGCGCAGGGGAAGCGTCAGGCCCTGCTGGCGGTACGCGGCACACGCCTCGTCGGACACGGCAATGTACAGAGAAAAGGGCGGCACGGCCCCCCCCTGGCCGAGGTGCACGTCGACGTGGATGCACGCCTCGGTCGCTACATTCCCAACATCATCCGGCAGCCCATCGAGCGCCGTGCGGCTTTTTGCGAGCGCGCTCCAGAGCAGCGCGTCGCGGTCATAGACCGAGAGCTCGGCTGTGCCCAGCACGGCGCACCAGGCGGCCAGGCGAAAGACATCGTGCAGCGCGTCCTGCACACGGATTCTCTGCTGCTCCGTCCGATGTCGCGCAAGCGCAATGTACGCACTCGCCTTGGACGGTGCAAGGGGAAAGACGACCGCGAGGTGCTGCGGCACACGCACGCCCTGGATGTCGCTCGGCAGCGGCGTGTCGTCTGCGGCGGCGAGCACAAACGGCAGCGCCTGTATCGCATCGACGATTGCACTGTATATCCCGTACGCAACGTGCAGCAGCAGCAGCAGCACGGAGAACACCGCGCTCGCAGCGCGGCTGGGCGGCGGCCGCACCATGGAGAAGGAACCTGCTGCGCCGGCCCCGATGATCGGGAACCCCACACCTTGCGACGATGCTCCCAGGGACGGCCCTCCCTGCCGAGATCGTGCAGCGTGTGTGTGAGTTGGTGTACCTAGGCTGTGTGCCTCTATGTACGCTGCGTACGCTGGATCCTGAAGGGCTGCCGTCTGCGGCCTTTAACGGGCAGGCGGCGTCGACGTCGGTGGAAGAAACCCGGCGGGACCTCTATTCGCTGTGCCTGGTCAACCGCGCATTTCACGAGTACTCGCAGCCGCTTCTGTTCAGGCGTGTACAGATTACACTGCCGTACCGTTTCATGTATCTATTTGAAGAGGCGGAGCGGAACCGCGCCATGAGCGCGTTATCAGCCATCCGCCTGCTGGACTTTGCAACTTTTCGTGCGCTGGGCCTGCGGCGCACCGTCGGCGAGAGCTCCGAGCGCCGTTTTGTCACGCCCGAGCGCCTCGAGTCGATGATCGAGGCGGCGAGCGGACTCGTGGCGTTCGGCTCCAGCGCGACTATGGACAGCGCCCTGTCCCTCGCCGTCCTCGAGTCGCTCCTGCTGCGGGGCGGTGCGCGCTCGCGGCCTGGGCGCCTGCGTGGCGTGAGTATCGAGCGTGGCTCGCGCGGCGTGACGCACAATGCGCTACAGAGCCTCGATCTCTGTGGCTGTGTCTCGCCGCGCTTTGTCGAGGCCATGTATGACTTTGTCGAGAAGCATCTCGCCGTCTCGACACGCGGCCGGCGCGCGATTTACGACCTGGCCGAGGAGGAGGACAGCGAGGACGAGCGTGGGCGCTCGAATATGCGCACGGATGCCGAGCGTGGGCGCTCTGAGGGGCGGCGTGCGCCGTCCGTGCAGCTCCGGTCGCATGGCCGCACCTTTCCCTCGCTCGAGCGCCTGGGCCTGTCGGGCGTGTCGCTACACCGCGATATCCTGTCGTCGTTTGTGTGTGCTTTTCCAAACCTCACGCACCTCGACCTGTCGCAGACCAAGGCGGATGCGCCGCTGCTCGAGGCGCTCGCCGACTCGCACATCCGCCTCGAGAGCCTGTCGCTGTCGCGCTGCCGTGCGCTGACCTCACAGAGCATCGTCGAGCTGCTTCTTGCGCCCCCGACCGAGAACCTCGTGGAGCTGGCGCTGCAGGGCACGCTGCTCTTCCCCACCCCCCTCTCCCCGGACGATCTGCGGACGATTCTGCGCACGGCGCCGTGTATGCGCAGTGGCGCGCTGCGATACCTCGATCTCGGCGGGTGCCCGCTGACGGACGAGGAGCTGAGTCTCTTCCCGGGCCAGCCAGCGCTCCTCGACCTCGGCCTCGGCTCCATCCCCCGCATCTCACTTCCCGGCGTCGCGACGCTCTTGCTGCACCGCACGCCGAACGTGCAAGTCCTTGATCTGTCCTACAGCTGTGGCGCACACGCCACATCGGGGCACATCCACGCCGTCAACCTATACCATGAGCTTCTTGCTCCGTGCACGCAGCGCCCCCAGGCGCTGGCGATTGCGCAGCAGCTGCGGCGGATGGGCCTCAAGCAGGACGACGCGGCGCCCGACGACGACATGTGGCGCGCGCCGACGAACCTGCGTGTCGTCGAGCTGAGCGCCGTGGCGCTGAACACGGTGCGCGGCGGCCTGAGCACCTGGAAGGTGATCTGGGGCGCCGGGCGCCGCGGCTGGGTCGTCGACGCGGCCGCGGGGCCCAGCCCGTGTGCCGTCGATATTCCGGTCGAGGAGAAACAGGACCGGGGCCGGGGGCGCACGATGCACACGAGCGCCGCCCCCCCTGTGCGCCTTGCGAGTGCGTCGCCAGCGCCAATGCGGTACGCCGACGTGGATACACGCTCGCCCGAGCGCCGCGGCTTGGATCCGATGCGCCGCGACGAGTCGCGTGGGCGCTCGAGCACGTCGCGGTGGCCCGCGCGCTCCGGCTCGCTCTCCCGCCGCGCGCCGCGCGTCGTGCCCGAGGTGCCCCGCATGGCGCCCACACACGAGACGCGCTCGCGCTCGCTGTCCCTCTCCGCGCCCCGGCCGGCGAACGAGGAGGCGAGCGACAAAGACGTGCCGGTGCAGCCACAGGTCGTGCGCGACCTGCCCGAGACGCACCCCCGCCGGCGCGAGCTCGAGCACCTTGCGTCGCTCCACGGCTCGGTCGGCGGCACGATCGGGTGGCACAGTCACAAAATGGAAGTCCTTCTCGGCTACGGCATGCTGGGGCACGAGATCGGGAATTATGCGTGGGTGGCCTACCAAGCGAGCTAGCGCTAATCGTGTCTAGACTCGGGCGTGGCACGCTCCGTGTCTGGGACAACAAGCATATGCCCCATTTTCTCCACCTTTGTCCGTAGGTATCGCTCGAGGTCGGTGCTCTGCGTCATACTGCCGCCGATGAGCGTCACGCCCTGGCTGCGCTGCATCTGCTCGTCCACCTCGTCGTCCCAGTCCGAGTCGTCGTCGCTCAGCTCCGACACGGGCATCGGGCTCACAGATGCGCGCGGAGGCGTCGGCGCAGCCCGTGTGCGGTCCAGCGACACGACCGAGTTGGTCCGTGTGCCGATCGACCCTAGGAGCCGCGGGCGCCGCCGCGCGCGCTTCGGGGCCTGTGCTTGCGTCTGCCACACGCGGGGAATCACCGGTACACGCTCCGAGACGTGGATGCCTTCGGCAGCGAGCGCCTGCATTTTTTCGGGGTTGTTGGTCAAAAGTCGGCATGCATTGATCCCAAGGTCACGAAGAATTGCGCTCGAAATATCGTACTTGCGTGCATCCGGAAGGTGCCCAAGCATCACGTTGGCAGACACGGTATCATGCCCCATATCCTGGAGATTGTACGCACACAGCTTGTCCAGCAGCCCAATGCCACGGCCTTCCTGGCGCATGTAGACGACCACGCCACGCGCCGGCACCGTGCGGCCGTCGGCCATTTTTGTCGACGAAAGCGAGATGCGGCGCAGCGCCTCGTCGAGCTGCTCGCCGCAGTCGCAGCGCTGGCTGCCGATCGTCTCGCCGGTGTAACACTCCGAGTGGATGCGGACGAGGGGGTTGGCAAACGCCGCCTGGTCCTCGTCCAGGTCCGCGCTCTCGGCCACGCTTGGCTGCGAGGCTTCTTGGCACGTCGGGCTCAGGCGGTCGACGTACGCGCCGCGAATGAGACGCTCCATCGGTGTCTCGTTCGCGTGCCACACCGCGTCGAGCGTCCGGCTGCGGAGATGGCGGGGCTTACCCATGGTGCCTTCTTCCTGCTGCTTTTGGATAGAGACATGGTTCTGCGCAGGATCAAAGACCAAAGCGAGGTGTTCCTTGGCGTCGCGGTTGCTGCGGTACAAATGGCAGAAGACTTCGCCATGCGGGGTTGGGACACGTGTCCGGCCCATGCAGCGGACCTCGAGCGGGGGGAGCGTGTGTACCTCTTCCGTCGTGGTAACCTCGGCGGTGGGTGCATCGACTTCCGCCTTGGTCATCTTCTCCACGACGTATTCCTGGCCGTCCGGCAGGTGCTCGAGCGAGCGCTGCGTGGGCTGATTTAGCACTACGCGCCGCGGATCGCTATTCGCTACCGGCGCACCTGAAGGGGGCGGCCGGACGACCGTGCTGTTCGTACTTGCCATCGACAGGCGATTGACAAGTGGATCAGGTCGATCGATCAGACAACCTTCGCAGTCCACACAACGCCAAAAGGCCGATGCAATCAATCCGCAGCTCGCACAGCACTCGTCGCCTGCTTACGTCAGCAACTCCGTGGCGCCGCGAAATTTTTTGGTTGTGGAACCATGGCGCGGCTGGACTTGGATGCACTGCTGCATGTGGCGCCAGAGAGTACGTGGCTTGGCTGACGCAGCAATCGACCCGGAAGCTGGGTACGATGAGGCAGGCGACGCTGCGTCTGTGCCGTCGGACGATGAGGACGCGCCGACGCAGCCCGCACAGGCCCGCAAGCACTATGTCGATATGGGGTCGAGCCGCCTGCGCAAGGCAAAGCTGACGGATTCCGAGGCATTGGCAGATCCAAAGTATAGCGGTGTGCGTACGTCGCGTGCGGCGATGTTTGGCGATGGAGAGGCCGAGGAGGACGAGGACGAGGACGAGGAGGAAGACGAGGAGATCGACCTCGACGACCAAGACATTGACGACGATGAAGAGATCGACAGTGACGAGGTCGACGGGTTCGACGGGGAAGAAGGCGAGGAGCTTGAGGACGAGGAAGAGGAGCATGAGGACGACGATAAAGAGGGTGACGACGACGACGACGACGATGACGACGACGACGATGACGACGACGACGACGACGTACCCGCTCCGCCGCGCGGCACAAAACGCACCGCCTCTGATACTGATGGCCCTACCCAAGAAGAGTCACAGGACTTTCTCACTCAAATCCATTCGCGTCAAGCCCAGGATGCCAAAAAGGGCAAGCAAGTCCAAAAGCAAGTCCGGGCTTGGGAGCAAGCCCTGCGCATGCGTATCGCCCTGCAAAAGACGAGTGCCATGATCGCGCGCCTCCCCCCGGCCTCGTCTATGGACGCGTACTTTGACGCATCGCCCTCTACGCGCGAGCACCTCGATGGGGCCGCAGTTGAGCTTGAGGATATTGCCAGCACGCTCCTCGACGTGCGTCTGCGCCTCTGGGAGCAAAACGTGCCTGCGCTGCGTGACGAACTTTCACAGCGTGTACACCGCGAGGCCAGTGGCGCCAAAGCGCTGAGCGATCTCGAGGCGGCGCTCGACCCCCACCGCCGCATGCTCCTGACGCGCTGGTCGAACAAGATTGCGGCCGCGCCCGAGTCGCGCAATGCCCCCGGCGGCCGTCTGCAATTGCGTGCGATGAACCAAGGCGTAGTCGAGCAGCTCGACCAGGCGCTCTCTGGCGACGGCCTCGCGCGGCTTGTCGAGCGTACGCGTGTCTGGCGCCCGACCGACGCCGAGCGTCTTGGCGTGGAAGCCGAGGACAAGGACGGGCGGTCTGCGCAGGACGTGGACGTCTTTGACGATAGCGACTTTTACGCGCAGCTCCTGCGTGACCTGGTCGACAATGCCGGCCTCGTGCAGGCTGGCACGTCCGCGGTCGCGAGTGATGCGCTGCATGCGCGCAAGAAGAAGCGCGCCGTCGACGTGCGTGCGAGCAAAGGGCGCCGCATTCGCTACGAGATCATCGACAAGGTGCAAAACTTTATGCCGCCGATCCCCCGCACGACGTGGGACGAGGACCAAATCCAGCGCTTCTTTGCGCGCCTCGCCGGTGCCCCTACCGAGGACGCAGAGGAGGAGGAGGCGGCGGATGCCGAGCACGACGGATTCCGCCTGTTTGCATAGAGGCTATATACCACGAATTGCGCTAATCGCCATGTGCCGCGGTCAGCGAGCGTTTCGCCACCTCCCAGTACCCTGCGAGGTTGCTTCCGAGGACTTCCTTCACCTTGAAGTCGGTCGGGCATGCCTCGGTCCGGACAATGCCCGCGGAAAAGGTGCGGTCGCGGACCGGCCCCTCAAAGACGAGCTCGCACGAGTTGTTTGCATAGTCGACCGACGCCTGCTCCTCGTCATGCTCCGGCGTCCCTTCGCGGGGCCGCCCGGGGTCGGTCCAGTCGATGCGGACCGTCATCAGGCGCTTGTACGCCTTGAGCGCCTTGGCCGAGCCCTCAACGACCACCAGCGCGAGGTCCGGGTGGGTAATGACGACGCCGCCGAGATGGTGCTGCTGCGCATTCTTGCGCACCTTGAACTTGTGCGACGGGCTGACCAGGTAGCGGATACGGTATACATGGCACCAGATGCCCTTTTCTTCCTCGACCTTGGTCTTGTACATGCGCCGCTGCTGCCGCTCGTCGTCGGTGAGCATCCGCTCGAGATTCGTCTGCTCGTGCTGCTCGCGGCGCGCTGTGACTTCGCGGCGCACGCGCGCCTCGACCTTGGTGGGGTCGGCCACCGCCTCGGACGAGAGGACGCGCATCAAATTCGAGAGCTTCACCTTGGGCGGGTCCGGGGGCAAGAGGCCCATCTTGACGCGGTCGCGCTTGTCCTGCTGCTCGGCCGCGCGGCGCTGCTTGCGCATCTTTTTCATCTCTTGCTTCGTGAGCATCACGCCACGGGGCTGCACACGCAGCAGACCTGTCGGCGCTGGGATGGGAATCGGATGCTGCACGAGGTGGTCAATTGGCGAGCCTTCGCCCGCGAGGTTCGGCAGGCTGCCGGACGCAGATGTACCCGGGGCAGATGGCACCTCGTCGTAGCTCTTGCCCGGCAACAGGCCAAGGTCCCACCACTCGGCGTCGGGCGGCGTCGGGCGGCGCAGGATGCGCTCGTCGCCGAGCAGCTCGTCCTGGAGCCCCGCCTTGCGTGCACGCTCCTCGATGCGCTCTTTCAGCGCATTCATCTGCTCTTCCCGGCGGATCTGCTCGGCCTCGAGAATGTAGCGGCCCGGACGATGGAACTGCAGCGAGCGATGCATGCTTTTTCGTTTGGGTCCGGTGGGCTCTTCGGGCGCCGCAGCGAGGTACGGATTCGACTCGGGCGGCGGCGGCGGCGGCTTGGCCTTGGGCGCGGGCGGCGGCGCGCTCGGGCGGCCTGGCAGTGGACGCTGGTTGGCCGTGATGGACGAGATTTTCGGTGCGAGCGAGCGGAAGCGTTCCTGGATGCGCGCCGCATCGCCGAGGAGCAGCGGGTGGATACCGGTCGGCACCGGCTCGCGCTCCCCGCCGGGCGTGCGCACCGGCGCGCTCGGCGCGCCCTGCGTTGGCGGCGGCGCGTCTGGACGGCTTGGCGGCGCTTCGTCCTTTTTCGCGCTTGGCGGCGCGCTCGGCAGCCCTGAGCGCGCAAATGCGGCCTGTGACCGCTTCCTGGCCTCTTCAATGACCTTGCTCAGGTCGCGCCCCCCCTCGGGCCTGCTGCGCTTATCCCCCCGCGCGTCCCCCGCCTCTGGGTATTCTCGCTTCGGCGCCATGGTACGTTGCCACGTGATCGCCGGGCCGTGCATGGGCCTTATTGGCCCTCTAGGCCGTGTTGCTTGAATTTTCTTCACGGGTTCGCATCGTCCCTTCTTTGCTAGTGTGACAGACGATGTCTGCATTCCGCGACCAGAGCCGGCGCCAGGACGCCTATAAAGCCAAGGGTGCCTTTAAGCAGGATGAGCTTCGTCGCCGCCGTGAGGAGGCGCAGGTCGAGATCCGCCGGCAGAAGCGTGAAGAGAGCATGGCCAAGCGCCGCAACCTGAACCTACAGCAGGTCTCCGATGCGCCCGACTCGGACGAGGAGGACGAGGTGAACGACGACCTGGACATGCAGATTACATCGCAGCTCCCCCAGATGGTGCAAGGCGTGCAGAGCGACAACCTCGATCTGCAGCTCGAAGCGACGACCAAGTTCCGCAAGCTCCTCTCGAAAGAGAAGAACCCCCCCATCGACCGTGTGATTTCGTGTGGTGTCGTGCCGCGTTTTGTCGAGTTCCTGCGCAGCCCCCACAGCATGATCCAGTTCGAGGCGGCATGGGCGCTGACCAACATTGCGTCCGGCACGTCCGAGCACACTCAGGTCGTGATCAACTGCGGCGCGGTGCCTATCTTTATCGAGCTCCTCTCCTCGCCGGTCCTCGACGTGCGTGAGCAGGCGGTGTGGGCGCTCGGCAACATTGCGGGTGACTCGACCAAGTGCCGCGACTTTGTGCTCCAGCAAGGCGCGATGCGCTCGCTCCTCGAGCTCCTCAGCGAGGACCACAAGGTGAGCATGCTGCGCAATGCGACGTGGACGCTGAGCAACCTGTGCCGCGGCAAGAACCCTCAGCCGAGCTGGGAGTTGGTCGCGCCTGCGCTGCCCACGCTCACCAAGCTCGTCTACGCAATGGACGATGAGATTCTGATCGACGCGTGCTGGGCGATCTCCTACCTCTCCGACGGTGCCAACGAAAAGATCCAGGCGGTGATCGAGAGCGGCGTGTGCCGCCGTCTGGTCGACCTGCTCATGCACCCCTCGACCGCGGTGCAGACGCCCGCTCTGCGCTCCGTCGGCAACATTGTCACCGGTGACGACATGCAGACGCAGGTCATTGTGGCGTCGGGTGCACTGACGCCGCTGCTCTCGCTGCTTTCCTCGCCCAAGGACGGCATCAAGAAGGAGGCGTGCTGGACCATTTCCAACATCACTGCCGGTTCGCCGAACCAGATCCAGTCGGTGATTGACGCAAACATCATCCCGCCGCTGATCCACATCTTGAGCCACGCCGACTTTAAGACGAAGAAGGAGGCGTGCTGGGCGATCAGCAATGCGACGAGCGGCGGTCTGCAGCAGCCGCAGCAGATCCGGTACCTCGTCTCGCAGGGCTGCATCAAGCCGCTGTGCGACCTGCTCAAGTGCATGGACAACAAGATCATCCAGGTCGCCCTCGACGGCCTCGAGAACATCCTCAAGATCGGCGAGCAGGACAAGGAGGCGATGGGCCCTGGCTCCTCGAACCAGTACGCTCTGTACATTGAAGAGTGCGGCGGCATGGTCAGCATCCATGCGCTGCAGAACCACGAAAACTTTGACATCTACAAGAAGTGCTTCCACATCATGGACAAGTACTTCCCGGAGGATGACGTCCAGGAGGACACGGGCATCGATGCGCCGCAGGTCAACGAGGCGGGCGCGTTCGCGTTCCCGTCCAACATGGCCGCGCCCCAGGCAGGATTCCAGTTCGGGCCCGCGCCGGGCGGCCAGGACATGCAGTCCTAAGACCACGCAGTGCGCGTCCGGTCAGGCGGACAGCTGTACAGTACGCCCAGGTCATAGTGCTAGTTTACATATGGTACAGTGACTATGTTTTATCCACAGAGGGACGGTGCAGCGTCTCGCCGTACTGCGCAAGGAGAATCGCAAGCGACGAGTGCTGCCCTTTGTCGGGCGCCGCGCCAAGCACCGTGCCTTGGTCGAGAATGCTCTGCACAACCTCGCCAGACGACGGCGAAGAGCGCGACGAGGCACTTTCGGAGGGTGGGGGGGGGCACAGAGACGCACTGCTCTGCGACGAGCGCGCCTCGGTGCGCCCGAGCGACGCGCCGAGCACCGGCATCTCGCCACGGCCCAGCGACGTGCCGAGCACCGGCATCTCGCCACGTCCCAGCGACACGGGCTGCACTTCAGAGCTCGCACGGGCGCGCGTCGCCTGGACGTTCTGCGCCGCGTCGCGCTCGTCCCATGTGCGCCCAAGCCGCGCGCCAGACGCACTGTTGCTCCGCACGCGGTACGTGCGTGTCGTGACGGGGGGGAGCAGGCCGGGCGCAGGCCCTTCGAGGCTGCGCAGCGCCTCGCTGGGGCGCGCCGCCGGGCGCGACAGGTCGCTGCGTGTCCGCCCGGTGCTGCGGCTGCTCGTCGAGTCGGATACGGGCGACGCCGAGAGACTCGGCGACGCCTCGCTCGCATCGGTCGACGAGACAGACAGATTTTCCTGCGAGCGCCGCTGCACGAGCGACAGGAGCGCCGTCGGCGACAAGACACCGGAAAAGCGCGAGGATGTCTCGCTGTCGTCCGTGCGGAGCGGCGGCGTGTGCCGCTCCTCGGGCGTGCGGGGATACGCGCTGCCTGTCGCGCGCTTGAGCAGGCTCGAGAGACTCGCTCGCGAGTTGATGCGCGGCACGCGTAGCCCCGGGGACTCGTCTTCGTGGAGCACCTTGTGGATCGCCGGCGCAGTGCTCGCGCTCTGGGGCCACAGCGCACGCAGCGACGACGCGGGGTGCGCCGCCTTTTCCAAAAAGTAGGGCAGGCTCGGCCGCCGCCGTGCGTCGAGCGGCGGCGAGACGGTGCCAGTGCGCTGCGGCGCGTCCTGCACGTCCGTGCGCACACTCAGCGGGACTGCCGGCGAGGCACGCCGCGTCTGGGGGACCAGAGGGGCGGAAAACACGGGCGTGCGCACGGCGAGGTCCGGCGTACCCTCGCGCGAGATCGGCGCGAGCGCCGCGTCGCCCCACTGCATCGTGTACCCCAGCTCACGCACGCTGTATGGCTCCACGTGCCCGTCTGGCCCGTACGTGTCGAGGTACTGCCGTATCACCGCGACGCACTGGGTGTGTTGGTTGGCCGAGGCTAGTGATTCGGGTGTTTGTCCGTCCTTGTCGACCGGCGCTGGGCGCGCACCGTTCTCCAGAAGCGTGCACACCACAGCATAGTGACCATTGGCAGCGGCAAAGTGCAGCGCAGTCGACCCCTCGACGCCGGGCCCGCCGGCGGCGCGTGCGCGCGCGCGGGAAAGCTGGACGTCTGCGCCGAACGCGATGAGGAGCTGCGTCGCGACGAGGTCTCCGACGCATGCTGCGACGTGCAGCGGTGCGACACCATGCAGCATGCTATTCGGCGATTGCCCGTTCTCGAGTGCATACAGGACCAGCGCAACGTTGCCGGTGCCTGCTGCGCGGTGTAGTCCCAGCGAGTGGGTCGCATTTTTCTCGTGCAGCGTGCTTGGGCTGCTATTTCCTGGCTGTGCGAGCGCGAGCGTACTCGTGCTCGCGCTCGCCAAGCTCACGCGTAGAGGCCCGCTACGCACCATCGCTCGCGATCCTGCCGCAGAGCACCGTCGCCATAAACTACGCCCAGGGCGGCCCGGGGGCCACGCCGCCCTTGCAGATCGGGATCGGGACTTGTTGTGGAGGCACTATTTATACTAGCGACGCGGCGCGCCCTCCGAGGGCTCTTTGGTCCGCTTGAAGGGGTTGTGGAGGCGCGAGCGGCGGTGGCGCACGCCGCTCGCGCCGCCGCCCTCGGCGAGCGACTGCGAGTCGAAGCGCTGGCCGTACATCGACTGCGAGTCGCGCATGGACTGCGTATCGTCAATATGCGTCGCCGACGACGCCGGTTGCAGCTGCTGCTGCTGCTGCTGCTGCTGCACCTGCGACTCGCTGCGCGGCATCTGGCTCGCGTTGCTTTCCGACTTTTTGTGGTGGAAGGGGCTGGTGACCACATTAAAGATGCCTTTGCCACCGTGCGCGACACCCTTTCCGATACCACCGATACCGCCAATGACGCCGGACGCGACGTTGCGGCCGAGCGCGCCGCCCTTGCCCGTGCGGTTGTTGGCATAGACCGGGCGGAACTCGAAGCGCGCCGTGATGGTGCTGTCGGGTCCTGCACCGTGGCCGGTGAGCTGGTAGGTGCGCTCGTGCACCTCGAACGGCTCGAGCTCGGCGAGGTTGACGTGCGCCACACCCAGGGGGTCCGACGCGCCGACCTGATCCCAGTCGCGTACATTAAAGGTGTAGTCGTGCGTCAGGCGCGACTTGATGACCACTTCGGGCAGCACGTCGTTAAACGTGGGGTGCAGCGTCTTCTTCACCGTCTTGGACCGCGCGAGCTCGTGGCCATTGTCCTCAAAGATCACGTAGGGATCCGACTTGCCGCCGCGGTCGGCAGAGCGCAGGTTCGCGCAGCTGACGACCTCGATGGTGAGCACACCCTGGTTCACGATACTCTCGATCGGCTCGAGGTGCACGTCGACCGGCACGTAGCGGCAGCTGATCTTGATCTCGTTCTGCACCGGGACCACCTGGCCGTTTGACGCAAAGTTGGCAATGTTCTTGCCGCCTTGCGTGGCAAAGTCGACGCCGCCCTTGGCGATGCCGCCCGCGCTCTTGAACGCCTTGCCCGGCATCGCGCCAACGGACTTGGCGTCGGGCATGTTCATCTCGGGCATGCTGGGCATGTTTGGCAGGTCGATCTCGGGCATGTCAAAGGCGTGGCTGCCGACGGGCTGGAGCGTGAGCTCGGTGGGCTGCTCGAGACACTTTTCGAGCAGCTCCTTGGTCGAGCACATGTACTCTGCAAACACGTCGTCGTCCGACGCACCGTTGCGCAGACGGAACCACACGTTGGAGACTTCGAGCTCGCGGATGACCGCCTCGCCGACCTCGTCCCAGTTGTAGTTCTTCTTGCGGCGCTCGGTGGTGTACGCAGGCCAGTAGCTGTCGTCAAACACCACCTCGAGCTGCGCGCGCGGCTTGAGGATCTGGCCCGAGATCATGTTGAACGCAAGCACACCCGAGCGGTGCTGCAGGAGCTCTTGGGCGCTGAGGTGCACACCGCTGTCCTCGTCCTCCTCGTCGTCGTCCTGGACGGCCTGGCCGGCAACGATCTGGTCGTCGTTCTCGCCGTCCTCGGCGGCTTGCTGCTGGCGCACCGCATCGGGCGAGTCGAGCGCCGAGCCGGGGGGCGCAGAGGGCTGCTTCGACTTGGCCTTGGCCTCGGCGGCCATCTTCTTGTTCTGCTCGATAAAGTTGGCGCCTTCGACGTGCATCGCCGGGATGAACTCGAGGTCAAAGTCGATCTTGCCCTTCAGCGTGCCGTTCGACTGCTTCAGCTTCTCACGGAGCGTGTGGCGGCCGTTGCTGCGGTAGGGGTAGGCACGGTCTTCGACGTTGTCCTCGGCGTACTTGCTCACAGGCAGGTCGACAAAGCCGAGCGTGCGGTCCGCGGTGCTCGACTGGTAGTCCATCACCTCCAGGCGCACAATCTCCGAGGTGGAGTGCACCGGGGCGTACAGCACCTGGTTCCACACGGGGTTCAGGTCGTTGTCGATGACTGCCGTGCCGCTCACAATCAGGTTGTTCACGCGGAGCATCGCGTAGGGGTCCGACTTGCCGCCCATGAGCGCCTCGACGTTCTTGATGTCGACCGCGCCGCGGATCCACACCTTCAGCACACCGATAGGGGGGCGGTACGAGTTGGAGCCGTTGATACTGCCCGCCATCACGACCGGTTTCCAGAGCGCCGACATGCGCACGCGGCTCTGCGGAGTCTGGGGCACCGGGAACCAGTCCTGCTGGCGCTTCTTGGCCTGGATCAGGTCGTCGATCTTGGTGCTCAGCGAGGCGATCGTGGGATTGCCCGCCAGCTCGCGTGCGTCGATAATCTCGACCGTGAGCACACTCGAAGCACGGTCCGTCACGAGGAACTCGGTCACGTCCTCAAAGATCGGGTCGCGCGTGTCCTTGATCACGTCCGTCTCCTTAATCACCTTGTTGTTGAGCAGGAGACGCGCCTTGGGGTCCATCTCGCCCGGAATGCTCGCCTTCTTTACGAGCTCCTTGGCCTGGTGGAGCGTAAGGCGGATCACGCCCGCGTTCGTCTCGGGGAGCGGCAAAGGCGTGCCGTCCTCGGCGGTCTCGGGCTTGAGCACGGGGTAGTACGAGAGCGAGAACTGCACTGAACCGTGGGGCGACTGGTTGTACATCACCGCCTTGTTCAGCTGGCCCGGCTCGGGGTTCTCGTTCAGCGAGTCGAGGTCAAAGGTCGTCACACCCAAGCGCGTGTCTGGGCGGTTGCCGTTGTAGTCGTAGATCGAGAGCGTGAGCAGGCCCTGGAGCTCCTTGAGCAGGATGTACTTGGTTTCCTTGTACGTCGGCTGCGTCGTCGACTCCTTGACGCGCGTACGCTCAATCTCCTTGCCGTCGTTCAGTGCAAGCGCGACGTAAGGGTCGGGCGTACCGCCGGCAAACTTGACGCCGACCAGGTCGCGGGCGCTCCAGATGGTCACCTGAAGCACACCGGCGGTGGAGTCGAGCGGAGTGCCCGACATCATCTCCTCGAGGTTGATCGAGAACTGGTTGGGGTTGTACATCATCGGGCCGAGGTTTGCGTGGATCTGGTTCTGGATGAAGCCCGACAGACCCGGGAGCGCCGCGACATCGAGGCCCAGCGCGCTACCGCCGATCGGCTTCAGCTCGTAGTCAAAGCTCGGCGGCTCCATGAACGACAGATCGAGCACCTGGACATGCGGAAAGCTGCTGATGAGCTTCAGGCGGATACGCATCGAGCCCACAAAGCTCATGTTCTCGAGCAGGATCGGAAGGCCGGCGCCGATCATGCCCTTTCCGACGCGGATTGTGAGCACGACCTTGGGGTTGATCTTCTTCGAGGCCTGGTGCACGGTCAGGTCCTGAACGTCGTTCGGGGTAAAGCTAATCTTCCAGTCCATCACAATCACATCGTCGTCGGTGTCGGGCAGCGTGCGCACATAGTCCACGATCGGGGCCTTGGTACCCAGCGTAAAGGTGGTGAGACGCAGCGAGTCGAGAAACGGCGGGCACTGCGACTTGAGCACCTCGTCGACCGACTGGATGATCGTCGCACTGAGCACCGGCTCGTAGATCAGCCAGAAACGCGACAGGAAGTTGTTGATCCAGCGCGCGGTCTCGTTCTCGGTCATCATGCGCTGGCGCGCGAGCTCACGCGAGACGTCGTCACGCATGCGCGAGCGCATGCGGCGGTTCGACGTGCAGTAGTAGGTACCGCAAATGCTCAGAATAATCAGGAGCGTGCCCCAGCCGCCGCCAAAGCGCGTCACAAAGTAGGTGATAATGACCGAGGCGACAATCACCGCCGCGTCCGACCACATGTAGCCGTAGTACGCGTCGCTCAAAAACGAGCTGATGAGGTTCGTGTCGCGCATGCGCGACTCGGTGTCCTCCAGCTGGCCGGGCTTGAGGTCGCGCAGGCTGCGCGACGCGCCGATCCAGCCGACCGTGTACCAGTCGGGGATGTTCAGCGAGGTTTCGCCCGCCGGCAGCGAGCCCGGGACCACCTCGCCGTAGCCGAGCTGGCCAGCCTGGCGCGAGGCATGGTCCACGTCGCGGATGCCGACATTGGGGCGCACCTTGGAGCCGCCGAGGTCGGACTGGACGGAGCGGTTGAGCTTCGCCTCCTCCTCCTTCTTGGCCTGCTCCTGCTTCACCGCGAGCTCGCCCTTGGGCTTGAGCTCGTCGCGAGCCTTGGCTGCCTGCCTCCCCTTTTCCTCCGGCGAAGCATCTTCGCTAAAGGTCTGTACGTCGGCGCCCTGCGCCTCTAGGTTCTGCGCAATCGCATTTTCGGCCTCCTTGCCTTCCTCTTCAGGCTTGCCTTTCGAAAAGGGGTTGCTCAGAGCCACCATGCCGCGAGAGCGCAACGAGGTACGCAGCCAACCTGGCGCGCGGCGCAATCACAGTGTTTGATTTCCCCGCCGCCGCGTGGGGCCCGATGCGCCGATGGCTGTGCGTCGGCGCGCGCGTGTCTACGTCAGCTGACTCAGCCGCTACAAGGCGTCTACGCGGTGTCTACGCGGCGTCGTGCGCTACTTGCGCGCCTTCTTGGACGGGCGCTTCTCCTCCTCTTCAAGGTCGATCTCGCGGTCGTCGTCGTCGTCCTCCTCTTCGTCTTCCTCGTCGTCCTCGTCGTCCTCGTCGTCATCCTCAAAGAGCGAGGGTTGCTCATAGTGCTGCACAGCGTTCGGATAGAGATCCTCCACAATCGCACGGCCGATGCTGCCGGCCACCTGGCGGCTCTGCGAGTCAAAGAAGGAAGAGAAGAAGGAGCCCGGCTCAAAGTCGTCTTCCTCTTCATCGTCCTCCTCCTCGGCGTCGACGTCGATCTCCTTCAGGTCGCCGACCGTCGGCTTGAGCTTGGCGAGGTTCTTCGCGTCCGACTTCCAGTGGATCTCGGACTTTTGCGGGATGGTCTCGGCCGCAAAGTCGAACTGCGACGAAAAGGGGCCGGCCTTGGGGTCCAGCTTGAATTCCTTCGTGAGGACCGCGTCCGAGATGTAGTCGTTCGGCGCAAAGTGGAACTCGATCGTAGCCGCGCGGGGGTCGGCCGCGTCGCGCTTCACGTCGATCTTGGTCAGCGAGTTGAGCAGCGCGTGGTCATCGTCGTCAATGTAGACGTTCGTCGAGACACAGTTCGTCAGCGCCTGCGGCCAGAACTGCTCAATCTTGTCGAGGACCTGGGCACGCTTCGCAAAGATGGGCTCGTGCAGGCGCGCCGAGAATTTGACTGCGTCAGCGAAACGACATACCCAGCTCGGCCTCGGCCGCGTCAATCTCCTGCTCGACCGCCTTCAGGTCGGCCGCAACGCTCTCCGGGATCTGTCCGATTTCGGGCTGCCTCGACATGCTGTGCAGAGCGAAATTTGGCCCGCCGCCACTCCACGTGTGCTTAGTCAGCCCCATGCACTCCTGTGGGGGGCGGAAAGGCTCTTAATTTCCCTCGGTGATGGCGAGCGGGCAGCAGCCGCTCCGTTCGCGGCGCTATGGGACGCTGATCGACCCGGCAGATGCTCGGCCAGTAGAGGTCCAGCATGCTCTAGACGGACTCGGCAGCTCGGCCGCGCCGCCGCCGCCGGGCGCCATGGAGGACGTGCAGCCGAAACGCTCCCTCTTCTCCGCGATGGACGAGCGCTCGATGCGCCGCCGTTCCATGGGCATGCTCGGCCAGACGGGCTCGTGGGCAAATGTGGATGACGACGAGGAGTACGAGGAGGCGCCGGCCGTGCGCACCCTCTTCTCCACCGCAGACGATACACACGCAAACGCGCCGGGCATGGCCAATGCTCAGTCCGCCCTCGGCCGCTCACGCTCGTTCTTGGACGCGTACCGCAGCAGCGAGGCGCGTCCGTGGCTCGACGAGGACGAGGACGAGGCGCCGATCCGCGGGCCGGCGCCATCCGCCCTGCGCACGACCTTGGCCGAGGTCGAGGACGAGGACGCTCCGGCTGCACCACGCCTGCGCACAGCGCTCAGCGCGGGCGGCGAGGTGCCCAGCAGCGCGGCACCGGTACAGACCGACGGAAGCGTGCCGATCGCCGCTGCGACCGCAGCAGCCCTCGCCAAGCTGACCAAGGAGGAGGCGCCGACAAAGAAAAAGAAAAAGTCGACGTCCGAAGTGGTCGTCAACGAAAACGGCGAGGTTGTCAAGAAGAAGAAGAAGAAGGACAAGGAAAAGGACGGCAAGACCAAGGAAAAAGACCCGGCACGCCGCAAGAAGCGCGCCTCGACACGCGTCAAGGACGAGGCGGGAGAACCCATCGCCCAGCCCGCCGAAGAGTGGATGGACGAGGGAGCGCCGACGACGTACCTCGACTCGGTGCGTGCCGCGCCGCCTCCAGAGCAGGGCACCGAGATGCTGTCGGTGCCGCTCGCCGAGCCGGGCGCCGCGCTCGCGCCCCCGATTGGGGCGCCGCTCGAGCCGCCTTTGATGCCGCTCGAGCCGCCTGCTCCGGTGGTGGCCGAGCCGGTGCCTCCGCCGATGCCGACAATTGTCTCGCCGAGCGTACAGGCCGCGCGTGCGCCGCCGATGGCGCCGGTGCAACCGTCACCAATTGTTCCCGTGCAGGCGTCGCCGGCCCCTGCAGTGCCGCGCACGTCGCCCGGGCGCCTCGTCCCGCTCGCCGAGCCGGTCGAGTCGCAGGCCGCGCCGATCGCCGAGCAGTGGCGCCGGCGCGAGCGCGACCCGGATGCGATGTCGATCATGTCGGTGTCGACCTACCGTGCGCCGACGATCGATGCACGCCGCGAGGCGCAGATGGACGAATACACCGCGAACGAGACGAGCCGCATGCACGTCTTTAACCACAATGCGTCGCGCCTGGTGATTAATATGTTTATTCTGTACCGCGGCGCATTTGTCATGCTGCGCCAGCTGTGGCGCTGGGAGCGCCCGTGGGTCACGGGCTCCGTCGCTTCGTTCTACCTGGTCGTGTGGTGGCGTGGCGACTTGCTCGCCATCTTTTTCCTGCTCACGTTCCTGTACATCGCGACGTTCCGCTGGCTGCACCTGCCCGCGGAAGAGACACTTATCCCGGACGAGAACGAGCCGAGTGTTTCGCGCGCACCGGGCCTCAAGCGCACGCTGTCGAACAAGTCGATGATGAAGCGGACGCACCGCCTCGACTTGGCCGCGACGCAGCCGCTGACGGTGGCCTCCTCGGCGCTCTTCCAGCAAGTCGGCGACCAGGTGCTTGTGTACACGCACAGCTTTGCGGACGTGCACGAGCGCATGAAGAACCTCGCCATGTGGCGCAACCCCATTGCGACGCTGCGCTACCTCGGCTGGCTCTTGCTCATGGTGCTGCTCAGCGCGCACGTCACGACGTGGATGATGGTCAAGCTGCCGGGCGCACTTGTGTTCCTGTGCGTCTTTATTGTCGCGCCGATGCTCGAGTACGGGTACTGGACCAAGTTCTGGGACATGCTCAACGACCTCCCGTCGACGCGCAGCGAGCCGACGGGGGCCTACGTCAGCTCCTCGCGCACGGTCCTCGACAATGTCCTCGCGGGCGTGCCCACAGACGAGGAGTACCTGCAGCAAAAGCTCAGCCAGACGCGCTGGGAGGTCGAGCGCGAGCAGCGCCGCCGCGGCGAGTTTGTCGAGATCGCGCCGAACCGCATCGTCGAGGAGGAGTCTGCCGAGATGCCGTCGGGACGCGTCCGCCGCCGCAGGGAGACGCGCACGAGCAAGCCGTCGCGCCGCGTGCTGCAGCGCTGGCAGGATGCGTCGGACGACGTCGTCGAGCCGCGCCAGGAGCGCAGGTCCTCGCGCATGCTCCGGCCGCAGGCCGACACATCGGGCGTGTTTTCCGACGTGTCGCAGCCCGAGATGGAGCAGGTGCGCGAGATCGAAGAGGTGCAGCAGGTGCCGGAGATGGTGTCGCGCAGGGGGTACACGCCGCTGGAGACGAAGCGCAGCAGCGTTGTGCAGCCCGTGCAGCAGCCGATCCAGCAAGTGCAGCAGCCGGTTCAACCGATCCAGCCGTTGCAGCAGCCGATGCAGGTGCAGCAGCCGATGCAGCCGGCCATGCTACCGGCGCAGGTTGCCCAGCCCCAGCAGCTGCCTCTGCAACCCCAGGGACCCTTTCAAGCCCCATTCCAGCAGTCGTCCATGTACCAGCCGCAGCAGGCGTACCAGCCTCCGGCACCCCAGTACCAGCCGCAGGTGAACCCCTTCCTGACGCAGCAGGAGCCGGTCCCGACGCAGGCCCCTGCGCCCCAGCCGGACACTTCGCGGTCGGTCCCTTCGCACGCGTTCAGCGGCGGTGCACCGCTGCAGCCCAGCGCGCCGGTGCAGAGCACGCCGCTCGTGCCCTCGGAGCCGTTTGCACAGGACACTGCGCCGGCCCCACAGCATGATCCGACGTGGCATGCCGAGGTCGAGAGCATCACGTCCGAGTACGACATGGACGACGACGAGGAGGACGAGGAAAGCGAGCCCGAGCAGCGCACGGTTGCCGAGCGTGCACTCTCGGCACTCGGCTTCGGCCTTCCGCAGCAGGAGCCCAAGCCCAAGGCGCCCGAGCCGCAGCCCGAGCCGCAGCCCGAGCTCCTGCCTGCATGGGAAGCGAAGCCGCCGGGCCTGAATGTCGCGCCGGCCCCGCCGCTCTTCCAGGTTCCTCTGAACGAGTCCAGTAACGAGCTCACGCCCGAGGCCCACGTTCGTGAGACGCCCGTCTCTGCGCCTGTGCCCCCGGTCGCTGTCGCGCCGCAGCCCGAGCTTGTGCCGGCCCCGGTGCCTGCCCCTGCACCCGCCCCGGCGCCGATCGAGCGCGAGCCTGTGCCGTCGCCCCATGCGGCGCCCGCGCCGGTGCCTGCCGTCACGACGCCGGTGCCTGCTGCGGCGCCCGCGCCGAGTGGCCCGCCTTCGTTCATCGCTGCGACGTCGGACACGCTGCAAGAGCAGCTGGACCGCCGCCGCCGTGCGAAGCAGGTGCAGCAAGACACGCTGAGCCACGCGACCGTCCCTCGCCAGCCGTCATACGCCTCGCTGAGTCTGTCGCAGGACGGCGTGGCAATGTCGCCTGCGGTGTCTGTGGAAGCGGTGCATTCGCGGCAGCTGCGCCCCGATATGACGTCCCCCCGTGGCTCGCCGCAGCGTATCCGCTGGGTGGACGAGCAGGATGGCCAAGGCAGTACGTATCTCTTACTAACGCAGTCTATCTTGCTGTGCACCGCAAGCGTGTGGGCCACCTGATTGTGCTGCCGAAGCGCATCGTATTCCAGCTGACCTTTTCGACGATCAAGCCGCTCACGGCCCCTCAGGGCATGACGGAGACGGATGTCTCGCGGCTGACCAAGGTCGTTGACGGTCGCTCGTACTACCCCATTATTGCCCCCTCCGCGATTCAGGAGATGGTGCGCCCCGAGATGAACAAGCAAGGCACTGCGCCTTTCGAGCCGTACTCGGTGCTGGCGTCGATGATTCCCGAGCCGAACAAGGTCATGTTTGACGTTCCCCTCGACCGCGTCTCAGGTATCAAAAAGACGCGCAAGAACACCCCGGCGCTCGACCGCTGCCCCGAAGGCCTCGAGATCGTGCTCGGCGAGGGCGAAAAGAGCCTGACGCTGCCTGCGGTCATCGAGCGCGACCGCGCGTTCCAACGTGTCTTGTCGCTGGACCCGAACAAGTGGCCTGCATAGCTACCCTAGTCCGAACCCTGTACTATGCTGCAGTGCCACCCGCACCTTGTCCTCCAACACCGCGCGCGAGGGGTATACGGGGAGAAATAGCGTCGAGGTGCACGTACTGCTCCACGGCACGCGCTCGGTCGCCGCGCCGAGTGCCGCATAGGGGTCGTCTACGTGCTGGATACGCAGACCGATGCACGCCGCGCCCATCGCCGGCACACGGGGGCTGCCCGTGATGAATCCGAGCAGCGCGTGCTGCGACGGCGCGTCGAGCGCGCGCCACACGTCCCAGAACGCATCGAGATTCTCGTGCGCGGCCGAGGGACCGTGTGTGGCTTTTGGAGGGAAGCCGACGTGCGCAGTACTCGCCCGCAATGCGCTCACATCCAGCAAGTGCTCGTCGCGGCCACGCAGCAGCGTCTCGAGCTCCGCAGGGAGAAAGAGCGCAAGGGGCGTCCGCGCAAGGCGCGCGCCGGGAGGCGCACAGATCTGCGCAAAGCCACGCGCAAGTGCGCCGAGCGGCGCATCGATCGCGTCGTGCAGCATCCACTCGGCGATGCGCGTGGCGTACGCCTCGCGATTCGCGGCCGTGACGCTCTGCGCGTCGCCGCCAGGCGCAAGCTCGTACAGCCGGTCAGCATAGTGCACGGACCATGTCATGCCCATCGCGTCCTCGACCGAGGTATGCGCATCCTCGTAGCGCAGCAGCTGCTCGAGTCCGGACGCCAGCTGAGGGTGCACGGCACGCAGCGCGTCGAGCGTACACGCTGGGGGCGCATGGTGCACTACGCGGTGCAGCAGTGACGCATACATGCGCTCGGGGAAGCGCAGCGGAAGCGTCACTTGGTGCAGCAGTGCGAGGCCCAGTACCATGCCAAGCAGTTCGTAGAGAGGCAGTGTATCCGATTCGCCCAGCGGTTTGGGGGCAAACCACAGCACGCCATGCAGCGGTGCCTCGTTGATATCGCAAAAGAGGCCGCGCGTGGGGTGGCATAGCTCTTCGCACAGCAGGAGCAGGTACTCTTTTCGCAAGCCGCCCGCATCCTGCGCAATCTCGTCGACAAAGGTGATTTTGAGCGGGCGATGCAGCTCCAGTGCATCGAGGCCTAGTAGGCCCATGGAATCTTCGACAAGGTAGTCGCGGCGCACCTGCAAAGCAAGCGTGCCTTGGTCGCCCACTGGCGCGCGGGGCGTGCTGTGCATGCCGCTGGCCGTTTGGAGTCCGTCGGCAATCGCATGGCGCGTCGATGTCTGGGGATACATCCACGCGTACGTGGATGCCTGTCGCAAGGCCTGCTGCGACTCCCATGCAATGACTTGCACCTTGGTGCCGAGACTCAGGACATAGGGGTGGTCCATAAGTGGGTATATGCCCTGTTCGGATGCCGGTGCATTGACCCATCCGACGTACTCGTCGAGACCAAACGGAAGCTCGGTCGCGACCGCATAAAAGGTATGAATACCGCACTGCGCCGCAGCGGGACGGGCACGGTTCGCCTTCCACAGATGTTCTAATGCGCCGAGCAGGGCAAGGAGCGTCTCGTCGTTATTGTACGATGGCGCTTGTGCGGCACGCTGCGACGCACCGCTCGGTGTGTGTTGCGCGAGGCGCCAGCTCAGTGCCGAGCTGGTGCGCGATGCGAGCGATGCAAGGCGGTCCGTCGGCATGGACGCGACGCGCTCCGACCGCTGCTTCCATGCACGGCGATCGACCGAGCGAGCGATACGCGCAATGCGCTGGGGATCCTCGTCGCAAGCATCCATCGCCAACAACGCGCAGTCCGTCACGGCAATGGGCTGGTGGGTATAGCGTGACTCGTACACAGCCACGGCCTCTTCCTTGTCTGCCTGGCGCTGCGCCGCCTCGAGGTGCAGGGCGGCGGTATCGAGTGCCCCATAGACAATGTCACGTAGGCGCGTGCGCGCAAGCACCGGAAGACTAGCGTCGGCGAGCCACATGCGAAGCAGCGCAAGGGGTGCATCATCGTACACTGCGCCACGGATGCAGAGGCGGTAGAGCATGACGGGCGAGGCAAGTGACACTTCGACGAGCTGAAATAGCGGCACAAACGCATCGAGTGGCTCACTGTGCCGCTCGAGGGCGTCGGCGCGGTACGCACGCACGCATGCATCCATGCACGTATGCAGCGTCCTGACATCTGTGCCGTCCTTGAGCTCGCCTGGATCGTGCGTGGTAAATGTGTCCTGTTGCGGCTCGTCGAGGGCATCGCCGTATACTTCGTGCCCTGCCACGGCCGCAACGGGGTCGGCCGGTGCGGCAAAGAGCGAGGCCCATGCGCCGAGCGCCGACGTGCCTCGTGTCTTGTCGCGGACGACGAGGCTCGCCATACTTGCACCTCGCTCCTCCTCCTCGAGCGGCACGCCGGTCGAGACAGGCACGCGCTCGACCTCGTCACGAAAAACGACGTCGCGCGCGACGCGCCCCGTGCGGCGCCACTGCGTCGCGCGCTGGTTTAGTTCGTCGATGCGGGGTCGGTACGGATTCGGATCGTCCTGTGTGGCGTAAGCGGCGGACGACCGTGCAGCCGCGCGTGTGCGCCGAGTCGACGGCACCTGCTGTGCGGCCCCTAGATCAGGAAACGCCGACGGCGCCGGCCCTGCGCTCTCGCGCTTTGGTCCTGGGCTCCGTAGGCCCCATGCGTTGGGTGGCATGCGTGGAGAAATGGCCGAATCTTCCCATCCGACGTATTTCTCCACTTCCAGCTGCGATGGCCAACGTCCTGGCGCTGCCGGTGGACTACACGCCGAGCCACGCCTCCTCGTCGCTCTTTTCGAGTGTGCGGCAGCGAAGACTGCCTACGGAAGACGACTGGCAGCATAATGAGTTTTCTTTTGAGCCGTTTGTGAAGCGCGAGCTCAAGATCCGCCTCGATACCGAAGACGAAGTCTGTCCGCGGTACGCAAAAGGGCGCTGCGATTTGCAAAGCCGGTGCCCCCTGCGCCACGTCGTGACGCCCTCACCCGCAGTGCCTGCGCTCGGGCGCGATGCGATGCGGCGGACGGTGTGCAAGCACTGGCTGCGTGGACTGTGCAAAAAAGGCGATGCGTGCGACTACCTGCACGAGTACGACCTGCGGCGCATGGCCGAGTGCCGCCTCTTTGCGACGTATGGCTTCTGCAACTCGGGCGACGAGTGCCTCTATGTGCATATTGACCCCAGCGTCAAGCGGCGCGAGTGCGAGCTGTACAAGCGCGGTTTCTGCCCCCGGGGCCCCGAGTGCCCCAAGAAGCACATGCGGCAGGTCGCCTGCCCGTACTACCTCGCCGGTTTCTGCCCCCTCGGCCCCGACTGCAATATGGGACAGTACGTTGCTCTACTTACCCAGTGTGAAAGCCATGATTCCCTCGCCCGAGTCGCGAGCGACCACGCCGCTGCTCACGCACCGCCCCCTGTCGATTATGGAGGCCTTTGGCACGGGCCCCGGCATCCACGAGCTGCCGACGGACCCCCGCACGGGCCGTGCGGTGGTGCCCGAGTCCGACTGGGCTGCCGCCGAAGAGCTGCGCAAGACACCGATGGCCGCGGCGCCGCGCGATCCCCGCCGGCGCGAGCTGAACGACGTGCTGTGCTACAAGTGTGGTGAGTACGGTCACTTTGCGAATGCTTGTGTCAACCCCGGCCGCCCCGGTGGGCGCGGCGGCATGGACCGTGGGGGCCGTTGGCGGTAGTATGTACTATGACTAGATTTTGGCGAGCTTGCCGCTCACGTCGATCTTGGTGTGCGTGCTGAAAGCAGTGCGCACCTTGCGGTCGCTAGACTTGTCGCCGCTCAGCTCCCAGATCTCGGTCTCGAGCAGGGCGACGCTCTTGCCGACCGACATGCCCTTCACCGCGACCTCGATCCAGGAGCCGAGGCGCGTGGGCGCGAGGTAGTTGACCGTGAGCGTCTGCGACATGCCAAACGTGATCCACGGCTGCCCCACATCGCCGGTCGAGTACAGGGGAATAATGAAGGACGAAAGCGTGTCGATGATCGAGGCCGCACATCCGCCGTGCATCGTGCCGAACTGGTTCGTCATACGCGGCTGCACCTTCATACGGAAGCGGATGTCGGTCGTCTCTGCGCGCTTCGGGCGCTCGTTCGCAGCGCGGTCGCCCGAGCCCGCCACGACGCCGTTGCGGTCGGCATACGTCAACTCACAGTCCGAGTCTTCGATCGAGAAGAACGACCAGCCGTCCTTGCTCTCGAACGTGTCCTTCAGGACCATCTTGATGATGTTCACCGCATCGTCCACCGGCTGCAATTGAACCGGCATCTTGGCAAAAGCTTAGTCACTCACACGCTGCCGAACGGCGATAACGAGCATGTGGAGGTCTTCCAAGCCGGCGGCTGGCGCGGCGTCGGTCGCCGCGTGCTGCTCCTGCTCGCGCGCAACGTGGTAGGCCGTGGCCGCTGCGTCGCGTGCAGAAGGGTCATTGGCGTGCTGCGCGAGGCGGGCCTCGAGGTACAGGCACGCGGCGCGCTCGTTGTAGTTTTCCGTAGCGAAAAAGTCTGTGTGAGCAGAAGGGCGTACCTTGCTGGGCGCGTGCGAGCCACGTACGTGCGCCTTGGATATCCTGTGTGGCCAGCAAGCATTTGGCGTACACGCACATGGAGTACGCACGGCGCTCGGCGTTGGCGTCCGCGAGTGCCTGGGGGAGGATCTCGGAGAGCGTCGCGAGCGCCTGTTCCGGCAGCTGCAGCGAGGTCGTCATGATCTCGGCGAGGCACGCGAGGCCGCTGCGCTGCAACGGGTACAGGTTCTGCTTCTCGGCGGAGGCGATCGCCTGCATCAGGCGGTCGAGGCTCTGGTAGGGCTGCTGTGCGGCAATCACGTCTTTCGCTTCGTCAAGTATACGCTGCGTCGGCGGCGCGACCTGGGCGTCAGCATCCAGGCCGGGGCACAGCTCTGCGAGGCGCCGCAGCGACGCAGTGTGTCGCTGCCGCCGCGCACGCATATACGCTATGCGCCAGAGACTCTGCTGCCACTCGTCGAGCTGCGCATGATCCGCAACGAGGCGCACGACACGCGGCGCAACGAGCTCACACACGGCCGCGTCGTACGCGCCGCGCTCCGCAAGTGCGTACGCGCGCGTGGCGGCGGTGCGCAGGCGCATCGCAGGCCAGCTGCGCGGCGCACTTTCCTCGAGGCGCGCGACGTGCGCGGTGTACGCCTCGGCGAGCGCAGGTATACCGAGACGTAGCCATGTCTGCGCAAGCACCGCCGAGGCGCACGCTGCGCTGCGCTCAATGCTCGGCCGTGGCTCCCAATCCGGCCCCGGCGCGTGTTTGTCGGAGGACCGCGAAGCCCACGTCGCATTGGCCAGCGACTGGATGATCGCGAGGAGCGGCTTGCCGTGCTCCGCGTCGCGGTCCGCTTTCCATAGCGCAAGCGGAGAATAGGCGCCGCACGCGAGCTGCGTGTCCGTGTCGCGCCGCGTGAGGAGCCACGCGTGCTCCTTCCCCGGCTCGGGGTCGAGGTACGCCAGCTGCTGCAGCAGGTCGTCGCAGGCGCGCATGCACTCTGTGTCGCCGACGGTACGCGCGAGGAGGATCGCTTCGTCGAGCGTCGTGCGGGCGGCGGGGTATCCTTTTGTGTGAATGTGAAACTGGGCAAGGTTGAGCAGGGCGTGCTGGTGCAGCTCCTGCTCGCACCCTGGGATCGTCAGGTCAAAGAATGCGTGGAGCTCGTTCTTGGCTGCAGCATAGTCGCCTTTCCGTGCGCTCGTGCGCCACTGCAGAAACGCGCGCGCCTGGTTGTGCTGCCGCCATTCGTCGGCGAGTCCGTGCGCGTCGCCGTCGCGCCATGCGGCACACATCGACGCGAGCTGCAGCCGCTCCAGGTCGAGGAGCATCTCGAATGCGAGACGCGCGCGGCGCACATACAAGCCGAGGTACGAGCGGCGGTCCAGGAGCTGGGTATGCGACTGGTCTGCGTCCTCTGGCACGAGGCATAAGCACTCGGGGATCTTGCTGTGAAAGAGCTCGGCGAGCCCATCGACGTTCCAAAGCAGCGCAAACCACTGGTCGAGATACGTCTGTACGCCGGTCAGCGTCTCGGGGTACGCTCCAAGCGCGCGGCGCAGGCGCGCGTGGAGTGCCGCGAGCGACGGCGGCGCGTCGTCGAGCGACTCGACCGCGCGTGCGAGGAACAGGAGCAGCACGCACTGCGCCCTGCTCTCCCCCTCCGGCGCCCCTGCCTGGCAGAAGTAGGTGATGAGAACCAGCAGCGCGACGTGGCTCCCGTCGAGCGCCTGCTGACTCCCAAACTGGATCATAGTGGAGGTTCCTTCGGATGATGACGGCGCTGCCCCGACGCCTGTTGCTTGTGCGGCACGGCGAGACGAACGAGAATGTGCAGGGTAGGTAATGTTGCTGACGCAGGTATAATCCAAGGACAGCTGGACACGGCGCTGAACGAGCTCGGCCTGCGCCAGGCGGAGCTGACCGGCGCCGCGCTCAAAGACGAGCCGATTGCGCGGATCGTGAGCAGCCCTCTGCAGCGCGCGTACAACGTACGTCTATCTGCTAAACCAGACCGCCGCGGCGATTGCCAAGCACCACCCCGCGCTGCGTATTGAAAACGACCCCCGGATCATGGAGCGCCAGTTTGGCGTGCTCCAAGGCAAGGTCTACCACGGCCCGCGGGAGAAGCCGGCCGACACGGAAGGCATGGAGAGCACGAAAGAGTAAGTTTTATCGCTGATGCAGCTTAATGGCGCGCCTAAGCGCCTTCTTCCGCGACCTCAAGACGTCCGTCGCGAGCACGCCCGGCACGACGGTGCTCGTGAGCCACGGCGGTGCGCTGAGCTCGCTCGTGAACCTTGTGATGCTTGCCGAGGGCCACGTCGTGTGTGCGCCGTCGATTGAGCCGTCGCGTTTCTGGAACTGCAGCATCTCCGAGATCCTCTTTGAGCGCGACCCGCCGACGATCGTGCGATGGGCGGACATTGCGCACCTCGACGCGTCGCGCAAGCTGGCCAACGTAGACGAAGCGATCTAACTATTTACACTAATTCGCACTCATCGATGCACGGCGCAGCGCCAGAGGCACGCTGCGCTGCCGATTCAAGATGGTCTGGAACGCACTCAGCCACTTGATTTCTTCCTCTTCCGTCGGCGCACATACGACAAAGGTGCGGCTCGGCGTCACGATCTTGAAGCAGTGCTCCTTGCGTGGCCGCACCTCGTGCGCATTCTCCGGGCTGCGCGACTCGAGCGCGGTGTGGAACGGCGCGCCAGAGAGATTCAGGAGGTTGAAGGCGACGGGGCCGCTCTGCGACGCGTCGCACTCCATCACGTCGAGGATCGCCGCCATGGGCAGCCTGCGGTGCACTCGTGTATCCATGTGGCTCCGCGCATAGAATAACGCATGTTGCGTAAGGACGAACCAGCGCTTGCGCCAGTGCTTGCGGTGGCTGCTTTGCTTCATTAGGTAGCCCTGCGCAATCACGCGGTCCGTATCTTCCCGCGCCGGCGGCGCGGCAGGCTGCGGCAGCGGCGCCGCCTGGTCGTGCTCCTCGTCGAGCTCTAGCTCCTCGTCCTCGGACGAAGACAACATCGCGGGCGCCGTCGGCTGCTGCAGGAAGCGCGACGGGCCGGCCGGCCGGCTCTCTTCGTCGCCACTGCTGGGGTATACACGTGTCGGCATGTCGTCGTCGCGCCACCGCACGCCTTCGCGGCCACGCAATTCGCCGCTTGCGCTCGGAGGCATGTGCGTCGAAACCGGCGACGAGCTGAGCATCGCCGTGTCGATCGGTGTCGGCATCTCGTCACACACCTGCAGGATGCTGATCGGCGGCGCGGTCGACGAGCGCGTGCCGATCGTGACTGGCGCAGAGCCTTCGCGCGTGGAACTCGTGGCCGGCGCCGTCTCGGTGCGTAGCGCACGGCGCGCATCCGTGCGGAGGTGCACGGCGCCGACCTGCTGGGCGAGGTCCCCGACCGTGTCCTGGTGCAGTGCGCGGATATGGTTCACCGCGTCGATCCACGCATAGGTCTCTTGCAGGTTCGTCGAGCGGATGTACATGGTGCGATCCGGCGTCACAATGCCGACGGTGAGCCCGACGCGCTTAAAGTCGACCGGGACCACTGCGCGAATTTCGCTCGCATTGATAACCTTGAGAAGGCGATATTCCTGTATAAGCCATGCAACGTACCCTCTCGTTCTTGTAAAACGCGAGGCGCGAGGCACGCAAAACAACCCAGCGCTTTTTCCAGGTCTTGCGCTTATCACCCCGCTTGAGCAAGTAGCCCGAGCGAATAATGACCTCGTTCAAGAGCTCAGGTGCAGTCTGATCTGCAAATCCACACTCGTCCTCATCCTCGTCCACCTCGTCGCCGTCATTCGCCTCGGTCTCGTTCGCGGCGAGATCCGCGTCTGGCTCGAGCGCGTCCGGCATCGATGCGGGGTAGGTCGCCGCAATCCCCGGGCGGGGGTCGGGCCGAAGCAAAGGGTTGCCTAAGGAAGGCTCCACCAGTATGGCCATAGTGGGTGTGTTGCACCCCGAAGATCGCTAATGAATTCTTTTCACTCGGTGTTGGAATGGGCGTGTGTGGCGTCCCCGGAACTAAAAGTGGGGGCCTGTGTCGCGGCGCCGCCCGCAGCAACAGCGTTTGTAAACGTCACGTGCAGCGATGCCCGTTCGTCGGGGGCAGCTCCTCGGCGTCTCTTTGTCATGTTTGGGCGCGTGAATCCGATTGCGTCTGTGCGCACGCTCGCGCAGCGCCCTGCCGCGCTTCGTGCGGGTGCGATGCAGCGCCGCTACGCGGGTGGTCAGCCTAGCTACAACGAGCCGACGGGTACGTGACTAGACTAACGCAGGATACCTCTTTGGCGAAAAGGTAGGCCTCCTGACTAACCCAGCCTCCTGCACCGGGCCACAAGCGCGAAAAGGCTGCCTGGGAGCCGATCTGGTACTACGGTTTCTACGGCGGCATGGCGGCGTTTGCCGTCCTGCTATACTACAAGCCCGACCGCAGCGTCCGGCAGCTCGCGCCGGAGGCCGAGAAGCGCCTCGACGAGTCGGGCGCCGCGTGGCGCTACAAGCCCTCGCCGAACTCGGGCTACCCGAACGGTGTTCCCAAGTAGAGGAAAATCTACTTACTACTCTACATCTGCGATGCTCATCTTCATCTGTAGCAACGTAATCTGCGTCAGCACTAGTACGTACTGCGGGGCACGCTTTTCGCACATGCGTGTCGACCGCCTGCTCGGCTGCGTGCGCCTCGGTAAGGCGCACATGCGGCGAAAAGTGCAGCGTGGCATGCGCCACGACAAAGGGGCCGCTGCTCACCGCCGCAAGGCCTGTCCATGCACAGTCCAGACGCTGCGCCGCCTGGACGTCGGCCACGGCGCTGTCCAGCGCGCGCGCAATAGCCGCATAGGTCTCGTCCGGCACGCTCCGGTCACAGAGCTGCTGCAACGCGGAAAAGAGCAGCGTCCAGGCTTGGTAGCCATAGACGAGCGCCAGACACAGGCCACCCAGGGGGTCGAGCACGGGGGACCCTAGCCAGGATCCGGCAATCGCAAAAAACGAGCCGAGCGAGCCAAGGACCTCCATGCGGTGGTGATACGCACTCGCCTCGAGCACGGAGCTGCGCGTCTCTTGCGCTTTTCGTAAGGTATAGTGGTACAGGGCCTCTTTGGCAATGATGCCAATCGCCGCAAAGATCAACGCGCTCGGTTCCACGCTTCCATGCGCGTGGCCATGGCCGTGGCCGTGGTCCTCCCGGAAAAGGTCGAGGAGCGGGGCCAGGGGCATCGTGCTTCTTGGCGGCGCTTGCGCCATCATCCAGCTGGGGGCGTGCCGCGCGAGCTGCGACGCGGCATGCACAATGATCCCAAGCGACGAGAAAAAGAGCATCGCACTGATGCCCACCGACCCGATCGTCTCGAGCTTGCCGTAGCCAAACGGGTATTTCCTGGTCGGCTTCTTTTGCGCTTTGTACAGGCAAAAAAGCGTAATGATATCACCAAAGGTGTCGGAAATCGCATGGCTCGCATCGGCTAGGAGCACGGCACTGTTCAGCACAATGCCTGCGCCGGCCTTCATCAAGCACAGCACGATATTCGCGACAAGGCCAAGCAGGGCGACGCGCGCTACCTGGCTCCCTTTGCCGCCAAAGATGACACGCCATTCAATCGCAGCATGACTATGTGGCTCATGATGCTTGCCATGGGAATGGAAAAAGTGGTCGTGCATTGTCACAACCGCTTCACGCCAATCCCTCGCCCATCCGGCACCCACACGGTTCTCGCTCGTCGCTTTGGATACACCTCCACATTCAAAGCGCCCCTGGCCTGACACTACGTAACCGCCGAGCGCGGGCGCGTTTGTTTTTCATCGTTATCAGGGGTATGGCCGGTCCTTGGTATATAAGATCCAGTAAAAGTCATTATACCACAAACGGTATCACAGGAACGTCTGTGGAAGATGCACATGGCACCGCCAGCAAAAGTCCCGCCTAGTACTTCAGCTGATTCACATCGACCATTTGGCCGCCAACCCGGGCAAGGCGCGGCTTGGGGACACGGTCGTCCTGCGCGGTCTCCAGACGCTCCTCTGCCGAGTTGACAGGTGTTGAAGAAAGAAGAGGAGGGTAGCCTGGCGTGCCAAGGCTCGAGCTTGCCAGCTTGAAACGCGCGCGGATTCGCTCCAACAGCTTCTGCAAATCAGGCGCGTCCTTGTCGGGCGAGTCGTTCGATGCGCCGGGCTGCTCAAGCAGCGACGAATCGTTTTGAGTCGGCATCTCGCGGATCAGAGATTCGAGATTCGACAAATGCTGCAATTGTTTTTGCGCCTTGCGGTTGCTGCGTTAGACGGGGTACGTACGAGCTGGGCTCCTGTCGGAGAATGTGCCGCCACATGCGAATCGTGCCGAGGTAGTAGCCGATCTCTTCCCAGATTTCAAACCCTTTTTCGCGTCCGAGCGTGCGTCCTTCGCGGAAGCCGTACTGCTCGCCTTGCTTCGTTCCGCGGGCAAAGCCGGCCGCATAGGAACTGGGTCAGCGAAAACGACGTACGCTTGTTCCAATCCCGTCATCGCATCCATGTCTAGTTCCACCGATGCGCTGGGCGAGCTGTGCCTACCAACGTATCAGTATCGTTCCAGCGGCACCTGTACTTACAAGCTGCCGGAAGCATCACCTTGGCGAGCACCTGCACCGTCGCCTGCACTTGGCAGGGACGCGCCGCGTGCGCCACCACGGTCAGGGTCGCTCTCGGACTCGGGCTGCGGCGACGCCACCGGCCGGTACATCGATACCGGACTGTGCCGCTGGGGTCCCAGCGCAATAAAGCTGCTCATCTCATTATTGGCACGCGCAGCAGCACCGGTGACGTCATGAGCATCGTGCCCGAAATAGCCACCGCGTTCATTCACTGCGTCCGGACGGGGAACCCCGTTGCCAAGGTGCATGCGACCCAGCTGGCCTGCAGCATCAAGAGCGGAAAATGCCTCGGGGTTGGAGTCTCTGGGCAGGAGCCGCGGGTCACTCAGGCCGGACTCTGCATGGGGACCCCGCTTGATATTCACAGGAAGGGGCATGCGCGCAGAGTCAAACAGGGGTGGGACTGCAGCAGGGGCTCCCGGCGCGGGATAAGCCATGGGGTCGATGCCTGAAACCGGCGCCTCGTACGGCTGGGGCGTGGGCCATTGCACCACGCCCGGGCTGGGGACCATGGGGTCGAGGCGCGGCGGGGCACTGTGGATCATTCCATTGGGATCACGCGCGTACTCTGCGAGCGAGGTGTTGAGCGGCGTGGGTAGTTTTGGGGCATAGCCAGACATCACCGCGGCATACGCGGCCTGCGCCTCGAGCGTGGCCTGGGGGTCGTAGAGCGAAGCCGAGCGCGGCGCAGCGTGGTTCGGCTTGTTGGGCACAAACGGCGCACTGCGCTTGGTATGCAGATTCTTTTTTGCGAGCTCCGCCTTGAGGATACATCCGCGGTCCTGGTCGACACGGAAGCCATTCAGCACTTCGCGTGCTTCGAGCGCCTCCTCGCGCGTATAAAACTTGGCGAATCCAATAATCTGCTTGTTGCGCACGTTTGCCGACTCGTGCTGGCCCTCTTTTGTCTCGTGCTCGCCCTCCTCGCCTTTGTTCGGCGGGGGAGTAGGGTGCTTGAGCATTGACGCTTCGAATCCCTTGGCAAAGAGGAACATGTTGGCAAACTCGCGATCGGTAATATCGTCCGGGAATCCGGCGATGAAGAGAGTAGAGATTTCTTGGTGGAACCGGTCGCTGTGACCTCCGTCCATCCTGCGTGGCGGCACAGGTTGCGTCGGATGGACGGCCCAGGCAGGCATCGCCTGAGGCGCCCCCTCTGCGTACGGCACCGGCGCGACCCATTTCGCACCCGTGGGCAGGTAATTGGCCTCGGTCCAGCGGGGATCGCGTGCGCCGTACATGACCTCTGCGGCCGGTGGCGGACGTGCTCCGAGACCCCAGGAGCCCATCGATACGTCTGGCGTCGGAATCCCACGGTTCTGCGGAGCACTGGGCCACGGGCGGTCCCAGGGGGCGCGGGAAGGACTCGACGTGTCGCATTCGACGAGCGATGCACTAAGCGAACGGTCCTGTGCGGCAGGGACGCCTAGTGAACTTTCAAAGGCCGCGCGCATCTGTGCCGTGTCCGCCGACGATTTGCGGGGTACATCGTTGCGGCTGCTGGGGCTCGACGAGTTGACCCAGCGAATGTCGCGCTCAGTGTGAGGGGATGGATACGTATTGTGGCGAGGACCGTTTGCCTCTGCATCGAGCTTGTCCCAAAGCTTCTTGGACGGTTGGACATCAAAGCTGACCGACTTGGGCGAGAGCGACGCCACATGGCGGGGCACTGACGCACCTTCATCCTGCGAAGCGTATGTGAGAGGAAGAGGCTCCGCGGTCTCAATGCGGTGCTGTACAAGGTTAGAAAAACTGTCCATATCATCTGGTCCGTAACCAGGCCATGCGCGTGAGTTCATGATGTAGCACAAAAGGCGTCCCTACGCAACTCGTAAGCGTTGGCAGAGAGAAAATGAGGCGATTGCAAGGAAGGAAAGATTCGAAGTCGCCGGGAACAGCGGCAGCTTGTACCCAATGTGTTGTACGGCCTTGGTCCCTCCAAGTCGAAGTGCGTCCAAGCCCTAGCCGCCTGGACGCTAGGGTCGCAAAGACAGAAACGATTCTGCCTTGAGAAAAGTACTCAAAAGAAGCTCCCACACAAAATGCAAGCGCTACGACTCTTGATATTTACCGGCTTGTCTGCGTGGTCGTGAAGAAAAGGTGTGGACCCTGGTACGTTTCACACGTAGACTGCCACGCAGCCGTTCTGGACAAATTTGAATTTGGTTACCAGGGCACCGTCATTCACATCGTGCTTACCAAGCTAAATTACTTACGTGCCGTTTTTTGCAAAGTTAGCCTAGTAGGTATTTTTAAATCGGCGCTCATGTCAAATCCCCATTGGTCCCTTCCCCGGTGTTGTGCCGTGCTGGGCCCCGGCAGAAGGGGCCAGTGCGCGGCACAGAGGTTGTGTAAAAAATAGCTCGGCCGGATTTAACGGACGAATGACAGCCACTACGCTGGCCAAACGGATGTATCTGAACCCTGCTAAAGGCCGGAAATGCCGCGCGATGCAGGAGCACGAGCGACGTGCCGCTAGGGTCATCCGCTGACGTCTATGCCCGCGATAATGAACTGCGAGTTAGTCCGACGTCGCTTGACCTACATTGAGCACCCCAGCGCCTCCCCCTGGTTTCCCCACGCGGTCTTTTTTGCCGCCAAGATAAACGTACAGCACAATGCAGTAGCCCGTGCAGATGCATGCCACAGTCGACCTCGCTAAAGCTGCACTGCCAAGCACGCTTTGCAGCGCACGCATACTCAGATGCACCTCAAAAAAGTCCTGCGGCGTTTCGTTTTGGTCCGATGGTGGTCCCTCGGCGCCTGCATGTCAGCAAGGAGCGCAGTGACGTACCTTGCACGTGAGGACGCTCGAGGCCGGTCCACGTTGCGTCGCCGACCACCTCGCTGTCGAGCACCGCCAGCTTGAACGTGCCGGCACGGTTCGCAGAGAGGCACGCCTGGTGCGACAACGGGCGCATCTGGTCGGCCACCGCACGCACCTCGGTGAGGGGAGGAAGCACGATATAGACCTAGTGGTAAGCCATAGCACGTACGTCAGGGGTAGGGCACATGGGCTCCGCGATCAAGTCCAGCTCGGAGGTGCGCAAAATCCGGATCAGGATTTCCTGTGTGACGTCGAGCCGTGATCCAGAGTGACTCGTCATGGCTATCGCGAGGCTCAGCAGCGGCTCGCCGTGGCGCTTGCCGAGGCGCAGCACGATTTCCAGCGCGCCCGAGGCCGAGCGGAAGACGCGCGCGAGCGCCTCGGTCGCGACCTCGAGTGTGATCTCATTATTTTTGTTCGACTCGACGCGGTACTCGGAAAAGAGCGAGGCCTGTGTCAGCCACACCACCTACCACCGGGACCGTCGTCCAGATCTGAATTCCGTCCCGCCCATCGGGGCATATCAGCCGAAAAGTGCTCGGCGAGAACTGCAAAAAGCATCTCGGCGACACGCCCGCGGCCGTCTCTATGGTCAGCAAGATCACCTACGTGCTAGGCCCGCCAGCAGCGCCACGTCGCTCACATTCGCACGCAGCCGCATCGCACGGACATGCACGCACGACGCGCCGAACCACGCCGGCCGAATGAATGTCCACGTGGTGCAAAAGCCGCGGAGCAGCCCCCAGGGAAGACGTATAGCGCACACCATGTCTGGCTGGGGATCGTGGCTGTAAGTACCCCCCGCCACTAACGCAGTACCGGCTCGTCGCAACCGCAGGCAGACGCAAACGCACCTGCTACCGGCACGGCTGGCAGTGGCAACAATTTTCATGCTGTGACGGATGCCTTCCCGCAGAACGCACTGAACGGTGCACTGTCCAAGTCGGACCTGAACTGGACGTGCCCTACGGGTCTTACCACCGAGACGCAGACGTGGTACTCTGTGCTGTCGGATGGTGCTTTTATCACGAGCCAGATTATCTACTCGCCGGTCGGGTACGTGGCTAGACTGACGCAGTTTGTGGAAGCCCCAGGTGCAGATGACGTTCAAGTACTTCAACCCCAAGACCGGCAAGAAGGTCTGGAAGTCGAAGAACGTCGACGAATTCATGCCCCTCGACGCCGACAAGCGCTCCTCGAAGTCGAACGCCTTCACCGTCTCGCTGCGTGATCTGGACGACGGCAGCCAGGAGTACACGATCCAGGCGAACCTCGATACGGACGTGCAGCTGACGTACACGATGAAACGCCCTGCGTCGGCCGCCGGCTGGAAGCTCGGTGAGGGCGAGCGTGGCGGCTTCTCGTACTTTGGCGAGAACGCCACGTCGCCTGTCGGCTACGTGATCCACCGCTTCTGGCCTTTTGCCAAGACCTCGGGCCTGATTGTGCTCGATGGTCAGGCGATCGAGGCGGATGGCCAGGGCATGTTTGTGCAGGCCATCCAGGGCATGCGCCCGAACTTGGTTGCGTCGCGATGGAACTTTTGCACGTTCCAGAGCACGGAACACGACGGGACCAGCGCGATGCTCATGGAGTTCACCACCACGAGCGACTACGGCATTGCGACGGCCGGCGGCGAGGGCGCTGCTGCGAAGCGCGTGCCGCAGGTCGTGACGTGCGGCTCGGTGGTCTACCAGGGCAAGCTCGCTGCGGTCGTCGCTGCGACGCGCGATGCGACTGCGCCCGAAGACGCACCGTCGCGCCAGAGCCAGACGCGCATCACGCACCTGGACAAGGCCAAGGACGAGCTGACGGGCTACCAGGCCCCGCAGGCCATCCGCTACGTCTGGGACGGCCCGGCGATCGCCGACCAGAAGCCCGTCCAGGGCGAGCTCAAGGTGACGCTCGGTGCGCCGGATGCGACCAACGGTCTGGTGGACAAAGTGGACGTCCTCGCCGAGATCCCCTACTTTGTGAAGAAGCTGGTAAACTACGTGGCGGGCACCAAGCCCTACATTTACCAGACGCTCAACCCGGCGGAGCTCTCGCTTACGCTTCCCGCGTCGGTCGCAGGCGAGGAGAAGAAGATCACTGCCAAGGGAACGGTCTTTGAGGAGCACACATTCATTAGCGAATAGGTCGGCCACTCTTGGATTACTTGGAAAAGTAGCGCACGACCTTGCCCAGGATATGCAGCAGCACCACGCTAAAGACAAAGGCGACCGACAGGACAAGCACCACGACAGGGTCGCTGGATTAGCTAGTGTACGTACACGCTCAGTCCCTTGTTGTCGTCCGTGTTCAGACGCAGCATCGTGCTCGAGCTGCCACCCGCGCCGGCAGCGCGCGCGCTGTGGGGCTTTTCGGCTTCTTTGAGGGCAGCGCGCCGCCTGCATTAGTGTGAAAACGTACCGCATCGCGCTCGAGTTACGGCTCGCGAGGGCAGCAAGCTGCGCCTGCGTAAGGGGCTGCGAAGACGACTTGGCTTCAGACTGGATTAGCAACACGACCTACCATGCCGTTCAACAGGGGAAGAGGCGCGGCCGCCCGCCACGACGCACACGGATTTGCCACGTGACACTATCGGCCGGTGCCTCTCTTTTTCGTGCGATGAAGGTGGACAAGCTGAAGGTGCGCCCTAAGAAGATTGCGGCGCAGGCGCCGTGTGCGGCAGAGTTCGCCTCGGTGCTTGCCTGCTGGGCCAGCTCGAACGATATCCGGTCGCAGTCGACGTGCCAAGAGCCGACGCGCGCGCTCCGCGAATGCATGGCTACCAGGGTACGTCTCCCTACTTACGCAGCGCCCCGCTGTCAACCGCAGCAAGCCGACGATCAACTACCATCTTGCGCGCTTCTCGAAGCGCGTGTAAAACTACGACACTATACCAATTTTCCGTCGTGGCGGCTGCATAGATTTGTAGCAACGTGCAGCAACATGCAGCATTGACTTTCCGAGTGCTAGCGTAGGGGTGAGTGCGGACGTGACGCGTGTGACGATAGCATCATGCGGACGAGAGTCGCGAGATCACGGCAAGGCGGGGGGTGCCTGCCGCGGTTATCAGCTGGGCCGATAGGATGAGTCATTCGGGAGAACACTCCACGTAGCTTCTTCAACGATGCCTAACGGATACACGGCACGCTTGGCACTGACGAACGAGGACCTGCGCGCGGCCTATGTGCTGCGCGACGAGGTATTCTGTGCCGAGCAGGGCTACAGCGCCGACCGCGAGCTCGACGCGCTCGACGACACCGCTGCGCACATGGTCCTGGTCAGCGACGAGGACCAGCATGTGCTCGGTGTGGTGCGCATCCTTGCGTACCCCTTGCCGGAAGAGGAGCCCGAGTCGTACCCCCCGACGCGCAAGGACGGCGACGACCTCCCGGGCGGCGGGCGCACCGAGGCGCAGGTCATGGAGACCTTCCAAGAGAAGCAGCAGCGCCTCGAGGAGACGTCGCAAGACTTTCTCTTGTCGGGCGGCAAGATTGGGCGTGTCGCCGTGAGCAAGGCGCTGCGTGGAAAAGGCGCAGGACGCATGCTGATGGAGGCCGCCGAGGCGTGGATCATTAAGGCGTTGGCCAGTGCGCCGTACGTCCAATCCGCCCAGAATGTCGACGCAAAGATCCAGCTGAGCGCACAGGTGATTGCCAAGCGCTTCTACGATAGCTTGGGGTACACCTCCGACGACGTGCAGTACCTCGAGGAGGGCGAGCCGCACCAGTGGTACAAGAAGGTGGTGTCGATCAAGAGGGTATAATCGTACATAGTTAACTATTGAACAGACGCGAGTGCAGTTGATCGTGCCGTGCCTGTACGATCTCGCCGAGCGGCCAGGACGTGGTTGGAAAGCCGCGCTGGGCGCGGTCCGCGTCGTCCCAGTCCCAGTCCCACGCCTCGTCCTCGACTTCCTGGACGGACGTCGCAGCGGACCGCGGCGCCGCTCGGTGCCATGCCTGCTCTCCGAGGCGCTCGCCGGCCGCGCGCTCGAGCCGCGCGAGGTGCGCGGCGACGAGCGTCCGCAGCTGAAACGCAAGGAGCTGATGCGCCATGTACGGTCCGATCGTATTCAGTCTGATCGAGCACGACATGATGTTGCGCGCCTGCAGAAACAGGTTTTGGCGCAGCGCGCGGTCCAGCGACAGACCGACGCATGCAGAAAAGACCCCGGCGCAGATTGGAAGGTGCCCTGCGAGCTCGCCGCGCTCCGCGTCCAGCGCGCGCACGCCGCTGCCTAGCCGCGCGCTGCCGCGGCGTGCATGCATGCGGAGCCGCTCGATGAGCTTATTTGCGCGCTCGTTTCCGCCTGGCATCGGCGCGCCGTACACGGCCGGCTGGGCAAAGGACTTGGAGTAGAGCGAAAGGAGCGCGATGCCCTGGATCATGGATGCGCGACGCGATACATGATTCAGCAGGAGCGTGTGGTGCTGCCAGTCGAGCCATGCCAGCGCCTGCAAGGCGCCCTCGAGGTTGCTGTCGGGCGTCCGGAGGTGGTGCTGTGCGACACGGTACGCTGCGTGGACGTACGGGAGCACGCTGCTCACGTAGTTGGTAAGTGAATGATCGACAAACGCGACGGTGCGTTCGACGAGCGCCTGCTGGTGCGGCGCGCCGCTTTTCTGATCCTTGGTGAGGAAGCCGTGTGAGTAGTACGACTCGAGTCCTGCCGACGCGATGAATCCGCCTACATCAGCCCAGACACGTACCCGTAGGAAGGTTCGAGTCCGACAGTACCCACAACAGGTAGTCCTCCGTCTCCTGCTCGGAGACGCCGGTGGCCATGGCGGCCTCCACTGAGGCACGCGTGTCTTTCTATGCACGGCTACGACGAGGCCTGCTGCGCCTTGAGGCGCTGGATGTGCGCGTTGAGGAAATACGGCTTGAGCTGCTCGTTCGAGAGGCTCTCTGCGCCCGCGATCCGGCCGAGGCACGTCTGGGTGAGTCATACGGCGTACCTTGGCCCCGCACTGGCACTGGAACGGCTGCTGCATGTGCCACTCGGTCGAGGGGTAGACTGGATTAGTGCTCGCACGTACAGAACGTCAGCGTGTCGCCCTCGGCGATGTCGTGTGCCGCGGCCGCGTAGCCCTTGCGAATGTCGCCCTCCACGACGTGGAACTCGACCGAAGGCGCACAGGAATGGTTGCAGTAGAGGAGGCTGTGTGAAATGAGAGACGTACTCGCTGTTGAGCTCGAGGTGGCTCTTTTCACCCGTCTGCACGGTCGAGTAGCGCACCTCGTCGCTCGGCGTCGCGTGGTCAAAGGTCGCGATGACCTCCCCCGCACGATACGGGCGCGCGGCGACCGCGTACGAGTTGTAGTCGCCGCCCTGGAACTCGATGCGAATCACATCGGGGTGCGTAGAGACGTGCGTCTTGGCAGCTACGGTTCCGTCGCTGCTAGGCAGCGCAACAGCGGTAGGCATAGTCAAGGCGCGCCCCTACGCCGACCCCGCACGGTGTCCGGCACCGGTTCATCTTCCGGTGCTGTACGTAAGCAATCGGGACGAGTTTATTGGCTTGGGTATCCTGTGGCGTCGCGTGCGACCGGCGGTGCGAGCGCACTGGCCTCTTGAGCGAGTCGCGCGACGCTCGGCGAGTTTGCTCGCGTTTCTGCACCCAGCGCCGCATTACCATGCGGCGAGCTGTGCAAATGGCGCAGCAGGGGCACCAGGAGCGCCCGTGCGTCGCGAGTGTGGAGGCATTCCGCGTCGCGTGCCGCGGAGAGCACTCCCCCGAGGACCAGTGCCCAGGAGGCAGGGGAAGGCGCGGGGGCGGTGGCCTCGGCGGTCGCGGCCTCAGGGGCGAGCGTGCCATTGGCATGCAGGAGCTCGTCGGCGAGGCGTGTGCCGATCGCAAACGCGGTAGGGCTGCGCGCGTCAAGCAGGTGGGGGAGGAGGACATGGTAGAGCTCCATCGAGGGCGTGATGCTGGCGGTACGCATCAGATCCCATAGCACGAGCGCCATACGCACGCCAGCATTGGCCTTGTCGAACGGAAGGTCACGCTCGAGCGCCGCGGCGGCGATGCCAAGCGGCGCGCGCCGAAAGAGCGCCGGAATCTTGTCCTGCGCCGCGAGCGCCGCGAGGTGCGCGCCGTGCTCGAGCACGCCCGGGAGAAGCGTCGCATAGGTCACCAGATTCGGCGCGAGCTTCGTCGTGCACATGGTATGCAGAAGCTGGAGGGCCACTTGGAGACGCGGCGCGGTCTCCTCGTCGGTGCGCGTGTGCAGACATGCCTTGATCATGGCCGTAAAGGTCACAGAGTTCGGCTGGACCTGGAGCGAGTCCATGATCTGCATGACCTGCTGCACGGCGGCCTCGGCGCGCTCGGGCGTGTCGGCTGCCCGCAGCAGCGCGTCGAGGACCGTGGTAAAGGTGATCACGTCCGGCCGCAGGCCGAGCGCAGGGATGCGGCGCAGCGTCTCGGCCATCGCGCCAAGGTTGCGCACGCGCGCCTGGGAGCGTAGCAGCACGTTGAGCGTGGTGATCGTCGGCGCGGGCACGCTGCCGGACCCCATCGCCTGGACGAGCGCCTGGGCATCGTCCATGCGGCTCGAGACACACAGGCCATGCACCACGGCATTGTACGTCTCGACGGGAATCGCGAGCTGGCCACTCGCCTGGAGCGCCTGCAGGCGCCGGAACAGGTCGAGCGCCGTGTCGACACGGTGCTTGCGGAAGGATGCGGCGATCATCGTGGTATAGCACAGCAGGTCCGGCGCAAGGCCCGCCGGGCGCGCGAGCGTCTTGGCGACGTGCTGCGCGAGGGGCACGTCGCGCGTGCTCGCGTCGGCGTGCGTGAGCACGCGCCACGTCGCCTGCACGGCGGCATAGTCGCCGCCGCGCGAGTACCCGTCGAGGATCGCGTTCCACAGAGCGAGCGGCGGCCACTGTGTGTGCCCGGCCTTTTTCATCGCGTCCTGCACGACAATGAGTGCGGCCCAGACCTGGGTCGCGAGGTCGGTGCGCCTTGCGGCCAGCAAGCCGCTCACGCACACCGTCCAGCAGCTATCCGTCCACGCCGGGAGCGCATTCTCAGCAGGAAGCTGCGCTTGGACGAGCCACGGGGTCGGCGTGTCGCCCAGTACGCCCGCCTGCATCGCAGCGCAAAACAGGCGCCAGAACGCGACAAGGTCGCCGCGCGTAAGGGTCGAGCCGAGGAGCCGTGCGATGCGGTTGTGCCCTCCGCCCGCGCCCGAGCCACCGTGCAGGCCGCGCGCGAGCTCTGCGTGCGAGACCCAGTCGAGGGCACGCTGCTGCACGGCCTCGAGCGCCGGATTGTCCTTCTGCACGACGCCGGTCCAGGGAAACTTGGCAAACTGGCGCCGGCAGTGCCCATAGTCAAAGAAGAGCTCGGTGTGCGTCCCGACCTCGAACGACTGAAACACCTGCACCATGCTGTGCAGGTCATTGGTATGTGCGTAGCACAAAACGACCAGCTCGAGCAGGTCGTGGATCTGGCGGCGGCGGCGCAAGTCCGCGTCGAGGTACACGAGCTCGTCCCCTTTTGCACGCCGCCGCTCGGCAAGGTACGCGTGGAAGAGCGCAATAGCCCGCGGCGCATCGCCGCACAGCAGCTCGACCTTCATCCAGCCCTGCACGCCAAGGATGTCGGCGCGCCGCGCCGCGTGCAAGCCCCATTCTTCGCACCTCGCTCGCCACGCCTCGGCGCGCGTGTCGCGCAGCGGAAACTGGACCGCGTCGCCGCTCGAGCGCGGCGCAAGTACCGCGAGGTTCGCACGCACGAGCGCGAGGAGGTCTGCGTCGTCGTTGCGCCGCATTTTGTGCAGCTCGCCCTGCGTCTGCATCGTCTTCCAGGCGTCCCACACCTGCTCCAAGTCGCGCGCCGCAAAGCCGGCACGCAGCAAGCGCAGCGGCACGGCCGGCGCGCGTGCGTGCGTGTGCGCGAGGCGCGGCGCAGCGCCTGCGCTCCCCACAAGCCGACGCGCCCACATCGAGGTGCGAAGACCGTCGGCCGAACTCGCTCACTCCACCATGCCGGTGTATGACGAGGAGCCGCTGCTGGAGGCGCACGGGCGCGACGGCGTGTACGCCATGGACGTGGACGATGGTGATCACCCGCCGCCGCGGCGCTACCTCTACGCGCCAATCTCGTACGACCAGGCGATGCGCCCCCAGCGCCCGTGGTGGCACCCGCTGGAGTGGTACAACACGGTGCGCGAGCACGCGCACGTCTTTGACGTGCTGCGCCCGTCGGAAGGCGTCAAGTCGGGCTGGCAGCGCACGCAGCGCATTCTGATGGCGGCCTGGCCGCAGAACCGCATGCACCAGACGATCGTGATCGTGTTTGGGCTGTGGCTGCTTGTCTCGTATGCGAGCTTTACGGTGGAAGAGACGCTGCCGATCGAGGCGATGGACGACCGCCTATTTAACGGCTACTACGAGATTGTGCACGAGGAGCTGGAGGGCGTGTACATGCACCCGGATCCCCAGGCGGGGCATGTGGCGATGAACACGTCGTGGGGCTCGCCGCAGTGCTACTCGCGCGGCAAGCCGCTGCGCATGTACGACGCGGTCGAGTGCCGCAACACAGTGAGTTTTACGCTCGAGGCGCTGCCGGCGGCCAACTCGATGATCTCGTCCGACACCTCCTTCCTGTACATTGACCGCGGCCGCAGCTCGCTGCACACGAACCCCGGCGTGCCGGACCTCATGCCCGAGGGCGACTCGCTGCCGCACGAGAACGCGGTGCCTGCGAATGTGTACATCGTGACGCACGACCTGCCGCCAAACACGAGCGAGGACAAGGCACTGATCCACGTCAATGTCACCGCGTCGTACTACAGTCCTGCGCGCCTCTTGCTCGAGCGCTCGCTCGTGGTCAAAATGCAGCGTGGGCACGGCTCGCAAGGCGTGCAGATCATCACGCCACCGATGAGCAAGCACGCGCATCCCCACGAAGTCCCGCTGGAATTCGACGTGGTGGTCAGCGTGCCCAAGTCGACGATTGCCGGCCTGGAGATTGAGGCACCGAACGCCAACGTGCACGTCTTTACCGACTATGCGGTAAAGTGCGCGATGGGCAAGGGACACGCGCTCGACCGCATTCCCAGCCTCATCGACCAGCTCCTCGGGAAGAAGCCGGAAAAGACCGAGCACAACCGCCCAGTCAAGACAGAGTCGCTCGAGCACCACTTTGGGCACGTCGCGATAAAGACCGAGGTCGGCAGCATCGAGGTCGCAGACACCATCCACGCCAATGGCATGATCCTGCTAGCGACGGCCGACGGAAAAATCAATGTCGAGGGACGCCTCAACGCTTCGACCATCAAGCTGACCACCGACGTGGGACTCCTCACGCTCACGTCGGGTGCTCAGGTGCAGGGAGGCACCGACACGCTCCTTTCGTCCAAGGCGGGCGTCATCTCGCTCGAGCACAATACGCATGTGTCGGGCGCCAAGACCATCGGACGCACCGGCGGCACGGGCTCCATCGTCGGCAGCGGGACGTGGCACGCCAACTTTACACTCGACCTCGCGACCGAGGCGGGGCTGCTCAACGCGTCGGTCGCCGTGCACCGCCCCGTGCTCGAATTTGTGCCGTACAACGACTTCCTCGCGACCGCCAAGGGGCGCCGCGTTACGGGGACCTACACCTCGGTCAACGGCACCGTGTATGTCGAGTATGTCGAGCACCAGTCCGGCGTCGCGCTCGACTCGCGCGCGACGAGCAAGCGGGGGGGCGTCTCGGTGCTCCATGCATCGACCTACGAGGGCCCGGTCACCGCACAGGGCGCCCAGGCGGCGATCGAGCACGGAGCATTCGCGCAGGGGCACCACTTTGATGCCAAGGGCGAGGCGAGTGCAGACGGGCGCCAGGTGCGCAATGCTACTGTCTACTGGGACGCCGCGCAACGCCCGCAGGTCGCACCGAGCCTGCCCAAGTATCCCCCGCCGCTCGAGGCGGACCAGTCGGTGCTCTCTTTCCAGCCGCAGTCGCTTGCGACGTCGCTTGAGAAGAAGGCGTATGTCTATCTCTCTGCCTAATGTACCATAATTACACCTCTTTGTTTTGTAACGGCTCGATGATCTCGCACGGGGCGCGCGCAGACGCTCGCCGCTTCCGAGGCCGCTCGGCGCGGAGCGCATCGCTTAGCGCTGCATCGCTTACGCGGCTGTTCCGCCGCAGAGGGCGGGGGGCGCCGTGCCGGGTATATTGCTCAACAAGCGTCGCAAGGCCGAGCAGCGCACTGGCATCGAGGGCGTGCGCCATCGACCGCCCACGCCCAATGGAGTGGGCGGCCCACTGGTGCCAGAGGGGATCGCCGGCATCCATGCCTGGGCCGCTTGTTTCGGGCGCTGCCTCGAGCGGGGAGCCGATCGCTGCTGCCTCGATAATGTCGTTTGCATCCACATGGGGCTCGTGCGCAAGGGCTGCATCGTGCTCTGGGGCAGCGCTCCGGGCCCCGCGCGCGGAAGGCTCTGCCTCCGCCTCGGTAGCGCTGGCTCGCGCTTCGGCCTCTTGGCTTTCGCGCCGCAGCGCTTCGCACGCTGCTGCGTCCGGCGGCCCGGCAGGCGGGGGAAGGAGCCCTTGCGTCTCGTAGTACTTGGCCGTATAATAGTGCAGCGCCACGAGGAACGATGCCTCGGGAATGTGCTCGTCGCGATCCGCAGCATAGACCCACCCAAACTCGTTGTGCCAGTAGGTCTCTTCGTCCTGCTCTGTCCACGGAAAGGTGAGAGGAAACAGCGACGCTTCGTCCGGTGCGTCGGCGTGCGCGTCGCCTAAATCGGATCCCGGTACGTCTTCGCGGTCCTCGCCCCGTGCATGGCGTGCCTGCAGCGCCATTGCACGGCGGTTCGGCCCCTTGTCCATGCGCGTCGACGTGGTGCGCTGCGATGCGGCAAACAGGCGCTCGAGGTCGCGGCCCACCAGCGGGATGCGTGCGCGCATTGGCCCCCGCGACTGCCGCTGGCCCCAGTACGGCGAGGCTCGCTCGAGCGCGCCGTCGACGACGCGCTGGCGTTTTCGCAGTGCCGTCGTGCGGGAATCACTCAGCACGCCTTCCCTTGGCATGGTATCTTGGCGCAGTGCCATTGTCTGAAAAGACAGCTCCGTGGGAGCCCCGCGTTTCCGTGCATCGTCGTGCACGGGCGCTTGGTCGTCGAGCTCGAGATCGGCGGCGCGCCCGAGGTCGACTGGGATATTGCGTACGCCGTACACGGCCCGCAGCGAGCTAATGTGCATATGGCTCGGGAGGCTATCGTGCCCATACAGCGTCGACCAGCGCAACGCCGCGGCGTCCCATGGCGTCGACGGCCGGCGTCCGGCCATGGCAGACGAGATGCACTCCACTTCCAAAAAATTATGCGCTACTTAATGCAAAAAGAGCTCCTTGAGCTGGGCCATGGTGTCCTCCGGGCTGGTGACGGCGTGGCCCTTGACACTCGGGTGCGAGTAGATCTCGTGGTCGTTTCCACCCTGCATTAGTCGTGCGACGTACCGGGAAAGTCTTGTCGCCAAAGAAGTGGATCTCCTTGTATCCGCCCGGGAGGTCCGCGTCGGACTCCTTGAGGTGCTGGAGCGCAAACGTCTTGTCCCAACCGGCCGGGAAGACGTCGAAGGAGATCTCGCCGCCGATGCTGTACGTGAGGCCGTAGTCCGGGAACTCCTTCTTGAGCGCCTCGACAAATGCCGGGCGGATCTTGGCCTGCTTGTCAAACTCCTGAAATTCCTTGCGCTCCTGGATGCTGGGGTGAGAGAGGAAACCTACGATGCGTTACGGCCAATCGGGCTCACATTGACCATGCCGCGGCGGAACTCGACAAAGGTGCCACTGCGTTAGGCGCGCCACGTACCGCATGACCGGGATGTCCAGCTGGGAGATGTAGCCGAGGATGAACTTGACCAGCTTCTTGTACTTGTCCTCGCCGAGCCAGTTGATGAACGACTCGCTCGGCAGCTCCTTGCCCATGCGGTATGCCGTGAGGCCGTTCTCGGCAAAGCCATAGTCAAAGTCGTCCAGGACTGCGTCAGAATCTATACATACAGTCCTCGGCGTTCGGCAACTGGAGCTGCTCGCGGATCTTCTTTAGATCGCTGCCGCCCACGAAGCCGATGGCCGTGTGCTTGCGCAGCTCCTTGAGCGTGTCGAGCATCTCTTTCGAGACAGTCTGACGCGCAGGCGTCAGCGTGCCGTCGACATCAAACAGGCACACAACGCCCGGGTTCTTGCGCTGGGACAGGGGGAGCACGCTCGACATACTGCTACAGGAAGAGAACGGAGCGGGCCTGCGCGCAGTGTGTGCACGGCCCCAGTCACGTTCTCGCCGCTCGCGTAAGCCTACACGGCGTAATCACGTGGCTAGCGCCGCGGCGGCGACGGCGGGGTGGCGGAGCGTGTGGAGGAAAAGGCGCCGGGCGAGCGCGGCGGCGCGTGGCGTGGCGGCGACGCGGCGCGGTCGTCGGCGCGCGGCACGTCCTCGCGGCGCTCGCGACGCCATCCGCTGTCCCGCGGCGGCTCGTCGCGCTCTTTCTCGCGGCGCCAGCCGTGCTCATCGCGCCACGAGTCGCGCTCCTCGCGCCGCTCTTCCCAGCGGCGGCGCGACTCTTCTTGGCGGCGTTCGCGCGCCTCGATACGCTCGAGCTTGCGGCGCTCCTGGAATTCGGGCTGGAATGACTCGCCCTCCTGGTAGTCCGAGTGGATGCGGAGTGCGCGCTCCATCTTGGCCGTCTCGGCGCGCTTGGCCGCGCCGAGCGCGTGGGTATCCGACGGGCGCAAGTTTTTGGCCTCTTGGTGCGACGGGCGTGCGTACGTGTTTCGCGCCTGAAGCTCCTTGCGCAGCGCACTCACGCGCTCTTCAATTTGGTCGTCCGGGAGCCCTTGTTCCTCGAGCTCGTCCTGGAGCTCGATGCACTTGATTTCCACTTTCCGTTTGCGGTCGTGCTCGAGAATTTTTTCGTCGGGTTCAACGTGGCGCACCTTTTCCTCTGTTTGAGGCCGCGGTGCGTCACGCGGCTTGACGTGCGATAGGTTTCGCTGGATGTAGCCATTCGTGCCACTGCCGCGCGCCGTCTGCAGCCCAATGCCGTTGTACATGGCGGTGGAGAAGCTTAGTCAGCATGAGCAAGACAGTTCGGGGCCGCCGCGTCCCCCGTCTCTGCCGCGCTCTGCGCTTCGAGCTCAGATGGGAGACGTGCATGTCCAGGCCGCCGCCGCGCCGAGCGGTGAGGCAATGACAGCGCTTGATTTACACCATCTCATCTCACAATTCTGTCAGCGCCCTGACCCTGCTGAAGTCGTCGCTGGGAGCGTAGACGCCTTGCCTGGAAGCTCTGCCCAGCGCGAGCACGCACTGCTCGAACTGAGCAAGAAACGCGAGCAGTATGAAGATCTCGCACTTGTGCTATGGAATAGCTTTGGCGTGATGCCTTCGCTGTTGCAGGAGATCATCTCGGTGTACCCGCTGCTCTCGCCGCCGGTGCTCACTGCCCACGCGTCCAACCGCGTGTGCAACGCGCTTGCGCTGCTGCAGTGCGTCGCGAGCCACACCGAGACGCGTGGTGTGTTCCTCCAGGCACACATTCCCCTGTTTCTCTACCCTTTTTTGAACACGACCTCCAAGTCGCGCCCGTTTGAGTACCTCCGCCTGACCTCCTTGGGCGTCGTCGGCGCGCTGGTCAAGCAAAACGACAACTCGGATGTAATTACCTTTTTGCTCTCGACAGAGATCATCCCTCTGTGCCTGCGTATCATGGAGACCGGCTCGGAACTCTCGAAAACGGTGGCTATTTTTATCGTGCAAAAGATCCTCCTGGATGACTTGGGTTTGAACTACATCTGTCAGACCTACGAACGCTTTTACGCGGTGGCAACCGTGCTCAGCAACATGGTCACGCAGATCGTCGAGAGCCAGGCGATTCGCCTGCTCAAGCACGTCGTCCGCTGCTACCTGCGCCTGAGCGACAACCCGCGCGCCCGCGAAGCGCTCCGCTCGTGCCTGCCGGGGCCCCTGCGTGACGCAACCTTCTCGCAGCTGCTCAAAAACGATCACATCACGAAGCGCTGCCTGGCGACGCTCTTGCTCAACCTCTCCGATCGCGTGGAGACGTAGGCAATGCGCCAGCATACCCTCGCAATGCCGGCAATGCCTCGATACCGCCTCGTACTGGGTCTAAGTGCATTGCTGTTGTACAGAACAGTGCATTGTATCACCACGAGAAGGCTGATTGCTGTCGTATACCTGCCCTACAGTTTCATAGTTGGGCTGCGCCTAAAAAACGTTGTCACCTCGACGCCGCCGCGACGGACGCGCCGTGCCGAGCTGCGAGAGCGCCGCCGCACGCGAGGAGAGGGGGGTAGGCGGTGCGGACGGCGGTGCGGACGGCGGCACAGACGGCGGCGAGGGAGAAGAGACGCGCCGCCGCGCCGTCCGCACTTCGGGCTCGGGCGACGGGCTCAGCGCGGGGCGGGGAGGAAGCGGCACGAGCGGCGTACTCGACACGGGGGGGCGCGGCGCGGCCGGCCGTGCAGTGCGTGCCGACGGCGGTGGGCGGCGTGGTGTCGCTTGCATCATGCCCGTATCGCCTACATCGAGCGCCGCCAGCGCTGAGCGCTGCTGAGCACTCACGCGCTCGAGCTCTGCCTGGAGCTGCGTCTCGTCGAGATGCTCGGCTGCAAGTTGCGCCTCGATGTCGCTCAGGGTATGCTGGAGGAACTGCTCGACGGCATCGCGTCTGTGTCAGTGCAATAACGTACTCGTCCTTTTCCACGTAGCCCATAACGCTGCGCTGGAGCTGTGCAGCGTCGAGCAAGTCAAAGTTTTGCAGGCGCACATTCTCGAGGACCAGCGACGAGAGTTGGATGCGCTCGAGCTTTTCGGCGGGAATCATGTCTTTATCGAGCCGCACGACGTGTCCCGCAGAGTTGTCGCGGGTCTGGCGGCTGCGCTTGAGCTGCAGCTGGACAACATCCTTTGGATTCGCAATGCGCCCTGCGAATTCGTGGCCGAACCGCGCCAGGTTGCCGAGGGGAATCTGGGTATCGTAGGCAACGCGCAGGCGGACGAGTGGCAAGGGTTGGGGCCGCCGGGCGTCTTGGGGGATCGCAGCGACGCGCTCTTCCCATGCACGTTCAGCCGCGCTGATGAGTGAGTCGACGTGCTTGCGCAGGAGCTTGGTCACGTCCTCGCGCTTGCTTGGATCGAGGCGCGCGGCCGCGGCCTCGGTCGGCAGCGAAATGTCCTTCATAACAAATGGGCGCACGGACTGCAGAGCAATCGGCTCAATCTTAAAGTCCTTGTGGTCGACGTGGACGATCGCGACGCACTTTTCCACCGTCTCGCCCGGCGAGAGGCTCGTCGCGACGCTGCTGCCCGGCTGGGAAATGTAGTAGTTCTTTTCCGAGACGGACTCGGGGAGGATCCGTTGCTCGTGCTCGTGCCCCCAGACGACGAGGTCCACTGAGTCGTCAAACGCGCTCTCGGGGATAAACGCGCGGGGGTTGTGTGCCGCGCGGTTTTGGTGCACGACGAGCAGGTTGAACCAGTCGTCCGGGTCTTCCGCCGGTCGGTACATGCACACGTGCTTCGCCTTGAGCTCGTACGAGAGCCGCTCGTCCTTGATGTTGCCCATGCCATACAAAGCAATACGCGTGTCGCCCTTGCGCAGGAGCACTGGGCGCACGGCAATCATGTCGTCGGTCCCCTGTGCCTTGCGCTTGGCACTGGTCTCGGAAGCGAGGTCCAAGCGCCCAAAGTAGTTGATGAGGCCTGCGGCTGCGAGCATGTCAAGCGCCGAGAGCGGCCCATGCTCATCCGAGCCCTGCGGGTCGTCATGGTTGCCGTGGATCGAAAAGATGGGAATGCTCACGTTGAGGTTCGGGTCCTCGTAGTTCACCGCTGGAAATGGGTAGCCCCGCTGCGCATCGTGCGGGTCGCTGAGCAGTTCGACCGACACGGCGCGCTCGCCAAACGTGTACTCGCGCAGCATCGCCATCGTCCGGTGCATCGTCGCGCGCGACGGCTTGTTCTCGTGAAACAGGTCGCCGCCTAGCAGGATGAAATCAACGTCCTGCGCACGCGCAATCTCGAGGACCTCACGAAAGGCCTCGAACGAGTCATTTCCACGCACAGGATCCCGTTCCAAGTACCCAAGATGCGTATCCGACGCGAGCAGGAAGCGCACTTGGCTGTCCATGAAGGCGCACGGATACCTATGGAGGTGTGTTCTACCAGCCCAGCCAGCGGCGGGCCTGCGAAAACATCGAGAAGGAGAGGGCGACATCGAGGCACGCAAGCGGCTTGCCGTCGTGCGTCTCGCCGGTGACATGCACGCTGTACTTGGCTGGGTAAGATGGGCAACGTACCGGGCGGGATGTGGGCCGGCAGCTCGGCCGTGTGCTTCACGTCGTAGACGCCTGGCGCCAGCGGGCACTGGATCTCGACATCGTTCTCTTTCAGCGCCTCGCACACGTCGACGCGCTGCGAAAAGATGCGCAGGAAGCCGACACGCACGCTCAGGTCGATAAAGGTGCCGTTCTTGACCTCGGTGTGCAGCGTGCCTTTGCCGTGCACGGTGAGGTTCTGGCCCTTGACCGGAGGATCGGGGTTCAGTGCAATGGACTGCACCTGCACCGCAAGCTCGCTGCCGCCGCACACGCCCCACGCAAACGAAGCGCTGTGGCGCTCCACATCCGTCGGCCGCAGCTCGCTGTCGAGCGGGATGTTGCGCTCGCGCGCCTCGCCCACGAGCTGGTCAACAAGGTCCGGTTCACGGTCGCTCTGCAGCTGGTACACAATCTGAGGCGAGGCGCAGCGCACCGCTGTTGCCGCGCACAGCGCAAGCCATCCCAACACAGCGGCCCGCATCGTGATCAATGGGGCGAGAAGTGGAGGGCAAAAAAAAGTCCTTCCACCATGCGTTTGGATGCAACGGATGTGCGGTACATCACGCCGGACGAGTTCCGCGTGCTGACTGCGGTGGAGATGGGCTCCAAGAACCACGAGGTGGTACCGTCGACGCTCATTGCTCAGATCTCGGCGCTGCGGCACTCGGGTATCAGCAAGCTGCTCGGCAGCCTCGCGAAGCGCAAGCTCGTCGCGCGCGTGCAGAACAATGCGTACGACGGATTCCGCCTGACGTACGGAGGGTACGACTACCTTGCGGTGCGCGCACTGAGCAAGCGTAAGTCGATCTACAGCGTGGGGCACCGCATCGGCGTCGGCAAGGAGAGCGATATCCAGGTCGTGGCGAGCGAGGAGGGCGAGCAGCGCGTGCTGAAGCTGCACCGCCTCGGCCGCATTAGTTTCCGCAAGATCAAGGAGAAGCGCGACTACATGGGCAAGCGCAAGAGCGCAAGCTGGATGTACATGAGCCGCCTCGCGGCAGAGAAGGAGTACGAATTTATGCAAGTCTTGCACGAGCACAAGTTTCCGGTCCCGACGCCGATCGACCAGGCGCGGCATACGCTCGTAATGTCGTTTATCGATGCGTACCCACTGCGCCAGATCTCAGCGATGCCCGAGGCGCAGGTGCGCAAGCTGTACGCGGCACTCATGGCGCTCATTGTGCGCCTCGCACACGCCGGCTTGATCCACGGCGACTTTAACGAGTTTAATTTGCTTGTGCGCGAGGTTTACGAGGAAGACGAGTACGAGGAGGAGTTTGCCGAGCCGATGCAGGCACCTGTGCAGGAGCAGGACGAGCCGAAGCCGGTCGAGGGTGCGACGGTCCAGCAGGGCAAGGGCTTTGAGCGCGTCGTGCTCAACGACGCGGACGAGGAAGAGGAGGAAGAGGAGGAGGAGGAGGAAGAAGAAGACGACGACGACGAGCTCATTACGTTCGAGGACGGTATCCAGGTCGAGCCGATCCTGATCGATTTTCCGCAGATGGTCAGCATCGACCACCCCAATGCGGACTACTACTTTGAGCGCGATGTGGACTGTGTCCGCCGCTTCTTTCGCAAACGGTTCCGATTCGAGTCGGACGAATACCCCAAGTTTGACGAGGTGGTCGCGACGATGCCAAAGGACAAGCCGCGCCTCGACGAGATTACCAAGGCGAGTGGCTACGGCAATGTGACGGACGATGTGCTGTCGCAACATATCGAAAGCATGCGCATTCATGGAAAGGAGGGTGCAGAGGAAAGTGAGGACGATGAGGAGGGCGAAGACGACGACGAAGACGACGATGACGACGATGACGAAGACGAAGACGATGAAGACGACGAAGAAGAGGACGATAAAGACGCCGAGGACAACGACGATGCTCTCGAAACGGCTTCGCGTGCTCCTCACACGTCGTCTCGTCCCAAGCTCGACTCATCCGACATTGCTACTCGCGTCGCCGTGTCGCAAGTCCGCACGTCCCGGCGCGAGCAAAAGCACCACGGCCGCAAGGCCCAGGCGACCAAGACCGGACGCCGCCACGGCGGCGGCAAGGCCAAGCACAACAAGGAGCGCACCGTGGCCGACTCGCTCGCCTTTTAGACTGTAGCACTATGTGGAGGTTACTGACATGCCGCATGTCGCGGTGCGCCGCGGCGCGTCGCCTGCCGAGGGCGCTGCGTACGAAGGCCAGACGTATACTCTTTTGAGTGGGCGTGTGCAGACCTCTAAAGATAGTCCGTGGATTATTGTGACGACGCTCGTCCTCTTTCTAGCGGTGCCTGCGATGTGGATCGGGTGGGAAGCCAAATTTGTTTGGCTGCATGTGAGCCCTGCGGTGGTGATCCTCGGCGCGTTTTTTTGGCTGAATGCGATTGCGGCGATGTTGTAAGTATCTATACTCACGCAGTGTCACTGCGTTCCGCGATCCTGGTGTGCTTCCGCGGCACGTGGACCCCACGCCCGAGCGCGAGGCGCCCGAGCAGTCGCCCTTTGACATTGAGCCGCCGCTCGGTGCGCCGAAAGAGATCGACGTGCCGCTGAAGCGTGTCGACGATGGCGGCGACCCCTCCCAAGGCATCGAGATGCTCTTTGCCCGAAAGTGGTGCAATGCGTGCCAGGTGTATCGCCCCCCCCGCTGCAGTCACTGCCGCTCGTGCGACAACTGCGTCGACGGCCTGGACCACCACTGTGTCTTTCTTAATGCGTGCATCGGCCGCCGCAACTATACGACGTTCTATGCGATGCTCTTTCATATGCTCGGCGTGAGCTGGATGGGCTTGGTCGGGTGTATCCTGCACCTGTACCGCCTCGCGAGCCCCCGCACGCCCGGCGCAGAGCGTGGGTTCGTCCATGCGCTCAAGGCATCGCCGTCGAGCGTCGCCTTCTTCTGGCTCGCGCTCGTGTGGATGATCCCCGTGGCCTGCCTCTTTATCTACCACACGTGGCTCCTGCTGCGCAACCGGAGCACGGTCGAGCAGATCCGCCTCGAGACCACGCACCAGCTCTACGATATGCACGCGCCGTCCGGCGAGTGGATGCACGACAACGCCGTGCTGCGTAAGATGAGCGCATGCTCGGCGGCGATCCGTGCGCAGTGTGTCCCCAAAGACTTTGCGACGCCCCCGCCGAACGCTGCAAATACCACCGCCCGCGCACGGCGGCGCACACCGTTCCAGTACGCGAACTGGGCGCGCAACGCGTACGTCGTCCTCGGCCGGCCGGTGCCGGGGCGCTACCGCCCCGGCGCCTCCTTGTAGTTTTCCTCCACATTCATGGTCGGCGCGCGGATCGACGGCGGGACGGACGCGAACGCGCTGCGCGTCGCGGACCTGCGCGCGATCCTGCACGAGTACCAAATTGCAGTGCCGAGCGGGGCACGCAAGTCGGCGCTTGTCGAGTCGTTTAATACGTACGTGCGCCCCCAGCTGCCGGCGGCGGCGCAACACGAACAGGTGCGCAAAGCGCAGCGCGTGTCCGACAGCCCGGTCGCGAGTCCCGGGCGCAAGGAGCGCATCAGCAGACTGCACGGCACACCGATCAAGGAGCGAAAGGAGCCGATCCGTGCGACGCCCGAAATCAAGTTTGGCGACGAGAACCCGTTTCAGTCGGCATCGCCGCGGGTAGCGCGTCCCAAGGCAGAGGACGAAGACGAGGCGCGCGTGCCGCGCACGCCGAGCGCGCCGCCGGAGCCTGCACTTGCGCCGCCGAGCGAGAAGAGTGCACGCAGCGTGCCCCGGGCCGACGTCGCTACGCCGCCCGCCCGCTCGGTGCGGGCCGATACCCTGACCAAGACACGCACGCCCGAGCAGGTGCATGCGCTTGCCGCGCACCCCCCCTCGCCTCCGTCCGAGCCGGCCGTGCGTCCGCTCGGTGCGTCGCTCGTGCACTGGCGTGCGACACTCGTGCGCTGGCTTGTGTGGGCGCTTGCCCTCGCCTGGCTGTACTACTGCCACCAAACGCGTACGCTTGGCTTTTGTGACGAGCACGCGCAGCCCGTGCTTGCGCCGTCGTTTGCGCCGCAGTGCACGCCGTGCCCCGACCATGCCGTGTGCAGCAACAGGGCGATCCGCTCGTGCAAGAGTACCGACTATGTCCTCGAGGCACCCGGCGTTGTGCGTGTCCCCCTGCTGCCGTATGCGCTGCCATTGTCGTGGACCGCGCCGCAGTGCGTGCCCGACACGTACAAGCTTGTGCTTGCGGCGGAGCTTGCGGATGCGATTGTCGACTACCTCGCGCACTGGCACGGCCAGGTGCAGTGCGGCCGTGCGGCGCCGCATGCGAATGCGCCGAGCCATGCGCTGGGGCGGTACGCCGTGCCCGCGTCGAGTGTGCGTGCGCTGCTGCTCGAGCGTGTCGACGAGGAGGTCGACGCCCCCACCTTTTCGTCGGTGTGGGCGATGGCGACCGCCGGTCTCGGCGAGCATGCCTCGTCCGAGTTTGTGCAGATTTCCACGCCGAGTGGCGTGTGGTTTGCGTCGCAGCGGTCGGCGATGCCTGTCGCGTGCCGCCTCCGTCTGTACCTCGCCGATCTCGTGTGGGAGAGCCGCCTGCGCGTCCTCGTGTCGCTCCTCGCCGCGATGCTTGTCTACTCGGTTCTGCAGCGCGTCCGGCGCACGCGGGTGCGTCGTGCGGAGGACAAGACGTACGTCCACGACGTCTACGCGCGTCTCCAGGAGCAGGCGACGCGTCACGCCCACGGCGACGGCCCCCGCGAGATGCCCGCCGCGCACCTCCGCGACGTGGTGCTCGCCACGGAGCCGGACCCCCGCGTGCGCCGCCAGCGCTGGGCGCACGTCGCGCGTATTGTGGAGCAGAACGCGAATGTGCGCACGCGCCAGGCGCAGTGGCACGGCGAGTGGCAGCGTGTGTGGGAGTGGGTCGGCATCGTGCCCGGCGCCCCCCCCACACCCCAGCGCGCGCCGTCACCGAGCCGCGCGTCGCCCCCGTCCTCCGCACATCCTCCGTAGCGATTGGAGCAGTATGCATAGATCGGGCCCGATCACCCTGCAAGGGCGCGCATCCGGAAACGCGCTGCGCTCCACCACGGCGGATGCCGAAGCTGGACGGGAGCGACAAAGCGCGGAGCGGCACGGCGCGCAAGCGCCAGGATCGCGCACCGGGCTTGATTCGGGTGGCCCAGCGGCGGCCTGAACCCTTGGTCGCGACGGCTGCGCCGAGCACGAGCGACGTGCTGGTTGCGGGCACCTCGGCGGCGGCCTCGGCGGCGCCCTCGGCGGCAGAGACCGAAGAGACGCTGTCGGAGACGAGTCTGCAGTCGCACCACACCCTCCCTATACCTGCGTCGAGCGAAGATGCGCACATTTCCATGCCGCGCTCTGTGAGTGCCGGCACACTCGATACCCAGGGCCAGCTCGAGCGACTGCTGCTCCAGTCGCTCGACAGTGACGACCAGCGCAAGGCGAAGCGTGCCAAGCGCGCGACGTGGGCCGCCCCCCCGCGCGAGTACCACGTCGACGACTCGCCCGACTCGGAGAGCACCGAGCCCGAGGCGCACGGAAGCAGCGAGCACGACGATGGCGGCGGCGGCGCGACGCGCCACGTCTACTTTGACGAGCGCATGCTCCACCGCCAGTCCTCGCGCCAGTTCTGGCACCACGAGGCGCGCCAGGCGCGGCGTGCTGCGTTCCACCCCGGCTCGCCACACCTGGACAAGCGCCAGGCGATGGAAGCGCTGATGCACCGCCTCCAGGCGCAGATTGAGGACGCGGGCAACATGCTGCGCCACGTCCCCCCCAACGAGTGGCCCTTTGGCCGCGGCTCGGGCTCGAGTACGCCGTACTCGGAAGTGCTGGGCTACGAGGTGCGCCGCACGCTGCGCCCCCGCCCTTCGATTCCGGTGTGGGAGGAGCGGCCAAAGGTGGCGCGCCCGCTGCGCGTGTCGCTGCGCCTCACGCTCGAGGCGCATGCGCCCTTCTTTTCCGCGTCGACCGCGCGTGCCCCCGAGTCGCACGGGTGGCTCGCTGGTGTCGTGCGCGACCTGGTGCAGAATGCGCTGGCCTACCGGGTGCTGGTCCGCTCGGGTGCGCCGGCCGACGGCCCCCGCGTGAACGTCGTGCTTGCCGCGCTGCCGACACGCGCACTTGTGTGGATGTCTGACGTGCTGCATGCGCCGAGCACGCGGCGTGCGTACCCCCCCTGGCTCGCACCTGCCCTGCGCTCGCACCGCCCCCTGTATTTCCAGGCGATTCTTATGCAAATTACGGTCCCCACCTTTCTGCTGCACCGTGCAAACATGATTTTTGCAACGGTCCTTGAATTGACGCTTGTCCTTACCCAGCTTTTGCTCTGTCTGCTTCTGGCTGGCGTACAACACACGCACTCTTAGACGAGCGGTGACACCGCTGCTATAGACTACGTACGACTAATCCTCCATCTCCTCCTCGAGCGCCTGCTGCGCCTTGCGCACGGCCTCCTGGCGCAGCTCTGCCGGGACCGGCTGGTGCACGTTGTTGGTCTCGGCACCGACCCACGAGAGTTCGAGCTCAAACTCCTTGTCTTTTGCGTCGTCGTGGGCCTTGTAGATGATGCGCGCCACCTCGTCGACCGCCTCCTTCATCGTGAGCGTCTCAAGCGAGAGCTTTTCGACCTCGGTCTTGGCAAACTGCTTGCCCTTGCCGATCGCGCAGCCGTGGTAGCCCCAAAAGACGCCCGACGGTTCGATGACATAGAGTTGGGGCCCGCGCGTCTCGTCCACGCCGCCGACAATCGACGAAATGCCAAACGGACGCACAGACGAGTAGAGCGTAAACGCCTGCACGTACAGCGCGGTGCGCTCCGCAAGCGTCTTGACCGGCACGGACTGCTTGTAATTGTCCTGGAAGTTGTTCGCCTCGTCGCGCGCACGCCCCGCGAGGTGCTTGCCGTCGGCCGTGAGGCCCGCCGAGGTCTGTGTGAGCATGGAAAACGTACCAGGCCAACGTGGTCCGCCACCGTAAAGATGCGCTTGTTCGCGCCGGGCACGAGCAGCTTCGACGGCACCAGGCTCTCGACGCCAAACACGACACCGTCCTTGGTCCGCACCGCGATCGCGGTCCCTGCATTCTCTACAGCCTTGGTCGCGTATTCGATCTGAAAGATGCGCCCATCAGGCGAGTAGGTGCTCGCCGAAAGGTCGTACCCCGTCCCTTGCGAGGCCATCGTTGCGGAGGTCGAAGCGTCGCGTCCCTCCACGACCGATCACCTTCGGCCGAACTCGCACCACCATGACCCATCTGCTGCCGCCGCAGATGCTGCGGCTGTTTGTCGCGCGGCCGCCGCTGGAGTATGTGACGCCCTTGAAGGAGGACCGCGACTGGAACGCGCCGCCGCAGAAGCGGACACAAAAAGAGATCGAGCAGCGCAAGGTGCGGCCGCTCGAAGGCGTCTCCGCCTTTCTCGAGCGCGCGCGCCAGGAAGTCGCCGACCGCGGCGAGGCGACCGACGTCGAAGACACGACACGTACCCATGCGATCGTGACACAGACCGAGCTGCGCCGCGAGGAAAAGAAGCGCACGCGCGAAGAGACGCAGAAGCGCATGCGCGAAGAATGTACGCTTGCCTACTCACACAGACGACCCCAAAAAGGATACCCACGCCATCGGCGACCCATTCAAGACGCTGTTCTTGTCGCGCCTGGCCTACACCACGACCGAGCGCGAGCTTCGCCGCGAGTTTGATCGGTACGGGCCGATCGAGCGCATCGCCATCGTGCGCGACCGCGACGGAAAAAGCAGGGGGTATGCATTCATCCTATTCGAGAGGGAGCGCGATATGCGTAGTATGTACCACGACTGACCCAGCCGCATACTCGCGCGCAGAGGGCGTTCGCATCGACGGGCGCCGCGTCATGGTCGACGTCGAGCGGGGACGCACCGTCAAGGACTGGAAGCCGAAACGCCTCGGCGGCGGACTCGGCGGCCAGTCGCGTAAGCCCAAAATCAAGGCAGTCGCCGATGCATGTACGTACCACACACTCACCCAGACGCACGCGGCGGGGGATTCCGCGGACGCGGCGGTGCATTCCGCGGCGGGTTCCGTGGCCGGGGAGGCGGCCGGGGGGGATTTGGCCGCGACGACGGCTTCAGCGGCCGCCCGCGCGACGAGGGCTTTAGCGGCCGTGGCCGCGGCGGCGGCTTGGGGCGCGGCGGCGGCTTTGGCGGCCGCGGCGGATTCGCACGCGACGAGCCTCCGCGCGCCTTCCGCGACGGCCCGCGCGATGCCGACGCGGGCTACGGCGCACGCGCGTACCGCGACCGCGATGGGCCCGCTACGAGCGGCTACGGCCGCCCGGCGAGCGGATCCGATGACCGCACACCAAAGCGCGCACGATATTAGCACGTGGTCATAGAGCTTAGTCAGGTGGGACCTGCAGCGTGCTTTTGGCCGTGGCCACGATGCGGGGCCCTGCAAGGAACGGGGACTCGGACGCCTCTGCGGTGAACGGCATGAGTGGATCGCACGGGCGAACTGCTGGTGCGCCCCCCAAGAAGATGACGTACGATACAGCGTACGACGGCAGCGGAAACGATGCCGAGGCGAGCTCCGACGCGCTCTGGCACGAAGACGTCCCGCTGCGCACGCGGCGCAGCCGGCGCGAGCTCGCGCAGCCGGCGCGCGAGGCGCGCAAAACGCCCATGGAGCGGCGCCGCTCGTCTGGGCGCCGCTCGGGCACCATACCGAGTCTGTCGCTCTCCCGCGCGGACGTGGACGAGTACGCGGTGGACGACGAGCCGCAGGACGCGCGCATCCGCCGCGGCCGTGCGGTCGTGCCGCAGACCTCGTCGCTGATGCGTGCCATCGCCGAGGCATGCCTGTTTGTGGGCCTTGCGTGCGGCGTTGCCTACAAAATGTACGCGCAAGGCAACGAGGAGGTGCGTGCAAAGCTCCCCGAGCTCGTCTTCCTCACGCTCCTGTCGCTGACGTGCTTTGTCACGCATCTCAACACGACGTGCACGATGTGGGCGACGCGTGTGCGCTACCTGCGCAAGACCGACATGAGCGACCCACTGTATGCGCTGCTCGTGATCCCGCTCCTCTCCAGCGTCTACCTCCTGGACGCGGTGCCGCGCGACGGCCGCGGGCCGTTTTCGCCGCTGCGCATGAGCCTCGAGCCGGACGCCGAGTGGCGCGCGGCACTCCTTCCGTCGATTGGGCCCACGTACTACGACGACCATGCGCAAGTGACCCGCGATCGCTGTGCGATGCTCGACACGCACGTCATCTTTGGCACGGTCATTGGCATCCACATCCTCGCCACGACGTGGCACCGCCGCCAGAGTAAGCGCCAAGGCAAGCACATGCAGATTGAAAACATGCCGGCGTTTACCGCGTTCGCCTACTACGTCGCGTTCGCGCTCGGCGTCACGGCGCTGATCGGCGCGGTGAAGATCGCGCTGTACTTTTTCGGCCAGAGCAGGCTCCTGTTTGGCACGCTGAGCATCTGGGAGACGATGGTCGATGCGCTTCTCTTCCAGTGCTCGGTGTATGCCTGGACGCGCATCGCGCGGCAGAACTGCACGCTCGGCGAGCTGTCGATGGCCTGCTTTTTCAACACGACGCTGCTCCTCGAGGCGGTCTACCTCACGTTTTCCAAGCTGGGCACGCCGAGCGTCGTCAAGACCTTTCGCACGCCGAGCGTGCTGCTCGCGTACCAGCTGGCGCTCGTGACGGGCATGCTGCTCGTCGGCCTGTTTTTGAGCCCGCTCCTGGCGCTCTCGCGCGTGCTCGCGCAGCGCCCGACGCACCGCCTGCGGTGGCCGGACAAGCGCAACCTGCACCGCCGCCTGCTCGCCCTCGCCTTTTTCCTCTTCTCCGCGCTGCTGATCATTGGCACACTGGGGCCGTGGGTGTGGTGGATGCTGGGCCGCCGGAACCCGTGGCTGTATGTGGCGCGCTTCATGCTGCAGGGGCGCTACTGGTGGTCGCGCATTGCGCTGCTCGTGTACTGGGGCATTTTGTGCAATATTGCGCTCCTCTCGCTGCAGCTCATGGTGAACCGCGTCTGGCAGTACGCCACCGTCGGCGACCAGGTGCAGGCGCAGGCGATGAAGCGGCGCGCCGCCGCGCGCGCCGAGACGACGTCGGCCACCAAGACGATGCCAACCACGAGCGAGCGCGCCGGCACGCTCGCCGCGTCGCGCTTCGCTGCGCCGCACGCCGAGGGCGAGCGCACCTCGCTCGGGCCCGCGCTCGCAGTGACGGTGAACGGCCGGAGGAAATTCTTCCATGTGCTCGCCGTCTTTTTGTTCATTCCGGGCATCGCATGGGATGTACGTACCTCGACTAACGCAGCCCGCCTTTATGTACCTTGGCTTTAGCGTCGCCTTCTCGCTCTTTATATTCTGCGAGTACTTGCGCTACTGCGCCGTGTACCCGGTCGGCGCGAGCCTGCACTTTTTCCTGAGCCAGTTCCTTGACTCGAAGGACTCGGGACTTGTGATCCTGAGCCACATCTACCTGCTCAGCGGGTGTGCGGCCGGCCTCTGGATGGAGAGCCGCTCGGCGCTGCTGCAGCAGCTGGGCCTGCTCGTGCTCGGCATCGGCGACTCGTGCGCGTCGATCGTCGGGCACCGCTACGGCCGCGTGCACTGGCCGCACTCGTCCAAGACGATCGAAGGCACGGTTGCCTTCTTTGGCAGCGTGGTCCTCTCCGCGTTTGTCCTGCGCATGCTCCGTATGGTCGAGGCATTCGACGTACTGAACCTCACTATTATATCCGTGTTCCTCGCAATCGTCGAGGGCATCTCGGAGCAAAACGATAACCTGGTCCTGCCAGTGCTTGGCCTCGTGCTGGGATCGCTCTTCCCCGTCTCGTAGCTATGAACCCTGCAGACTCTTGAACCACGTCGTATACGCGTGCTCGATATCAAAGAGCATCTCGCGCGCCGCCGTCTCGTCCACCTCTTCGCTCGCACTGAGCTTGTTAAGTGTAATGAGCCTGCGTCAGCGCAAACAAGCACGTACCACGCGAGGAGCTTCTCGCGCGCCTCGCCGTCCGCTGCACCGACTTTGGTATAGGCGCTGAGCAGGTCGCTCAGCAGGGGGTGCAGTTGGTCCTTGGCGCGCATCTTGAGCTTGAGCGCATCCATGAGCGTAATAAAGTTCTGTGTCGTCTCCGCGACAAGCTGCGCATGCACGGCAGCATGCGGCTTGCTTTCGCTCGCGTGCTCCACGGTGGCAGGCACGCCGAGCTGGAGGCGGTGCGCCGCTGCGGGGTAGTCCATCTGCATGAGCTTGTATACGTACGTCGTAGTACGCCATAAACGCCTCGATATTGTCAAAGCGAAACGGCGCAGGCTTGGTCGGATCGGTAATCAGCTTGATCACCGTCTTGTACTGCCCAAGGAGCCGCGCGCATGCGGGGGTATATTCGTCCTCGCCGATGGCGCCGCGGACGTAGGCGCGCTCCAAAAAGTCCAAGCACGAGATCAGGCTGAATAGTGTCGCCATGCTCTCATAGTTCTCGCGCTCCTGGCTCGTGTGGTACAGCCGCTGCTCCTGCGGTCAGCCCGTGCGCCTACCTCGAAGACGTTCATGGTGCACCACGTGAGGATCCACGTGGAACCTTTACCCCGGACGCCATGGAGATTCGGCGGCGGGTCGACGGCGCGCCGCACGGGCGGCCGGACGCGCCGCAGAGCGAGATGGTCTGCATAGAGATACGGGATCCAGGAGATGCTCATACACGCGTCCTGGATTGCAGCGGCGCATGGACCGTCGACGAGGTCAAGGCGGCGATGCCGGCGCTCTGGGCGCCGGACACGCTCGATCCCCGCGGCGTGCGCTGCATCCACCGGGGCCAGCTCATCGAGGGCTCTGCCGTGGTGGATACACTTGCACGAGAGGTACGCACTTGAGATCTCACACAGGAAACGGGGCGCATTGTCCTGCACGTTGCCATCCGGCCCGACGCCCTCGTCCGCGCACCGGCGCCCGCGCCTGCGCCCGCGCCGGACCCGCTGCTGGCCTCGGGCTACTTCCGCGAGGCCGGCAATCCGCTGATGGAGTTTGTCGTGCGCCTCAAGCCGAGCGAGCTCGAGGCGCTGGGGCACGCGATCGTCGTGACCTATGCCTGCTACGCCCGCTACTTTGACGAGCTCGGCAAGATTGGCGAGGGCGCACGCGACGCGCCGCGCCTCGTAAAACCGGCGTCGTTTGACTACCAGCCCGCGTGCGTCGCGGCAGAGGACGCGGCGCTGCGTGCCGCGTCGGTGGCGCTGATCGAAAAAGAGGTGATGCAGTGGACGCCACTGCGCGACGTGTGTGCACAGCAGCCGCCGGTGGACATCGTATACAAGTACGAGCCGGTGCACGTCGACGGGCGGCCGTACCTGCAGTGCACTGCCGCCGGCGATATGCGCCCGATGCAGCGCATCGTCGCACGCCGCCTCGCCTTTTTGAACGAGGCGCTGCTCGCGGTGGCGCGCCTGCACGATCTGCAGCAGTGGAAGGTGCAGGCACCCGGCGCGATGGTGCGTGGGCGCGAAGCGCCGCCGTGGACCGACGATACGTGGCTCCTGCTCCAAGACATTGTCGCGATCCTCGATACGCTCCTCGGCCTCGTGATGCGTGCCACGTTCTTTGCACTCATCTTTCTCGCGCAGGGCTCGCCGTTTGCGTGGAAGATGGCCGCAGTTGCGATTTTGCTGTTTGCGATTGTGCAAGGCGTCTTGCTGGTGCGCAAGCGCAGGCGCGAGCGTGCCGAGAGCGCCGCGCCCCGAGCGCCCGCCGCGCCCGCCGCACCGAGCCCTGCAGCAGAGCCCGAGCAAACCGAGGCGGCGATGCTCGAGCTGCCGCGTCTGCCGGCGCGCGTGTCGAGCGTGCCGTGGTACTTTCCCGAGCACTGGCTGCAGACGGCCGCGTGGAGCGGCCTTGCGTACGAAGAGGCGCAGATGGGCTTTGAGCATGTGCCGACATCGGACGCGACGCAGCGCATCCACTGGGCGACGCTCGACTTTACGCAGCCCGTCGCGGAGAGCGCGCCGCAGCTCGCAACGCCGAGCTGGCTCTTTTCGTTCGTCATGCTCCCCCTGTTTCTGTGCGTCGTGACGCTGCATCCCCGCGTCGAGGAGCTGCGGTCCGATGCGATTGCGCTGCGGCGCGAGGCGATCTGCTCGCTCGCCCAAAAGTGGGAGCGGCTCGTGGCGAGTGGCAAAGAGGTGCGGCGCAGCAAGCCGCTGCTGCTGCAGCACCCGTACGCGGCGCGCGTTCTGGCTATGGAGGCGGAGCGGCAGCGCAGGGCCGAGTAGCATAGTGTACAACATCCCTTCTCATCGTCGCGACGTCGGGCGCACTGCGCAGGGTATCGTGGAGCTGCCGCGTTTCGCGGCTCGGCGCAAAGCCGCCTTTGATCATGTACTGTACATGCTGGTGCACGCGCTGCATCGGCAAGCTGTCGTGGGGGTAGGCCTCGCACAGGCCAAGATAGGTGTCCAGCGCGTCGAGTGCAGTGGCTTTTTTTTGGACCGACGGCGCAAAGAGGTGCGGCTGCTCGAGCAGCGGCTCGCCGACCATGACGCCGTCGGCGTGCGTCGCGCCCAGGTTCGCCACGACATCCGCCCAGCCGCGCACGTTTCCGTTGCTCAGCACATGGCAGTGGCCGCCGGGCTGTGACGCATGCAGCCCTGCGTCGAGGAGGGCCGTGCGCACGTCGTAGACGTAAGTGAGCTTCGCGGCGTTGGCGCGCCGCCGGTTCGGCGCGACGTGCCGCGCATGCAGCGTGACGACCGCTGCGCCGGCGCGCGCAAGCCGGACGGCCAGCGCGGGCGTATCCGCGGCATAGTCGCACAGCCGCAGCTTGACCGAGACCGGGAGCGGCGTGCTATGAACGAGCGCCGAGGCTGGTGAGCATGACGACGTACTGATACTCTCGACCAGCGGCCAGTCCCGCTGCCCTAACAGGTAGCCCCCGTAGTGTCCCTCCTGTGCGCGGCGCTGGGGACACCCTGCATAAGCCACGCAACCTACCGAGGTTGACGTCGAATCCGTCCGCGTACGGCGCGAGGCGCCTAGCCGCCGCGGCAAGCGCCACGCCATCGTCGCCCGCGAGCTGCACAATCTGCCGCGCAGGCTCGCCCGAGACCACGTCGCGGTTCTCGGGCGCGGCGCGCCCAATTTCGAGCGCACGCACGAGTCCCTCCCACGTCTCTCTATCGTCCAAATCCGGCACTGTATACATTTGTCTGCATAAGCCGAGCGACATACGTCCACGTCGCCGTGGCGCCGTACTGCACGGCCGTCAGCCGGAACGCGACGTCCGACTGGTTCACCATCGGCGCCGCGCCGTACTGAAACCACGGCCGCATGGTATCACGTGACGAACGCGTCGTGTTGTTTGGGAGCGCGTGGAGGTTGATCTCGACCATGGAGGCGCGCAAGCGCCAGTCGATGCCGGGCGGCATCGCGCCGCCCAACAAAGAGAATGTGAGCCCTGTAAAGGAACGCAGGAAGCGCACAGTGAGCATGGGTGGCGTCAAGAGCCCCGAGCGCCGCGCACGAGTATGTTTTTTTCCGCTAACGCAGCCCCGCAAAAGTGCCATTCGCGCGACGCCGCAAGTGTTTCAGAGCCCGACAGGCCTCGGGCCAAACGTCGAGCGGGCGCATATCCGGATGCCTAGTGAGGATATCGTAAATATGGTCGAGTCGACGACGCGCGCGTCGCTGCAGGGGCTCGTCGATATGCCGATGCAGTCGCCTGGCCTCCCGAACCCGTACGCGGCCCTGCTGCACTCGCCGTCCAAGGCGTCGCCATCCAAGGCGTCGCCGTCCAAGGCGTCGCCGTCCAAGGCCACCGGGCCGACCGGGCCGCTGAGCGCACGCAAGGAGCACACGATTGCGATCCCGCCAAGCGCCGAGATCGAGCAGGCTCGCCGCCAGCGCCGAGTTACCTTTAGTGCGCACCAGGAAAAGACCGACTTTGAGCAGGACGAGCCGACGATGAGCATACGCCCGGCGCAGCAGCTCATGGACCGCGGCTCGCCGGTGCCGAGCGGCGCGGATACCTCGGAAGAGGTCTCGATGGATCTCACGGCCGACTCGTTTGAGAGCGACGCAAGCCAGACGATGGAAATGACACGCGCCTGGGAACAGGGTGCAGACGAGAGCGACGCCAGCCAGACGATGGAAATGACGCAGGCGTGGAAGGAGGATGCTGACGAGAGCGACATGTCCGAGTCGATGCAGTTTACGGCCGCCTTTCGCGCGGCGCCGGATGCATCGGTCGATACGTCCGCCGACGCCTCTGCGGACGCCTCTGCGGACGCCTCCGCCTCGATGGATACCACGGGCGTGTCGAGCGCAAACGAGTCGGCGATGGAAATGACGGCCGTCTGGGGTCAGTTTGCCGAGGCTGCGCGGTCAGCGCCGTCGACGCCGGAGCGCGACTCGCCGAAACGCTCGCCGGAGCGCCGCCAGACGATGCTCCTTACCGAGGAGCAAATCAGGTCGCCGAGCACGCCGCGCATGCAGCGTGCAACGCCCCGTGCTGCGTCGCCGAGCACTCCCAAGGTCAAGTCGCCGAGCACCCCCACGATCAAGTCGCCCCTCAAGTCGCCCGGCATGCCCAAGGCCATGTCGCCGATCAAGGCGCCGAGCGTGCTGAACTCGTACAAGGCCGAGCCGAGCACGCCGCCCCCCAAAACCGAGCCGAGCACGCCGCGCTTCAAGGCGGAGCCGAGTACGCCGCCGTCGCAAAAGGGCAGCACGCCGCATGCGCTGCAAGGCTCGCCGAGCACGCCCTCGCGCTATCGGCAGTCGCTGCGCGGCGGCGTCCCATCGCCCGAGTACAAGCACTCACCCGCGAAGCGCATCGTGCCCAAGACGCCTCCGTCCGGCACGCCCGTCGCGTTTGCGACCGCGCGGCGCCCGTCGCCCGTGCGTCCCGCCGGCCCTGCGCGTGCGTCGATCGGGGGCACAGAAGGCATGGCGTTCCCCCGCTCCCCCTTTATCCACTCGATGCTCCGCCAACGCGGCCGAATCTCGTCGCCGATGCGCGATATGGACGAGAGCATTGCCGATACCTCGTTCCATATGCACCTCGACGACTTCTTGCACCTGATCGACCTGACGTTCCACGACAATATGACGGCGTCGCGGACGTTTATCGAGCGGTCTGCCCAGCGCACTGCGTCCCTCTCGCTCATCGATGCGGCGCGCCTGGCGAGCGGTGCGGCGCCGATGCTGCGTACGCTGCGCAACGCGTGTGCCGAGCTGAAACAGCACATTGAAGAAGGCAGGGAGCGTCTGCAGGCGATGGAGGCCGACTTCTTTACGCGCCCGCCCGTCTTTGTGCAGGAATGGAGCCAGCTGCCCGACGGCGACGTGCGGCGCAATCTCAAGAGCCAGCTGAGTGTGCACAAGCAGGCCGCTCGCGCTGCGGCAATGACAGATTACTACGGCTGGCGCACAGACATGCAGTTTGACGAGGACCAGGCTGCGTTCCTTGCGCACCACCGCAACCTGCTGCGGCGCGACGCGCTCGCGGTCGACGAGCGACGTGCGCGCCTCGTGAACACGTGTCTGCCTCCGCTGCGCGCGCACCATGCGGCGCTTGCCAAGAAGCTCGCCACGGCACAGGAGCGCCAGGCGGCGATCGCCAACTGCGACCCCGACGAGCTCCGCACGCTGTACGAGGAGATCGACGAGCAGGACGCCTACCTGCAAGGCGTGCGCACCGCGCACAACGACGCTGTCAGCCAGCTCACGCGCGTACAAGGGCGTGTCGACGAGACCACAAGCAAGATCAAAGAGGCAAGTGAGGCGATCCGCGCGGCGCGGGCGATCAGCCAGCAGATCCAGGGGTGCTCGCCCGGCGAGGCGGTGCGCCTCGAGCGCCAGGTCGAGCACGTGGAGCGTCTGATGCAGTGGCGCATCGCCAACAGCACCTCGACGCTCCTGCAGCTGACGCACTGCGATGCGCTCCAAGTCACGCTCGAGCTGGACGCACGGCGCGGCGGCGTGAAGCGTGCCGTCATCTCGCCGCTGTCGTCGGTTGCCGCCACGCCGATGCACCGTGCGGCGCTCGCCGTGATCCGTGCGCAGGTCAAGGCCGCGGCCGCGACGCAGGTGCCGGATGTCTTGCGCACCGTCGCGCAGTACTGGTGTGTGTGCCGCGCGCTGTCCGCGGACCTCGCCAGAGCACGCGCTCACTTTCCGATCGACGTGCGCCTCACCGACGACGGCGAAACGCTCGAGGCCGTCGCGACGGTCCTGCTCGACACTGCCCAGGCCAAGCTCCGTGTCACGATTCCGATCCACCTCGCGGCCGAGCCGCCGGTGCTCGCGAGCGCCGTGCAGGTCGAGGCCGTGTACGGCAATGCAGAGTACGTCGCCCTACTAACCCAGTGCCGATTCGTTTGCCTATCATGTACAATCATTGTTGGAGACGGAGCCGCATGCGCTTGGGCATGCGCTCCTCACGGCGCGCCGCGCAGTAGACCTCTAATTACGACGCAAAGTGCCAGATCTGGACCTGCTCGGCAGGGCGCACACGCCCGGCCGTGATGCATAGAATATGGTCGAACGCGGCGCTGACATGCTTGATCACGCCGTACGCATGCATCGGCTCGCGCGCCAGCTCGGCCAGTGTCGTGGCGCGTGTCGAGGGCGCATACGGCAGCAGCGGGACCAGCAGGCCGCGGTCGTCGGGCGTGGGGACGTGGCCGTGCAGCGTCGCGACGTGCTCGCCGGGCGGCCTGCGCATGCTCCATACGCGCACGCTGCCGTCCGAGGCGCCCGACACACACCGCCCGTCACTCAGCGCGACGCTACATACGCGGCTCGTGTGGCCGTACAGCGTGCGCAGGTGCCGGATCGCGAGCGCATTCGCAGTGCGGGGCGTCGCACTCGCCGCGCGCCCGGCGGCAACGGGGGCGTGGCCGGCATGGCTCACCTCGTACACGTCCAGCACATTGGTATCTGTCCCAATCACAATGTAGGGATCGTCGTAGCTGATGCTCGTAATGGTTGGCAGGCGTCCATGCACGTTTGCGTGTGCCGACGCATGCGCGACGCGGCTCCCCACCTCGAGCCCGGCCGGGGTGAGGCGCAGCAGCAGCTCCTGCAGCGTCACGGTCCACGCGCCGCGCACGGGTGTCGCGTAGGTGATCGAGAGCTGGTAGGCACTCGAGGCAAGTGGCCGCAGCGCGACCGACGCCGGCCAGCGGCTGCTGCTGCTGCGCAGCGCACGCAGCATCGCCGGCGCCCCGCTCCGCGGAACGTGCCAGATTTGCAGGCGAAAGTCGTCCGTGCAAGTAACGAGCACTTGGCGGGCAAACGCCGCTTGGCGGATCGGCCGCCAGCGTGCCGCGCCGTGGACTAGGAGTACGTGGTCGAGGTGCACCTCGAGCGAGGTGCGCACGGCGACCGACAGCACGGCCAGCACCCCCGGCTGGAAGCACAGGCACAGGCGGACGCTCCACGCCTCGGCCGTATGCTCGAGCCGCATCTCGGTGAGTGCGAGGCCGTGCTTTTGGAGGAATGCAAGGAGCGCCGCGTCGCGCTGCGCTGCATCTGCAATCGCCTCGGCGAGTGCGTACGGCTGGAGGCGCGCAAGCGGAAGGTGGCGCTCGCTCGACGGCGCGTCCGCAAGAAACACGGACACGTACGGGAGCGCCGCCACCAACGCGTCCGGCGTCACGTCCGGCAGCGCGCGTGCGCCGGTGCGTGGCGCAGTAAAGACGAGGTTCGGCGAGGCCTGGACCAGCGTGTCCGAGGCATGGGTATCAGAGCGCCCCTCTTTCTGCTGCGCAGGCACGTCGCCCAGCGCAGCGACACGCACGCGCCCGAGGTGCCAGTTGCGCCACGCAAGGTACAGCCTGCGCCAGTCGGGCTGCACGCTCGGCACCTCCCCTCGACCGAGCTGGTAGCGCTGGGGGAGTGTGGCGAGTGCGCGCCCTTTTCGCGATGCGTCGTGTGCGAGCAGGGGTTCTATGGCCGCATCCAGAGGCAGGCTGCCCCTCTTCATCACAAACTCGCGCACAAAGCACTCGCGCCACACGGCGCTCGCCCGACCGAGTCGCGCGAAGCGTGCACAGGCCCCTTCGGCGCGCGCGACGTCTTTTGCGTCGAGAAACGAGAGGACATGCAAGAGGCACTCGTCCGAAAGATCCATGATGCGCCCCTTGCCTACATCCACGGCGCCGCTCGGCGCAGCGCGGCGCTTGCGAGGCGCATCGTCCCACCGCCCCCGCTTGCGTCCTACCATGCACAAGTGGAGGTTTGGTAAGCAAAAAGTGGCTCCCTTCCACGATGGATATTTTCAGCTCGCTCGTCACCGGGGGCGCGCGCTTCGACAGGAAGCGCTTTGGCGAGGATATCGCTGTCTTTACTGAGTCGCGTGCGCCAAAAGAGCAAGAGGCAAGCACGTCGAGTGCGCCGGCGGCCGTGCCGAAAGCGCTCGACTTTTTCAACACACACAAAGAGGAGCGGCGCGCGGCCGAGGCCGAGCAAGGGCCGCGTGTGCGCGATGAGGCGCCGGCCGCACCGCTGCGCCGCTCGGAGCTGCCTGAATTCCTGCGCACGCACCAGCTCAAGCTCAAGGGCACCGACGTGCCGCTCCCGCTGCGGTCCTGGGCGGACCTCGAGCAGCGCTGGGACGTCCGCCCGTGGCTGCGTGAGAACTTGGTCGCTGGAAACTGGCCGCAGCCGACGCCGATCCAGTGCGGTGCGATCAGTGTCATGCTCGAGGGCCGCGACCTGCTCGCGGGTGCGCCGACCGGCTCGGGCAAGACGATTGCTTTTCTCCTGCCGCTCCTCCAGCTCCTCGGCGAGCACAGAAAAGGGGGGCTGCGCGCAGTGATTGTGAGCCCCACGCGCGAGCTTGCGCAGCAGATCTATGAGCAGCTGCAGCGCCTCGCGCACGGCCAGGCATTCCGTACGTGCCTCCTGACTCGCTCCGGCGCCAAGTCCCAGACGCCGGGCTTGAACAAGAAATACGATATCCTGATTACGACGCCGCTGCGTCTCGTGCACGCGATCGAGCACGAGGAGCTCGACCTGTCGCAGGTCGGCAACCTCGTGCTGGACGAGGCCGACCGTCTGCTCGAGCAAGGTTTCCTCGAGCAGACCGATACCATTCTGGCCGCGTGCACAAACCCCAACCTGCGCAAGGCGCTCTTTAGTGCGACGCTCCCGGCGGGTGTCGAGGAGCTCGCCAAGACTTTTATGGTCGACGAGTGCCGCGTGCTGGTCGGCCAAAAGGACTCGGCGACGACCACGATCGAGCAGCGCCTCGAGTTCGCCGGATCCGAGGACGGCAAGCTCCATGCGCTGCGTGCGCTCATCCAGTCCGGCGGCATGAAGCCGCCCGTGCTCCTTTTCGTGCAGTCGATCCAGCGCGCACGCGAGCTCTTTCACGAGCTCGTGTACGACGGGCTGCATGTCGACGTCATCCACTCGGAGCGCCCGAAAGCGCAGCGTGAAGCGGTGATCCAGGCGTTCCGCCGCGGCGATATCTGGATCCTGATTTGTACCGAGCTTATGGCGCGCGGTATCGACTTCAAGGGCGTGAATTTGGTGATCAACTACGACTTTCCCCAGACGGTCCAGAGCTACATCCACCGTATCGGCCGTACGGGTCGTGCAGGCAAGCAGGGCACGGCGATCACCTACTTTACCAAGCAAGACGCGCCGTACCTCAAGACCGTCGTCAACGTCATGCGGCAGTCCGGGTGCGACGTGCCCGAGTGGATGCTCAAGCTGCCCAAGCCGTCCAAGCTGCTCAAGCAGCAGCTGCGCAAGAAGCCGATCGAGCGCCGCGACGTGCGCGCCGCGTCCGGAAGCAGCTCGTTGGGCCGCCGCCTCGCGCACCGCAAACGCGACATGGTGCAGGGCAGCAAGCGCCGGAAAGAAAAGGCGAACAATTCGTAGCTATGCAGCAGCCGACGTCGAGCCGACCGTCACGGTATCAATCGCAATACGCGCCGCCCACCGCAGGCGACCGAGCGCGCTGTCGCCCGCACCGAGCGCCTGCGCGAGGTCCTTTTTGCGCAGATGCGTGCGCAAAAAGACGAGCAGGCCCTGCGCCAGCGCAGGGTGGCCGACCGTGCCTTGGACAAAGAGGCGCTCGACCGCGCTCCGGTCCGACACGCTCGGCTCTTTTGCGAGGCGCGTACGCACCGCCGGCGTGAGCACCGGCGACTTGGTCTGCGTCGCGAGCAGCGCATGCGTGAGCAGCTGCTGCACAAAACGGACGCCGTTCGCCTTAATACTGGTAAAGTCGACCGGGCGCAGGACATTGAGGCTCAGCGCTTGGTGCCCGATCCAGTAGCCATAGGCACGCGCGAGGTGCACGAGCTTGCGCTTGCCGTCGGCCCCATCGACCTCGGGCGCCGCGTCGTCCTCGAGCTGCGCAGTGATCTTTTCGCCGCCGACGTGCGTCTCGCCAATCTCGCGGAAGTAGTCCCACAGCACAAACTGCATCGTGATACGCATGCCAGGGAGGTCCTCGGCGAGCTGCTGGCCGATCAGCACATAGTAGGGGTTGTACACTTGCTCGCTGCCGAGGCAGTGCACGAGCACGCGGATAATCTCGCGCCGCTGCACATCGTTCAGCTTGAGCTGCATGAGGCTCTGCGCGGCCTCTTTGTAGTCCAGCGCGGTCATGAGCGTCGAAAAGACGGCGCGGCGCGCGTCCGTATTCATGCCTTGGGACCGCGCGAGGGCTCCGACGTCGACCGACGACGTCGTCGCATCGTCGGGAAGCCACGTCTCGTCCTGCACCGTTTCGCGCTCGGGCTCGGGCGCAGGCGCGCTCGGCTCGTGCCCGGTCCACGCAGCGCCGACAAGCCACCAGCGTCCTTTCTTTTCGGCGTCTTGGAGATCACGCAGACCGACTTGCAGGGCGGTGTGCGTGCGGAGGGTGCGCTTCTTTTCGAGCGTCGAGAGATACTTGCCGAGGCGCTGCGCGCTTTCGGCAGCAGACGACGCCTGCTGCTGCTTCTTGTTCTGGCGCAGGTTGAGCAGCGCCTCGAGCATGAACCGCGCACGGCTCGAGTCAGCGACAAGCGACGTGTTGCTCTTCGCCTCATCCAAGCGCTCCTTGGTCAGCTCGGCAATGGTCTTGAGCGAGGCTGGGTCATCGCGCCGCAGCTGCTGGCCGCAGCTCTGTACAATGCGCAGCACAAGCTCAATATCGACTTCGGCCATGGGCTTGGGCGTGGCGACATTCGGCAGCATCTCGCTAAAGTCGTAGCCGAGGAGGAGGCGCACGAGGTCGTAGATCAGGCCGGCAGACAGCAGTTTGTGGTTCAGCATGTGGCACAGCAGCAGCACAAGGTTGACGCACTCGCGGCTCCCCGCGCTCTTGTCTTCGTCGGACGCAGAGGGGCGCGCGAGGAGCTCGTTGTAGACGCGCAGGAAACGCGACATGCATTCTTGCAGAAAGTAGGCGCCGAACTCGACACCGACAATGCGGTGCATCGCAGTGATGAGCACGGCGTACAGCACGACAATCGTCTCGCTCAGCTGCGTACGCGCCGCCACCGTGTCGAGGACAAGCGTCGTGAGCATCGACGTCACGTCGCCACGCGCATACGTGCGGTACAGTCCATCGAGCTCGCCAAGAATGGTATCGAGGTTGCCTTCACCAAGACGGTTCAGCAGACCGTTGACGTGGCGGCGCAGCTTTTGCTGCTGCAGCGCATGCGCTTCGTCTTTTTCCTTGGCAGCTGCGCGCATTGCAGGAGGGACGTACTTGGAGGGGCCGCTCGGTGCTTCAGGAGGCGGAGAGGGGGATGCATCGTGCTCCATCGTGTCGAGGGCCTCGTCCAGGTCGTCGAAGTCGCCGCCGAGGTCGTCTTCGTCCAGGTCGACATCGAGGTTGTCGAGGTCATCGAGGCCTTCCTTGTTCAGTGCGACGTCGTACGTGTCGGTATCGTCGTCGGCAAACTCGAATTCGTCCGATGCAGCGTCGTCGTCGTCAGCGTCATCGTCGTCGTCGTCGTCGTCGTCATTTTCCTCTTCCTCTCCATTCTTCTCATCCTCGTCCTCGTCCTCTTCCTCTTCTCCCTCCTCTTCTTCCTCATCTCCCTCCTCATTACCCTCTTCTCCATCCTCGTCGCCCTCCGCGTCGCCCTCCTTCGCCGCGGCCTCTTGATCAAGTCCCGCCTGCAGCTTATCCAAATCGTCGAGCAAGTCTGTGTCAGCTCAACCACATACAATCCAAATCGTCCGTCTCTTCAGGAGCCGCACGCTTCTTTTTTCCATATAGCTGGTACTCGAGCCACTTGATCTCGTCTTCCTCGTCCCTTTCGGCAGCCGTCATCGGCCGCTGGCGCTCGACCGGCTCTTGTTCGTTGAGCGGGCGCTGGCCAGTGCGCTCCATGAGCTGTTCGAGCTTGGACGGCCCATTGGACGCCTTCTTTTGTGTCACTGTACGCATTTCACCCGTGATGGGATCCATGACTGTGCGCATCTCTTCCGGTTCAGCCTTGCTCTTTTTTGGCTTGGGCGCCGCTTTGGGTGCCGCCTTGGGCTGTGGTGCCGCCTTTGGCTGCGGCGCTTTCGGCTGCGGCGCCTTTGGCCCAGGAGCAGGTTCGCGCTGTTTCTGTACCGAGCGCTGCGCCTCTTCCTGGCGCCACGCATCGCGCTTCTGTGTCGGTTTGCGTCCATGCTTTGCGTGACGCTGCTCTTTTCGTTGCTCTTTGCGTGCTGCTGCCGCATTCAGACGTGGGCGCTTCGCGCTCGGCCGCCGCCCCGACTCCGGTGCGCCATTCTCGCCAAGCCCAAGCTCCTCACGCAGCGCTGCAGGCAGACGCGTCGTCGACCGCGCCTTGGCCGGTCCGCCACGCCAGGCCATCTCGAAAAAAAAGTGGAGTGTGGAGCTACGGATCAGTTGGCCTTTTTCTCCTTCTCCGGCGGCGTGGGCTCGGTGGTCTTGTCGACCCAGTTCCACTGCTCCTTGAGCTCCTTGCGTGCGATTGCAAGGAACACGACCGACAGCGAGCATGCCGGCGAGAGGTACAGGAGTGCGGGCTGGGCGGCGCCAAACACGTGCATCACGGCCATGGTGAAGACCAGGCCGCCGACGTACGCCGCGAGGCACGTCGTAAAGTAGGGCTTGGCAAAGCGGTAGTAGAAGCGCGTGAAACCCAGCGACGGCTGACTTTCCGAGGCGTGCTTCTGGTCGAAACGCAGGGCGAGAGCGACAAACACGCCCGGGATGACAATGTCGCCGAGGCCGAGCAGCGCAAAAGCGAGGCTCGGCACGGTGCGGCCGCCCAAGTAGGCCGAGGCGACTTCGAGCAGGTTCTTTGGGCAGAGGATCTTGATCGGTCCATCAAAGTTGGTCGCGACCGAGACCATAACCGAAGGCCCGCTGCGGACGAGCTTCGCGCTGCCAAACACCCAAAAGATGTCGTAGAAAAAGAGGCCGGCGAGCAGGATGTAGCCCGTGCTGAACGAGTCGAGCGTGATGAGCATGATCCCCTGGATCGCAAAGCACACCGCGACAATGTTTGTGAGCATCCAGTGGCGCGAGTACAGGTAGATGCCCATCAGGACGAGGCCGAGCAGGTCGATGGTGATCGCGTTGGACGACACGGGCGGCGCTGTCCCCGGCACGTTTGCGTCGGTGATTGGCGGTGCCGGCTTGTCGCTCTTCTTCACCTCGAGCGCCTTCTTTGCAAAAGGGTTGGGAATGCGCACGCGGAGGAGGAGCGCCTCGTACCCCCCCACCTTTCCTCCGTTGGCCATCTTGATCAGGTGCTCGGCGGCGACAGGGATCGCGAGCGCGCCCGCAAATGCAAAGTACGCCGAGAGCATCGTGTTGATCATTGCCTTGTCAAAGTACTTGAACGCGAGGTAGAGCGAAAAGAGCACCGCGCTGCCAATCACGGGAAAGATGTACGCATTGCCGGACGAGAGGCTCTGCGACTGCCCCTCCTCCTCGTCCTCATTTACATCCTTCCCTGCGGCCTTGCGCAGCTCGCGCGTCTTGATTGGCGTGTGCAGCGCACAGTAGCTGCCAATGTACACGCAGGCGGACGCCGTGCCGAGCAGGCCCGCGTAGGCGACAAACTGCGACATGGCTAAGGAACCTCCACATAACCGGGGCTTTTGGGGTACGAAACTAGTGGATGGGCTGCATGGTGATGCTCGCGCCAAACTTGCTTGCGGGCGGTGAGCGCGAGCCTGAGCTGCGGCGTCGTGGCATGTATACACGTGGGTGCGACCATGGGGTGATGGATCCGGAAGTATACCCCTTGCTTTTGTCCACCTCCTCGATCGACTCGCCCTTGGCGATGCGCTCGCGCTCGTCGCGGATGCGTTCCTGGGCCCGCTCGCACTGCTTGCGCAGAAAAGCAATCACGGCCTTGGGGTCTGAGTGGTTAAACACGGCGGTGCCGGCCACGATCACGTTCGCGCCGGCGTCCGCACAGCGGTCGATCGTCTTGGGCCCGACGCCGCCGTCGACTTCCACGTCTAGCTCCGGGAAACGCGCACGGAGCTCGGCGACCTTGGGCATGCACTCTTTCATAAACTTTTGGCCGCCTGCGCCGGGCCACACGGTCATGACGAGGATCATGTCGACCGCCTTGCCGATCTCGTCCGAGATCTCGTTCGCGGGCGTGCCGGGGTTGATCGCAATCGATGCACGCATATTGGCCGTCTTGATCTGGCGAATGACATCGAGGGGGTCGTCTGCATTAGTAGGGAAACCTACCCGTCGCCTCGAGGTGGAAGGTATACGATTTGCCACCCGCGTCCGCAATGTCTTTGATCCACTTTGCAGGCTCAGACACCATCATATGGCAGTCCATAAAGATATGCGGCAGCGCCTTGTACACCGACTTGAGCACCGGCGCACCCAGCACAATGTTGGGCACGAAATGCCCGTCCATAATGTCTGCATCAGCGGGGGGAAACACACCCATATGAAGCCAGTCGGCTCCACTGTCCATCATCCGTTGGCACTCATGGTTCAGGTTGCCCAGATCGGACGCGAGCACACTCGGCGCAATCTTGATCGTGGGCATCGCTCCATTGCGCCGCCCCGTGCGAGCGCGGTTGGGAATCTATCACGTGACTCTCATCACCATGGAGGCGCTCGCCGCGTACGGATCGGAGAGCGACGAGGAGCGGCGGCTCAGCGACGAGGAGAGCGAGGACGAGGTACCTCGGCACGATGCGTTCGGTCTGGAGAGTACGGAAGGCCGTGCGCCGCGCGAGGCGGCGTCCGCGCTCGTGGTCCGGGACGTGGCGCCGGCTGTAGAGGAGGAGGAAGCGGCGCCCGCCGCGCCCGCGGCCGACCCCAACGTGCGCCAGACGCGCACGGGTGCGGTGGAAGAGACGACCATGTCCGACTTTGACTTTCGCAACCAGCAGCGCACGTTTGAGATGATGGGGTACGCGCGCAATCCGAGCACGTTTGCCGCCGCGTCGCAAGGCGCGCATGCGTTTGTCGGCGACCGCCATGCGGCGCAGGAGATGGGCGGTGCAACGATGGCCGAGCTGCGTGGTGGCAATGCCGAGACGCGGCGCGCGGCGCGTGCGCTCAAGAAGCGCCGCAAGGCGAACGGCGACGCGTCGATTGTCGACGGCGCCGGCGCGTACCAAGGCCCGTGGGCGGCGTGGGAAGAGGAGCACGTCGTTGCGCTGCCCAAAGGGCAGCTCGGTCCGACCAAGGAGGAGATCACTGCGGCCGAGACGGGGGCCGTGCAGCGCCAGCAAGAGCACAAGAAGCTCGAGCGCCGCCGCGAGATCGACGAGATGCGCGGCACGGAAAAGAGCATCTTTCACGGAGAGTCGATGTACGACTACCAGGGGCGGACGTACATGCACATCCCCACCGATGCCGGCACGAACCTGCGTGGCGAGCCCGGCTCGCAGCAGTGCTTTATACCCCAGACCTGCATCCATACGTTTACCGGGCATACCAAGGCGGTGCACGCGGTGCGCCTCTTTCCCCAGAGTGGACATCTCGTGCTGAGTGGCAGTATGGATACAAAGGTGAAGCTGTGGGACGTGTACCACCAAGGCAACTGCCTGCGCACTTTTCTCGGCCACGCAAAAGGCGTGCGCGACGTGCGTTTCAACAACGACGGCAGCCAGTTTTTGTCGTCTGGCTACGACAACATGATCAAGCTGTGGGACACCGAGACGGGTGCCTGTCTGCAAACCTACCCCCTGGACGGCGTCGGGAACTGTGTCGTCTTCTACCCGGAGCAGGACGACATTTTTCTCACCGGCACGAGCGACAAAAAGATTCTGCAGTACGACCTGCGCAGCAAGGAGCTCGTGCAAGAGTACAACCAGCATCAAGGCGCGGTCAACACGATCACGTTTGTCGACGAGAACCGGCGCTTCCTCTCGACGTCGGACGACAAGTCGATGCGCGCGTGGGACTTTGACATTCCGGTGGTGACCAAGTACATTGCCGACCCCCACATGCACTCGATCCCGTCGGTGGCGCTGCATCCCGACGAAAAGTGGCTCGCGTGCCAGTCGATGGACAACCAGATTCTCGTGTACAACGCAGACACGTACAAGCAGAGCCAGCGCCGCGCCTTTAAAGGGCACAGCGTCGCGGGCTTTGCGTGCCAGGTCGCCTTCAGCCCCGACGGCCGCTTCCTTTCGTCGGGCGACAGCCAGGGCAACCTCGTGTTTTGGGACTGGAAGACGGGCGGGCTGATCAAGCGGCTCCCGGCGCACAAGGACGCAATGATGTCCCACGCCTGGCTGCCGCACGAGACGTCCAAGGTGATTACCGGCGCCTGGGACGGCCTGCTGAAGCTCTGGACATAGAACCGTAATGCTATCCACGCAGTACCCACTACCGTACACACTACTTGCGCCGCTTCGGCGCGCGCTCCTTGTCCTTGCGCTGCACCATCGCCTTGGACCCCTGGCCCTCGGAGGCGTACTTGATGGCCTTGCGCACGTTCATATTCGCGCCGCCCTTGTCGATCTTGGACAAAAGCGCGAGGTTCGACGCGCGCTCCGCCTTTGTATCGATTTCGTTCGCCTGGAAGGTGCGCTTCACGCCGCGCGGCTTCGACTCGCCCTGCAGCGTCTTGTCGAAGCGCCCCATCGACGCGGTGCTGCCGCGCGTCCGCGCGAGGTCCGCGTCGATCTCGGCGCGGCGCTTGGTGCGCGCAGGCACCCCCGAGCCAAGCTCCGACTTGGCCGGCGCCGGCGCCGCGGCCTCGGCGCGCGCGACGTTGCGCTGGTGCTGCTTCTCGTTCTTTTGGCGGAGCTCCTTGCGCTTCTTGGCCGCGTCCTTGTCCGGGCGGAAGTCGTCGTCGGCGGTGTTGGGCACCTCGACCAGCCACTGGTTCTCGAGCGACTTGTTCGCGCCTTGGAAGCCCCAGCGCGGCACCCACTCTTTGCGCTCCTCGTCGTAGATCATGCGGTCCTTCTTGCGCTTGGTAATGCCCTTTTGGCGCGCAAACTTTTCCCACTTGGTCAGCGGCTTGGGCTTCGGCAGCCCCTTTTCACGGGGCAGCGGCGTCTCGAAGGGAGGGAGCGACGCCAGCGGCCCATACACCGGATTCCGCGCAATGGGCTGCTGAAAGATGGCGTTGACGAGCGCCTGGGTGGCGTTGCGCGTGCGCGCCATCAGCACACCCTCCTTGTCCTTCTTGTATGCCTTGGCATCGATTGCATTCAGATCAAACGACGCGAGCAGACCCACATCGAGCTGCAGGGGCGTCTCGCCCTGCTCCACGCTCGTGCTCACCGAAGTCATGGCCAAAAAAAAGTAGCGTCACGTGAAAGCCATCGCGGCGATTCTCCGCGCCGCGCCATGCACGTCGTACGGCAGGCCGGGGTTGTTGTGCAGAGCGCAGGGCGCATCCTGTCGCTGCTGCAGCTGGTCTTTTTCCTGCCATTGTCACTCGAGCATAATCGCGATACATTCCTTGCGTTTTCCGCGTCGCTCGCGGCATTTTACATGCTGCTGTCGACGATGCGGATCGTCACGCAGGGCAGCTGGCTCGTCTATGTCACGCGCGCCGTGTCCATGACGCAGAACCTCGTGATTCCCATGCTGCTGTTCCTCTGTGCGCGGCTCTACTCGCCGGAGCCGTCGCAGAGCCCGCTCATCGAGGCGCTGCGCAAGAGCGGCACGCACGCCCCGCCGTGGTCCGCGTCCCTTGCGCGCGCGTTTCCCACGAGCGAGGTGCACGTCTTTTTGCGGTCCGTGCTTCCCGCGTCGTACACGGAAGGCGACGACGGGATCGTGTACCCCGGCTGGCTCGAGCACGCGCTCGTGTACGTCCTCGGCGCTGGGCAGTACATCCTGTCTCAGGTCCCGGACTGGTGGTACTCGCTCCTGCTCTACATGTCGCCCGTCTTTTCGCTGCTGGAAGGCCTCTCGAGCCTGCTCGTCATCCAGTCGTTTGCGCACCTCTCGCGCTGGCTAATTAACGACTCCGAGAGCGGCAAGCGGCGGCCGTGGCAGGGCAGCGTCATTATGCGCAAGCTGCTCTCGTTCGGCCTCGAGCCGAGCGAGGCGTGGCAGCTGCTCTTTCTACTGCTTTCGGCGACCGTGTACGTGCTCTCGGCCATGGCGCTGTACATGTGCTTTGACGGAGCGACCGACGGCCGCTCGATTGCCGCTTCGGCGATCGGCGCGAGCCTCGCGTCGACGCTGTGGATCTCGGCGATTGCGTTTGCAATCCGCAAGGCAAACGTCGTCGAGACGAGTCTGATGGTGTGTAGTGTGGCTGACCCAGTTTGCGTACGTCGTATTTAATATCTACCAGCTCAGCACCTCGCTGGGCCTCGGCGCGGATCCGCTGCAGATGGTGCGCAACTTTAAGGCATCGCGCATCGAGAAGCAGGTGCCGCTACTGCTCGCACAGTCGACGAGCGCCATGTTCGACCGCCTGGTCGACGCAGTGGAGCACAGTCTGTACGTCCTCTCGGCCGCCAACGAGGTGCTGCCGACGACGGTGATTGTCAGCCTCGTGTACCGCCTAATGGTGCTGTACTCGGCGATCCGCGTGCTGCCCCGTTTGAATGCGCACAACGGGTACGACTCACGCCGGGACGTCTTGTGGCGGCGGCGGAATCAGCAGTGGAGCGAAGAGAAGCTCGCCAAGGCCGCACAGCACGAAAAAGAGCTCGACGAGGCCGCACAGCGCCTCAAGGAGCCCAAAGAGGGCGGGGATGCGCCCTCTATGCCGCCCAAAGAAGACGCGCCGCCCGAACCGCTCAAAGAGAGTGCGCCGCCCGCGACGGACGACGCGTCGCCCGCAAAAGACGACGCTTCCCCCGACCAGGACGACGACGCACTGCCCGCAAAAGACGACGCGCCGCCGTCCGAAGCCGACCCGAAACTCTCGACCCTCCTCCTAAACGCCAAAGAGCCGGGCAGCGAGGACGAGCACGAGGTCGCGGCCTATGTCGAGCAGGCCAAGCCCGCGCGCCCCGTCGATGCCGTGCGCGAGACGGCGGCGCGCGCCGAGGATGCGCTGCGCCGGATCGACACCGAGCCGCGGGGCTCGACCGTGCTCAAGGTGCTCGTGACCTACTCGCGTTTCATTCTAATTGCCGTGTACAGCCACCTGCTGCTCCTGGACCAGAACCACCAGACCTACTGGCGCCTGCTCACCGTCTTTTTCACGCTCGGCCTATGGAGCGTGGAGCTGCTGTTGAGCAAGGAAGATTCGTACCTCGTTTCGATGTACGAGTAGGCGCTGTATCATAGACCATACCAGGGACACGGGGTATTCTTTTCAGCTACGGCGCGGTGCTTGCGTAGCGCACCGCCTTGCTGTGGATGGTATCAAGCGCCGCAGGGACGCCGTCGCCCGACGCGGCGCTCAGCCCCACAAATGTCCAGTGCGGGTTGAGCGTCGCGGCAGACGTCGTCTCGTCTACAAACTTGGCCCACTGTTCGACGACGTGGATGTGGACGTGCTCCACGAGTGCCACGCCGGACGCCTGGTCGAGCCCCGGCCCCGCAAACGGTGCCTGGTCGAGCTGGGCGACGACGACGACGATCGGCTGGTTGCGTGCGGCCGCATCCTGGGCGAGCTGGAAGAGCGCGTCGCACACCGCCGCGCGGTACGTCGGCTGCCGCTCGCCGTCGATCTTTGCGTCTTGGGCCCAGCGCGGGGCGTCGAGCACCCACACGACTGCGGCCGCGTCCGGGAGGTACTCGTCCCAGAGCACGCGCATCGACGCCGCCCCTCCCAGGTCCCAGAAATGGAGCACGCTCCTTTTGTACGTCACGTCGAGGACTGTCTTAGAAGAAAGCACACCTACCGTTCTGCCCCACGGTCGGCGCGATGCGGCCCGACGGCCCCTGCCCCCCCGCGTGCATTTCGCGGAGGCGCTCGAGCACCCACGTCTTTCCCGAGCCCTTCAGACCCACGAGCAACACATTGTACACCGGTTTCTTGGCCCACTCCGCTGCTGTCAGAAGCCCGTGCGCCTACCGTAGAGCCCCGCCAGCAGGTGGTACATGGTCGGCGCGCTCACGTGATTTACACCAATGCCCCGACGCTGATTGGACGGAAGAACACGGGAGAGGACAAAAGCGCGGTGCGGCAAACGGCCTTCCACCCACCCAGCGCCATGGTGACGATGCTCTGCTCGTTGAGGGCAACCACATCTATGCCGCGTGCGCGGCTGTCTTCTGGCAATGCCGCCTCTGTACTGAAGGCTGCGCCCCTGTCGACGTCCGCTGCCCGTCGCCAGGCGACGCCTGCGCCGCAGCCACCCAAGATGGTCAAGCTGTCGATCAACGGCAAGGACGTCGAGGTCGAGCAGGGAACTGCGATCATCCAGGCCTGTGAGAAGGCGGGTGCTCAGATCCCCCGCTTTTGCTACCACGAGCGTGTACGTACCCTATCTGACCCAGCTCAATGTCGCCGGCAACTGCCGCATGTGCCTTGTCGAGAGCAAGGGCGCCCCCAAGCCGCTCGCCTCGTGTGCCTTCCCCGCGATGCCCGGCCAGCAGATCTTTACCGACACGCCGCTCGTGGCCAAGGCGCGCGAGGGCGTGATGGAGTTCCTGCTCCAGAACCACCCCCTCGACTGCCCTATTTGCGACTGGGGCGGTGAGTGCGATCTGCAGGACCAGGCGATGCGCTACGGTGGCGACCGCTCGCGCTTCCACGAGGTCGCCGGCAAGCGCGCCGTCGAGGACAAGTACTTTGGCCCGCTCGTCAAGACGGTCATGACGCGCTGCATTCAGTGCACCCGCTGTGTGCGTTACGCCAACGAGGTCGCTGGTGTGCAGGACCTCGGCACCACGGGCCGTGGCAACCAGATGCAGATCGGCATGTACGTCGAAAAGATGCTCGACTCGGAGATGTCGGGCAACATTGTCGACCTGTGCCCCGTCGGTGCGCTCACGTCGCGCCCCCAGGCGTTCCAGGCGCGCCCGTGGGAGCTCAAGAAGGTCGAGTCGGTCGACGTCCTCGATGCGGTCGGCTGCAACATCCGTGTCGACGCGCGCGACCTGCAGGTCATTCGCGTGCTCCCCCGCACCAACGACGATGTGAACGAGGAGTGGATTAACGACAAGACGCGCTACGCCGTCGACGGTCTCAAGTACCAGCGCCTGACCGTCCCCCTGATCCGCCAGGGCGACCGCTTCGTGCCTGCGTCGTGGCCCGAGGCGATGCACACCATCGCCGAGGGTCTCAAGGCGAGTGGCGCGCAAGGCAACGAGATCCAGGGTGTGGCGGGCGGCCTGGCCGACGCCGAATCGATGGTCGCGCTCAAGGACCTCGTGAACAAGCTCGGCTCGGAGAATGTGGTCACGGACGAGCCCCGCGGCGAGGCCGCGCCGGTGAACGGCGTCGACGTTCGCGCGAACTACACGTTCAACTCGCAGATCACGGGCCTGGACGAGGCCGACTATGTGATCCTTATCGGCACGAACCCCCGCCACGAGGCGACGATCATTAACGCGCGCCTGCGCAAGAACTACCTGCGCCGCTTCCAGGACATTGCGCTGATCGGCGAGAAGGTCGACCTGACCTACGAGTACGACCACCTCGGCACCGACGCGCAGGCCGTTGCGGACCTTGCCGCGGGCCGTGGCGCGGGCGCCGAGCGCCTGCAGGCCGCCGAGAAGCCGATGGTGATTGTCGGCAGCGGCGTCGCGGACCACCCCGACGGCGCGGCGATCCTCAAGAACGTCGCACAGCTCGTCGAGGCCAACGCCGGCAAGCTGCTCACGCCCGAGTGGAACGGCTTCAACTTCCTCCAGCGCTCCGCCTCGCGTGTTGCCGCGCGCGATATCGGCTACAGCGGCCGCCCCGAGACGGAGAAGGTGCAGCCCAAGTTTATGTATTTGCTCAACGCCGACGACATCACTGCGCAAAAGATCCCCCAGGACGCGTTCGTGGTGTACCAGGGCCACCACGGCGACGTTGGCGCGCAGTTCGCAGACGTCTGCCTGCCGGGTCTTGCATACACGGAGAAGAGCGCGACCTACGTCAACACCGAGGGCCGCGCGCAGCTGACGCGCGCCGCAGTGAGTGGCGCGGGCGCCGCACGCGAGGACTGGAAGATTGTCCGCGCGCTCTCCGAGGTGGTCGGCGTCCCGCTGCCGTACGACGACACGATGGGTGTGCGCCACCGCATGTTTGATATCTCGCCGACGCTCGTGCGCTACGACGCGGTGGAGCCGACCTCGAGCACCACCGCCACACTCGGCCTGCAGCAGCTCGCTGCGGCGCCTGCGCAGGCGACCGGCACCCCGCTCCTGCGGCCGATCGACAACTTCTACCAGACGGACCCTGTGTCGCGCGCCTCGCCCACCATGGCCAAGTGCGTCCAGGCGTTTGTGCTCAAGACCCCGTCGGAGAAGCACGAATTTGCCCAGGCCGCGGCAACCCCCGATCCGTAAGCGAATAGAAGCCACGTGGTTTTCCACTTGCCACCCGCGGCATGGCCCCATGAGCGAGCCGAGTGCGAACCCCCCGCCGTCGCTGCGCATCAAGCGCGCCACGGGCGCTGCGGGAGCAGCCGGACGTGCGCGTTCGTCCAGCATGGGCGAGCGCATGACGCGGTCAGACTCGGCGCCGGCGGGACACCGGCCGCGGGGCAAGAGCCTCGGCGAAAAGGACGCAGTACCGCCGGGGGCCATGGCGCGCGCCAAGGGCTGGCTCACCGCCCCGTTCGAGTCTCACGACGAGAGTATTCCGCGCAGCGAGCGCCGGATGGACCTCGCGCGCCTCGTGCCGTTCACCAGTCGCACCGAGGCGGTGCCGGCGCTGCCCAAGTACCTCTCCGGCACCGATGCGCCGCAGAGCATTTTGTACCCGCCGTCGCCGGCGATGCAGCCGAATCCGAGCACGGGCACGACGCAGTCGGCGCCGGGGCGAACGCCGCACCTCACGATCCAGGTGCCCGAGGTAGTCCGGGGGCTCGAGCCGGTGCCGCCATCGCCCGCCGTGCCGGAAACGCAGAGCGCGCCACAGTCGCGCAGGGGATCCATCGCGACGACGGTGATTGGCGCGGCGTCGTCGATGAACCCGCTTCCAAGGATCTCGTCCATGTGGGGGGGGCGCAACGACGAGACGCAGTCGCACTCGAGTCACCCGTCGGATCACGATCACGACGAAGAGAGCAGCTCGCGGCACTGGTCCTCGTACGTCACCCCGTCCCTCTGGCGCCGGGGGTCGGGGACCGACGAGCTGCGCCGCGACGACGAGCGCCTGCACTCGGACCGCATGGTCGACTACCTCGACGTGCTCGACCCGGCCGTCGGTGTGTTTAATACGCTCCAGGACTTTAGTAACAGTGTCATGCTGCCGCACATCCCCTGGATCTACGACCGGCGGCCGACCATCAACATCGGCCGGGTGGTGGGCGACACGGCCCCCGACGACCCCATGTCGCCCCTGTCGCCCGTCGGGCCGGACGATCCGCGCTTCGAGACGCGGTCGGCGCCCCCGGCGCCGGACGAGGCCGAGGGCGGCGAGGCAATGCGCCCATCGCGCTCGCAGCACAGCGCGATCTCGATGCCGGCCGCGCCCGACACGGAGCAGCCCACGGCGGCGCCGCACGAGCTCAAGGCGGATGCCGAGCGCCTCGGGCCGCCTGCGTCGAGCGAGACACGCACTTCGTCGGACGATAAGGTCGATGCACACATCGACTCGCTCGACGAGTACCCGGACGACGACTACGACGACCCACACACCGAGCGCTGGTGGAGTCTCGACGCGGACGAGCGGGCAGAGCTCGACCACCACATCCGGCACCTGCTCACGAACAAGAGCAAGACGAAGCGTGTGATCCGCGGCTTTTGGAACTTTGTACGCACGCCGACCGGCTTTATTCTCACGACCTACGGCCTGCTCATCACCGGCTGGGGCATGCTTATTATGCTGCTTATTATTCCCTGGGCGCACGTCGGCGACAAGCACACGCAGCGCTACTGGATCGAGATTTGTGACCAGGTGCTCTGTGCGCTCTTTGCGGCCGTCGGTCTCGGCTTTGCGCCGTTCCGCGCGGTAGACACGTACCGCATGGCGTACATTGCCCACTACCACTTTTTGACGTACAAGCGCCGGCGCTTGCTGCACCTGCCCAAGCTCAAAAACGAGAACGAGCTGCCGCGGTATTCGCAGGGGCGCATCGAGCGCATGCTCGCCTCGAAAGACGGTACCAGTGCCGCGCCGGAAGAGGAAGAGGGCGGCAAGGCCAAGGAGCTCACCGAGCCGACCAAGCACCTCGCGGCCCTCGGCGTGAAGCACGCCACCGGCGGCCACGCAAAAGAGGTGTACGGCGTCGAGAACTTCTTTGGGCCGCTTCCCGGACAGCCTGGTGCGGTGCGGCACGCACCAGACGAGCTGCAAAAGGAGCGCCTAAAGCGCTCCCCGTCGCTCGACTCGCTCGTCGACAAGGACACCGGCGAGGTGTCGGTCCTCACGCCGACCGAGCAGGCAACGCTGCAGCACCACCAGCGCCTCTTCCACGCATCGCATACCTTTTACCGCTACTGCGAGACGGCGACGCACTGCCCGTTTCCGCTGCGCCTCATGATGACGATCGTCATCTTGCTGGACTGCCACTCGGTCCTCCAAGGCACGCTCGGTGGGATTACGTGGGGCATATACTACGAACGCCGCCCTACGGCGCTCACCGCGACGATCATCACATGCTCCTTGTCGTGCAACGCCATGGCCGGCATCCTCATCTGGCAGGGAGGCAGGCGCACGCGAAAGACGGAGGTGGTCGAGCGCCAGGTGAAACTCGCTCTCGAGGAGCGTGCGATCGAGCGCATGGAGCGCAAGCGCCGAAAAGCCGCGCTGCTCGAGGCTCAGGCGCAGGCGCAGGAGCACCTGCAGCCCGGGTCGCCCAGCCGCTCGCGGCCCAGCGGATCGTCGCTTCCTTCGTCACCGCTGCAAGACCATCCCCTAGGCGAAACTGTATAGTGAATTCCGCCCTTTTTCTCCACATGGCCATGTCGGGCATCCGCACGCCGCAGGAGGACCTCTCGCGGAGCGGCACGCCGGTGCAGCAGCTCCGTGGCGCGGCCGCGGCAGGCACACACACGCCGCGGCCTAGCCGCGCGATGCACGAGCCCGCGCCGAGCCCCGGCATGACGCAGCCGCGGCGCTCGTACAGCAAGACGTACGTATCCTTCGCTAAAACAGGACCGTAATGGCTGAGGCGGGCCGCCAGCCCTGGTACGACGCCGACGGCCGCCCCATCCCACCGTACATTGTCGGCGTCGCGGGGGGAAGCGCGAGTGGGAAAACGTCGATCGCCAAGGAAATTCTGCGGCTCCTGCCGGACGTGCCGTGGGTCGCGATCGTGTCCCAGGACGCGTTCTACCGCCCGCTTACCCCGGCACAGACCAAGCTCGCGTTTGCGCAAAACTTCGACTTTGACCATCCCAGCGCGATCGACCAGGAGCTGCTCGTGCAGTGCGTGCGCGAGCTGAAGCAGTCGCGCGCCGTCCAGATCCCCGTGTACAGCTTTACGCAGCACCAGCGCACCGCCGAGTCGACCTACCTGTACGGCCATGCGGTGATTGTCGTCGAGGGCATCTTTGTGCTCCAGGACGAGAATCTGCGCGACCTGCTCGACCTCAAGATCTTTGTGCAGACCGACCCAGACATTATGCTCGCCCGGCGCATCCGCCGCGATATCCTCGAGCGCGGGCGCTCGGTCGAGGGTGTGCTCGACCAGTACATGCGCTTCGTCAAGCCGTCGTTTGATACCTTTGGTAGGTCGCGCTTTTTCTCACAACAGTCGGTTCCTCGGCGCGCCACGCGGATATCATTGTGCCCGGCGCGAACAATGCCGTGGCCATCGACGTGATTGCGCAGCACATCGCCAAGCACCTCACACGCAGCTACTCGTGCCAGCTGAACCGCTCCATACCCCGCACGATCGCCACTGGCGAGCCACACGCATTTCCCATGGCAAGGGTCGTGATCGGCGACTCGGTGCAAGGCGAGCCGCTGCATGTAGTGCAGCACGAGCCCTTCTCTAAGCCGCCGCGGCTCGAGGGCAGCGAGGCGGTGCTGCGCCTGGCGGACGTGCACGAAGTCGCGCCGCTCCCACCGAACGTGATGGTCGTGCCGCAGACTGCACAGCTGCTCGGCCTCCAGACGATCCTGCACAATGCCGACACGCGCTCGGGCGAGTTTGCGTACGCGTGCAAGCGTATCGGCGCACACGTCGTCGAAACCGCCATGTCGCTCCTCCCGTACCGCTCCAAGACCGTGCCGCTGCACACCGGCGGGTCCTATACCGGTGTCGAGATGGACGTCGAGCACATCTGCGGCGTCTCAATCCTGCGCAGCGGCGCGATCCTCGAGGCGCCACTGCGCCGCGCCTTCCCCGCCCTTGCCCTCGGCTCGCTCCTGATCCAGAGCTCGGACAGCAACTATCGCCCCCTTCTCTACGCGGTGCGCCTCCCGTCGTTTGTGCGGACGCGCGCGAGTGCGGAGAAGACCTATGTGCTTCTTTCCGACGCGCAGATCGGCACCGGCGCGGCCGCATTCATGGCCGTGCGTGTGCTGCTCGACCATGGCGTACCCGAAAACCAAATCATCCTCCTCACGCTCCTCGCCTCGGCGCGCGGCGGAGTGTGGGCCCTCCAGCATGCCTTCCCTGGTGTGCGCATCGTCGCTGGCTCTGTCGATCCCGGTCTACGAAAGTTTGTATGGCCCACTACACAGCATCAGCGCCGCGCAAAGGCGCTCTCCTCGGCCCTCGACGACTCCGACTCGGACGAGCCCGAGACGGAGCGCGTCGTCTTTGCCATCACCCCGGGCTGCGGCCAGATGGGCGACCGTTTCTGGGGAACGTAGCGTGGGCAGCTCCACAGACAATTATGTCATGATTACGAAAAGCACATCTGATTGGTGCACAACAAACCCTCTCCGCACGGAACGAGCCGTGCCGGCGAGCGGTGCAGCGTGCGCCTGCCAACGTACCACGTCGAGTGGATCAGGGGCGCCTCGATTTTCGGCGTTTCCCAGCACAGATCATTTCCGGACTAGAGGTTAGGCGTGAGAGGAAACTCGTTACCTAGAAAGCACCTGTTTTCCGAGTACCTACGCCACCATGTTGCGCTCTTTCGGGAAGATGATGAGCGGGGTGTCGAAACGTGGAAAGGGCCGGAGTCAGGAGGAGAAAGGAGATGATGCACAGGATGCATCGAGTACTATATCGCGCGACTCGTTCTCGTCCGTGCGCCAGGGTGATGGCGCGGAAGGGAGCAGCAGCATGGAGGCAACGCCGCCTCCTCCCACCTCGGCGACCGCCAGCGCTGCAGAGACGCCGACGATTGCGCGCAACAACCGCACGCGCACAAACAAGACGCCGGCGATGCCGTCCGTCGAGCTGCCGAGCCCGAGCCTGGATGAAGCCAAAGACAGTCCCGAGCCGGGCGCGACTCGGCCCGAAGGCTCGCAGCCGACGCTCGCCGTGCCCCAAGGCCCCAAGAAGTCGTCCAGCGGGCCGGTGCGCTCGCCGGACCCCCGCTCGGGCGCAGTGCCGATCGGGACGTGGCCGTCGAGCTCTCCGGGGCCGAACTCGTTCACGGGCGCCTCGCCGATGTCGACGAGCGTGCAGAGCGCGGATGGTGTCAAGACCTTTGACATTGACGATATGATTGCGCGTCTGCTTGAGGCTGGGTACTCGAGCAAGATGCCCAAGCCCGCGCTCAAGGTGCCCGAGATCATGGCCGTATGCCAAGCGGCACGGGAAGTGTTCCTCAGCCAGCCGACGCTGATCGAGCTGAGTCCCCCGGTGAAGATTGTTGGCGACACGCACGGGCAGTACCAGGACTTGCTGCGCCTGTTTGACATGTGCGGCTTCCCCCCGTCCTCCAACTACCTGCTGCTTGGCGACTATGTGGACCGTGGCAAGCAGTCGCTCGAGACGATTCTGCTGCTGCTCTGCTACAAAATCAAGTACCCCGAAAACTTTTTCCTGCTGCGCGGCAATCACGAATGCGCCAACGTGACGCGCGTCTATGGCTTTTACGACGAATGCAAGCGGCGCCTCAACATCAAGATTTGGAAGACGTTTATCGACGTGTTCAACACGCTCCCCATCGCTGCGATCGTCGCTTCCAAGATCTTTTGTGTGCACGGCGGCCTCTCTCCCTCGCTCTCCAACATGGACGACATTCGGCGCATCGAGCGCCCGACCGGCGTGCCGGACTATGGCCTGCTGAACGACCTCTTGTGGAGCGACCCGAGCGACACGGCACTCGACTGGGAGGATAACGAGCGCGGTGTGAGCTACTGCTTCGGCAAAGCCGTCATCCAGCAGTTCCTGGCCCAGTACGACTTTGACCTGATCTGCCGCGCACACATGGTCGTCGAGGACGGCTACGAGTTCTGGAACGAACGCACGCTCGTGACCATCTTCAGCGCACCGAATTACTGCGGCGAATTCGACAACTTTGGCGCTGTGATGAGCGTGTCGGAGGACCTTTTGTGTGCTTTTGAACTGCTAAAGCCGCTCGATGGACCGGCGCTCAAGAAAGAGATGGCCAAAAATAAGCGCAGGAGTCTGCAGCAACAACAACAACAGACTCAGTCGCCCACAATGCGAACCACCTGATGACCCTGCACGGTTTGGACAGGAGCTTGAGAACGACCAAGTTATGCCATCCAAGTTGTATAGATATAGCCCCATCAAGCCGGGAGCGGCTTCCTTGATTAGTAAGCGGCGCGCGGACCAACACACGGTGCACCATGGCGGACGTACAGTTGGATTCGGGCGTCCTCGCGGTCGACGTACACAATTTACAATACCAGTTTGCGGCGGGGGCCGCGCAGGCGCTCGAGGGGTGCACACTGCAGCTTCCTCCGGGCGCACGGTGCTTGTTGATTGGTGCCAATGGCGCAGGAAAAAGCACCCTGCTGCGCCTGCTCGCCGGCAAGCGCCTGTGCAATGCCAACATCAAGGTGTTTGGCAAGGATGTGTTTCACTCGCCGCCGCGAGGCATTACCTATCTGGGCACCGAGTGGGCGATGAATCCGGTGGTGCGCAGCGACATTACCGTCGAGCACTTTCTCAACTCGGTCGGCGGATTCCGCTACAGCGAGCGCCGCGATCGTCTGCTGGATTTGCTTGATGTGGATCTCTCGTGGAGGATGCATGCGATCAGCGATGGCGAGCGCCGACGTGTGCAGCTGTGCATGGGCCTGATGGAGCCGTGGCGTTTGCTGCTGCTCGACGAAGTCACGGTCGACCTCGACGTCCAGGTGCGCTGCGACCTGCTCGACTTTTTGAAGGAAGAGAGCATCGAGCGCGGTGCGACGATCGTCTATGCAACGCACATCTTCGACGGCATCCACCATTTCCCTACCAACTTGGTGCACTTGCAGCTGGGCCGCACGACGACCGACCTCCCGCTGCCGTGGCCCATCCGCTTGGACTCGACGCTTCCGGACCAGCTGCAAGCATCGCTGCCCGCGCCGCTGCGCGAGGCGATGCACGCAGATGCCGCAAACGCGTCCGAAGTCTCGCTGCTCGACCTTGCGCTGGCGTGGCTGCGCGAGGACCGCGTCCTCCGCGAAAAACAAGAGTCCGCTCGCGGAATCAAGCGTGGGCGCGCGACGCGCGGCCCTGGCGAGGAAACAACCGACGCCAAAAAGTTCTTTAGCCAGTACGACTACTTTAAGCACTACACGTAGCGAACTAAAGCAGGTACAAAGATGCAATACTTGCACGTACCAAATGAATTTGGCTGAGTGGCGCAACGGTAGCGCGTCTGATTCCAGCATGTTGAAGACTTTGTCTTGACAGTGGAGTCTCCAGAAGGTTATCCGTTCGAATCGGGTCTCGGTCATTCCTTTTTGCCCTTTCTTTTTAGGACCTCCACATTGCCACGTGCCCGAAAAGAAATTTCGCTGCGCCGACCGCTTCCACCCCCGCCGCTGCGTGCCGCTGACAGAAGATGGCAGGCAAGGACCGCCGCAAGGGCGGAAAGCACTCGGATGAGGCGCTCAAGCTACAGGAAAATAGCATTGCGCGGTCGACACGCATTCCCGTGTCGCTGCAGCAGTCGACCCCGGAAGAGACGCTCGGCATGCGCCCGCCCAAGTCTCTGTCGAACATTAAAGACAAGAAGCTGCGCTCGGATCTTTCGAAGCAGTACCTGTCGCGCAAGCGTGCCGAGAAGCATGCCGAGCTTGCCGACACGTACCTGCATGGTGCCGTGCCTGGTGAAGACGCCGGTATGATTGAAGTCGACGACGAGATGGAGCGAACTGCGCGCGTGACGCAGGCGCAGATCCAGAGCGAAGTCGGCGTCGAGACGGCACGCAAGGGATTCGATCTGAATCTCGGTGGGTCGCGTGGCGTGCCGAGTCTCGGTCCCTACCGCTGCGACTACACGCGCAATGGCCGTCACCTGCTTCTCGGCGGCCGCAAAGGCCACCTTGCTGCGTTTGACTGGCAGAGTGGCAAGCTTTCGTGCGAGATCCAAGTGCGCGAAACGGTGCGCGACGTGTGCTGGCTGCACGACCACTCCTTCTTTGCTGCTGCGCAAAAGAAATACTGCTATATTTACGACCAGAGCGGCATCGAGATCCACCGCCTGAAGGACCATATCGAGGTGAACCGCCTCGAGTTTTTGCCCTACCACTTTCTCCTCGCGACGATCGGCAAGCCCGGCTACCTCAAGTACCAGGACACGTCGACCGGCCAGCTCGTCGCTTCGCACCGCACCGGTCTTGGTTCGTGCGCGACGATGGCACAAAACCCGCTTACGGCCGTGATCCACCTGGGCCATGCGAACGGTACCGTGACGCTCTGGACGCCGAATCTGTCGACGCCCGCGGTCAAGATGCTTGCGCACCGCGGCCCCGTGTCTGGCATTGCGATCAATGCGCACGAAGGCGGCCGCGAGATGGTGACCAGCGGCCTGGACGGCCACGTCAAGGTGTGGGACATGCGCATGCTCGGCAAAGGCCCCCGCCGCGAGTGGGTGACGCGGCGCCCTGCGAGCGACGTCGCCTATTCGCAGCGTGGCCTGCTCGGCGTGGGCTGGGGCAGCCATGTGAGTTTATACAATACCCAAGCGCCGCTCGGCAATGCGCCACCCGGCCCCTACCTCTCCCACAACTTCCCCCAGCTGATGCCGCTCCAAGTGCGCTTTTGTCCGTACGAGGATGTGCTTGGCGTGGGCCATGCGAATGGCTTTTCGAGCCTGCTGGTGCCTGGCGCCGGTGAACCGACGTTTGACTCGAGCGAGGCGGACCCCTACGAGTCCAAGACGCGCCGTCGCGAGCGCGAGGTGCGCAGCCTGCTGGACAAGATCCAGCCGGAGATGATCACGGTCGACCCCGACGTGGTGGGCCAGCTCGACACGAAGGCGTCGCGGGCCGACCAGCCGATCGTGGCGGCGCGCGGCGGCGACCGTGTGCCGCGCGCAGCCGACGGCACGCCCTATGCTCGCCTGACGCGCGCGCAGCGTCTGCAGCTCGACGAGGCGATGGAGGACGAGGCGGACGACGACCTCGACGGCGCGTACGACCGTGCGGCCGCCCCCGCCAAAGGCGTCGCGAAAGAAAAGAACAAGGCGCGTGGCCGCAACAGTGCGATGAAGCGCTACCTGCGCAAGAAACGCCAAAACGTTGTCGACGCCAACACCACCGCCCTGCGCGAGAAGCTGCAGCGCGAAAAAGAGCGTGCGCGCAACGCGCGCCACGGTGTGCAGCCCGTGGCCAAGAAGCCTTCGGCGCTCGACGTGTTTAGCCATGTCAAAGGACCCAGGCGATAGTTTAGCAGATAAATCTACGAAACACTGATAGTACAAAGGTGAGGGCCTCACAACAGCCACGTCCAAAGCGCAACAAAAAGGGCAAGGTACAGTGCGACGATCGTCTTGACGATCGGGCCGGTGAGGGGAAGGATGCGGCGCTGCGCATTCCGCAGCGCCTCGAGCTCCGTGTCGGTGAGGTTCGACTTGCCGCGGCGCGCAATCACCTGCTCGTAGCCACGCACCGGGGCGTCCATCGCGTCCCACCAAGTCTTGTTCGCGGCGTACTGCTGCGCGCGCTGTCCCATGGTCGCGCGCAGCGTGCGGTCGCGGATCAGGCGCTCGAGCAGGATGCTGTAGGCCTGTGCGCATTGGGGGAATGAGGTCGATCCCTGGGCCATCGCCGCCGCAAACTCTTTCACCGAGAGGATGGGCGTGGGGAGGCCCGGCTTGAGCGTGCTCGAAGCTGCGACCGGCACCGCGCCGCTCGACGGGATCGACGAGGTGCGCTGGGGCGAGCGCGGGGTCAGTGCGCTAAAGCCCGAGCGCTCGCGGCCCGGCGAGGCGGCAGTGCGTGCAGCGACTGCCGACGCGCGCGCGGACGATGACGAAAAGGTCAGGACGCGCTGCACGTCCATCAGGAGACCCGTGATGCCGTGGCAGACGAGGTCCGACGTGCCCTCGGCGTGGAGACCGACGACCGGCAGGCCCGAAGCGAGCGCCTCGAGCACGACCTGGCCAAAGGTCTCGGTGAAGGACGGGAATGCAAAGATGCTGCTCGACGCAAACATCGAGGCGAGGCGCTTGCCTTTTTGGTGCCCCATGAATGTCGCGTCGAGGCCATACTTGTTGCAGAGGCGCGTGAGCTCTGGGCGCGCGGGCCCGTCGCCGACCACGACAAGCTTCGCATTGTCGCGCACGCTCTGCGGCAAGAGGCGGAAGGCCTCGATCACCAGGCGAATGTTCTTTTCCCACGAAATACGGCCGACATACAGGACGACTGCCTTGCTGTCCTTGTCAATGTCGCCGCTCGCCAGCACCGAGTCGACGCTCGGCACCATCGGGGGCGGCAGCGCAAAGTGCGCGCCCGAGAGCGGCGGGAGATCGCTTAGGCTCTCGTACGCCGGCGGCGGGCTCAGCTCCGGCGAGAGCATCGGCAGGCTCTCGGGCGTATGAATAAAGGTGTCCTCGTCCATCTTGACCTGCGCCGCGGAGCGGCTCGCGGCCTGGTCGTGCAGCGTGTTGAGCAGCGCCTGGCTCTTGGGCTTGCAGCCCCAGCTCGCGCGCAAGTTCTCGTCGCGTGCCGCCGGCGTAAAGGTCTCGGTGTCCACACCACGGCTCCAGATCTCCACGTTCTTGAATCCCTTTTCAATGAGCATCCGGCGCGTCGTTTCACTGGGGCAAAAAACAATATCGCATTGGTCATGCTGGTAACGGATCAGCTTCCACATTGCATTTTCGAGGAACGGCATGCCAAACAGCGAAGCGTAGGTGGGCAAATTGGTATGATAAGACGAGACGCACGGCACATCGGGCAGACGCTGCTTTACGATCCACATCATCTGGGCGCCGAGCCAGACGGGGTCGACAAAGTGCACGACATCCGGCTGGAACTGCTCCAGCCGGCGCAGGAAGCGCAGACGAACAAAGTTGAGCTTCAGGCCGGGATAGACGACGAGCGGCACGCCAAACGTGCCGACCACGGGGTGGCCCGAATACTCCGTGAGACCCGTATCGGGGCCGAGAACCAGCGCCTCGTGTCCCTCTGCGTGGAGGTGCTCGAGCAGACGCGCAAGCGTACGCGTCACACCATCAATCTTTGGAAGAAAGTTTTCTGCGTGAGCCTAGCCACGTACCCGTCACGATCGCCACGCGCAGCTTCTTGCGCTTGCGATCCATCGGGTAGGGAAACGAGACCGCTTCCAGCGTAGCGTCTTGTTCAACCGACATGGTCAGTGGCTTGAATGATCAGCAGAAGCCTGCTGGAAGATGTGGCAGAAACAAAACGGGGCCAGTCGCGCACAGCGAGTCTCAAAGGCACGCCTCGCAACCGAGGGGCGAACGTGCGTGGGCACTTCATTTATTCAGCAATCTTGCCACACGCCGCACGTGCGACGCGCACGTTGACAGGCGCGCGTGTCTGTCGCGTGGCACAACACACCTCCACCGCATGGACTTTACGGCGACGTATGACCATGCTGCAGCGGAGTGCGTGTCCTTCTCGCCGGGCTCGACGTTTATTGCGTACATAGATGGCGAGAGGCAGAGTGCGGTACAGGTGCGTGTCTCGGGGACGCTCCAGGTCGTGCGGTCCTGGGAGCTCGGCACGCCGCTGCAGGCCCTGAGCTGGTCGCCGGACGGCCTCTTTTTGCTGGCCTGTGCGTACACGGTGCCTGGACGCGACGAGCGGAACGGGCGGTCGTATATCCTGCCGCTAGATCCGGATGCAAGCGTCACGGACGGATCGGATGACGGCCAGGGATGGGTCGCGCGCATCGACGCGGGGATCGGGGGACTGCAGCAGGCTGAATGGGTGCCGGTCTGGCGCGTGCCGTCGATCGTGCAGTTTGCAAGCTACGAGACAGGGGGGGTGATGTACTCGCTCGCGGACCAGGCATTTACGGCGCTGCCGGGGACGCTCCTGTCAAAGGGTACGTAACCAATGCTCACCCAGCATACGCCCACCCGCTGCGCTCGGACGCGGTGGGATTCTTGCAGCGCGACGCAGAGAGCGACTACTTTGCGCTATACGCGCCCGAATCGGCCGACGCGCCGTCGATGCAACAGCCGGTGTCGTGGAAATTGGAGCGCGTACGTCGTCCAACACTCATTCAGTCGATCAAGCTGCATGTGAGCGAGCCGAGCGGCGCGGCTTGGAGCCCCGACGGGCATGTGCTGGCCGTGTGGGATTCCGCACTCGAGTATCGCGTGGCCCTGTACGCACTCGCAGGCACGCACCTAGCCACCTTTGCGATCGACGCAGAGAGCAGCGTGCCCACGACCCAGATCGCCATTGCCCCGGCCGACGCCAAGGCGGCGCTCGCCGAGTCGGGCTCGGGGCCGCAGCGGGCGCGGCGCGTGCCGATGCGCACATCGCGCTTTTCCAAGAGCGCGTCGCTGCGCGCGAGCACGTCGCAGCGCAAATCCGGCGCGTCGATCGTGGCGCGTGTCGCCGGCGGCGGCCTCGGCGTGCGCCATGTCGCGTGGCACCCCTCGAGTGCCTTTCTTGCGATCGGCGGCTACGACGAGCGCGTGCGCATCCTCTCGAGCGAGGACTGGTCTGAAGTATATACCCTGGATGTGCGGCGCATCGCCCTCGCTGCACACCGCCCCGACGTGGCCGTCTGGCGCGAACCGCGGCGCTGGTTCGAGGCGACACAAGGCCAAGGCATTGTGCCGTTTGAGCGCGACGTGTTGCCTATGGAGGCACCTGCTGCGCGGCAGGACCAGTCGAATCCGACCAAGTGCGGCGTGTGCTGGATGGAGTGGAATTGGGACGGCACGGTGCTCGCGGTCCGCAACGAGGCGCTGCCAATGCATGTCCTACTCTATGTCTTTGACGGCGTAAGCGAGCGGCGCACCGACGCGCGCCTGCGGCTCCACGCCGTTTTGAAGCTCTCTTCGCCCGTCCATGCGCTCTCCTGGAAGCCCGGGCAGTACGGCACGCTGGCGATCGTGACCGGCAAGAGCGCAGTATACCTTTATTCGCTGCAGAGGAGTGGAGCGCAGAGTGCCGAAGCGGTTGCCATTCCCAACGGTACGTGTATCCTTCTGACGCAGAACACTTTAGTGCAATGCGGCTGGCGTGGTCGCCCGACGGCCAAGCGCTGCTGCTGCTCGACAGCGACACGTATTGCTGTGCGATGGCCGCGCCCGAAAACACCGGCGATTCATAACAGATGTAGGCGACGAAATCACTATTAGGCTGGGCGCGTGGTGGAGTGGTTACCACGTCCGCTTTGCATCCGCTTCGGAGAAGTGCACTAGCGGTAGGTCGCGGGTTCAAATCCCGTCGTGTCCAATTTTTTCCCTTTTTGTCACGTGGAGCGCGCGTCCCCTTTCTTCCCATCGCCACGATGTACGCGGACCGAGAGGAGGCTCTGCGCAGCACACCGGGCGCGCCGACGCACCGCGGGACGGGTGCGCCGCGGCCTGATTTGGAGGAGCGTGAACGTGAGCTGCAGGAACAGCTTCGTCGCCGCGCGGCCGAGTCGCGCCGCCGCGACGGGCCGGACGAGTCCCATGCGTATCGCGCGCGATCGCCGGATGCACACCGCCGCTACGACAGCCGCGCGATGCGGCGGCGTGGAGACGAGGAGTACGAGAATGGCCGCCCGCGCTCGTACGACGACCGCCGCGATGCGCCGCCGCCGCCGCGCCGCCGGAGTCGGAGTCCCATCGCGGACCGCGCGCCCCGCCGCAACGACGACTACGAAGTGCGCTCTGTCTTTTGCTCGCAGCTCCCGTCGCAGGTCGGCGAGCGCGATCTCGGAGAATTCTTTGAAGAGACGTTGGGCAAGGATTCCGTCTTGTTTGTCCAGCTTGTGTACGACTATCACAACGCGCAGTTTACCAACACGGCGTTTGTTGAGCTCGCGGACCCCCAGCTTGTGCTGCTTGCCATTGCGATGCACGGGCGCTCGATGTTTGGCAAGCCGATTTCGGTGCAGTCTGCCGAGGGCGCAAAACTCAATGCGGCTGCCGACTGCCTCTTGATGCCGCGGGCCGACGTGCACCCTCCCCCGCCGATGCGCTCGCACAGCCCTGCGCCGCGGGGTGGTGGTGGTGGTGGCAGCGGCGGCGGCGCGCATGGCGCCCCGGGACCGTCGGCACGTTTGTACGTCGGCAACCTGCACTACGACATTGGCTCCGACCAAGTCCGTGCGGTATTTGCACCGTTTGGCGAGCTGGACGAAGCCGAAGTGTACTATGATAATGCAACTGGAAAGAGCAAGGGTTTCGCATTCGTCCAGTTCAAGCACGCTGACGATGCGCAGCGCGCCACCGACCAGCTCAACGGCTTCGAGCTGGCGGGCCGCCAGATGCGCGTCGGCACCTCCAAGGCGCGTCCCCCGAGCGGCAGCCGCAATGCGCACGCGGCCCCGCTCACGACGCGCTTTGACGAGGGCGGCGGCGGCGGCGTCAACTCGACCGAAAAGCGCTTTGCGCTCATGGAAAAGCTTGCGCGCACTGATCCCCAGTCGCAGGAGCCGTACGTTGTCCTACTAACCCAGTATGCGTCCTGCCTCGATTCCCCGTGCGTCCAGCACGTCGCTCCTCCTCAAGTACATGTTTAATCCCGCCGAGGAGAGCGGCGATTGGGCTGCGGAGCTGCGCGACGACGTGCGCCTCGAATGCGAGCGGTACGGACCCACGCGGCAGGTCTATGTGGAAAAGGACAGCCCCGACGGCGAAGTGTATGTCGTGTTTGGCGATGCGCACTATGCCGAAAAAGCGCGCAGCGCGCTGCACGGCCGCTTCTTTGGCGGGAAGCGGATCGAGGCCAGCTTCGTGCCCGAGGCCATCGTCCACGCCAAGCTCGGTTGAATGAATAGCACGTGATAGCTTGTCGTGCTTCCTGGATGGCGGGGGAGGCGCCAGACGAGGGCCGATCCCCCGGCGCGTGGGTGTGTGATGCGCCGGGATGCGGTAAGCGCTATAGGAAAGAGGCGCGTCTTGTCGAGCACCAGCGCTCGCATACGGGCGAGGTACGTGTGGCTTCTTACGCAGCGCCCATTTCAGTGCACCGAGTGTGGCGCGTCGTACATGCGTGCGACGCACCTCGCGGCGCACGCGCGCTCCCATATGGACGCTTCCGAGAAGCCCTTTGCATGCACGCAGGAGGGATGCGGCAAGGCATTCTGGACGGCGCAGCATCTGCATCGTCATACCGTCGCGTGCCACGCGGGCGCAGAGGCCGTGCAGGGCGTGACGACCGGCGACCTCGCGACGCTCGGCGAGACGTCCGTCTCGGGCTTGTACAGGTGTGCAGAAGAGGGGTGCGGCCGGTTCTTTTCCAAGCGCAAATTCCTGCGCATGCATATGCGCCAAGTGCACGCCGACCAGGGCGAAGAGCATGCAGCGCACCCATTCGCGTGCTCGCACGAAGGCTGCGACAAGCGGTTTGCAACGAATGCCAAGCGCACACAGCACATGCGCGTGCACGATACAAGCCGCTACATGTGCGTCCTGCCACACGAGGAAACGCCGACCTTTTCGACGTGGACCGAGCTGCAGCGGCACATCCGCGATTGCCATCCGCCACAGTGTCCACGGCCGGAGTGCGAAGGGCGGACGTTTGCGAACCGCGAGAATCTCCGCAAGCACATGCGTCTGCACGAGTCGAGGGATGCAAGGAAGGAGGGGGAGGAAGACGAAAGAGACGAAGAGCGCGATGACGAGGAGGAGGAGGAGGAGGAGGAGGAGGAGGAGGAGGAGGAGAACGACGACGACGACGACGACGACGAAAAAGAGACCAGCGCATTGGCGTGTTCCTGGAACGGATGCCACCGCACCTTTAGCAGCACGTATGCGCTGCAGACACACCTCGCCAAGGTCCACCTCCGTGAAAAGCCACATATATGCGACGTATGTGGCCAGGCCTACGGCTACAAGCACCTGCTGCGGCAGCACATGCGGCGTGCGCACGAGCAGGAGCTACCTGTGAACGATACCCCCCTGCCCTTCCTGGGCCCCCTGCTCGATACCGATGCGCGTCGACGCGCGGTGCGCGGCAAAGTGCTGCTGTGCCCATGGGCGCGGCTTGCGCCCGAGGCGGAGCCGTGCCCCCGCCGGTTTGCGCGCCTGTACGACGTGCGTCGGCATATGCAGAGTGCACATGCACTGTCGGTCGACGACGAGGAGCTCAAGCACCTCTTTGCCGACGCGATGGACGAGCTGCCTGCGCCGCGCAAGCGCGCGAGACTGTATAGATAATGTACACTAGATATCGCTATGAAACGCCTGGTGCACCGCAGCCAAGGCGTGTACGCGACACGCAATCCGCGCCAGCTCCCACTGGGCCGCGGTGAGGGTATGTAGTAGGTCGTGGCTTGCCTGCTCGAGTTTTTCGCGCGTCATGCGCTGCATCGGCGTCAAGAGGCGAAGGTGCCGTGCATGGCCCACGCCGCGCTGGCTCTCGGCAAAGAGGTCTGCGCGGCGGCACTCGGCCTCGTTCCAGAGGCGCTCGACCGCCGCAAGGGTCTCTTGCCATACTGCCGGGGACGTCGAAGCGGCCCAGTAGGAGACCTGCCCCGTGATCAAAGGACCGGCGAGGGGTTGGTGCAGGAGCTGGAACTCCCAGCGCACGTCGTCGTGCATCGTACTCGCGTCGTCCCACACCAGGCCGCAGCTCGCGAGACTGGCAATGTAGTTGATTTCGGCCATCCACATCGCCGCGTCGCTCGTCTCGAGCCTGGTGCGCTTTCGCGCGCTACAGAGGCGCAGCGTGTCCTTGTCCTGGACACAAAGTAGGTCGGCGAGCGGCATCACGTCGTCCGGATGCATGGACGAGGTCAGGTCCCGGTGGTACCGGCGTGCGCCGGCGATCTGCGCCTGGAGTGCAAGAACCGCTTCTGCCTTGCGGAACCAAAGCAAGGCGGATCCAGTGATGCAGAGGCCCCACGTACTCCAGCGGCGCGTGCGCTCGTCGCGGCGGCGCACGGCGCCCATCCGCACCAGGCGGACAAGGTGCGTCGCCTCGCTTTTTTTTCGCGCACGCAGCTCGATCATCGGGGATTGGCACACGGTCTTGTGCAGGTCCTGGACGTCGCATTCGTCCATGAGCTGCGCCGCGCTCACCGCAGGCACCTGGAAGCACGCCTCCCAGTCGACGGCCGTCTGCAGCTGGACGACGTCGCCGGTGGTGAGCAGTTTGTACACCGCGTCCTGTTCGCGCACGGCCGACCGCCGCTTGTGGCGTGTTTCGTCGTGCATATGCACAAACTCGAGGAGCGTCACATTGTCGTACATGTACTCGAGCACGGCGCGCGGCAGGTCGGTCGGCGACGCGACGCCCAGAAAGTCGGCCTTGGACATGGGCGACCGTACGCTGCGGTTAAACGTGCTTGTGTGTAGGAGGATCAGGGCGAAAGCAAGCAGGTACGTCTGGTGCTCGTCCATAATGCCGGGATGCAGCCCGGCATAGACGGCAGCGAATGCCGCGAGGATGCGGTCGACCTGCTGTGCTTCGGTCGGAAGGCGCTCCCACGCCAGAAACTGGCGCAGGGCCATATCCAAAGGGTACGACTCAAACCGGAACCGCGCGATATACGACTCGAGCGCACTGCGCAGGAACGGCGCCTCGCGGCTGGCGAGCAGCGCCGCAGTGCGGCCACTGTACGTCTTGTCTTCCTCCGTGTACCGGTAGAGGCGGCGGCTGTATGCACGCGGCGTCTCGCCAGCGAGGAGCGCAAGCGGTAGGTCGGAGACCTGCATGTTCGCTCCTTCAAACAGGTCGCCGCTCCCTGCGCCGGACGGCCCCGAGACACTTGTCGTCTCGGACATGCTCCTCGTCAGGTACGTGCACGTGGCACAAAGCGTCCATGTGGTCCAAGCGGAGTGTCCTTCTGCGGCACCTGGGGGGCCTGCTGCGCCCTGCGGTGCGCGCTGCGCCGAAGAGCATCGCGAGCGCATCGTGTTCAGCGCATATCCCTCGAGTTCGTACGCTCGCCACGCAGCCGGTCGAGCCGCTCACGTCGCTTCCCCAAGTCGAGTCATCGCCGAAAAGCGTCGCGATCACCTGGCCGAGCGGCACCACGAGCCGCTTCCACTACCTGTGGCTTCGCGACCACTGTCGCTGCGCCGAGTGCTACCATGCTACGACCAAGCAGCGGCTGCTGGACACGTTCCAGATCCCTACCGGCATCCAGCCGGAGCGCATGAGCGCCACGCCGGACGGACTCCACGTCGTGTGGGGTAACGAGCAGCACACCTCCGTCTTTCCGTGGCAGTGGCTCATGCGGCATGCGTACTCCGCGCCGAAGCAGGCGCCGTCGGGGGAGCTCACGTTTGGGACGTCGGGCGTCGGCGCCGCGTCGCACGGCTACGGCAAGACCGTGTGGGGTAGCGAGATTGCCTCGGTGCGTCCTACGGTCGAGTACGAAGGCGTGATGGAGTCGGACGACGTCCTGCTCGACTGGCTGAACAACATTGACCGCTACGGCTTTAGCTTCGTGTCCGGCATGCCTACGACGCCGGAAGCAACCGAGGCCGTGATCCGGCGCATCGCCTTCATTCGCGAGACGCACTACGGCGGCTTCTGGGACTTTACGTCGGACCTCGCGCACGGGGACACGGCGTACACAGACATTGCGCTCGGTGCGCACACCGACACGACCTACTTCACCGACCCGGCGGGCCTCCAAATGTTCCATCTCTTGCACCACTATTCCAAGGACCAGACCGACTTCCGCGACAAATACACGGGCACGCCGCTGGGCGGCAGCTCGCTCTTGGTCGACGGCTTCTACGCCGCACAGCAGCTGCATGCGCGTCACCCAGAGCTCTACAATGTGCTGCGTACGACGCGCCTGCGTGGCCACTCGGCAGGCGACGAAGACACGCTCATTCTCCCGCTGCTCCCGAGTGGGTACACGGTGTTTGAGCACGACCCTCTTTCGAACGACCTCGTACTCGTGCGCTACAACAACAGCGACCGCAGCGTGCTCCAGGTCGACGAGGACAAGGTCGAGGCCGTGTACGAGGCGCTGCGGGCGTGGAACGCCATCATCACCGATCCCGGCACCGAGTACTGGTTCCCGCTGCAGCCGGGCACCGGCATGATCTTTGACAATCACCGCGTGCTGCACGGGCGCTCGCAGTTTGTCGGCAGCCGCCGCCTGTGTGGTGCGTACGTGCCGCACGACGACTACCGCAGCAAGCTGAGCGTCCTGCGCAACAGAAAAATGCACGACACGCGCAGCGTGTGGGACGAGGGGTTGTGACCTATGAACGCGACAATAAGCGCTGCGACTTGCGGGGGCGCTGGTTTGGTGATGTACCAAGCACACTGTCACTGCTGTTGTCGTCTGGGGTTAGATATGACACGAACGTACTTGCTTCCACCAGCGTGTAGAGAGGTCCGCTGGCATCGCCGCTTTCGTGCACACCATCGATAATATAGCAGGGCGCACCTGCATGGTAGTTGTACAGCTGAGTACCCAGCCAGTCCAGGTAGTCTTCGTCCTCGCCGATCTCTTCCAGGTCGTCGTCGTCCTCTTCGTCGTCGTCCTGGTCAGGCAGCTCTTCGTCGTCGTCATCGTCGTCGGGCGCATTCGCAATATAGCCGCCGGGCAAAAGACGCAGCGTCGACGAGGTATCTTCAAGGCCGAGGGCAAGGCGGTGCAGCCAGGGGCCAAGGGCCGAGCTCGGCGCACGGCTCGAAAGGAAGGGCTGTTCGAATGTGAACGCCTCCTCGTCCAAGTCGTCGTGGTCAAGCAGGTATTGGGCAGCAATGATGCGTTCATCATCCACATCGTCTCCACGCACAGCGAGCAGACGGCGTCCCATTGCATCAGTAAAGACGTCTTCGTCCATCAGCTGCTCGAGCTGGGCAATGATCGACGAGTCTCTTGTCGGGGGGTGGTCCATCATGTATAGGAGCGACGACAAACTCTCGCGCTCAAAAATACCCGAGGGCCCGACCATTGGAGCGGACACCGGCTCCGAGCCATCCACAAGCTCTTCTACATACACCGTCACCATTGTGGTTGTGGCGGAACGGGAAAGCGGAGCGTGTCGACTTTCCCTCCACCCGAAAAAAAGCACGGGCTTCCAGTGGATTCTGGGCACAGGCCACGCAGACAGGGAAGGTTGGGACGCATTTCGGTGGATCGGAGGGAAATGCACGGATGAGGGTGGGATGGGGTGGCCGCAACGCGTGCAGTGGGGCTGCAGAGGCCGCAAGTGGTCATGTTCTTAGCAAGGGCCAGGATGAAAAAACCTAATCACCGACGCTCCTCGTCGTAGCAACTCTCTTCGCAACGCCCCGACCAGGCCGAGTGCTTCGTTGGAGCACTCAACACCCATCCGCCCGCTCTGCCCTCCGCCGACGTGTTCCTCCGCGGCTGGTCTGTGCATGCTCTTCCATGGAGGTGCGTACCCTCCACTACGATGCCGCGCGCGTGGATCTGCTTTCCAGGCGCGCCGTACACGCAGCATGCCGCCCAGACCGGCGCGCAGGCCGTGTTACGTGACTGGGACATCGAGGTTCCGTCCACACCGCCTTCTGATGCTGACGCAACGCCGACAGATTACAATGCGTACATTGCAGACTACGATCTTCTGCCGTTTGATGCCATCTTGTCCAAAGGCGCGCTGTGCAGCAGCTACATGATCCGCAAAGCACTCATTCGCAAGCACTACCTAGCGCAGTCTCTGCATGCATTTGGAGTGAAGCGCAATATAAGCACGGACGTCGCGCCGCGCTCGTGGGCGCTCGACATTCAGTTTGCCGACGAACTGGACGAACTGCTTGCTGACGACTTGTACGACGTGCGCGATGCGCTCACGGCCAACGAGGAGTGCAGTAGCGAGGACGAGCGGACGTGGTTCATCCTCAAGCCGGGTATGGCAGATCAAGGCAACGGTATTCGCCTCTTTTCCTCGCTGGAGCGCCTGCAGGAAATTTTCGAAGAAATGGAAGGCGATGCCAGTGACGACGAGGACGACGATGCGGTGTACGCCAGCCAGCTTCGTCACTTTGTGATCCAGCACTATATCTCTACACCATTGCTGTTGGCGCCTAGCAGCGGGGGTATGCGCAAGTTCCATCTGCGCGCCTATGTGACGTGCGTCGGTGGACTCCAAGTGTACCTGCACAACGATATGCTCGCTCTCTTTGCGCCTGTAGCCTACACGCCCCCCACGGAAGAGGGCGACCTGCATGGACACCTGAGCAACACCTGCCTGGGCGAGAAGCAGGCGGCAGAGCAAGGCATTCCGGTCCTGCCGAGCGTCTTTCTCTTTCGCGATTTGGTCGATACCCCCATTTCGGCGCCTGGTGCCTCCGAGGCGAAGCTGACGCAGGCGCACATGGACGCCATCCGCCTCGGCGCTGTAAACGCGATCGGCACGACTTTTGAGGCAGTCGCACGCGAAGCGTCGGTCCATTGGCAAATGTGGCCGAACGCGTTCGAGATCTTTGGCGTGGACTTGATGGTGAGCTGCGATGCGTCGCTCTCGCCCGACTCGATGCGTGTGTGGCTCTTGGAGATCAATGCAGTACGTTTCATGACTCATCCAGCAACCCGACTTTAAGCAGAGCGGTGCGAAGCTGGAAGGAACGATCCAGCACGTCTTTGAGCGTGCGATTCAGCTCGGAGTCTTGCAGGAGGAAGGGTGGCCCGCCGGCGAAAGCCGCGACGGAGTGACGTGCTGCTTTGCCGACGAGATCGTCAAGCATCCGTAGCTACCGCTCCGGGTCTTGAGACAGCACAAAATTGGATGCCAAGGGACTGGGGTGCACAGGAGCGTTGTAGCTGGACGGTACGCGTATCTCTTGTTCGGCTGTCAGGTGGACCGGCGTGCTTTGGCGAGAGGAAATGCGTCGTGTGCGTGACCCACGCGATGGCGGCGTGCTCGACTCGGTATCGCTTCCTACCGTGCTTCCCGCCTCGCTCGCATAAGGGCTTGAGCTCTTGCGTTTCTTGGCGAGGTTCTTGAGGCCGAGGTGGTCCCACTCTGCTTTCGCCGCGCTCTTCCGGTTGGACTCGCGGCGTTGGGCGCTCGCTGATCGTGCCTTTTCCTCGCCTGCATGCGCTAGTGCCGTGCCCGGTGCGCCGGGATAGCGGTCATTCACAAGCGAGTACAGCTCGGTACGCGAGGCGCCTTCTCGCTTGCGGGTGTTCGCGACCCACGGCGGCGTGTCTACGACGAGTTCCGGTGCAGGGTCCTGCGCCTCGCGCACCTGGGCTTCTTGTTTGATCGGCGAGCGTACCGCGCGGAACTTGCGCGGGCTACGCCCCGGTGAACGGTTCACTGTGCTCGGCTCTACCACACCCGACATTGGCTCCGGGGAATGCAGCGGGACTTTTTGGGTGGTCTGTGCACTGCCGGCCACGTGCTTTTTTCGGCCGCAGCCGCGCGCGTTTTCTTCTCCTAATGTCATTGAAAACGTCTGGGCTTTAGAGTCACTCGCTCCCTGCGCTTGCGCACACCCCTGGGGATTGCGGGCGCTCGTCGAGACGAAGAGTTTTTGCTATGCGGCTTATCTGTTGCAGCGATGCTGGGACGCTAGCCCCATGGCGTATATTGTTTTATAGATACTAGGGAATGGCAGAGAGGATATCGGCCAGCTGCTGGTCGGCGTGCGCCGATCCCCGCTTGGCATGTTTATCGAGTTTGCGCGTACGCAGGAATCCAAACGGATTCACGGGCTCTGCGGGCGGTGCGGGCGGCGCCGGCGCCGTCTGCGCCTTGGCCCACTCCTTCCACTCGCCGAGGCTCTTGCGATAGATGCCGAGGCGGAGGCGGCGAACAAAGAAGCGCCCGTAGGGCGAAGCAAGTAGACGCTTTTCGTGCGAAAGCATCAGCTGCGCAATCTTTTCCTTGGTGAATCCGTCCGCGGCGTTCCACACTGCGTCGGCCACGCGGCTGCCCCACGCGTCGTCGCAGAGGTCGACGAGCAAAGGCATCAGCGATTTGAGCAGCGTGCGGCGCTGGGCATAGGTCGCCGTAGGCGCAGCAAGCGCCGCGAGAATGACGTGCACGGCCGTCGACGAGCAGCACCACTCGGCCAGCGCCGCATTCTCGCTCAGGCTCTTGTACAGGCGGTCCTGGTGTGGTGCATGGAGCTGCGCGAGGCGCTGGAGCAGGATGCTGCCTTGGGTCGTGTACGGCTCGCTCTCTTCGCGCTTGCGCTTCGCACCCTTTGCATCGTCGCCGACCGTGTGCGAATAGGCCTTAAAGGTGCGCATGCTCAGTAGCACAGGCACAAAGAGCGTCGCGTCGCCGTCTGCGGGGAAGCGGAATGCAGAGAGAACGGCATCGAGGACCTCTTGCTCCTTCTTGTGCGCCTGGGCACAGCGCTCAATCGCGGCTTGGAGCACACCGAGCACCTGGTTCTTGACGAGGTGGTCGCCGGCCTGGTCCAGCTCGGCAAGCGCCTCCGCAAATGGCGCGCCGTTCACTGGCAAGAGACGCAGCAGCGTCGAGACGACAAAGTTGGCGCACGGGTGACCACCGAGCTTGGCGAGGCGCCCGCGGACGTACACCTCCCAAAAGTGGTCGAGCGTCGTTGCCGAGGCGCCTTGCAGGGCACTTTGCAGGACGTGGGTCGCCACGGCGTCACGCAGCGCCGATTCCATCACGTCGCTGCGCTCCTTGGTGCCCTCCGAGAGGTCACCGAGCACGCGCGACGTGAGCGAGTCGCTGCGCTCGGCCATGCTGCGTTTGCCGTCCCGGAGCCCGCTCTCGAGCTTGAGCAGGACGCTGATCGACGGCGCAGCAACCGCATTGGGGATGAGCGTATAGAGTTGCGTCGTAGACAAAGCCCCGTGCAAATCCTCGTACAGCTGGTACACCAAACGGAGAAAAGCGTACGGAACACAAAGCGGTCCCGTCTCGGTGAGGTCCGAGGTCGTGTCGACCATGGCGCGCTGGCGCTCCTTGGAGCGGTACTTGGAGCTGCGCTTGGAACGCATGTCGTCGAACGAGGCGATCGGGACGCCGGCAAGGAGGGCAACAATACTGCGGAGCACGTGGCTCGCGAATGCTTCCGTGAGCATCGACTCAAGCTCCGGCTCCAGCTCGAAAAACATCGCCTCGATCAGCTGCGGGAGCGAGCGGAGGACGCCGTGGTCGGCGTCGACCGCGTTGTCGGCTGGGTCGCTGGTATTGAGCATGCGCTGCGCGGCGGCGAGCATCGACTGCAAGACATGCGAGCCGTACCTGTGCGACGCAATCACGCGGTAGCTGCCCGACATGCGGTCGAAAAAGACGCGCAGTGCCTTTTCCTTCATGATCCCGGCCATGTTTTCCAGCACGAGCGAGCAAGTTGGATCGGTGGCAAGCACGAGCTCGTGGCCATCCATCTCTGTCAGCGCGGCCTGGAGCAGCATCTCGGCCTCCTCCGCACCCGCGTCCGGGTCCTCGCTGTGCAGGAGATTGGTCAACGTGCCGTTCACCTCCTTGAAATACGCCTGCATTTCCGGCGCGACAAGACCGAACGGCGTGTTGGCATCATTCATATGCACCCACTCTGGATCCTGCTGCATTTCCTCCTCAAACGGAGGCTGCTCCCCCTCCTCCTCTGCATGCTTGCTGCGCTTCGGCGCACGACGCCGTTCCGCTTTGGCCATGCTCGCAAAAAAAGATGTGGAGGCCACAGGAAGGCAGCCACGTGGTCTGAGTCACAGATAAGCATGCGCGGGGGACCGAGCGCTTTCCCCCACTATCATGTCGAGCTCTGGAAAGGTTCTGCTTGCGTATTCTGGTGGATTGGACACCTCTACGATTCTTTCGTGGCTTATTGACGAAGGCTACGATGTCGTCGCCTACATGGCCAACGTCGGTCAGGAGGAGGACTTTGACGCTGTGCGCGAAAAAGCGCTCAAGTGCGGTGCGAAGGACTTTATCCTCGACGACATGCGCCGCGAGTTTGTCGAGGAGCTCATCTTCCCTGCAGTGCAGGCCAATGCGATCTACGAGGATGTGTACCTGCTCGGCACCTCGCTCGCCCGCCCGGTCATTGCCCGCGGTATGATTGAGACCGCCGCCAAGACCGGCTGCGAGTTCGTGTCCCACGGCTGCACTGGCAAGGGCAACGACCAGGTGCGCTTCGAGCTTGCGTTCTACGGCCTGAACCCCGACATTAAGGTGATTGCGCCGTGGCGTATCCCCAAGTTCTACCAGCGTTTCGCCGGCCGCAGCGCCCTGCTCGAGTACGCTGCGTCCAAGGGCATCCCCGTGACGCAGACCAAGGCGAAGCCGTGGTCGACGGACGAGAATCTGTTCCACATTTCGTACGAGGCGGGTATCCTTGAGGACCCCAACACGACGCCCCCCGACGACATGTGGAAGCTCACCGAGTCGCCGCAGCGTGCGCCGGAGCAGCCCGAGAAGATCACGATCGAGTTCAAGCAGGGTATCCCCGTCAAGGTGACGCTCACCGAGTCTGGCAAGAGCTTCACCGACTCGGTCGATGTCTTTTTGCAGCTGAATGCGCTCGCGCGCAAGCACGGTATCGGCCGTGTGGACATTGTCGAGAACCGCTTCATCGGTGTCAAGTCGCGTGGCTGCTACGAGTCGCCCGGTGCGACGATCCTGCGTGCCGCGCACATTGACCTCGAGGGCCTGACGCTCGACCGCGAGGTGCGCCGTATCCGCGACCAGATCGTGACCACGAAGCTGTCCGAGATCCTGTACTATGGCTTCTTCTTCTCGCCCGAGAGCAAGTTTGTCCGCGGTTGCATCCCTCCCAGCCAGACGACGGTCAACGGCACGGTGAAGCTCTCGCTGTACAAAGGCAACGTCACGATCGAGGGCCGCAGCTCCGAGGAGCTCCTCTACGACGAGGCCTTCACCTCGATGGACGAGATGGGCGGCTTCGAGCCAGAGCAGACCTCGGGCTTTATCGCTGTGCAGGCCATCCGCCTGAAGCGCTACGGCCTCGGCCTGCAGCAAAAGGGCCAGGCGGGCTCCGACGTGAAGTCGGCCTATGCGCTTGAATAGATGACATAAGCATTCATTCTCCACGCCTCGATGGCCTCGGTGGTGCGCAGTGCGTTGGGTGCCTTGGGTGGTGTGCGTAGCTACGTTTCCAAGGCCGGCATGACTGTGGAAGAGAGTATCCGCGAGAAGGTGACGGGCGCCCTTGCGCCCGAGCACCTCTTTATCCGTAACGAGTAGGTGGCCTGACTCATCCAGCTCCGCAAAGCACGCCCACCATGCGGCGATGGCCGCGCAGAACGGCGGCAACGGCGAGACGCGTACGTCGACTGGCTGACGCAGACTTTTTCGTGGAAGTCGTCTCGGACCAGTTCCAGGGCAAGGTACGATTTGTGTCTGACGCAGCCCCAAATCCAGCGCCATCGCGCCGTGAATGCGCTCCTCTCGTCGGAGTTTGAGCGGGGCCTGCACGCGCTGAGTCTGCGGCTCAAGACTCCGTCCGAGATTGCCGCAGAAAAGACGGGCTGCTGCTCGTCTAGGTAGTCTATGCATGCTCTATTGTGGTACATTGGCCACCGGCCCGTCCGAGGCTGCGTTAGTTGCGATACGTACTCTTCCACGAAACTGCGTCCCCACCAGGACGCGGTGTGCTTCTTTACATAGCGCATGAGCTTCTCCGAGTTCATGCGCCGCGCCTCGGGGTTCATCGTCAGCGCTTGGTGGATGGCGTCCGCCACCGCGAAACGGTCCCAGGGGTTGACGATCAGCGAGCCGTTGAGCGACTGCGCGGCGCCGGCAAACTCGGAGAGGACCATGACACCGTTGCGCTCCTGCTGGCACGCGACGTACTCGTACGAAACGAGGTTCATACCGTCGCGCGTGCTGGTCACAAGGCACACGTCGCTCACCGCGTACAGCGCACAGAGCTCGTCAAAGTTCACGGAGCGGTACAGGAGGTGGATCGGCAGGCTCTCGACCGTGCCAAAGCGGCCGTTGATGCGGCCGACCGTCTCGTTGACCGTCGCACGCAGGTTTTGGTACTCTTCCACATCCTGGCGCGAAGGCACCGCAATCTGCACCAGCACCGTGCGCCCGATCCAGTCGGGGTGCTCCTCGAAAAAGGTCTCGAGGCCCTGGAGCTTCTGTGGGAGGCCCTTGATATAGTCGAGGCGGTCGACGCCCACAATGATCTTGACGCCTGCAAAGCGGCGCGCCAGCGCGGCGATGCGCTCGCGCACCGTGTCTTTACAGAGCGCCTCTTCAAACTGCTCGGGCTCGATGCCGATAGGGTAGGTGCGCACCTGCACGCGGCGCCCGCAAAAGTCAGCGCCGTTGGGAAAGGTCGGCAGGCCGAGGATGCGCGCGCACGACGAGAGAAAGTGGCGCACATAGTCGTACGTGTGGAAGCCAATCAGGTCGCAGTGCAGAATGCCGAGCAAAATCTCGCGTCGCACAGGCAGGATACTGGGTTAGTCGCACCACGTACCGATACACTTCGCTGCTGGGGAAGGGCGTGTGCAGGAAGAAGCCGATCTTGATATCCTTGCGCCGCGGCGAGCACTCGGGCGTGTGGGAAACCTCGGAAATCGACTCAGACACCAGGTCCGAGTAGGAGCCGTGCGCCATGCCGATCTTGGCACAGTCCCTCGGCACGATCTCGTCAATGTCGTTGCCTTCGAGAATCGCGGAGAGCATGAGAGGGAGCAACATCAGGTGGTAGTCCTGAACCCATACGCGGTCGCCAGGGCGCAGGACCGAGCGCACGGTCTCGGCAAAGCGCTTGTTCGCCTCGCGGTACGCCAGCCAGTTTTCCTCGTCAAAGTTCATCTCGCCGGGGTGGTAGTGGAAGAGCGGCCAGAGGATCGAGTTCGAGAAGCCATTGTAGTGCCGCTCTGCAAGCTCGTCAGGAATCCATACGGGCTTGCACTGGTACTCTTCACGCAGAGTCGTCTCGATATAGGGGATGCTGCTCAGAGGGACGCTCAGTCCTGGCCAGCCAATCCACGTAAAGTCCATGGTTTTCTTTGTCCCGCGCAGGGCAGAGACGAGACCGCCGGACGACTTGCTAAATGCAAAGCCGCCTGGCACGCTCGGATCCATCTTGATCGTGACCGGCAGCCGGTTGGAAACGACCACCAGCCGCTCTGTCGGCTCCGGCATGGTGGATTTGTGGAGGTCGGGCCCGGGGCGGTGAGAAAAGTGGGGAAGCGTGGGGTCGAGGGGCGCGAGCCCGTCGTGCGTGCCCCCCTTGTGCCTCTGTACCCCGCCCCGCCTCTCGCACACGTACCAATGTATTCATATACTACATCTACTTGCGCATCTCTGCCTGCGCCTCGCTGTTCGGCGGCAGACTCATCGGCAGCTGTTCATTGTGCTGCACCAAGTCGTAGTACTCGTGGCGGCGGGGATCGGCCATGCGCTTCGACAGATGCTTTTGCACACGGTCTTCGGGCCGTACGATAATCACCGGCACGGGCGACTGCCAAATCAGCGACTTGCTTAAGTTGCCGAGCGGCGTCGTGCCGAGCATTTTTTCGAGTGCGCTGACCTGCTTGCCGCGCGTGCCGATCGTGAGGCTTTCCGGGCGGTACATGGTAACAAGGCGCAGGATTGACGACTTGATCGAGCCGGTGAGGAACTCGACGGTGATAGAAATCTGGGTCAGACGCGCAACGCACCTTGCGTGTCTCGTCGTTGAGCTCGACAATCGACGCAATCAGCGAGCGTGCACCGTCGCGAGCATTCTCCTGGCTCATGTCTGTGTAAGAGAAATGACGTACTGTCCTGCTCCTCGTCGAGCACACGCACCGCGACGATCTCGTCGCCGTCGTCGACCAAGTTTTCCATAATCCACTCGAGCGCGCGCTCGCTGCTCTCTGTCGCGTCGACCGCACACATGAACGTGCGCGTGTGCTTCGTACGTGCATACCCAACTGATTTGACCTGCAGCGTGTACGACGCGCTGCGGCTCACCGTGTCTTCGGCGTCGGGCATCGTGTCGAAGCCGACGATGCGCTCGTACCCTTTCCAGCCCCCCTCGCAGTTCATCGGCTGCCGCGAAAAGAGCGACATGCGGTTGCGCCGCTTCCGCCGCGATGCTTCCGCTGCAGGAGAGGGCGCAGGGTACTTGGCCTGCATCGCCTGCAGGTACTCGTTCGCCGGCAGCAGCACCGGAGACACTCGTCCGCTCCCGGCCATGGTGGAGGTGGAGGCGTAGTTTACAGGCTATTCAGGCCGAGCGCACGGAGCTGCTCGGGGGTCAGCGCAAAGGCCGTCTGGGGCTCGGGCGCGCGGGGCTGCTGTTGTTGTTGTTGCTGCTGCTGCTGCTGCTGCTGCTGCCCCAGGAGCTGCTGCAGAAGGACGGTCTGCAAGTCCGCATTGGGCTGCTGCACCGGTGCCGGTGTCTGGCCCAAGAGCTGCGTCAGGGAATCTGTCGGATTCAGCGCCGGCTGGGCGAACGGCATCGTCTGCAACATCGGAAACACGGACGGTGTGGCGGGCGGTGCAGGCGTAGGCGTAGGCATGCTTGCCATGCCGTCGTTTTGGGGAAAAGGCGCGGTCGGCAGCGGCGTCGCCGGTGCCTGCGGCATCGCAATCATCCCCCGTGTATTCGCCGCCGACGCTGCGCTGGTCTGTGCGGCGAGCTGCGCAAAAGGCACCGCACTCTGGAATACGAGCGCAAGGAGCTGCGGCGGCCCCCCCGACCGGCGGCTGACCGCCGCGAGGAGCAGGCCGCACTGCGGCGCGCCGTGGGCAATATAGGCCGCACGTTGGTTTTGTAGGAGCATCGCCGCGAGCGTGCGGTAGTTGCGCTCGTTGTTTTCCGAGCCGCGCACCGCCATGTTTGGTGGAAAGGCGCGCAGCGTCATTAGGACGCACGGCACGCGGCGCGAGGCAATGAGCTTCTGCAGCTCGCTTGGCGCGGCCGGCACAAACGCGCTGACCGACAGCAGGTTCGGCCACGGGAGGGCGAGCGCCTGCTGCTGTGCATCAAAGTGCACCGTCGAGGCGACGACGAGCGTAAACATGTTTTCGTCGCCCTGGCCTGCGGGGCCCCACTTGACGATGCCTTGCCAGAAGGAACGCGTCTTGTTCTCGGGCTGCGCCGGAGCCGGGGCCGGCTGCGCCGGCGCCTTGGCCTGGCCGAGCATGCTGCTCGGCCCGCCGAGCTGGATGCCCGCCTCGCGAGCCTCCTTGTCTATATTGATCAGCGCCTGGAGGATGAGGTTAAAGTTGGACTGCTTGCCGAGGCGCAGCTGCTCGGCCTGCGTCTTGATCGCCTCTTGCTGCGAGAGGACTGCGTGAGTGTGGATACGTACGCTGCTGGCGGATCTGCTCGAGCATCTGCCCCTGGAGGTGCGTGCCGGCCCCTGCGCCCCCGCCCTGTGCTGCGGCGATCTGGCCGAGGTTCTTGAGCATGGTCGACTGCTGCTGCTGCAGCAAGAGCACCTTGGAGAGCGCCGCCTGGTCGATCTTGGTGGACGGCGCAAGGGCCGCGGCGTTCATCGGCGAGTCGGTCGAGCGCGTGCGCTTCGTGCGCGGCGCCTCGCTCGGCGCACGCGCGTGCTTGCGGAGCTCGCGCGCGACTTCTGCGCCGCTCACGAGGATGTCGAGGTGCTCGGGCATTTTCCACTGCGTGCCAAACAGCTCCTTGGCGCTCACATTGTCCGCCGCGGGCCGCGTGCAGAGCAGGTCGTGCGCGGCGCGTGCGAGCGACGCGCGCGCGCGGTGGCTGCCGCCCTTGGCGCTGAGCACCGTCGCAATGGTCTCTGGGCGCTCGTTGAGGCGCGCGACGAGCGCCTGGGCGTCCAGCGCATCGTACGCCGCATTCGTATTGAGCACCGGCTGCAGTGGCGCGAGGCGCATCGGCAGCGTATCGTTCGCTGTATCGAGCGCGACGACGTGCACGAAGTGCTTTGCGAGCACCGGCGAAAAGTTGGCGCGCAGCGCTGCGCGCGCAAACGGCGCTATGTGCTGCGGCGAGTCGCGCGCGTCGAGCATCTCGAGCGACGCCGCGAGGCTGTCGGCGAGCGGGCACGCGCCCCCCCCTGTCTCGTCGAGCTGCACGAGCTGCAGCGCGGAGCTGTCCTGGATGGCCTGGCCGACGCGCGCGCAGAATCGCGGCGCGGGCAGGAAGGGGATGCGCTGCATGCTCTCGCTCGGGCGCAAGAGCGCGTCCAAGTCGCCACTCGGCTCGGAGCGGTACAGCACGCCGCCGACGAGCAGGCGCGACTCGCGCTGGAGCGCCGACAGCGCGCAAAACAGCGGCCCCAGCGCGCCTTCTGCGAGCTCGTTCCAGCGCGAGCGCAGTGCCGCACTGTCGTGCATCAGGCACACGAGCAGCACCTCGGGCATGCGCGGGCTCTCGCCCTGCATGCCTGGCGACGCCTTGCCGAGGCCTGGCGAGCCGACCGGCGCCATGGTCGATTAGTCAGCGTTCCGACCCCACAACGATGGTCTGTCCGTGCCTGCTGAGCTTTGCGGTCGTAGGCATTGCGGTTGTGGCCCTTGCCGCGCTGTACTTTGCGTATCTCGTGCTAGAGATTCATGTGCTTCCCGGAAAGAAGCTTACGCGCTACGGCGCGAACGCCAAGATGCGCGGCGCCGGCGCCTGGGCGCTCGTCACCGGCGCCACGGACGGCATCGGCAAGGAGTTTGCGCTGCAGCTCGCCGCTGCCGGCTTCAACATTGTGCTCGTGAGCCGTACGCAAGAGAAGCTCATGGCGCTCGGCCGCGAGATCGAAGGCAAGTACGTCGGCACCAAGACGACCTACTACGCGATGGACTTTGCCAGCGCGGGACCGGCCGAGTACGAGGGCCTGGAGCGCACCATCAGCCACCTGGATGTGTCGGTGCTGGTGAACAATGTCGGTGCATCGCACGACATGCCCGTGTCGTTTGTCGAGATGGCCGAGGCGGAGATGGACCGCATTGTCGACGTCAACGTCATTGCGACGCAGCGCGTCACCAAGCTCGTCGCGCCCCGCCTCGTGCGCCGCAAGGGCGGCCTGATCCTCAACCTCGGCTCCTTCACCGGCCAGTGGGGCACGCCGATGATGGCGACCTACGCGGGCACCAAGGCGTTCCTCATCGGCTGGACGCAGGCGCTCGGTGAGGAGATGCGCCGCGCAAACGTCGACGTCCAGCTGCTCAACACCTACTTTGTGGTGAGCAGCATGTCCAAGGTGCGCCGCGCCTCTGCCATGATCCCGCTGCCGACGCAGTACGTCGCCGCGGCGCTCGGCCGCATCGGCCGCTCGACGGGCGCCCTGGGCCGTCCGTTTACCCTGACGCCGTGGCCGGCGCACGCGTGGCTCGACTGGGCGACGGCGCGCGTGGTGCCTGCGGGCCTCTTGCTCCGCAAGTCCTACGGTACGTTCTACAACTTACGCAGACGTGAATGTCGCCACGCGCCGCGCCGCGATCCGCAAGGCCGAGCGCCTGGCCAAGGCGCAGTAGGTAGCTTAGGCGTCCGCCTTGCCTTGCAGCTTGGCGGCCAGCGCATAAATCTTGCGGAACTGGTACGCAAAGTGGCTGGGGTAGAGAAAGGGGCGCAGGTCGAAGCGGTTGTCGTCCGGCGCATACGACTCGGCGTGGTACGACGGTGTGAGCGTCGTCATCTTGTGCCGGTTGCGCGCGTACTCAAAGAAGAAGAGCTTGACCTTGGCCGCGATCTGCTCGGGGGAGAGCGTGGGCGTCCACATCGGCAAAAGCTTTACAAACATGCTGTACGGGCCGCACTTGGCGACCTTGCGCAGGCGCCCAAAGACGGACAGCTCGTCGTAGGTCATGCCCATATCCGCCTCGTCGCTCTGCACGTACGACTCGGTGATCGGCTCGAGCTCGGCGGTGGGCGGCGCGTCGAGGAACGACCGCAGGATCGGCATCGCGTACGCCTCGGATGCATACGCAATAAAGCGCTTCAGGTCCGTCTTGGAAATGCCGCCGATGGGGTTCAGGTCCGCGGCCGAGTTGTCATACTTGGTCAGGTAGCCCCGCAGACTCTCGTCGACGTTGGCACTGCCAAGCACCAAAAGGCCGCCCTGGCGCCCTTGCGCCCACGGCGCGAGCTGCGCAAAGAGGTAGGCAAGCACCATGCGCGAGCGCGCCTGGATATTCTGCAACGCAAGGTTCTCGGCAGGCGTCCCGCCGTGCACCTTGAAGCGCGGCGTGCGCTGCGTCACCGCCGTAAACAGACCCAGTACCGCACCCACGACCGAGTCAATGTCAAACGCATAGTGGTACGATCCGATGGCAGACGCAAGGTCGCGCGCACGCGACCGCGTCTCGTTGCTCGAGTTGGTCGTGCCCATGTAGCACGTCACAAACAGGCGCTCGGCAATGGCTTGGGGCGAGGCAGGCACCCACGGCGCGTCGTGCTGCGCGATGCGGCGCACATCGCTTAGCACTTGCTCGCGCGTCGCGGCCGGCGTCGCGTCGTCGGTGCACGCAGCATGCACGATGCGGCACATGCTGTGCACAATCATCGCCGTCGCACACGAGTCGATGCCGCCCGAGAGGGGCAGCAGGAAACCCTGCGTCCGCGAGCGGCGGAGATAGTCCCAGAGCCAGCAGGCCGGCCCCTTTTCGATCTCCTCTTCCGGCGTCGCATAGTGCACATCGATCGCAGGTGACGGCGCGGCCTTGGCGAGGTCCGCGAGCGTAAACTGCGACGCAGGCGTCGACAGCGCCAGGGGAACGTCGACGCGCGCAGGGCCGCCGGGGAGCATACCGCCGTGGCCCGCCTGCATCCACGCGGCCTGCATGCCGCGGCTCTTGGACGTGCGGTGCGCACGCACCTCGGCCAGGTCCACGGTCGCGGTGACGACCTGGACGTCGTCGAGCGAAAACTGCGCGCCCTGCGCGACAATCTGGCCATTGACCGCAATCATCGCACAGCCGTCGTAGTACAGACGGTCGCCGTCGCATCCCCGCTGGTTTGCGTAGAGGTACACGCCGCCCGACTTGAGCGTCGCCTCCTTGATCAGCTCGACACGGCGGTGCAGCTTGCGCAGCTCGTGGTGACTCCCGCTCGAGTTGAGGATGATCTCGGCGCCGTGCAGGCTTTGGGCGATATGCGGGCTCGCAGCAGTGAATAGCTCCTCACACAGCTCTACGCCGACGACCGTGTCCTGGAGAGCGAGCAGTGCGTCGCCAAACGGCACCTTGTGCTGCTGCGTCACCGCGCGGATGGCGTCCGGAAGGAGGTAGTCCTCGACGACGTGGGGGCGCATCCACGGCGTGAACCAGCGCATCTCGCGGTAGTTTCCATCGTTGGCAAGCCACATCTTGGGCCGGATGTGCACCACCTTGCGGTTCGCAACCGTCACACGGCAGTTGTACAGCACGGCGTGGTGCGCGATCGGCATGCCGACATCGCACAGGATGCCGTCGGTCAGGTCCGTGCTCAGAAGCTCGGCAAGCACCTCCCACGAGTGCAGCTCGGTATCCGCTTCGAGAAAGTGGTCGTAACACTGGGTGAGAAGTGCGACGTACGCCATATCCCCTGTGTGAGTCAATCCACGTACGGAATCTCGAGCTCGGGGCCGGTGCGCAGCGTGCACCCTTTCTCCTTCGCCTCGCGGATCGACGCGGCAATCCTATCGCGGTTCCCGTCAAAGTCCAGCGCCCACTGGTTCAGCGAGCAGGTCGCGAGCGTCCTACATCAGCCTTTCTACCTACACGAGCTGCGCCATGGTATGTGGAGGTTAGGCCGTGCGCTGCGCCAGGACGCTCTGGACTGGCCGCTGGTCCTCGATGGGCTCGATGCGGTTCTGCACGACGATCCACGTCCCGGATTCGTTCCATAGCGAGAGTAGCGACTCGATATCGCCGGGTTGGATGCGCGCGGGCGGCGGCGGCGAGTCGTACGTGCCGAGAAACGTGCCGCAGTGCTCCGCGTCGACGTTCTGGGGCTCGTGCACAAAGTGGCTCAGCACGACGAGCGTGCCGGGTGCGGTGCGTGCGGGAAGCGCCTCGAGAAAAGGTCGGTGCCAGAACCGGATCAGGAGGATGAGGTCGTAGGCGGAGTGCGGCAGTAGCAGCGACGACCACGGCACCGCCGTGTCGTGCTGGATGCGGCCGTCGTCGAGGATCGTGAAAGGGAGAATGGCCTCGGCAAAGGGGCCGGCGTCCGGTGCGGGGCCCTCGAGGCCGCGCATGTCTTTTTCTGCCTGGCCCAGCAAGCGGTTATCGTCGAGGAGGATCGCCGCGCGCTGCAGCGCCGCCTTCCAGCGGTCGAGGAGCGTGGCGCGCCAGGGTGCATCGCGGCTCCGTGCCTCGGTGAGCAAAAAGGTCACGTCGCGGCCTGCGCCGCACCCCACATCGAGGATTGTCGCATCGTGCGGCGCCTTCCACGCATCGAGCGCGCGCGCGACGACCGGTGCCGGCGAAAAGAGTAGGTGCGGCGCGTCGTCGTGACATTGGCGCTCGCTTTCGGTGCGCCAGAGCTGCATGGACCGCGCCCATGTCTCGAGCTCGTGCGTGGGCAGCGCAAAGCACGGATGCGCACACGGCGGCACCTCGATTGCATCGACGCCCAGCACGGTCACTTTCCAGCGCTCGGGCGGGACAAAGAGCGCGGCTACCTGGACGAGGTTCTCTGCTTCGCACACTACGAGGAACGGCGTGTTGCGCGCCGGCAACGTGCTAAACCGCGCCCTGAGCCCTGCTACGCGCTCAACATGCACTGCGTGTGCGAGGTGCCCCGCGAGGAACGCGTCGGCACCCCGCAAGTCTAGGCACAGGCGCCTTCCTCGTGCATAGGCGCCGAGCGCGTCGAGCGCCATGTGGAGGAGAAAGGATTCCTAGGCACTATGTAAATGATTATCCGTACAGCTTGTCCGTAGGAACAGGATACAGTACTGTGTACGAGGTATCGTGGACCAATGATACGTGGACGGCGTGCATTAAGCAGCTGTTCAACATTAGAGTACACCAGCAGCAAAGCTACCGGAAGCGGCGAGCGTGGGGCGTCCGCTGCCACGGGCTGCGGGGCGTCGGGAGCTTGGATGCGCGGAGCATCGGGGGCATCTTGGAAGGCGTGTCGTGGGCAAGGGGCTTGGACGACGCGCGTACTCGGCTCCGAATCGACGGGGAGGCGTTGCGTTGGTCGTGTTCCTGGTCCAAGTCCTCTTCTTCCCGCTCCGAGCTGGAGTGGAACGAGGCGTCTGCGTGCCGCGCGCGGCGGCGTGCGCTGCGGGCAATGTCCACCGACGGCGTGTCGAGCGCCGTGTAGTTTACGTAGCTCGACAAGGACAGGTCGCCGACGTTTGACGCGCCGACATTCGGCATCATGTCGCCGCGCAGCAGGCCGCCAATCGTCGGCGTGAGGCCGAGCGGCCCCTTGGTGTACGGCGTAATGCCGCCCTGCATCGGCGTCAGGCTGATGCCCGAGTACATCGACGACATCCCTCCGTTCTTCGACGCAGAGTGCGGCGCAAGGCCAAGCGAGTGAGTGAGGTTCAGGTGCTGCGGGCTCGAGAATTGGTCGTTGGAGCGCTTCATCGACGGCGCGGTGGGGCTGCCTAGCAGGTCGCTGTACGCAAGGCGCGCGTCGCGCTTCGACGCGCTGTGTGTAAAGACCCGCGGCGAGGGATCTACGCGCGAGAAGGACGCAAGCGCAGCACGGTCCAGCGCACTGCGCTTGGTGAGCGACGCAGGCGCAGCCACGCGCTTCTTGGGCTCGAGCGTATTCTCGGGGCTCGCGGCGAGCGCATTCGCCGGCCACTCGCGCAGCGGCGTCGAGTGCAGCACCGGCGCCGGCGCCTTTTCCACGAGCGGCGACTTGGCGAGCTCGAGGCGCGTCGGGCGTACGTTGGTGTCGCGCACGGCAAGCGCGGGGCGCTTTGGTGTCGGCAGCGCCTTGGGCGACGCGGGCCGGGGCATGGGCACCTCTTCGGGCGCGGGCGTGTCCGAGGCGGCGGACGCCTGCTCCGGATCGAGGTCGCCATGGGCCAGGCGGCGGTCCTGCTCGCGCTTTTTCCGTGCCCAGCGGCGCTTGCTCTCGAGCATGCGCTCGCGGCGCTCCTCGGCGTTGCGCGGCCGGTTTGCATCGCGGTCCCAGCGTGTGCGCCGGGGCTGGACGCTGAGGGGGATGTTGTGTTTATCTTGGAGGTGGCGGCGCCAGATGCTGCGTGCATGCTTTCCAACGTACCGCTTCTCGCAGTGAGGGCACACAAACAGGTTCAAGTTGCCGCCCGCCTCGAGCTGGGCCTGGCGGGAGAGCGCCAGCAGCTCGTCCATGTTGGCGTCGCGGCCGTGGTCGGGCTCCTCGCTGCGCAGGCGTTCCCACGCATCGTCAAATACCGCGTCCGGGCGGTCAGCGTCCATAGGCAGCATGCCTGCATGCTCTTCGGCATGCACGTACCCCACGCCAGCCTGCGGCATCTGCATCATCAGGGGAAGCTGCGTCTGGTCGAGCATGGGGTAGCTTGGAAATGGCATCATTGGAAAGCCGTTCGTGTTGCCCATGCGCTGGAGGTGCTGTGTCACCTCGGGGTGCATCGGCATGCCGTAAGGGTACATGGGTGCCTGCGGCGTGCCAAAGAACTGCGACGCCGCCTGCTGGGACTGGTGGGCGAGGAGCTGAGCGTGCTCGGCCTCGGCCCGGTACATCATGTAGCGTGAGGGGGATCCTGAAGTGCGCTCTGTGCCTGTAGCTGTGCTCATCTCCCAGTACGCCGTGTTCGGCGCTTGGAGTCCGGCGCCAGGCATGGGGGGTGCGGGCCACATCCAGGGCTCGCGGGGCCCGCCGACGGACAGTGGGCCGCCAGCCGACTCAAGCGTGGTGCTAGGCAGCATAGGTTGGGGTGGCACTAATGGCATGCAAGTTGCGAGCCGCAAACTTGACAAATCGAGATGCGCACCCAGCGCAAGGCCAGTTGTAGATCGGCGCTGCAGGTGGAAGGTTGTGTGCGCTGGTCCAGGCGCAACCACAACACTCTTCGGCCGAAGTCTATCCGCCATACGCGACGCGTACGTCACGTGAGTAACACTACGGACTACGCCGGCCACAGCGCGAGCGCCGCGAGGACGCCGGTGAGCAGCGTCATCGCCCACGCAACGAGCGCAGACGATCGCGGAGAGAGGGACGATGCACCGTTGCATGATCCGCACGTCCATTCTGTGTGAGATAGAAAAAAAAAACGTACCAGACAGAGGGGTATAAGCCTGGGGATAGTACATGGCAAACTCCACGCCATTGTTCGGCGCGAAACGCCCGCCTTTGGCAGCGGCAGACGGCCCTTGTTCGTCGTAGATCAACAGGCGGTACTTGGCAGCAGCGAGGTCTGGCTGCCCGTTGCCTTGCGCGCTCATGTGGTAGCCGTACGGGTACCACGTCACGTCGGTCGCCGTGCCCGGGATGCCCGACGGCGACGGCGCAATAGGATACGTGTATCCGTTCTGCGAGCAAGATGCGACCACAAACAGCTGCGAAGGCGTCGTCTTGAGCGACGTGTACGACCACCCGAACGTGACCGAGACGTGCGGCGCAATCTTGTAGTACGACTCGCCCGCGTTCTGCGGCGGTTTGGTCACCGTGAGACCACCTGCAGGCAGCGTATCGTCATTGTTGTCGTCCGCGCGCGCGGCAAGTGTCGGTGTTGCGGCCGCGGCGCGCGACGCATAGGGCGCATCCGACGCGGCCGCGACGCGTCTCGCGCCGATATCCTGAGCCGGCATTGCCGCCGACGACGACGGCACCGCCGTGGCATCCGCCACGCTCGAGCGATGCGCGTGCGCGAGCGCGCACGCGCCGAGAGCCAGCAGACACAGCCTGCGGACGCCGACCATGATGGTGTGGACGGCGCAGCCACGCGAGGCCACGTGATAGATATTCTCCAGCTGCATATGCATGCAAACAAAGTGCCGCGTGCATGTACCCGCCGAGCCAATGCAGGTCCTGCGTGTGTGGCGCATCTACGGCCTGTCGCCCTCGCGCGGCTTTCCCTCCCCATACACCGACCCGTTCTTTCTCGCTCGCCAAGGCGCTTGGCTGACTGACCGTACGCACGTCCGCCCTGGACTACGTTAGGGCCATTTGACAATGGCCATCTTTGGGAAGAAGCGGTCTGCTGAGAAGGAGCGCGCGCAGCAGCAGTCGGCGAGTTCCGGCGCGACGGCGCCGCACCTCGCAGCGAATGCCATTCCTGCTAATGCGCCGCTGAGCGCGCGCCTGCCCGGCCGGCCCGGGTTTGTGTCGCGTATTGTGTCGCATACGCGCTCGGATAGCGAGCCGCACGATGCGCCGCCGCTCGCGCCGGGCGCGGCTTCGCTGCCCAAGACCAGCGAGGGTTTCCCTGCGACGCAGCTTGGCGCGTCGCCGATTCCGATGCTAAGCCAGTCCCTCCCGGGCGCGCAGGTGCCGATGCGCCCCTCGCGCGACGAGGTGCGTCCGATGATGACCGGCGCCGAGCCGCCGCGCGACGTCGACGCGCCCAATGCCGTGTTTACTCACCCCGCGGAAGGCGGCGCGAGCGCGTCGCCGGGGCCTGGCGCGCCCGATGCCGCGCAGAATGGAGGCATGACGGCCCCGGCGCCGGTGCCGATGCAGGCCGCTGCCCCGCCGACACCGGAGCGCGTGCGCCAGCAAAACGTCGTGTACCCGTGGGGCAAGAAGCAGATCACCATGAACCCGCCGCGGTTCTTGGACGAGAACCGCCGCGCGCCGCCGGGCGTGCTGAGCCCGCCGCCATTCCCGCGCTACGGCCACGCGACGAACCTCGCGACAAGCAGCAACAACGAAGTGTACATCTTTGGTGGTCTCGTGCGCGACAGCGTCAAAAACGACATGTACATCCTCAAGGTGGAGCCGGTGCAGATCCAGCGCTCGAGCGGCGTCAAGATAGACGTGAGCCTCAACGCGACGCTCGTGCAGACCTCGGGCCAGGCGCCGCTACCGCGCGTCGGCCACGCCGCGGTGCTCGTCTCCAACGTGTTTATTCTCTGGGGCGGCGACACCAAGATCCGCGCCGAGGACAAGCAGGACGAGGCGCTCTACCTCTTGAATCTCAACAACCGCGAGTGGACGCGCGTCCTGGCGGGCGCCGAGCAGGGGCCGGGGCCCGTCGGCCGCTACGGCCACACGCTCTCGATCCTCGGCTCAAACCTGCTAGTGTTCGGTGGCCAGGTCGAGTCGACGTTCTTTGACGAGCTCTGGCGCTTTGATCTGAACTCGCTCAAGGAGACGCCGACGTGGCAGCTCGTGCGCCCGGCGTCGCCGGGGCCCGCACGCCGTACCGGCCACTCGGCAGTGGTCTTCCGCGAGCGCCTCTACATCTTTGGCGGTACAGACGGAAATTACCACTACAACGATACGTGGTGCTTCGACTTTGCGACACTCACCTGGAGCGAGCTCAAGTGCGTCGGCTACATTCCCGCGCCGCGCGAGGGACACTCGGCGTGCATGGTCGACGATATCATGTACATCTTTGGCGGCCGCGGCGTCGACGGCAACGACCTCGGCGACCTCGCCTCGTTCAAGATCACGAGCCACCGCTGGTTCATGTTTGCGCACATGGGGCCGGCGCCGTTTGGGCGCTCGGGACACACGATGGTCACGGCGCAGAATCGCATCCTGGTGATTGGCGGCGAGTCTTTCACAGGGTCGGCACAGGACGACCCGACGAGCCTGCACGTCTTGGACACGACCAAGATCAAGTACCCGGCCAAGACAGAACGCTCGGGCGGCAGCATCTCCAAGTCGAGCGCACAGGACGCACCGGCTCCGGCTCCGGTACCTGCGCCTGCGCCTGCGCCTGCGTCGGCGCCTGCGCCTGCCGAGGAGGAGCGTGCGCTCGACACGAGCTCGACGTACGCCGCCGCCGCGCCGCCCGCGCCGTCGCCGTACACGGCCGCGCAGCCCGCACCGACACCCATCGTCCCGCCCACCGTTCCGACCACGGTGCCGAGCGCGGGCCAGGCCGCGTCGCCGGCCGCACCGCCGGCCGCCGCGCCGGAATTCCTCCAAAGTGCGCCGGAAATGTCGCGTCAGCCGCCGAGCGACGAGTCGGTGGCGCTCGCCGCGCCGCCGCTGCAGTCGGCCATCTACCTGAACCGTGCACAAGACGAGGCGCCGATACTTGGTGCGCCTGCGGCGCTCCCCCCCACGATGCCGCCGAGCGTGCCGCCGCCACAGCCCCCCCCGACGTCCGGCCTGAGCTCTGCGCCGAGCATGCCGACGCTCCCGTCAGAAGTCGGCGAGCGTGGCGCTGTGCTCGATGCGAGCGATGCTGCGCCGAGCCGCGAGGTGTGGCTTTCGTCGATGCTGGCGCTCGCCGTGAAGCAGGGCTTTGTGCTCCCCCACAGTGCCGACGCGCTCGCTGTCGAGCAGCTCGACACGGGTGCCGAGGGCTCGGAGCGCGAGGCGATGGTCAAGTCGCTGCTCACGCTCAAGAGCCAGGTCTCGTCGCTGCGTGCCGACCTCGGCGAGCAGATCAAAGGCGAAGAGGCGCGTGTCGCGACGCAAGAACGTGCGCGCGTCGCGGCGCTCCAAGAGGCTGCGTACTACCGTGCAAAGCTCGTCGCGAACGAGTCGACGAATGTCGACGAGCGCGTGCATATTGAGCGGCAGCGTGTGCAGCAGCTTGAAAAGCTGCTGACGACCGCCACCAAAGAGAACTCAGAGCTCGAGCGCAAGGTCGGCATTCTCGCCGACCAGGCGAAGCTCGAGGCGCGTCTCCGCGCCCTCGTCGAGGACCGCCTGGGCGAGACGACGAAGCGTGCGGTGGCTGCCGAAGAAGCGCACATCAAGGTCTACGACGAGTACAGTGCGCTGCAGAAGCACTCGTACGTCACCGAGTCGCTGCTGCGCGACCACACTGCGCAGATCTCCTCGCTCTCGTCCTCCCTGGCGCAGTTCCAGGCGGAGCGCGACACGCTCGAGCAGAGTGTCTCGTCCAAGAGCCGCTCGGCAGACACCTCCAAGGCGACTCTTGCGCAGTTCCAAGAGGCGCTGCAGGCCGCCCACGCGCGCAATGCCGAGTACGAGCGGCAGCGTGCCGAGCACCTGCGCCAGGTCGAGGCGCAGGGCCAGACGGTGATGCAGCTGCGCACCGATCTGCAGGCGCGCGTTGCGGAGCTTGCCATGAAGAACAACCAGCTCGAGCAGCAGGCGACGGTCGTCGCCGAGCTCGAGTCGATCGTGAGCAACCTGCAGCGCGAGGCGCAGACGCACCGCGACGCGGCGACCGGCGGCCTTGCGCAGCTGATTGCGCTGCAGCAGGCGCAAGGCACGCAGCGCGACACGTCGGTCGACACGCGCGACGTTTCGCAGCAGCACCTCGAGCATGTGCAGGCCTTGCAGGACGAGGCGCAGGCGATGCGGCAGCTGCACGAAGAGTCGCGTGCGGCGGTCAACGCCATGGCCACCTCCCTCCAGCAGGCGACGGAGCGCAGCAACCAGCTCCAGCGCACCAACAACAAGCTCTTTGGCGAAGTTACTGCGCAGCGCAAGCAGCTCGCACAGGCACTCCACGAGCTCGCGCAGGTCAAGGACCAGACGCAAACCGCGCGCACCAGCGGCGAAATGCACGCACGCGAGCTGGAGGAGGCGCAGGTGAAGAACCTCGCGCTGCGGCGCCTCCTCGCCGAGAACCACGTCGAGATCCCTGACGACGAGACGCTGCGGCGCCCCGAGTTCTTGCACGATCGCCAGACCGCGCAGCTCCAGCGCGAGCTGCAGCAGCAGCAGGACGCTGCGGAGCAGGCCGCCGCCGAGCTGCAGCAGGCGCACGACCAGCTCGAGCGCCTCAGCCTGCAGCTCGAGCAGACGCGCAGCGAGGCGCGGAAACACGATGCGTCGAGCGCGCGGGCGGAGCTCGAGGCGCTGCGGCACCGTGCCGAGGACGCCGAGATGCGCCTCGAGGAGGCGAACGCGTCGCACCAGGAGCGCACCGCACAGCTCGAGAACGACTACCTCACCGCGGTGCAGTTTGTCCGGAACACCGAAAACATGCTCCGCCGCCTCAAGGACGAGCACTTGAAGCTGCGTCAGGATAATGCTGAGCTTCGTGCAGGTCTCGGCGGGCGCGCACCGTCGGCGGCAGGCCAGGTCGATGACGCGCGGGGCGCGTACAGTCGGGCGCAACTCTCATAGTCATCTATGTAATGCATGATTCATACGACAAACAACTTGGGGTTCATGGCCTGCTGCGCGAGGCGCGCCACGAGCCCACTCAGCTGCAGCAGGGTGCCGACGCCCTCGAGCGTCTTCATGTGCGTGAAGCCAATCTCGCGAATGTACTCGAGTTTGACCGGCTCGGGGAGCGTGTCCATCGTCTTGACCACGCGAAAGAGCGTCGTGACAATGTCCAGGGAGGAGTAGCCGAGCGTCCATACCTCGTCGAGCTTGTCGAGCGCCGCGTCGACGTCGCCTTTGTTGCACGCCGTGAGCATCTCGCGGATGACGAGGGGGTGCGGCTGGTCACACACCTTGAACACATTGTCCGCGCTCACAAAGCCCTGGCCGGTCCACGTCGACTGCAGGTTGTTGACCGCCTGGCGCATGTCGCCTTCGGCCGTAAAGACGATCGCCGCGAGGCCCTCGTCTGCGTACTCGACCTTTTCCGCGTCGCAGATCTGCACGAGGCGCCGCAGGAGCTCGTCGTCGGCGACGCGCCCAAAGCGCAGAATCGCGCAGCGACTCTGGATCGGCTCGATAATCTTGTTCGACTGGTTGCACGCAAAGCAAAAGCGCGTCGTATTCGCATAGATCTCCATCGTGCGCCGCAGAGCCTGCTGCGCGCCAGGCGTCATGCTGTCCGTCTCGTCGAGAATAATGATCTTGTGCTTGCCGGGCGGCAGCGACACTTTTTTCTGTGCAAAGACCTTGATTTTGTTGCGCACCACGTCGATGCCACGGTCGTCGGACGCGTTCAGCTCCAGTACCGCCTCTTTGTACGCGTCGCCCAGCAGCGCGTGCGCCAGGCAGTGCACGCTCGTCGTCTTGCCGATACCGGGCAGGCCCTGCGTCAGAAGCGTCACGTACCGAGACCAGGAGATGCGGACAGTTGCCATTCTCTTCAATCACACGCAGGCGGTCGACCGTCTGCGCATTGCCTACCACGTCCTCGAGCCGCCGAGGGCGGTACTTTTCCACCCACGGCAGCTGGTACCCTTTCCCTGCACTGCTCGCCATGGACGCGTCTGGTGGGGAATTATGGACGCGGTGGAGGGCGTTCGCGGGGAAGCCGCGCTACGTACAAGCGGTTCTCCAAACAGAGCAGCACGCCGACAAAGGCGCCAAGCAGCGCGCCGAGGATTATGGCCACGCCGAGGATCACATAGGCCTGGTAGACGATATGCATCACGGACGAGAGCGCGTGCATCGGCCAGCGCACAAACAGCAGGTAGAAGGCGTGTGCGACATAGCGCACCGGCGCCCCGAGCTCGTACAGGTACACGGACACGACCGAGGCCGCATTCCGCGACACGGCCCAGGGGGGATAGAGCGTCGCGCTCAGGATATATACAAGATTGAAGACGAGCGAGGCGAGGAGCGCGTACACGAGCCCCGACACGGCCTGCACCGTGCCGATGGTGTAGCCAACGGCCTGCGCGCCGTACACGACCGCTCCCCCGATGAAACGGGGAATGAGGCCCGGCGTGGTGGTAGGCGTCGCCGTCGCCGTCGCCGTCGGCGGCGGGGGGAGCTGCACATCCGCCGGCCGCCACGGCCGCTGCGCCTCTTTCTGTAGCAGATGCTTGTGCCGCGCAAGCTCGTCACGCACATCGCGCACGTCGGGTGCCCGCGCGTCCGCCGCTACCGCGAGCAGCGCCGCACCGACGAGCCACGGCCAGACCCGCATCGTTGCCACGTGCAAGTGGAGGTGGCCGAAGCGCCATGACCATCGGGAACCCGTACTTGGTCGAGTTTGAAGAGCTGCCTGTGTGGGGTGCGTAGTTGTGCTAATGTAGCGCAGGACAATGCGTATCTGAGGCGCGGATACCGTCGCCCTGGCGACGCACCACCGCGCGTGCCCGAAAAAGCGCCGCCTGTGCCGGAAAAAGACTCGGGCCTGCGCCGGCGCACGACCGCCGCGGCGTCCGCTGCGCCTGCCGCGGCGCCTGACACGGAGCCGACGTACCGCCACGATACGTACTACCAGTGCTGGAGGAGTGTGTGGGACTACTGGCACAACGAGACCGGTACGCCGCGTGGCTGACGCAGTCAACATTCACACGCACATGATCGGCGCGGTGATTGCCGTGTTCCTCCTTGTGCTGCAGCTGGTCGATCTGAGCGGCCTGCTGCCTCATGGACCCTGGGCACCCTACTCGCTTCTCACGTTCCCCGTCCACACCAACGTCCTCCCGTCGACGGTTTCCGAAGACCTCGTCATGCGGCAGAGCCAGACAATGATCCCGCCCGATGCCGCGGACCAGGTCGTGCTGACGATCTTTTTGGTGTCGGCGATCATCTGCCTGACGTGCAGTGCGACGTTCCACACGCTCGCGTGCCACTCGCAGCCGGTCGCCAAGAGCATCAACCGCCTGGACTATGTGGGCATTGTCGTGCTAATTGTCGGGAGCAACATCCCTGCGCTGCGCTACGGCCTCTATTGCCATCCCAACGTGCACCACTTCTACCTCTCCATGATCCTGCTGTGGGGCATGCTCGCGATGTACACCGTCGTCCAGCCCAAGTACGCCACGCCCAAGTTCCGCCCAGTGCGTGCCGGAGTCTTTGTCGCGCTGGGCCTGAGCGGCGTTGCGCCGATCCTCCACGGCGTGTACCTCAGTGGGCGCAGTGAGTTTGTCTTTTCGACCCTTGGCTACAAGTATGTGGTATGGAGTGGCGCGATGTACATCTTTGGCACGCTGCTGTACGTGGCGCACATTCCCGAGCGCTTTGCGCCCGGGACGTTTGACTACATCGGCGCCTCGCACCAGCTCTTCCACACGTGCGTGCTGATCGCGGCGATGCTGCACCTCGCCGCACTGCGCCACAGCTACATCTTCTGGCACGCGGTGGAGACGACGACCGGCGACGTTGGTCGCGAGGCCGTGTGCCGCGCACTGACCAACTGGCCATAGTTACGGCGCAAGGCGCTCAATAGTCCAGGAGCTTGCATCGTTCAGCGGTGCCGTAGAGTGGGGATCGCGCGCGTAGCGGAAGCGGTCGTGCAGACGGCTCGCACGGCCCGTCCAGAACTCGACCTCGTCGGGCACCACGCGGAAGCCGCCCCAATGCGGCGGCAGCGGCAGGTCTTTGTCGATCGGCACCTTGGCATCCGCGATCGCCGCGGCGGCCGGGACGTCGAAGCGCTTCTCGCACTGCTCGACGCGCTGCGTGAGCTCCTCGCGCGAGGCGAGCGCGCGGCTCTGGGGACTGGCCCATGCGCCAATCTTGCTGCCGATCGGCCGCGAGTCGTAGTACGCCTGCGACTCTTCGCGCGAGAGGCGCTCGGCACGGCCGCAGACGCGCACCGAGCGGCAGAGCTTCGGCCAGTAGAACGTGAGCGAGCACCAGGGGTTGGCCTCGAGCTCGTTGCCTTTGCGGGACTCGTAGTTGGTAAAGAACTGGAAGCCGTTGTCGTCGGCGCGCTTCAGCAGGACCATGCGCGCGCTCGGCCGCGGCGCATCCACCTTCCAGCCGCCCTTGTCTACCGCCGGGTTCTCCGACGCAGGCGCCGAGGCGTTGGGGAGCGAGACGGTCGTCAGCGTCATGGCCTCCGGCTCGGGCACGCCGGCGTCGGTCGCCTGGCGGAACCACTTGGAGAACATCGCCATCGGCGCAGACTCGAGCTCGGAGGCGTCCATGCCATCGGTAATGTACTGCTTGTGCGACGTGATTTGTGTCGCGCCGGGGGAGAGAAGCATGGTGGAGTGGGTGATCGATCGGGCAGTGCAAGGGCGCTGACGGGAGGGACGGCAGACCGCGTGTGGGATCGGTGCGTAGGACAGGGCGTGGCGTGGGCGGCTAGGCGTGCATCGCACAGCGACACACAGCTAGAGCAGGACGCGCGGCGCAGCGCGGCTGCCCTGGACTCGATCGGGCCGTGCGAGTTCATTATTCGCATTCCGCCACCGCGCCGTGTGCCTCGGCGTGCCTGTGCGCGGCGCGCGGCACGCGCGCCTTGTCACATGGGCCGGACCAATACATATACATTGTCGACTATCAACGGAACATACGCAAGTACGCAAGGAGCAGCGCACCCGCACCGGTAGCGACACCGACAAGGTACTGTGTGAGTCGGTCGGTCGACGTACCTGAAGCACATTGAACTTGGCGCTCTGGATGCTCGTACGCACCCCCGCGATCTCGGACTCGATGCGTGTATCGACCTCCTTGATCTTGAGCGCGTGCACCGACGACTCGTCGCGGATGCGGCCTGGGTAAGCAGCGAAACGTACCCTTTTCGAGGTTCAAGTCGAGGCGCACGCCTGCCGTCGTCCTCGTAATCTCCTCGCGCAGGCGCTGCTTGAGCTTCTCGACATCGGCCATCAGCCGCTCGTTCTCCGACTTCATCAACACAAAGTCGCTCCGCTCCAGCAGCTGGATCTCGGACTTGAGCTTGGTAAAGTCGACTTTTTGGGCATAGGTCTGGCGGTCGGCCTCATCGCGGCGCACGAGGCCCCGCGCAAAGTTCTCGATACTCTCATTGATAACATCGATCAGCGCGGTGACGAGCACGTCGGCCTGCTCGCGCTTGATGCCCGCGTTCTCGAGGCGCTGGACAAACGCATTGGTATCAAAGTGCACGCCCCGCGCCTGCAGCGCCATCGGCTTCGCAATGCTACGCATGTTGCTCGGGCGCAGTCCGGGCGCAGGCCACGCGTACGCGGGCAGCGCCATACGCCGTACCATCCCCGGTCCCAGCCAGGCCATGTCGTCGTTGAAAGCACGTGACGGCCTACCTGCTATGGGTATACGCGCACGGACTCAGCCCGCGTGGCTCGCCTGGAGCTGCTCAAAGTGGGCGCGGCTGAGCTCGACGTTGCGCTTCACGGCGCTGATTTCTGGGTGAGAAGGGGGGGGGAACGTACGGATCGCAGGGTCGGTCGTGATGACGAGGATGTACGTGCTCGAGGTGAGCACGTCGAGGTAGGCTGCAAACGTCGGTGTCCGGAGCTCGAGCGCCTGGATCTGGTGGTGCGACTCGAGGCACGAGATTTTAAAGTGCTTCACCAGCTCGCTGATCCGCTCGAAGCGGTCGCCCGAGAGCGCGTCTGGTGTGTGGCGCGCGGTGTCTGGGAGCATCGAGGTGGAGAGGCCTTCGAGCAGGACGTCGTCGGTATCTTGGCCTGCGTCGAGCGTCACGCGGTCCGAGGCGAGGAGCGAGCGCGGGGTCGTTGTTTCCGCATTCATCTGGCTGTAGTAGGACATCACGAGGAACGTCGCTTTTTCAAAGAGCACCACCTCCGACGCCGAGCAGGTGTGTGAGAGCAAGGCGAGGTGGGCTTCGAGGCGCTCGACGTCGGGCACGAGTGTATGGATGATGCTTGACCATGCCTGTGTCAGTGAGAAAAAAACGCACCCTGTACAGTGTCGCGTCCCAGATGCTCGTCGCAAAGCAGTGCAGGCGCACATGGTCGGACGCGTTCGGCGACGAGGCGTGTGCGGCGAGGACTTCGCGTGTCTTGCGGCGCAGGTCCGCCACCCGGCTCCGGTAGATGTCGCGCCGCCTCGACGGCTCAATCAGGTCCATCTTGTGCAGCAGGCAAAACACCTCGGCGCCCGGCGAGTTGCTCTGCAGCGCTGATAAGCAGTCGCGGAAGTAGCGGAGATCGGCCTCCCACTCGTGGGTGTCGCCGCCCTCGTCGTCCGTGTTGACGAGGTCCACGACGTAGATCAGCACGCCGACTGCGCTAAAGACCTGCGTGCGCTGCGTGTCCATGTAGCTCTCCATGTACGATTTTTGCCCTCCGCAGTCCCAGAGATTCAGGACGAGGGAGCCGGGAAAACGCACATGGGAGTGCTCGACCTCGATTGTGCTGCCGAGGCGCTTCGTATCTTCCGGCCGGTACGACGAGAAGATGAACGAGCGCATCGACGTCTTGCCGGAGCCCGACTTGCCCATCAACAGGATCTTGCGCTTCATCGTGGCGACAGTCGGGGAAATATGGCCCCGCATGGACCGCCTCGCCACGATGGGCTGGCTGCGGGACGTGTTCCTGTACCTGGTCGGCGGCGTGACATTCCTGCCGCTGTGCCTCTTGTGCTTGTACATCTATGACCTGCCCGCCGAGGCACCTCTGGAGGAAAGTCACAGCTCGCCGCTAAACGAGCCCGCACTCACCGACGAGGAGCGCAGCGATGCAAAGAGTCTCTTGCTGCAGCACCAGGCACGCGAGGCGGAGCGCAAAGAGCCGGGCGCGAGCCACGGAGGGCAAGCGGACCTCTCAACATGGCTCATTGTAAAGAACTCGTGGAAGACGCTGCCGCGCAAGAGCGACGTGTGCTTCGCGAAAGACGGCACACGCCTTGCGCCGTCGCGCCGGAATACCACGGCCGTCGACCAGGACGACGAGGAGGCGCCAGAGACCGAGGCGCCGAAAGCGCAGCGCAGCTACATCTCGTACGTGTACCGTGGCCTGCGCGGCGCCGCGAGCTCCGATTCCCTCACGGACGCCGCCGAGGAGCCGATGCCCGGCGGCGACGCGGGACGCACCGACGACGAGTACGGCGTGTACTTTGCGATCCTCAGGCCCCCGATGCTCTACCTGTACAATGCGGAAGATGTGACGCGGCCCGGCACCGAGTGCGTCGCCAAGGTGTGCCTCACGAACAAGCGCATCAGCATCTGGGACCGCGACGTGGGCGACGTCGAGGGCGACGCGCGCGCGGCGTCGAGCAAGCCAGTGGCACCCGAGGGCACGCTCTTTACCAAGCGCAACGCGCTGCACATCTCTGCGCCCGGCGCGCGCCGCGGCGAGCACTGGTACCTGATGACGCCGCGCGCGTCGCAGCTCGAGGACTGGTACTTTGCCCTGCTAAACGCGACGCATGCCAGCGGCATCAAGACGTCGCGCGAGGCGGTCGGCGACCTGTTCAGCACGCCGGACATGAAGACGCTTATCAACACCCTCGACGACATCCCGGACCAGATGGCGCTGCGCTGGCTCAATGCGATGCTCGGCCGCGTCTTTCTCGCCGTGGCGCACACACGCGCGGCCGAGGCGGGCGTGCTTGCGCGACTCAACCGCCGTATCGAGCGCATGCGGTTCCCGCGGCTGCTCAGCGACGTAAAAATCACGAGCGTGGACCTGGGCACGGCCGCGCCGACGTTTGGGCGCCCGATCCTCAAAAAGCTCACGCCCGAAGGCGAGGCAAGCATGGAGATGGCCATGCACTACACCGGCAACATGCGCATCATCTGCTCCGCGACGCTTACGATTCCGCTCGGTCAGCGCTTCAAGCCGTACAAGGTGTCGGTCGTGCTCGCAGTGGTGCTGCGCTCGCTCGAAGGCAATCTCCTGCTCCAGATCAAGCCGCCGCCGAGCAACCGCATCTGGTACGGCTTCACGACCATGCCCAAGCTCGACATTGCGATCGAGCCGGTGGTGTCGGCACGCAAGGTGCGCTGGTCGCTCATCACCGGCATGCTGGAAAGCAAGGTGCGGGATAGCGTCGCAGAGAACCTCGTCGTGCCGCACATGAACAGCGTGCCGTTCTTTAGCACGCAAAACGAGGCGCGCCGCGGCGGTATCTGGCAAGAGGCGGGCGCAAAGCACAGCGCGCCGCCCGACGCTGCCCCGGAGCTCAAGGTGGACCCGGTGCCGATGCCCATCTCCCCGGCGTCGACATTCAGCACGCTCTCCTCCCTCTCTGGGCTCGAGGAAGAGTCGCCGGTGAGCACGCGCTCCGATCCCGCCTCGACGTCGGCCGCCAAGGGGCTCAGCACGCTCCTGTCCAACCACAGCGCCGCGTCGCTTGCGAGCGCCGCCGCGCAGGCGCAGCCGGGCAAGAAACGGTCGCGGTACCGTGCGTGGCTTACCGGGCGCAGCGCGACGCTCGACACGCCCCCGATGGTGCGCAGCAACTCGGACACGCTCCCAGACGAGGAGCTCGAGCGGCGCCTGTCGGTCCCCGACGCGGCAGAGCCCACGAGCGACGCATTCGCCGAGGCGGGGCCGTCGTCCGTGCCGCCGAGCGAGAGCTCGGTGTCTGCGTCCAACTCGATCAAGTCGCTTGCGAGCAGCGACGAGGTCCCCGAGCCCCCCGAGATTGTGCCGGTGGTGCCGATCCGCCCGGACGTGCGCGTGCCGCCCGAGGTGCCGGAGCATCAAGAGACGCCCCCGCCCCCGCCCCCGCCGCCGCGGCAGGACACGATTGTGCCCCGCCAAGAGACGATCGCGCCCCCACCGCGGCGCTTTGCGACCAGCGACGAGTTTGGCGACATCCCCACTGCGCCGCAGCGGCGCTCGCGCATGACGACCTTGGCACGCACCCTGCAGGACTCGATGGACCGCGACGGGCGCCAGGTGATTGCGCGCGACGCCAAAGACGCACTGAAACGCGGCTGGAGCAACTGGAGCAGCAAGCGCGTCGACGGGCGCACGATGCGCAGCGAGTTTGGGTCGCCCACCGGCATGCTCGCCGAAGGAGAGGCACGCCCAGAGCGCCCGGTGCCGCAGCCGCCGATAGACCTGCCCGCGTCGCCGTCGCCGGCGCACAAGGAGGCAGGCGCGACACCGGTGCTCGACAACCCCGCGCTGCAGGACGCGGTGCTCGAGGCGCCTGCGCCGTCCCCGTCGTCTACGCTCCCGTTGGATGGCGAGCCGGTGCATAGTGCTGAGCGCGAGGAGCCGCCGGCGAGCGACGCGCTCGGCATCGTGCACCAAGACAAGCTGCCGTCGCTGCCAGCCACGCCCGTAATCCCTACCGAGTAGCTACTTTTTTCGCGGCTTGCGCTGTCCTTTGGCCGGTTTGGGCGCTGCAGGCGCCTTGACCACGAGCGCCGCGCGCGCCGCGTCGAGAAACGCAGGCGAGAGCTCGAGCGCCGCCTCGTCCACGCCAGCGTCCTCGCGCCAAAATGCCGGCGTCTTGGCGAGGAGCACGCGGCGCACGTCACGGCACTCGTCCGCACACTTGTTTCCAAACTCGAGGCTCGGATCGCCGCGCTTGGTCGCTGGCGTGACACGCACGCCGAGGTATGCGCCGAGCTCGTCGGGCCACACGCTCTCCTTGTACCCCCGCATCTTGAGGTCGTACTCGATCGCGGCGCGCACCGGTCGGGAGAGGTCGTTCCACAGCGTGTCCAGCAGCGTGCGGTATGGCGCCGAGAGATGGTAGAGCGCATGCAGGCGCTCGTGCGCAAGGGCCACCTCGGCGCTCTGCACGAGCGCCGCGACGAGGTACGTCGGCCGTGGCGCAAGCGTGTCGAGGTACGCGAGCACCTCCTGCTCCTCGGGCGTGCACAGCCCCTGGTACCACGGCCCCTCTTCGACGTCCTGCGCGCCTTCGGCGGCGTGCATCGCCGCGAGCCACGCGTCGATGGCGCTCGTGGGCAGATTAAACGCCTCGTACCCTTTGCAGATGCGTGCGTCGCGCGCCTCCTCGAGGTTCAGGTAGGTATTCGCATGCTTTTCCGACTCGTAGAAGCACTCGGCGCGCGCGAGCGCCGCATGCTGCCTCGCCGCCGAGCCAAACACCAGGGTCAGCACCGGCCCGTGCACCGCGCCTGCAAACGGCGGCATCCGTGGAGGCTCGGCCGGCGGGGCGCCCGGCCCGGCTCTTCTCACACGATGGACGCGAAAGTGGATGCGAGTGACGCGCCGAGCGCCGCGGCTGCGATGAACCTTGGTGCGCAGGCCTTTGGCCAAAGTACTGCTGCGCCCTCGGCCAGTGCCGTTGCTGCGAGCACGCCTGCCCCCGATGCGCCGGTCGCGAACACGCCTGCGGCGAGCACGCTCCCCGCGGGCGCCGCCCCCCCCCCGACCCGTGCGGACGGAGTGAAGTACGCGCCTGGTGGCAAGGTGCGCCTGACGAACTACCCTGCGATCCGCAACGCGCTGCTGCCCTGTGAAGGCAACGGCACGTTTAGCAACGTGCAGCTTGCGCTGCTCATTTTCTTCGGCCCTGCGGTGCTCCTGCGCCTGATTCCCTTTGTGAAGGCCAGGTGGTTCGGCTGGACCTCGTACCTGTTCCTTGTTGCGCTGCTTGGTGTGCCGTTTGCCATCCTGTACTGGACGCTGATGAGCATGTACGGCCCCCGCGTCAACGAAAAGGTCGAGCTGCCGAACCGCCCGATCGAGTACTACCTGGACATTAAGGACCCTGTGCTGCGCAAGCAGTACTCGGGCCACCGCAAGATCCCCATGGAGATCTTTTACGAGGCGTACTTTGACCAAAAGATTGACGTCAAGGGCGACCTCTGGGAGGTGCTCGAGTACCGCTGGGACTGGGCGGCGATGCACTTTACGCCGAACCTGTTCAAGTACGTGCTGTTCAGCATGCTTCCCGATGTGCTGCTGCACTCCTCGCGCCAGGACGAGGAGCAGATCCGCGACAACTACGACAGGGGCAACGACTTCCACGAGTGGTTCCTCGGCCCCCAGATGATCTACACCTCGGGCATCATCTCCGACATCCACAAGGAGGAGTCGCTCGAGCAGCTGCAGGACAACAAGCTGGAGCTCGTCTGCTCGAAGCTCGACCTGAAGAAGGGCGACCGCGTGCTCGACATTGGCTGCGGCTGGGGCACGCTCGCCGCGTTTGCCGCGAAGAACTACGGTGCGGACGTCACCGCGGTGACCCTCGCGCGCCACCAGGCCGAGTTTGGCAACGAGCGCATCGCTGCCAACGGCCTGTCGAGCGACCAGGCGCGTGTGCTGTGCCTCGACTACCGCGACATCCCGGTCAAGGAGGGCCACTACAACAAGATCGTCTCGCTCGAGATGGCCGAGCACGTCGGCATCCGCCACTACTCCAAGTTCCTCGACAATGTGTACAATCTGCTGGACGACGACGGTGTGTTTGTGTTCCAGGTCGCGGGCCTGCGCCCCAGGTGGCAGTACTGGGACCTGATCTGGGGCCTGTTTATGAACAAGTACATCTTCCCCGGCGCGGACGCCTCGTGCCCGCTGAACTGGGTGATCAACAAGCTGGAGAATGCGGGCTTCGAGGTGCGCTCGTGCGACGTTGCGGGCGTGCACTACTCTGCGACGATCGACCGCTGGCTCAAGAACTGGATCAAGAACGAGGCCAAGGTCAAGGCCAAGTACGGCGAAAAGATGTGGCGCATCTGGCTCTTTTTCCTCTCGAGCTCGATCATCATCGCCCGCGAGGGCGGCTCGAGCGTGTTCCAGATCACCGTGACCAAGAACCTCAACGCGACGCACCGCATCGAGGGCGTCGAGTCGCACGGCAACCTGCTGCCGCGCCCCAACAAGGGCAAGACGTACCAGAGCGTGTACAAGTAGATGAACGTAGTGCGACGTGACACAAAAGTCACCGCTCCCGCCATGGCCTGTTCCTGGCACACAAATTAGGTATCTATCTACTATACTATGCACGTTCGCGCACCACATTCCGGTTCAGGGGCGAGTTGCCGGCAATGACACGCACACGCGTGCCCTGCGACGTGCCCGAGGGCTCGTATCCAAAGTTGCCCATCGTCGCCTCGTACTGCACGGGCGGCGTCGAGTGCGCCGGCGCCTTGACGGGCGTCTGCGCAGGCTGTGACCGCTGCGCCCACGTCGGCTGGATCGGCTGGATCGGCGCGGGGATCGTCGTCGGCATCGGGGGCAGGGGAGGAAGCTCGCGGTCCTTGGCCGCCTTTTGGCGGAGGTTCGACGTCGAGCGGCTGTACCGCGCCGCAATCGGCGTCGAGCTGGGGTCCACCGAGTACGCACTGCCGGGCGACGAGTCCGTCTCGCGGTAGTACCGCGACGAGGCGTATGACGACGGGCTCGACAGCGGCGGCGTCGTGTGCACGCCCCGCGGCGGCGAAATATGGTTCTGCGTGTAGCTCTCGTCAAGCACAAGCTGCGACTCGAGGTCCTGCGACAGCTGCAGCGGCGCAAAGACGCTCATGCCCTTTTCGGCACGCGTCGGCGGCGCGGGGCTCACGGGGATCTGCGCCGTGCCCAGGGCACCCGACGGGCGCACGGTAATGCGCGCCGCCGGCCGCGGCTCCTCGTCCCACGTCTCGACCTTGCGCGAGGGGGGCGTGAGGTGGCGGCGCGACGCGTGCAGTGCCGGCACAGGCTGCTGCATCGCGGCCGTCGTACGCAGGTCGCCAAGCGACTTGTGCGGCGCGACGCTGCGCACCTCGCGCTTGCCGTCGACCAGGCGCACGATCGAGCGCGGCGCCGAGGCCTCGGAGAAGGGCGCGCCGAGCGCAGTGTGCTCCGACGTGCTCGGCGCGAGCTCCTTGGCGCTCGGCGCGGAGACCAGCGCGTTGCCCGCCTCGTCGGCCGCGAGTGAGCGCGTGAGGATCGGCAGACGCTTCGTCTGGGGATCCGCGCCGACGCAGTGCGACCGGCAGCACACGCACGGGCACGTCGTCACTTGGCCGCCGACCGACGTCGGCTCGGCCGCGGCGGGCGGCGGGAAGTAGGTCAGGAGCGGCTCGCCGCGCAGCGAGCGCACGCCGAGGCGCGCGCGGCGCGAGTCGCCGGGGTGGCCCGTCGAGCTCAGCGCGGGGTCGATCAGGTCGCCGGACGGGGTGCGCACAAACTGCTCTGCCTCGACTTCCTTGCTGCGGGGATGCGCGATGGACGCGACGCGCGAGCCCATGCCGAGCCCGAGGCGGTTCAGCTCACTCACCAGGTCCGTCTGGATCTGGCCCGCAAGCTTGGCCACGGACAGCGTGGGAGGCAGGTAGCGGCTGGGAGGGACCAGAGTATCAATCACAATGTAGTCGCCATAGTTGCTCACCGCGGTCTGCACCTGGTCTGTAGGCACAAAGCTCACGGCACTCGAGCCAGTAGTCACGGTCGCATTCGTTTCATGACGAAGCGTCGGTCCAGGGACCGCATACGCTTTCGACATGGTCCAGGGCGGGGGCGAACGCGAACCTGCGCTGCGCCGGTGGAGTGAAAATCTAGCGGGCCGGCTGCGCCAGTGGCAACGCGCGCGGAAGTGCATAGGCATGCGCACATCACGTGACTCTGCGTGGAGTGTGCACGGACAACGGGACAGTGCACGGAGCAAGTGGCGGAGGGCACAGACGAACGCAAGCGAGAGATCCTTGACTACTACTTAACCGGTGCGCTGGATGAGGTGCAGGCCGCTGTCGGTCTCGACAATGTCGCTGAGACCACCAATGGGGAGCGCAAACGCCGCCTTCTCAAACGGTGCCTGCATCTGGCCGCGGCCAAAGGGACCGAGGTCGCCGCCCGAGCGCGCAGACGAGCAGTCGCTGGGGTGAGTTTCTTGGTACGTACGAGTGCTGCGACGCGAGCTGGCTAAACTGCTCGGGCGTGGGGTTCGGGCCGAGCGCCGCCTGGTGCTGCCTGAGAATGTCCGCGGCCTCCTCCTTGGTGCGCGTGATGTTGGCCTCCTTCCAGCTGCTGGGACGGCGGCTGTCCTTGTGCTTGACCAGCAGGTGGCTCGCGCGCACCTGCTCCTGTGCCGGGAGCGGCTGGTCGGGCTGCGCCTCGCCGAGCAGCTGGCCGCCCGGGAGCCGGCGAGCCTGCTCCTCCGTCATGCCATCGGGCAGCTCCCACATCGACACCTGCGTGTCGGGGTTGTAGAAGTAGGGCAGCTGGCGCGAGTTGCTAAAACGGACTTCCCAGGTCATGTTGGTAAGAAAATGTCCCGGGCGCCACGCTCGAGGCATGCTTCGGCTTTACGCGAGGCTGACCATTGTTTAGTCATTGCTCATTTTCGCCCCGTAGAAGTTGGCCGATGCACCTGCGTCTGTGCGCACGCACGCGTAGAGCGTGAGGAAGACTTGACGCAGTCAGGCCGCCGCTGCAGGCCTATAGAACGAGATGGGACACGGACCGCTGCACTGTATCCACGCCACCATCCCCCCCTGATCCCCTTGCTCCCCTCTAACCCTTACATTCCTTATGGCGCCCCCGTGTTGGACTGCGCTGCTGCTCGTCGCGCTGCTGGCCATTGCGCTGCCGGCCAGCGCCACGCCCGCCCTGCTCCCCGATGTCGTCAAGGAGCGCATCATTGCGCCCCGTGGCTGGACGCGCTACGCGGTCGCCAACGACAGCGAAGTCATTCCTTTGCGCATTGCGCTGAAGCAGGCGGAGCCGAACAGCATCGAGCGCATGCTCGACCTGACCAGCGACCCGGACAGCCCCAACTACCTCGACCACCTGTCGCGCGAACAGGTCCTGCAGCTGCTCAAGCCCTCCTCGAACTCGTCCAAGGCCGTGAATGCGTGGCTGGACAGCCACAAGGTATCGTCGATCCACGTCGACCACGCCCACCAAGGCGACTCGGTCAGCATCCACGTGCCGGTGCACAAGGCGCGCCGTATGCTCAACGCCGACTTTTCCGTATTTGAGCACCACAGCACCGGCGAGCGCGTCGTGCGCACGACCGAGTACAGCCTGCCCCGCAGCGTCGCGGACCATGTGGAATACGTGGGCGGCACGACGTACTTTTCTACGCTGCGCTCGCTGCGCTCGCCGAACAAGGTCATTGACGAGGCGGTGGATCTCGAGCCACTGACGCGCGCCGCGCGCATCAGCCGCGTAAATGTCCACGCGTCCGGCAAGCCGCAGCCCGGCGTGCCGTCGGCGTGCAACTCGTCACAGGTCACCTCGCTCTGCCTCCGTGAGCTGTACGGCACCAAGGGCTACAAGCCCCGCGCGCCGAAAAAGACACACATTGGCATTGCCGGCTTCCTCGGCGAGAAGGCCAACTACCAGGATTTGAACAACTTCCTCAAGGTGCAGCGCCCCGACGCGCTGCGCGGCAACGCGACCTTTGACTATGTCACGATCAACGGCGAGCACAACAACCAGAGCCTTGCCGCATCGACGGGAGAGGCCGCGCTCGACGTGCAGACTGTCGTCGGCATGACCTACCCCATCCGCACCTCGTTCTACTCGGTCGGGGGCAAGCCGCCGTTCAAGAAGGACAAGTTTACGCCGACGGACACGAACGAGCCCTATGCCGAGCTGCTCGAGTACCTGCTGCGTCTGCCGGACCACGAGCTGCCCGACGTCCTCTCGATCTCGTACGGCGACGACGAGCAGACGGTGCCGCCGGCGTACGCGCGCCGCGTGTGTACGCTCATTGCCGCGCTCGGTCTCCGCGGCGTGAGCGTCTTTGACTCGTCGGGCGACCAGGGTGTCGGCGGCAGCGAGGAGTCGCAGTGTGTGACGAACGACGGCCGCAAGGAAAAGACCTTCTTGCCGTCGTTCCCTGCGACGTGCCCGTACGTGACGGTCGTCGGTGCGACCAAGGACTTTGGACCGGAAAAGGTGACGACGAAAAAGTTTTCCTTTATCGTGTCCGGCGGCGGCTTTTCCAACTACTTCCCCCGCCCTTCGTACCAGAACACGAGCGTGCCGCACTACTTGAGCACGACGCAGGGCAACAAGGACCACGGCATGTTTAACCCCGAGGGCCGTGCGTATCCCGACGTGTCGGCCCAAGGCTCGCGCTTTGTGATCTCGGTCAATGGCAAGCTCCAGCTGATTTCGGGTACGAGCGCCTCTACACCCCTCTTTGCATCGGTCGTGTCGCTGCTGAACGATGCGCGCATCGCGCAGAACAAGGCGACGCTCGGCTTTTTGAACCCCCTCATCTACAAGCGCATGGGCAACACCTCGGCCTTTACCGATGTGCACATCGGCTCGGCCAAGGGGTGCGGCCACATGCACGGCTTCGAGGCTGCCGAGGGCTGGGACCCGGTGACGGGCTTTGGCACGCCCAACTTTCCCATGATGCTCCAGCAGGTGATCCAGCTGTAGACCCATAGTGTACTATGTCCATTGACGGTGTGGCCCAATAAGATACGCGTTGACGCGCTGCAGATACGCGCGGCTCGGCGAGATGCGTGGCGAGGCACTGACGACCCACTGCAGCCGCCGCTTCGTGGCGTCTTTCGAGAGGTGCGTGCGGTGCGCGGTGCGTGCGTCGGGCGAAGCGAGGAACACGCGGTCCTCGGAGTAGCTCGCGGCAAGGACCGCGACCGCAAGCGCGCCGCTTGCGTGGCATCCGTCGGTGCACGCGAGCAGTACATCGCGGGTATCGTGCGCAAGCGCATGGGTAATCGCGTCGACGGCGCGCGGAAGTGCTTTTGTGAATTCGCCCAGGCCACGTTTTCCTTCGGGGACGCCGAGGCGCAGGACGGCGTCGTCGGACGGCAGCGGGGTGCAGTGCACGACCAGCGCATAGGCGCCCAGCTCCTTTTGAAAGTCGTAGGCGGCGGGGCGCGCAGCGACCACGAGGCGCGTCGCGCCGATGCGCGCGAGATCGCCCTCGTGCTCGGCCATCCACGGGAGGTGCCCTTGGGTCTCGGCGGCGCGCGCAGCGACCAGTTCCTGGATGCGCGCCTCGCGTGCACCGCGGTCCAGGTCGGGCGCAAGCAGTGCCGCGCGGTGGCGCCAAAAGATATCCGGCGTCAGGCCGTGCGCCCAGCTCTCGTGGTCGTCGCCCGCGCCCTGGACGTAGTGTGCGCCGCCCGGGCCGCTCGGTGCCGTGTCGACGGCCGACGCGCTGACCAGCACAATGTGGTGCGCGTCTTCTGGTTGCGGGGGAAACGCCGCGCGGTCGCCCGGGTGGACAAACAGCGGCTGCAGCGGCTTTGTGAGGCACGGCACGTCCCAGTCCGACGCGAGGAACGCGTCGACCCACGCGCCGATGCGCGCCTCGATCTGGGCGCGCTCGCTGTCTGACACGGCGTAGGACGCGACGTGCAGCGGCACGTCCGTCGGCGTGCCGTGGCGCCTGTGCGACGCGTGATTCAGGACCGCGCACCAGATCGGCACCGTCTTAGACAGTGCGTCCGGGAAGCGCTTGCCCCGGCGCGTCGAGTCGACGACGAGGCACCCGGTGAGCGCATGCGCCCCGCCCTGGATCGTCTCGACGAGGTGCAGATTCGTGCGCTTCAGCGAAAAGTCCCACTGGTGCATGTGCCCATCGGTGGACTTGAAGTACGACGTGGCCTGCACACGCTCCGGGGGCGTGTACCACGCGCCGCACCGCATGTTCGCTGGGTCAGACACGCGACGTACCCACGAGCGCAAGGGGGTAGTACGCGTCGCACACCTCCGCGACGAACCGCGCATCCTGCGTTAGAGCCGCTACCTACATATTCGATGCTCCAGAGCCTGCTCCATACGTCCTTGTGCTCGCGGCGGAGCGCCTTGAGCACCGCGCGCTCCTCCTCTGGCCGCGCCATGGCCTCCGGCAGCTGCATGCCCCGATCTTTAATGCAGCCCCGCAGTGTAGCCCGATTTTCAGCAAGGGGCTTCAAACTCGCCGGGCCCTGGCGTGGCTTCCCTTGACCAGCATGAGCGCCGTGTTCGAGGTGGACAGACTGAGTGTCGCGCTTCTCGTAGCCCTGCTTGTGGTGCTGGGGCTGGTCAAGTACTTACAGCAGTACGACCAGCCGCTGTTGCACCCCCTGATCCTCGCGCGCCAGGCGGATGCGTCCCAGACGCGTTCTCCGGGCGAATCGGCGACCTACCGCAACGTGAATGCGCCGCTGGGCTTTGACCTGGCCATGCGTCCCCAGCGCTCGGCGCCGGATGTGCCCTCTCTGCTGCGCCTCGGCGTCACGGGCGAGGAGAGCGAGCATTCGCGCCGAATCCTCGACATGTCGCTCACCAATACCGAGCTCCGCCAGCAGGCCGCCGCGTTCGGCCACGGCATCCACACTCTTTTGCAAGGCTCCCTGCAGACGCTCGTCGTGTACGGCCGCTTCTCGAGCGCGCGCTCGATCATTGCGCTGCTCTCTGCCACGGTCGCCGACCTCCCGTGGACGACGCTCTACGTCCCGGACGGCGCGCAACTTTCCTCGCTCCCGGCCGGCGTCGAGCTCGACAAGACGGCGGTGGTGTGCGTGGATGCTTCCGCGCCGCTGCCCCCGGCCCTCGCGCGCGCCGTGCTCAGCGTCGTGCGCGACAGCGAGCAGCTCGCAAAGGCGCCAAAAGGCACGCGCGTCGTCGAGTTCGACGACGTGCTCGGCCACTCGGCAGACCACACGCCCGCGCCGTGCGACCGCAGTCAGCTGCGCAGCGCGGAGCTCGACGAGGCGGGCGCCAAGACCTTTGCACTGTTCTACGACGACGGCTCGAGGCAGTGGACCCGTGCGACGCACACCTCGCTCACGTCCGGCGTGACGGCGTGGCTGAGCGAGTACCCCCCGGAAAAGATCCCAGGCAAGAAGGACACGATCCTCACGGACGCATTCTACGCGGGCGAGCTGCCTGCGCCGGCATACGTTGCGCTGGTCCTCACTGCGCTCTACACGGGCGCCGGCTTTGCGAGCGAAGCGCCGTCCGAGCTGCTGGACCTTGTCAAGATCCTCAAGCCGACGCTCCTTTACCTCACCAAAAAGGGCGCCGAGTGCGTGGAGCAGGCGCTGTGGCTCCCGTCGACCGGCTCGGTGTTCATCTGGCCGATGCGCCGCCTGAACATGTACGCGCTGCGCAGCGGCCGCGTGCCCCGCGATGCGATTATGGACCGTATTCTCTGTGCCCCGCTGCGCCGTGCGATCGGCGTCGATACGGTGCGCAGTGTCTTTCTTTTGAGCAATGGCTGCCAGTTTGACCAGGGCATGTTGGACCAGATGCGCCTGTACCTGGCTGTGCCGACGATGCACACCTACCTCCCTTCGTACCTGAACGCACGCGGCGACGCTGCGGTCGTTACTGCGCCTGTCGCGGCGTCGAACATGTACGACCTGCAGGCGTTTGCGCCGCAGCTCGTCGACTTTGAGTCGGCACGCCGCCTTCCGCCACACGTCGGGCCGCCGTCTGTGTCGATGGAGCTGAAGCTCGTGGCCAACACGCCGGCAGTCAAGGCGCGTGCCGAGGCCATTGAGCGCATCAAGTTTGACGAGGTCGCGACACGCGACGACCCGGTGGGCGAGGTGTACGTGCGTGGCTATGCGCTGGCGCATGTGCGTGCGCCGGACCTCGCGTCGGATACGACGCTCTCGGATTGGTTTGCGACCGGCGACGTGGCGCTTATGCGCACAAACGGTACCATGGTGCTGATCGGCGGCGCGGGCGCGCCCAAGGCGGGTGTCGCGCCTGACATTACGCTCGACTCGAGCGGCGGGAAGCTGCCTACGCTCAAGGAGCCGGCCGAGCCCGCGCCCGCGCCTGCGCCTGCGCCTGCGCGCAAGATTGGTGGGAGCCGCGCCACCGCGCCGCTCGCCCTTGCGATGGTCGCGCTATGTGCACTGCCGGGTGTGTCGGCGCACTCGCGCGAGGCCGTGCAGCAAGGTCTCATGCGCCGCGCGACGCCTACGGCCTCGGAGAACAACACGATGATCAACTTGGCGCTCAACAGCCTGCTCACCTCGCAACGTGCGTCGTGGGAGCAGGGCGTGACGCAGTCGGCGATCCTCGAGACGTACTACCCCGAATGGTCCGTCTTTAAGAAGGGCGAGGCCGGCAAGCTGTACCCCGCCCGGGACACGCTCGGCGTCAAGATTCCTGCGCAGCTCCTCTCGCTGGCCTTTCACAGCATTGCGTCGCAGGACGCGAGCGGCCGCCTTGCCTCGGTCGTGACCGGCGACGAGGTGAGTGGCCAAGGCGCGTCGCAGGACTCGGCGAGCTGTGGCGAAGGCGTGCTGATCGGCGCGTGGATCGTCGAGGGCTTTACCAACAATGCCCCCGACACGAACGGGTACTGGGGCGGTGCGGCGAAGCGCCAGCTCGACTATCTCCAGCGCAATGTGTCCAAGAGCTCGAACGGGGCGCTGAGCCAGCGTGCGGTCGCGAACCAGGTGCAGCTCTGGTCGGACACGGTGTACATGGGCCCTCCCTTTTTTGCGCAGTACGGCCTGATGACCAACAACCGCGAGCTGCTCCAGTACGCGTACACGCAAGTCGAGCTGCTGCACAATGCGCTCGCCCTCCCCAGCGGCACCGGCAAAGGGCTGTGGGGTCACATTCTGAACTACACCAACGTGGCGCAGCCCCGCTGGATCGACCAGCGTGCGTGGCTCACCGGCAATGCGTGGGCGGCCGCCGGGATGCTGCGTGTGCTCGCCGCGCTCGAGCAGAGCACCTTTGCCTCCTCCTTCTCGAGCGAGACCGACAACATCAAGGCGTGGATCGACGAGCTGCTGAGTGCGGCGTACAACTCGGTCGACGCGAGCGGTCTCTTGCACAATGTCGTGAACGACACGCGGACGTTTTTGGACGGCTCTGGCTCGGCGCTCCTGGCCTACTCCGTCTTCCGGCTCGGGAGCATGGACCCCAGCAAGCGCGGCTTGATTTCGCACGCCGAGACGGCGTACGGAACGCTGCAAAACTCGCTGGACCCCTACGGCTCGTACACCAACGATATCCTCACGGTGAACGAGCTGAACACCAACAGCCCCGGTGCGACCTCGACCGAGAGTCTGGCGTTCCTTGCGCTGCTGGCCGCCGCGCGCCGCGACTACTACGCCGGGAACACTACCGGATCCAACGGCACGGTCTCGCCGCCGAAAGAGGCGTCGGGCGTGCGGGCCAATGCTGCGATCTATCCCCTGTTTGTGGCCGGTGCCACGCTGGGTGCGGCGGTACTTGCTGCAATGTAATCTAGAAAAGGGGAATGTCCAAGGTTTCTACTTAGAGGTGCGTCTTGCCCTGGGTGTGGAGCTTGTTCCGGAGGAGCTGCTTGACGTGGTCCAGGAACTCGAACGTGGTCACGTAGTGCTCGCGCTTCATGTTCTTGCCGTGGATCGAGTAGGCGAGGTCCTTGGTCATCACGCCATCCTTATCGATGGACTCGGTGCAGGCCTCCTCGAGCGCGCGGGCAAAGTCGACCAGGTCCTGGTTGCCGTCGAGCTTCCCGCGGAAGATCAGGCCACGGGTCCAGGCGTAGATCGAGGCAACAGAGTTGGTGCTCGTCTCGTTGCCCTTCTGGTGCTCGCGGTAGTGGCGCGTGACGGTGCCGTGCGCAGCCTCGCTCTCGATGAGGTCGCCGGCGGGGGTGATCAGCTCCGAGGTCATCATGCCCAGCGAGCCGTAGCCCTGGGCGACAATGTCGGACTCGACGTCACCGTCGTAGTTCTTGCACGCCCACACGAAGCCACCGTCGCCCTTGATGGCCTGGGCGACCATGTCGTCGATCAGGCGGTGCTCGTACCAGATCTTGAGCTTCTCAAACTCGGGCTTGTATTTGTTGTCGTAGAGGTCCTGGAAAATGTCCTTGAACTTGCCGTCGTACGCCTTCAGGATCGTGTTCTTGGTCGAGAGGTACAGGGGCATCTGCTTCTCGATCGCGACCTTGAAGCAGGCGTGCGCAAATCCGGTGATCGACTCGGTGGTGTTGTACATGGCCATCGCCACACCGCCGTCCTTGGGGTAGTCGTACACGTGGTGCTCGATCTTCTCGCCGCCGTTCTCGGGCGTAAAGGTGATCGTGAGCTTGCCCGCGTCGGGCACCACAAAGTTCTGGCAGCGGTACTGGTCGCCGAACGCGTGGCGGCCAATGCAGATGGGCTTAGTCCAGCCAGGGACCGGGCGGGGGATCTTGTTAAGGACGATGGGCTCGCGGAAAACGGTGCCGCCGAGGATGTTGCGGATGGTGCCGTTGGGCGAGAGCCACATCTTCTTGAGCTTGAACTCCTCCACGCGCGCCTCGTCGGGGGTGATGGTGGCGCACTTGACACCGACCTTGTACTTCTGGATGGCCTCTGCGGCCTCGACCGTGACCTTGTCGTCGGTCTGGTCACGGTTCTCGATGCTCAGGTCATAGTACTTCAGGTCCACGTCGAGGAAGGGGAGGATGAGCTGCATTAGCTTCTCGACGTACATCGTCGCGGATCTTCTTCCAGATAATACGCGTCATCTCATCGCCGTCGAGCTCGACAACGGGGTTGGCAACCTTAATCTTTTGGGCTGCGCACGGTCAGACGGGGTACGTACAAGCGGACATGCTGGTAGAAAATTCCGCGTGCTTGGGAAGTGCGAAGAAGGAAGTGCGAGCGGTACGGAAAGGGTTACGGATCGAGTTGCGAACGCCAGTGATGACCGGTGCACTGGGCCAAAGGGGCATCGTAAAAGAACCTATTTTTTGGCCGCGGACGTCTTTGTAGGATTGGCCGATCGGACACGTGGCGACGGCGCGTGCGCGAATGACGGGCAGAAGGCCGGTAAGTCCGTGGTCGCTGACAGCGCATCGCGTGACGCCTACGTCACACGTAAAATTGCATTTGCGTACAGCGGCTCTATCTACAGGCCGTAGCGCTCGGCCGCTTGCTCGAGTTTGTTGTACACAAGGCTGGGTTAGGGGCGTGACGTACAAGACCAATGCTGCGTTAGTAATAGGACGTACCACTACTCGGTGCGCTCCGTAGGCAGGTAATCCCTACCCCGGCGTACAAACCACGCAGGCCGCGCGTCTCGTAGATTTTGGCGAGCGTCGCAAAGAAGCCCGTAGGAGGAAGGTGCGCGTGGGTCTGTGCGCGCAGCTCGCGCTCCGTCTGCATCGTCGACTTGACACAGTCGGCGGGGAACAGGCTCACGTTGTAGCAGATCCCCGCGAGCGCGCCGCACAGCGCCAGCTCGAGGCTGCTCAGATCCGCCTTGGTCGCCTGCGTGTGCAGGCGCGTCGTGTGCAGGCGCAGTAGCTCGCGTGTAGACAGCTCAAACGCAAGGAACCATGCCACGCCGCCGCCCGTCTCGCGCAGGAGCGTGCCGGAGAAGCCGAGCCAGAGGCCACGGAGGCCGCTCTCGCGCACGGTCCGTGCAATGAGCGATGGCGCCGATATCGGCGCATCGGCGTGCGATGCGTGGCGCGCGGCCATCATCTGCACCTGCATTTTGCACTTGATCAGCTCGACTGGCGTCAGGACAAAGCCTGCGACGGCGCCTGCGCCCGCCGCGGCGATCGCCAGCTGCGAGAGCGGCGCCGGCTGATCGCGCGGCGCGCCGAGCGCCTTGCGGAGCCCCTCTTGGATCTGGTTATAGGTGAGAAAGAGCGCAGCATTCTCCATCGTCGCGCCCACGAGCGGCATCGAGACGCCGCGAAAGAGGCCCCGGACGCCTTCGTGCTGCAGCGTCTGCCGAAAGCAGTCATACGCTCCGGCGTAGTGCGGCTTGGGATGCATCGGCTGCGTCTGCAGACGCACCTTGATCAGATCAAACGGGTGCTCGAGCACCTTGCTCATCATCCCTGCGACCGACCCAAAGAGCACATCCTTCGTCGCGCGGCTCAGGCGCCCCGCACGCCCCCGGTCCTGCTCCATGTAGGAGCGTGGTGTGGAGTTCGGCCGAAGCGGGTCGATGGAGGTGGGTACGCTCTGTACCATGTCGACGCCGTGGCTGGCGTATGCGCTCGGGGCGCTTGTCGCGCCTGCTGTGGCGCTTGCGCGGGCGACGCTGTACCTCAACACGGGCATCGTGCCTACGGCGAACCCTGTAGAGATTAGCCTGCCGGACCTCAACATTGTCCTGTCGCAGCACCTCGGCGTGGAGGCGCAGTCGCTCCCGCTGCCGTGCGCGGAGCGCACCCAGCCCGAGGTGTGGCACCACCTGCCCGAGGACGGCGCGCTGTACGACGCGTCGAGCCTGTTTGATTCCCCGGCCAAGGGCGGTATCATGGTCACGTTCCACGGCCTCGAGGACGAGGAGGCGCTGTTTGGCGAGTCGCTGCGTGCGACGCACGTCGTGCCGCACGGCGCCTCTGGCACGAACTACGACGCACTCGCGGAGCTGTACGCGACAGTGACGAACGGCGTCAAGGACGCCGCGCACCACGCGGGCGACGCCCTCACACGCTTCCACGCCGAGCTCGGCGCGCTGCGCCGCCTCGCGGACGCCAACGTGCCGATCAACCTCGATGCGGTGTACCAGCTGCGCCTCTCGGCCCTCGCGGATGTCCGCAGCGAGTACGGCGCCAAGTCGCACGTCTTCCAGGAGGCCAAGGCGCAGCTGCAGGCGGTGATGGAGCGCCTGACGCAGCGCGCGCTTGCGGGCGCCGCGCCGCTCGCGCTCGTGCACGCCGCATCGCAGGGCCACGCGCGCCGCGGACTCGAGACGCGCGAGGCGCTCCTCGCGCCGTTTGCCGCGTCCACGACGCGGCTCGGCGGCGTCGTTGCGCCGCTCAACGGCTCGCTGCCCGACGCGGGTGCGTGCCACCTGTCCAAGGAGTCGCTTGAGCGGGCGACCGTCAAGTGCTCCGGACACGGCTCGCCCATCGAGACGAGCAAGGGCGGGAAAAAGTGCTGGCGGTGCGCCTGCACGCCGACCAAGAGCGCACAGCGCACCTTGTACTGGGTACGTCTTCTATCTAACGCAGACTGGCGCCGCATGCGAGAAGCAGGACGTATCGTCGCTCACGCTCCTCATCGGCAGCACCGTCGCTGTGCTGTTCGTGTCGGTGGTCGCCACCGTCGCCCTCCTCTACAACGAAGGCAGCCGGGCGCTGCCGGGGACGCTCGCGAGCATTGCGCCGCCCTCGTAGATTAGTCAGCTTTTCCGGTTTCTTCACGCTTGGATGAGCCTGGGGGAAGATGCTGCTGCCATGGCGGATGCCGCGCCGCGGGGCTCGGGCGTGAGCCGCCTCGGGCGCGATACGCTGCCGCACGGGCGGGGGCGCGCGTCGGACACGCTGGGCTGGACGCCGCTTCCGTCCGATGTCGCGCTGCGGCAAGTGATTTTTGTCCTGCGGCACGGCGAGCGCGCGCCGGTGCGTACGCGGATGCAGACGGCCACGCCGCCGATCCCGCTGCGCTGGAACTTTTGCCATACCTCGCACGAGTTTGACAAGGCGGTGCTGCGCCTCGCCGAGGGCGAAAAAGACGGCGTGCCGTCCAGGGCCATGATCCAGCGCAGGATCGAAGTGGCGTGCCCAGGGACAGAGCCTGCGCCGGGTGCGCCGGGCGACTGCCTCCTGGGTGAGCTGACGGACCTGGGGCGCATGTCGATGCTCCAGCTCGGCCGCGCGATGCGGCGCCTGTACGTCGACAAGCTGCACTTTTTGCCAGAGCGCCTCGCGGCGAGCGACGAGGCGATGGTCTACTTCCGCAGTACCGATATGCGCCGCACCGCGCAGAGCCTCGACCAGGTGATTACCGGTTTGATGGACCCGTTTCTGGGGCAGCCTGGAACGCTTGTGCCCCATGTATTTATACGCAACATTACCGAAGAAAATATGCTCCCCAACCCCCGCACCTGCGGCCGCCTCGCGCAGCTCATGCGCACGTTTGCAAAAGAGGCCGCGGTCGTGTACAACCCCAAGCTCGCGCAGCTCGACGAGAGCATCGCGCCGCACAACAACGGAAAGGGACCGCGCGTCGACGGCCAGCCGCGCCTGAGCGGCCTCGTAGACACGGCGCGCGCCGCGGCGGCCCACGGCATCGATGCCCCGGCGCCGTTCCTCGACGAAAAGGCCATGGGGCTCATGGAAGAGGCCGTGGTGCACGAGTGGTTCGCGGGCTTTGCGAACCAGAACGAGCAAGAGGCGCTGCAGTACCGCCGCCTGGCGACGGGCGACTTTTTCGCGTCGCTGTACGGCAGCTTTGCGCACCGCATTCGCCTCGGCGAGCGCGATCCGAGCCGCCTGCGTGTATACCTTGGCCACGACGCGACGCTCGTCGGAATCCTGCATACCCTCGAATGCTTCAACGGCAAGTGGCCGTCGTTTGGCTCGGCGCTGAGCATGGAGCTGCTCGAGAAGGAGAGCGGCGACGGCGCCTATGTGCGGTGCCGCTACGGCGACGAGCCGCTCGTCGTCCCGGGATGCAGCGCGCCGGGCAAGCACTATCCCGGCCGCCCAGAGATCTGCACGCTCGCCGCGTTCCGCGAGGTGGTCGTCGACCGCCTGCGCCATCCCGACAATGTCAGCGTGCAGGAGGAATGCAACCTGCTCGCCGAGCACTAACACAGTATAACCGTATCTTGTACAGCACGAATGCACCCCTACGATTGAGCGACGTGTGCGTCAGTGTCAGTGGGCCTATTCATCGGTATTGCGCTGCTATCCCACAGCGTAAGACCTTCATGCATGGCCAAAAGCAACGGACTGCCTTCACTTTACTGGCCCGAGCTCTGCGAGGAGGGCCGGTCATTGTGCTTCCGACATTAGATTCCCAGTAGCTTTTCGCGTTGGTATTGTAATAGGATAGGGATCAGCTCGCGCGCGCCAAACAGCGGCCAGTACTGCTCGACAAAGTGCAGCTGTGTCTGCTCGTTGCACTGCCACAGGAGGAAGTCGCTCAGGCGGTTCACTTTCGACGTGCGGACCATCAGGTCGACCGGCACGGCGGTCGGCACGAGCAGCGCAGCGTCCAGGCTCTCTTGCGTCACGGTTCCTTGCTGCGATACGCAGGTGTTGACCGCGGTGCAGATCTCGTCCTGGGCAGAATAGGGCATACAGATGTTGAGAATGGCGCCGGAATTGTGCTTCGTCGCCTCTTCAAGCCGGTTCACTGCTTCCTGGACATCACCGGGGAGGAGGTGCCGCCGGCCGACGATGCGCACGCGCACCTTGTATCGAGAGACAACCTCGCTGCATAAGTCAGGCAACGTACCCATGGTCATAGAGCTCCAGCAGCCGCGTCTTGGCGAGCTCCATCAGCGCACTCACTTCCTCCCGGTCGCGCTTAAAGTTGTCTATCGCAAAAGCATAGACAGTTACCATATAGATCCCTTCAAGCGCCATGCATAGCTCGAGGACGCGCCGCAGCGCCTCGAAACCCATCTTGTGCCCGTCCGGCACACGCACGCCATTCGCCCGCGACCAGCGCCGGTTTCCATCCATAATAAAGGCAATATGCCGGGGGAGGGGGCCCATCGACAGTGCCTTGACGGCCAGGCGCTGCAGCGCTTGGTTGGCCAGCGTCTGCACCCACGCACATTGCGACGTGAGCACCGCCGAGACGCGCGAAAATGCCGAGGGCAGGAGCGTCGTGGACTCTTCCATGTCAGCCGACTTGGGCGCCATGTCTTCACGCGCGTCCTTGGAGAGCAGGGGATGCACGCAGTCCTCCGTACGAGGACATGCGACGCCCATCCAAGCCAAGGAACAGGAGATTCCAAGTGGAGGTGTGTGCTACGGCGCTACGCGGTGCGCTTCCGCTTGGGGGTATCGGTCGAGAGGGGGGCATCACTCGACATGGGCGCGGACTTGCGCTTCGTGAGCAGGGTAGTCTCTGCGGGGGTGTGTTCGGTTTGGGAGGAAGAGGACTTTTTCTTTTCAGACTTGGCCGGCTTGGACTCGGACTTTTTCTTTTTGTCCTTCGTGTCGCTCTTTGCCTGCTTGTCGCTCTTTTCTTGGTTGTCGCCTTTTTCCCTCTTGTCCTTTTTCTCTTTTTTCTCCTCCTTTTCCTTCTTCTCCTTCTTCTTCTCCTTCTTCTCCTTCTTCTCCTTCTTTTCCTTCTTCTCCTTCTTCTCGCTCTTTTCCTTCTTCTCCTCCTTTTCCTTCGTCTCCTCCTTTTCCTTCTTTTCCTTTATTTCCTTCTCCTTCTTCTTCTCCTTCTTCTCCTTCTTCTCCTTCTTCTCCTTTCTCTCTTTCTCCCCTTTCTTCTCCTTCACGTCCTCCTTCTCGACTTTCTTCCCTCCTCCTGACAGTCCCGCCTTGGTTAGCACGGCATCCGTAGCCTTTGTAGCGCTCTGTCCATTATATGCGCTCTTGTGCTGCTCTTTGAGGAGCGATTCATCACCAACAATCTCGCCGCGCACGAATCCACGCATGAGCATCCGCCGCGCATGCTCCATCTTGGCGACGGTGCTCAGTGAGCGGCGAGGTACGGGCTCCTCGGTTTCTTGCTTCTTGCTAGGCCCGATTGCAAGCGCTTTGGCACCGGCCTATGTTAGCATAGATACGTACGGCAAACACATCGTCCCACCACTCCACGGCGCGGTCGCGATTCTGGCCAATTCCACCGAGGTTGCGCTTCTGGGGGATAATGAGCGGCTTCTTAAGTCCGCGGCCTTGCTCTCCGTCCAGCGGCTTGCCGTGCCCCTGCCATCCTTGTTTGGTGAGGTATCGGTCGGTATCCAGCGGCATGCTCCCCAGCGCCTATGCACGATGCCTGTTAATCCAAAAATTTCCCATTTTCGCGAATTGGCCTTGGGCCGGATATAAATTTGCAAAAGTACCCCGCGACGCGTCGGAAGGATTCGCTTCCACCTGATGCGGGGTCTGCCTGCGCTGCGTGTGGCCCAGCTGCCAACTGCCCGGGCGAGCCGCCCGGCGCTGCTGCGCGCCAGCAACGGAGCCCATGCACTGCGCGAGGTCGTACGGCGGAGCCCTCGTGCGCTCGCTGCGGGCGCCCCACGCACCTTTTTGAACCTCAACGGGATTCTGGGCGGTGGGCAAAAAGGCGACAGCTACGAAGAGACGATCGTCCTTCCGTACTCGGCAGAGGAGCTGTACGAGATCGTCGCTGATGTCAACTCCTACTCCCAGTTTGTGCCCTACTGCGTCTCGTCGCGCGTCCTCGGCCCGACGCGCCGGCCGGACGTGCGCACCCAAAAAGAGCGCCCGACGTCGGTCGTGGATGCGGAGCTCGCGATCGGTTTCTCTGCTGTACAGGAGAGCTACGTGAGCGAGGTGAGCATGCGCCCCGGTGAATATGTAACGGTACGTCGATCTACTAACGCAGGCACGCGCCAAGCCCTCGGCTCTATTTAACTCGCTCAGCACCACTTGGCGCTTCCAGGCGCTGCCTGCGGCCGGCACCACGCCGCAGACGCGCGTCAAGTTCTCCCTGGACTTTTCGTTCGCGAACCAGCTGTATGCCGCGCTCACCCGGCAAATGTTCCAGAAACTATCGGCGAATATGATCGAGGCCTTTACGCAGCGCGCCGCGAGGGTCTATGGACGCCGCCGGCGCGTGACTACGAAGGCATGACGTCACAAACCCTGCGTTTGGTTCGGATGACTAAAGCATCACCGTGCGCATGTGCGCTTTCCCTACGTGGCGCGGGCCATGTGGAGCGTGCGGGCGGACCCCTACATATAGAACCTGTCGCCCGACACTTCCTTCTTCACCCAAACGTAGATCATGCCCAAGGGATACGCTATTCACGACACCAAGAACTGGACCGACTTCAAGGTCATTGACTTCGACCTGAAGGTACGTTACATGATCAAGCTAATGGCAGGCGCCGGCCGACGACGACATCGATGTCGCCATTACCCACTGTGGTATCTGCGGCTCGGACCTGCACACGGTCTCGGGTGGCTGGTATGTATTTTTGCCTTTGTGCCTGCTAACGCCAGGGGCCCTCTCAAGGTGCCCGCTGTCATTCCCGGCCACGAGATTGTCGGCAAGGTGACCAGTACGTATTTCTTCGTCTCACACGACAGAGGTCGGCAAGAACGTCAAGGACGTCAAGGTCGGTGACCGCGTCGGTGTCGGTGCGCAGGTCGGCTCGTGCATGCACTGCCACCCCTGCACGCACGACAACGAGAACTGTACGTACTGTCGCACGACACACGCTAACACCAGACTGCATTGGTGACGGCAAGGGCCACATGGTCGACACCTACAACTCGATCTGGCCGGACGGCAGCATCGCTCAGGGTGGTTACTCGACCAACATCCGTGCCCCCGAGCAGTTTGTCTTCCCCCTTCCGGACGGCATCAAGTCGGAGCACGCCGCGCCCATGCTGTGCGCTGGTCTGACGCTCTACTCGCCGCTGTACCGCAACAAGGTCGGCCCCGGCATGCGCGTCGGTATCGTGGGTATCGGTGGTCTCGGCCACTTTGGTGTGATGTTCGCCAAGGCCATGGGTGCCGAGGTCGTCGCCATCTCGCACTCGGCGAACAAGAAGGAGGACGCACTGAAGATGGGTGCGAGCGAGTTCGTCTCGACCAAGGAGGATCCCGAGTGGTCGAAGAAGTACCTGAACAAGCCCTTTGACCTGATCATCAACACCGCCTCCTCGTCGGCCGTCGACCTGCCCGGCATGGTCGCCGCGCTCAAGGTGGAGGGCCGCCTGATCTGCGTCGGTATGCCCGAGGACGAGATCAAGCTCAAGGTCCAGGACCTCGCCATGCGCTCGGCCATGCTCGGCTCGTCGCACATCGGCAACAAGACCGAGGCGTTGAGCATGCTCAAGCTCGCTGCCGAGAAGAAGATCGAGCCCTGGATCGAGCTCGTGGACATGAAGGACTGCTCCAAGGCCATTGAGCGCGTGTCCAAGGGTGACATTCGCTACCGCTTCGTCCTGAAGCAGGACCTCGAGGCGTAAGCACGCCCACTCCTCCATAGCGCCCGTGCGCGGTAGCTTCTTCTGCTTGCATAAGCACGTCCCGCCGGTCCTCTCCGGGTCACTCGGCCGAAGGAACGAGGCCGACCGTGACGGCTCCTCCGCTTGTACATCGACTCGCCATGTCTGCTTTCCGTGCCTCGCTTGCTGCCCGCGCGGCCTTCCGCACGTCGCCTCGTGCGTCGTTCCGTGCGACCCCCAGCGCCGGTTTCTTGAAGCCTGCGTTCCAGCCTCACCTCGGCAACACTCTGTACGTTTTCTGTCGCTGACCTTAGCAATGCCCAGTACGCGTTCAAGTATGTGTCTCGCACGCTCGATGAATAGAAGCTAACACAGCACAGGTGGGTGCCCTCGCTCGCTTTCTGGGGCTTCACTGGCGCCGTTGCGGTGACCATTGCCCTTAGTGGTGTGCCCCTCTTCCAGGTTGACGTGCTCGACAAGACCCCTGTGGTGCGTACTGCGCGCAAGAAGGATGTGTACTGACACTGCAATGCGCTGGCTCGGCTTTCGCTGCTGCATTTGATTTTTAGGCCTGGTTCTACGAGGGTACGTTTGCCGACAAACTTACACAGACAACACTCCCGACTCTGACAAGCCCTTCTAATTGGTAGATGTGGTAGATCGAACGCGCTATACGCATACGATAGTCGCTGGGGCACAGCACTGTGTACAGTGCTGTGCCACGCAGCTCGGAGCGATTTTTATTTTTTGCCAGTGACCCTGAAGCGCCTATGCCTTCCTATCTCGTCAGGTCTTCGACTGCGGACGCCTATGAGTACTATATCCAAGCCCCTGGCTATGCCATACGTGCGTCGCGGTATTGGCGTGAACCGTCTGCGGTCCTTCCTTCCGTGATCCACTGGGTTTGACATCCACTCGCTGCTGTCGGACGCATTATGCAATCGGGACTAAACGCGACGCAATTGGCCGGACCGATTCTTGCGCTATACCTGCAGCATTCGCGGTGCCAAAGCACCCGCAATTGAACGTTTCCAGCATACCACTCTCACTGTGCACAGCCTCTCGCACGGGCACTCGGACGTTTGTACGCGTGCTTAAAGAGACACATCGTACTCCGCTTGCAACCCCTTATCGCCGACTGGCGTCTGCCCCATTTTGCACCATAACTGCCCCCAGGTCTATGCCGTTTTCTCGTGCGGTGCCGGACTCGCTCCTTGACCGCAACGCCTCTTGGTCGCAGGACTTTGCCGTGCACCAGCCCGACCTTGCGAACGCACTCAAGGAGGGACAGCACCCCAAGGTCTTTTGGATCGGGTGCAGTGACTCGCGTGTCCCCGAGAGCGTCGTGTGCAATGCCCGTCCCGGTGAGCTGTTTGTGCTGCGCAACGTCGCGAACCAGTTCCACCTGCACGACGACAGTGCCGTGAGTGCGCTGACGTTTGCTGTACAGGCGCTGGGCGTGGAGCACATTATCGTCGTTGGTCACACCTCGTGCGGTGGTGTCCAAGCGGCGGTGAAGCAGGTCATCAGCGAGCAGGACGAAAAGTATCCGGAGCCCAAGGCGAACACTGCACTGAACCGGCACCTGACGCCGCTCACGGACCTGGCTCGCTACCTGCGTGTCAAGGTGCACGAGCGTCACACGTGGGACGAGAATACGATGCAGAAGCATCTCGTGCCGCTCCTTGCCGAGGCCAGTGTCCGGAAACAGATCCAGAACATCTCGGAGCACCCCGTGGTGCAGGACAACTGGAACCAGAAGGTCTCGCCGCTGAACGGCAAGGTCAACCCCCGTGTGACGATCCACGGCTGGATCCACAACCTGGAGAACGGCAAGCTGATCGACCTCAACGTGTCGATGCTGCCACCGCCGCTTGGCAACGAAACGTCCTCTTCATAAATATCTATAGCTCTCCCCACCGGATGCCTCCTCCCGGGCCGTACCGCGAAGGGTCCTCGAGCCACTCGTTCGCTTTGCGGAAGTGGCCATTGCCGAGGAAGCCGCGGTGCGCACTCAGCGGCGAGGGATGCGGCGAACGCAGGAGGAGCACATTGGGCGTTTTCTGCGTGAGTGGATGCACGTACCTCGGTGATGCCGGCATCGGCGAGCATGCGCGCGGCCGGCAGGCCCCACGCAAGGAACACGACACCCTTGCGGGGCCCGCCCTGCTTGGGCTTTTGGCCGCTGAACATGGCCTCCAGAGGGCCGCTGCCGGCAGTCGCGCCGGCGGTCGCCTTGCCGATGGTCTTGAGGATCTCGCGCGTAAAGGGCTCCCAGCCATGGTTGTGGTGCGAGCCGGCGCTGCCTGCATTCACCGTCTGTGTCAGTAAAGCAACGTACCAAGCAAGCATTGAGCAGGAGTACGCCCTGCTTCGCCCATCCCTCGAGGCATCCGTGCTTGGGGGGCGTAAAGTCGGGGTACTCGGTGCTGAGCTCTTTGTAGATATTGCGCAGACTCGCGGGCACGGCAATGCCCATCGGCACGGAGAACGAGTGGCCGCACGCCTGGCCGGGCTGGTGGTAGGGGTCCTGGCCGACGATCACGACCTTGACCTGCTCCAAGGGCGTCGTACGCGACCAGCTGTGTATGAGGTGAGGGGGGGGATAGATCGTGCGCCCGGCGCGCTTCTCGCCGTCGAGGAACTGCTTCAGCTTTGCAAACGAGTCCTGGCGCATGGCAGGCTCCAGGCGATCGAACCACTCCTTGTTCATGGTCGTGCGCTCGAGCGCGAGGGGGTCGTCGGGCGTGCCCGCATAGGGAAGGGTGTAGGTGGGCACGTCGGATGCCTTGGCCGGTCCTGTGAGCGACGACTGCACAGGCTTGGCCGGCTGCACCGGCTTGGCAGGCTGCGCAGGCTGCGCAGGCTCCGCCTTGGGCTCCGCCTTAGGCGCCGCCTTGGGCTGCTCTTTCTGCCCATTGTCTTCCTGCGACGCACTGACCTTTTCGGCGTCCTCGACGGCGTGCAGCAGGTCCTCCTCCGGCACGTCAAACTCGTCAAAGTCATCCTCTGCCCGAATCGGCGCAACTTGCTGCGCATCGAGCGTTCGTGCACGTTTCGCCACGGGACCCATTCTGCTCGGCACACCACGCACACTCGTAGAAGCGAGGCGCGTCCACCGATGCATTAAGCGCGTCGCGCGTCCCTCCACGTGGCTCGACCCTGACGCTGCGCATTGCACCATGTCTTCGCCGTGGGTCCCGCTGGAAGCGAACCCTGAGCTCTTTACAGAATGGAGTGCGAGGCTTGGACTCGATACGCAGAAGCATGCGTTCCACGATATCTTTGGCCTGGATGCTGACCTGCTGGCGATGGTTCCCCAGCCGGTCGACGCGGTGCTCTTCCTCTTCCCCCTGACGCTCGGCATCGATGCGCGCCAGACGGCCGAGGACGCGGTGTACGCCGAGCCGAAGGACGCAAAAGAGCTGCTTTACCTCCCCCAGACGGTACGTTGCGTAGCTGACCCAGATCGGCAATGCATGCGGCACCATCGGCCTGCTGCACGCCATCAGCAATTCGCGGGCCGCCTCGGCTGTGCAGGCCGGCACGCCACTCGCGCAGCTCCTCGAGGCCGCGCGCAATGCGCCGCAGGGGCAGCGCCCCCAGCTCCTGGAGACCTGCGATGCGCTGCGCGACGCGCACGCACAGACCGCCGGCGAAGGACAGACGGCTGCGCCAGAGGCGCACGCGCAGGTCGACCTGCACTTTGTCGCCTTTGTGCGTGGCCCGAGCGGCAAGCTGATCGAGCTCGATGGCCGCCGCCGTGGACCGATCGAGCGCGATGTCGACGTGCCGACCGCCGCGGATCTCTTGACGGCTGCGGCGCAGTTTGTACAGACCTACTATGTATGTGCCACGACTGACCCAGATGCAAGCGGATCCCGACCAGGTGCAGTACAATCTCATTGCCCTGGGCCCTGGCAGCGCGTAAATAGTCTATGTCCGCGTGGAAAGTGCATGCAAGAGCTGCTGGGCCTCTTCGTCCACCTGCGTCGCGGCGTTGCCGATACGCTGCGCGGCATGGCGCTGGCTGTTCTCGGTCGGCGTCTCGGCGGCGAGCTGCGCGAGGGCCGCGGCCGCGCGCTCGGCCGCAAACGCAAGCCACGCACGGCTCGGCTCGTAGCGCCCCGCCGGCACGCTCGGCGCACCGGTCGGGCGCGTCGCGAGGAGCTTGTCGGACGCGCCCCAGAATCTCCACCACGTCTTTTGCGCGGGGTGCCGCTCGAGCGCGTAGAGCGTCTCGGCAATGTGCACTGCGAGCTCGCCTTCCACCTCGAGCGCCCACGCGTGCTGCAGCGCCGCATCGACGCCCGCACCGCCGCGCTCGCGCTCGGCCTCGGCGAGGCGCAGGCCGGCGACCTGCGCACGCAGCGCGTCGTACAGCGAGGTGCGGGGCGAGGCGCTGCTGCTCGCCTCCTGCACGTAGACGCGCGAGAGCGCACGGAGCACGCCGAGCGCATTGCGCACCTCGGCCGGCGTCTCGCGCGGCGGGCGGCCGCCGAGCGTGCCGTCGACGAGTGCGAGCGTGCTGCCCTTGCCGTGCAGCGCACGGTCGAACCACTCGAGCGCGTACTGCGTGTGCCCCAGGCGTCCTTGGAGCGTACCGAGGCGCGTCGCGAGCAGGGCGCAGTACGCGCCCGCGTTGGGCTGCGCCGCGTACGCGTCGTAGAGCTTCTCGTACGCGAGGCCCGCCTGGGCGAGCATCGCGGGCGTGCCGATCTTGGCGCGGAGATTCGCGAGCCACGCCTCGAGCGACACGGCGGTGGTGTCGAGCGGCTGTGCGTCATGCGCAAACTCCTGCACAGTGACCTTGCGCTGCTCAGCGACGAGCAGCGCAGTGTTGAGGAAGCGCTCGGCGAGCGTCAGGCCCTGGTGGGCCGACAGGTCCTGGACGCCGGTGGTGCGCAAGCCCCGCGGCGCCTTGCCAAAGATGGCAGCGGGCGCGATGCCACCGCCCCAGTTCTCAGCGATCCAGGCGCTGCGCACGATATGCCGTCCAAAGATGCCGAGGCGCGCGTCGGTGCCTTCCATGTGCCCGACGTGCTGGAGCACGTCGTCGAGCTGCCACGCGTAGGGGTCGTGTTCGGTGACCGCCCCCGGCTTGCCATCGCGCCACATTGCGACGTGCTCTACGTACTGGTGCGCGCCTTCCCAAGCGACAAACGTCACGGTGCCCACCGCGAGCGCCGATCCAAGGAGGATGCGCGCGATGCGCGAGGCGAGCGCAATCACCTCAATGACCGGGTCCGACATGAGCTTTGCCGCATACGACACGACGCCCTGCCGCGGCTTGGTCGCCAGCGTCCTCGCAGGCAGCGGTGCAGGTAGCGGCGCACGCAGCGCACGCACGCCGACGCGCGCCACGGCGGGGCTCCTCACCAGACGGAGCATGACGATCGAAGAAGTGCCACGTGCGCATCGGGCCGACTTTGTACGACCATGTCCTTGTTCAAGAAGCTGGACCCGAAGACGGATGTGGGCACGCCCACGTCGCTCAAGTCGTCAGTGCAGCGCGGAATCCGGACCAAGCTGCTCGAGCAGTACGAGGACACGCTCGGCGCGAACGACGGCGCGCTCCTCGAGCAGATCATGCCGAAGAAGGAGCCGATGACTGTCGTCAAGTTCAAGCGCGAGCATGTGCAGATTGTCCTCTCCAAGGGCCTGCCGGTGTTCTTCCAGCACTATGACGGCCCTTACCTGCCGACGCTCCATGTCCTCCACCAATGTACGTCATGCTACTGACCCAGACCCGGCGCTCCTGCCCTGGATCCAGGTGGACCGCGGCGCGATCAAGTTTTTGCTGTCTGGTGCGAATGTCATGTCGCCCGGCCTGACGTCGGCGGGCGGCCACCTGCCGGATGCGTCGAACGGCGAAAAGCCCCTTGCAAAGGGCACGCCGGTCGCCATCCGTTCGCAAGGCAAGCAGCACGAGGTCTCGGTCGGTGTCCTGCTCCTCGGCACCGACGAGATCAAGACGCAAGGCAAAGGCAATGCGGTGGACAATGTGCACTACCTCGGTGGTACGTCGCGCTTCTCACACAGACGATCTCTACGCTGCGTGCAGCCGCGGGGGCTTCCAGTAATATACCCTACAGCGCCGAGCCCTTGGCCAGCGACAGGCCGAGCATCCGTGCGACAATCGCGAATTCTGGGTTAGGATAACGACGTACTTTCGCTCGCCTCGTCAATGCGCTTCTGCGTGCTCTTTCCTGCGCCGTGGCCGGCTTGCAGCTCGACACGGAGCAGCAGGGGGTTGGGGTTGTCCTTGCGCTGGTGCTGCAGCTCGGCTGCGAGCTTGAACGAGTGGGCGGGCACGACACGGTCGTCGTGGTCCGCACACGCCAAAATCATCGTCGGATAGACCTTTTGCGTGACATTGTGCAGCGGCGAGTAGGCATAGTTGTAGTCAAACGCCGCGCCGTCCTCTTGGGGGTTGCCGTAGTCGGCCGCCCACGCCTTGCCGATGGTCCACAGAGGGAACTTGAGCATGTCGTGCACGCCGACGTCGGCGATCGCCGCGCCGATTCCGCTCGCGTCGGTGCACTGGTTTGCGACGGCAGCAACGCCCAGGCCGCCGTTGGAGCCGCCCATGATGGTGATCTTGCCCTTGGCGGCGTACTTGTGCTCGTGCAGGTGCTGCGTCGCGGCCATCACGTCGTCGAATACGTTTTGCTTGTTAAAGAGCATGCCCGCCTCGTGCCACTTGTCGCCGTACTCGCCGCCGCCGCGCGCATTGACAAACGCGAGGATACCGCCGTACGACGCGACCCACGTCATCATCGACGGAGAAAAGACGGGGTTCAGCGGGATGTTGAAGCCGCCGTAAAAGTAGACCAGCGCCGGGGCAGAGCCGTCGAGCGGCATCGACTTGGGGTACGTCAAAAAGACGGGGATCTCGGTGCCGTCCTTGCTCGGAACAAAGATCTGGGTGCTCGTGTACTCCTCCGGGCGGATGCCGGCGACGTGCGTCGCAGAGTACACCTCGACGGACGTCGGCCCCTCGACCTTGCTCGGCTCGCCCTGCCACGCGATGCGGTGCACCGTGCCGGGGTTCGAGAAGGAGACAGTCAGCACAAACACCTCGCGGTCCTCGCGCAGGCCCGCGACCTGGCCGACGGTGCCGACCAGGTCGGGCAGGAGGCGCGTGATCTGCTTGCCCTCGAGGTCGTGGAGCCACAGCTCGTCCTTGACGTCGCGCGAGACAAGCACCAGGAGCTTGTTCTGGTCGACGATCTTGGCCGAGGTCACGATCGCCTTGGAGTCCTCGGCGACGAGGTCGACAAACGCGTCGTTGGCCCCGGTCAGCTCCGCGACGTGCTCCGTCGCGACCGCCTGCGCGGGATCGACGTCGAGGGCGACCACGCGGTAGTTCGGCGCATCCTTGTTCGTGATAAAGTAGAAGCGGTTGCCGTCGTTGCCGAGGTAGCCGAGCGTGTACTTGAATTCGGTCGAGATGGGAATCCAGCGCATCGACGCGCCGATCGTCTGGCCCTCGAGCGGCGCGAGGTAGAAGCGCTGCTTCGTATCCGTGTCCTTGGAGTTCTCCAGGAGGACCCACTTTCCGTCGTCGGTCACGGTGGGATGCCACATCGAGCTCGGCGTGGCTGCGTCCCTGGCGATGACCAGCACGTCGTCCGACTGCGGCGTGCCGAGGCGGTGGTAATACAACTCGGCGTCCTGGTTCGCATCCGTCTCCGTGCCCTTGTCCTCGTGCGACACGGCGGGGTAGCGCTGGTAGAAGAAGCCCTGGTCGTCGTGCGTCCAGACGGCCGAGGAAAACTTGACGTTCTCGATCACGTCGGCCAGGCGGCCCGCGCCGCCTTCGGTGCCGTCGTTCGAGACGAGCGGCGCATCAGTCGGGCGCACGTACAGCTTGATCCAGTCCGAGCCGCTGACCGACAGGCCGTACGTGACGTACTTGCCCGTGTGCGAAAAGGCGGTCAGCGACAATGCGACCGTGCCGTCGTCGGACAGGACATTGGTATCAAAGAACAGTTCGCCAACCGGCTCCTTTTGCGACGTGCCGTGCACGGCATCAATCTCTTCGCGCGTCGCACGGTAAATCACGCTCTGCGGCGCAAGGCCCGCGTTGTACGAGTAGTAGTAGCGGCCGTCGCGCTTGTGCGACGGCGCCGAGGTCCGCACATAATCCCAGTTCTGCTCGAGGCGCTTCTTGAACGCCTCCTTATCGCCACACTCGGCGAGGAACGCATCGGTATACGCGGCCTGCGCTTTGGTCCACGCAGCCGTCTCCTCGCTCTGCGACGGGGGCGTCTCGAGCCAGTCGTACGGCTCGGGCACGGTCACTTTTCCGTGCTTCGCCGAGGCGTACGTCGTCGATGCATCCGAGCGGCGTGCGGGGGGGTACGGCGCCTTGCTCGGCGTCCAGTTCGTGCGGGTCATTATGCGCAAAGGAGATACAAGACGAGCGAGTGGACGTGCGCGCAGCAGCGTCGTCATGGGGAGATCAGCACGTGCGTGTGGAGCGGCGCTCTTTCGGCCATGTCCTTTCGCGATTTGGAGCAGGGGCTGGGTGGCGAGGACCAGACGCCGCTCGCGCCGCGGGGCCGTAATGCCGAGCGCGATGTGCCCAGCAGCCGCGCGGAGAGCACCGAGTTTATGCGGCTCACGGAGCAGGTCGGCCTCCACGTATTCCGCATCAATGCCAACGTCTCGACGCTGCAGAAGCTCGATGCGCGCCTGCGCAAGTCGGGCTACCAGTCGAACGATGACCTGCGCCGCCAATTGTACGTTGCCCTACTGACGCAGCAACGACCTGAGCGAGCAGACGCGCTCGATCGTCAAGGACGCGACTGACGACGTCAAGGCCTTGTCGGCCTTCCCGCTGCGCTCCAGCCCTGGCTCGACACGCTCGTCGCCGGCGGTGCTGATGCAGTCGAAGCAGCAGCGCGACTTTCAGCAGGCGCTTGCGGCATTCCAGGCGATCCAAAAGTCGGGCATCCGCAAGGAGAAGGAGGCGCTCGCCTACGTCAAGGCCCAGACCGACGCCGCGGACGAGTCCACCGCCGAGAGCGCCGAGCCGCTGGGCGGACTGCAGCAGGAGGTGCAGGTGCCGCGCATCTCGCAGGCCGAGCTCGAGTTCCAAGAAGCGCTCATTGCCGAGCGCGAGGCCGAAATCCGCGAGATCGAGACGGGCGTCCAGGAACTGAACGAGATCTTCCGCGACCTGAGCCACATCGTCCAGGAACAGGGGGGGATGATTGACAATATCGAGTACAATATCGGAAACATTGCTACGAATGCCCACGGGGCAGATCGCGAACTGCTCCAGGCACACAACTACCAACGCCGCGCGGGACGCCGCACAGCGTGCTTAATGGTGATCGTGGCCTTTGTGATTGCAGTCGTGCTGCTGGCGGTACGTAATGATGCTAACGCAGCTCCTCGCATAGTGTATCCTAGTGAAATCCTGCATAGTTGATCGGACCTACGCGGTGCTGCGCGAGGACCGCCAGGCGCTCGGCGTCGAGGATCGCAAGCGTCTCGCTGCCTTGGTTCGCCACCGCAAGGTAGCGGCCGTCGGCGCTCGCGGAAAAGTGCCGCGGAACACGCCCGCCGCTCGGATGCCACTGCAGGTGAGAGAGCGCACCGCTGGGTGCACGGCAAAAGACGCCGATGTGGTCCTCGACAGGGTCCCCGCGGCTGCTCACATAGACGCGCTGGGGGGCCACGACAATCTCGGCGAGCGTCCGCGCGCCAGGGCCGGCGCACGCTGCCACCGGGAGGCCTTGGGGCACAAGCATGCCCGACGCGTCTCGCACGTACGCCTGGACCTCGAGCGAGAGCTCCATCACGACGTACGCCATGTCCCCGTCGAATGCGATATGGCGAGGGCCGCTCCCATCGCGCACCGCCACCGAGTCGACATGCTTCGCATCGGCGGCATGCGCGCCGACTCGGAGGATATGGATACGGTCCGCACCGAGGTCGCACACATAGACGTGGCGCCCGTCCGGCGCGGGCATGACCTGGTGCGCGTACGACTTGTCTTGGCGCGCGGACACCGGCCCTGTACCGCTTCGCGTGAAGCGGATAACGTGCGCCGCGCCAAGCGCGCCATCAGGCAAGAGGTCCACGACCGACACGGACCCCGAGTCATAGTTTGCTGCGTGAGCGCGTCGACGTACCGACGTAGACCTGCGCGCCGTCTTTGGTGCGCACGGCCGCGATCGACACCGCGCCATCGCCGCCAAGCGCCGCTGTCCCTCGCCGCACGAGGCGCGCGTCGTACACGGCGAGCTGCGCATGGGGCACCTCGTCGACCGCCAGCACGAACCGCTCGTCGAGCGTAATGTCCTCGAGCCATGCCGGAGCCCGGCTCTCTGCTCTCGCCACCTCCTTCAAGGCGCTCGGCTCCGAAAACGTATACGCCGCACTGCGTCAGCGCCGCGACCTACATCCGCCCATGGTACGCCGCCGTCTGGAGGCCCCACATGTGGAGGTCTCTTCCGTCTCTCGACGATGTCGAATTCGGGTGGAGCGAAGCGAAGCAGCGCCAACGGCTCGTTTACGGGCGGGGCGAGCACCCCGGTGTTTGGCCCGAGCATCCCGTCGAGCGTGTACCCCAAAGACTCTGTTAAGGATGTCGCCGAGTCGCTCGGCATCACGAACCTGCGCGACAATATCGCCACGGCGCTGGCGACCGACATCGAGTACCGCATCCGCGACATTGCGCAGAGCGCGGCCAAGTACATGAAGCACTCGAAGCGCTCGCGCATGACGACGTCAGACATTGACAATGCGCTGCGCCAAAAGAACATTGAACCGCTGTACGGCTTCTTCCCGCCGTACACGGGCGGCAAGGCCAAGGGGCCCTGGTTCCGTACCGTGCAGACCGCGTCGGGCGTGCCGATGTACATGGTCGAGGACGAGGAGGTGGACTTTGATAGCATCCTCGAGAACGGGCCACGCGTCGGCGTCGGCCGCGGCGTCGGCTGGCACGCCCACTGGCTCGCGATCGAGGGCATCCAGCCGCCGATCCCTGAAAACCCTGTTTTCCTCGCCCGGCAGTCGGCCGCGGGCGACGGCGCGCTGCCGGACGCTGGTGAGGCCGCGGCGGAGCTCGGAAGCACGGCGGTCAAGCCGCTCGTGAAGCACGTTCTGTCGCGCGAGCTGCAGCTGTACTACGAGCGCCTCACTTCGTCGATCATCAGTCCCCCAGCCGACGCCGAGACGAGCCAGGGCGAGGCGCCGCCTTCGGACGTCGCCGCCGCGCAGCTCTCGCAGTACTCGCAGGGCTCGAGCGGCAACACGGTGCGCGACGCGGCGCTGGCAAGCCTGCGTGGCGACGCGGGTATTCACCAGCTCGTGCCGTACCTGATCCAGTGGGTCGGCGCGAACGTGACGCATGTCCTGCGCTCACGCCCGGCCGAGGCAGATGCACAGGAGCGCGAGCGCACCGTGCATGTGCTGCACACGATGCTCGACACGCTGCACGCGCTGCTGATCAACCCGTCGATCTTTATCGAGCCGTACCTGCACCAGCTCATGCCGTCGGTCCTGTCGATCCTGCTTGCGGTCTATACCTTGACGCACGAGGTGCACGCGGATCTGGAGCGCGCAGCGCTGGCGTTGCGCCTGTACGCTGCTACTCTGCTGGCCTACATTATCGACCACTTTGCCGAGTGCTACCCCACGCTGAAGCCGCGCGTCGTCGCGACGCTGCTCCAGGCGCTCTTTGCGCACGTCGACGACGGCACAGCCGCGACCACGCCCGAGGCCTCGGGCTCGCTCGACGCCAAGATCGGCGCGCTGATTGCACTGCGCAAGCTCGGGCCGGCGAGCTTCAAGACGCTCCTGGGCAATGTCGGCGTCCTGCCACCGCTCGAGTCCAGCGAGGAGCACGACGCGGAGCGCATTCCGCTGCGCGATATGGGCGCGTGGCTCAAGACGCTTGTCGCGTCCGAGGGGCGTGCGGGCTTCCTCGCAAAATGCATCGTCGAGCAGGTGCGCGGCGGCCTGCGCGCGCTCGGCACCGAAAGCGACGGCGCTCCGGCCATCCCGGACGCTGCGACGCTCGAGCAGATCGAGGGCATGTACGGGCCCTACTGGACGCGCGAGGTGCTCCACGAGGACGCCGCGGCGCTCACCGCCTTGGCGCAATATCGTCCACTGGCTGAAGAACAGTAGGTAGTCTATGCACGGGTCTGAGAAATCTCCTTGTAATCCACCAGGCGCAGCAGGTTGCGCTGGAGCATCGCGACGGTGATCTTGCCAATAGCAGGCAGGTAGGCAGCTGCCCGGCTGCGCACGTTCGTCTCAAAGTTCTTCTCGGAGCTGAAGTTGACGCACACCGCACCCTCCTTGATCCACTCGGTAGGCACCTTGTAACTCGCTGCGGGCACACCGCCGATCACCACGTCGGATTCCCGCACGCAGCTCTCCGCATCGGGGTGGCTGCACGCACGCACGACGTGCGCGGGGCGCAGACGCGCCGCGCTATTCTCCTTGTGGGCCTGAACGACCTTCTTCGACTTGCGCAGCTGCGTAGGCGTCTGCACATCGTCGTCCGCACGCTTGTTGAACTCCACAATCGAGTCGATGTCCACGGAAAAGACACGCGCACCGTCGTTGGCCAGCAGCGCCGCCAGGGGGCGACCGACCACCTCGGAGCGGTTGATCACGGTGATCGTCTTGCCGTACAGACGGTCGCCGTAGGGCAGCTTGAAGTCGTATACTCCACTCGCCTCCAGCGCCTTGACCACCGCGAGGGGAGTGCAGGGTAGGATACTCTTGCCAAAGCCGGGGGGGACCTCGCCGTCCTCGGCCACATTACTGTCAAGGTTCTGGAGCTCGGCCTCGTTCGTGGTGCCCGGGGCACTGCCGAGCTGCGACGGCTGGATCCACCGCACGTTGTGGTACAAGTTCCAGCAGTAGTAAAAGTTGAGGCCCTCGACGTCCTTGCGGGGGTCCACAATCTGCTGCAGGTAAGTGTCCTGGCGACCGCCAAAGATGGGGTAGTATACCATGATGCCGTCCACGCTCTTGTCGCGGTTGGCCGCCAGAATCAGGTCTTCGACATCTGCCTCCAGACCAAAGTTCTGCAGGCTCTCGGGGGTGCTGAGCTTAGACTCGGCATCCTTGCCAAGTTCCTCGTCATCCCACGTCTTCCAGATCTCAAAGTTGATGCCAACCGCCTCGCACGCCTTGCGCGTCCACTCCGCATACGCGATCGAGGGGGGGCTCGGCTTGGCAAGGATACCCACGAGCTTGGGGACAGACAGATTCTTGTCCTTGCGCTGGCCAATCTCCGCCTCAATGCTCTCCTGGAAGGGCTTGGCAATCGCCACGGCCTGCAGCAGCTTGCCGGGGTACTCGGGCTTGGGTTGCGTCGCCATCGCCTACTATGGTGGGAAAAGGACCTGGCTGGTGCATTGCGCTCGAGCAAAATTTTCCCCACGTGATAATGACACTCGCTGATCAAAGGCATCGATAGTATACAATCTAGCGTCCTAGAACCTACGAACGGTGAGCAAGAGGAGTAAGACAGAGTGATCGTAGTTCAGGTAGCTTTCCAAAATTAGGCAGTCGTTTCCTTGTTCTCCTCGGCGGGGGCCTCGGCCGTCTTGGCGGGCTTCTCGGCCTTGGCTAGCCAGGCGCCATCAGAGGGGGCCTTGCTCGCACGGCTCTTTTTGCGCTCATCCTCCTTGAGGCGTTCCTCGCGGCGGATGCGGTCCTGCTCGCGGATCTTTTCGTCAATCTCACGCTCGCGCTGGCCAACATCGACAGGCTTGGCGCTGCCGAAGGGGTTCGAGCGCGCCGAGCTCTGCGAGGTAGCACTCGTCGAGCTGGCCGTCGTGCTGCGGGGCTTCAGGTCCAGTTTGCGACGCTCACCAGTAGCGCTTTCCGCAGACGCCTGGCGACCAGCGCGCCAGTTGGCAAAGCCTTCGTCCGCCGCGCCGGGACGGTCACCACCACGGCGCTCGGAATCACCACCAAAGCCGAAGCGCGAAGAGCTCTTGCCAGAGACCGGCTTGCCCGTCCGCCAGTCAGACGCAGTGTCACCACGGCCGGGTTCCGCCGGTTCAATACCGCCGCGACGAGGACGGTCAGCAGTAGGCACAAACTTGCCGCCGAAACCGCTGCGCGTGCCATCCGAGCCGACGCCCATCTCATCAAAGCCCGACGAGCCACCGGGGGGGCCACCGCCGAAGGGACCGCCACGGTTGTCCGCGGCAAGAGGAGTCGAACGGCGCCACTGCGTAGCTTCATCGGCCATGGCACCCTTCATCGAACGCGACGAGGGCTCGGCGACGCTAACACGCACATTGCGGTTATCCATAGGCTTGCCCGTGAAAGTGAGCGCCTCCTTCAGGATGTCAAGAGTCTCAAACTCGACGTAGCCGTAACCTTTGGGACGACCGTCATGACCAGACACAAGGCGAATGCTCACAGGCTTCAGGGGCTCGAAGAAGTGCTCAACGTCAGCTTCAGTGCTCTCAAACGACAGGTTCACCACAAAGGCAGTGAAGGGAGGCTCCGTAGGAAGGGGCGGCTCGGCGCGGGCAAAGCCCGGACCGTCGTCAAAGCGCGAGCGGCCACCGCGCGCACCCAGGCCACCACCGGCGGCAAAGTCCGAACCATAATCACGGGGGGCGGCTGAACGGTCAGCAATCATATCCACTCGATAGATACATACGAGCCGAGGGCAACTCATCCATCTCGTCGGCCCACGAGCTGCCAGTATCTGTTTCACTGTTAGTACACTGCTCAAGGCGTCGGCACTCAAGCCTTTAGGATACGTACTCTCGTCGGCCAAGAAGTCCACTAGGGACATCTTGTTCTGCTGCTTCTTCGGTGCTGTTACAGTTAGTATCGGTCCACATAGGTTCAACTTCACACGTACCCATCTTTGTGCAATTGGTAGTAGTGAAGAGATTCCTAGTGCTTAGCTACGCGTATGTACTCCGAAGACAGATTTTTCCCATTTCTCATCTCAGCCGAACCCCGTCCTAAGTGGCTGGCCCACTGCTCAGCCGCACGAACCCCTTGTGCACTGCATTACTCAAAAACTAGAGTTCCAAAAAACCTTACAAAAATACAAGTCAAATATATATAGTTTAAATATTTATTATTAATACGTTCCAAACCAATTCAATCAAAAACTAATACATCACAAATAAAAACCAAGATAAACGAATATTTATTTTGTATATTTAAGAACATTAATGCATTTATATATTCACTTCATATTTTACATTTATGATATCACATACATCAAGGATCATTATATATTATTTATTTAATAAAATAATTACTATATTTTAAAGAGAAATAGAACGCTGTATTTAAAACAGTCATTATTATATTGTATTACAAAGCTATAATATTAGTTACATTCTTGTAACATTTAAATATAATTAACAATATTTAAATATATTTTTAGATCAGACAACTTTGTTAATCGATGGATATGACTGAATTATTATTTAATAATTAACTGTCTAATTTGTGATAAATTGGCCTTCTATGAAGTTTTATGAGATCCTTTGATCTAGATCGCGTCATTTGAGTCTTGTGGGGCAACTCACGTAAGCAACTACGCGGGGGTTGACTGATCCCTTCATGGCTGGGCAGGGGCCACCTGTTAGTGGCGAGATGAATACTAGTCCATTACCTTACGCTGTTAATGATCTACCATACCTTTATTGTTGGGTTTGTTCCGAAGAGGAAATACGGTCTCCCGAAGATATATCCCGTGCTTCAAAGCTCGGCTCTGCTGAGTCCACTTCTCGCTTTGTGCATCCCTGCAAGTGCTCCTTGGTTGCTCACGAGAAGGTATGTTATCATTCCTATCTATTACAAGTACTAACACCTTTTTTAGTGTCTTCTCTCGTGGATCCGGCAATGCCGAAAGGACAAGCCAGACTCAGCCGTTGTGTGTCCGCAATGCAGGATGCCGTACCAGTTGGATCAACCTAAGCCCTTGGCCTTGACCGTTCTGGAGCACTGCAGCCAATTCGTGCGATTTATTGTTCCATTGGGAGCCACTGCGGCTGGAGCAGCAGGTGTGTGGGTTTCAGCCACGGCCTATGGATGCCTTGCCATGCGGCTCTTCTTGGGTAAATATGCTGCACGGCGTGCCCTAGCGGGACGGTGGCCATGGCATTTCTGGGTGGACATCCCCCTCATCCCCTTCATGCTTGTGGCAAGTCGCCTCCCTATCCTGGCGAACTTTTCCACCTGGTTGCCCACGTTGGTGGCCCTGCCTGTAACGTCTGCCCCGCTGCCGATGCGCCGTGCCATGCTTTACCGATACTCGGCACAGGCTGTGTTCCCTCGTACATACCCACCCAGCCCTGTGCTGACTACCCTTCTGCTTCCGTGGCTGCGTGTGCTATACATTGCCGTCAAGCGCCAAGTCTATCGGTATGTGCTGTCTTCCCCTCCCCGTCGCACGCGCAACCGCCCTGCACAGGACGAGGGCCGCCGGGAGCCCCAGCCCCCCCCTACGCGCATGGTTATCGTTGGTAATGATACCGAAGGTGCAATGTTGGTGGACGGTGTACCCGACCGTACCGAAGAAGACACCTATGAGACATTGGACGATGGCTCGCTGGTCCATCAGGGTGGCTGGGAAGCTGAGCAGGGTTTGCCACTTGACGAGCTCGAGTACCGCGTATTCGACGAGACGGAACTGCCCGGTACTATCTATGTGACCTACTACAGTCTCTCCAAACTGCTTGTTCAATCTCTTGGCTTCCCCTTCATTGCCAGTTTCATGGGCGGCATACTTGGTGCTGCCTCCAAGTACAGCAACACTTTGCGTTCGATTCTGGGCATTGCACCCGGCATCTCTCCCCAACCTGGCTGTGAGAGCTGGATCAGTCTTCTCTGGCCGAAAGACCGCGAAGGGGAGATGCCCATGGTGGTGCCTGGCTCGGAGCCATTGTGGGTCGACGATATGGGTGCGGTGTATGATGATCTGGACCCTGTTTGGTACCGGAACGCAATGGGAGGCGCCTTGTACCTTGTTGTCAAAGACAGCTTGGTCCTTCTCTACCGCTATCTGAACAAGAAGCAGCGTGGTCAGCAACGCATCAAAGATTTCCCCTTTAGCGAAGGGGTTGCCAAGGAGCTGCTCGCGTCACGTCCATAATGCAATCGATTATTGTACACCTCTATTACACCATTGCCAGTTTACTATAGCTCGGGGGTGCGAGTCGTGCGCGCACAGCCTTGATCAGGTAGAGCGGGAAGCTGCTGACCAGCACAATGATCGCGGTTCTCCACACAAAGTTGTAGGTCAGGACAAAGTCCAAGTCAAAGTACTCTGGCAGAAGGACCATGCTGAAGCAGTAAAGAACGAGCGTCACGATCTCGGACAAGACCATGTACACGTGCCACGTCGTGATTTCCAAGGCGACCATGATCAGCTCGTTCAAGACGAGCGCCGTGAAGGAGATGCCGACAATGTTCAGGAACTCGTTCTCAAAGAGCATCAGACTGGCAATCATGATGGCACCGCCCTGGTACACACTGATCATGAGCCACGTTGTAAAAGTCTTGCCACTCAAGCTGCGGCCCTTGGTTAGGTCCTTGTACAGCTCCGGGTAAAGCATGGCTGTGTGCTCGCTCACGTCGCGATCCAGCACCAAAGAGAAGACGGGTGCCATGGTATACACGGTGGCATAGCCAACCATTAGCCAGCCCTGGTACAATGCGATCGGTGCAAAGAAGAAGATGGACGAGAAAACGGCCTGGATGATGGAGATGATCAAGCCACGGTGGATGACAAACTGTGCGAGCTTGGCGCTGCGCTGGTACGAGTTGCGGCCGTGCCACAGGAGCAGCTTGCTCAAGTAGCTAAACTGGGTCACGGAGAAATCGGCCGCGAGCGACGCCTGGCGACCTTCCTTGCCCACGATACCGATGCCGATATTTGCGGCCTGGATCATTGACACGTCGTTGCCACCGTCGCCGATGCAGCACACGCGGCGCTTGGTATATTCGCGGATGAGCCGAGTGACGTCTGCCTTTTGCGTCGGCGAGCAGCGGCAGGCGACGACCACCGAGAGCTGCGTCGCAAGCTCGATAAACTCCGTCTTGAAGTGATCAAAGAAAAACTGGAGCGAGTCGCCATCGATCACCAAGCAGCAGTCCAGCTTGGATTGCAAAAAGACCAGGGTATCGCGCGCCGCCGCCATCGTCGACACCTTGGAGACCTGGTGGATGTACTGGTTGCGAGCCACGAGCTTGGTCGAAATTGCAATGCAGGTCGCCGTCTCGATCTTGTCACCTGTAAGCATCCAAATCTTGATATTGGCATTGCGCAGGAGCTCGAGTGTGGTCTTGACGCCCTCCTGGAGCTTGTCTTCGACACCCGTCAATCCCAGTAGCTCCATGTTCTGCTCGAGGTGCTCGGCCACGACGGCAGCCATCGCCTCGTCGCGGTGGTCGACACGGACGCGCGCCTGGCCGAACGCACGCTCAAACAGACGCCAGCTCTCCTTGCTTAGGCGCAGGCGCGCCACGACGAGGGTGCGCAGACCCTCGCGTGCCATGTTGCCGCACTCCTCTTCGAGCCAGTCATTCTGTGTGACGATGCGGCTCATTACGACGTCGGCACCCTTGAGGTAAAACGTCACTTCGCCCGAGTTGCGGTCGCGCACGACAATGCCCATGCGCTTGCGCTCGGACGTGAACGGAAAGATTTCCAGGATATCAAATGCAAGCGTGCCGTGGTCTGGCGAGAGGAGCTGGATCGAGTGCTGGTCGCGGGCGACGAGCTTGAGGCCCACCGACTCGGTCCAGTTGACGATCGCCACCTCATCCGGGCTGCTCGCCTGGTAGGTCACACTCCCATCCTCGTCAACGACCGGCGTTACATTGTGGCAGAGTGCGAGTGCAATCACCACGTCGTAGACCCGCGCGCTCATATCGCGCCACGCGCGGCCGCCGCGCGCCTTGGGCGGCGCTTCGTGCTGGCCGAGAGCGACAGCGAGCTGTGTGCGGATCTCGTCCATACTATCCCATCCGTAGCTCATCGTGCCCATGTGCAGGCGCTTGACCTCCATCTCGTTCTGCGTGAGCGTGCCCGTCTTGTCGCTGAGCAGGTACTCGACACGCCCCAGCTCTTCCGGCAGCGTGCTCGTGCGCACGATCGTGTCTGGAATGTCCTTGTCCCCCTGGATCTGGCGCGCGTACACCGTCTTGCCCATGTCGAGATTGACACGCAGCGAGATGGGAATAATCGACGAAAAGAGGATAAGGAAGCGGAAGATGTATACCCACCACTTGCCGCGGAAGCCGTTCAGCGCCACGAGCGTGATCGAGAGCGAGAGCGTCACGATACACAGAATCTTGGACAGGCGGTTGATCTCGAGGTCGAGCAGGCCAACCTTGGTCTGGGGATGGCTCGTGTTCATCACCGAGCGTGTCTCGCGGCCGGTATACACCACGAATCCGATCGCGCGGCCGGCCGCCAGCACTGTGTTGGCCCACAGGACATTGTCTGTGGTGAGCGGCGCGACCTGCGGCTGCTGCGCGAGCTGTACATCCGCGCCCGGCCAGTCGCCTCCCAGCGGCGTGTCCTCCGCCGGGTGGATGGTGAGCGTGCCGACGAACGAGTGCAGGTCCTTGGACGGGGGCCCCGCGACGACCACGGCACGGCCGCCGAGGTGCGTAAGCTCGTCTTCGGACATGCTCTGCGTGTTGGGCACGGCGATGCGCAGCTTCCAGTCTGTCTCGCCGTCGAGCTGATCCGTGCGAATGAAGCACGTTCCGCCTTCGTCGGACTCTTCGACGCCCTCGGTGCGCACGTCGTCGCCGTGGGGATCGTCGATGAGGAACTGCGTCGGCTCGTTGGCCGTTTCGTCCGAAGCGTCCGCGGCGTACGTCTTGAGCAGCACCATATCGGCCGGCACGCGCTGGTTCTTGTGCAACAGAACCAAGTCGCCGACGCGCAGCTTGCTCGACGGCACCTGTGCGACGAGCGTGCGCCCAGTAATGTGCGTCTCGTGCTGCGTGCGCACCGGCGAGCGCGCCAGCGAGTCCATCAACACGGTATAGGGCATGCTGTTTGACTCGACGTCGCGCTTGTGGCGCTCATAGTCGTCGAACGCCTCCTTGCCGATCGTCACGCACAGCACGAAAGAGAGCGGCGCAATGTACGTCGCCAGGAACCCAATCTTGAGCGCGGGAATAAACTGGGAGAGCGCCACGAGCAAAAAGTAGAGATTGAAGAAGAACTTGAACTGCTCATACAGCACAAGCGGCAGAAAGGTCACCATATTGTACTTTTGGTTGCACACAATGTTCGGCGGATAGCGGCCGCGCCCGCTCTCGCCTTCGTCAAAAGGTACGCTGCGGTTGCTCGTCGCCGCACGCGGCGTCCGCCAGCGGCTCAGCCACGCCCACGGGCGCCACGGCACACTCGCGCGCTTCGCCTGCTCGTACGAGTCCGCGTCGTGATCGCCAAGAAATGCATCCTGCTCCTCGTCTTCGATACGCAGCGCGCCTTTCGGCGAGCGCGCCCGGAAGCTCGGCGGCCCGGACAGCATCACGGCGGAGGCGAACTCGGCCGAGGGAGTGCGGGGAAAGATCGTTGCCGACCCACCGCTGGATAGCTGCGGCGCTCCGTCGACAATTCAGGGAGTAGCCGTATACGGTGCTCCGTCTGGGGTAGATAGTTCTCGTGCCTCGACTTCGCGACTCATCGAGCGCCCCGAACCTGTTGAAGTGTATCCTGATTCGGACGACTCGGACATTGGCACCTACCGCGGCCGGCGACCTCAGTACATCGCCTCCTCCAGCCCTGATACGAGCGCAGAGGACCCTGTCTTTACCGGACTACACGAATCCGAGCTGCGTGCTGTGCACGCAGGACCCCACAACTCGCTCCTGACATCCCCGACTGCGATGGACGAATCCACTAAAACCCTCACCGAGTCGCTGAATGTCGTCAAGGTTCAGCGCGTGCAGCTCAAGCGGTTTCTCGATGCGGACCGCGTAATGGACGCGCTCAAGTGCGCGTCGACGATGCTCGGCGAGCTGCGCTCCTCGTCGCTCACGCCGAAGCACTACTACGAGCTGTACATGGCGGTGTTTGACGCGCTGCGCCATCTTTCTATTTATTTGTACGACGCGCACACCGCTGGCAAGCACCACCTCGCGGATCTGTACGAGCTCGTGCAGTACTGCGGCAACATTGTGCCGCGCCTCTACCTCATGGTGACGGTGGGGAGCGTGTACATGTCAGTGCCAGACGCGCCGATCAAGGAAATCATGAAGGACATGATGGAAATGAGCAGGGGCGTGCAGCATCCCACGCGCGGCCTCTTTCTGCGCCACTACCTCTCGGGCGCGACCCGCGACCACCTGCCCATCGGCACGGACCCGGGGCCGGTCGGCGAGCTCTCGGACAGCATCAGCTTTGTGCTGACCAACTTTATCGAGATGAACAAGCTCTGGGTGCGCCAGCAGCACCTCGGCCACTCGCGCGACCGCGAGAAGCGGGAAAACGAGCGCAAGGAGCTCCGCATCCTCGTCGGCACCAACCTCGTGCGCCTCTCGCAGCTCGAGGGCGTCACGCTCGAGGTCTACCAAGAGACGATCCTGCCCAAGGTGCTCGAGCAGGTGATCAACTGCAAGGACGTCATCGCCCAGGAGTACCTCATGGAGGTCATTATCCAGGTGTTCCCCGACGACTTTCACCTGCACACACTCTCGCTGATCCTCTCGGCCTGCGCGCGTCTGCACCCCAAGGTCAGCGTCAAGCAGATCGTCATTGCGCTCATCTCGCGTCTCGCGGCGTACGCTGCGCGCGAGGCCGAGAACGAGAGCCCAGAAGAGACGCGCCGCCAGGAGGAAGAGGCCACGGCGCGCCTTGCCGAAAAGATGGGCGCAATGCGCGCCGCAAAGCCGATCGCCACCGCCGCCATCTGGGACGAGATCACCGACGAGCAGAGCCGCCTCAAGGACAAGTGGAGCCTCTTTGCCGAGGAGCTCAGCGAGGCAGTGCCGGCTGCGGACAACACCGAAGGCTCGATCTGGAACGACGCGCCGCGGCCCAACATCTGGAGCAAGGCGAAAAAGGCCGACCAGGAGCCTCCCAAGGAGCCCAAGGAGCCCGCCGCAGACAAGGTCGAGGATGCGGCGCCGGAGCCCCAAGCCCCGGCCGACGATACGCCCAAGGTCGACAAGGGCAAGCAGCCCGAACGGATCGTGCGCAAGTTCCGCGGCATTCCAGAGGACGTGCGCCTGTTTGAGGTGTTCTGGGAGCAGATCGTCCTCCTTATGCGTGCGCGCCCGGACCTGTCGGTGAACGACACATCGGCACTCCTGCTCGCCTTGCTCGACCTGTCGCTGTCGTGCTACCCCGACCGCTTGGAGTACGTCGACCAGGTCTTTGGCTTTGCCAACGACAAGTTCACCGAGGCCGCGGAAGCGACCGATGCAAGCTACGTCGCAAGCAACGCAAACTTCCACGCGCTGCTCCTCGCGCCGGTGAACTCGTACGCGAGCGCCCTGACGCTATTGGCGCTGCCCAACTTTCACGCTCTGTGGGCACAGCAGCCTCTTCTTACACAGCGTGCGATTGCACAGGCGATTGTGCGCTCCATGCTGCGTCGCGACACGGTCGTGAGCACGCCAGAAGAGGCCGACGGTATCCTCACGCTCCTCTCGACGCTGATCGAGGACCAGCCGGACATCTCGAGCCAGGGACTCGCGAGCACCGCGCAGCAGGCCTCGGCCCAGGCCGGTCTGCGGCCCGCCCAGGCATTTGCGCAGGCGCAGCAGGGCTACTACTCGCCGGCGATCGCGAGTCACATGGAGGAAATCGCCGAGAAGCAAGGCACCCTCGCGCGGCTCGTGCACCTTTTCCGTGCCAACGACCCCGAGGTCCAGCTGAGCCTCTTGCACATTGCGCGCCAGCATCTTGCCAAGGGCAACGAATGCATCCGCTTCACGTTCCCTCCGCTGATTACGTCGGCAATCAAGCTCGCGCGTCGCTACCGCCTGTGGCAGAACCGCGACAAGGAGTACGAAGCGCACATGACGACGCTCTTTTACTTTGTCCACCAGCTCATCTCGACGCTGTACAACCAGGTCGAGTCGTCGGAGCTGAGCCTGCGCCTCTTTTTGCTGATCGCCGAGGTCGCCGACGACAATGGCTTCGAGGAGCTTGCGTACGAATTCTACGTGCAGTCGTTTACCATCTACGAGGAGTCGATCTCCGATTCGCGCTCGCAGCTCCAGGCCATTGGGCTGATCATCAGCACCTTGTACAAAGCACGCATCTTTGGACCGGACAATTACGACACCCTGATCACCAAAGCGGCGCTCTACTCCGCCAAGCTCCTCAAGCGGCCCCACCAAGCCGCCGCTGTGATGATGGCCAGCCACCTCTGGTGGCAGGTGGACGGCGCAAAGGACGTCGGTCTCAAGCACAAGTACCCGCTGGTACGCGACGGCCGCCGTGTCCTGGAATGCCTCCAAAAGACGCTGCGGATCGCGAATGGATGCATCAACGAGCACACGACGGTGGAAATCTTCTGCCATGCGCTCAGCAAGTACCTGTACTACTTTGAGCAGGGCGTCGAGGCGGTCACGGCCAAGTACATCAACTCACTGGTGGACCTGATTGCCAAGGGCCTTCAGACGCTGTCTACGGAGCAAAAGGCCGCGAGCTGGGGGCACGACTTTTTCGACGCGCCTACCTCGCCGGATGCGATCCAGCAGCACTTCAAGGGACAACTGCAATACATCCAAGAAAAGAAACAGGCTGCATTGCAGCAGATCGCAAGCGACTCGGACGAGCCCTATATCGGCCCGGACTGGAGCAGCATCGAGATTGGTAGCGCACTGACCAGGATGCGGACATAGACACCACGTGATTAACAAGACCAAGGCGGCGGCGAGGCCTACAGAACACGTGAGCCCGTCAGAGCGACCTGGGCCACGCTTGGGCGGGCGAGCGAAAGGGGCAAGTCCTGAAAATTGCCGCTGGCCGAGTCCCAGTGGCTGGTCGAATCAGCTCCAGGTCTCTGGCCCAGCGCACACCCCATCTGACCGAGACTGGCAGGTGACAAATCACTCCTGACCGTGCTCGCTATCCACTTGCCATCCACTATGCAGTTCAGGGTACAAGCAAGTGCATTGCTGTTTTTGTCACCAGACGCTAGGTACATGTCAGTTCCCAGCTCCATTCACACAGCCGGGCGTCCGATGTGTGATGCCAGAAGACATCGTAGCAGACATAACGACCAACGTTTAGTAGAACGTCGAAGGGCGCTTGCCAGCGTAGATGCCCGCAGCGCGAGAGCGGCGGTGGGGCAGAGGGAAGCGCAGGTTCTTGGCGGTGAGCTGCTTGATGTAAGGACGGCGGATGTCCTCGGTCTTCTCAATCTCAGCAACCTTGAGGATCTGACGGTTAGTCCCAAGTCTCCCCCAAGAGTACGTACGTGGATGCTGCCAAAGCGGGCACGGTGGCGGGCAGCCATGTCCTGGTACATGGACTCGACGGCCTCGGCGCGGCTCAGGCCACGGTACTCCTTGTACATGTTGTGGGTACCCGAGCGCGAGTTGTAACGGAGCCAGATGGCGAAGTTCTTGACCTTCATGGGCTTCTTCTCCTCAATCTTTGGTTAGACGAGTCGCACGCATCATACATACCTTGTTCACGGTAACAATCTCACCAGTGGCCTTCTTCATCTTACGCAGCTGACGCGCAAAGTACCAGAAACGCGACTTGGCGACGGTCTCGTTGGCAGCGAAGATGCGCATGCGGTACAGAGCAGGAGTCTCCTCCTTCTCCGTAGGCAGACGCCGACCGATAACCATGTACTCCGAGAGGCGGACCATGGTTCTGACAGGTTAGTATTCTGTTCACACACGACGTGTCCACGCCGCTCTCACTCACCCTAGAGTGTGCTTGACGAAGGAACGCAGCGGTGCGAACGACGCACAAAACGCAAGGCCCGTCGGCCGAACCAAAACTATAACACATCACGTGTTATATTTTAGTATGTGGAGATCGATTGGTCATGCTGACAAAAAGCAATGCGTCGCCGCCGCCGACGCACAAGCAACCGTGAGCCGACATGCTGTTTCCGCAAGAGGACACGGAGGCCGTCAAGCAGTGGCTCATTACTGAGCTCGAGCCATTGTATGTCGCATAGCTAACACAGGTGTGACGCCGATCCCGATGTGCTCGCCGACTATGTGCTCGCCCTGTTCAAATACGATACCAGCGAGACGGAGCTGCTGTCGATGATGAATGAGCAGCTCGTCGACTTCTTGGAGGGTGCGACAGAGGAGTTCGTCAACAAGGCATACCAAACGCTCAAGTCGGGCGCATACCGCGAGACACGCAAGCGCGATGCCGAGGACGAAGACGCAGAGTTTGAGGACGCGGAACTGCCGGCCAAGCGCCAGGCGTACGCGTTCGGCGACCAAGCCGCCAACGAGAACATTGCGGAAGAGATGCCCGAGAACCCCGAGGGCATGCCGATGAGCGACGCACCGCAGGCGCGCGCGCGCAAGAACCCGCGCCAGGCGGTTCCGAAAGGCTGGTGCCGTGACTACCACAGTACGTTGTTTTCCTAACGCAGCGATGGGCTACTGCTCGCGGGGCAGCAACTGCAAGTTCCACCACTCGGACGACAGCATTGTAGGCCCTGTTCCTCCTGGCTTCCCGATGGGCGGCGCGCTTCCGCCGCCCGATGTCCCGTGGACGCCGGAGCAAATGCAGATGGCCATGGACCAGATGCAGCAGATGGTCGCGTCTGGCCAGCTGCCGGAAGGCATGCCGATGCCTCCCATGATGCCGCCGATGCCGCCGATGCGCGGCAGCGGTCGTGGCCTGCGTGGCCGTGGCCGTGGCCGCGGCGGCCGTGCGGGCTTTATGGGACACGGCCCGGCGCCTGTGCGCAGCCAAGACACGCTGGTGATTGAAAATATACCCTCGGAGCACCTGGATCTGGCGCATGTGAACGACTACTTTAAGCGGTTCGGCACGATTACCAACATTGACGTCGACACGCCGAATTCCAAGGCGATGGTAAGCTATGCGACGCCCGACGAGGCCGACGCGGCGCACAAGAACCCCGACGTGATCTTTGGCAACCGTTTCGTCAAGGTGTACTTCCAGCGCCTGGAGCCGGAGCGCCCGATGAAGCCGCTGCCCTCGAAGCCGAACTACATGACGGACAAGGGCTCGAACGTGTACATTGCGCCGGAGCTGCGCAATGCCGACGCTCCCAAGCCCGCGCCGACACCTATCGACATCGAGAAGCGCAAGCTGCTCGAGTTGCGCAAGAAAAAACAGACGCTACTCAACATGCAGCTCTCCGAGCAAAAATCCCTGCTGGAGAAGCTCGAAAACAAGGACCTCACGCCGCAAGGACGCAAGAGCATTATGGCCATGCTGGAGAAGCTCTCGACCGAGATCAAGTCTGCGACCGAGATGCTGAAGAAGGACATGCAGCCGACGCAGGCGATGGAAACCGACGCGCCCAGCGACACGCAAAAAGCCACCACCGAGGAGCTCCAAGCGAAGCTCGCGTCGCTGCGCCAAGAGGCCGCCTCGCTGGGTCTCGACGCGTCCGGCAACGCGCGCGGTTTCCGTGGCCGTGGCCGCGGGCGTGGTGCGCCGTCGTTCCGTGGCCGGGGCGGCGCGTTTAACCGCTCGCTCACCCTCGACAACCGCACGACGCGTGTCGGCATCTCGCAGCTGCCGTCGGACTATGACGCGTCGAAGCTCAAGGCGTACCTCGAGCGCTTTGGCGAGCTCCAGTCCCTCGACCACGACCAGGGCCAGCTGGTGGCTAACTACAAGACGCGGGCGAGTGGCGAGCAGGTCTTCCGCAACGGCCCCGCCATTCCCGACGTCGGCGAGGTCCAGCTGAGCTGGGTCGAGCCGTCACCCGTGTCGGTCCCCAGTCAAGAGGCGCTGGAGCAAGCGCACCTCGACGCGGATGCCGAGCGCGAGAACTGGAAGCGCTAGTGTGCTATAGAAACGCCTGTACGATAACCAATTGGGGTGAAGGATAATTTCAACAGCACGCGCCACGGGGCTCGCGCATGTCTATCGCATTACATGCTGACATGGGCCGTGGGGCATGTACACCCGCTAGCCAGTGTAGCGCACAGCCGGGCAGCTCGGACAAGCCGAGCGTCGGCAGCAAGCTGCCGGCCCGCTTTTTGTGAGAAGACCATTACTTGAGCTTCTTCTTGGCGCGGAGCTGCGAGCTGTGCCCGCACTTGCGCTTGCGGCAGTTGGTGGCACGGGGAGGGAGGCGGGCGTAGCACTTGCGGCAAATCTGCTTGTCGCAGTTGTACTTGCTGGCCAGCACCTTGAGCGAGGGCTCAATGATACCACCACGCAGACTAGGGTTAGCACAGACGAGTTAGTTTACATACCGAAGCACAAGGTGGAGCGTGCTCTCCTTCTGAATGTTGTAGTCCGAGAGGGTACGGCCGTCCTCCAGCTGCTTGCCGGCGAAGATCAACCGCTGTTGGTCCGGAGGAATGCCCTCCTTGTCCTGAACCTTCGACTTCACAATGTCGATCGTGTCGCTAGACTCGACCTCCAGAGTGATCGTCTTGCCAGTGAGAGTCTTGATAAAGATTTGCATGGCGGCAACGACTAGGGATCACTCCTGTGTACGGCGCTAGAAGAGAGGGGCGACTGCCCCCCCCGCCCACGTCACGCCCCGAATTGCAGTTTTACAAAATCACGTGCACCCCTCATCACACGTGGCGCCATGTGGCCAAAAATGTGGCGCACACGACGCTACGACCATGAGTGGGGGCGTGGGCGGCACGATGCAGGGAGACGAGCACGTCTTTACCTGTGTGACATGCAGTGTTGCATTCTATAGCCCGGCGGATCAGCGCGAGCATTTTCGCTCGGATTTGCACCGCTATAATATGAAGCGCCGTGTGGCGAATCTCGCGCCGGTCTCGGCCACCGTCTTTAACGAAAAGGTGCAGGAGCGCCGCACCGCGCTCGAGAACGTTGCCAAGGAGCCCGAGGCGACGGGGCGGTGTGCGGTGTGCAGCAAGTCGTTTGCGTCGCAGAACGCGTACCGCGATCACCTGCAGTCCAAACGCCACAAGGAGAACGAACGCAGGGGACCGAAGCAGCCGAGCACGTCCAAGGCACAGACCATGGATGTGTCGGACTTGCGCGAGGCGCTCGAAGAAGACGAGGAGGACCTCGAGGGTCTCGATGAAGAGGCGCGCATGGAGCGCATCATCGAAAAGAAGCTCGCACGCGCCCGCCGCATCGATCCCGCGGCGGAGTGCATGTTCTGCTCGCAGCCCCAAACGTCGCTCGATGCGTCGGTGGAGCACATGCAGGGTGCGCACGGCTTCTTTGTGCCGGAGCGCAAGTACCTCGTCGACCTCGACGGCTTCCTGCGCTACCTCGCCGACAAGGTGGCGGTGGGCAACACATGCCTGTGGTGCTCCAAGACCTTCCACGAGCTGGGCGCCGTGCAAAAGCACATGACGGACAAGTCGCACTGCAAGGTCGCGTACGACTCGCAGGAGCAGCAGCTCGAGTACGCCGACTTTTACGATTTCCGCAGCAGTTATCCGGACTACCAGCAGAAGCAAGAGGCTGCGGATGGCTGGGAGGATGTTGACGAGGACGGGGACGAGGACGAGGACGAGGACGAGGACGACGAGGCGGTGTGGGATGACGGAGACAGCGACGAGGAGGACGTGCCGGAGAATGCGATCCGGTACGGCGACTCGGAGCTCGAGCTGGTCCTCCCGTCCGGCGCGCGCCTCGGCCACCGTTCGCTCCAGCGCTACTACCGCCAGTCGTTCTGGCAGACGCCGGCGGCACAGTCGCAGAGCGCGACGGCCTCGAACGGCCGCGCGCTTGCACACCGCCTCGCGGGCACGGACCGTATCGTGCCGGGCGACTTGGTGGTCGGAAACCGCCACGGCCAGGAAGTCGTCGCGCGCAACCGCGGCGAGGCGAAGGAGGCGACGCGCCACCTGCGTGAGTTCCGCGACATGAAGCGCCGTGAGCAGTTCAAGACCAAGGTCGGTTTCCGGCACAACAACCAAAAGCACTTCCGCGACCCTCTGCTGCAATAGATAGGATACCCTGAGGGATGTAGCATAGACACTATGGTGGAAGATGCAAAAAAAAACAAAGGATGGGGCTGCATTGGAAGTAGTGATTGGATCCAGCGATGGCATGCGTGGTGTCACACAGTGATCACATGCCGTGATTGGATCCAGCAATGACATCCAGCACAGGCAAACTTGAGGTTTGATGGCAGCGTCGGCTTCCATCGTTTTGCGTCAGCGCACGGCTGGTCTACCAGACCCTCTACGGCTGCCCACGGCCACGTCCTCGGCCACGGCCCCCACCACGCCCGCCGCGCCCGCCGCGCGCGCCACGCGCGCCACGGCTCTGCCCCGGAATGCGGCCGCCACGCAGCTTGTCCGGCCCATAGCCTCCGCCGCCCGGCGCATTGACGTTCGGCGTAAGAACGCTTGTAGCGCGCATCAGCAGCTGGTCCTTGTGGGGATTCCGCTCGAGCATCGATGCCCACGCCTCGATCTGGTCGTCGGCCCACGCCGGGCCGAGCGCCTCGAGCGACGTGCGCAGATGCGTGCGCTCCGGCCGCTGGCGTGCCGTCTTGTCGCGCGCAAAGAGCGACGGTCCGTACGCCGCGTAGGCACGCAGGAGCGCGTGCTCGACACCCATATCGCGCGGCGCGCCGTCTGCCGTCGTGTCCTCCTCGTCCTCGGCCGCGGCGCGTGCGAGGATCGTCGCCTTCACCTCGTCCGAGAGGCCCTCGTCGCGTGCCGGCGCGCTCGGCGGCTGCGCGGCGTCCGCCTCGACGTCGCCCAGCCCGCTGGGGTCGTCGAGGAACGCCTCCACGACTGCTTCCGGCGCCATGCCGTGGTAGCGTGGGCGGCGCAGGCGGCGCACGACGTCGGCACGAGCGAGGTGGGGCAGCACTGCGAGCACCGTCTCGACTACGGCCGCGTCCGGCTCGGGCGCCGCTGGGCGCTTTGCGGTGCCCTGGACGGCCGCCCATGCGAGGCCCGGAAACGGCGTGCGCTGCGGCAGGAGCGCGGCGCACTCGGGCTGCGCACTCGCGAGGTCCTCGAGCAGCGCACTATCGACGAGCGACACGGCGTCCGGGACGTGCTGCGCGCCGGTGCGCAGTGCGTCGAGCACGTCGCTGGGCTGGGTATCCTGCGCGGCCGTGACGCATGCGTCGGCCGCGCACAAGACGTCCACCTTGGCTGCGAGCCAGTCGACCGGCCACGGGCTAGCGGACGACGACGCCTCGTCCTGCGGCACGCGCGCGGCGCTCAGCACGCCGTGGTAGACCGTAGCGAGCGCCGTGGCGAGGGCGACGAGCTCCTTGGTCGCCGCCTGCGATGCGTCCTGCGTGCGTGCGATGCACCGTGCAAGGCGCACCGCACGGACGACGCGCCGGACGCCCTCGCGCCACGGCACGGCAAAAAAGTCGGCCGTGGCGTGCTGGACGCCGGCCGTGGCGAGCGGCAGCCACTCTTTTTTCTCCGCGTCGGTTGCCGCCGCGGCCACGAGGAGTGCCGCTTCCGGTGTGCAGCATTCTTGTAAGATCGATAGATAAAATGCGCCGCTTGCGCCGCACGCCATGCGCACGAGCGACGCGTCGTGGCCCTGCAAGGTGCGAAGCAGGGCCACGAGCGCCGCGCCGCCCCCCCCACCCTCGTCGTCGAGCGCAGCAAGCGCGACATGCGGCAGAGCCGCCTGGATGTCCTCCTTCAGCCCCCCTCCCAGCACCTCGCGCGCAACGTCACCCCCCCCTTTTCGTGCGAGCGCCGCCCAGCCGCCGGCGAAAGGCGCGATGGCGGTCATGTGGAGGTCGTGATCGGCTCGGCCGATCCTAGTGCGGCCGCCGCCGCTAAAGGTGGCGGGGTGCCTTTTCCTTCTTTGCTACGCGCTGAGCCGCTTTCGCCGATCTGCGAGAGAGCGTGTATTGATTGAGCGCCGCACAGCACTGCGCGAGAGCTCACGAAAATATGGCCAAGCCGCGCGCGACGGACGCCGCGGCAGGGGCCATGGAGGAGCGGCCAATGTCGCCGCCGGATGCGGAGAGTGTCGCGATACCCCATCTCCCCACGAACGCCTCGAAGAAGAAGAAGAAGAAGACGAAGCGTGCGGGTGATGCGCTCGACGATAGTGCTCCGTCGCTCGCGGCCACCGCGCAGGTCCAGGCCGACCTGCTCGCGACCGCCAGCGATTTGTACCGGCGCATCGAGGCGGACCCCGCCGGGCTGCCCGACGACGAGGCGTACTGGACCTCGCTGCCTGCGCATCTGCGCACGTTTATCCGCAACGCCCTGCCGCTCGGCCACCTCGCCGAGCCGGGCGCGAACCCCAACGCACTGCCGCGGCACGCGTCGACGCAGGCCATGATTGCCGTCGCGCAGCAGCTCGCGCAGGCCGCGCATGCGTCGCAGCGGCACCTGCCGGGCAGCGGCAACCAGACATACTCGTCGCCCCTGACGCTCGACCCGTCGATGTTTGTCGACGCGCCGATGCTCGCCGACCTGCCACTGACCAAGAACGGCCTGAGCGGGCACCTCCCATCGCCAGGCATGCAGGCCGCGGCGGTCCCGGGCGAGAATGGGTTCGGCTCGGTGGTGCTCGTGAATGAGCTTGACGAGGACGACGACTTCCACGACGAGTACGCGAGCGACGACGTCGAGTCGATCGACGTCAAGGAGCCCGCGCCCAAGAAGAAGTCGAAAAAGAAGAAGAAAAAGAGCGCACCGGCGCTCGACGACGACGTGCGGCTCCCGCCGCCGCCGGCGATTCCCCCGCCGCTCCCGCTGCCCAAATCGCGACCGAGCGCACTGCCGCCGCCCTCGTCGCGGGCCGCCGGGAAGCTGCCCATGACCTTTGCGCCGCCGCGCTCGACCGCGCCGCCGGCCCCCCGGCCGCCGCTGGCGAAGCGCGCGCCAAAGAGCCACAGCCACCACCGCGCCATGTTTCCCGCGCAGATGCCGGGTGCCGCGCCGCCGGCGAGCGGCAGTGGACTCACGATCGGCAGCGCCGAGGAGCGCGAGCGCATCCGCGACTTTTGGCAGCACCTCTCGGAACGCGAGCGCAAGCGGCTGGTCGATGCGGAGCAGCAAGGCGTGCTGCGCAAGCTCAAAGACTTCCAGCGCCATGCATGCGCCTGCCGCGTCTGTATGCGAAAGCGCAACGCGATCGACGTCAAGCTCAGCGAGCTGTACAAGACGTACTACGATGCGCTCGAGTCGCACGCCACGCAGTACACCAAGCATGTCGAGAGCGACGGCGCGCAGAGCCCGCCGGCGGGCCCCGGCCCGTTTCCGGGAAGCATTGCGCTCGACAGCCACGGGAGTGTCGTCGGCGCGAACCTGCTCCTCTCGCGGCAGTCGTACCGCAAGGACGACGAGCGGCGGCCGCGGCGCCATCCGTACGTCCCGGTGCATCCCCGCGAGATAGACGAGCGCCGGGACACTGCGACGCCGCCGACGCCGGACGTCGACGATTTCTACGAGGACGAGGAGCTGGACGAGGACGAGTACGAAGACGAGTACGACGACCACCCCGACGACGACCTCGACGCGGACCTCGACCTGGACAGCGACCGGCCAGACGCACTGCGGAAGCGTGACGGGCCGTGCCACGGCAGCGAGTGCTACTGCATCAACTCGTCGCTGACCGTCAAGGGGATCCTCACCGTGGCCGACGATTTGTCTGGCAATGAGGTGCAGAAACTGATCCTGATGATGGAGCAGCTTGCCGAGCGGCATCTCCAGCCGATTGCCGCGGACGATGCACCGGACGACGACGAGTCGCTTCCGTCGGAAGTCGAGCTGACCCCCGACGAGCAGCGCGAGCAGGGCTGGCGCATGTTCCAGATCTTTGCCGCGCGCATCCTCGAGCACCGCGTGCTGCACGCGTACCGCGAGACGGTCGCGCAGGAGCGCCAGCTGCAGCTCCTGCGTGAGCTCGAGGAGGAGGAGTCGAACGAAAAAGCACGCGAGGCGAAACGCGCCAAAGAGAACCAGCGGAAGAAGGACAAGAAGAAGTACGTCGATCTACTAACACAGACAACTCAAGCAGCAGAAGGAGGAGGAGCGCCTGCGCAAGGAGCAGGAGCGCCTCGCAGAAGAGGCCGCCGCCAAGGCCGAGCAGGAAAAGCAGCGCCAAGAGGAGCTGCGGCGCCAGGAAGAGCTGCGGCAGAAGAAGGAGGCCGAGCGCCGCGCCAAAGAGGAAGAGCGCGCCAAGAAGGAGGAGGAGCGACGGCGCAAAGAGGCCGAACGCAAAGAGGCCGAACGCAAAGAGGCCGAGCGCAAAGAGGCCGAACGCAAAGAGGCCGAACGCAAAGAGGCCGAGCGGAGAGAAGCCGAGCGGAGAGAAGCCGAAAAGCGCGAGGCCGAGAAGAAAAAGAAGGAGCGCCAGCGCCAGGAGCGCAGGCCCAAGAAGGAGGGCACGCCTGCGTCGCCATCGGTGCCGCCGGCGCCGCCGGTGCCACCGGTGGCCCCGGCTGTGCCTTCGCCTGCGATCCCGCCGGCCGGCGTCTCGCCGGCGCTCGCCTCAGCCAAGGCCGCGCCGCTCCTCGAGAAGGACGCGTGGGAATCGCCGTCGCGTCTCCCGTCGTTTGGCATGCGCTACGAGACGCCCGCGGCGCCGAGTCCTCCGCGTCCCTTTTACGACCCTGCCGCGGCGCTGGGGCGCATGCACATTGGCGACGCGCCGCTGCTTGGCGGTGGGATGAGCGAGGCGCCGCTCGGGCTCGGCGGCATGCCGCGCCGCGCCGTGCAGAGTCCTCCACGACCGGTGCCGGCTCCCATCGGCCCGATTGAGCGCCCCCGGCGCACGACGAGCGACGAGCAGTACACGCGCCCCGAAGGCATCCTCGGCAGTGCGGCGCTTGGCGACGACGACGAGCTGGTCGAGCCGCGTGTTCCTCGGCGTGTCGTGCCGAATGCCGCGCCGATCAGTACGTTTGCGCCTGCGCCCGGCCAGTTTGGGTACGCGTCGCCGTGGAGTGCGCCCGGGAGCCGTGCGTACCCCCCCTCGTTTAACGCGCCCCCCCCGCCACCCTCGCTGTGGAACGAGAGCAGTGGGTGGGACCGTGCGCGCTATGCGTTTGAGCAGCCGAGCACGTTTGCGGAGCCGTCCGAGCCCGCGGTGTTCTCCCCCCCTCCTCCTGCTGAGAACCTCGGAGCGATCGGCAACCCGCTGTACCCCCTGAGCGTGCCGCGCACCTCGGCGCCGTACGCCTATGCCCCCATGCATCCTTCCTTTTCCAACGGTTCGTAGTGGAAAAAATTGGACATTTGCCCTTCTTTATGAGCGATCAAAGTCGTGTGCCGACCGACGAGGAAGTCGTCCAAGCGGCGCGCGCGCACTACGAGGCGCCGACGCCGACGCTGGGCATTGCCAAGCTCCTGGGCGCGCTCCAGGCCGAGCACGGCTGGTCGTTGAGCGAGAAGCGCTTCCGCAAGCTCTTGCAGACGGCCGGCCTGCGCCAAGGCACGCAGAAGCAGCCGTGGGTGCCGGTGTCGTCGGTCGACGAGTCGGTGCCGCTGCCTGACGGCGTCGCGGCCAAGTACTTTGACGAGGTCAAGGGGCGTGGGCTCGTCGCGACCAAGCCGTTTGCCGAAGGGCAGTCGCTTTTTGTCGAGGACGCCTTCCTCGCTGCCCCCCCGCCGAGCCAGCTGCCGCGCCTGCTGAGCGGCGAGCTGTGTGCGCACTGCTTCCACCCCACGTCGGGGAGCACGCTGGCGATTGCGTGCGGCACCGGCAAGTGCGGCGCGCGCTTCTGCAACCGGATCTGCCAGGGCCGCGCACAGAGCACGCACCATGCGCTGCTGTGCCCCGGCCTGAATCCGAACGCGGAGCCGCTGCTCAAGTTCCTCGAGCAGTACCAGTGGCACTCGCTGCACAATGTCGCGCGTGCGCTCGCGCGGCTGCTGCTCACCGAGTCCGCGCATCCCCCGCCGTCGGTCTCGCCGACGACCGGCGCAACGGTGCACGGCCTGCCGACGCACGACGCGAAAGCGTCGTTTGACGAGACGCTGCGCCACCTCGACGCCTTTGCGACGGTCTCGGAGCTCGAGCGCCGCGCACGCAACCCCGGCTGGTCGATGGAAAAGGCCATGTTCCTCCCGGCGATGCGCCAGGCGTGGGAGCTCCTGTGCAGAGCACTCGATCCGCGCCAGGACAAGCTGCCCAAGCGCTTCCCGGTGCAGCGCACCGCGTTTCCTGCCGCAGCGCTCGACCGCGTCTTTTCTTACGACGCGTTCCTCGGGATGCTGGGGCGCACCAATATCAACATGGAGAGCCACGGCGGCCTATGTACGTTTTGCGACTGACCCAGACTTGGTGCACAGCTACCTGAACCACGACTGCGAGCCGAACCTCTCGATCAAGCATGTCCCAGGCCGCGGCGGCATCCGGGCCGCGACGCGCATCTCTGCACAGGCCGTGCGCCCGATCGCACCGGGTGACGAGCTGCTGATCTCGTACGTCGACCCCAAACTCCCGGCGAGCCGCCGCCGCGAGCTGCTCTGGCGCGACTACTGCTTCGGGCCGTGCGCCTGCGCACGGTGCACCGCCGAGCAGCCCGCGGCAGACGGCGAATTCGACGCGGCCGCCGCCTCAAAACTCGCCGCAAACACCTCGGTGGACGCGGCACAGGCCGAGCAGGCCTCGCTCGAGCACGAGCTGCGCACCTCGCTGGGCTTCTAATCGGGATCGGGCGTCCCGTAGCACGTGGTATACTTTTCCCCACCGTCACGATGGCCGACGGTAGGCATGCTTACTGATGGCAGAGTGGAACAACGAGACGGAAGCGCACGACGTAGAGGGCGAGCGCATGGAGCAGGAGCGCATTGATGTTGCACCCGAGCGCGAGGAGCGCGAGGAGCGTGGAGAGCGTGGAGAACGCGACGACCGTCGTGACGACCGCCGGGACGACCGCCGCGACAGCTACCGCCCCAATTACCGCCGGGACGACCGCCGGGACGACCGCCGCGACAGCTACCGCCCGAACGACCGCCGCCGCGACTATGACCGCCGCGACTATGACCGCCGCGACGACCGCGACGACCGCCGCGACTATCGTGACGACCGTCGTGACGACCGCCGCGACGACCGCGACGGCTACCGCCGCGAGCGCCGCGATTTCCGCCGCGACGGACCCCGCCGGTACGTGCTTTCCCTGACGCAGCGACGACGACAACGAGGGCGGCAACCCCGGCAACAACCTGCACATTTCCTCGCTTGCTCGCGAGACGCAGGATGCGGACCTTGAGGAGCTCTTTGCGCCGTACGGTGCGCTGATCAAGGCGCAGGTCATGCGCGATCCCCACACAAAAGAGGCGCGTGGATTCGGGTTCGTGACGTTTGAGCAGGTCGACGATGCAGCCAAGGCCGTCGAGGAGCTGAACGGGCGCGAGCTGTTGGGCCGTGCGATTACCGTGCAGGTCGCGCGCCGTGCGCGTGCGCGTGCGCCGACGCCGGGCCAGTACCTGGGCCCCCCGAAGCGCGACGGCCGCGACAGCCGCGACAGCCGCGACGGCCGTGACGCCCGCGGCGGTTTCCGTGGCGGCCGCGACCGCGGCTACGACCGCGGCTACGACCGCGACCGCCCCCGCGACGACCGCCGCGACGACCGCCCCCGCGCCACGTCGCCCAGCCGTGCCCCTCGTTCCTACGATGCTGCGCCCAACTAGCTCTTAGCATTCCCTATCCTCTGGTGGCTCGTACCAACGGTGGCGCAAGCGCTTCAGGTCGCTGCAGTCCCATACCTTCTTCCCGAGGCGCGCATTCACCTCGTTGTGCAGCGTGCAGACATATACCTGCAGCGCCGTTGCGCTGTCCACTGCATCTGCACGCGCCTCCGGCGCCTGGCGGCCGTACTCTTCGTGGAGCTCCGCGGCGCAGGTCGCGCAGGGATAGACGTGCGGCAGCGCCTCGAGCACCGAGCGCATGTGCGTGCGCTGCACGTCGCTCGGCTCGTCTGGATAGTGCGCCGCGGCGCTATGTAAAAACGTCCATGTACTCCGTCCGAGCTCCTCAATGTCCGGGGGGCACGCGTCGTGCTTCTTGGCCTGCGTGCGCATCGCGGCGCCAAAGGCCGTGCGCGCATTGCACGCGCGGCACGGTTTGCCGTCCGGCCCGAGGACGGTCGGCGGCCGCCGCGCCGGCGGCGCCGGCGTCGTGTCCGCTTCGTGCGCCTCTTCTGCGTGTGCGACGCGGCGCGCAAAGAACGACGAGCCCGAGTGCTGCGATGTGTCGGCCGCGACCGCCTCCTTGCCCGGTGCGGCGGGCTGCGGCACGCCGCCCCACTCCGGCATGCCGGCCGGGCGCGCGACGCGCTTCGGCTCCCAGTCGTCCAGACCGTCGTCTTTCGCCTGGAGCTTAAAGTACTCTTCGCGGATATCGAGGGGCTTGCGGTCGCTCTTGAGTTTCAGGTTTTCTTCCTGGGAGAGCGTCTTGTGGCGTTGCTCGTGCTGGATGTAGCGGATCTGCGTGAGGCTCGTCAGCGCAAACGAGGCAAAGACAATCGAGCCGATAAACGGCACCCCGAAAAAGAGCGTCGGGTTGCGGCGCACCCGCGCCATGAACGCGCCGTGTACGCGCGCACGCCACGACCCTGGCGCCGCACGAAACGCGGAGAACATGGTTGGCTTAGTCAGCTATGAACGCGGCCGCCGCCGGAAAAAGAGCACGTAGGGAGAGGCGCTCTGGAGCTGGTTGGGGTCGCCGGGGGCGATGCGCGAGTCGTCGCAGTACTGCCATGCGCTCTGGTTTTTTATCGAGGCGGTGTAGTGCCCGGACGTGAGCGACCCAAAGTGGTGCGTCACCGCGTATAAATCGTACAGGTAGGGTGGGCGCTGGCTCTCGCTTGCAGGAATCCCCTGCGCAGAGGTCCCCGGGGGCAGCGGCGGCGGCATGTAGTTGGACAAATCCAGCCCGGTGGTGGGAAAGTGCACCGGCGTGCTGATCTTGTTCGTGACCGGGCCCTTGTAGGTGAAGCGCTTCAGGTGCACCACGAGGATCGGCGGCAGGCGTGACAGGCTCAGCTTCTTGGTCGCCCGCCGCGGCTTCTTGCAGCGCGGGCAGTTCCACGCATTGCTCTTATCCAGCACCTCTTCACGCACAAACGCGTCGAGACACTGCATCAGCGTCGTGCTGTGCACGCCCCGCCCGTGCGCCACCGGGAGCGAGAGCGAGAGGAAGGCATTGTAGGTCGTCGACGTCTTGCCGCACGTCAGGCACTGCAGGTGATTGCGCAACTGCCCTTGGAATGCGTCGACAATCACGCTATCGTTGCGCCGGCGGTACATGCTCCATTCCGCAACGCTCGCGAGCTGCGGCGGGAGGCGGTCGAGCTCGGCCTGCTGCGCCTCGCCAAGCTCGATCGCGGGGGGGCGCTGCTGCACGAGGTTCAGGTCCTCGTGCAGACCGTCGAGCAGGAACGTGAGAAACTCCTGGCTGTCTTGCTGCTCGTTCGACCCAAAGGCCGGCGCAAACTTGGCAATCTGGCTGCGGAACGAGTTCGGCGAGAGCGAGGCGTACTGCTGCGACCACATCACACGCAGCAGCTGCGCAAAGGCCTCGGCAAGCGCGCCGCGCGTCCCGAGCGGGTTCTGCAAGTTGATCGCCTTCTTAAAGGTCCCGTCGAGCATGTAGCGCGACAGGAGCACAGTCGCAGAAAGACACTGCAGCGTCGCGTTCATGTAGCACGTATTGCCAAAGTTGCGCAGGCCGCTCATCCCGACACGCACGTCCGGCACACGCACCTCGCGCGGGCGCACCGGCGCCGCTTGCATCCGGTGCACGCTCCCGGCGGGCGGCGCAGCGGGCGGCGGCGGCGCAAGCATGCTCCGCTCGCTCGCACGCTGCGCGGCACCGCCCGAGAGGAGCGACGGAGGAATGTCGCGGCTCGACGGGCTGTGGTACGCGCGCGGCGGCTTGCTGATATCGCTCGACGGCACGCGGTACCCCTCGACGCGCGACTGCTTCACGGCCTGGAGCGTGTCGTGCTGCACGCCCGGCGTCGCGATGACGCCCGCATCGCCCACCGCCCGCGACCACGACGAAAAGCCGCCGCGCAGCAGCGCAGGCGCATTGTCAAGATCCGGGCGGATCGCACGCACCAGCGCATCGATCAACGCTTGCTCGGGCGTATGCAGGCCAGCGGCGCCAAACGCACGCGTGTTTTCGTCGTAAATGACCAGCAAATCGTACGAGGCACGCTGCGCAAAGCGCACGGCCTCGGCGCTCGACACACGCTCGAGCTCCTCTTCGAGCTCCATCGTCGAGACCGGTGGCGTGCGCAGCCACGCGGGGTCGATGCACACGCAGTCGGCCCCGCGCAGGTGGCCGGCATCGTGCACAGGCCGGGGGCGTACATCGAGCAGCAGAATGCGCAGGCCGGGGCGCTTTGACAGCACTTCGCGCCCGCTCGCATCCGTGGTGCGGTCAAAACCGGGAAACATGAATGTCCACAGCTCGTCGACCGGGAGGCACGCGCCGCCCGGCACCGCGCCTGGCGCCATCGGCGGGGGGCTCGGCGTGCTTCCCGAGGCCGCCGGCGTGGGCGCCACACTGGGCGCGAGGCTCGGCGGAACCGCCGGTGGCGACGTCTTGTGCGTCGACGACGGGCGCTGCGGCGAGAGGCGTGCGCTCTCGTCGCGGGGCGTCGGCAGCGGCCGCACGGGGCTGCTCGAGTGGCTCGGTGCGTCTTTCTGAGGACTGCCGCCCCGGCTATCCCCGTCGTTCTTGAGTGCGGCAAACTTGCGCGCGAGCTCGTCCGTGTCCGAGTCCGGCGACGGCACGCGCTCCTCGCGCGCCTTGAGCTCCGCCTCGATCGCCTGCGACCGGCGCACAATCTCGGGCGTGCGCTGCATTAGCCACTCGACCTACATTCATCAGCTCCTGGTAGGCGACAAACGTCGCGCCGCGCTGCTGCTTCACCTCGGCCCATTCGGTATGCTTTGGCACGAAGGATGCGACACTGTCTTAGCACGGGTACCTACCTCGCTGTCGTCAAATAGTGCACAAACGCCGACTCGAGGTTGCCCTGGGCGTCGGCCATCTGCGCCTTTTCCAGGAGCGTCGCCGCGGCGCCAATATAGCTTTTCACAGAGAAGGATGGATCGAGCTGCAAGCGCACCTGCTTGCGCAGGTTCACCGGATGGCTCGGCGAGAGCGCCGCATCGGCCCCCGCGCCGCTCGACGGCATCGCGAACGAACACCCGTCTGGGGAATTACTAAGCTACCAATGCCGTCCCTGCGGAGCCGTCGGCGGACGCGCGACGAGTCGGAGGAGCCGGCGCGCCGAACGCGCCCTCGCCGCAGCGCAACGCGCGTCGTGAGCGAGGAGGAAGACGAGTCATCGGACGTGTACAGCGACTCGCGCCGCGACGCGTCGGAAAGCGACGAGGAATCCGGCGAAGAGTCGGGCGAAGAGGGCGACACCGTGCACGTCGAAGGGCGCGACTACCGCATCGAAGACGACCAGCTCGCGCTCGACACGGACGCAGCGGGCGAGAAAAAGGTCGACGCTTCGGGGCGCCTCCAGGGAGGACGCGCGTACCGCGTGCCGACGTTTACGCTGCCGGACCGCGCCGATCCGGAGCGTCTGTATATGCTGTCGATCGACGTCGCGCGTGCCCTCGGGTTCCGCGAGTCGGCGTACTTCTTCCGCAAGCACCCCCTCCTGCACAAGGTCGTGCTATCGCCCGAGGAAAAGGAGCACCTGATGAGCGATTCGCGCCTCACTGCCCAGCTGCGCGTCCGCAACGTGACGATCGTCACCGCGCGCTCCGTCTTTCAGCTGGTCGGCGCACGCATCATTACGCGCGGCCGCATGGTCGTCGACGACTACTACGAGGCGAATGCGCGCCGCGAGGGACACAAGGAGGGCGCGCTGGTGAGCATGCCGTCCATCGAGGAGATCCTTCGCGCCGAGCGCCGCCGGGAAAGCGACCGCGAGCGCGAGCGCGGCCGCCGCCGCCCGGACGCGGCGACCTATACAACGATCGACCCGCAGGGCGAGGCGGTCGTCACGACGTTTGGCGATGCAGGACATACGCCGTTCGAGCGCGCAGGGCAGTGGACACAGCGCCGCCTAGCGCTGCAGCGCGCCGAGCTCACGGAGGAGAACTGGATCGCAGAGTACGCGCGGGGCGTCGCGTCGCTCAACGCGGACATTGCAGAGGGACGCCGCGAGCGCCTGTCTGCGCTGCCGAATAGCACAGCGCGCACGGCCGTCGAGCCGCTCCAGGACGCCCAGGCAATGGTCGCGTCGGAAGACGAGCATCTGCTGCACGACGTGCGCCCGCCGTGGGAGCGGAGCGAGGACGCGGCGCCGCGCAAGGCGCTCAAGGAGGCGGCACGCCTCCAGCAGGTGCGCACACGCCGCGAGCGCGAGCCGCCGGTGGGCGTGTACGAGCCGCACACACATATGATGCATGTCGCGCGCGAGACGCAGCCAAAGCATGCGTACATCGTCAAGGTCAGCGATACGCCTCAGCTGCAGGCGCCTGACGCGCAGCGGGCGGGGCTCGCGACCGTCGAGACGAGCGTGCGGATGGGGCGCTATAGCACGTAGCAGTGTAGCAGAGCAGGCGGCATGTAGTACGTGGCCCGGCGCCGAGCAACAAGGCGGCAGCGCCAAAATTGGCCCATTCTCCACTAGGGCGGATTGTGCTCGGACCACTGCGCGGAGCTTTCGTCATGGGCTTGGCCTGCTCGAGGCACAGTATGCCCGCGACTTTGGATCGTCGTCAGAGCTGTACTACTAGGCGCACATAGCAGACTCGTGTACAACACATGGCATTGCGGCGCGCCCATTTCCTGCCCCTCGGTCCAGTCACTTGCCTGTCGCACCCAATCTCTACCAATCCAACGCTGCCTTCTCTGCCTGTTCATCATCAACAGCGCTTGAAACGACTTGCATACCCAGCTCTATACACCAACCAACCCACGCCCTCCTACCTATGATACATACTCTGTGCACGGAACCACTCGCCGATCTCGGCTTCTCCGGGAATCTCGGCCTCGTCGAGCCACTGCCGCAATGCGACATCGAGCGGCGTCTGCCCTTGCCGACTCGCGACGCCCGGCGGAAGCACCTCGTCCTGTGCACAGTACAGCAGACACAGCATACTCCGCTCCGGCGCGAGGTCGAGCGCCTGCATGTACGCCGGGATGCGGAAGAGCTCTTCATAGATGCCGGTGCCACCCCCCACACTGCGCAGCGTATACAATAGCATGGCGTACCGCGCAAAGACACGCGCATCGAGCACGACCGGCGTTGGCTCCAGCGGCACGTCGACCGCGGTCGTCGTCGGCGCGCTCGAAAAGAGCTTCGCGACACGCTGCTCGAGCCAGCGCTCCCAGCGCCGCAGCCGCTGCTCGCCACGCACGAGCCAGTGCTTGGACGCGGCGTCCAGTGCACTCGTGCACGCCGCAAGCTCGGGGTGCTGGCTGTGCAGCGTGCGCCGGAAGTACTCGCGCGCGGCGTATGGATGAAAGAGCGGCGGCGACTCGGACGACGCCTCGCCCGCGACGCTATCCGCATCGAGGATCGCTGCACGCAGCACAAGGTCGAGCGACACAACATCGGGACGGACGTGCAGCGCGGGCCCGAGCGCGCGCCAGACATGAAAGAGGGTATGAAACGAGCCGACGTGCAGCAGGCCTTCAAGCACGATATTCGCCAGGTACGTTGTCGCCTGCACGCGGTGGGGCGTGGCCTGGGCCTCGACGGCCGTGCCGGGGGTATCTTGCGGCGCTTCGGGCGCCATCGGCATCCATCCACCGACGCCGTCCTGGAGCACGACGCCTTCGTGGCACCATCGCGCGACCTCGCGCAAGGCGTCGGCGGCGCGTCCGGTACGGAAATGCACCTTGCACACGGACGCAAGCGCCGCAACGTCCGGCGCAATGCCGCGCCGCAGCATTGCATGCCACACGCCGAGCGCACGCGGCAGATCGCCGCGCGCCAAGAAGCCATCCATCGCACTGGAGTGTGCGACGCGCGACGTGGCGAGCTGTTCGCAGATCGCCGCAGGCGCGTGCCACCGCGCCGCACCCCGCGCGGCGCTCTCTGCGTGCCCTTCGTAGAGCTGCAAGAGGCCGAGCACATGCTGGGCCGGAATGCGGCTATCGCCAGCTGCCGCACGCACCATCAGCATCCAGTCGGCGAGGCGTGCACTCTGTGCCTCTTTTCCAGTGCACATTGCATCAAAGAGCGCCCATGCCGCCTGTACGTCTGCCGAATGCGGCGACGTGGCGAGGGCACGGAGAAACGCCGCGGTGGGCCGCGCCTCGGGCTCGATACGTGCGAACCATGCGTTTGCACGCTCTGTATCGCGATGCACGGCCGCGACACGCACACCCAGATCGAGCAGGCCTGCCGTGTTGCTGCCTTGTTCGAGGAGCGCCTCGATCAGCGTCGGGTCCACGACCCAGTCTGCGCCGCGGCGCACACGCCGCCCCGGGCGCGGCGCAGCGCGATCCATAATGTACGCCTCGATCCACGCCGCGGACGCCGGCAGGCGCGTCTGTGCAAGACGGACGAGGTCGAGGAGCGCATTGCGCACGCGCACGTCGTGCTCTGCCTGGAGCAGGTACCGTGCACACTGCTGCACGAGCACGTCCGCCTGCTGCGGCTGTGCATTCCGCCGATCGAGCCATGCGGCGGCCGTCTGGACGACGAGCCGCGTCATGGGCGCGGCGACGTGCCACTGCCGCTCGGCGAGGCACTTGTCCATGAGGAGATGCACGATGCGAGTCGCATTATCGACCGAGTACGTCGGCACACACCGTTCTGCGATGCGCACCGCGCTTGCTGCATCCCCGTGGCCGACGCGCACGAGCGCGCGCTGGAGCACAAACGGGGGAATTTCGTCCAGTGTTGCGAGGATCGCTGCGCTTTCCTGCCATGTCGCGCGTGTTATGCTATTGTACCACGCCACGAACGCATTCTCTTCAATCCCACGCTCTTGCAGTGCGCCGCGCACGCGCGCAGAACGCTCTCGATCCAGTTTCGGGAAGCCCTCGAGCGCGTACGCCGGCAGCGTCGCGCGCCGCCAGTTTCCGCGGCCCATGCAGTGGTCCATCAGCGAGCGCACGCTCAGCCAGTCAAGTGGCACATCGTCTGGCAGCCCCTGCTGCGCGACCGGCACGCGCGGCGGGCGCGTCGGCGCCGGGAGCCCCCTCGCCGCTCCTCGCCAGGCGCACGGCCGCATACGAGAAGGAGTGGTCACGTGAACGAAAACGTTTTCCTCAACCATGACCGACGTCGCGGAGCTCGCCGAGGGCGTGCAGGCGATCAACCTTGATGTCACGAAGCTCACACCGCTGAGTCCCGAGGTCATTCGGAACCAGGCGACGATCAACATCGGTACGATTGGTCACGTAGCGCACGGCAAGTCGACCGTGGTCAAGGCCATCTCGGGTGTGCAGACGGTTCGTTTCAAGAACGAGCTGGTGCGCAACATTACCATCAAGCTTGGTTACGCGAATGCCAAGATCTTCAAGTGTGAGAACCCCAAGTGCTTGCGGCCGCAGTGCTACCAGAGCTACCCCTCGTCGAAGGAGGACCACCCCCCCTGCCCCAACCCCGGCTGCGGCCACAAGATGGACCTAGTGCGCCACGTCTCGTTCGTCGACTGCCCTGGTCACGACATTCTCATGGCGACCATGCTTAACGGTGCGGCGGTCATGGATGCCGCGCTCCTGCTCATTGCCGGCAACGAGCCGTGCCCGCAGCCCCAGACGAGTGAGCACTTGGCTGCGGTCGAGATCATGAAGCTGCAGCACATCATCATCCTCCAGAACAAGGTCGACCTGATCCGCGAGCAGGCCGCCGAGGAGCACTGGCAGAGCATTGTGTCGTTCGTCAAGGGTACCGTCGCCGACGGCGCGCCGATCGTGCCCATCTCGGCGCAGCTCAGGTACAACATTGACGCGGTGAACGAGAACATTGTCAAAAAGGTGCCGGTGCCGGTGCGCGACTTTACCGCGACGCCCCGCCTGATTGTCATCCGCTCTTTCGACGTGAACAAGCCGGGTGCGGAGATTGACGAGCTCAAGGGCGGTGTCGCCGGTGGCTCGATTCTCTCGGGTGTCCTGCGCCTCGGCCAGGAGATCGAGGTGCGCCCGGGTATTGTGACCAAGGACGGCGAGGGCAAGATCCACTGCCGCCCGATCTACTCGCGCATCGTCTCGCTCCTTGCCGAGCAGAACAAGCTCGAGTTTGCCGTGCCCGGTGGCCTCATCGGTGTCGGTACCAAGATCGACCCGACGCTCTGCCGTGCCGACCGTCTCGTGGGCCAGGTGCTCGGCGAGGTCGGCAAGCTCCCTGCGATCTACACGGAGCTCGAAATCAACTACTTCCTCTTGCGCCGCCTCCTCGGTGTCAAGTCGGACGACAAAAAGCAGACCAAGGTCCAAAAGCTCGCCAAGAACGAGGTGCTGATGGTCAACATCGGCTCCACCTCGACCGGCGGCCGTGTGATGAGCGTCAAGGCCGACCTGGCCAAGATTTTCCTTACCTCCCCGGCCTGTACCGAGGTCGGCGAAAAGATTGCGCTCAGCCGGCGAATCGACAAGCACTGGCGCTTGGTCGGCTGGGGCTCGGTCCGCCGCGGTACGCAGCTCGAGGTCGACACCCATTAGCCCGTAGGACGATGCTGTACATCCCGATCGCCCGATCTTGTCTCGTGCCATGAACTACGCCAGCGGCCTGCCGGGCTGGACGTGGGGGCGCGACACCGCGCCGCCGGCGCCGCCCGCAGAGTCGAATGGGCTCTTGTCGTACTTGAATAGCGGACTGTCGGGCTATGTGCCTCTGCGGTCCTCGGAGCGCTCGAACGAGGAGGAGGCCTACCTCTCGCTCAGCCACTGGGAGCGGTGCGTGGCGCGACTGACCCAGGTTCCTCGGCTTCCTTGCATGCCTGGCAGGGAGCGGGATCTGCTTCCTGTTCTCCTTCTTCTTCCTTGCGCCGCCGATCCTCGCGCTGCGGCCACACAAATTTGCGCTCGCATTTACCCTGGGTAATGTGCTGTTCATGGTAGGGTACGTCGCGCGTCTCACTCACGCAGCTTTGCCGTGCTCTCGGGGCCCATGGCGCAGCTGCGGCACCTCATGTCACAGGGGCGCCTGCCGTTTTCGGTGGCCTACGTCTCGTCGATGATCGGCACGCTCTACTTTGCGCTCGGGCCGCGCTGGCGCCTGGTCACCTTTCTCTTTGCGCTGATCCAGCTCGTCGCGCTGCTCTTTTATCTCGCAGCCTACTTTCCGGGCGGTGTCACGACGCTGCGGTACGCTGGCTCAATGCTCGCGCGGGGTGGATCGAGTCTACTCCCTCTATAGCCTATGCAGGATTAGTGGTGGGCCTCGAGCTTGGGGTCCGCCTGCAGCTCAGCAAGGTACGCGTTCACGTCCTGGGTCTCGGCGACCTCCTCCTCGCCACGCGCAGCCTCCGGGACCGCGTCCGGCTCGTAGCCCTGGAAGGCGTCGAGCTGCGAGGTGATCTCCGAGGCAGTCGCCGAGGCAGGCTGCTTGGGAGCAGCGGGCTGCTGGAACTCACGGACCGCACCCTTGTGCGCGTCCGCAGACTTCTTGGGCGCCTCGAAGTTCTGGAGCTCCTTCAGGTAGAGCTCCTGGACGATGTCTGCGTCAGCACTCGGGAAATAAAAACCTACTCTTGCGGGCAACAGCCGAAGACGACAGAGCACGCACACCGGCGACACGCGCCTGCTGTTAGTCGTCACCACATACCGAAGCCATAGAGCGCTGAGCGATCGTAACAAGCATGATCAAGATCGTAACGGAACACGCCTCGGCCGGCCTTGCCCGGCGCCAGCGGGCCCTCGTCACGTGAGATAATGCCACATGGCGCGCCACCCGAGCCGCGGTCGGGCCCCCCACCACGATGCTCGCCCTGCGTACCACCAACCTGCCTATCCGTTCTGCCCTGACGCGCGCGTCGGGTGCGATCCGCATGTACTCTGACAACCCCGTCGGCTCCGACGGCACTGCCGGCGCCACCGCCCAGAGCCAGGGCTGGAAGAAGCGCGAGCAGGTAGGTGCCTCTGACTAACGCACAGGCCTCGGAGGACTACTACGTGCTTGAGCAGGAGAAGCAGAAGCTCCAGAAGCGTATGTACAAGAAACTAATCCAGTCCGCGAGTCGCTCGAGAAGCAGCAGAAGGTCGTCGACGACGTATGTGCCTCTAATACTCACCCAGCTCCACCAGGAGAAGAAGTAAATGGTAGCCTATAGCTGTATGGAATCCACCGCTTCCTCCAACAGTCGCTCATGGATCACGTCCACGTCCAGCACGTAGTCCTGCGCAAGGAGCCATCGCGCGTACTTGCGGATCGCGTGCACATCGCTGTGCTCCACCGCCTGCTCGCCGCTGCTTCCGAGCCGCGCCGAGAGCAGCGTGTCGAGGTTGCCGAGCAAAAAGAGCTGGCACTGCGCACGCGTCAGCGCGACATTCAGGCGGCGCGTATCGGCGAGGAAGCCCACGTAGCCGCCGCGCTGCGTCGGCAGGTCGGCCAGCGGCGCGACACTCGCCCAGCTCGGCGAAGCAAGCGCCGCGTGGAGCGCCGCGGTGCCGCGCAGCGCGCCGCCGCCCGACTTGACCGTAGAAAAGAGCATCACGGGCTTCTCGCGGCCCTCGAAACCGTCGACCGTGTGCACCTCAATCGCAGCGAGCTCCGCGGCACGCTGGGGATCGGCGGCGGCGAGCGTATGCACGGCGTGCTCGCTTAGATGCGGCAGGCTCTCTTCGCCAGGCAGGACCGCGTGCGCGGGCGCACCGGCCGCGAGCATGCGCTGCAGCAGGCGGACCTGCGCCTCGTACGGCGTCACGATACCGATCTCGTCGCCACGCAGCGTGGGATTGCGCACAAGCAGGTCGCACAATAGCGCCAGCGCAAGGTCGGCTTGGGGAACATTGTACGGCGACACGCTGCTCAGCACGCCGCCCGCCGACGCGGTGCTCGCAGCGACCGGGCCGTGCGCGACAAGCGTCACGGGGCTCGGTGTGCCGTCAGGGCGCGTCGCCGCGTACGCACTCGCGAGCGGCGTACGGGCCGAGGTGCTCGGTGCGTCGCGCAGCGCGCCGCTGTAAAACGCCGCGTTGGGGAACGCGGCGAGCGTGGGATGCATACGGAACTGCTCGTCCAGCAGCACCGACGGAATGCGGGGGCGGCGCTGCGCGTCGGGCGTCGCGGCCTCCGGCGTGCCTTGGTGCATCAGGCGCTCAAAGAGCGACGTCGACAGGCCGCCGCGCTTCGCATCCATGCTGCGCAGGACCGGCGGCAGCTGCTTGTGGTCGCCGATCAGTGCGAGCTGTGCACACCCCTTCATCAGGGGAATCAGCGCGATGGGCTCGGTCGCCATCGAGCCTTCGTCAACAAACACGATCGGAAAGTCAATCATGTCGAGCTGCCGCGATCCGGCGCTGATCGCTGTGGCACACACGACGTCGGCATCGTGCAAGACACTCGCGGTGATCTCGCTGCGCAGCACATGGCTCTTGGCGACCACCCGCCCAATCTTGCGGCGGAGGTTGCCGAGGGCCGTGCGCAAAACGCCCATGCGGGGGTCGCTCGTGCCGGTGGCCGCGTGCGTGCGCCGGCGCTCGGCCAGCTCCGCGTCGAGCGCGGCACGCTCGAGCTGCAGCCGCTTGAGCTCCGCCTGCTCGTCCATGAGCTGGGCGTACTTGGGGTGCTTGGCGGTGTGCGCCTCGAGCGTCTCGTCGGCCAGCGACGGATGTACGGCGGCCGAGGAGCCCGCACGCACGATCTTGAGGCCGTGCTTGCGGCATCCCGCGGCCAAATTGTCCACCGCGACGTTTGTGTGCGCCGCCAGGAGGATGGGGTGCGGCACTTGAAAGTGCTGCTTCAGCAGCGACACGGCCTTGACCAGCGTGCGCGTTTTGCCGGTGCCGGGCGGCCCTTGCACGAGGCTCAGCGGCTCTTTAAGCATCATGGCAACGGCGCGCGTCTGGCTCGCATTCAGGCCGAGGTCGGGGTCGCCATCCATTGCAAGCGGGCGCGGCAGGCTGTGCCGCTCGTACCACGAGCGGATGCGCGTGTCGCGCGAAAAGAGCCCTTCGGCAGGCGTCTGCCGCAGCGGCGGCGGGAGCGGCAGCAGCACATCACGCAGCGGCGTGCCGGACAGCGCATACATCCGCCGCGACGTGCTTGCGCGCGCCACGTCGTCGGGGTCGTACATGAGCGCATCGAGCGCCTTTTCCGTGCGTTCGTTCACCACGTCGTTCTCGCCGCGGTCCAGGCGCCAGTCGTACGCGGCGAGGTCGACGTGCTCGTACGCCTCGCTGAAGCGGATGCGCACGCGCGTCGCGTTCCCGTCGACCAGCTCGCCGCTAATCACGGGAATCGCATGGGGGTCCGTCTTGGTCGGCAGCGGCGCGACAAGCCGGTCGAGCATCGAGAGCGCCTGGCTCTGCTGGTCCGCCTTGGGCTTGTACCAGCCCGGCTGCGCGTCGACCGGGTGCATCGTCACGACCGACCCCGGCATGAGCTTGTGCCGCGGCAGGCGCTTTGAGCCTGGCAGCTTGAACACGCCGACGCGGCGCCCATAGTGCCGCTCTGTCTGCCAGTAGGCCTGCATACCATCGAGCGCAATACCGAGTGCAACAAGCTCCTGGACCGGGCGCTTGCGCACCTCGGCGAGCTCGGCCTCGGCGTGCTCGCGCTCCAGCGCAAGAACCGCGCGCCAGTGGTTTTGGTAGCGCCGCGCTGCAATGGCCATGGCCGCGTGAAAGCTCGGCGTGCGCAGCGCGCCAAGCACCGCATGGACAGCTGCATGCGCAGAGCGTAGCAGCAGCGACAGCGTCGGCCACTTGCGCACCCACACCCACTGCCGCGCGTCCCAGCGGGGAAAGAACGAGGGGGTGGTTTGCTGCGAGGTGGCAATCGTGCGCCAGTCGTACACGTCGTGCACACCACGCAGCGGCGCAGTGCGCGGCGCAGCGACCAAGGCGGCCGGGGGCGTGTGCCGCGCGGCGACCGATGCTTCGAGCGCCGCACTCGGCGCGCCGAGGTCGCCGCGCGCCTCGGCGAGGAACAGCGCAAGCACCTCGTCCGGGATGGTATCGGCCCAGTCCGGCTCGCTCGTGTCGGCGAGCGCGTCGAGCAGCGCGGCAGGCGGCTCGGCGGCGTGCGCGTCCCAGTCGGCGCCCGGCGCGGCAGGGATATCCGCGACGTCGTGCACAGAAAAAGGGACATCGTCGAGCGGCGCGTCGAGCGACGCCAAGGCGTCGATGTGCGCGTGTGTATCGAGTGCGGCCGTGCTGTGTGTGGGTGCGTCGGAAGTGTCGCTTGCGTGCACACGCCGCTGTGCCTCGCGCGCCTCGCGTGCGTCTGCGCTTTTGGCGTACGGCTGGGTATCGTTTGGCGCGACCGGCACGGCGCGCTCCCTCGGCGCGGCCGCATCCACCTCGTCGTGCCCTGTGCGCTGCGTTGCGGGCTCCTCTCCGCCCGCACTCTGCTCGCCATAGTCGACGTCCGCGTCACCCTCGACAAACGTGTCGGCCCACGCGTCGGCGAGCGCGTCGGGCGGTGCACTCGGCGCGCCGGCCTCGTCGGCGAGGAACGGCTCGTCCACACGCGCCTCGTCCACCTCGTCCTCTGCGGCCTTCTCTACGCCCACCCACACGCTCCCTGCGCGGTCCACGGCATCGGATACGGTCCGCAGCTTGGTCCGTTTCCCCCGCGCGCGTTTCTTTTCCGGGTGCACACCCTGCAGGAGCACGTCCGGCGGCTGATACACATGCCGCATCTCTCTATCGTACTCGCGCTGCGCCGCACGCGCCGTGGCGCGCGTGCGGAACGCACGTACCGCCCCAGGCAGCCAGTGCGCTGCCCGTAGCATGGAGCGCGACGCGTTGCTTAGTAAGCTATTAAATCGCGAGCTCGCGCAGCGGCGGCGTGTCGCTGTGGTCGCTGTTGGCGTGGCGCGCGCTGCGCCGCGGCCTGTTCTTGCCGAGATGGAGCGACTGGGTGGTATTAGCGAGCTGCGTGCCGGTGCCGTCGCTCGATGTCGTCTCGGCAGAGCTCGGGGAGGACGCCGCGCTGCCCTCGGCCGCATCGCGCTCAATGAGCTCCTCGACGACCATCTCCCAGTCGCCATAGTCCGCGAGCAAGCGGCGGACGGTCGCGAGCGAGTGTCCCGGTGCGCTGCGCATGACCAGCTCCTCGTCCTCGTGCTGCTCCTGGTTTTGGGGATTCTCGATGCGCGGCAGGCCCTTGTGCGGCCCGCACAGCGACCGTAGTGACGAATAGTGCTCCCAGTTGTGGTAGGCAATGTGCAGTGGCCCGACGGTCTCGAGCAGGGTATCGGTAGGCGCCGCGACGCCCTTTTGCTGCTCGCGGTGCTGCGCGCGGCGCGTGCGCCGCAGCTCGCGCTCGCTCAGCGCCGCGCCGGCCGGCGCCGAGGCGTGCGATGCATCGTACGCGTCGAGCGCGGCCTGCCGCCGCCGCTCGCGGCGTGCACGCGCGCTGCGCGCCGCGCGCCCTCGTCGTCGCACGCGACGACGTACACGAGGCCGGGCTGCACGATCCGGATCGGTTTCTGCTGCAGCTGCGCAAACGCCGCGAGCTCGAGGTGGCCGCCGTACGTGCCAGACTCGCGCATCGCCTTGACGTACGCGTCAAACGGCTTTTCCGTCTCGACAAACGCCGCGTACTTGTCGGGGTGTGCCTCGAGCTGGTCACACGTCTGATGAGCCTCTAAGCGTACCTCTTTGCGCAGCCGGGCGTGGTGGTTGGGGTCGCCGTACAGCTGGTCCGAGAGCGCGCTGCGTGAGAAGGAAGTACGCACCGAAATAAACAGTTGCCGTCGCCCATCGTGTCCGCCGCGTACAGGCCCATCTCGCGCAGCTGCGCGGTGAGCCGCGCATCGTCTTCCTCGGGATCGCTCGCCGCGCCGCGCTGCCGCCGCGTCCCGCCGGGCGGCCGCCCTTTTGCACGCGGCGTGCCGCGGCGTGCCATGAAAGTCGTCACGTGGACGCGTCTCTCTGTGTTGCTTCATGGCGGAGCAGGGGCAGCTGGCGCGCCTGCGGGCCATGGCGCACGCTGGCGCGAGCAGGCGCCCGACAAGCGGCGCATATGAGGATCACGAGTACGGCTCGCTGCACTGGGCAGGCACGCGCGTCGCATGGCAGCGCGGCGCGCGCCTCGTCCAGTCGTTTTCGTACGCGGAGCCGGTCCGTGCGGCGTCTACCGCCCTCCTCGAGCGGGGCGGCGGCGGGGCGGAGCGTGCGATCTGCGTGATGCTCGAACGCACCGCCGTGTTTTACTTTCCACGCCTCGGAGAGGAGTACGTCCAGCCGCTGCCGTTCCGCCTCGCGGCCGTGCACCCCCTCGCACTCGGCGTGCTGCTCGTGCGCGAGCGCGAGCCAGAAGATAGGGCGGGGGGCGAAGGCCTCCCGATGGCATTCTACCTGCGCAGCGTCTTTGACGACCTCGCCAAGATGATCCACGTCCCGGCAATCTCGGGGATCGAAACGCCGACACTCCACGGCGCCGCCGAGCGCTTTCTCACGCCGGACGAGCAGATCGTGTATGCGGCCCGGAGCGGCGCGCCGCTTCTTATTACCGCACGCCGCGGCGCGATACGCATCTACGCATACGCAACGGCTCGCGAGCCGATGGCGCACGACGCATACGCCGCACCGCCGCCGCGCCCACGCAAGTCGCGTCGCTCGAGCGCACTGCGCCGCGGCGGCCGCCGCAGCTCGGTGCGCGACGCGTCCGACATGCACTTGCTTGCCGAGCTCGAGCACGCACAGCCCGAGCTTGCGTCGGTGCTCGAAGACGAGCGGCGGCCGTCGCTGCAGCACCGCTCGCTGCGCCAGCGCAAGTCGTCGCTCGCCGCCGCCGAGCACGATACCGAGGCGGATACGCCGCTGTTTGAGGGCTTTGCACACGCGCACGCCGCGGCCGCGCTTCTCGAAGAGATCCGCGTGCCGGAGCTCCAGCAGGGCGTCGCGTGCACGACGCTCACGGTGCGCGGCGAGCAGTACGTGTACATGACCGTCGCAGCAGCGCGCCGCGCATTTGCGCGTGTCGTCTCGATGAGCGACCGCGTGAGCGTGCGCGCGCCGAGCGAGGGGGATGCCGTCCTTGTCGCGGACCACGTCACAGCAGTGTGTATCGTAGGAGAGGAGCCCGACGCGCTGCTCGTGCGCGGCGACGGCGACGCGCTGCACTGCGGGCCGCCCGGCCACGGCACCGCCGCGATCTTGCTCCAAAACAACGGGCTGTGTGTCCGCCCGGCTTGTGCACTGACGCGACGCGTGCTCGAGGCGCTCCTCGCGTCGCTGCCGCGCCCCACCTCGAGCACGCTCCTTGCGCGCTGGGCCGAGCTCTGTGGCGCAGGGCGCGCGCCGGTGTATGGCACCTGGGCGACGCTCGAGCGCCTGTGTGGCGTACAGCCCGCGGCCAAGTCGAGCGACGCGTACACGGACCTACTCGCGGACCGCGACGAACCATTCCTCAGCCGGTGCCTCGGCACCGCGCGCCAGGCGCCACGCCCACGCAGCGCGCCGCCGCTCCTCGACGCACACCACCTCCCGGGCGTCGCGGTGGTGTTGCACTTTCTCGCCCAGGACGCGGCGCTCGACACGCTGCGGCGCCGCACGGACGCGCCGCGGATCGTGCACCTGTTGCTGAGCGTGTGCCGCCACCTGGGCTGGGCGTCGTGGGTCGACTACTGGCAGCGGCGCATCCCCAGCGTCGGCGGGCTCGACGGCGAAGCCGCAAACGTCGCGCCTCCCCCGGACCTGTACGCGCTGCTCCGCACGGCGCTCGAGCGCCCAGTGTCTCTGCACGACACCTATCTCCAGTGCGCGGCCATGTGCGGCGTCCACGGCGCCGCGCCGCTGCGGCACTGCGAGCGCAGCGCGGATATCTTTACGCTCTTTTCTGCCCTCGGCGGCGCAGCGCTCCGCACGCCCGGCGTCGGCGCCGCGCAGCAGCTCGTGCAGACGATGCTCGACCTGCACTGGGACGCGTCGGTCCTCGGCCGCCTGCCCCCGGGCATTGCGCTTCCCCTGGAAGAGGTGCTGCGCACCTGCCAGCTGGACCCCCCCAAGGGATGGGCGCCCGAGGCGTACACGCTCCTGCGCCGCCTCGACGCCAGTGCGCAGGCATCGCCGACCACGCAGCAGGCGCGCGTGCACCCCTCGCTCCTGCGCACGCTGCCCGACGCGTCGCTCGATCCCCTCTGTGCGCAGCTCTTTTCCAAGGACTACCGCCTGAGCGACGTCGCTCGCATGCTGCAGACGACCTCGCCGAACGCGGCGCACATTGCGCACGACGACGAGCGCGACGAGCTCGAGCACCACGCCGAGCTCCTGCAGACCGCCCGCACGCTCGCCGAGCGCACGATGGCGCAGTGCATCGGGCGCGGCATGTTCCGCATGGCCTCGCGGGCGCTGCGGCCGACCGCGACGTGGCGCACGCCGCGCCTGTGCCTCGCGCTGCGCACGTACCCCGGCGGCGCGCTCTTTGCACGCCCGTACGCCGCCGATCCCCACGAAGTCGAGTGGCCCGAGTTCCACAACGGCGTCGCGTCCGCGCTGGAGATTGCCGTGCACGCCGACGAGCGCATCGACTCCAACTGGATCTTTGCGCATAGCACTGCGCAGCGCGACGCGGCGCGGCACGCGGGTTTCCTGCTCGGCCTCGGGCTGCACGGGCACCTTGCGCGCCTCGGGCGCGTGCACGCCTACCGCTACCTGACGCCGCGGCACGCGCTCACGACCGTGGGCCTGGTGCTTGGCGTCGCGGCGTCGTTCCTCGGCACGGCCGATCCCGCGGCGCGCCAGGTAATGGCCATCCAGGTCGCCGCGTTCCTGCCCCACCGCAGCATCGCGCTGCACTTTTCGCCACTGACGCAGGCCGCCGGCCTGCTCGGCATGGGCCTCGTCTTTTGCCAGACGGACCACCGCTGGACGGCCGAGCGCCTCGCCGCCCAGCTCGAGGGCGGCGAGCCGGGGGGGATGCAGGACATGTACGCGAATGCCGCCGGCCTCGGCCTGGGCTTTGTGCTCCTCGGGCGCGGCCGCCGCACACCGATGGACTCGGCGTCGGACGTGGCACTCCTCGCACAGCTGCGCCGGCTGCTCCTCGGCACCGGCGCCGAGGCCCCGGCGGCGAACCGCGCAATGCACGCCGCGACGCTCGCCCTCGCCCTCGTGTTCCTGCGCAGCGAGCGCAAGGACATTGCGCAGCTCGTGGCGCCGCCCCCGAACGCACACGCGCTCGAACACCTGCGCCCGGACCTGCTCCTGGTGCGCACGCTCGCACACGCGCTCATCCTCTGGTCGGACATTGCGCCGGACGAGGCGTGGCTCCAGAGCACCCTCGCGCCGTTTATGCACGGCACAGATCCGGGGCGCATGCGCGACGCGACGCAGCTTGCGTGGTACAATATGCGCGCGGGCGCATGCCTTGCGCTCTCGCTGCGGTACGCAGGCACGGGCGACGCGCGTGCGCGCGCGCTGCTCCTGCGTCAGCTCCAGGACTATGTGCACGACGCGGTGCCGTCCGACGACCGCTACGCCTCGCGCGTCGCTCACGCCGCGCGCGAGACGCTGCGCGACGTCCTGCATGTCGCGCTCGCGACCGTCATGGCGGGCACGGGCGACGTCGAGCTCTTGCGCCTGTACCGCGTCGCGCACGGCGCCACGTCGCGGAGCTACGGCTCGCACATGGCCGCGCACATGGCGCTCGGCCTGCTGTTCCTCGGCGGCGGCCGCTTTACGCTTGGCACGGGCGACGTGGCAATCGCCGCGATGCTCGCCGCATTCCTGCCCCGCTATCCTGCGGGCCCGGGAGACTGCCGCGCACACCTCCAAGCGGCGCGCCACCTGTACGTGCTTGCGCTCGCGCCCCGCCTCTTGGTCGCGCGCGACGTGCGCAGCAACGAGGTGTGCTTCCTGCCGGTGTCGGTCAGCGGCCGCCCCAAGATGTACGCCCCCACGCTCCTCCCTCCGCTGGAAGGCGTGCACAGCGTACAGAGCGCAAGCCGGCGGTACTGGCCCACCTCGCTCGACGCGAACGCGATGGCGCACGGCGCACACGACCCCCGGCACATTCACTGGTTCCATGTGCAGCGGCGCACGGGCTACCTGAGCTACGTGGACGACCCGCACGGGCACCGCAGCATCTTTGCGCGTTCGCGGGGGTGGGCCGCGCACCCGTTCAGCGCAAGCACCTCGGCAGAGGCGCATGCGATGCTGCGTGACCTGCGTGAGCTCGTGCAGTCCTTTGAAACCGCGCCGCAGGACACGGCGCTCGTGCGCCGCGTGTGCTGCGGGACAAGGCCTTTTCAGGTCTTTTGCACGGCCGTGCTCATGGAGTGCCTCACGGCCGACACGCCTGCCCTCGCGCACGTCTACTTTGCGCTGTACGACGGGGTGCACAGCGACGATGCGTGGTTCGTACAAGATCTGCAGCTGCTCGAGGCCTTTTACAGCAGCGCGGCCAGCCACGCGGTGCGCGACGGGCGCGAGGCGCTGCTAAGCCCCACGGTGCTCTCCCACCTGCGCACGCGCCTCGCACAGCGCACGCTCCCCTCCGATGCGCTCGCTTACCTCGCCGGGCACGGCGCCTCGCTCTCCCCGCGCGGCGCCGTGGCGCTTGCTGCGATGGACGCGCCGCTCGGCGCGGACCTCGACGCGCTGCGCGCCAAATTCACCGCGATGCCCTATGCGGCCGCGGCCGAGGTGCTGCGGCGCGTGCTCCTTCTCACGTCGCCGCTCGCGCCGCGCGAAAAACTACTCGATGCGCTGCTGAGCGTGTGGAAATAGATGTACATTATTAGAAATGGATCCCCTCTTCGTGGAACGCCGAGAGGAGCGCGAGCAGGTCGTCTACGTCGAGCTTCGCCGCGCGGCACTCGGCCATGTCGAGGCGCTGCAGCACGCCGTCGACCTTGGACGCAAACGACTCGTTCGGGTCCGGGACGTGGTTGTGTTCGGCGCACCACGTCTTCCAGTTCGCCTCGAGCATCTCGAGGACGCCGCGCGCGCCAAAGAAACACGCACGCAGCTGCTTGTTCCGCCGCGAAAAGACGATGCGCGTCAGGCCATCAAACTCTTCAAAGCGGATCGCCGGCGGGGGATTCAGCGGCACGATGCGCACCACCGAGCTGTCGACTTGCGGCGGCGGACGGAAGGAGCCGCGTGCGACTTTCATGATATGGTCGACCTTGGCGTACAGCTGGACGTTAGCGCTCAGGCGCCCCCACAGCGGCGAGCCCGGGCGCGCGACGAGGCGCAGCGCAAACTCGCGCTGGAACATGAGAATCGCACAGCGAAACAGCGGCCGGTGCGACAGGAGCTTGAACACGAGCGGCGAGGAAATCTGGTAAGGCGTGTTGGAGATGACCACGTCAAAGTAGGGTAGTTCCGTCTTGCAGACGTCGCCGAGGATAATTTCCAGTTTGCGCTGTTCGGGCCTGGGTGAGCAAAAAGGGCGACGTACTTTCCCTGCACACGCTTGGTGAGCTCGGCAGCCATGCGCGGATCCATTTCGACGACCGTGACCTTTTTCGCTTTTTCCAGAATGCGTACCGTCAGATTACCCGTACCAGGACCGACTTCCAGCACCGTGTCGGTCGGTTTGAGGGCGGCCTTGTCGACGATGCCCTGGGCCACGAGCGGGTTCTTGAGGATATGTTGGCCGAATTTTTCCGTGTTAAAGATGGGATTTTTCGTCGTGGCGCTCGTATTCTGTTGCGAGTGTGCCGCGCGCGGCGCGGCGTTCGCCGCCTGCGTCTGCGCCGAGGTGACCTTGTTCGAAACCGCTCGCGGCATGAGAGGAAGCAAAAAAAAAAGCGGTGGAGGCCCTCCACGTAAAAAGGGGGGCCGCACTGGGAATTGAACCCAGGACCTCTCGCATTTTCGAGTTACGCGACTCTCCCAAAGCGAGAATCATACTACTAGACCATACGGCCGGCAAAGCAAATAGAGAAGCAGGCTGTGCATCCTTGAACATGTGCTATTATCTCTGCTCGTAAGCGGGCTGCCACGCGCACCGTCGCTCTCGTCCGACGTCTGACGCGCCATGAGCCGGCCTGGGTTTTTTGGAGCGCAGCGCAAAGGTACGTTGCCCGACTGACCATAGGCGAGACCTTTGAGTTGCGTGCGGACCGTACGTCGCACAAACTGACCCAGTGAACAGCGAGTACCGCGAGAAACGCAAGGATGGCATCAAGCGGGTCATTGCCAACATGACCGTCGGCAAGGACGTCTCGGCGCTCTTTCCCGACGTGCTCAAAAACATGCAGACGGAGGATTTGGAGCAGAAGAAGCTCGTCTACCTCTACCTCATGAACTACGCCAAGACACAGCCGGAGCTCGTGATTCTCGCAGTGAACACCTTTGTCAAGGTAGGTGCGCGCACTAACACAGGACTCGGAGGACCCGAATCCGCTGATCCGCGCACTCGCAATCCGCACGATGGGATGCTTGCGTGCGGAAAAGATCATCGACTACCTCCCAGAGCCGCTGGAACGGTGTCTGTCGGACGACAATCCGTACGTGCGCAAGACAGCGGTGATTTGCGTCGCGAAGCTCTTTTCGCTCAAGCCAGAGCTCGCCCTGGAGCGGGGGTTCGTCGACCGCGTCAAGGATATGATTGCGGATAACAACCCGATGGTCGTCGCAAACGCTGTCGCGACGCTCAACGATATCCAGCAGGCGGCTCAGGACGCGGCTCAGGACGGCGATGCGCCGATTTTTGCGCTCGACTCGGAGATCCTCATGAAGCTCCTCGTGGCCTTGAACGAGTGCTCCGAGTGGGGGCGCATCGTGATCCTCAACACGCTCGCGGCTTACCGCAGCGTCGACGGGCGCGAGGCGGAGCACATTTGCGAGCGCGTCATGCCCCAGTTCCAGCACGCCAACGGCAGCGTGGTGCTCGGCGCAGTAAAGGTCGTGCTCGTGCACATGGAGGCAACGAGCAAGCCGGAATTCGTCCAGCAGCTCATCCGCAAGATGGCGCCGCCGCTCGTGACGCTCGTCTCGGCAGAGCCCGAGGTGCAGTGGGTGGCGCTGCGCAACATCAACCTGATCCTGCAAAAGTACCCCGAGATCCTCTCGAACGAGCTGCGCATCTTTTTCTGCAAATACAACGACCCTCCGTACGTCAAGGCAGAAAAGGTGGATGTGATGATCAAGCTCGCCAAGGAGAACAACGTCGACATGCTCCTGAGCGAACTCAAAGAATACGCGTCGGAAGTCGACGTCGACTTTGTCCGCCGCGCCATCCGCGCCATTGGCCAGTGCGCGATTGCGATCGAGGCGGCGGCGGAGCGCTGCGTCTACGTGCTACTGGAGCTGATCAACTCGCGCGTGAACTACGTGGTGCAGGAGGCGACGGTCGTCGTGAAGGATATCTTCCGCAAGTACCCCAACCAGTACACGCGCATCATCCCGTCGCTGTGTGCTAACCTCGAAGATATCGACGAGCCCGAGGCGAAGGCGTCGCTCATCTGGATCATTGGCGAGTACGCGGAGCGCATCGAAAACTCTGCCGAGCAGCTCGCGGCGTGCCTCGACGAGTTTGCCGACGACGTGCCCGCCGTCCAGTTCCAGACGCTGACGGCCATCGTCAAGCTCTTTCTCAAGAAGCCAGACTCGGAGCTCGCGCAGCGCATCGTCCAGGACGTGCTGGAGAAGGCGACCAAGGAGTGCGACAATGCCGACCTCCGCGACCGCGCCTACATCTACTGGCGCCTCTTGTCGAGCGCCGACTCGGACGCGGCGCGCGACGTGGTCCTCGCCAAGGTGCCGCCGATCGCCATTCCCCCGACCAGCGTGCCGCGCGCGCTGCTCAACGAGCTGATCCGCGAGCTCGGGCTGCTCTCGAGCGTCTACCACAAGCCCGCGTCGACCTTTATCGGCCACGGCCGCATGAGCGTGCAGGGTCTCCAGGCGGCGCTCGCGGTGAACAGCGACGAGGCGGCGCGGTCCAAGGCGATTGCGACCGTTGCGCAGGGCGCCAAGAGCGAGAACCTGCTCGACTTTGGCGACGACGACGCTGCGCCGGCCGAGCAAGCGGCACGCGGCGCCGCCGCGCAGCAGCTTGGCTCGCTGGGCGACCTGCTCGGCGACGATCCGTTCGCCGCACAGCCCGCGCCGCAGCCCGCACCGCGCGCGGCCGTCGACGACCTCATGGGCATCTTTGGCGAGAGTGCGCCGCAGCCGCAGCCGGCCGCGTCCTCGCGCCAGGACGATCTGCTGGGCCTGTTTTAGTACATAGCTACAGACGCTCGGCATAGGCTAGGAAACTAGGCACATCCTCGGCAATCTTGGAAGGCATCATGAGCTGCATGAGTCACACGGCGTACCTCTTGCAGAAAAAGCGGGACCCAGCCCGAGGAATCGGTTTGGACCGTCATGCTGGGTGAGAAGAACGACGTACATCCACTCGGTCTCGGACGGGGCACGCTCACGCACCGCCTCGACACTGGCATAGTACGCACGCACGTACCCCTTCTCGCGCGCGTGCGCGATCGGCTGGCTCAGCACGAGGAACGAGCGCAGCTCGCCGGGCCGGGGCGCCGCGGGCGGTCCATGCATCCACAAGGCGGCCTCGAGCGACGCCTGCTCGTGTGCCGCTGAAAACGGCTCGGGGTGTGGCGGCAGAGGGATCGCAAAGACGAGCTCGACAAAGTCGCGGTCCGCGGTCAGCGGGGGGAGCTTGTACGCATTGTGCCAGATCCCGACGTTGGGCTGCAGCGCCTCGAGACACGTTACCTTTTCGAGCGACTCGATGTACTGCTGCTCCTGCACCGTGTGTTCCTCGAGGAGCCCCTTTGCAAACTTTTCGTACGGCACGTTGTGCGTGGATGCGCGCGTGTGCCACTGCGCCCTGGCCAGCCGTCCGTGCTCCAGCGAGGGCGACGCGCCGCACGCGACTTTCTCCGCTCCACTTGTGCGTATGCGCTTGGCTACGTTGGATGCGTCACGCGCATGGGCAAATGCATCCTGGACACACTCCGCCAAGAAAGGGGTCCAGGCACTAGATTCCACGGCCGGCAGCCGCTCGCGCGCCAGTGGCGCGGCCCGCAGCAGGTCGGGCATCGTAGCGAACGGTACCGTGCGCATCTGATCGGGACGTGCATCCCGATATTGTTAGATTCTACGCGGCGGGTGGAGTGGTGCGGCGAACATCTAGCGCTGGAAGCCTTGAAATACGCGACGCGCGCAGTGGGACAAGTTGACACCCATCCATCTCTTTCCCACCCGTGCACTGGTTAGGAGCCGGACTCCTTCCATCGCACACCTTCTCGAGGCCGGACCTCTTTCCATTCTACCCCTCCCTGGCGGAGACTCCTTCACTACCCCACAATGATCGCCCCCAAGTTCCTTTCGCTTGCGACCTTTATCGCGGTCGCGGTGCATATCTCTGGTCTCGCGACCGCACACTCGGAGCAGGTTAACCCCCTTGCATCCCTCGGCAATGCCGACCCTCTTTCCATGCTGATGAACAGCATCCAGTCGCAGAAGTCGCAGACGGATGCGGACCCCGAGAACCCCCTCGCGTCGATGATGAGCAGCGTTGTGCCGATCGCTGCCCCGCCTCCGGACATGTCGATCTACCACACTGTGCCTCCTCGCCCGCGCTGGGGTGCGGCAGCGGCCTTTGTCCCTTCCGCGAACGCCGTGGTGATCAGCGGTGGCCAGACCGACACGCACTCGACGCTGACCAACGAGACGTGGGTGCTCGACATGAGCGGCCTCCAGGACTTGCAGCGCTCGATCGCTGCGTCCCAGGTCACCCCCTGGCTCAAGGTCCAGCGCTCGAACCACAGCGAGTCGGTCCCGCCGCTCGCGTACGCCTCGGCGGCCGTTTCGTCGAACCTGTGCCCCGGTGGTTCGCAGGACACCTTTTACGTCGTGGGTGGTAAGACGGAGTACTGCAAGACGGATCTTGCGCCGATCTACTCCTACTCCCTCGACCTGGTGAACTCGACCCTCTACGGCACATGGCGCTCGATGAAGGGCAAGGGCCAAGTCGCCCGCCGCACGCACGCCAAGGCCGTCATGCCGCCGCGTGGCCTCGGCAACGACCGCTCGAAGTCGATGATCGTGCTCGGCGGTGAGAACTGGGACGAAGTGTGCCACGATGCCACGCCCCCGGCCAAGACCCGCGAGCCGACCATGGACGTCTGGTCGCTGCCGGAGCCGTACGGCGAGACGTGCCGCGGCACGCTGCAGTCCTCGAACCCGCTCTTGAAGCACAACGCGACTGCGCACCAGCTGCAGTTCCGCGAGCGCCTCGCCTCGGTGCCGCTCTCTGACTACGCCGCCGTGGCACTTCCCGAGCACCTCGTGAACCAGACCACGCGCCAGTTCTCGGAGCCGGTCATGTTCCTTGGTGGCCGCGACTACAAGAACCGTCTCGTCTCGTTCCACAAGCCTTGGGTGCTTGACACGGCCACCGGCCGCTGGGAACGTTGGGTGACGGCCGGCGATGTGCCCCCGCCGCGTGTGGGCCACACCGCCGTGCACCTCTCCGACGGTACCGTGATGGTGTACGGTGGCTACAAGCAGAACAGCGCTCAGGGCGTGAGCAACGAGCCCACCGACGAGACCTTCCTGCTGAACCCGAACGTGACGCCGGCACACTGGTCGCGCGTCAAGTACGCCCCGCGCCCCGCCAACGGCCCCGAGCCGAGCGCCCGTGCGTTCCACTCGGCGACTGTCGTCGAGGACGTGATGGTCGTCGCCTTCGGTCAGCAGTACAAGAGCACCGCGTACGGTTTGGAGAAGCGCGGCGGCACCAACGTCAACGCCTCGGAGCCTCTGGTCATGTACCTCGAGACGCGCCCGACGGCGATGCAGTGGCGCTGGACCGACAAGCTGAGCGCTGTTGTTGCCGGCCGTGTCACGGCGAGCTTCCTGGGCGTCGAAATGGGCGAGCAGGCTGGTAACGACGCCAACGGCGACGCCTCGGCCCCTGGCCAGGGCTCGTTCGGCAACAGCGGCAGCGTCGGCGCGGTGTCTATCGATGGTTCGCGCACCGGCTCGCATGGCGAGCAGGGTGCCGCTGGCGAGGCCGGCGGCACCGGCGCGGTGCCCAACACCGATGGCTCCAACGGCCAGCAGGTGCAGGGCGGCAACGGCGCGAGTGGCTCGCACGGCAGCCACGGCGCTGCGGACAGTGCGGACGGCGCGAAGGGCGCGGGTGCGCAGGGCGGGCACGGCTCGCAGGCCGAGCACGGCTCGCAGGGCGCTCACGGCTCGCAGGGCGGCGCTCACGGCGCCGGCTCGAGCGATGCTAACGGCTCCCACGGCGCCAGCGGCTCCAACGCTTCGCACAGTTCGCAGGGCAATGGCTCCAACTCGGGCAGCGGCTCCGGCTCGGACTCTGACTCGGGCTCTGGCTCGGGCAAGGGCTCGGACTCGAACTCTGGCTCGGGCAAGGGCTCGGGCAAGGGCTCGGACTCTGGCTCGGGCTCTGGCTCGGGCAAGGGCAGCAACGGTTCGGGCAGCGGCCCTACGCCGTCGCACGCTCCCCCGACGACGACGTCCTTCCCCGACATGATCCCCGTTTCGGGCACGCCTGCCCAGGTCACTGGCTTTGCAGGCGCGCCCGGCGCCGGCTCGGGCTCCTCTGCGGCGCCCAGCAAGGGCAAGAACGGCAAGGGCAAGAGCAGCGGCAGTGAGGGCACTTCGGCGACCAAGGGTCCCGAGGCCGACGGCGGCTGGTCGCCGCCGAGCGGCTCGACGACCCCGATCTCGGACCCCACGACGGCTGCTCCCTCGCCTACCGGTGCTGCCGGCCAGTCGAGCTCGGGCGACGCGTCGCCGACGGGTGCTGCGGACAAGAACGGCAAGGACGACAAGAACGGTGACCACAATGGCCATAACAACGGCGAGTCGACGGCGCGTACCGGTGCGATTGCCGGTGGTGTGATTGGTGCTGCTGCCCTTGCGGTCGGTGCGGTGATCGGTGGCCTGTACGCCTACCGCAAGCGCCGCGAGTCGCAGCAGATCACCATGCTCCGCTCCAACGGTGTTGTGCCCAAGGACCGCCGCGACGACCCCGAGTTCGGCTCGGCGCCCCCGGTCTCTTCTCTCTGGCTCCAGCAGCCGATGAATAGCGCGGGCGCTGAGGCGGAGCCTTACGGCCGTCGCTCGAACATGTCGGGCTACTCGATGCAGGGCCACGCCGGCACGCCGCTCTCGGCCTCGCCGGTCGGCGGCCGCTCGATGGCGACGGACGCCTCGCGCCACACCGTCCGCGGTCCTCGTGACACGCACCCGCACGTCCCGTCGAGCCTCGCGGCCGGCGGCGCGGCTGCCGGTCTCGGCGCGGCGGCGGCGGGCGGCTACGCTGCGCACGAATACTACTCACCGCAGAACCAGCGCGAGGGACGCACGGACTCGAACGGCTCGCACTGCTCGTACCCTTACCTGAGTGGCATGCACCGCGCCAGCCCCGAGGACTCGAACCAGGGTCTGGACCACGACGCGCCGACGGACGTCTCGACGTCCGTCGACACGCACGGTGACTCGGACTCGCTGTACAGCAACTCGGTGGACGGCAAGACGGTCATCCACGGTGAGGAGCAGGGCATGCGCACTGCGCCGTCGTTCCGCTTCCCGGAGACGCGCGCGCAGTCGCCCAAGCCGATGTCGTACCCGATTCCTCGTCGCGACCAGCAGTCGTCGACGCTTCGCGTGATGAACTAACCGCAGTTCGCTTGTTGACCGGGGTTTGCAGGCTCGTAGATTCGGAATCTAGTAGCGCCCTTGGCGTGCAGTGGCATCTTGCGGTCGCGCATAGAGACATAGCACCTTTCCCTCATTTTCTCGTACCAAAAATGGAACACTAGACCATGCCGAATCAATCAAGTCTAGAAAAAGGAACGTCGCGCCAATGGCAGCGACTCGCGTCACGAAACTTGTAGTTGTATAGTCAAGAGACTCGTGCCTCGAACCAGCAAAGAGCTGCCTTTCGCTCGATCCGCCCTTTCGGACGGAATCATTGGCCCGTGCACATATTGGGCTATTTATGTCAAATCGCACTCGGCGCATGCTTCTCTATGGCACTATGCTCCTTTTTCATTCAGCTGGATCGCAATATTGACCCAGTGCTCGTACACCTCACCAGCATGTAGTATTGTATCGCCTGCGGCGGCACCATGCAGCGGGGGGCGCAGGAACGTCGCATGCGGCGCGCTAAACTCGAGGAAGGCCGCACAGCGTACGCCATCGTACAATCCGCCGTGCACGGCCTTGCGTACCGGCGCAGGATCAGATACACTGTTGGCCGTATACAGCTGCACACCTGCCTGGTTCGTAGAAAAGTCGAGCGCAATACCCGACGGCGCAGCGAGGCGCACGACCGGTCCACTGCCAGGTCGGCCCCACACATAAAAGTCGTCGTATCCCCCGTCAGGCATGGCGTCTGCAATGCGCTTGCCTCGCGTCCAGTCATGCTCCGCCTCGACCGCACGCAGCTCGCCGGTCGGCACGCCGCGCGCATCGAGCACGAGGCGGCGCAGCGGCGTCTGCATTTGGAGTACGTGCGCGCCAACGCCTGCTCCTTTGGATGCTGCGCTCGACGCGTCCAAATTAAAGCCCCAGTGCTGCGTGAGGTTCAGCGGTGTCGCCGCGCACGCGTCCATGAGCTTGGCTCGGTATGCGACACGCACGCTCGGCACGTCGCCGCCGTCGACCGCAATGCGTGCCTCGATGCGCAGGCGGCCGGGGTAGCCCTGATCGCCCGCGGGCGACTCGATGCCAAACGTCGCACACGCATCGTGGGCCTCGTCGCCAAAGAGCTGCGCATGCTCGAGCACGGTCCACGTAACCGTATCCAGCGGCCCCGTCTGCTCGATCCCGTCACGAGCCACAGCGGGCGGACCACCGTGGTGGCTGACGCCCTCGCCACCTGCATAAGAAGCGCTACATACCCCACTCGGCCAGGTCGACACGGACGCCGCCCGCTTCACTCGTGCCCGCCGGCAGGCGGTTGGCGTACCTGCCGACGACCTGTCCAAAGAACCGGCGCCCGTACCTGGCATGGTCAGCGGGATCCTCAGGACCTGCAAGCACATCGTGCCAGTCCCCGTCGTGGTGCACGCGAATCGCGTGCACAGTCAGCCCGTACGGCAGCACTTGGACCACCACGCGCCCGTCCGCGCTGGCGAGCTCCATCGTTGCGCACGGTCCGCCACGTGGCTCATTCCGAACGTCATGGAGAGCAGCACGCTGCGCCGGCGGCATACCGCCCAGCAGGCGAGTATGTCGCTGAATGTGCCATATACGGAGCCACCGAAGCCCGCGAAGCCGCCCGCAAGTCTGCGGCGCAGCTGGCTTGTGGCGCCGCTCCTGTTTGTCGCCGCGCTGCTTGTGCGTGTCTTCCAGCTCGCGAGTCCGGCCGAGGTCGTGTTTGACGAGGTGCACTTTGGCAAGTTTGCCGCGTACTATGTGACGCGTCGCGTACGTACCCCCTCTCACACAGTACTTTTTCGACGTGCACCCCCCCCTGGCCAAGCTGATTGTCGCTCTCGGCGCGTGGCTCGCCGGCTTTGACGGCAGCTTTGAGTTTGACTCGATCGGCGATGCGTACGCCGGCACGTCGGTGCCCTTCCGCGAGATGCGTGCGTTTACCGCTGTGATTGGCGCGCTTCAGATCCCTCTGGTGTACGAAATGATGCGCGAGGTCGGCGCGCCGCTGTCGACCGGCGTGCTCTGTGCGTTGCTTGTGATGCTCGACAATGCGCACGTCGCGCAGACGCGTCTCATCCTGCTCGACGCGCCGCTCGTGCTCTTTATGCTCTGCAGCATCTACTGCTACATCCGCTTCTACCGCATGCGCTACCAGGAGTTTTCGTTTGCGTGGTGGGCGTGGCTGTGTGCGACGGGCGTGTGCCTCGCGCTGACGGTCTCGTGCAAGCTGGTCGGCGTATTTGGTTTCCTGACGGTGGGCGGCGCGGTGATTTGGGATCTGTGGAACCTGCTGGACATCCGCCGCGGCGTGCCGATCCGCAAGTTTGCCAAGCACTTTTGCGCGCGTGCGCTCTTTCTCATCATGGTCCCCATCTTTGTGTACCTCGGGTGGTTCTGGGTGCACTTTGCGATCCTGACCAAGACCGGCCCGGGCGACACGTTCATGTCGGCGGAATTCCAGCAGACGCTGCGAGGCAACGAGCTGCTGGAGCATTCCATCGAGCTGCACGCCTTTGACTCGATCTCGCTCAAGCACCGCGGCACGAATGCCTTTTTGCACTCGCACCCCGAGCGTTATCCCCACAAGTACGACGACGGGCGCATCTCGAGCGACGGGCAGCAGGTCACCGGCTATCCCCACGAAGATAGCAACAACTTTTGGCAGATCATGCCGGTGGGCCAGGTGGACGACGACGACGGGTTCTTTAACATCACGCGCCGCCTCTTGCGCCACAAGCAGCACATCCGCCTCTTACACGTCAACTCAAACTCGTACCTGCTCGCGCATGACGTCGCGGCGCCGCTCATGCCGACGAACGAGGAGATCACGACGTTCCCTGCCGCCGAGCTCGACGCGGACCAAGAGGCGAAGGACAATACCGTGTTTGAGCTGCACATTGACGGCGGCATCGAAGGCGAGACGACGTGGCATAGCCGCCGCTCGTGGACGCGCCTGATCCACGTTCCGACGCGCGTCGCAGTGTGGACCTATCCCTCCGGCGAGCTGCCCGAGTGGGGCTTCCGGCAGCTCGAAGTGAACGGCAACAAGAACGCGCTCGACAGGACGGCCGTGTGGGTCGTGGACGACGTGAAGCACGACCCAAAGTCGCCCATGTTCAACCTGCGTTCGCGCCCGCAGCCGCCGCGCCCGCTGCAGACGCTGCCCTTCTTCCAGAAGTTTGCCGAGCTGCAGAGCACGATGCTCGAGCAGAACGCCAAGCTCACGCAGACGCACCCCTACTCGTCACGCCCCATCTCCTGGCCTTTTCTCGTGCAAGGCGTGTCGTACTGGTCGACGGACAAGGAGAAGCGCCAAATCTTTTTCATCGGCAATCCGTTCAGCTGGTGGGGTGGCATTATTGGCATCAGCATGTTCCTCGCCGTGTTCCTCATGGACCTCGTGCTGCGCCGCCGCGGCATCTACCAAATTCCCCACGCGGTGCGCGAGCGCTACCTGCGCACGACGGGCTTCTTTGCATTTGCATGGGCGTGCCACTATCTGCCCTTCTTTCTGATGGGCCGCCAGCTCTTTTTGCACCACTACCTCCCCGCGCACATCCTCGCGGTGATGGTGCTCGGAGGGATGCTCGACTTCTTTACGTCCTACTCGATCAATTACCCTCTGAGCCGCGCCGGTCCTGCGCTCACGCCTGACCGCCTGCGGCCCACGCTGCGCCGCAACGACAAGTGGGCGCCGGCGCTGATTGCCGCTCTCATGTCGGCGGTCGCTGCCGCACTATTTGTGTACATTGCGCCCTTTACCTACGGCCACCGCGGCTTGACGCCGGAACAGGTAGCCGCACGCAAGTTTGGCGCGGATTGGCAGCTGCAGTTTGCTAAATAGCTACCCTAAAGACATATCCGCCAGCACGTCCTCTACACCGGCGACGCCGGGCATGTCGTCCACCGACTCGACACGCAGCTGCGGCGCGTCGCCGTGGAGCAGCGCGTCGAGCGCATCCAGCGCCGTGCGGCACGCACGTGTATGCATCTGTGCCTCGGCAAAGGACGCTCTGCGCACGCGCGCATCGAGGTTGCGCCGCGCTTTCTGGGTATGCTCCTCGAGTGTCGCCGCGCTGCGCTCCGAGAGGACAGGGGCGTGGGGCGCCTGGAGCAGGTCGACCAGTGCCTGCGCGGCGATGCGCTGTACCTTGAACGTGCGGTCGTTGAGCGCACGCGCAAGCGCCGCGACGCCGACCTCGACCGAGTGATCGACGCCGTCGAGCGACGCGGCGCACGCCGCGTCAAGCGCCTTCATGAGCGACGACGCGGCGTTCCAGCGCAGCTTGGGCGAGCGGCCCGCAAGCGCCTGGCAGGCGGCATCGATGCCGCGGGTATACAGGGTCGACAAAGGAACGTCGACCGGCGGCGGCGCAAGGCCGTCGCTCTGCGCCTTGACTTCGGGGCTCTGCGGCGGACTGAGTGGTGTGGCCGGCGCGAGCGTCGAGTCGGGCGTCGGCGACGACGACACGGACGATACTGAGCCACGCCGCGAGCCGTGCTCGCACTCGAACCACGCATTCCGCGCACCGACCGCCAGGAGCGTGCCGAGCGCACGCACTGCGTGCACGGCCTCTTTTTCGTCGCGCGGCAGCGCGGTCGCAGCGGTGAGCAGCGCGCGGCCCTGCGAGGAGCGCGGCGGGGCGCGCGCGAGGAGCGCTGCGTAGTTTGCCATTGTCCACGCCGCACACACACGTACGTTGAGGTCCTGGTCGTGCATGAGTCCGTGTGGTTTGCGTGCGTGCAGCAGACGTGTCATGGTTTCATAGGTAAAGCAGAGGAGAAGGGACTCGACGTCGTCGTCGCTGCCGTGCGCGACGATGTGCTCGATGCGCACGCCGACAGCACGCACGGCCGCGGCGCGCACCTCGGCGGCATTGTCGCGCGTCAGAACGTGCAAGTGGGCGAGGTGCAGCGGCGTCGACGGCGCGAGGCACAGGTCAAAGTCGGCCCACAGCGCGCAGACCGCCATGCGCACCTCGACGGACGTGTCGCGCGCGGCGTTCGCGACGAGTTTCGGGAGCATCTGCCGCATCGTCGGCATGCTGGCCGTGCGCTGCCCGAGGCGCGCGAGGCCCGCTAGCATCTCGATCGCGCCGCGTCGCACCGTGTCGTCCGGCGCAGAGACGTCGCGCGAGACGAGCGACGGGATCTCGATCGGCACCGGCATGTCGGTACGCGCAAGGAACACGGCGAGGAGCGACCAGGCCCGGGGCCCGTACAGCGCAGTGGTGCGGTCGTTGCGCGAGAGGAGCGCAATGAGCGCCTCGACGGCACTCGGCGCAAGCTCTGAAAATGAAGGGTGGATGTCGTCGTCCGGATGCAGCACGGCCACGGCCGCGTACGCGCGCAGCGCGACCTCGGGCGACTTGCTCTCACTGCACTGTACGACCGGCCCCCAGAGGATCGCGGCATGGGACGTGGCCAAAGACACGTGTTCGGTCGTGAGAACAAGCGTGCGCACCAGGTCGAGCAGAGGCTCGAGCGTGCGCTCCTCGCTAAGCATGCTCGCGAGTGTGCGCCGCACATGGTCGAGCATCGCCGCGAGGCGCTCCGAGTGGGTGAGGAAGGCGCTTTTCTGGGCCGGCTCGCGCGCCATGGCCCAGAATCCCTGGCCGTATTCGAGGATCACCTGGAGCGCGCGGCATGCGGCGGTCTGTACCTCGCCGGTGGCGCCGAGCAGCGTGCAGAGCACCGGATTCTGGGGCGAGAGGAGGTCTGGCCAGTACGCAGCGAGGTCCTTGGCATTGCGCTGCGTCAGTAGCGAAGCGTACCTGGGCGAGCTGCGCAAGGCACTCGAGTGCCATCACAAGGTCCTTTTCCTCCTCGGCGATGCGGATGCGACGCAGAATCAGCCACACAGCCGACGGCACCGCGCCTGGGGCCAGTGCGTCGCCACGGCGGTTGAGCGTGCTCGGAACAAGGTATACGGCGCACGACAGTGCACTCAGCGCCTCTGGCGGCGCATCCTTCACCCACTTCACCGCGCCGTGCAGCAGTGCTTCTTGCGCAGCGTGCGCCCCCGCAAAGTCGATCGTGTCCGAGGCGATAATCTGGACCGCCTGCCGCGTTTTCTCGTCGCTGATGCGGCTTTCTGCGCGCATCGCCAAGATACTCTGAAGCACCTTGACGCCGTCTATCAGATCCGAACCATACTCGCCGTCCAGGCGCAGGTCCGCATCCTCGACCAGCTTATCTCGGATCCGCCCCAGCCAGGTGCCCGACGGCATCGTTAGATAAGCGTCTTCTGATTGTGGAGAGGTGCGTTGATCTATGTGGAGCTACAAGTGCGCCGGGAGGCGGAGCGGGGGCGGGGGCGACTTGGGCTCCACGCCGAGCTCCTGTGCAAGGTTGCGCGCAATGCCGCGCGACGTGGCCATGATGGTCAGCATGGGGTTCACGCCGGACGCCTCGGGGAGCGCCGAGCCGTCGGCGACCCACAGGTTCGTCGCGCCGCGCACGCGGCCGAGCGGGTCCAGCGCGCTCGTCTTGGGGTCTGCGCCCATGCGGCACGAGCTCATCTGGTGCGCGGAGCCGACCATCGCCTGGAGCGGCGCAAAGCCAAACTTGCGGATCTCGCTCTGCCACTGCATAAAGTCGGGGTGCGTAATATCGCCCTGGGGCGGCATCTTGTCAAAGGGATACGAGCCGCGGATCAGGTTCGAGGTCGTGGGTGGCGCCGGCGCCGGCTCGGGCGTTACAAACGAGCGCAGCTTGTTCTGCGACGTGGCGATCTCGCGCGCACCCGCATTCATGTGGATCTCGGTCGCACGCAGGACACCCTCGAGCATCGACTTTTGGTCAAAGGAGCTGATCTCGTAGTGCACCTCGGGGTTGCCTTCGTTGTCGATCGTGACCTTGCCACCGTCGCGGTCGCGGACCAGGACCAGGAGCGTAAACGAGTGGCGGTAGCGCATCGCACGGCGCTTGTGCTCGAGCGCCGTCTTGAACGGCGCGAGCGCATTGTACAGCGAGGGAAGCGACGCCACGACCTCGACCTTGGCGCCCCAGCCCTGCGCGTTGACGAGCTCGGCAGCGTTCGAGACGGTGGTCAGCATACCGCCCTCCCACGGCTCGACCGGGAAGTCGTAGTAGCCGTGCACGAACGCGACGGGGTGCAGGTGCAGGTGCTGGCCGATCTGCTTGTTGGCACGCAGCTCGGGCGTGCGCAGGAGGAGCGCAGGGGTCTGGATGCTACCCGAACTCACCACGACCGCCTTCTTCGCACTGATAACCACGCGCTGGCCGTTGACCTTGGCGTAGGCGCCGGTCGCGCGGCCGTTGTCCATCAAAATACGCTCGACATTGCAGTGCGTGTAAAACTCGGCGCCATTCTGCGCGGCGTCCTTGAGCCAGGTCTGCACGCCGCCCATCTTGTGGCCGCACGTACAGCCCAGGTAGCACTTGCCGCAGTAGTGCGTGTGGCCGCCCGTGTTCTGCGGCACGGCATTCACCGGCTGGCCGCCGCGCGCCGCGCCGAGCGCCAGGAGCGAGTTGGCACGGTTGTGCTGGATATGGTCGGCGCTTGCGCCCATGCGGTCAATGCACGCCTCGAGGTCGTCGGTGAAGTGGTTCGTCGCAAAGTACGGCACGCCAAACTTGGTCGCCCACGCGTTGCGGAGGAAGTAGCGGGGCTTGAGCGTCGCCGACCAGTTGATCGTCGTACCGCCACCAAAGCCGGCACCAGCCAAGATGTAGAGCGAGCCGTCGGCGGTCGGCACAAGGCCGAGGCGGTCGTGCATCTGCTCCATACCGAAACGCTCCGACGGCTGCATCTCGTTCAGGGGAACGTACATGCCTTTGTCGATCACCATCACGCGCAAGCCGCGCTGCGCGAGGTAGCTCGCGACCACACCACCACCGGCACCCGAGCCGATGATCAGCACGTCGGTCTCGTGCTCAAGCGGGGTGTCGGTCGGCGTCGCGGGCAGCTTCTCGTTGAGGAAGCGGTAGGGGTAGTGCTCCTCGACGACCTCCTCTTGCTGGGAACTCGGGGGGGTCTTCCAGTCCGTCGTTTCCAGCGTGGGGTATCCCATAGCCTCTTCGGCGGCCTCGCAGCCGCGGTAAAAGGCAATGTTAATGAGGCCGTTGAGGCCGACACCTCCCTGGCGCAGCAACTTGAGGCGCGACGTCTGCCAGGACATCAGCACCTTTTCGCGCTCCTCGCGCGGAATCTCCCACACGGGGCCGAGACGGCCAAAGAGGGGGAGACAGCCGGCACGCGTGCTCAGCACGTAGAGCAGCGCACTGATGCGGAACTGCATCTGCTGCGTGAGCGCGATCTTGACGTGCATCGCGACCCAGTTCACCATATCGGGGTAGTCGGAAAACTTGGTCGTGGCATAGAGCTCGGCACGCCGGCGCTGCAGGTCGTCGAGCGAGTCCGGGAGCTCGGCACAGAACTTGGCATTCTCCTCCGGCGTCAGCGGTGCGATGATCGTGTCGCCGATCGTACGCAGTGCCTGCTTCTGGCCGTCGTTCCAAAGCTCGCTCGCGTAGTCGCGGGAGGTGTCTACAACCAGCTGCTTCGGGTCCATCGTGGTCGCAGAGTGGGGCACCGGCCTTGGGGAAGCCTGGCCTTACGCACGTGATAGCGAATGCACGAGCCGGCTTTCAGCCGTTTTGGTACGGCAGGCCGTGCACGGTTGTGGAGGAGGCAACGCCGCCCGAGCGGAGCGGGGCGCACGCGACCTGGCGGCGCGCCGGGAGGGCTGCGCATGACATACGCAGGGTGATGCGGCGCCAGGGGGCACTCTTGGGTTCCTATGCGCTCCTATGTAACGCATGATGCGGTGGTTCTGCGTTGGGATCGACCTGTGACACTGTCGGGTGCGTCGCTTGGCAAGAGCCAGTGGGGAGCTACGGCGTTCCCGTAATAGGGTACTGTTCATATGTCATTGCATGGGTTTGCCGGCCTGTTTGCTACGTATGCGAGAGAGGTGGGCCGTCGGCCCACCAGGGTATCTACAACGAGTCGCCCCGACACTAGCGTCGGCCCAGGAGGGGTGCGGGGCCGGCACCACCGGCGTCTATATTTTTTTTAGCAGGTCTTTTTTTGCGCCAATCCGTAATTAGGAAATCTTGGGGTTGCGCGGTGCCCACGGCCAGCCGAGCGACCCTGGATGTGGAGGCGGCAGGAGCGTCGGCGCCGGCGCTGGCTGCTGGTAGAGGAGGACCGGGCGCCGGAAACCTGGGTGAGCCAAGGCACGTACCGTAACCAGTCCCGACCGCGACGGGTCCCAAGGGTATCAGTCCAAAGACCCCCAGGACATATTCCATGTCATCGGGGTACAGTCGCAGGGCCGCATACGCCTGGCGAAGGTCGCGTGACACGGAGCGTGCCTGGTCGTATGAGCGCCATGGCTGCACTTCGAGGGCGAGGATGCCGCCAGGGCGCAGGCACGCGCATAGGCGGTGCAAGAAGCGGACCAGTCCCCCGTCGCCTTGGTTCAGGTGGATCCACTTGGTGAGGGAGAAGCTGCGTCAGCTGGGGAACATACCATAGAATCAGGTCGTAGCCGAGCGCATCCTCATGTGCGAGCGGCGCACAGTCGTGTGTGACCCAGTCTGCCTCGTAGAGCGCGATGCATTTCGGAAATCCGCGCGCAGGCCCAGGAGGAAGGGCGAGGGGGCCCAGGTGCGTCGCGAAGCACGCCGGAAAGTAGTCGGCGGCGCCCTCTTGGCTTCCAGGCACGTCGGGCTGCATCTGCGACCATGCCGCACGCACCGCCGCCTTTGCATCGCTGACCAGCACCGGGTCAATATCGACGCCCACCGCGCGCTCCAGCGGCGGGTCGGCGTGCTGGCACAGCTCAATGAGCGGTTTGGCGGCATTGCACCCTACGTCGAGAACACGCTCGGGCGCGCGCACATCTCCCCTCTGCGAATTATACCACTTTAGCAGCGCCGCAACCCGCTCATCCATACGATCTACGGACGCGGCCTGCGCCGCGCGCGCGCTGCGCATACCATAGTACCGCCGAAAGTTGCCATGCACCGGTGGTGCGTGCATGCGAACCCGATAATCACGTGATGATCGGGGTGGCAACGGCGGCGAATTTTTTCGCGCGGTCGATCACCGACGTTGGCCAGGCGGGGTACGACGAGTGCTATGGCCCCCATTGCCGCGATGCGTGTCTGCATACGTGCGCCGTCGGCGGTGCGGAGTGCACACGCGCGCCTCGCATCGCCGATGCACGGCGTAGTCGCAGCGACACGCGCTCATTCCACGACGCGCACGAACGACGCGCCGGCCACCGAGGGCCGGCAGCAGTTCAGTCCGTTCTCGTCGCAGCTGCCGCATACGCACCTGCCCACGCCCCTGCCGATGGATGTGCGCGATCGGCAGTCGACGCTGCGGCGGCGCATGCAAAAAGACGGCTCGTTCAACAGCGAAGAGGCCGCCGTTGCGGCCATGTCGAACCTTGATGAGTCGTTCTACCCCACGACGCGCGCCATCGAGAGCCTCGCGCTGCTGCAGGCGTGTCTCTCGACAGGACTCTTGTCGCGCGCACACAAGCTCATGGGCGACCTGCGCGTCGACGCGCACCGTCGCCTCCAGGAGATGCACAACGCCCGCGCTGCGACCGACGTCGAGAGCGAATTCGCGTATGCATCGCCGCTCCCGCTGTGGGCCTACAACTCGGTGCTGCACGCGTACCTGACCAAGGCTATGCAGACCGAGGACGAAAACGAGACGGCGGTGTGGACGTCGCGTGCCTGGGAGCTCTGGCACGGCATGATGGACCGTGCCGAACCGCAGCTCGATCCGCGGCCGGACGCCGCGACGATCGCGACGATGGCGCTCGGCGTCGTGCGTCTTGAGCAGCTTAACCGATACCCGTCCGGCGACCCTGGCGTCGCCGTGCTGCTCAAGGCGGCGCGGTCGCTGTCGCTGTCCCTTGATGCGATCTTTTCTTCGTCGGTGCTGCAGGCCGGCACGTCGGCAGACGGCGAGGCACACGAAGAAGATCCGGCGCCGGATGCCAACGACGCGTCTCTTTTTGTGCAGCCGAGCGTCGATGCCGAGACGCTCCTGACGCACTTCCGCAAGGCCGCGTCGGACATCGGCGACAAAAACGCCCTGCACGAGCTCGAGCAGGTCGCGCATATCCTCCTCCGGGCTGAGAGCCGCGAGGAGGCGGCGGCGCACAAGTCGCAGACCGATCCGCTGGAAGGCGTTGCGCAGATCCGGCCGGTCGTGAAAAAAGGCGACGACGGCGAGTACAAGCCGTTTAATCTCCAGACCCTGCAGGAGAGTCTCGCGATTATGAGCGATGCGCGCATGCGCGTGCCGGACCTGTACGAGCGCCAGCGGTGGCTCGAGCACTCGGCGCTCGACGCGGCCCGCAAGCGTCTGCAGCACGACTCGGCGAAACTCGAGGAGCTCGGCCTGAATTCGGGCGCGCTGCAGTCCAAGACGCTCCAGGCGTGGATGTGGGAGTGGTACCAAAAGCTCGAGGTCGCCCTGACCAAGGACCTGCAAGCGCTGCACAAGCAGACCGAGGCGGGCGACACGTCGTCGATGGAGGCGCAGCTCTACCCTTTCCTGAGCCTGCTCCCCCCGTCGAAGCTCGCGATGATTGTCGTGCTGGAGCTGATGCGCATGCAAGGCATTGGCGGCGTCGCGGACGGCATCAAGACCACGCGTGCGCTCCTCCAGGTCGGCAAGGCGATCGAAGCCGAGTACCATGCGACGGTCATCAACAAGCACCCTGAAATCTTCATCCAGGCCCGCACTGCGCAGAGCCTGCTGAAAGACCGCAACCTGATCAACCTCGCAATGCGCCGCGACCTCAAGGCGTGGCAGGAGCGCTGCGACGAGGACTCGCTCGAGGCCAACGTGCCCAAGTGGACGCAGATCGTGCGTGCGCGCGTCGGCTCGTACATGGTGCGCCATCTGATGGAGGTCGCGACCGTGCACCGCCAGGCGCGCGACCGTGACGGCGAGCTGTGGGAGGAGGAGCAGCCGGCGTTCTACTCGACGTACCAGTACATTGCGGGCAAGAAGCTGGGCGTGATTCGCCTGAACGAGGTCGTGAGTCGCCGCCTCGACAAGGAGTCGGTGAAAGAGACGCTGCATCCTCGGCACCTGCCGATGCTCGTGCCCCCCAAGCCATGGCTTACCCACGACTCGGGCGGCTACTTTTCGGTAAAGACGAGTGCGATGCGGTACAAGGACAGCATCGAGCAGAGCTCGTACCTGCGTGCCGCGTCGGAAAACAACGGCCTCGAGGTCGTGCTTGCGGGTCTCGACGTGCTGGGCAACACCGCGTGGAACATTAACCGCGAGGTCTTTGACGTGGTCGTCGAGGTGTGGAACGCCGGCGAGCCGCTCGCGGATCTGCCGCCCGCCGAGACGAACGACCCCGAGCCCGAGCGCCCCCCGCCGGACGATATCAAGGCCAAGGGTATTTATCTGCAGCGCCTGCGCCAGTGGAACGCGAACCGCGCGTCGAACCACTCGCAGCGCTGCGACATCAACTACAAGCTCGAGATCGCGCGCAGCTTCCTTGGTGAGCGCTTCTACTTCCCCCACAATATGGACTTCCGTGGCCGTGCCTACCCCATTCCGCCGCATCTGAACCACATCGGCAACGACCTGTGCCGTGGCCTGCTCAAGTTTGCGGATGCCAAGCCGCTCGGCGCGGTCGGTCTGCGCTGGCTGCGCATCCACCTGGCCAACGTCTTTGGCTACGACAAGGCGTCGTTTGCGGAGCGCGAGCAGTTTGCGATCGAGCACGAGCGCGAGCTGCGCGACTCGGCGACCAACGCACTCAACGGCGAGCGCTGGTGGCTCCAGGCGGACGACCCGTGGCAGTGCCTTGCGACGTGCATTGAGCTGACCAAGGCACTCGACCACCCCGAAGGGCCGGAGCAGTTCCCGTCGCAGCTCCCGGTGCACCAGGACGGCACCTGCAATGGTCTGCAGCACTATGCGGCGCTCGGCGGCGACCTGCACGGCGCCAAGCAGGTGAACTTGTCGGAAGGTGAGCGCCCGTCGGACGTGTACAGCGGTGTGGCGGACATGGTCATTGCGCAGCTCAACGACCGCGCGGCCGAAGGCGACGAGCACGCCCAGCTGCTTATCGGCAAGGTCACGCGCAAGGTCGTGAAGCAGACGGTGATGACCACGGTGTACGGCGTGACGTTTGTCGGCGCCAAGAACCAAGTCATGCGCCAGCTGGTGGACCGTGGCGATATCCCCGCCGAGATGCTCTGGAGCACTGCGTCGTACCTGGCCAAGTGCATCATGGGCTGTATCGGCGACCTGTTCTCAGGAGCGAACCTCATCCAGGAGTGGCTCTCGGTGACTGCGCGCCTGATTGCCAAGAGCATCCCCCCCGAGCGCCTCGAGTCGTCTACGCAGACCTACCAGCCGCGGACGACGTCCAAGGCGGCGAGCACCGTGCCGGTGTCGCGCATCGGCAAGGAGCAGATGACCTCGGTCATTTGGACCACTGCGCTCGGCCTGCCGATCGTGCAGCCGTACCGCAAGGTCAAAAAGCACCAGATCGCGACCGCGATGCAGTCCGTCTTTATCCGCGATCCCAACCAAAACTTTGAGGTGAACCCCAGCAAGCAGTCGAGCGCGTTCCCGCCCAACTTTATCCACTCGCTCGACGCGACGCACATGATCCTCACCGCGCTCGAGTGCCAGTCTGCGGGCCTTGTCTTTGCGAGTGTGCACGACTCGTACTGGACGCACGCCTGCGACATCGAGACGATGAGCGACGTGATCCGCGACACGTTTGTGCGCTTGCACTCGCAGGACATTCTCGTGCGCCTGCGCAACGAGTTCCTCGAGCGGTACAAAGGCTACCGCATCCCGGCCTCGTCGCTCACCAAGGCCTCGATGCTGCGCTCCGAGCGCGAGCTCCACGAAGCGCAAGAGGCCGAGGAGGAGGCCGAAGACGCCGACGACGAGCCCAAACCGCGTCGCCGGCGTGCGAATGGGTCGGTGGAGAACAAGTTTTACGATCTCGCCGAGGTTCTTCCCGCCATTCCCGAAAAGGGCAACTTTGATGTGAACGAAATCAAGCGCTCCCTGTACTTCTTCAGCTAGTCATAGAAAGATATCCACCTCCACTATGTCGCATCCCCCCGAGTCGTCGCCGCAGGCCGCAGCGCCGCTTGCGCTCCCGTCCAAGGAGGACGCGGCTGCGACCAAGGTCGAGGTCGACGCGCCCAACACCGTCAAGCTCGACCACCTTGGCCCGATCGTTGTACGTCGCCCAGCTGACCCAGGTGAACTCGGACGGCGTACGCACTTCCCACTCACCCAGACGCTTGCGCGCGTGCCAAACTGGCACGAGATGACCAAGGACGAGCAGGAGCGCACCACACGCATCCTCGCCAAGCGCAACCAGGCGCGCCTCGAAAAGCTCCGCGGCGACGTCGCCCCGCCGTCCTCGTAGACCATCACTCCACATAGGAAATATGTACAAACACGCTCCGCCCACCATGCACGCCGTGCGGCCGGAGCTTCCGCGTATGGACGAGCATGCGTGGCAGCGTCCCTCGTTTGTAGAAACACCGGCAATGCGGTAGGTGGAGTGCGGCTGACCCAGCATGCAATGGTTTTACGATATGGTCGAGCGGCACGAGCACGAGACGCCGCGGCCCGGCGAGCGGGTGCTCGACCGCCTCGTGCAGCAGCACTCGTCGCACTCGCCGACGCTCCTCTACCCTCCCGCGTCCTCGCCGCCGATTCCCCAGCGCGCATCGAGTCTCAGCTCGAGCAAAAGCATGCTCGAGGACGCGGCGTGGCCCGCGGATACGAGTGCGTCGCGCTCCGAAATCTCAGAGACGGCCGAGATGCCCGACATTACCGAAGTCGAGCACGAGCCGCGGACACTGCGGTTCGACCCGAGTCACCGTCTTGTGAGCTTCCCGAGCTCGGCTGCGCCACCACGCACGGGCTTTACCCGAAAACGCCAGCGCAGAGAGTAGTTAAACTGCGACAATCACAAATAGTACTACTGCGTTCTATGCAAAGTTACTTCTGGGCAGCCTTGAGACGCTTCTCGGCCTCCTCAAAGTTGATCACGTTCCAGATCTGCTTGAAGTAGTCGGCCTTGACGTTCTTGTACTGGAGGTAGTAGGCGTGCTCCCAGGCGTCGATGCCGATCAGGGGGATGTGCGACAGGAGGGGGTCCTGGTTCGCAGTCGTCACGACGTCGAGCTTGCCGTTGACGGGGCTGTAGCCGAGCCAACCCCAGCCGGAGCCCTGGATGCCAGCGAGCTGAGCGTTGAACTTCTCCTTGAGCTTGTCAAGCGAGCCAAAGTCGCGCTCAACGGCCGAGCGGAGCTCACCGCTGCCGAGCTCGCCACCGCCCTCCTTGGTGGGGGCAAGGTTGTTCCAGAACAGCGTGTGGTTGATGTCACCACCGCCGTTGAAGTTGATGGCCTTCAGGGCAGAGATCTCACCCTTGGTGTTGCCTTGGGCCATAGCATCAGCCAGCGAGTCCTCAGCAGTGTTGAGGTTGTTCACGTAGGTCTGGTGGTGCTTGCTGTGGTGCACCTCCATGATCTCACCCGAGATGAAGGGCTCAAGGGCCTGCGTTAGTCGAGATACGTACACCGTAGCCGTAGGGCAGCTCAGGGAGGGTGTGCTTAGCACGCACGCCCATACGGGGGGCGGCGCTCAGCGTAGTAGCAGCACGGCGAGTGGCAAAGGAAAACATGGTCGGGAACAAGAAGCGTCAGTGCACAGACGGGCCAAGGGCGCTCGGTCCGTTCACCACTGACGTCATTTTACTTAGTCATCCTTTGATCGGCGACCCAGGGTCCTTTTCTCCGATGAGCGCGTTGACGCAGCTGGTGCAGCCAAGCCCGGCGAAGGAGCAGGTGCGCCATGGCGTAGAGGGGGCATGCAGGTCCCTCGCGTCGGTGAACGCAGCGGAGCGCGACGCGGCAGGTGCAGCGCTACTGCAATTTGCGCACAGCCCGGATCTCGTAGACGAATCCGCCTTTCTTCTTGGCTGCACGGACGATGCATCCGTGCACTTTCACGTCCTCGGCGCACTGCTCAGCCAGCTGGGGCGGCTCGACGTGAGCGACGAGAAGCGCGAGGTGCGCTCGCTCGTGTCTCTCAGCGACTGGCTGCTCCAGGCAGCGACCGTGCGCAGAGACGCGCCGGCGTACGTCGCCTCGCGCCAGATGCGCGCGATCGTCTTGCTGGCGAAGCGCGCGGGGGGGCACATTGCGGCACTGGATCCGGCGCCGATCGTGGCCCTGGTTCAGCACGCCACCTCGCTCATCCAGTCCGAGCACAAGGCAGTCGGACTGCAGCTCGCTCTGGCCATCGCGCAGGAGATGGACGTGTCGGCGCTCCCTGGCGTCGATGCCGACGGCGTCCAAGTGGGACTGAGCACGGACGAGCACGTTTGGGCACACGCAGTCGTCCAGGTGCACGGCATGCCGGTGTTGCTTCCGGCGACACTCCAGACGCTCTATGCCAGCCAAGACGACATTGCGTTGCTGCTCCCGGCCGCGCTCGCGACAAGCGCGCTCCTTGAGTGGGACTGGAACGCGATTCCCCTGCTGCCGGCGGCCGCACAGCAATATGCGCCTGCACAGCTCCTCGAAGCCGTGCAGCGCCCAGGGTGCGAGTCGGAGGGCGTGCCGAGCGGCGTGGCCGACATCCTCTTGTCGCCCGACCTCCCTGGCCTGCTAGGCTCGGCTGCACGCGCAGCGGGGAGCGCTGCTGATGCGATGCCCGATAAGGCGCTTGCTGCACGCAACGCCGCGCATGCACTCCGTGGCGCGTTGCAGCATGTCGCTGCCTATGCCCCGGCAGAGAACGAGGGCAAATGGAGCGCACAGCGCCTCGCGTTCGCCAAGGCCCTCGGAACCTATGTCGACGAGACGGCTACGCGCGTCGCGCAGTCGTCCGTGCTTACGACCGAGCTCGACGTGCTCCGCATTCTCGCACAGATCTACCAAGGTCTCGTGTCGGGCCACAGCGGCCGTGTGATCCTTGCCGCCGGTGCGAGCGAGGTCGAGGGCCTGCTGCATGCGCTTGCCCACCTCACACAGGCGAGCTTCCATGCGGCACTCTACCTTGCGCCGTCATGCGCCGACGAAGAGAGCCTCGCCGAGGCGGATGCGGCCGTGACAGAAGTGCTTGCCTTGTGGCGCGCACTGCTCTGTGCGCTCGAGTCGCCCGACGCGCCGCCGGTGCTCGAGGCGGTCCACTCGCATGTGCGCGACCACGTCGTCTTGGCCTACCAGGCCGGCCGCCTGCACGCCGCCCAGGCCGCAGCGGCTAACGACAGCGAGATGCGCGAGGAGCAGGCGAGCGACGCCGAGGCGTACGACGAGCAGCTCACGCTGTACGCGGCGCTTGGGCGTACGTGCCTCGGCGACGCGGTGGGCGCTCTCGCCGCAGCACAAGTGGCCCTCCAAGCGTCGCTCTCCGCCGGCCCGTCGGACGCGACGTGGGAGCAGCTGCACTGGCTTGCGATGCTCACGGGCCACCTCGTCGCGGATGCACCCGCCGCCGAGACCGTGAGCCTGCCCGACGCCGCGGTGCACTCGGACACTGCGACGCAGGACGCACTCCTGGCACTGCTGCACGCCATGAGCCTCGTCCTGCTGCCGGCCCTGCTGCCCCACGGCCCGAACGATGCGCACGCCGCTAGTCCGCAGGTCGTTGCATCGCTCCTCGTAATGACGGCGCGCTGGGTGCCGACGTACCTGCTGCGTACGGACAGTGCGCGCGTCGGCGCACCGCTGACGGGCGCGAGCGGCGAGCATGTCCTTGATACGCTCCTGGGCGAGGTGCGTACCGCGCTCGACGTGTGGCGCTCGGACGCGGACGTGCTCATTGCTGCCGCTGCGCTTCTCGAATCGTTTGCACACACGCCCGGCGCCATGTCGGTGCTCCTTGCGCGCGACGCGATGCAGGGCCTTGTGCGCGACGCGCTCACCTCGCTCGAGAGCCTGCCGGACGCCGCGCACGCCCCACTCTTGCGCGCGTTTGTGCGGTGCCTCGACACCGCGCGCGATGGGCCGGTGTCGGCGAGCGACGCGCGCGCAGTGTACTACCCCCTTGTCCTCGAGGCCGTCCAAGCACGGATGGCCTCGGCGGTGCGCGCAAGCACTGCGCCGCAGCTTGCCGCGTCGGTGCACTCAGCGCTGCGTCTGGTGGAAGTGCTCGCCGGCTGCGCCGATCCGCACACGTCGCGCGCCGTGCACGAGCAGCTCATTGCGCAGCTCCCTGCAGTCGTCGAGATCGCTCAGGCGCTGACGGCACACCCCGACGTGCTGTGTGCGGCGTTGCAGGCCGTCCGTGCGGTGCTCTGTGCGCTGGAAGAGCTCGAGGTGGATCACGGCCCAGTGGCGCACAGCGTGCATGCGCTCCTCGCGACTGTGCGCCCTACACTCGGCGACGCGGACGCAGAAGAGGTGTGGGTGCTGTACCTCGGCACGATCTGCGCGCTGGCGCAGGTCTGTGCGCCGACCGACCTTGCGCCGCTGTGCGATGCGGGCGGCGTGCGCACGAGCGATCCTGCGGCCGTATCGGCCGCGTCGTTCGCCGCAGCCATGTCGTTCCTCTCGCTCGAAACGCTCGCCATTGTCCCGGTGCGCGAGGCGCTTGCGGAGTGCACCGTGGCACTCTTGCTCAAGACGAGTGCCGTGCTGCTCGGCAGCGCGGACGGCACGCCGAGCGATACGCCGTCGCCACTCGTCCTGCTCGCCTCGGGGATGCGCACCGCGCCGCTGGCCGTGCCGAGCGCCAATCCCCTGGAAGTCGTTCTGCGTACCGCTGCGCTGCTTGCGGGCACGGCGGACACCACCATCGATGTGCAGGTCACTGCGCTTGCGCCCGCCGTCGGCCTCTTGTGTGCCCGCCTGCCTGCTGTGCCGCCGAACACGATCAGTGCGCCGCAGGTGCAGCAGAGCGTCGACCGACTGGCATGGGACTTGGTGCGCGCGCTCTTTTTGCGCCCCCTACACCTCCCCCTCCTCTCGTCGCTGGTGCTGATGCTGCGCTCGATTACCCTTGCGCGCGTCCACGCCGAGTGGCTCGGCGGCCAGTCGTCGTACGTGCACGCGCTCGAGGTCGGCTGCGCCTCGGTGCCGCTCTCGGACGCGCACCGCGCCGTGCTGGGCGAGGGCGTGCAGGGCCTCGTGCAGCAGATCCTCACCTCGCAGCCCCCGTCCCCCCAGAACGTGGCGCCGGCGCTGGCCGCACGCATGCACGCAAAGGAGGAGCAGAAAGCGTGTCTTGCCCTGTGCCGCGCGGTGCGGCCGCAACTCTTGCAAGCACGCGGCGTGCTCTGTGTACAATAGCTATGTAGTGGCCTCCGTGCCCTCGTCTTCGGACTCGTCAAAGACGTCGGCGACGGTCGTGTCGCCGACGTCCATCGACACGTCGGCGAGCGATGCGTCCATCGAGGTGTCTGCAAACGACGCGTCCATCGCGTCGGTGCCCTCTGTCGAGTCTGCCCCCTCGCTGCCTTGCCGCTTGCGTTGGAGCAGCTTTTTGATGTACCCGTGCGCAAAAATCTTCATCTTTCGCCGCTTTTCCTCGCTGAGCTCCTTGAGCTCGTCGCGTGGCGGCCACGACTTGGGGTTGCGCTTCTCCTTGCTGACGAGAATGCGCGTCAACTGGGTGAGTGGAGCGACGTACCTCTTTCGCGTGCCGCTTAAACTTTTCGCGGTCAAGGTCCTGCTTGACCTTGGACAGCTGCTTGACGACCAAGGCACCGACCAGCTTCGCGAGCTGCTTCTCTAGCGCACCGAGGTCGGGCTCGGCCTTTTTCGGCTTCTTTTCCATGCGCTTCTCGCTCGGGTCTTTTTCCCGGCGCCGCTTGGCCGCCTGCTCCTTGGCAGCAGCGGCGGCCTCGGCGGCAGCGGCGGCGGCAGCCGCCTCCTCGGCCGCCTTGCGCTGCTGCGCCTCGTTCTCTTCGTTCGCGCGGCGGATGATATCGTCAATCGAGATCGAGGGGACAGGCGCCGGTGCCGGCGCCGCTTCCACCTTGGGCGGGGGCTTGGGCGTCGCGGCAGAAGACGGCGTCTCGTCGCCGTCGCGGTACGATAACAATGCACGCAGGTTCGACGACACCGTGTCCGGTGCGTGGGCTGCGCGGTGCGCCGCCTCAGCCTCGGCACGCCGCCGCGCGGCCCACGATGCGGAGCCTTCTGCGCCGTTTGCCGCGTCCTCCGCGTCCTGGGCGCGGCGTGCGATGCGGAATGTCGTTTCGAGGCGCTCCCACGCGTCGAGGAGCGACGTTGCGAGCGATTTGGTCGCTCCCTCGCCGTCGGCAATGCGGCGGACCTGCGCGTCGATGCCCGAGTCGACGACCTTGTCGCGGGCAAGGAGCGGCCACTTGGCGAGGCACTGCAGGCTAAGGCTAACGACCCCCTCGTCATCCGACCACTCTTCGAGGACACCGGCAAGAACGACAAAACCGTGCAGCTTGACACACGCCTTGTGCACGCTCACCTCGTCGGTCATGGCCACACGCTGAAGCAGCTTCTCCAGAATGTGCTTCGACGAGGTCGCCTGGCGCATCGCCGTGATGACCCGCGCGCTCTCCTCCTCGTGCATCGGTGAGAGGGTCGCGTGGAAGTCTTCGTCCAGGATCTTGCTGCGCTTGCCCCTCGGGAGCGTCGCGCGCAGCGCCTTGACCTCTTCGGCGATACCGAGCGCGTCAATGTACAGGTCGCTCATGGTGACGACATCCGTCTGTGTGCGCCCGCCCAGCGTGCCGACACAGTTGGCTTCGCCACAGTAGCATGGCTGCGCATCGTTTCTGCGTAAGCAAGACAACCTACCCGTAGCGGTCGACGTTGTAATTAAAGGTGAGTTCTTCGCCGGCCAGGATATCGCGCTTGGCAAAGATGCCCATACGCACATGGCGCCCGACGTGCCACTTGCTCACATAGCAGTTCGGGTTGCAGCTGTGGTTGATGAAGCGCGAGCGTGCGCCGCGCTTCGTCGCATCAATGTACTCGTCGCGCTGGAGCATCATAAAGTAAAAGTGCTCGATGCGCTCGTCTTTGTACTGCTGCATGCGCCGCATAAAGGTATCGTGGTTGATCACCTCGCCCATGTACTCGTACACAAACGCGTCCCTGTGTGAGATCCGCGACGTACGAGGTGATGTCGGCCGCAGCCCGCAGGCCGTAGCCCTTGTTTGGCGTCAGGACAATGTCCACTGGGGAATATTCGCGCTTTTGGAAGCTGCGTCAGCCGGAGCACGTACCGCTGGTTCTTGCAGTGCTTGCCACACTCGCACACGTCGGCCATACACTCGACCTGCGTCAGGCGGTTGATACACCCGCTCTCCTCCGTGCATGCATAGGCAGCGCCGCGCTTGAGTGTGCACTCGCACGACGGGTCATCCTGGCCGCGCGTACGCCCCATGCGGCTCGTCTGGTAAATACATGAACCCAGCTCCTCGAATGTCGCGAGCGCCGCATCGTTCACGACCGGCAGGTCGCTCACCAGCTGCGGCATCGCACCTCGAGACGCGCCGTCGTCCATGGAAGCAAGGCTATTGCTGACTAATCTACAGCTCCTCGACCTCGACGCGCTGCCCACAGCTGCGGCACAACTGCAGGCTGCCGGGGAGCGACTCCCAGTCGTGGATATGCTCCGCATCGCGCCGTTCCTGCCAGATATTGTCACGGATCGTGCGGCGGCGCAGGCGCGCAAGGCCCTGCTCAAATTTTCGCACGCGCTTCTGCGACTTGTCCGCCTGCCGCCGCGCGTACTCGCGGTCGAGCGCCTCGGCACTGCCCCACTTTACGTCGGAGAAGGCATAGGCCTCGACTTGCTTGCGTAGGAAGAGCATCATGTTGCTGTAGGTCGATTTATGAGGATTTTTTTTTAGGAGGTGGGGGAGCAGCTCGCCGTCCGCGAGCTCGGCGTCGGTCAGCAGGTAGTCCTCTTTTGCCTCTGTCTTGGTCAGGAGAGAGTACTGCTCGGGGTGTGTGCGCTCGCACGAGCGGCACACGCGCACGTTAAAGACACGCAGAAAGGGCTCGTACATCACGTCCGGCGACTGGCACACCTCGCACACGGGGCGCGTCGTAGGGTCGAGACTGATACCAGGCTCCATCTGGTCGCGCAGCCGCTGCTTCTCACGCTCCTGCTCCTTGCGCAGGTTTTCGAGCGCGACCACGGGGTCTTCCGCCTCATCTTCCACCAGGAAACCACCCTTGGAGTTGCGTAGGCGCGTCAAGTCAAACTCGATATAGTCGCCAAGGGCCTTGTCGCGGGGCAGCGCCTGGGCCTGGGGTATCGGCGCCTCTTTGGTCGCGGCGCGTGCATCGCGGATCGAGGCAGGGGCCGTCGTGCTCGCCTGGTGCGACGCCATGCGGCGGAGGCTCTGCCGCGCTACATTAGACAGAGTACGTACCTTTCGCGCGGTTCGCCTCGACAATCTCGGCCTCTTCGGCGGTGCGCTTCGCGCGCGGCGCGCCTGTGGCGTCCTCCGAGTCCGCCATGGCGGCGTAGGCACACCTCCACATTTCCTCGATGGAGCGCTCCGTGCGTTGCTACGCGGTGCTCCTCGCGCGGAGTGCACGGCGGCGCACGCACGAAACGCCGTGCCCGGCGACCGACGACTGGAGCTGGTGGTCGGCGTGGAGCAACGCGGAGCGCGCGCATTTCTTTCACGCACTCGCACGCCATTCGCGATGGCGCCCGGATGCGATCGCGGCGGATATCGGCAGGCCGGTCGAGGAGGTCGCGCGTGCGATCCGCCGCTTTGATCGGCAAGTGCGGCGTGTCGAGGGGCTTGAGAAGCGAGTCGGGCGGCGGCGGACGTACAAGGCCCGCCTGACGCAGGCGCCTGCAGCGCGCGAGATGTCCACTTTATGGCTCGCACAGGAAGAGCAGTGCGCTGCGGCGCTCGTGCGGGGCGCGGACCGCATTGCCAGTGCACAGGCTGGGCCAGCACATGCATCGGCAGCCGCCGACTTTTTGCGATGCGAAAAGGCCGAAGGGATATGGACGGCTCTTTCACGGATGCTCGTCCTGCCGAGCCGCCCGTCGTGGCCTCCGACGCTTGAGCCTACCGAAGCATACCGCGCATACGCACATGTGCAGCGCGTGCCTATCCTCAAAACGCCCGAGCATGTGGCTGGGCTCGTGAATGATCTTTTAGAGGCACGCCTCCTTACCTTTTCGCAGCCGACCTCGTCCATAACCCCTGAGGTCCTGCTCAAGAATGGAAAGGTGCAGTGGCTCGAGGCGGATCCGAGTGTGCCTGCATGGCTTGACGTGCCTGCGCTTGCATTGCGCATGGCAAGAACACGACGTACGTCGTACCTTGGCATGGACATGGCGCGCGCACTCGCACGGCACATCGAGGCTTTTCTGTACCATACCCTCTATGAGCTGACTATTGTTGGCGAGCGCACGCTGCGGCCAGGTGCGATTGATGAACAGCATGTGTGGGCGTGTGTCGCCCGGCTTGGATACCCCGTGTATGCGACGCATCACGACGATGAACGCCCGACACTCGATGCGGGCCTCTTGCACTCGATGGCCGTTGCGCGCGCGTGTGCAGACCCCCCTGTGGCATGGAGGGAAGATGCGCAGAAAATGGGCAGGAATATTGTCCATCCCGAGGTGCTGGACGACGATGAGTCGGACAAGGAAGACGAGGACGTGCACCACGAGCAACTGGACGCGAGTGTGGCAGAGCGCCGAGCGGATGACGCCGAGGCACACTATCGAGAGGCGCCGACCGCAGAGCAACTCTGTGAAGATGCCCATGAGAGACAAGCGCCCCGCGAGATAGGGCACACGCCCGAGGATCGCGACAATGTTGCGATGGAGGATGCAGACCAGGTCCCGGGCGAAACGCAGGCCGAAGCGCACCAAGGACCAGCATCCGTCGTGACCGATACCTCCGATCGGCTATCGCCCGTGCCGCTCGTTGCCCCCACGATACCCACTCTGACGGAGGGGTGGCGCATCGGCACACTTGCGCCCTTATGCCCCTATGAATACGTCCAAGAAAACACCGAGGACTCCGAGCCGCACGACGCGCTTGACTCGGACCTTGGCTCGGACGACGCGCTCTCTGATGTCGACGCTGACTCGGACGCCGACATTGATGAACTCGACCGGACCGCGGATGCACACTACGAGCGTCGTCTCCTGCGCGACTGGTTCTATAGCTAGTGGCCCTGGATCTTCCAAATGAGCACCGCGAAAATAACGGAAAGCACGAAAAAGAGGACAAAAAGAAGCTCGTCGGAGAGCGCTGCGTGAGCATAGGCACGTACTCAGCTTCGGCACCATACCCGACGGCAGCACGCGCACGCGCACCGTCGAGTCTGCGCTGCCACTCACGAGCGCACGCGAGTTGGGCGCAAATGCGACGCACGTCGGGGGAAAGTCGTGCACGTTCTCCTCCCGCAAAAGAGGCTGCGTGAGCCAGGAAACGTACCTGGAGCGTGCGTGCCTGGAGCACCGACAGGCTGAGATCCGATGTGCCGACGGCCAAGAGGCGCCCATTGTTGCTGCATTAGCCCAGCCACGTACCTCACAGCAAGGACCGTGCCAGGGCGGTTCGACACTTTGCGTGCGCCCAGCATCTTCCATGCATCTGCGTCCCATGCCGCGACGTAGCACGCACGCGTCTTGCTCCCCGGCGCCGGCGTCGTGTTCACCAGCGCAAAGAGGCGGTCGCGCGTACCGACGCTGAGCCCCGTGCTGCGCCCAAACTGGGCCATGCGGAAGGAGCCCCGCTGGGCAGACCCGATATTCGCGCTCTCGATCGTCTGCAAGACACGCGGCGTATAGGTGAGCACACCGCCCTCCTCGGTCGTCTTGGGCGCCGTCGAGAGGACGATGATCTGGGCGGCCGTCGTGATCGCGAGCTGCGTTCCGTCGTGCGAAAAGTCGGTGTCGTACACCTCCTTGCCGCCCGGCACGGCGCTCGTGGCGCTCGTCCACACCGGCTCGAGGCTAGGGTAGCGGTGCAGCTGCACCTTTCCGTCCGAGCTTGCGAGCGCCAGGAGCGAGCCGTCCGGCGAAAAGGTCGCCGTCTTTTGGTAGTGCTCCGGGTCGGTGATGCCGAGCGACGGCACCGCGGCACGCGGCGTAATCGTCACCGAGAGCTCCGCGCGCCCCGCGGCCGCATCCGCGCGCGCCGCCGGCGCCGTGGTCGTCGTGTAGCCAAACACACGGACGTGCGCATTTTCGCCTTGCGCGACACGCGCCGGCTCCTCGTTCACGCCGCACACGAGCGACCCGTCCTGTGGATGCACCGCGACGCACATCGGTGCGTCCTCGGACGCACTGAGCTTCAGGTCGCCCGCCGCACGCAGCGAAGCCCCGTCGCTGAGCTGCAGCTCGGCAGATTTCTGGTGAGCGCGTCAACGTACAATCCCGTTCGCGACGCCGCTGCGGCCCGCGCCGCCGCCGCCTACATAGAAGAGATGCGTATTGTCTACAAAGCCTAGGGCGTACACCGGCACGCCCGCGGCCAACACCGCATGCTGCCCGTCCATGGTCACCGTGCGTTGCACGTGGAAGTGGAGCGGTGGATTGGTCAGCAACACACCATGGCCAGCGTTGCGAGCCCGGCACCTGCTGCGCGCAGCACGGCGCCTGCGCCGGTCGATCCGACGCAGGCAACGCCGCTGCCCAAGACCGTCATAACGCGTGCACAGATTGCACAGCGTATCGCCCAAGGCGAGGTGCTCGTGCTGCACCGCCGCCTTGTGTACAAACTCGACAACTGGATCCACCAACATCCAGGCGGCGACCTCGCGATCCTGCACTTTGTGGGCCGCGACGCGAAGGACGAGATCGAGGTGTACCACTCACACGAGACGATCACTCAGCACATGCGCCGCTTTGCCATTGCACAGCTCGCCGAAGAGGACGCGACCGATGTGGCAAAGGGACGGGTGTACCGCCCGCTGATGCCGCCCATCCAGCTCGGCTACCGCAACGGGAAGCTCGACCACCCCGACGCACAGCTCGCTGCGTGGAGTGCATCGGACGCGTCCAAGGAGGGTGCGCCGCGCATCGCCTCGTTTCCGCTCCCGGTCGAGATGCTCGAGCCGCCGGCGAGCGAGCTTTCGTCCTTAAAAGAGGCGCGCATCTCGGCCGCCTTTGAAAAGATGCACGCGCAGATCAAGGATGCGGGTCTGTACAAGCTGCGTCCCCACCACTACCTACGCGAGGGCGTGCGCTACGCCGGCCTCGGCGCCCTTGCTTATGTCTGCTACCAGGCAGCGAAAGGCCAGGAGGGATGGCCGCAGTCGGCGCTGTACTGCATCTCGGCCGCCTTCCTCGGGCTGATGTGGCAGCAGCTCACGTTCCTTGCGCATGACTCGGGCCATACCGGCGTCACGCACGACTACAGCTTTGACCGCTGGCTCGGCGTGACGGTCGCGTCGTACCTCGGCGGCCTCTCGCTCGTGTGGTGGTGCGACAACCACGATGTGCACCACCTCGTGACGAACCATCCCGAGCACGACCCCGATATCCAGCACATGCCGATCTTTGCCATTTCGCCGCGCTTTGTGAACGAGCCCGAGAAAGGCGGCAAGCAGACGGTCGGCCTCTGGTCGTCATACTACCGCCGCGTGATGTACTTTGACGCGTTTGCCAAGGTCCTGCTGCGCATGCAGCACCGGCTGTACTTTATTATAATGTCGCTCGCGCGCTTCAACCTGTACGCGCTGTCCTACAGCTTTTTGCTCCTGCGCGCGCGCCGCGACAAGTGGTTCTGGTACGAGGCGACTGGGCTCGCCGTGTTCTGGTACTGGTTCGGCGGCCTGGTGATCGGCTCGCTGCCGTCGTGGCAGATGGGCGTCGCCTACCTGCTCATTTCGCACATCTTTGCCTCGCCGGTGCATGTGCAGATCGTTCTTTCGCACTTTGCGCAGGACACGCGCGACCTGGGGCCGCAGGAGTGCTTTGCCTCGCGCCAAATCCGCACGACAATGGACGTGCAGTGCCCGCCGTACCTCGACTTTGTCCACGGCGGTCTCCATATGCAGGTGACGCACCACCTCTTCCCCCGTATGCCCCGCCACAACCTGCGCGAGACGCGCGACCGCTTCGTCGAGCCGTTCTGTAAGGCACAGGGGCTGACGTACGAGGAGATGTCCTTTGCACCGGGCAACGGCAAGGTGCTCAGCCGCATGAAGGAGGTCGCGGACCAGGTGCAGTTTCTCTTATGTGTTGCCAACGCGCAGGCCCGCGGAGAGCTGCACGGATAGATTACACTACTCGTTACATACAACCGACGTCGCATGCAGCTCGGTTGCAATACCGCGCTGCAGCACTGCAGAAAGTCCGTGGAGGTGGGGGAGGAGCGTGCGTAGATACGGCTTGGTATCAGTGCTGGCGTACGCGCGCATCGACGAGAGCAGCGCCGAGACGCACTGGATCGCATAGCCCGCCGAGATCACTGGGCCCAGCGACGTGTTGAGGTTGTGCAGGACGCAGCGCAGCAGCGCCGCACGGCGCATCGCAAACGTCTTGGGCGGCAGGGGGGGTAATGGCGTCGAGAGCGACAAGGGCGTGCCCAGATGCGGCGTCGCACTGGGCGGGGGCGCGCCCAGATGCGGCGTCGCACTGGGCGGGGGCGCGCCCAGATGCGGCGTCGCACTGGGCGGGGGCGCGGCGCTCGGGTGCGACGGACTCGGCTGCGAATCCTCGACGCCCCGCCAAATGGCGCCAACGCCACGAAAGAGACCCAGCCCGCCGCTCTCGACAATCAGCGCAGTGAGCACCGGCTGCAGTGTTACTGCGGGCGCCGCAATGCTCTGGAACCAAATGCCGACGATTTCGTACGCTTCTTCCCGGAATGCGCGGGGATCGAGACGCGCCATACATACGGCAAATTGCAGCGCAATGTCACGCTTCAGCACGCCGTCGCTAATCCGACGCCACGACTCGGCGCCGAGCGTCAGATAGCTGTGCCACGACCGCAGCTCGTTCTGCACAAGGACCTGTGCACACGCCGCCCAGCACTCGACGAGCTTCGCACGGCGCTCGTCCGCCTCGGCGTGCGCGACCAGCGCCTCGACCTGGGCATGCGGCGTGCTCCCGCCAACCTCGCGCTCGCTCGGCGCATGCGCAAGCCGCGCAAAGAGAGCGGGCGAAATGCGCGCATGCAGTGCATCCGCCACAAGGCGGTCGCGACTTGCGTCCCATGCAGGCGGCGGCGGCGGTGCTTCTTCGCCGAGCAGCGCTGCCAGCGCGGGGTCGGTCAGGAAGGCGTCGTCGAACTCGTCGTCCTCTTTCGGGCGTACGTCGGCACGCTGCTGCACAAAGAGGCGGATGCCTTGCACGACCTCGGCCTCGATGGACGGATCGGCAATGGTCTGCAGCAGTTCGTCGGTCCACGCGGCGTGCAGCAGCTCGGGGGGTGGGTAGACCGGTGCCTGCTTGGCCAGCGACGCATGCTGCACGACATGCTGTACACCACGCACGACACCGAGAAGAATGCGTGCCGCCTCTTTTTGAGCATGTGCCTGCCGACGCTCGGCAAAGGGGGCATCGACGAGCGGCGCGGCGCGCACTTCTGCCGCTGCAGCACGGCATACGTCGACGAACCACGCAACCACCGGCGCGAGACCAAGGCCATGGTGCCGAAAGAGCGTGCCGCAGTACACCATCGCGCGGACGCACGTCACTTGGCTCACTTTGTCCGCGCCGGCAAACGCAAGGAAGCTGCGGATCTGCCGCAGACGCTGGACCGCCGAGCTCGGGACAAAGTAGAGGAAGAGCATCACGATCGAGTAGTGATTAAAGAGCATCGCACGCTCTGCCGACATCGGCACATTCGCCTCGGTGAACGGCATGACACGCACAGGCGTCATGCGTGAGAATAGGCGCGCGGCTCGGTGTGTCCCTTGGAGTGCGTCGCGCTCGGCGAGCGCCGCGCCGGCGCGTCCGAGAAGCTGCAAGAAGACGTGGTACGCATTGGCATCCGGGGGCCCATGCAACAGGCGCCCGATATCGTAGCGGCGCAGGAACGGCGCAAAGTCGTGGTCCGACTCGCTCGGCAGATCCGCAAGGCGGTGCTGATCAAACACGTCAAAGAGGCGGCCGAGTACGCTCTCTGCATCCACGAGCGAAAAGTCATACTGCTCGTGCAGCAAGAGGCAGCGGCATACGACGATGCGGATGTACGCGTCACGGCGGCGCAGCAGCGCGCGGGGCGCCGCACACTCGACGGGGGCACTAAAGCGCAGGCGGAGCGCTAGCGCACGCTGCACAAGCGTCCAGGTGGGGCTCATGACAGGCGTCGTCCGTGCCACGCCAGCCGCTGCGCCAAAGTGGGCGAGGCTATGCATCGCCAGCACCACGTACCACACGCGCTCGCTCCATACAATGTGCGACGCAGGCGCGCTTTCGTGCCAGTCGTCGAGCGCCGCCTCGAGCACGTCGTAAAAGGCAGGCGGTCGGTCAGGCGTGTCAAGCGTGTGCAAGAGGTGCATGAGCGAAATCCATAGCTCGGCCGCGTCGTCGTCCACCGTCTCGTCTCGCAGCTTGCTCATGCAGCGGTGCACACCGTCGGCAAGGAGATGGACGACAAGGGGCTGCGCGGCTTCGAGCACATCGACGTCAGACGCTGCGCAGGCATTGTGTGTACGCCATACGACTTCCACGCGGAACCAGAGGAGCGCAAGACGTAGTGCACGCGCATCGCTCGGCGCTCGCTCCAGCAGGGTATATACGAGTGCAAAGAGGCGCGCGGCCATCGACGCCAGGTCGGGACTCGGCGTGTCGGGCGCAAGGCCATCGAGGTCCACAAGGTCGATCGACGCGGCCTGCGCGCTCTGCCAACTGATCCACTCGCCCAAGAAAGCGAGGAGGTCACGGAGGGGACGTATACTGCCCTCTTCCATCGCCTCCCATGCTTGGTCAAGAAGCGCAGGCAGGACCTGCTCGAGCTCCGCCATGCCGAGCCATCCACGCAGCGTGTGCCCAAAGACGTGGCACACCGGCGCCTCGTCGTGGCGCACGTCGCGCTCACGCGCACGCAGCAACGCATGCAGCTTGCCTTTCGCCAGGTTGGTATGCGGTGCAAAGCGGACGCCTGGGGGCGGGGGATGCAGGCCAAAGTCGAGCGACACATTGGCGAGCTGGTCAAACGATAAGAGATCTTGCAGCTCTGTCTGCAGCTCGGGGGTATCGAGGATCGCGTGCTGCCACGCAGTCGGAAGGGCAGGGAGCGCAGGCGCGGGGGTAGCAGGGACCGCGCCTTTGCTTGGCGCCGCCGTCAGCTCATGGCGCGGCACACTCTTGGGACGGGTGCTCAGCGTGTCGAGCGGCACGCGCATGAGCATCTCGTCGTCGCCAGGCAGGTTCCGTGTCGCTCCTGGCGTGTACGGAAGGCGCGCAAACGCACGCAAGTCCCCACGCGTTGTCGGCACGCCGAGGAACCGGTCGGGCTGGCCGGGAAGCAAAAAGACAGAGGTACGCTCGTCGTCCGAGCTCGCTGCGCCGCTGTCGGGCAGAGCGCCGGGCGGTCCGGCACCCAGACGAGGGACACTCGACGGCCGCTGCGTACTCGACGGCCGAGGCGTGCTTGATGGCTGCTGCGTGTTCGGCGGACGCGGCGCCGAGCCATTCCGCGGCGCCCATTCCGGTGCGTGCCGTGCGCCGTGTGCGCCAGGCGTCCCTAGCGCGCCGGCTCTCGGCGTGCCGTGTGCGCTCCGTACTTTTTTTCCACTGGGATTGCCCCAGAGCCATTCGGTTGACGCTTTCTTGGCGCGGCCGCTGCCTTTTTTCTTGTTAGTGCGCTGCCCGAATCCGCGTGCGCCGCTTGTGCGTGCCAGCATACGGTCCACTGCATCTTCTTCGTGCGCCGGCGGCGACCGTGCGCGTGGCGACCGGCACCACCAGCGTACATCCGTATTTTCCAGGACTGGGCTCGGCGCACGCTCTTCTTCTGAGCCATCCGAACTGGACTCGACGTCGCTCAGTAGAGGTGCATGTGCGTCAATATGTGCGCCCCGCCTACGCCGCGACTCGCCAGGGCGCAGAGGCGAGTTGGACGGTGCCGGGCGCTCGTCTTCGGAGCTTTCGCTTTCGGACGGAGCGGCATGGCCATGGCGCATGGCGCGTAGATCGTCAATACACGCACGCGCCATGTGTGCCGGCATCATGCGCTTCAATACGCGGAAGCGGCGCTCGTAATCGGTGCTATCTTCCGATGCAGGCGACGGCGAGCGGGGCGGTACGCGTCGGGGCGGCGCTTCGGGCTCGGGCGACGACGTAGGTGTCGGGCGCCGCCGAGGCGATGGGCGTCGCACGCGTGGCGAGGCCGTGAGCGATGGCGACCGTTCGCGCTCGCCCTCCGACGCAACGTCCGGTGCACTGGACTGCGTCTCTGGGAGTTCGGCACGGAGCAGTGCATGCCGCTGCCATTCCCGCTGCGACACGACGGCATCTTGCCAGTCGTTTTGATAGAGCTCGCGGCGGTACTGGAGCGCTTCGACCGTGTACGGCCGGATCTGTGCGAGCTTTCGCCGGCGCAGGTTGCGGCGCGGAGGAGAACGCGTGTCTGGAAGCGTAGGACGGAGCGGGCCGCTTGACGCGTGGCGCGATGGTCCTGTAGACGGGGTATCGGTAGACTGCGCGGTATTCGATGCAGACGGTGGTGACGTGTGTTGCTCCAATGGGTAGTGCGTTGGGCCAGGAGAGAGGGCCGGCAAAGGGTCAAGGGCAGGCGGCGTCGCGGGCGGTGGACGAGGCGCTGGTGTGGCCGGTGCGTGCGCCACTTGCGACACCTGCGACGCCTGCGACGCGTCCTGAGGCACCTTTGACGTGTCCAGCGACCCTTGCGACGCGCCTGGCGCCTGTGGCACCGGCCGATGCCCAGCGCCCTCCAGCCCAACCCCTTCTCCTACCTCTCTTCTCCCCCGTTTCCGTGCGCGCGTTCCCCAGCGGTGCAGCCGCTTTCGGCTCGCCTGCACCTCGTCCTCACTCACGACGCCCACGGCCTCCTCGTCGTCCGACGTGGCGACTACGCGCGGAGCGCCCGCCGCGCGCCGCGCATTGTCCATCGCGTCGAGCCAAGAAACGTAACCTCCACATCTACGGAGCACGGAGCGGGGTCGGTGGGCTGAGCATCGACTGGAGCCACTGTGCGGCATGCGAACTAGAGACGGGCGAGTTTTGATGGGTCGTACAAGGAAGTAGCGGTGCGCCGAGTGCCACAGGGCTTGGCATCGTCGGTGCGGACCGCGGCGTGGGTGTCGTAGGCGGTTGCTCTTGCAGCTCGAGCGTGAGCGTGCCAGAGGTGGATGCATGGACATGGAAGGGAGGCGTGTGCTCCGTTTGGTCGGCGAGCGGCACAGACACGATCGACCAGCGTCGTGCATGTTTCGGCCGTGCCTTGGGTGTCTTGGGCTCCGTGCGTGGGGCAGGTAGCGCGGGCGGCGGCATCGTCGGCGTGAGCGCGTGCAGCACCGGGCGCAGCGCATGGCTCGACGGCCGCCGCGCGGTCGGCGTGGTCGGCAGTGCCGGCGAGCACTCCAGCTTGGGTGTCTGTGGCGTGGCCGGCGCGCGCTGTGCGCGGAACGTCGAGGCGTAGCACGCCATGCACGCCCGCGCTTTTGTATCCGGAGCGCCGCTCACGGCCGGCGGCAGGAGGACGTAGCAGGAAGAGCATGCGGCGCAGAACACCTGGCCACAGAGGCGGCAGTGGTGCTTGCGGCGCCACAGCGTAAACGGCTCGACGCAGCGCGCGCAGCGCACCGAGAAGCTATCCGGGACCCATACCGGAGCATGGTAGTGCTCCAAGGCAGGGAGAGCGCGCTCGCGGCGGGGCGACAGGAGCGCCGCCACGCCGTGCGCCGTGCGGGACATGGGCGAGTGCGGCGGCGAGCCGCTCACGCTCAGCGCGGGCTCAGAGCTTGCCGCCGAGCTCCCCGACGAGCACGACGAGTGGCGGTTCGCCGGCGGCGACTCGCTCTTTTTGAGCGAGCGCATGGCGGCAATGTGCTCCTCCTGCGCCTCGCGGATCGCGGCAATCCACATGCTCTTGGCACTGGACGTCGCGGCGTACAAAGAGAACGAGCACTGCGGCGAGTGCACGTCAAAGCGGTGCCGCAGCGGGAGCGGCGCGCGCCCGACGCTCGCCGAAAGGTCCGGCATGCTCGTCGAGATAGGCAGGCCGGTCGGCGGCGCGGCCGCCTCGTCGTAGCCGACGACCGTGCAGTCGGCGAGCGGCAGCTTGTGCGTGAGGTACAGCGACGGGCCGCCGAGGAGCGACAGCGGCGCGGTTGTCCAGTCGATTTCCTCGCGCGGCGCATCGTCCCGGGCCGCCGGCGGCGCGTCGCCCAGCACACTCGCGCTCGCGAGCAGGATGCAGTCGGAAAAGAGATACACCTGCCTAGGCTGGATATTCTTGCGCCGCGTCTTGAGCAGCGTGCCGTGGCGCAGGAGGCGGCGGCCCGGCACGACCAGCGCCTCGTCGAGGCCGACGAGCATACGCTGCAGCGCAAGCGCAATCAGCGTGAGCTCCTGCTGGCGCACATGCTCGTTGATAAACAGCGCCGTGTGGTCCACCACACGAAATGTTTCGCGTAGCGGCTCGTGGTCGGGGTGCCACGGCGGCGTGTTGCGTAGCAGCTCCTGGAGCAGGAGGCGGTAGCGCGGCACGCGCTGCACGAGCGTGAGCATCTGCGCCTGCAGGCCGAGCTCGGCGCCGCCGCCGGCGCGGCATGCGGCCGCCTCGGCGCGCTTCAGGAACGCATCAAACGCGTCGTTGCTGCGGCGCTCCTCGTCGAGCGCCTGCATGGCGCTCGCAAAGTTCTTCATAAACAGCGTGTACATCTTGAAGAAGGGCGCGATCGGCACGAGCAAGTCGCCCAACACGTCCGACCACGGATCCCATTCGGCGACTGCGACCTGCGGCGCCGACGTGCCCATCGCAGCAAGGGGGTCACCGAGGCGCTCTTCAAGGCGAAAGAGCAGCTCGCGGCTCAGCTGCAGGATATCAACAAAGTTGGAAAAGATGCGGTTCAGCGTGCTTCGTGGCACAATCGCATCGTCGCGTCCCATGCAATCGTAGAGCGGCGCATAGTACAGGCGGTCGATCGTCGCGAGGCCTTGTACATACGTCTTCTCGGACTCGTACAGCTCGAGCGCGACGCGCCGCCGTGTGTCCATCCGCACCTGGGTATCTTGGCTGCGGGGGGGCGGTGCCCGCCCGCTGTTGGTTCCGGCGTCGGGCCATGCCAGCACGCGGCCCATGTCCTCGGCACACAGCGACGTACGCCGGTCAAGGTTCGACAGCAGCATGTAGCTCGATCGCGGCCGCGGCGCCGTCGTATGGCTCCGCGACCGTGTAGGCACGGGCGACACCATGCTCCGCCTCGGCGCACGCCGCTCTCGAGAGCGAGTGGGGAACCTCCACACCGCGCGACGCGTTGGTCACGTGTCGCACCGCCCGCGGCGGAATGCAAGGAATGCAGCTACGCGTGGGGATTGGGTATCTACGAGGCGAGCCGCTAGCTGCGGCCGCGGCGGGGGTCGCCTGTCGCAGGGGGGGAGCGTGCGCCATGCGGGGGGCTCGTCGCACCGGGCACCGGCATGCCAGGCGTCGCCATGCCCGGCATGCCGGGCATCATGGGCATCATGCCCATCGACGGCATGCCCATCGACGGCATGCCGGCCCACCGCGCGTCGGACTCTTTCGAGAGCATGCCAGACACTGGATTAGTAGTAATACGTACTCAGCGCCATCATCAGTTCGGGGCCCGTCGGCTCGTACTTGTACGTATTCTCCCATAGCTTCGACAGACGCGCCCAGTCGTCGGGCCTCGTAGGATCAAACTTGGACTGGTCAAACGCACGCAGGTCCTCGGTGACGGGCTTCTCTTGCACGGGCGCAGACCGCGACTGCGCGCTGCCGCCGCCCGGCGGCCATCCGCCCGGCGGCGGCCCACGCGACTGCGCGCTGCCACCGCCCGGCGGCCACCCGCCCGGGGGAGGACCACGCGCGGAGCGCTGCGCGGCTGCCGCAGGCCCCGCCGGGGCCGCTGGGGCCACAGGGGACACGGACGCGGCGGCAGGCGCTGCAGGCGCCGCTGCGCTCGCCGGAGCCGCGCCGCCGGCCGCCGGTGCAGCCCCAGCGCCGCCGAGCATGGCAAGCACATTCGCCGGGAGACCCGGCGGGCCGAGCGGTTCTACCTGAGGCGACTTGCTGCCCTGCCCCTCGCGATCGGCGTAGTCGTGGATGCGCTGCAGGATTTTCGACGAAAACGTATTGGCGCGACCCCAAATATCAATCACTTTCAAGACCTTTTCGCGCTGCTCCGGCGGCGCATGGCGCAGGCAGTCAATGCCTACTTCCGCGGCGGGCTCCTGCGCAGCACGCAAAAACGCGCTCGCGTCTGCCGCGAGCTGATCGGCGGTGCGGTTGCGCGCCGAGAACCCCGCGCCGTTGCGGCGTGCAATTTCCTGCGCATGCCTTGCGACCGCATCAAAGATGTACAGAGAGATTAACTTCGTCTTTGGCGCCGAGCGCATGTGCGCGCGGAGCATGGCCTTGGCGACGCCCGCGGGATCCTGCGTGAGGAAAAAAAAAACGTACAGCCAGTGCATTCGTCGCGCTTTCGGTCACTGCCTTGACACGCGAGCCAGACAACTTGTTCTGTGCAATGGTCTCGTGCAGCAGCGCTGCAAATGCCTGCGTTAGCCAATCCACCTACCTCGACGTCGGCCATCGTCAGAGGACGCAAGCGCCGACGGCTTACTAAGCAACCTCTTCTTCCGATGGTGTATCGGAAGCACTGGGGCGAGTTTAAACAGGACGCGCTCGCGCTCTATGCCAAAGCGCCGGAGCGGGTACGTACTGCTACTAACTCAGGCGCGTCTCGTCGTCAAGGCGCGGCCAAGCACGCAGATGCTCGTGCTCAAGCTCACGGACGACCATGTGGTACGTCGCCGATCTCACCCAGACGCTCAAGTACCGTGCCAAGTCGGCGATTATCCTGAACCGTCTTGACGAGTTCCAGCGCGAGCTGTTTGAAAAGATGTCGGGCGTTGCGCCCGCACCCCAAAAGCGCGAGGAGCCGGCGGCGCCCCCCGCGCCGGCCGCGCCGGCCGACGCTGCGCCGAAGCAGGGCGGCGGCAAGAGCAAGAACAAGAAAAAGGGCAAGAAGAAGTAGTATATAGCTATGACGGGAGGACACCGGCGCCGTTGAGAATGCCGTGGAGCAGCCCCCCCTCGTGCAGGTGCTCCAAGGAGTCGTAGCCGCCGAGGAGGCGTGCGCCTTCGAGCACCTTGGGATACGTGCGGTGCCCCGTGAGGTCCCACAGCAGCGATGCGAAAAAGTCGCTGTGGTCTGCGTGAGTAACGCAACGTACGTGCGAGATCCACCTCGTACCTGTCGTACTTGGCGCCGTACGAGTCGAGCAGCGCCTTGGCGCGCTTCGAGTACGGGCAGTACGACTTGGAAAAGACGGTGAATGGCGTGCGGGCACGGTGCTTTTCCGCCCAGTGCAGCGGGTGCTCGAGGTACTGTGTGAGAAGCAAAACGTACGAGGCGCGCATCCGCCGTGCCATTGTCCATGCGCTTGAGCTCGGTGAGGAACTGGATGTGCATGTCGCTCGGCACCTCGGTGCCTTCCTGCAGCCACTCCTTCCACGTCGCCCACACCGAGTCGTGTGGCTGAAAGTGGGGCTCCTGGAGCTGTGTAAGGAGAACGAGCGTCAGGTCCGAGCGCGAGGGGTACGCCGCGCCGTGGTGCCCGTCGTCCGCCAGCGGGTCGCTCTGTGCGCTCGTCTCGCGCCCGGGCAGCGCGCCGGGCACCGTGCGCAAGAGGTGCGCGATCTCGGCGTCGACCGTCGGCTTCGCCCACGGTTGCATGCGCTGGACGTGCCCAAATGCGTTCAGGTACGTGAGCACCACCGCAATGAGGAACACGCCGCCGATCAGAAACTTGCGGCGGCGCAGCCACTGCACCGGAACATATGCATGGCCCCGCTCGCTCTTCCGCGCGCCGCCCGGCAGCACGCCCAGGTCGAGCCGTGTGTCGTGCATGGTGGAGTTCGGCCGAGCGCACGGATAGCCCTTTTTTTTTTGGCGTGGCGTTTGCTTCGCTCCAGGATGAGGGTGGAGCACTGCTTCTTCTGCTCGGCGCCGTCGTACCCCGGCCGGGGCATTACGTTCGTGCGCAACGATGCCAAGGTGTTCCGCTTTTGCAAGAGCAAGTGCCATAAGAACTTCAAGATGAAGCGCAACCCGCGCAAGGTGCGCTGGACCAAGGCCTTCCGCAAGGCACACGGCAAGGAGATGACCGTCGACACGACGCTCGAGTTCGAGAAGCGCCGCAACATCCCTGTGCGCTACGACCGCGAGCTCGTGGCCACCACGCTCAATGCGATGCAGCGCATCCAGGAGATCAAGGCCCGCCGCGAGCGTGCCTTCTACCGCGCCCGCCTGGCGAACGCCGCGGGCGGCAGCGTCAAGGCCAAGGCCAAGCAGGTCGACCGCCTGGCGGTGCACCGCAACCAGCACCTGCGCCGCGCCGTCCAGGCCACGCGCGATGCGGAGAGCGCAAAGCGCGCCAAGGTCAAGGTGCCGGCGCGCAAGAGCGCGCTGGTGCGCAACGACGACGGCATGTCCATGGGCATGGACGAGTAGCTTGTATAGTATTTCTACAGTTGGCCCCACAGTTTAAAAGTGCGCGCCCACTCGCCGCTCGCGAGGTACTGCCCGTCGGAGCTGATGTCGACGCTCATCACCTTGCCGGAATCGCCGCTGAGCGAGGCGACGAGCTGCCAGTCGTCGGCGCTCCACAGCTTGACCAGGCCGTCGTAGCCGGCGGTCGCCATGTACATGCCCGAGCGGGGGATGCGCGGCGGCGGCGGCGCAGCACGCACATCCGCGTCCTCATCCATCGCCGCCCACGGCCGGGGCACCGGGAGAGCCTCGTCTGCCGCCTGGTAGAAGCGCACGTCGGCGACCGACGAGCGGTGCGCAGGGATGGTATATACGCTGCTGAGCTTGCGCAGGTCCCAGATCCGCACGGTATCGTCGCCGGACGCGGTCGCAACCTGGTAGCCGTTCGGCGCAAAGGCCAGCGAGAGGATCTCGCGCGCATGGCCATCGAGTACCATCGCCGTACGCCCCGTGCGTGTATCCCACACGCGCCCGATCGCATCTAGGCCGCCGGAAGCGACGAGCGCGCCGTCGCACTGGAAGTCGATGCCGTACACCTCTTTCGAGTGGCCCTCCTGGAGGAGCAGCTCGGCGCCGCGCTCCACGTCCCACAGGCGCCACGTCCCGTCAAAGGACGCACTGGCGACATAGTCGCCCATCGGGTGGAACGCGACGCGGCACACTCGCGCCTCGTGTCCTTTCATGCGGCGCAAGGCTCGGTCGCTGTGTCAGCCTCTCTACGTACCTCTCGAGCGACCAGAGGCACACGTCATTGTCGCCGCCGCCCGTCGCCAAGTTCACCGCGGAGGCCGACTGGGTCAGCGTCGCCTGCGGGTGCCATGCAAGGCCCGTTACGCGGTCCTCGTGCGCCGCAAAGAGCTGCCGCTGCGTCGCGCTCGGCACGTCCCACACCGCCGCCTTGCCCGACCAGCTCCCGGTGGCCAGCAGCTGGGCGTTTGGCGCGAAGCGCACCGCAGAAATCGGGCGCTCGCCGCCGATCTGCGAGCCGAGGCTCGTGTAGTGCTTCAGCGGCTCGAGCACCGCCTTGCGCACGGCCGCGACATCGGCAAGCGGCACGGTCGCCTCTTGGCGCTGCCGTGCGACCCTCTCCTTGGCGCGCGACAGAGAGTACTCGGCGATGCGGCGGCGCGCGTCGAGGAGCTCGGCAGATCCCTCGGTGTAAAACTCTTCCTCCTCGTCCGAGTCGCTTTCCTCCACGATGGCGCCTTTCGCAGGCTGCCCGCCATTCTCCATAATCACCTGCAGCAGACGCGCACGGCGATCCGGCTCGCGCTCGGCAAAGAGCGTCATCGGCTCGCCGTACTCGCGCAGGCGCAGGCGCACGTCGCGGTCGTCGGTCGGCACGGCGACGCGCCGCGCGGACTTGCGCTGGTCCAGCATCGCATTCGTCGCCACATCGCCTTCATTTCGGGGCGCATACCGCGCATCGCCTGCGTCAGAAGCACGACCTACCCAGGTCCTCGTACGCGATCCCCGCCTCGGCCATCGCAGCCTCCACTAAAGGCACGTGGCTTGTTTTCCGACCATGTCGCTGTCTGCCGAAGCGCTGCTGGCGGCCGTGAACGATGCGCCGAACGGCGCGATTGCGGATTCTCGCGCGCTCTCTCCGGTGCAGCCCTTTTCGCGGGAAGAGGTGCTGAAACGCGTGGAGCAGAGCACGTCGCTCGACCAGGACAAGAAGGACCTCGCCGAGGAGGAGGCCGCGCACAAGGCCGCGGCGCAGTGGCAGCTGCAGCTGCAGGGCGTGCTGCTCAGTCTGCAGAGCAAGGAGATGGTTCAGTTCAAGAGCATCGAGCAGCAGCCGCTCTTTCTGACGCTCGACGGGCGCGAGTGCATGCGCCTCGGCTCGCCCGAGTACCGCCTCTTTTCCCTGCTTCCGGAGGACGCGAGCGTCGGCAAGGCACAGGCCGAGCTGCAGGAAGCGCTCGGTGCGGATACGTTCAAGCAGGCGCAGGCGCGTGCGTTCCGCAACAAGCTGGCGCGCCGCCTGCCCGACGGCACGTTTGCGCGTGCCGAGGGTCTTTCTTCGCTGGCCGACGATGCCAAGGCGGAGCTCGTGGAGATCGCCAAGACGGGCGGCCTGTCGGACGAGAAAAAGGTCGCCGAGCTCAAGAAGCGCAAGATGCTGGGCAACCGCAAGCTACTCTACTTCTCCATCGAAAAGGGGCCGCAGTTTGCGCTGACCGTGCAAAAGCTCGAGACGGACCTCACTGCGGAGATGCTCGCGTCCGGCGCGTGGAAGACGGCCGCGTTCAAAAAGTACAACTTTGACGCGGAGGGCGTCGTGCCGCCGAGCGGCGCGCTGCACCCTCTGCTCAAGGTGCGCGAAGAGTTCCGCAACATCTTCTTCGAGATGGGCTTCTCCGAGATGCCGACGAACCGCTTTGTTGATTCGTCCTTCTGGTGCTTTGACTCGCTGTTTGTCCCCCAGCAGCACCCCGCCCGCGACGTTCAAGACACCTTTTTCGTCGCCGATCCCCCTGCTGCGAAAGAGATCCCGGAGGACTACCTTGCGCGCGTCACCGAGGTGCACGAAAAGGGCGCGTACGGCTCGATCGGATACCGCTATCCCTTTGACCGCAGCGTGACCGAGTCGCTGGTGCTCCGCACGCACACGACCGCCGTCTCGTCCGCGATGCTGTACGCGATCGCGAACCAGCCCGACGGCTTCCGGCCCGCGAAGCTCTTCTCGATCGACCGCGTGTTCCGCAACGAGGCGACAGACGCGACGCACCTCGCCGAGTTCCACCAGGTCGAGGGCGTGGTCGCCGACTACAATCTTACGCTCGGCGACCTGATCGGCTTTATGCAGATCTTCTTCTCCAAGATGGGCGTCAAGCAGCTGCGCTTCAAGCCCGCGTACAACCCCTACACGGAGCCGAGTCTGGAAATCTTTTCCTACCACGAGGGCCTCAAAAAGTGGGTCGAGATCGGGAACAGCGGCATGTTCCGCCCAGAGATGCTCCGCCCGATGGGCATTCCCGACGGCGTCAACGTCCTCGGCTGGGGCCTCTCGCTCGAGCGCCCGACCATGATCCGCTACGGCATCAAGGATATCCGCCAGCTCGTCGGCCACAAGACCCCACTCGAGTCGGTGGAGAAGGCACCGGCCGTGCGCTTTTAAGTCCATAGTCCACGTGCTGCTTTTCTCTCGACCGCCATGTTCCGACGCAGCGCCGCGGCAGCGCCGGGCCTCAGATGCGCGATACGCGGCTCGCGATTCAGCACGCTGAGCGCCGCGCTGCATCCCGCACGCGATACACCGCGCTTCGCCAAGGTGAAGCGCTGGCGTCCCGAGCCGCGGCAGATGCACGTCTCGCGCTCGGCCGCCGCGACGTCGCACGCGCTCGAGGTGGGCGTCGCACCGGCCGTCGAGAAGGACCACGAGATGCTGCGTGACCTCCTCGACAAGCCGCGGCTCAATACGACTCAGGACACGGCGGGGCTGCCGACCGGCCTGTTTAAAATCGAAGCGCTTCGCGAGCCGGAAGCTTTCATGACGCTGGCGCAAAAAACGCTCGTGCGTGCGCAGCTTCTTGTGCAGCGCATCGCACGCGCGGGCGAGCCGGGCGCGCCGCGCGCCGAGCTCGCGCGCGTCGTCAACAACCTCGACCGCCTGAGCGACCTGCTCTGCGGCGTGATCGATATGGCGGAACTCGTCCGCCACGCACACCCCGAGCCGGCGTGGGCCGAGGCGTCCAACGCGGCGTACGAGTACCTGTGCAACTTTATGAACATCCTCAACACACACACCGGCCTGTACTATGCGCTGAAGCACGCCATGGACGACCCCGAGATCTGGAAGTCGCTCTCGGAAGAAGCGCAGGCAGTCGCAACGATCTTTTTGCGCGACTTTGAAAAGTCGGGCATCCACCTCCCGCCACAGGAGCGCGAGCGCTTCGTCGAGCTCAGCGATGAGATCCTCGTGCTGGGCCGCGCATTCCTGCAGGGTATCGCGTCGGGAAGCGGCGACGACGTGAGCGACTTTCCGATCGACCTGCTCCAGGGCATGGACGCCAACATGCTCACGATGCTGCGTGCACAGAGCGGATTCATGCGCGCCTCGGACACGATCCCGGTCGTGCCGGGGTCCTGGGAACTGCACTGCATCAGCAAGTACGCGCCAGACGAGCGCGCACGCCGCCTCGCCTACCTCATTTCGTACACCGGCCGCCACGGGCCGGTCGATGTGCTGGAGCGCCTCTTGCGCGCGCGCCACGAGCTGGCGGTGCTCACCGGCAAGGGCTCGTTTGCGGAAATGACGCTCGTTGACAAGATGGCGGGCACGCCGAGCAACGTGCGCAACTTTTTAAACATCACCGCCGAGGCCCAGCGGCCCACCGCCCAGGCGCTGCTGGACGAGCTGCGTACGCTCAAGCGGGGCTCGGCAAGCGGGCCGCTGCCGACCTTTCAGGCGTGGGACCGCGAGTACTTCTCGGAAGAGTACGCCCAAAAGAACCGGCCGGACCACCTCCTGCCCTTGTCGCCCTACCTGTCGCTGGGCAGCGTGTTTACTGGCCTCTCGCGCCTGTTTTACCTGCTTTACGGCGTCCACTTCCGCGCCGCACCGGTGCAGCCGGGCGAGGTCTGGAGCCCGGACGTGCTGAAGCTCGAGGTGGTCGACGAGACGGAGGGCGGCGTGATCGGCACGATCTACTGCGACCTGTACACGCGTGCGGGTAAGCCGCCGAGCGCCGCGCACTACACAGTGCGCTGCTCGCGTCGTGTGGACGCCGACGATGTCGAGAACGACATGCGGTACGGCCACTCGGACGACCTGCCCCGGGACGTGGACCTCTCGAATTTGCTGGACGTCGAAGGCGTCGCATCGCCGGGCCGCGCGGGACGCTTCCAGCTCCCGGTCGTGGTGCTCATGACCGACTTCCAGTGGCCCTCGGCAGCGCACGGCGGCGTGAGCCTCCTGCGCTGGCACGAGGTCGAGACGCTCTTTCACGAAATGGGCCACGCTATCCATTGTACGTCATCACACGACTCACCTAGCCATGATCGGGCGCACCGAGTTCCACAACGTCTCGGGCACGCGCTGTGCGACCGACTTTGTCGAACTCCCGTCGATCCTGATGGAGCACTTTCTGACCGATCCTGCCGTGATTGGCCTCACTGCACACCACCAAAAGACGGGCGCGCCGCTGCCGTACCGGCAGCTTGAGGCCCATCTGCAGACGCAGCGCAAGCTCGATGCACTCGACGCGCAGCAGCAGATCCTCCTCGCGCAGCTCGACCAGGCCTACCACGCCGAAGCTGCCGGCACGCCGGGCTTCTCGACCACGGCCGAGATGCAGGCGGTGCAAAACCAGATTGGCCTCTTTCCGTTCGTGCAGGACTCGACATGGCAGGGGCAGTTTGGTCACCTGTTTGGCTACGGCGCAACGTACTACAGCTACCTGTTCGACCGCGCAATCGCGGCGCGCGTCTGGAACAAGGTCTTCCAGCAGAATCCGCTCTCACGTGAGGCGGGCGAGACGTTTAAAAAGGACGTCCTGCAGCACGGCGGCGGAAAGAATCCCTGGTCGATGCTCTCCACCGTCCTGCGCGACGACCAAATCGCAGCGGGCGATTTGCATGCTATGCAGACCATCGGGTACGTACTCTCGCTTACCCAGCCGCTGGGGATTGGGCCATTCTTCGGCGTAAACGCGACACGTGGTCGGAACCCCGCACCAGCAGGTACGCCGCTGGGCGCAAATGGTCAAGGCTTGGCATGGACGTGCCACCGCACGCCCTTCGCCACCATGATCATTCTGGTAGGTAGTACGACTCATGTAGCACCACCTAAACAACTCCCGCTCACAGCGGATTCTGTGGCTTCTCGAGGAGCTCGCGATTCCATACGAGATCAAATACTACCAGCGGGGGTCGGACCACCTCGCGCCGAAAGAGCTCAAAAGGGTGCACCCGCTCGGAAAGAGCCCGGTGATTACCGATACAGAGCGTAACAAGGTCATCGCTGAAAGCGGCGTGATTATTAGTACGTGTAGCCTCTCACCAAGACTACCTGATCAAGCACTACGGCAATGGGCGCGGCCTGCCGAAGCACGGCGAGGAGGACAACGACCAGTACTGGGTGCAGTTCTCCGAGGCGAGTCTCATGCCGCCCCTTGTCATCAAGTATGTGTTCTACGTGATCCCTTCGCAGGCCCCGTTCTTTATTCGCCCAATCGTGAACATGATTGCGGCTAAGACGCAGCAGGCATTCACCGATCCGGATATCAAGACCAAGATGGAATTTACTGCCACCGAACTCGAAAAACGCAGCAGCGACGGAATCGCTTGGCTCGCGGGCGGCGACAGCGCGGGGGGGCCGACAGCCGCCGACTTCCAAATGCTCTACCCTCTCGAAACCGTCACGGGTGGACGCATGGGCCGGGATTCTGTACCGAAATTGCTGTTTAACTGGGTAAATATGGTCCACGACCGCCCGGCCTACCGCCGCGCCCTCGAAAAGGGGGGGCCGTACGATTATTCGAAGCTCTAAGCGCACGGCGGGCATGGGCCTCCACCTCGGCCTGCCCTGTCCGTGCACACGTGGCGTATTTTTGGCGCAGAGGGTGTGGGAAAGGCAATTATCTTCGGCCTGGCATCCCGACGGGTTTTGTAATGATGTGCGACTCGAATCGCCCGAGCGCTATTTTCTGGTTCACTTCGTATATTAGTTCGCTTAGATTCACAAAGGGCATGGGCGTAAGCATGCCACGTGGCTTCCACCCGGAACCCCGCATTGACACCGGGGTGGACGAAGGGCTCGCCACACCCCACCATGATTATTCTGGTAGGTAGCAAGACTTACGCAGCACCACCTGAATAACTCGCGCTCGCAGCGTGTGCTTTGGTTGCTCGAGGAGCTTGAGATCCCGTACGAGATCAAGCACTACAAGCGCCAGTCGAATCACCTCGCGCCGAAGGAGCTCAAAGAGGTGCATCCGCTCGGAAAGAGCCCGGTGATTACTGATACTGAGCGCAACAAAGTTGTTGCTGAGAGTGGCGTGATCATTGGTACGTATCCTTTCTGACCTAGACTATTTGATCAAGCATTACGGCAACGGTCGTGGCCTGCCGAAGCCGGGTGAGGAGGAGAACAACCAGTTCTGGGCCCAATTCGCCGAGGCCAGTTTCATGCCTCCCCTCGTCATGAAATATGTCTTCAAGGTCATCCCGACCCAGGCGCCGTTCTTCGTGCGCCCGATCGTCAACATGATTTCGAGCAAGACGCAGCAGTCGTTCACCGATCCGGATATCAAGACCAAGATCAACTTTGTTGCTGCTGAGCTTGAAAAGCGCGGCAGCAACGGACAAGCCTGGTTTGCGGGTGGAGACAGTGCTGGCGGACCTACGGCGGCCGACTTCCAGATGATCTTCCCTCTCGAGACTGCAACGGCCTCCCGCTTGGACCCGTCGCTTGTCCCGCAGTCGCTGCATCAATGGGTCAAAAGCGTCCACGACCGCCCGGCCTACCGTCGTGCCCTCGAAAAGGGCGGCCCGTACGACTACGCAAAGCTCTAAGCAGCACTCCTTAGATCCCCAGCTCCACCCTTCCAACTGTGAACGTCCCTGTCCGTGCACCCCACGTGGCGTTTTTTTATGCGGATTTTGGCGGGCCTAGAGAATTTTCTTTCAGCCAGGCACCCTGACGTGCTTTGTAGTGGCGTGCAGCGTGGAAAATGACCCGAGGGTACCCCTCTGGCACACCTAGCATGCTCGATCCATATAGATTCACTTCAGAAGAATCACCAACTCCGTCAGATTACAAGTCGGAGTGCCCCACGCCCGAACTAGAGCAGGTCGGACCGATTGCTGTGCCACTGCCGTCGGACGCGGAGCCAGAGCGCAAGCTGGACGATGACGAACACTTTTCCGCATTCCGGAGAGGTGCAAAGATATTTGTCGTCGTACTCGCATCGACATCCGCGTTCATGTCCCCTTTTGCTATCAATATATACATGCCGGCCGTACCGGCAATCTCGGAGGAGCTGCATATTAACAGCAGCCAGACACTTCTCTCAGTGACGCTCTACATGATCATGCAGGGCCTCTCGCCGTCATTTTGGGCACCGCTTTCAGACACCTACGGGCGCCGCCCGATTCTCATCCTCACATTTGTCGTGTTCCTCATTGCCAACCTTGGTCTCTCATTTGCCAAGGTCTACTGGCTCTTGCTGGTCCTGCGTATGCTGCAAGCGTGCGGTGCAAGCAGTGCCATTTCTATTGGTGCGGGGTGCATCAGTGACGTGTCGCGCCTCAAGGAGCGTGGTACCTACATGGGCTTCTTCCAGACCGGTACGCTTTTGGGACCGGCTGTTGGTCCCATCATCGGCGGCCTCATGTCCCAGCGCTGGGACTGGCACGCAGTCTTCTTTTTCTTGTCGGCATTCGGTGGTGTATATCTGCTCTTTATGATTCTTGTCCTGCCCGAGTCGCTGCGCGCACTCGTTGGCGACGGAAGCTTGATGCCGTATGGAATTTGGCGAGCACTCGTCCCGATCCGCATGGTCGACCGGCCCACCAACACGATCGAGGACGGCGTCGAGAAACAGCAGTGGATGAACAAGCCTCCGAAACTGAACATCCGCGCCATGGGCTTTGACCGCCCATGGCGCGCGTACCTCCAAGCGGACATTGCCATGATGATTGTGAGCTTTGCCATTCCGTTCGGCGTGTTTACCATGGTCTCGTCGTCGCTCTCCCCGACACTCAGCACGACTTACCATTACAACGCGATTTACTCTGGCCTCTGCTTCCTGCCCCTGGGCGTAGGAAGCGCAGCGGGGAGTATCGTGTCGGGAAAGTTGCTCGACTACGACTTTGCGCGAGCGCATAAGAAGCACGGAAACAAGATGAACTTGCACCATGCGCGCCTACAGCATGCACAGCTGTTTAATCTGCTGTTCACTGCAATGACCATTGCCAATGGATGGTGTTTGCAAAAGGGCGTGCATATTGCGGCTCCGATGGTGTTCCAATTTTTCTTGAGCGTGTTTGCTATTTTGTATTTTAACGCAATGTATGTTCCCCGACTAACCCAGCCAAACGATCCTTGTCGACCTGTCCCCTGGTCGGGCTGCATCCGTTACGGCCGCGCTCAACATTGGTCGCTGCTTGGTCGGCGCTGCTTTTGTCGCCGCGGTACAGTACGTGATCGACGATGTGGGAAACGGTTGGACGTTTACTATCTTTGGTTTGGCCAGCTTCGTGATTCCTATTCCGCTTATTGAGTGCGTCATCCGCCTGGGGCCTGGATGGCAACGCAAGAAAGAAGAGCGCGAAAGTGCGAAACGGTCGGTTAATTAGTGTCTATATGCTTCCATGTACAGTACGGCCAAATTGGGCCATTTATGACCTCCACATCATGAAATAAGTTTCATGGCGCGCTTCGAGTAGGCCGATCGGTCACGCAGCCCAGCGCCGTAACGGTAGAGAATAAAGGGCGAAGGCAGGCCAATCGAGGCCGTTGCCAGTGCCAATACGCTATTTCCCCAACCCTGGCCCAGCCGGCTGTACAGCATAGGGGAAAAGAGGGGAAATGTGAACGAAAACAGACCACGCGTCATGACGAGGGCGCTTGCTGCACTCGCTGTGTACATCGTGATGGCATCTGCTAGGTAGAGAGGGCAGATGAATAGCGTCATGCGCACGCCACATGCGAGAATAAAAATTCCAATATCTGGAACAATCCAGTGGACATGGTACTCCACCGTCCATCCGTAAATCAACAATCCAATTGGCATCAGGAATCCAGTAACGATTAACAGTGGAAGTTTGAACTCGGGTATCCCTTGTCCGCCATTCTTTTGCTTGAGCCGGCGATAGTTCCAGTCAACAAAGCGGCCGCCTACCTGCCCACTCAATGTAAAACCGAGGCCCATGGCAATATAATGCAACGATGCAATGCCAGGAGGCTGGTGGTACTCTTCCTTGAACACACGCGAAAAGGAGGCGAGCAGCAAGTACTGGCACCCAAACAAGAGCGCCTGGTAAATACTCGTCACCAGGACCACGGGTTGCGTCGCCAAAAAAATGCACGGCCGCATGACACCATGCGCAATGCGGGTCGCGAGCGACTCTTTGATGGTAAATATTGTGTGCCATTCTGGGTTGCCGGTTTCTTTGCGTATACGCCGTGCTTTGCGTTCCAGGAGGACAGGCGAATAAGTCTCTTTTAGTGTGCATAGACCAAGTACGGTGATCGCCGTTCCAAACATGGTCGACGTCCAAAAGATCCAGCGCCACTTTTCTTCGCCATACCCCTGGATAATCCAGCCTGCAAATATGGGGCCGATACACGGGCCTAGCACAGGCGAGAGCGTGTACATGGCCATAGCCTCGCCACGTTCGTCCGGCTCAAAGAGATCCGCAATGACTCCTGCGCCGATCGCAACAGGAGCACAACCCACAAGGCCGTTGAAAAAGCGCAGGATAATCATCTGCTCTGCGCTGCGTGACAGACCGCATCCCACGTTGAAAATGAGGAAACTGGGTAAGTGCCTGCACATACATGACATTCGAAACTTGCAGGATGTACTTGCGTCCCAAACGCTCGCTCAGTGGACCATAAAACATCGGCGCTATGACAAATGCAAGCATCGAAGCCGACATCATCATGTTGGTCACCGTCTCGGACTCGACGTGAAACTCGCGCTGGAGTGTATCAAGTGCCGGCGCATTCATCGTGCTGCAAATGGGAGACAGCAGCGTGTAGCACGAGACAATAAACACGAGAAACATGCGGTATCGTCGTGACCAGCTGCGTGGGTTCTCATGCGCATCGCTCTGATCCCACGTCACGATGTACGCGTCTTCTTCTTCGACGTCCTGCTTCAATTCTGCATGTCCATTCGGTACCATCGCTGGAACCTCTTGGTCCTCATCAAGAGGCGGCGTTCTCGATGCATCGGTGGGACTCTTTGCTGATGCAGAGCCGCCATTCACTCCTATGACTCCCATGTCATTCGTGGCGGTCGAATAAAAAAGAGGCGTCAGATGGCGTGCATAATTTAAATGTGGGCCCAAGCGACGCGGCAATATTCGGAATTCCCTCATCGCATCTCACCAGCCCACTTCCAGAGGATGTTATACGCTTGGGATTGTCGTTACCTACAAGGGATTGTCTATGTTTCATAAATGTTACATCACGACATGAGTGCCATACCCTTCCGAGAGTACGAGGAGCGGTTACGCAACCTCTCTCCAAAGTGGTACAGTACGAATGGCGCAGGAAGGCCGATGAGAAAGGTGACTAGGGCAAGCACGCTGTTGCCCCATCCTTGTCCGAGAGCTTCATACATATTGGGAGCAAAGAGTGGAAAGGTGAAGGAGAAGACGCCGCGAGTCATGATTCCAGCGCTCGACGCCGATGCCGCATACATTGTAACAGAGTCTGCCAGGTACAGAGGGCAGATGAACATGGTGGCGCGCAGGCCCCACGCCAGGATAAAGATGCCAATATCGGGTGCAATCCAGTGCATTTTGTACTCGGCTGTCCAACCGTACAAGATCAAACCGATAGGCATGCTGATGCCGGTCACTACCAGCAGAGGGAGTTTGAATTCGGGTTTGCCTACCCCGTTGTTCTTGGCCTTCAAGCGGCCATAGTTCCAGTCCACCCATCTGCCCCCAATGAATCCACTGATCAGGAATCCGATGATCATGGCAAAGTAATGCAGCGAAGCAATACCTGGAGGTTGATTGTACTCTTCCTTAAACACACGCGAGAAGGAGGCAAGAAGCAGGTACTGACATCCAAACATGATACCTTGGTACAGACAGGTGACCAGGACCACGGGCTGTGTCGCAAGGAAGATACAAGGACGCAAGAGACCGTGGAAGATGCGCACACGCAGCGGCTCTCTCATTGTAAAGACGGTGTGCCACTCGGCGTTGCCCGTCTCCTTCCGCAGGCGGCGTGCCTTCTGCTCCAGTAGCACGGGGGTATACGTCTCTTGCAAGAAGAAGAGCCCCAGTACAGTAATCACACCGCCAAGCATGGTCGATACCCAAAAGATCCAGGGCCACTTGTCTTCTCCAAACTCTTGCACGATCCATCCAGCGTAGATGGGGCCGATACAGGGGCCAAGGATGGGTGACAGGGTGTACATGGCCATTGCCTGTCCACGCTCCTCGGGTTCAAAGAGATCCGCAACCACACCCGGGCCAATGGCGACCGGTGCAACACCGGCCATACCCATAAAGAAGCGCAAGATGATCATCTCGGTCGAGTTCCGGGCAAAGCCACAGCACAGGTTAAAAATCAAGAAGCTGTCGGTAAGAAATGGATACGTACACAATGTTGGTCACTTGGAGGATGTACTTGCGCCCAAACTGCTCGCTCAAGGGAGCGTAGAAGATGGGAGCCACTACAAACGCAAGCATGGGAGCCGACATCATCATGTTGCCCACGACGAAGGAGTCAACGCCAAAGTCACGACGGAGAACGTCCAACGCAGGCACGTTTGAAGTGCTTGCGATCGGACTCAGAACCGTGTAGCAAGAAACCAGGAAGACGAGGAACATGCGATAAGACCTAGTCCATCCGCGGGGGTTCATATGCTTGTCCGTCTCATCCCACGACGCAAGAAATGGGCTTTGCCCGGCCTTGGGCTCGCAGGTGCTCTTTTCCTCGACATCTGCCGCCCCCTGACGTTCGGGATCGGCCCAGTGGGCCATGGTTGTAGGCTCATCAGCGCACAGCTCAGGCATGTACGATGTGTTAGGAGTCGTTTGGCTTGTGTCCATGCTCTGCTTCGCAGACGAAGCGGCAGACATAGTGGAAAGGGGTGATGGGATAAGAGTAGATAGCTCTGCCAGCGCTACGTCACTAACTTATAGCGTTGATTTCGCAATCTCTTGCCAAGACCTCATCCCCTATGTCTACACGCACGTTCGAGCACCGCTTCGGTTTGACAGGGCATGGTGTTATCTAACTGGCTAATGGATGGGCCTGTGCGTTGCATATCGTTACATGACATGTAATTTCGCCTATCTTTCCCTGGTCAGGGCACTAATTGTCCTATCCGATGCCAGTGTCATGGGAACAGGTCTTGGCATATGTAGGCTGAATAAATTAGCATAGCCCAGGCGGTGTAACTCTCCAAGGCGGTGAATCGGGATCGGGATAGGATCCGTGTACCTGACAAGATTACCACGTGCGCACGATACAAAAATAGGCGGGGGAATGGGCACAATTACAAACCAGTAATTGGTCCTCGCTCAAGGCATTGGGCGTAATAAGCACGCCCACGGCATTTAACGACGGTGGTCCGTGGTGTGGCTTTCGCTCGTTTACGCCATACTTGCTTATAAGTGCAATTGTCTTCACTCTGTACCATAACATCAAAGCTATGTCAGCCGAGTCAGTCTATCTATCGTCATGTACGAGTGCGGGGGGTGACATGTTCTTTACGATCTTGTTTGGTCTCTTTGCAGTGGTGCTTATCCTTTACACCATTTTCAGCAGGCCCAAGATCGTGACAGGCATTCTTGCACTGTTTACCACATTACAAACAGCATCATTTGCCCTCCGCTTCGCCATCTCTCAGGGTGGTGGAAACGTTCCCATGTTTGCGGCGTCCATCGCGTTGTACTCGATCGGCACTATTCTTGTGATTCGCGCCCTTTATCGCCTCTACACGGCATGGTGTGCAATCACAACCTCGGTTATGCCTCTCCCGAAGGTGTTCCGGTTTTCAGAGCACAGTCGCTTTACTGTGGTCTACTCTCTGACCATCTCGGGTCTCATCGCGGTTACAGCGTCGGGTGCCGCTAATCTTTCGAACCCGGGGAACTACGGTAGGGTCGCGTTGCAAGTCACTTCGTGCATCATGCTTGCTATGCTTGTGGGCATATACATTATACTGTCACTCACCTTCAACTGGGTCGCGAAGAACAGGCATGAGGTGCAACCGCCTGTTACCAAGGAGGAAGAATCGTCTGTGCCGACCGTCCAAAGCAGCTTGATTACGACTCGCATCTACCATCCAAGTGTGAAGATGGAGTCGACTATGTCGCCGTCGCATGACCTCATTTACAAGGTATGTCAAGAGAGCCGCTTGAACAGATGCTAACATAACAGATGAACATTTTCATGTTGGTACTCACAGGTCTCTTCGTTATGAAACAAACTTGTACGTATCTGACTTTGCCTCTCTAACCTTCAGTCAGTGTTGCTACAATGTTTAACTACGATGCCGTCTGCACAAAGCCGGCGTTCTACGTGGTCAGCGTCGTGCCTGACCTCATCTTTGTCGCTGTTGCTGCAATCCCCGGTGTTCTCTACGCATTCACGCCGTCGCGTTATGTTGGCATTAACCCTGTCGATAAGACAAACAAACCTTCCCTACGCGATGTCATTCGCGGCCGCTGCTAATTGTAAATATAATACCGCTCAGCAGTGGCCTTGCCTAATGGTTATGGTCTCTATGTTACCTCCCGCATTGTTTAGAACTAGTTAGCTGTTATTATCGAGTGTACTCTAATATATGAGCGCAAACCATTTTAATACGCTTTTTAGATGCACTTTGAGGCTAAGTGCTTTTGACGGCCCATCGGGCGTTGTCGTGCCCTTTCGGCCTCGTGTCCGACAGTTCATTTCAGCGTGACCCCGCCATTTCTAAGCAAGCGGTATTAAAAATGTGGAGGTTTTGGTCCCCGCATCGTTTCCACTAACGCCGCCATGTCCGCTTCGGAAAGCGGGGGTGAACAACATGTGGAACAGCCCCGTCCCAAAGCGCGAAGAATCAGGAAACATGTAAGCTGCCTCCCATGTCGTGAGCGAAAGATAAAATGTGATCGAAATGTACCTAATTGTGCTACGTGCATCAGGCGTGGTATTGTGGGCGAGTGTCGTTGGGGCGACGAACGTGACAATGCTAGCGTGAAAAACACCCCGTCAACGAAACAGAACTGGAAGGAAAAGGAAATTTCAGAGCACATACAACGGGCTTCAAACCCGAATCTGTATGATCTGGGCATTGCTGCTGAACAGTACAGTGCCTTTTCCTTGATGGCCCAGGAAGAGAAAACGGTATCAGGCCTCTTTGAAGCCAAAAGGACGAAAGGTTCACGACTTGCTCAACTGTGTACCTTTAACCCAACATTGTGGAAAAAAATCATGTCTCATCAACTCCGGCTGCTGCCAGACCGTCGCTTATTGCATCAGCTCGTTTCCGTCTATTTGCGAGAGGTAGAGCCTCTTTCGCAGTGCGTGAACAGCGTCATTTTGCACAATGATTTGAGCATGCTTTGGGAGCATTTGAAGGATATCCACCCTGATGCACAATCTCCAAAAGAACTGGATTTTGGTATCGAAGCTGTTGCGCCACCGTCGTCTTTCTGGGCTGACGTGAGAAACTATGGGCTCCTTTCACTTGTCTATGCCTTGCTTTACGTCACTTATGATGTGATGTATTTGCCCCGCCTTCATGTTCTGAACCTGTTTCATGAATGCACCGACTCTGAAGACTTCTTGCGCGCAATCGAGGATTACTACCTCCTTTCTGAGTTTTTCTTGCACGAGTCCGAATGCGAGGAACACGCGACGCTATGGACTTTACAGGCACTGATGCTCCAGCAAAGGAGACATCTACGTATGAATCGTATTGGCCTTGGCACTCTAGGGTACTCGAACATCATTCGACTTGCAAAAATGATGGGCCTGAATCGCCTGGGCGACACTTGTGAAGAACTGGAGCGCGTTCGCAGTAAACAAGCGCAAAACGGAAATGATAAGATGTTCTTGCAAAGTTTTCCGTGCTTGACTGAGTTTGCACCGGATGACCTTCCCAAGCGCGAGCTGGGCCGGAAAATCTGGACAACACTGGTGGCCCATGACTGGACCCTGTCGATGCACGTCGATTTCGGCTATACTATCTCGGAAGGGATGAACAAGACTGCTCCACCAGCTTCTTTGACGGACGATGAGGTTCTTCAGCTTAGTACGCTACCTCTCGAGGTGGTCCGTGATCCATACCGTATCACCTCCAATGTCTATTGCAAACTACGTCTGAACATTTCGCGCTGTGCCAGGATGCTATCCGAAATTTGTCTTGAGCGTTTGAGTAAGCGCGAGATTATGGCGCCGCCGTATGACGAAGTCATTCGTCTCGACGGGGAGTTACGGCTCATCTTGAACTCACTTCCAGACTATTTCAGACAAGACGAGCATATCAAGAAATCGCCGAGAGTATTGAAAATACACAGAGAGCACCCGTACCTTGCCGTACAGCGTGCATTTGTTCAGGAGAGTATCCATCATTTACTGCTCCGCTTGCATCTTACTCATCTCCGAGCTGGCGTGAGTGAGCTGGCTTTCCGGCGCTCTTTGGATACATGTATTGAAGGAGCAAACATCGCTGTACTGGTTTGGGAAGAATTGCGCGAGACATGCAACCCAAATGTTGTGGCACCATATCTCAAGTGGCATCTGCTTTGTGGTGCATTGGCACTATCCTGTGTTGTGGCTGCGAAGGTTGGCTCTTCGGATAGCCTGGCATTACAAGGGGTTAACTTGCATGTTCACCAGCAAACCTTGGGCAAAGCAATGGACTTTATTGACGAGCTAGGAAGCGACTTCAGTCGCGGACCAGTTGACTTCTCAAAAACAGTGTCGAAGATCCGCCAATTCTGTGGACGTGAAAGGGGCAAGCAACCTGTCTTAACGGATACAAATGTGATACCAACTGTGGACTTTGCGCCTGACCTGCAATGGACTGGAGCAAACCTGTTCCTTCCCTTCGATGAATTGAACGGAGACAATGTTGGTGCACTGAAAGAATATCCTGGGATGGATCTCAATGCGAATATGGACACAAATCCAACGTTTGGGATGGGCGAAGATACAACGCTGCTTGCTGGACTCGACTTTTTCCTACTTTCCAACGACCTTGGAATGTATTGAAGTCCCTAGCCCGTGCTAAAGGGCTCAAACGCCCACCCTTCTATGTTCTTGTCGATTGTCAACCGTAGTGCACGAACGTTTATTTGGTCGTACATATGGACAGTGCAACCACGGGCTAACTTATGCCAGGGGCCTTTACCCCCTGCAATGGCATCTTCTTTGTCTCGCCAAAGACCTAACAAGAGTTAGTATGTTGGAGATCAATGACATACAAGTGGCAAGGTTTTTGCGCTCAGAATCAGGGGTACCAAACCAATACTTTAAAAGTCCTCCAGATTGTGTTGCTTCACGATGCGATTCCCTATCAAGCTCGAACAATTTGTCGCGATCCAGCTCAGCTTTGAGTTGTGAACGGAAATCGACGACATAAAACTCTGTTTGTGGCCAGTGGTAACGTTCGTACGAGGCGAGTGCTTTTAGGGTGTGCATAACTTCAGACCAATTGAAAGCATCTTCATAAGGAGCTGTTGCATACACATTTGTGGAAGGATTTAAAATGCTGAGTGCTAAGGCAAACAGCCGGTATGGCGTACTAACACTTGAAAGCGCAAGGCAGTGTTCTGTAGCATCGTAGTAAGACACTTGCAATAACGAGTCTTCAAGCTTTCCCAGCAAACGCAATTGACCGCCTAGTTTACAAGTACTTTGGACTAGGCTTTCTAGCTCTTCGTGTCTGTACCACTTTCTCGGAATGTCATCCACCCTCTTAGCCACTGTAGTTGCCATGCCTTCAGATGAGCATAAAACGGGTTGTGGAAAGGCAGCTAGGCGCGACGATGCATAACATTGTGAAATATATATCTTTTAATATAGCACATCATGCCGATCGATTTCTCCATGACGTTACCTTGCACAATCCATGTTAGTGCTTGCCATTATACCCCACGTTCACGATGGTGTCATAATTATTGTTGCACCGTGCATAATTACCTGCTTATCTGGTCTTTGCTAAGCTGCCTCCACACAAACCAAATGACGTGCTGGGACTGATTAAGCTCGCTCGCTTTACGCTTGCTACCTTGGCTGAGCATGCAGCGGTAATGGTCGAGGACGATCAAAGCGCATCCGGATCGCGTCCTCCTGTGTCATGTTTTCCGTGTCGTACACGAAAAGTTCGATGCGACAGACAAAAGCACTGTGGAAACTGCAAAAGGCGGGGAGAAGAATGTACATGGCCATTATCATCCCTGCCTCAATGGGCTACTGAGGGTTCTCTCAAAGAAGAATCTCTGGTAGCTGGCGTTGAAGAGTTAAAACATCGCGTTTCAGCGCTTGAGCAGCTGGTCAGAAGTAATCATCTAAATGCGTCTGGTCCGTCTGAAACCAGTGCTACACGAACATTTTCCAGAGCATCGCCAACCCATCAAAGTCATGCACAAGAACAACACGGCCATACCTCTAGCTGGACTTCAGGTTTAGTTCCTACAAATGCTTACGACTCATCTTCTGCTGAAATTGCAATCTCTTCTAGCGTTCAAGACCACGACATGTTCGACCAGCAAATCATCACAAAGAAGCGGAAAGCAGGTCCGGCGGACACCGGCGAGGTGATGGAACAAGATATCCATTCTTTTTTTGGATTACTCAATTTTCTACCCGACAAATTTACGTGTGATCATATGGTCAGTGTGTATTTTGAACGAGTCGAATGGATTCACCATGTCGTGCACCGACCTACGTTCAAGTCTTGGTATGATCAAGTAATTCAAGAGCCTTACTCCAGTATGAAAAGTGATCATACAAATTGTATCCAACTGTCCCTTCTTTTTGCGATGCTATGTCTCTCGATCTATTTTGACATAACTATAACTCGAGAAAGGTATCAGAAGGCGCAACGTTACTTTAGGCTTAGCTGTCGCGCGCTTGAAGTCGGGGAATATCTTGATCATCCGAATTTTGTCACTATTCAAGCCCTAATTATGCAAGGTCTATGGCTTAATGACCATGGGAAAGGAATAAGGCACCATCACAATCTAGCCATTGCCATCCGTATGGCAAACCTGCTAGGGATGGCAAGTCAAGATGGACTGACGGTGAAAAGAAGTGGAATAACCAGTGGCACCTCAGACCATGATCAAGATGAAAATATTGAAATACAGAAGGAGCTAAACCGTCGAGTGTACTGGAGTCTCGTCTGTCAAGACTATTACACAGCGTCATCGTGTAAATTCACATACCTGATTCAGCCAGGGCAAGTTGAAATACAAAGGCCACGCAATATTGAAGATGAGGATCTCTGTTTTTCCGGATTAAAAGAGAATGCAATTCACTTGGGTCCGACCTCGATGAGCTATCATATTGAAAAGATCCCTTATGCAATGACAGTGGGACGATATATTGACCTGTGCCATTCTCCCCATGGGATCCAATACCATGATATACTTTCTTTGGAACAGGAAACAAGGGGCTTACACAAGAGGCTTCCCTCTTATCTTCAATTTAGCAAGCAAAAATGCCCTACTACACCCCTGCAATGGCAAGCACTTTTCCTTGATATCACACTACACAATCGAATCATGAGACTGCATCGGTCCTTTATGGTTCGAGGCTACACTGACCCAACATACCAACACTCCACAGACGTCACCCTTTCTTCTGCAAAAGAACTTCTTGAATTGGTTTCCCAAGGGCGACTGGGCAACTTTCCTGGGCTACGATGGTGGGTTATCCGCATCCATGTCTTCACGGCTGGGGTTGCTTGTTGTTTGGCGCTATACCATCAAGGATACTGGAGCGGGTCTCGACGAGAAAGTGTGCAGAGCCTTGAGGATTATATTCGACTGACGTTTTCGCTCTTGTCGGACGCATCCGACTGCAGTAATGCTGCACAGCACGCAATCGAGACATTGGATATGATGTACCGAAAAGCGCGCAGAGTACACACAAGGAATACTTCGTCTATCCCTATTAATACAACACCGCACTATTCGAGGCATACTGGAGATGACCCTAGTTCAAGCCCACTTCCAAGCGTAAGCAATGCACCAGAGGAGCCTAGTCCAAGTATCGATTGGAATGCGTTGTTGTTATCCGCAAACTTTGTGCCTTACGAACTCGACCAAACTGTTTTGGAAACGATCGACGAATTTGCCCTTGGTCTTCCCTCTTAGTGCTGTTTTTGTTTTTATAATGTATACTATATTTACGAGCTCTTGCTGCTAGCTCGCTCAAGCCAAGGAAAGTGCTCTGGGCCATACTTATAGGCACGGAACAAGGCATTGCTTTCAGCAGGGAAAACATCAAGAAGCCTCTGCTCTTTGTATTGCTCAAAGTAAGGATTGAAGTACTCCCAGCACACATTATCTTCATCATCAATCTCAACAATGCGACCAAATGCACTTTCGCAGATGAGTGTGTTTCCGCGCTTAGCATTAGGGTCAACAGACCCCAGACGCTGTGCGCTTCCCATAAATGGAGAATAGAAACGCTCCTTGGATGGGTCACTCCATGACCACACAATTGACTTTCTGGCACGGTCGATCTCCAAAGCGCGAGAAAATTGGAAACTTTGGTCATGGCGGAATGCACCGTTATCAAACAGTAAGATGTTCCCATTGTCAAGTTCCGTAGCATTGTGTTGCTGAGCAACCGTGTTGCTATCCAAATGCCAAAGAATTGACTTGTCTGTGCGAGAGACGATGATAACCGCAGAAACACTCCGAAGTGAGCACAGAATATTCCCATCTTTCAGCGGGTATACACTGTTGATCAGAGGCCATTGCTCCCTAGGATAGTGAGGTTGCAGCGGGAACGTAGTGCGATCCAGGTGTTCACTAACACGCCATTCAAAGGTGACGTTTCCATTTCCATCCACCTCTTTGATTACATCCGCATAGACGCTTCCATCATCGGCCTCTGTTCCAGGAAGACCACCCAGTACCGTGACGCTCGTGTCATGGTCAAGCTTCTCCAGTGATGCATATAGGATCCTCCCTGTGCCATCTCCGTAGTGGTATGCATCATGATGCGCGAGGGGATCGCGGTGCTCGTGAACCACTTCGCCCGTAGCCGGGTTAATTTCGCTCATGATACCTCCACCGTACTTGTTGAAGAACCAAAAGGGACGGGGGGTATCTGGATCAATACTGTTTATAGCCAAGTTTCCGTTGGGAAGAAGGCGCGAGTGACGACCATTACGATACGGGCGTGTCCATCGGTGAACCTCGTTCCCTTCCACGTCGACAAGATATGTTGTGTTCGAGGTTAGAGGCGAGAACAACAGATACCCAGGCGTGACTTTGTCAGGGTCACTCGCAATCAGACCGACACCACGTCGACGGATAGAGTTTTGATCCACCTTGGACGGCATGACCTTTGAGAGTTGTTGAGGGTAAGGTTAAACTTGCATCTTTGTATCAAGACTCATTTTATACTGGACAGGAACATTGCGTAAGGGCCAAAGCGCCTCCACGCGATAACAATTTCTGATTTGCCGTGAGGTATAGAATTCGAAATAAGATAACGAAATCTCGGCATGCGCCGAGATTAACGTCGGTGGGCGCCGAGGCTCTGACGAGCTGAGGGCTTGCAAGTCACCAATAGAAAAGCGCCGCTCTACAAGCCACTAGGTAAGAAGCAAAAGACGCAATCTGCGCTAAAAAGCATTGGCCAAGAAACGCCAAGTCATGGGGAAGGGAGATAACAAGTTCGGTCTAGGCCGAGCCCAGGCGGGGTTGTTCGTGATAGACTCTTGAGATTTGGCTCTTCGCGGGGCAGTTAAACCTTATTCCAGGTTCGAGATTGCGCAATCTCCTCTGCGTGGATGTATCAAAAAGCAGTCGAACTTCAAGATGAAATGTAGTCCTGAGTGCGAAGCTTTTTGCTGCGAGAAAGATTGCAATGTCCCAGGATCATAACGAGGAAAAACGATTGTCCACTGAGAAAACCGACATATGCATGAATGATGAGCTTGACTCCAACAACTCTATCACTTTACCTGAAGAGACTGTATCAAGCAATGAGTTCTTTACAGGTCGGCTCAAAATTGACGTTTTCGTGCTCGGGTTCCTTGTGTTGATGTTCATCCACCTTCAACTTGACAGGACTAATCTGGGGAACGCATTGACAGATGGATTTGCTCCTCAGCTAGGAATGACACAAACTCAGATCAACACCGGTCAAACTCTTTTTACACTGGCCATCGTACTGTTCGAACTGCCCAGCAATATTATTGTAAAGCGCATGGGGCCGCACGTCTGGCTACCAGGCATCATGTTAGCTTGGGGAATTGTCACGATATGTCAAGCAAGCCTCAAGAACGAAGGCGGGTACTATGCTACACGGTTTATTCTCGCAATGTGCGAGGCTGGTACGTCTTGCTAGATTTCTGGAACAACATGCTAACCAACTGCTAGGTTTCATTCCCGGCGCCGCCTACTACTTGGGTCGATTTTACGTCCGAGGTGAGATGGGGTTGCGGTATGCAATTCTATGGTGTTCCAATTCCATTGCTGGTGCTATTGGAGGTGTTCTTGCTCTTGGTATTTTGGAATTGAACGGCCGAAGTGGTCTTCATGGCTGGCAATGGCTATTCATTATCGAGGGTTTGATGACCTGTGTAGTCGCCTTGGTTGGAATGAGCTTTCTCCCCAGAGATCTGCAAAGCGCTTCTAGAAACCGATGGAGCAATCTGTTTTGGGGAAAGCTGCCAGGTATTCTATCGGAAAAAGAAGCAACTACACTGGTAACGCGAGTCGAGCTGGATGATGCTACCAAACACACTGAATCATCCCGTGGTGTACAGCTTAGAGACTTTGATTGCTTTTTGGGCTGGAAACTTCCTGGCCATTGTGCCATGGCATTTCTGAGCTCGGTCATGTTTATGCCAATCAACACGTATGCCCCTTCCATTATCAAGTCGCTTGGGTTCCAAGGATACACTGCGAATGGACTAAACAGTGTGGGTAACGTGCTTGCCTTGTTTGTTTCGATTGGGCTGGCATGGAGCTCAGACCGGTTCAGAGAGCGTGGAGTCCATATCCTGGCTGGGTTTCTCTTATCTGCGGTTGGCCTTCTCTGGCTTGCCCTAGCGCCTGACGGCACTGCAAAAGGGGTCTTATTTGCGGCCGTAATTGTCACGGAGGGCGGAATGGGAAGTGTACAAGGTATTAATGCCGCATGGCTATCCTCCAAACTATCTGAAAGACAACGGCCTGTCGCGCTGGCTGCCTATGCAATGAGTATTCAACTGGCCGGTTTCGTGGGCAGTAACATATTCGAGAAGCAAGATGCGCCACGTTACAAGAAAGGCTTGTTAATTTGTGCCGGATGCGTACTTGGTGCATCGGCGTTTTGCATTGTATGGACCCTTTTGTACAAGTGGTCCGACCGAAGGACACCCAGGGTGGAGGACCGGACTCTTGAAGTCGCAGGAGGGTGAGGAATGGCCCAATTTTTTCTCGGCGCATCAATAAGACGCCGCCATGATCAAACGTATTGAGGGTATATTGGCAATCGAGTTCAAGGTGGATGTAGATTTGGGAATCGTTGTAAGAGATAGAGTACTAAGAGCTATGAGAATCTCTCGATCAATGAAGTGGTACACTTGAGAGGGTTGCATCAATCACGGACGTCAGTGCCCTGATTCGCGAACCGTACAAGTTCTCAATAGTAGCGGATACATATTTGGTAAAAGGTTTCTTAGGATCAGTCTTAAATAGTGGCATTTGTGAATATCCATCCGTCCGTAGAGGCAGTCCTAGCAAGGCAATTACCAGGAGGGATCAACGCCGTAGCAGTTGCGGCAGTAAGTGAAGTGCTCCGCGTTCGGGTCAGTGCAGCCGGAAATACCGAAGCGGAAGAAGCAGTCAACGTAGGACTGAGCGCACTTGTCACAGTCCTGGCCAGCGCGCTTCTGCATAGCGACGTGCTTCTCCATACCGGCAGCGCAAACCACGTTGAGGAGTAGAGTAAGAGCGAGAAGAACGATGACGGAAGCCTTGAAGCCGTACATTGTGTGACAGAGAAACAGGAACGAGGACCGTAAATTGGACGTGGAGATCAAATGGGCCGTGGATACTCGATCAACCCCCGAACAGGGACATGCACGTGATTTTGGCATGTGCATGCCGAGCCACGGGTGTGGGGAAATACATAGTGGAGGTATTGGGAAATGTTGCCGTATAGCCTAGCCTTTTGTACTTGTCAAGCTTGGCAAAATAAAAAAAACAAAAAACAAAGCCGAATGCTGGTTTGATGACACACAGTAGGCGCTACAGGTGATAATGGAGCTTTGTAATACATAAATAGTGCTTGCTTGAGCAGGGCTCAAGGCCCAGTGTTGCGCTGAGAATGCCAACTTTCATGTTGCGTAGCAATGATCTTTGTACAGTTGTAACTCTAGCATTGATTCACACTATTCAAAAAAAAAAAAAGATTTTGAAAAGTCAATTGCGATTCGAAGTGAAAGGGGACGTATATTGAAAAAACCCTAGCACGCAAACCAAGGCCCGGTTCTACCTACGACGTGGGGCATTCAACGAACTCCTCGCCGAGCACGGAGCGGGTGAACTGCATATCGAAGTCAGGCAGCGACACGAGCAGGTCGATATAGCCGACCAGAGGCGTGAGAGGGTTTGTAGAACCTTCCTCCGTGTTTGCATATGCCTTGAAACTTGTAGCCCATTCGTCCATGGGAATCCACTTGAAGGTAGTCTCCACGCGCGAGCTGTTCATGTCCGTAAGCGCGTGCGGGTTCTTGATGTGGAACGCAGGATACTTGCCAGACCACGCCGCTGGCTTCGTCAGCAGACGGCCAAACATGTCGCCGAACCAGCTGATCGGTGTTTCGGAGAAGTTCGCCTGCGAGATGGGCGCATATCCGAACTGCTCACACCCTGCGATGATGCGATTGATAAAGCTGTCCTTGCTGCGACCAAGCTGGTAGGTCTCGCGGTTCAGTTCTTCGCCCATGCCGGCGATACCACCGAGTGTACCGGGGCGAACCACGAGCACCGGCACGCCACGAGCGCGTGCGCGCTCCACAAGCCTCTCGGACACCCACTTGGACTGGCGGTATCCACCCAGCAGTCCCGATGCGAGTGCAGACAAGTCAAAGTCTTCGCGTATGACCTTGACGTTCTTTTCGCCTGCCGTGTTGATCCACATGTTTGTGGAGCCGAAGTAGCAGAGGGCCTTGGGCTTCGTAGTTGCGACGAGCTTAAGCACCTGGCTCGTCGAGTACGTGTTCACTTGCACGAGGCTGCGGTAACCCGCGACGTGGTCGGCCTTGCCGTGTGTCTGCACGACGAGGTCCGTCTCTGCCGCAAGTTGCGTCCAGTCTGCGTCCGACAGCCCGAGGCGCGGCTTTGTCACGTCGCCGAGCACGACATGGACGCGGCCGAGTTCTGCGGTATCGTGCATGTTCTTTGAGAACGCTTCGCGCAGCCGCTGCTCTGCACCGGCGACACAGTCGCCACGCAGAAGCGCTGTAAAGTGGGCGCGGGGAAGGGCTCTAAGCATGCTTGCCAGCACCGCGCTACCCAGGAACCCTGTACCGCTCGTGATGAAAACGCGGAGCTTGTCGTTCTCGGCGTTGATCTGCGCAATGTCAAACTCACCGAGCGTTTCGTCGGTGATTGCTTCGCTCTCGAATTTCGTGACGTCTGCAGCATAGTCCTCGGCCTTGTCGGCAAGGGCCTGCTTGGGTCCGCCGTTCTCGTCACCGGTCGCGGCGAGCACCGCGCGCAGAGCGCCGACAGACACGGGACCGAGCAGCTGGAGCTGGGTCATCTTCACGCCGTGCTCTGCATCAAGCACCGCACTGAGGCGCGAGGCAGACATCGAGTCGAGTCCGAGCGCCGAGAGGAACGCCGAGTCATCGATGCTGTCGGGCTCAAGGTTGAGCAGCTTGCACAGCATGCCGGTGACTGCATCCACCTCTTGGAGGCCCGTCTCGACAACCTCGTCGTCGTCGTCGTGCTCGGCGAGGTGCGAAAACGAGGTGCGGCACGATTCAGCGATCTTGTAGCTCACGGTCCAGTCAAGGTTGCCCGGGATGTAGTACGGCACCGGCTGGTTGGTCACCGTGCGCGACAACGCATCGCGGATCCGCATGCACAGCTCACGCGACGAGCACGCCAGCGCAAGCATCGACTTGGTCGCGGCCGTCTTTCCTTTGGCCTCCACGAGCTGCGCAAAGACACCGACATCGGTGATGGCGGGCACGGCAATGCTGATGATGTTGCGGTGGTCCTTGGCCATGCGGTTGAAGTAGGCCTGGGCCGCGTTGTAGTTCGCTTGGCCCGGGTTAAAGTAGAGCGCGGCGGTCGAAGAAAACAGCATCAAAAAGTCCAGCGAAGACACATCGACCAGCCGTTCGATCACCTCCAGCACACCGAGCTTGCTGTCCGTGACGCGCTTGAACTTGGCCTCGTCCATGTTCACAAATTGGTCGTCGGCGAGCGCGACGGCCATGTGGAAGATACCCGCGAGTGGCGCCATTTCGTTCGCTGCATCAAACACGCCGCGCATGTCGTCTTCGCTCAATGCGTCGGCAGCCATCACACGTACGCGCACGCCAGGATAGAGTGGGTCGCCGCCGATCGCATCGATCGAGCGCTTGTCGACCATGTCGAGCTTTCCACGGCGGCCGGTGAGGATGATGTTGCGGGCGCCGTTGGCGATCATCATAATGGCCAGACGCGGACCTAGTCCACCACAGCCACCCAGCAACACATAGGTAGCGCGTGGGTCGAACACCGCCTTGGGCGGCAGCTGCGGCGAGCGTGTGCCAGCGCTGCAAGCCTCGGAGAGGTCCACGGCGATCTTGCCAATGTGCGTGCCGGACTCCATCAAGAGGTACGCCTCCTGGAGGCCGTTGACTCCCGAGAAGGGGTGGCCCACGAGGTACTGGAACGGCGCATGGACGTGCTCCTGAGTGACTTCTTCCATCAGCTGAGCCATGCGCTCGGGGTCCTTGTGTGCAAGCATTCCGAGTTCGATCGCAAAGTAGCAGATCGCCTTGGCAAAGTGCGCCATGGTCATTGGGCTGCCCGCCAGGTGGTCGCGCTTCGAGATGTCGACAAAGCGCCCGAGCGGCGCGAGGGAGTCCAGGCCCGCCTGCAGTCCCACGCCTTGTAGCGAGTTTAGCACCACGTCAAAGCCATTCTTGTTGCGTGCCTGCAGCCAGCGGCGGCTTTCGCCGCGCCATGCCTCGATCGAGCGCGAGTTGGACATGTTCTCGTACGGGATGCCAAAGGTCTTGTGCAGGAAGTCGCGCTTCTGCTGCGAGCCCACGGTGCAAAACACCTCGAGGCCGCGGCGCTGCGCAATCTGGATCGCACTCACGCCGACACCGCCAGCAGCAGCCTGGATCAGGATCGCGTCGCCGCGGCGGATGTTGGCCAGCTGTACCAGGCCATGGTACACGGTGCCGTAGACGATCGGGAAGGCGGCGGCCTCCAGGGTGCTCATGTTGTCCGGCACCGCGGTGAGCAGCAGATCGCCCGCAGTCGCATGCGTGCCTTCGCGGCACAGGTTGGACGAGCCCATGACGCGGTCTCCAATCTGGAAGCGCGTCACGTCACTGCCCTTCTCGACGACGGTACCTGCAAACTCTGACAGGCGGTCGTTGGCCGGCAAGAGTCCTGTGGCGGAGAGTACATTCTTAAAGTTGAGTGCGACAGCTTCGGTGCGCACGAGCACTTCGTGCGGGCCGAGCGGTGGCGGGAGGTACTGGTGAGGCACAAGTGCCGACACGCTCGCAGCGAGCTGGCGCCCATCGAGGTCCAGCACCCACGGGCTCGTGAGCGGCTGCTCGACAATTCCAGGCGCACGCACGATGCGGCGCTGGAAGATGGTGCCGCCACCGCAGACGCGCGTAAAGGGCTCGACGGCACCTGTAGGCGCGAGCTGGATCAGCTCGGCGAGCACGGCCAGGCGGCGCTCCTCGGGCACGTCGCTGGCAAAGACCACGCCGTAGGCATGGATGTTTGGGAACTCGTTCTCGATGGTGCCTGCGAGCGAGAGGCCACGCGCGCCTTGCGCATCGTCCTCGCCGAGGACCCAGACCGAGCCTGTGGGATTCGCGCCAAGCGACTTGACCGCCTCGACAAGCTCCGTCTCTGTGCCAGCGCAGAAACGGTACACGACCGTGGTATCATCCAGCTTGGTCACGCCGCTGGGATCCACGTCGACGTGGCCTGCACGGCACAGCCAAGGGGTGGTGCGCTGACGCACCACCGTGGTGTGCATGCCGCTGTCAAAGCCGGCCGACTGCAAAAAGTCGGTGGTATGCTTGTCAGCACCGTAGCATGCAGCACACACCACTGCATTCGCAGCAGAGAGCTCAAACACGGCGAGCACGCCGCCAGGAACAAGCATATCCTCGAGCTCGTCGAGTGCGTCCTGCGGCGTTGGGCTCGAGCGCAGCACGTCGATGGCACACACAAACTCGAAGCTTGCCGGGCGCACGCGCTCGGCGTCCTTGGCCGCAGACGCAATGTCGTATGGCGCGTCTCCCTGCGCCTTGTTCTTGGCGAGGTTCAGCGGAACGACCTCGAGGTGGATCCCACGCTTCGCGGCGCGGGCCACGAGTCCACTGAGCCGCGCCTTTTTCTGGTGGACGTACACTTCGAGCACACGCACGACCTGGCGCCCCTCGGCCGCGGCATGTTCCAGCACAGACTCGAGGAGGGCCACCGCGCCAAGTGCCACGGCGTCGCGCACCGCGTCCAGTGCATACATCTCCTGTGCGTTGCGCTCTGCTTCGGCAGAGAGGCGGTCTGCGGCGTGGACAAGCGACATGTCGGCCACGGCCGCCACCGCCTCTTTCTCGTCGAGCGCCGGCGCAAGGTGCGCCATGGGCCCCAGGAAGCGCGGCTCCCACGTCTCTGTGTACGCGACCATCTCCTGCCCGTCGTTTTCAATGACACGGCGCGAGCGCAGGCCGCGCACAATGACAAGCGTGCGGCCCGTGTCGCGATCAAAGAGCGTAATGTCGAGGCAGGTGCCGATCTCGTTCGCCTCGAGGCAGATAAAGTGGATCATGAAGCCGCGCACGCTGCGCAGCTCTGCCGGGTCGACCAGGAGCGAGACCTCTTCGAAAGAGGAGGGCATGTACGTGTCCTTGACGAGCTTGCTCTGGTCCTCGAACGAGAACACGATCGCCCACGTCGACAGCAGCAGGGAGTCGAGCAGACCGGGGTGCACACACATGCCCTGCGCCTCCTTGGTCGTCCAGAGGTCCGGCAGGGGGTCGACAAAGCTGAGGTAGTCGCGGCCACGCTTGGACGACGTCAGGAGCTTGGTGATCATGGCAAACTCGCGCGTGTACGAGGCGCCCGTGCTGCGGATCTTGGAGAAGAAGTGGTCCGCTTCCATCGTCAGGTCAAAGTCGTCCATAAAGTTCTCCCCGAGCAGCTCCGTCGCATTGGCCGGGCCGCGCGTCGAGGGCTCGGGATAGCCAAAGCCCGACGCGTGCTTCGTGTCGAGGATCACGCCGCGGTCGTCGGTTGTGACCTTGGACGCGGAGCTGAACGTCCACTGGTTTGGCACGTCCGTGTGCCGCAGCCCGCAGTACTTGGGCAGGTCGTCCTCGCGAAGCATCAGCGCGCGGTGGATCTGCACATGGCGCAGCGTGCGCGCGCCCGACTCAAATGCCGCCTCGAGGTATGCGGTGCCGGGCACGACGATCGCCTCGCGGATCTGGTGCCCCAGCGTCCAGCTGTGGGTCTTGGGCGACATGCGGAACAGCGGCGAGCTCAGTGGGCGCGGGTCAAACGCCAGGCGGCGGTTCGCCGACACGGGGTCCTCGGAGAACTCCTGTTCCACGCCCTGCAGGGGAAAGTTGGGCAGACGCTTGTGGTTGTAGCCAAGCGGGAGGCTCACCGGCGCGAGGCTCTCGAGCAGGTCGACGGACAGGTCGCGCGCGCCCGCGCACAGGCTCGTGCCGGCCGCGTGGAGGAACTGCTCGACCTCGGCAGGGGCGTCGGGCGCCTCGCCTGCGCGCAGGTTCGGGCGCCGAGCGCTCGACACGACCGTGGTCGTTTCCGCAACGCCGGCCGCCTTGGCGATTTCGTCCATGTAGGAGAGGAGTACATTGTGCGGGGCGATCTCGACAACGAGCATCGACTGCTCCTGCTGCTTGCCGTGTGCAAAGTAGGCATCGAGCGCGGGCTGGAACAGCACGGGGTTCCGCACATTGTCCCAGCAATAGTCCGTTTCAAACCGCCTGCCAGGTTCGTACACTGTGCCGTTGACAGTGCTGACAAACGTGCGCTGCGACACGCCGCCCTCGCCGAGGACGGCGTGCACCTCGTCGCAGAACGACGCCTTGCACACGTCCACGAGCGGCGAGTGGTACGGGCCGCCGACGCGCAGCGGCCGTGCAAACATGCCGCGGGCCTGCGCCTTTTCGACGAGCGCGGCAATGAGCTCCTTGCGCCCCGACACGGTGACTGCTTCGACCGAGTTTACCGCCGAGATCCACAAGCCGTCCGAGACGCGCTGCTCGTCCAGGACGTCGCGCACAAGGCGTTCGCCGCTGGCGGCATCCGTGCCGAGTGCAGCCATCGTGCCGCCGACCGAGCGCAGATCCGCAAGCGCATGCGAGCGCGCAAGCGCGAGTCGCAGCGTCTGCTCGAGGGAGAAGGCGCCCGAGGCGTAGAGCGCCGCGATTTCGCCGACCGAGTGGCCGGCGACTGCGTCGGGCACGAGACCGACAGCGACCCACAGGTCGTAGAGCGCGATCTGGAACATGGTGATCGAGATAACGATCCCGTCGACGTCCCATACACCGTCATCGCCGGCAGGAACGGCGGCGGTGCCGCCCGGCGCAAAAAGCCCGTAGTCGTGCACGAACGAGCGCCCGTAGAACTTGCGCACGACCTCGTCGCTACGCTCGATCGACGCGCGGAACGCGGGGTAGCGCGCATAGAGGCGGCGGCCCATGGCGCCGTGCTGCGGCCCCTGGCCACTAAACACAAACAGCTTCTGCATGCGCAGGTCCTTGGAGGCAATGAGCTTCTGCTCGCTAAACTTGAGCGGCGCGCCGGCGGCCCCGACTGCGTACTGGGTCAGGGTGTGCCCGCGTGCGCGCTCGGTCGCGACGCGTGCGATTAGCGCGGCGTCCACCACGTCGGGCGCGGCCGCAAATGCGGCAGAGATGCCCTCTGTGACGGCCGCGAGCGAGCGGCTGGTCATGCCGCCCGCGGCCACGAGAAACAGGTCGTCTTTCGCGAGCGCCGAGGCGGGCGGCGCATGGTGCGGCGCGCGCTCGAGCACCAGGTGCCCATTCGCGCCGCCAAACCCGAACGAGCTGACTGACGCGACGTACCGTCCGTCGTGCGTGAGGGCGTCCGAGGGATACTCCTCGACCTCGGTCGCGACGCGGATCTTGAACGCGTCCCAGTGAATCTTGGGGTTCGGCGTGCGAAAGTTGAGCGACGGGAGGATCAGGCCGGTGTCGAGCGAGAGCGCGGTTTTGATCAGGCCGACGATACCGGCGCCGGTCTCGAGGTGGCCGACGTTGGTCTTGACGGACCCGATCGCGAGGCGCCGCGCCTCGGCGCGTCCCTCGCTGAAGACCTCGCCGACGCCGTTCGCCTCGATCGGGTCGCCGACCGTCGTGCCTGTGCCGTGGCACTCGACGTAGACGGCCTCGTGCGGTGCGCGGCGCGCCTGTGCATAGGCGCGGCGCATCGTGTGCATTTGCATGCGCCGCTCGGGCATGGTGAGCGAGCTGCCGCGGCCGTTGGCGTTGATGCAGCTGCCGGTCACCTCTGCGTAGATATGATTGTTGTCGCGCAGCGCGGCCGACGTGCGCTTAAGGACCACGACAGCGCAGCCCTCGCCGCGCACGTATCCGTTGGCGTCCGCGTCGAATGTCCGGCACACGCCGTCGGGCGACAGCGTGCCGAGCTTGCTGAACGAGATCGAGGCGTTCGGCGAGAAGATGAGCGAGGTGCCCGCCGCGAGCGCCGTATCGCAGTCACCCTGCAGGATCGCCGAGCGCGCCAAATGCACGGCGGTGAGACCGCCGGAGCACGCCGTGTCCAGGTACATGGACGGCCCGGTGAGGTCAAACGCAAACGACAGCCGGTTTGCCTGGATCGACGGCGAGCTGCCTGTGCCGTTGTATGCGCTGATCTCGTACATGTCGCGGGGAATGTTGTGCGCCTCGTGCGAGCCCGCGACGTACACGCCGCAGCTCGACCCGCGGTACGCCAGCCCCGAGTCCTCGAGCGCCTGCAGCGACGTGCTCAGCAGGGCCATCTGGTGGTGGTCCATGTCGTATGCCTCTTTGCGCGAGATGCCAAACTCGAGGTTGTCAAAGTCGTGGATATAGTGTAGGAAACCGCCGCGGTCCGTGCAGATCTTGGAGGGAATGTCTCCGCGGCCCGTATACTTGTCTGCATTCCAGCGGTCCTTGGGCACCTTTCCGATGCCGCTACGCTTCGACGTGAGCATATCGAGGAATTCCGCCTTGTCGCTCGCGCCCGGGAGCATGACGCCGATACCGACGATACACACCGTATCGTCGGCTGGCGCGCCGTTTGTCAGGTTCGCGTTCGTCTCCGACATGCTTGGCGGCGGCACAAGGCACTAGCGAGCGCCGTGCCCCTCTTTTAAAAGTGGTCTGTGCATGGCAACAAATTTGGTATGCGCAATGCCAGCAGCGAGGAAATTTGGCCTGCCACGCGCGGCGCGCTCGTGCTGCCGAAAGGGTGGCCCTGGGCGGCACACGCGCACGGGTACATCGCGCTGCAGATGGCGCTTGGCGCGCGTCTTGCTTGCGCAGATCAAGACGCACCTGTATCGGCATGCCGTCCATGGCTCCTCCTCCGGGCACGCGCTCTGGCCTCTGCGACGAGCCGCGGATGCTGGTCGACGACTTTGTCCGCGCACGCGGCGGGCACTGCGCCGTGTCCAAGCTACTGATATGCAACAATGGCCTGGCTGCCGTCAAGTGCATCCGCTCGATCCGCATGTGGGCCTACATGACGTTTGGCGACGAACGTGCGTGACCTTGGTCGCCCTCGCGACCGAGCACGACCTGAGCGCAAATGCAGAGTACATCCGCCTCGCAGACATGTACTTTGAGCTGCCCGCGGGCGGGAATGCAAACAACTTTGCCAACGTCGACTTGATCGTCGACGTCGCCCAGCGCGCGGGCGTCCACGCAGTGTGGCCCGGCTGGGGGCATGCGTCCGAGGATCCTCGTCTGCCGGAGCAGCTTGCGGCGCTCTCGCCGCCCATCGCATTCATGGGCCCGCCCGCAGCGGCGATGCACGCGCTCGGTGACAAAATATCGTCAATGATCGTCGCGCAGCACGCGGGACTCCCCTGCCTGCCCTGGAGCGGCTCGGAGGTGTGCGAGACAGAAATTGGGGCGGACGGGTGCGTGTCCGTGCCGCGCGCCGCGTACGCGCGTGCGTGCCTTCGGGACGCAGAGCACGGCCTGGCGTGCGCACATGCGATCGGCTTCCCCGTGATGCTCAAAGCGAGCGAGGGCGGGGGCGGGAAGGGCATCCGCATGTGCCACAGCCCAGAGAGCTTTACGCAGCTCTACGGCGCGGTCCTCGGCGAGGTGCCAGGCTCGCCCGTGTTTCTCATGAAGCTCGCCGAGGACGCGCGGCACCTCGAGGTCCAGCTGCTCGCCGACCAGCACGGCCAGGTGGTCAGCCTGTATGGGCGCGACTGCTCCGTGCAGCGCCGCCACCAAAAGATCATGGAAGAAGCACCGATATGCATCGCTCCCCCCCACGTGTGCCGCGCGATGGAGCAGGCATCCGTACGCCTCGCCGAGCTCGTCGGCTACCAGTCCGTGGGCACAGTCGAATGGCTCTATACGCCCGAGACAGAGGCCTACACGTTCCTCGAGCTGAATCCCCGCCTACAGGTCGAGCACCCCACGACGGAAATGGTCACGGGAATCAACATCCCTGCCGCACAGCTCCAGGTAGCGATGGGCATCCCACTGCAGCAAATCGACAGCGTCTGCGCCCTGTACGGCGTCCCTCGTGGCGCCGGCGTGTGGAGGGCACTGCACAAGGAGGCCCGTGCGCCGCAAGGCCACGTGGTCGCGTGCCGCATCACCGCCGAGAACCCCGACGAAGGCTTCCAGCCCAACCTCGGCGCGCTGCACGAGCTCCAGCTGCGCTCGGGCCCTGGGACATGGGGCTACTTTAGCATCGGTGCGCACGGTGCGCTGCACAAGTATGCAGACTCGCAATTTGGCCACGTTTTCGTCCATGCTAAGGACCGCGACGAGGCGCGCCGCCAGATGGTCGTCGCGCTCAAGGCGCTGTCGGTCCACGGCGAGTTTCGCACCACAGTCGAGTACCTCGTGACACTGCTCGAATCGCCTGCATTTGCACGCAATGCAGTGACCACCGGCTGGCTCGATGCTCTGCTCCGCGACAAGGCGCCCCAAAAGCGCGTCGCGCTCCACGTCGCGGTGCTGTGCGGCGCGGCGGTGCGTGCGCAGCTACTTGCGCGCACGTCGCGCGACGAATTTCGGCTCGCTCTGCGGCGGGGGCAGGCGCCCCCATGCGGGACGCTGCGCGTGGTGTACGCGATGGAGTTTGTGTACGACGGCAAGCTCTTCGCCGTCGAGGCACGCCAGTGTGCGCCGCGCGAGTGGGCGCTTTGCATAAACTCACAGACGGCGCACGTAGATGTGCGCGAGCTGAGCGACGGGGGTATGCTTGTGCGCCTGTCGGGGCGCGCACACACCGTGTACTGGAGCGAGGATGCAGCGCAGCTGCGCCTCTCGATCAACGGGCAGACGTGCGTCTTTGAAGAGGAGCAGGACCCGTCGCGCATCTGCTGCTCGACGCCGGGCAAGCTCGTGCGCTTCCTCGTTTGCGAGCACGAGCACGTCGCCGCGGGCACGAGCATCGCCGAGATCGAGGTGATGAAAATGTACCTGCCGGTCGTCGCCGAGGTGGGCGGCGCCGTGTCTTTTGCGCGCGCCCCGGGCGAGACACTCGCTGCAGGAGACCTCGTCGCAGTGCTCGCCGTAGACGACGCATCGCTGTTTCGGCGCCCAGCGCCGTTTGCGGGCGCGTGGCCGACCGGAGCGCCGGCAGAGCTCCCCAGCCGCGAGCCGCACCAGCGCCTGGCGCACGCACGCGCGGCGCTAGAGCATGTGCTTGCCGGCTACCTCGTCAAGGACATTGACACGGCCGTAGACACGTTTGTCGCGATGCTGCGCGAGCCCTCCCTGCCGTTCGCGCAGCTGCGCGAGGCACTCGCGCGCGCGCACAGCCGCGTCCCTCTGGCGGTACAACGCGCACTGCACGCCGCGCTCGACGAGGCCTGCGGCGTGTTTCCAGTGCAGGCGCTGCGCCGCACCCTCGACCGGGTCGCGGACGCAGACGCGGCCGCGGCACTCGCGCCCGCGGTGGCGGTCGTCGAAGAGCACCGTTTCGGCCTGGCGTACTACGAGTGTGCCGCGCTCTGTGCGCTCTTTGCGCAGTACGCCGCAGTTGAGGCCGTGTTTGCAGGCGGCCCGGATGCGGTGCTGCGCCGCCGCGAGGCGGGCGATTCCGAGGATGCGATCCTCGCGCTGCAGCTCTCGCACGAGGGGTGTGCAAGCAAGAATGCGCTCATCCTCCAGCTGCTCGAGCCCCACGTCCAGGACGCAGACCTGGTGAGTAACGCGGCGGGTGCGCAGGACATGGTGCGTGCGCTGCAGAGCCTGTCGGTGCTGCGCGGCGCCGCCGTCGCGCCGGTCGCACTCAAAGCACGCGAGATTCTCCTCTGCGCGCAGCTCCCCAGCTTTGCGACGCGCCGCGAGCAGATGGAGCGCACGCTGCGCACGAGCATCCTCGCGCGCACCGGGCGTGCCTCGACGCCCCATACGCCGGGCCTCGAGCCGCTGCTGACGCTGAGCGCGACGACGCACCGCACCGTCGACGTGCTGCAGACGTTCTTTGCGCACCCCTCTCCAGGCGTCGCGTACGCGGCGCTCGCGACGTACGTCCTGCGCGCGTACCGCGTCTACGACATCCTCTCGTTCCGCCCGGCGACGCTGCGCGTGGGGGGGCACGCCTGTGCACTGCTCACCTGGGCGTTCCGCATGCCGCCCGGCCTGCTCAGCGACCGCACAAAAGAGCGGCAGGCGTCGGTCACGGACCTCGCCGCACACAAGGCACACCGCAGCGTACCGCCGCCGCTGCGCCAAGGCGCCATGACCTGCTGCGCGAGGTGCGTGCAGCTCGAGGAGCTCGTCTCGCGTGCGCTGCCGTGTCTCGACGCGCCGGCGGACGAGCCCGTGCATGTGCTGACTGTCGCCGTCGTGGGCGAGCGCCGGCCGCAGTCGGAGCTGCGCCCGGAAATCGCGCAGGTCATTGCGCGCCAGGCCCCGGCGCTCGCCCGCGCGGGTGTGTGCCGCGTGACGGTGCTCGTGGGCCGCGAGCGCCTCTACCCGCTGTACATCACCTGGCGCCGCAGCGGCGAGCACTGGGGGGAGGAACAGGGGATCCAAAACGTGGAGCCCGCGCTGGCGCACGAGCTCGAGCTGGACCGGATGCTCGCGCACTTTGACGTGGCGCCGGTACAGCTCAATTCGTCCACGGTCTACCTCTACCACGCCCGGGGCACACGCAACCGCGCCGACGTGCGCTTCTTTGTGCGCGTGCTCGTGCGCCCGATGCCCCCGCCGCGCGACGTGCGCGAGTACGTCCTGGTCGAGAGCGAGCGCGTGCTCGTCGAGAGCCTCGACTGCCTCGAGGTCGCGCTGGGGCAGCACGCGTACTGCGCCGCAGACGGCTCGCACCTCTTTCTCTCGTGGCTCTTTCCCATTGACCTCGCGCTCAAGGACATTCTCGGCGTGGTGCGCACGCTCGCCGAGCGCTACACGGAGCGCTTCACACGCCTCCGCGTCGAAGAGGCCGAAATGCGCATCATGCTCTCGGGCGGGGGACAGCCGCGCCGTGTGCACGTCTTTGTCTCGGCCATGTCCGCGTTCCAGCTGCGGTACGAGGTGTACGACGAGGAGGCCCTGCCGAGCGGCGACACGGTGCTGCGCACCATCACCGCCCCGTCGTGCTGCCCAGCACGCGGCGGGACGAGCATCCACACGCCGTACACGAACCGCTCGGCACTCGCGACGCGCCGCGCGTGCGCAGAGCGCCTCGGCACCACGTTTGTGTACGACCTCGTGGATGCGCTGCGCCACGCCTTGTGCGCGCAGCGCCGCCAGGCGTCCGACACGGACCCCGTCGTGTCTGCCACAGAGCTCGTGCTCGGCGCAGACGGCCTCGCGCCTACCTCGCGCGCGCCGGCGCAAAACACGGTCGGGATGGTGGTGTGGCACCTTGTGCTCGCTACGGAAGAGTACCCCGCGGGGCGCCCGCTGTACCTCGCTGCCAACGACATTAGCGTGCAGGCCGGCTCAGTGGGGCCCGCCGAGGCCGCGCTGTTTTCCGCGGCAGCAGCGCGCGCACGCGCCGAAAAAGTGCCTTTTCTCTACGTGTCGGCCAACAGCGGCGCACGCCTCGGGCTCGTGCCCGACGTCCTGGACAAGTTCCGCGCCAAGCTCCGCGACGATGCGGCGGGCGGCATCGAGTACCTCTACCTCGACGACGCCGCGCTCGCGGCACTCCGCCCGGGGTGCGTCCGGACACGCGCGGTGCGCGCGCCGGACGGCACGACGCACCACGTCCTCACGGACATTATCGGCGCCGCGGATGCGGGCCTCGGCGTCGAGTCGCTCTCGGGTAGCGGGCGCGCCGCCGGCGAGATGAGCCGCGCGCGCGAGGCGATCTTCACCGCGACCATCGTGACAGGGCGCAGCGTCGGCATCGGCGCGTACCTCGCGCGCCTAAGCGGCCGCGTGATCCAGGTCGAGTCCGCGCCGATGGTCCTCACTGGCTTCCAGGCGCTGAACCAGCTGCTCGGCCGCCAGGTGTACGTGAGCAACATGCAGCTCGGCGGGCCGCAGGTCATGGCGCACAACGGCGTGTCGCACCTCGTCGCACGCTCGGACCTGGACGCAATGCATGCGTACGTACGCTGGTTGTCCTATGTGCCCGCGCACGCCGGCGCGCCACTGCCGCGCAGCCCGAGCCTCGACCCGGTGGAGCGCACTGTGGCGTACGTCCCGCCGGCGGCCGCGTACGACCCACGCCTGCTGATCGTAGGCGACGCGCACGCGCCCGGCCTCTTTGACCGCGGCTCGTTCCAAGAGACGCTGCCCGAGTGGGCCACGAGCGTAGTCGTCGGCCGTGCGCGCCTCGGCGGCATCCCTTTCGGCGTGATCGCCGCCGAGACACGCATGCTCGAGCGCGTGGTGCCGGCGGACCCCGCGAACCCGCATTCGACCGAGCAGCGCGTCCTCGAGGCTGGCCTCGTGTGGTACCCCAACTCGGCGCTCAAGACGGCGCAGGCCATCACCGACTTTCATCGCGAGGGACTCCCGCTGCTCGTGCTCGCCAACTGGCGGGGCTTTAGCGGCGGCCAGCAAGACATGCGCGACGAAATGCTCACGCAGGGCAGCAAGATCGTCGACGCACTCGCGGCCTACACGCGCCCCGTGTTTGTCCACCTCCCGCCCCGTGCAGAGCTGCGCGGGGGCTCCTGGGTCGTGCTCGACTCAGCGGTGAGCGCCAGCGGGCACATGGAGATGAGCGCCGACCCCAGCGCACGGGGCGGCGTCCTAGAGGCCGCAGGCCTCGTCGAGATCAAGTTCCGCACGGATCGCCAGCGCGCGGTCATGGAGCGCCTCGACGCAGGCTACGCCGAGCTTGCCGCACGCCAGCGCACCGCCACGGACCGCGACGCGCGTGCCACGGCGGCCGCACGCGCCGCGGAACGCGAACGCGAGCTCGCCCCGCTTTATCACACAATCGCACTCGAGTATGCCGACGCCCACGACCGCGCCGGCCGCATGCTCGCCACAGGCGTGCTCCGGCGCACGGTCGCCTGGGAGGGCGCACGCGCGTACTTTTACTGGCGCGCCCGCCGCCGCCTCGCCGAGCTCCGTGCACAACAGGCGCTACTGCGCGCGGACACGGCACTCGACGCGGACGCTGCACAGGCGCTCGTGTACGACGCGGCGGGGTACAAGGAGAGCGACTCGGACCAGGCCGCCGTGCACCGGCTCGATGCCGCGGACGCCGCGATCCAGACGGCCATTGCTACTGCACAGGCACGCGCCGTACGTGCGGCGCTCGATGCGCTCTCGCCGGAAGCGCGCAGGATGGCCCTTGCAGACAAGTAGGGGTTGATTACGATGGTTTTTGATATGCGTTTTTGAGTTACCCAGGTCCGCGCGTCGGGATACATGCGTGGCATGGCGCATACCAAAAGCACGCATGCGTCGGATAGGGCAGCGGCCGGACGATGTTGCGTGCGACCGGCATGGCCAGCGCAACGATGACTGCACCGGCCGCACCGCCGCTCGTGCTTTTTGCGTCGCTCGGCAACGTGGGCCAGCTGAACCCCTTGCTTGCGATAGCCGAGTGCTTTGCAAAGCAACACTCCGGGGTGCGCACGGTACTCGCCACGTCGCGTGAGCGCGAGCGCGCGGTACGCGCGGCGGGGCTCGAGTTCCTCGCGATATGGGACTCGTGCGAGCTATCGGAAGAGACGTGCCGCCGTTTTAACGATGCAGGTATCCGGAACGTGGACGCAATGGTCTACAACTGCACAGAACTACTTCGTAGTGAGGCCAACTACCGTCTGCCGGCCGCACGATTGGAGGCTTGGGTCGCGGAACACCGCCCATGGCTCATGGTATGCGACACCCTGACCGAGGCGGCACTCTCTGTAGCACTGCGCGCGCAGGTACCTTTTATCGTCAATACGCCATTGCCGCCGTACTTCAACTTTCCCGAGTGTCTTCCGAAAATCTTTCCGCCATTCGGTTCGGGGACGAGCCTGGTGAAAATTTCCTGGTGGCACCGCCTGTACGACTTGGCAGTCGTCGTGCGGTACGGCTACGCGCTGGTCACAAAGTTGAAGCCCATCATTGACCAAGACAGCGCGGCGGGGGTCCCTGCGCCGGACGCGTATGGCGCGGGCGCTGTCGCATTCTTCAACAACACCAGCCCGCTCTTGGCCGACCCGCGCGTGGCTTGGCCAGACAAGGTGCAGTGGATCGGCACTGTGCTGTCCGAGACTTCCGCTCGCCTCGTACAGCCAAAGCACTTTGCGGAAGCATGGGCCAGGGTGGGCGACGACCCTGCCAACCAGCCGCTGCATACGTGGATGGAGACCGCAAAGTCGAGCGGGTCTCCGATCGTGGTCGTGTCGCTCGGATCGATATACCGGCTCGACGCGCCTCGCGTCCAGGCTATCTACGACGCACTACGTCCCTTGCCCGTTCACGTGCTGTGGAAGCTGAGCGCGAGCGAGCAGGCGCATCTGCCGCCTGACGCACGCACCAACGATCGGTTCTGGGTGCTCGAGTGGTTTACCGACCCGATGCTTGTACTTGCACACCCCAGCGTCAAGCTACACATCAACCACGGCGGCGCAAACACGCTGCACGAAGCCTTGTACTTTGGCAAACCGCAGGTGTGCCTGCCCGCCTGGCTGGACTGCTTCGACTTTGCCATGCGGCTCCAGGACGCGGGCGCTGGCCGCTCGATTGACACCGCACCGCACCTCGACGCTACACAGCTTCTTGTGGCGGCCAAAGAGGTGCTATTCGACAACCCAAGCTACGTGGAACGTGCCGCGCGCTTAGCCGACGACCTGCGGGCCCGCGGCGGCGCAGCGGCGGCGGCAGCGCTCGTCGCCGAGACGCTTCAAGTTCGCCGTAGCACTTTGTAGTGTCATTCATTCGTTATATTTAACATTACTACGTCCGCTTCATGAGTGGTCTTTCGTCTTTCGCACCAGAATGCCGCGGATGACAGTGGCGCGCATGCTTGAAATAGCACTTGAAAGACAATGCGCGAATGGGTCCGTGCGAGAGAGAAACCCACGAATCACAATAACGACAAAGCACCTCCACAGACTGCGACGAATCCTCCCAGATTCGGATCGCACGTGGACGGTCGTACACTACCTTGGTGAGGTTGCTCACGCCATGGTACACCTGCATGTGGTAGAGATACTGGCTCCGCTTCATCGAGTACCATCCGCCTTTTTCGCACAAGTGGCACCAACCGAAGCGGTCCTTGTAGCTTCCACGACGCCATCGAGGGGTGTATAAGTCGATTTCATCGCAGGTCAGGGGAACATCGCGGAAGGTGACATCCGCGGACGACGGCGGAATTTCACAGTGCATGGTGCGGTGCAGGAACTCCTCCGTATTCGGATACTTGATGGGCTCGGAATTGCTGCTTTGCTCGGAAGACGTCTCTAGGACGATAGGGTCGTACTCGTTCAGCACAATGACGCGGGCGCCTTCGGGGCCGTTGCTCATCTGGCTCGCCATTCTGTGGCGTTTCGAGTGGACTTGCAGCCGACTGCCTTCGAGCAACGTAGGGTCGCATTGCGGGTCGCCTTGGCCATTCCTCTTTTCCCCAAACAGGGACGAAAAGTGTGCCATCACATTCTCGTCAACGCCCGAAGGCAGGGTGGGTTCGGTCTCGAGCCCAGTAAACATTTTGTCGGGAGTACTATCACAGGGGGAAATAGACGTAAGCGGCGACATAGACGTTATGGGGTGCAGGGGGTTGATGGGAGACATGCTGATAGGCTCTGTGCCAATGAGAGACGACCCGTTTACATTCAGATCCGACATTGTAACCCCAGTCATTTCGGCATTGAGCGGCTCGTGCGAGCAGCTTAGAGAGGGGGGAGGGCGCTGCTGCTTACAAGCACAAGGCATATGCGTTTCTTGTTGCGTCTCGCGAGGCTGCGTGGCGAGCTGCGTCAGCTGTCTGTATGTGTTGTAAAACTGCTCGCTAGATAGCAATGAACATTCCGGAAAGTGCTGCGCCGTGGGAGAGACGCCTCCATAATTTTCATAGCTAGGTATAGGTGGTCCAGGGACCTGCAGCGTGTTCGGGTGCGAGCAAGTAACGCAGCTAAAGGGAAACGTCTGTGCAGAATAGATCGGCAGTATAATGCCTTGGAGAGTGTGCATGTCAACGAAGGAGGACGATAAAGGTATTAGCGCTCCATTATACGCCAAGACGCACGTAGCCCACTGATCACACGGCGTTTTGACATGCGAAAACAGGGAGCTGCCAACGTTGGCACGTGCGCAGGCTTAAATAGAAATTGCTCAGCAATCATAGATACGGTTACCGGAAAGCCGGAGGCCAACTCGCTGTATGATGTCATAACCAAGGCGTAAGGACCTCTTTCAACATTGATTAAACTCGCTCGAGGGTGCACATTTAGGCCAAGACTTGGATGATCCAATGGCTTCTCAAATAGGAACACCGAGAATAACATACTAAGTCACATTTCATATGATTTTGCACCAGTAAATGCATATCAACGTCCTTAACTTAGAATAGCTCGTGCTATAACAGATCATTGCAGCGAGTCGTGTCCGCCATTTTTTACTGATCATTACGAATGCACCATGACCGAATATGACATTCATACCCATAGTCAAGCACTCGTGTTCAAATGTCTATCACAATCTATAGTTGATGAATTAGGAGCCAAGCCGCTTTATGGCCCTTCTTCCTCTCTTTGTCTTCTTTTTCAAAGCTCCGCTTGTGCTTCAGCTGCTCCTTGTTATACTCGCGGTCCAGCTTTGTGAGCTCCTGGATTCGCTCTCGCTCTGCCTTTTGCACGTCGTCCATCTTTCCTTTCCGATACGCTTTTCCAATGTCTTTCTCTGCCTCCCTTTCGATTTTTGCACGCTCTTTTCCATATTCTCGTTGTTCTTTGTCTCGCTCCCTCTCTCCCTTCAAGAAATCCTTCTCCATCTTGTCAACTTGCCTGGGTGTAAACTCTCCCTTCGATCGGAGAGTGGCAAACATCTGGTCCGCCTCTCCCGGTCCCAAGCCTTGTTTTTCAAAAGCATGAATTCGGTTTTTCATGGCTTTTCGCTGGGCCTTCTTGGAAGCACGTTCCGCTTGCCTGTTGCTAAGTGCCTTCAGCTTATTGGTCTGTGGTGCTGGTGGTGGCACCTTGTCAGTCAATGGCGACAACCACGGCATCATGCCCGACAATCGGCGCTCTTCAATAGACATCACTGCAGTTTCATGGTTAAGAGCAGGAATAGTTGCTGCCTCGCTCGGGATGTGCCCGAGCCGGACCAGCGCATCAGTCGTGCACATTTGAACTTTGAGTCCTCTTGGATTGAAGTACTCGGCGTTCGCCCGCCGAAGAAACGTTTCTCCACGAATTTTGCTTAACGCGTACACAGTAGCTTTTGAGCCCAAGGATACGATTGTACCCGCCAATTGGGCCCAGTGGTATGGTACCATACCGACAAACGAACCCACAACGTCCAAAATTTGTAGCGGAGCAAATTCTGTGCAAACAATGTTCATGTTATCAATGAACTCGATAAATTCATCCATAGGTACGTCAAAAGACCATAAATCAGGAGCATAGAGTCTTGCAAAGGGTGCTCCAGCTCGAGACTCGAGCCTTGGGATCCCAACTGGTCGTCGCAATTGTACGTCGCCGTGCCGCGCGGGCGCGCGTCTTGCGAAGCTCAAGGCATTTTCAACGATTTCTGCTTCTAGGTCTTCGATTTCAGAGTTTTCGTTATTGCTTGAAGATTTTCCGACACCAGACCACATCATATGGCGAGAGGGGGGGTGGCGAAACACCAGAGGGCGGCGTACGTGCGATGTAGATCGGCCGCGGTAATTAGCGCAGGAAATGAAGCGTTGCGCGCCATTCATTCCTCCACACTTGTTGTTTCGCATGCCAATCTCGGGATATCGCGGGGATATGATTGGCCAGAATCGATTGAGTAAGACCGCTCAGGAACGTGGGCGCATGACAGATTCCTTGTAACTACTTGAGGCCTTGGGCGGCGCGCATCCATAGCGGGTGCTGAACGCATTGCATTTTTGGTTCCGTGCAAGATTTGAATAATGTATCAGAACTCTTAGAGTAGATCACTTAGAACGGATTGTTTACCACCATGGCATGGCCCGGAAGCGTTATTTTGGATGTCGTCTTCATTCCTATCTTTGGCTTGCTTGGGCTCCTGTCTATTTTCAATGCCATACGATCTCAAAAGGGTAACAGGTTAGGATTCATTTTTTTGACCTTGTTTTGTGCTAGTAAGTGCCATGCTTTAGTTAACTGTGCTTAGTTCGACTGGTCGCGAACATCCTCCTTCTCGTTGGGTACCTCACCAATTACAATAATTTATCAATTCCAGTTACTGGATACATCCTTCAAGGATTTGGTTACAGCTTTTTGGTGACATCCGCGGTAGGATTTTTTAATGAACTTGCCCAGACGTCGAATACTCGACAATTACCAGACAAGGGTCGTGTTGCTATTCGAGTAACGCTGATACTCGTCAATGTTGCAGCACTCGTTCTCGTTATTATTGGTTTTGAAGCTAATACGGACATGCTGGTAACGGTGGCAGAGAACCCGCAAAGCAATGTGCACTTTAATGTTTTGGTCCAAGCAGGATATGTCATTTATTTGTGCCTAACTGTTGTACTCTTAGGCATGGTAGCTACCCATTGGGTTTGCACAGGTCATGCGCATACGTCTTCATGCAGTATCCTGCTTGCCTTGACTTTCATGCTTGTACGTTCTGCGTATTATGTCTACTTGGCCTTTTCCGATCATCCTTACAACGGCACTCTCGCTGAAAAGGTCGTTCTACAGTACCTTATGGAAGTATTGGCCGTAGTAGCCTTTTCTTTTGTAGGTATGTAGTCTTAACAATGTGAATAATCCTCCATTGTGGATTGTTGGTTATTAATCTTGAATTGCCTTATGCGCTACGTCGAGGATTTAACGTATCGATTCCCGGCAATTTTTAATTTGGCCAAATTTAGTCTATTACAAATTTACGCTCTGGGAAGCAACGAGCTTGGCATAAGGACCAACAGTAGCCATAAGCTCGGCATGAGTTCCACTCTGCACCACGATTCCATCTTGCATACATAGGATTTGATCAGCGCTGACAATTGAAGCAAGCCGGTGGGCAATTGAAATGGTCGTTCGCCCTTTGGCAGCGTCCTTCAAAGCATTTTGCACTAACTTCTCTGATTCAGAGTCAAGTGCAGAGGTAGCTTCATCTAGCAATAGAATTTTTGGATTGCGGACCAAGGCCCTCGCCAAAGCCAAACGTTGTTTCTGACCACCACTAAGCTGGACGCCAGCGTGACCAACATTAGTATTGAATTGGTCCGGAAGTGACTCAACGAAAGCCAAGATATTTGCTTGCTTTGCCGCATCGTAAACACATTTCATCTTGGCCTCCATGGTCATACTTTCTGCATCTTGCAATCCCATCATGATATTAAAAGCAATTGAACCCTCAAACATGACAGGATCTTGTGGGACAATAGCAATATGCTTACGGTATTCCGAAATGCTCAATTCTTTGATGTCTTTGCCGTCCAGCAGTATACGTCCATATACTGGATCATAAAAGCGCTCGAGAAGTTGAATAACAGTTGACTTCCCGCTTCCACTTCCTCCCACAAGAGCATATGATTGTCCAGGACTAATGTCGATGGTCAGGCCTTGGAGCACGTGGACGGATGGTCTCGAAGGGTAAGAGAAGTGTACGTTATCAAATTGAATTTGACCCGTAACATCGCTGGGAACCTCTCCATTTGGAGTCTTTATCTCAAAGGGCGCTTCCAAAGAGTTTGGTGTGTTCAGCAGGGAGACGCATTGTGCAGCCGCTTGCTTAGCCGCGCTAATATCGGGAGCGTAGTTAAACGCGTTGGATGCTTGTATTGACCCAAAAACAACAGCAGTAAAGATTGTGTAGAACTGAAGAGGTGTGTACTCGCCGTTGGAAAGCAGGTGCGATCCATACCAAAATGCTAGGGCGGTGATCCAAAATGACACAGCTTGCGAAAGTGCGTATAGTAAGTTACCATAAATAGCGATTTTGAACACAAAGCTCGTCGGTCCTTGAAGATCATCACGATACATCTCCAAGTATTTTTCTTGCAGGTTAAGCGATGCGACAGTCCTAATACCACTGATCGCTTCGCAAGCGCGCTGCGACGATGTCTGGCTCACGGCCTTTACGCGGACATCTTTCAGGACGACTAGCTGCAGACGGATAAAGCCAGCAACAAGGATTACCGGGATACAAGCAATAACGACAAGCGAGAGCTTCCATCCAAAGATAAGAGCAATCGTGATGCCAGTAATAAGCGTTGAAAGGGATTGGATCAAGCTCCCCATAGTGATTCCAAAGAGACCATTGATTTGCGACGCGTTAGCTCCAAGCGAGCTTGACAATGTACCACTAGAGTGTCCTTCCACGTCAAAGTAACAAGTGTCTAGCGTCAGCATCTTGTGAAAACTTTTTCGCCGGACGCGTTCCATCAATAAAACGCTACTGTACATCAAACAATAAGTCTGTGTCCCAATTGCAAGTGCTGCCAAAATAGCAATAACGAAGAACCACAAGGCTTCACGGTTGATGGCAGATCGCATGGTTTGATTTGCAGGCGAGGGACAAACGGTAGGGTTTGCATGCGTGCATGGTGCCATATCTGAGAGCGAACGGCCAAGTAGAATTGCAAAGCAAGGGTAAGCAGCCCCAAATGCAGCGCCGCAGATGGCTCCAGGCACGAAAAGAGACCACGTGCTGTCCCCGTTTAGCCTTGCAATTTGATAAAAGAGGTAGGGCATGGAACGCTGCTTATTGGACCTGGAGTCATTTGCATTGGTAACAAACTTCGTTTGAGACTCAATATCATTTGCAAGAGTAATTGTGGTACCAGTCATTTCCTCTCCTTTCCCGTTTGTATAAGAGGAAAATCCTGATACAGATAACTGCTTTACTGTAGGCGCCAAGCTCGAACCGATTTCAACATTTTCTAGTTTTGGTTGGACGAGAAGCCTCTGTGCACGCACGAGGGAACCATACGTGTTTCCCCTTAAAAGTAGTTCAGTATGAGTACCCTGTTCCATTATATGACCACCTTTTGAGCTCATCACGATGATATTGTCGGCATTCTTAATCGTACTGAGCCGATGTGCAACGACAATAGTGGTTCGGCCTTTGGATGCACTTTCTAACGCAAATTGCACAAGAGACTCAGATTCGGCATCTAGCGCAGATGTCGCCTCGTCGAGAAGTAAGAGAGGCGGATCCCGGACAACTGCGCGTGCAATAGCGATCCTTTGCTTCTGCCCACCTGACAAGAGAAATCCTCGTTCGCCAACAAATGTGTCGTAGCCATTTGGCAAACTTTGAATAAAAGCATGGGCATTAGCAATTGAAGCAGCTTTGACAACCATGGCATTTTTTTCCTCCAAGGAAAGGTCATCGCGATTAGAAGGTGACAGGCCATACTCGATATTTTTCCGAATCGTCGTTGCGAAAAGAATCGGTTCTTGTGTAACGAAGCCAATTTGGGAGCGGAGCCACTGTGTGTTATATTCCGATACGGGTTTGCCGTCAAAGAGTACGACCCCTTCCGTTGGGTCGTAAAACCGCTGAAGCAACGAGAGCACTGTGCTCTTGCCGGAGCCAGACTCCCCCACCAACGCTGTCACCTGTTTTGGAGCGCATGTCAGCGAGCATTGATGTAAAACAGGTACATCAGGTCGTGCTGGGTAGGAAAATGAGACACCCTCAAGCTTCACCAAACCATTGCAGTGCTCCAGACGAGCCCCATTTGGATCGTCGTAATCAAATGCGGGCGGTCTGTCAATAATTTGGAACACTTTTGCAGCGGCGCTGGCGGCGTATCCCAGTGCCTGTAGGTTAGGAGAAAGCATGGCAATACTAAAGGTGCCCATGATCACGGACAAAATCACGCTGATGACATTCCCGGCAAAAATTTCACCGTTGGCCACGAGCTTGGCACCAAAAAAAAATGCTAGTGCGTATGCGGAGTAAATGACGAAGAAGTAGATTCCCATGCCAATTCCTGCGATTCTTGAACGGCGGAAACCCAACGTCGTAGCAGTCTTATTCCAGGTGTCGTAGAGCGCAGTCATTTCCAATTCAAACCCGAATGCCTTGATTGTACGGACGGAAGAAAGCGCCTCCTGGGCTACATTTGCCGCCTTGGAAACCTTGTCAAGCTCACTGGTTTGCAGCTTTAGCACATATGAGCCCATAATTGCACCAGTCACCAGTACACATGGCAAGATGGACATGAGTACTAATGTCAGCTTCCAGCTGCGGACAAATGCAACGACGTAGCCAGCTACAAATGTTGATAGCAGCATAAACGAAATTGGCACTTTGTCACTGATACCTTCTTGAATAAGTTGTGTGTCCGATTCAAGTCGGTTGACCATCTCTCCTACACCTACCGTATCGAAGTAGGAGATGTCCTGCCGCAAAATTGCAGCCAAGTAGCGTTGTCGAATACGACTCGTAACACTGTTTCCCGTGTATACCCAGGCTGCCATATACATATAACTGAGTGCCATGGTAGCAATCCCGAGATACACAAGGTAAAGTAGGTCGTCTCTTGCATCATGATGGAGTCGAACGCGTGCAGCGTCAATCTCCTCTGGAGACGTGCCAGATCGGCGGACTTGATAGAATAGCAAGAAGGAATGTGTCAGGTTGCCAAATACCTAGAGGTAAGGCCATGAGACGATACGTACAATTGTCATCAATGGCTGGGTGACACCCGCTGCACAAGCACACAAGAGTCCCACTACATTGCAGATCCGATCTGTCCTAGTCGTAAATCGAAGAAAGTCTGATACTGTGGCTGTATTGGGCTTATCTGTCTTTTCTTTCTTTATGTCCTCCTTGGTGGCAGCCGCAGATGGTTGCTGACGCCGGAACTTGCCGCAGAGCATGGCCATAGCGCCTCGCTTTGATGGGGAGTCCTCCGGCATGGCAGATATGGAGGACACAGCCATCGGGCGCCCAATTTTTGGACATTGCGTTGACTGTATCCTGGCAATGTCCCTTGCAGGCAAAGGAGCATAGGCCACATAGCGCGCATCGCTTGCTTTTTGACATGCGAATTGTCCAAATTTACCCCTGCCGCGCGCACGTTCATGTGGAGGCTTCACATAAATTGCAACTGGATGCTCATGAACGCCGCATGGGCCAGTGAGACTGACCGCTCGATTAGCTTACCACTACTGCAGCAGTGCTGTAGTATTTGTTGTCAAATGCGCAAGAGTTCGTAAAAATAGAAACAGTCATAGCTGATTTGCTACGAATATAGGATACAAATTGGTCCTACATGACGCGGCATACCGCTTACTCTTGGTTGGCCAGCGCCTGTGCTTTGGTCATACTCTCCTTGTTGACTTCCGGGCGCTCTCCGATACTCAAAGAGCGAATTCCGTATCGTGTCTTGCCCAAGTAGTCATTAGTGACGCAATGGGCAGTGCTGCGGTTATCCCATAGTGCCACATCATTAGCGTTCCAATGGAACCGCACTTGGATGTCGTGGTTGTCGCTAATGATGCGGTATAGATAACCGAGTAACAAGTCCGATTCTTCCTTAGTGAGACCGTTGATATGTGTGGTGTACGCGCGGTTAACATTCAGGACCTTGCGGCCCGTTACTGGATGCGTGGCAATAACAGGGTGAGAAGTCGTCATGGATACGTCCGAGTTGTCCGGATGACCGCGGTCAAGGGCTATCTTACTCTTATCAGTGAAGTTAAGATACCATTTCGCGCTGTGCTCGGCGGTAAGCGTCTCGAGGTACTTGAGGAATGACGGTGAGAGTTTATCACAGCAGTCATACAGACTACACCAAAGCGTGTCACCGCCTGCTTCTGGAGCGGCATAGATACGCAAACAAGAATACGCCGGTCCAACGTTTTCAAACGTTCCATCCACGTGCCAATAATTGTTGGAAAAGAGACTGGGGAATAGGGCCTTGCCGTGCTCCTCGATGATCTTATTCGATACCTCAAAGCGGTGACCCTCCTTCTTGTCGCCGGTTACAGGCTGATGATGAAGGTGAGATTCCTTCAATGAACCAGTGAGGCGCGCCATGCGTTGGACGAGTACGTTCTGCTCGTCATAAGTCAGCTCTTGGTTCTCGAAAAAGCATACACCGCGTTCTGACACTCGAATGGCGAGATCACGCAAGATGTCATCTCCCTTGGGCGATGTGTCTTGTGCGAGCGCGGCAAGGTTAATACTCGAGCCAAATTTCTCCCCGATTGCTGTAGTGACGGGTTTCGAAATATCACTGGCAAGGTGATCTTCCTCCTTGAGGTAAGGGCGCTTGCCGTCGTATTCACGCAATGGGGCGTTGGCGTCTCCAACAAGCTGAACAGTGGTCATTGGTAAAGGTTGTATACCCAGCTCTCAGTTATTATACGTCCGTACGCATAGCAATTTTCATTTTAGCAACAAGAACAAATTTGATATGCTATTCGCATGTTTGCATCGCTCGGGAACGCCATTTGGCACACGCACGGAAACACCAATTGTAATGAATTCAGTAGAGATATAATAACGACTTCTTTGTTCCATTCTATATAGTGTATTAACTAACATAAGCGTTGCTAGAGATTTGTAGTGATTCACTATATTTTATTTGGAGCACATAAGATCTTCACTCCAGCGATCTGAACCAACGCCACGCAAGACGACCAGCTGGTCATTGGGATCATACTTATGCTTAATGGAGAGCAACTTGTTGTAATGCGAGCCCCAGAAAGATGACGGCCAGTAAGGGTCATAGTACCCAGCCTCGTTCAGATAAGCCGCGCCACCGTCAGGCCCAGATAAGTTGAAGAATGCTTTAGAGACATTAGGAAGAAGTGTTGGATCAAGAGGTGTTGCAATGGTTTCAATCAGCGTAGAGCGCCAATGAGGGTGAAGCCCCGATGCGTTACGCGAGGGTCGCAATACAGCGCCGCCACCAACGAGACTGTTGGTTATCACGGATGTAGTCGCGATTTCAGCTAGCTCACCGGGAGATGTACCCTGCAGCGCATTGCCGGTCAGAAGACGGCTGACTGACCCGGCCAATTGATTAAGAATATTTGTAAGAGTCTCTGAAGCATCAGCAAGCTGCTCAGCATCAGAGTTCTGGGTTGAAGCTCGGCGAGTAAGTGCACTGCTTCCCGATTGGTGCATGATATTTCCTAATACTTTCATGCCTTGCTTCCACGACTCCACCTCATGAACACCTGAGGAGACTGATGATGGATCCATAATGGTACTGAGGTTTGAGAGAAGCTGTTGAACCGTCGCGTTAACTTGTTGCAGTCGATCACCACTCGACGTGTTTGCAGAGTACATGAGAACCGCCACATTGTACTTGCCTGGGCTGTTATCCTTCGCTGGCTGCGGGGTGAAGAATGCGTAACCCCCCCACTGGTCCCGCGAGAGGGTTGCAACATCACGATAATATGTACTGACCATCGCTTGATACTGAGTCACGTTCTGGGTCGAGGCCGAAAACGTAGCCAAAAGGCCGGGCTCATCTTTGTGCAATCGGTAGAATACCTCGGTAACGATGCCGAAAGTGCCGCCACCTCCTCCTCGCAGCGCCCAGAAAAGGTCAGGGTGCGAGCAAGCTGATACATCAACGATACGCGGGACAGTGTCTTGGTCAGAGAATGGAAGAACCACGCGCATTTGGACCACGTTATCCACGCCTAGACCATATGACGGACTGACAAGCGAATGTCCTCCGCCGGTTAACCAACCACCTGCAGCTCCCACGGTGCCATTGACACTGAGCCCTCCCACGACAAAGTCGGGGCTTGCCGCAACAAGGTCGTATGCTTCAGACCATTGCACGCCTGCGCTCAAGCGTACAACGGCCCGCTCCTTTGCATCCGCAGAGCAACCGGCTGGGACAAACTTTGATTTTATCTCACGGTCTTTCAGTTGATGCGTCCAGATCATAAATGCGTGGTCCCCCATAGAGCGACCCAGCATATCGTGTCCCGTGTTTTTCACGACTACCCTCAGGTTATGCTTATGCGCAAATACGAGGCTTGTAGCAATATCATTTTCGTTCTTGACAGCTACACCAAGCGACGGCACCCGTCCTTGAGCGCATGTTGAATTTGCTGGAGTTGAATAGTCGCATACGAGTCGTTGGGTTGGATCAAAATTATAAGGAGCTTCCGACTCAAGAATCGGGCTTACTGCGGCACCTGGTAGGGAGGTGCGCCACACATCATTTGCCCAATTTGCTTGTACAAACGTACATGCATCAGGGTTGTATTCTTCGCCATGACATACACTCGCGGGTGGACGTATGTCCGACAAGAACGCTGTCGGATCCGAGAGATTATTTTGTAACGCACGGATGTCAGCAGCCGTGGGCCAGCAAGGATCACCACGGGCACATCGACAGCTTGGGGCTGCCTTTGCTAAACCAGATAGCACTAGACATAAGAGCACAAAAATAAAGATCATGGCCTTGGCACAGTATTACGGTGTCACTTATTATAACAGATTGGACCTTGCCAAATGATGCGAAAAAATAGAATGGATACATCACGTTCAGAATTGTCATGCTTATTAGACAAATGCGAATAATGTTGTCACTGTGTTGATTGACCAATTCCCATTACAATTTTAGCACGCGCGACAAAATAAATGACATGCGAATAATTAGGATTAGGATTAGGATTAGGATTAGGATTAGGATTAGGATTAGGATTAGGATTAGGATTAGGATTAGGATTAGGATTAGGATTAGGATTAGGATTAGGATTAGGATTAGGATTAGGATTAGGATTAGGATTAGGATTAGGATTAGGATTAGGATTAGGATTAGGATTAGGATTAGGATTAGGATTAGGATTAGGATTAGGATTAGGATTAGGATTAGGATTAGGATTAGGATTAGGATTAGGATTAGGATTAGGATTAGGATTAGGATTAGGATTAGGATTAGGATTAGGATTAGGATTAGGATTAGGATTAGGATTAGGATTAGGATTAGGATTAGGATTAGGATTAGGATT